>NC_140992.1:191058014-192457742 GCF_052327205.1 Somniosus microcephalus | reverse complement strand
GAAAAAGAAATGAACAGTTTGGAATCAAGATGGCGGCCACTCACCTCGGTTCAGAACGATAAGGCCCGCCCACACATGCACCGATTGGTCAACCGTCAGGTCGCTGAACTGTAGGATTGGTCAATCATCACGTCACTCAACTGTAGGATGGCCCGCCCGCACACACAATGAACCCGCCCCCACTCGATGCAAATGAGCGGATAATGAGCGGAATTTTGAAAATTTTTTGGATACTGTCGGCACAATTTTTGTCCGACCAAAAAGTAAATATGCCTACAAGAGTCTCCCAATGATGAGCTTTCTTTTGATATAACATATGTGTAGGTACGCTCTATAACTTTTGATTGTATAGCCGGACAGAGAGACAGACAGAGAGAGAGAGAGACATATCCTTTTATATATATAGATAGATAATGGATACCCGGGAATGAGTTACAGGCTGGAATCTCTTCAAGGGGTTCAGATAGTTTATATATAGAATAATGGATACCCGGGAATGAGTTACAAGCTGGAATCTAATCGAGGGGTTCAGAAAGTTTATATATAGAATAATGGATACCCGGGAATGAGTTACAGGCTGGAATCTAATCGAGGGGTTCAGATAGTTTATATACAGAATAATGGATACCCAGGAGTGCGTTACAGGCTGGAATGTAATCGAGGGGTTCAGATAGTTTATATATAGAATAATGGGCAATCAGTGAGGTGCTCTGAATTACTCAATAATCCAGACCCAATGGATAAGGCAGGTACTTGAGCAAACACTGCTCTGTGAACAGTAAGGAACTCACTCTTAGACACTTGGAGAGTAGGAAGCACTTTATTGCAATTAGCTCACTGCTGCTGCCCCTTTACTGGGTATGAGGGGGGAGTTCACAGACATTAATGAATCAACACTACGCAAAGCCAGATTCTGAGTGAGTGGTGCCTGGGTGAATGCATTGGCCAGGAACTGGTGCCAATGATTGTGGAGTAGAGGTGGGATGCTTCGGTTCAGACCCTTGATTCCTTGGTTACTGCGGCAATTCTCTTCAGAATGATCTTCAGCCTGTCGACGATAACTGAAAGAAAGAGGAGGGAGGATGTGTCACGTGCTGTGTACCAGTGACAAGATGAGTAACATGAGAAACACTCAGGGGGTTCATCCACTCACTGCCAAGATATCAGATTGAGCCTCTCACAACATATGCTTCACCTCACGGAGACCACACAACAATCTTAGCTGGGACATTGGCCTGTGCCTGCTCCTTCAGCTTTGTGGTGCACGTACCAGGAAATTGTTCCAAAGTGTTCTGGACCACTTCAACCCCCACCCATAGTGAAGAGAGGTTATGGTGAGCTCTGTGTTGCCTGAACTTCAGTTTGGCGTGTTCTCGCCTGGGAGATTTCAATTGGTGATCCTAGGTTTGGACGTATTCCTGGAAGTTTCATCACATGACCTCCCGCCTCCAACCGCCCCGCCCCCCACACTCCTGCCATTGGCCGCTCGACACATCCATCCTCGCGGTGCCCCGCCTTCCCTTGCCCATTGGAAAGCAAACAGACTCTTCCTTATCCGATTGGATGATTCTTGACTGCCAGTCAAACAGCCTTCCACCCCCCGCCTTCTCCAATATTTTTGTAACTGCTGAACGAAAGCACTCAAAATGAAAGAAAAAACGCACAATGCTGGAAATTGGGTATCGCCCCGGCCGGGGCACTAACTTTTGAAAAGTAGGCAAAGTAGCGCCAGGCGCTAATGAGTCTCTCCAGACAGGAAATTCAGCTTTAGCGCTCCAAGAGAGAAGTGGAGCGCTAAATCAAGCGCTAAGCACTTCACCTAGGACGCAGAGGTCCAAGAGCAGGGCGGGTAGCGGCAGAGCGCTGAACAATTTGAAGCGCATCCCTAACGGCATCAGAGGCTGCTTCTCTCGCTTAAAGGGAAGGGCCAGTGATGCTTCACAACCCACTTGTCAGCAGGTCTGCCTTGCAAGCCGACCTGTGCGACTGCCATTACAGCCCCAAACACACGCAGCAAAGTGGAGGGCTCGGACATCTTGCAGCAATGAAGCGACCAAAAACTTTCAGCAGGAACCAGACTGGTGGAAATATTAAAGGTTGGCCTACCTGAAAACCCTTCCTTTTAAATAGCGCTCCCCCAGTGGCCAGTCGAGTGAACAACGCCTCCTTTTCCTGCCGTTGTTGGCGGCCGGCGATACAGCTGGGGGCGGGAAGCCAATTTCACATCCGGGGCGCTAACGGGGCACTACGCACTTGATGGCGCCACGATCTGCGAGGCGCTCGAGGCCCAGGCGGTAAGAGTTAAACCGGAAATGAATTTCGTGGGTGACGTAAGAAAACTACTAGGCACTTGGTCTGAGTATTAAACAAGGCTTTAATCAACTGTTTTTCAACATGGAGATCTAGTTGTGTCCTTCACTAGTTCCTGTTAAAGAATGTCCTGCACAAGCTGGGCCCATGCCCAAGTATTTATACTCTCCCTGGACAGCGCCACCAGCAGGCCGCCCAGTATTATTACATAAGTCATTTTCACATGAATGACAAGATTCATATCAGCGGGCGTCGCTGCACTGGCTGCACCCGGTCGCTAGCCCCTTAGCGTCCCGTTAGCGCCACCCCCGCCCCCCCCCCAGGTGGTGCTAACCAACCGAATTTCTCCCCTGATGGCTTTTCTCTCTGGTTGCTGACAGCAATACCCTGGAGATTAATCTTTAATTCTTGTAGACTCCAGGACAATCCTGGAGGGTTGGCAGCCTGGAGTGACCCCCACACACACCTGTCTGTATCAGCTAGTATATCAGGTGTTGGGGGAAGCCATTCAGGAGATGGGCTGTAGATCCTGCTGGAGACACCTGTAGTTACTGCCCGGTGTGGGGGGCACACACACCCTTACAGTTCACACAAGTTTGTGAGCAAGACAAACCTAACCTCCCGTTCAGGACCCCCAGCTATAAAAACACTGCCTACCTCCAGCTTTCGGCCGTTCGAAGGCATCGAAGGCACGGCATTCATCGATCAGCTCACAGAGGTCCTTGGGACAGTCGCCCGGCAGAGGCTCACGGACTTTTTCCACACAGACCTTTTGCTGGATGACCTTGTCGCTACAATCTGCTCGAAAATAAAGATGGACTTTAAGCTGGTTGTGCTGACTCAGCGCGATGTAAAGGCTGTCGACTGCACTACAGTGTGACCGGTCTGCTTGTCTGTACACCGGGAAAGGTAGAATAGCGGTTATGTTACTGGGCTAGTAATCCAGAGGCCTGGAAGAATGATCCAGAAACGTGAGTTCAAATCCCACCATGGCAGCTGGGGAATTTAAATTCAGTTAATTAAATTAATCTGGAATAAAAAACTAATATCAGTAATGGTAACCATGAAACTATCGGAATTGTCGTAAAAACCCATCTGGTTTAGGGAAGGAAATCTGGTCTGGCCTATATGTGACTCCAGACCCACAGCAATGTGGTTGACTCTTAATTGCCCTCTGAAATGGCCTAGCAAGCCACTCAGATGTAACAAACTGCTGCAGAATATAATAATAAAACCAGACGGACCACCCGGCATCGAGCTTGTCATACTCACAGAATCATACCTTTCAGCCAATGTCCCAAACTCCTCCATCACCATCCCTGGTATGTCCTGTCCCACCGGTAGGGGAGGCGGCACAGTGGTATACAGTCGAGAAGGAGCCCTGGGAGTCCTCAACATTGACTCCGGACCCCATGAAGTCTCATAGGCAAGGAAACCTCCTGCTGATTACCACCTACTGCCCTCCCTCAGCTGATGAATCAGTACTTGAACAACACTTGGAAGAAGCACTGATGGTAGCAAGGGCACAGTATGTACTCTGGGTGGGGAACTTCAACGTCAGGTGGTGAGGGAGCCAACACAAGGGAAAAACCTACTTGACCTTGTCCTCACCAATCTACCTGTCGCAGATGCATCTGTCCATGACATTGGTGGCAGTGACCACCGCACAGTCCTGGTGGAGTCGAAGACACGCCTTCACACTGAGGACACCCTCCATCGTGTTGTGTAGCACTATCACCATGCTAAATGGGATAGATTCAGAACAGATCTGGTAGCGCAAAACTAGGCATCCATGAGGCGCTGTGGGCCATCAGCAGCAGCAGAATTGTATTCCACCACAATCTGCAACCTCATGGACCGGCTTATCCCTCACTCTACCATTACTATCAAGCCAGGGACCAACTCTCGTTCAATGAGGAGTGCAGAAGAGCATGCCAGGAGCAGCAGCAGGCGTACCTAAAAATGGGGAGACACCCTGGGGAAGCTGCAACACAGGTCTACATGCATGCTAGACAGCGAAAGCAGCATGCTATAGACAGAGTTAAGTGATTCCACAATCAATGGATCAGATCAAAGCTCTGCAGTCCTGCCACATCCAGTCGTGAATGGCGGTGGACAATTAAACAACTAACGTGAGGTGGAGGCTCCATGACCATCCCCATCCACAATGATGGTGGAGCCCAGCATGTCTGTGCAAAAGACAAGGCTGAAGTATTTGCAACCATCTTCAGCCAGAAGTGCCGAGTGGATGATCAATATTGGCCTACTCCTGAGGTCCTCACCATCACAGAAGCCAGTCTTCAGCCAATTCGATTCACTCCACATGATATCAAGAAACGGCTGAGTGTGCTGAATACAGCAAAGGCTATGGGCCCCGACAATATCCTAGCTGTCGTGCTGAAGACTTGTGCTCCAGAACTAACCGTGCCTCTAGCCAAGCTTTTCCAGTACAGCTACAACACTGGCATCTACTCGACAATGTGGAAAACTGCCCAGGTATGTCCTGTCCACAAAAAGCAGGACAAATCCAATCCGGCCAATTACTGCCTCATCAGTCTACTCTCAATCATCAGCAAAGTGATGGAAGGTGTTGTCGACAGTGCTATCAAGCGGCACTTACTCACCAATAACCTGCTCACTGATGCTCAGTTTGGGTTCCGCCAGGACCACTCAGCTTCAGACCTCATTACAGTCTTGGTCCAAACATGGACAAAAGAGCTGAATTCTAGAGGTGGGGTGAGAGTGACTGCCCTTGACAGCATGGCAGCATTTGACTGAATGTGGCATCAAGGAGCCCAAGTAAAATTGGTCAATGGGAATTAGGGGGAAAACTTTCCACAGGCTGGAGTCATAACTAGCGTAAAGGAAGATGGTTGTCGTTGTTGGAGGTCAATCATCTCAGCCCCAGGACATCGCTGCAGGAGTTCCTCGGGGCAGTGTCCTAGGCCCAACGATCTTCAGCTGCTTCATCAATGACCTTCCCTCCATCATAAGGTCAGAAATTAGGATGTTTGCTGATGATTGCACAGTGTTCAGTTCCATTCGCAACTCCCCAGATAATGAAGCCATCCATGCCCGCATGCAGCAAGACCTGGACAACATTCAAGCTTGGACTGATAAGTGGCATGTAACATTTGTGCCAGAAAAGTGCCAGGCAATTACTATCTCCAACAAGAGAGAGTATAACCACCGCCCTTTGACATTCAATGCCATTACCATCGCCAAATCCCCCACCATCAACATACTGGAGGTCACCATTGACCAGAAACTTAACTGGACCAGCCACATAAATACTGTGGCAACAAGAGCAGGTCAGAGGCTAGGTATTCTGCAGTGAGTGTCTCACCTCCTGACTGCCCAAAGCCTTTCCACCATCTACAAGGCACAAGTAAGGAGTGTGATGGAATACTCTCCACTTGCCTGGATGAGTGCAGCTCCAACAACACTCAAGAAGCTCGACACCATCCAGGACAAAGCAGCCCGTTTGATTGGCGCACCATTCACCACCTTAAACATTCACTCCCTCCACCACCGGCATATCGTGGCTGCAGTGTGTACCATCTACAAGATGCACTGCTTCAACTCGCCAAGGCTTCTTCGGCAGCACCTCCCAAACCCGCGACCTCTTCCACCTAGAAGGACAAGGGCAGCAGTCCCATGGGAACACCGCCACCTCCAAGTTCCCCTCCAAGTCACACATCATCCTGACTTAGAAATATATCGCTGATCCTTCATCGTCGCTGGGTCAAAATCCTGGAATTCCCTCCCTAACAGCACTGTGGGAGTACCTTCATCATACGGACTGCAGTGGTTTAAGAAGGCGGCTCACCACCACCTTCTCAAGGGTAATTAGGGATGGACAATAAATACTGGCCTTACCAGCGACGCCCACATCTCAGGAACGAATTTTTTAAAAATATCTGTACTTACAGCATGAACCCACCCAGACCCCGCTCTACCTCATGCTCTATGGAGTCACTCACGCCATGGGGCTCCCTCCATAAATCCCGTGAGCCGCAATTTCACACCTTGTGGGGCCAGTCAGGATGTCAAGGCCCAGATTTACAACACCCTGGCATGCGATGGAATGAAAACAAGACACAAAGCCTGACAGGAATATGAGGAGGGAGCGATGAAGGGCTCAGAGAAGAGGAGTCTGAGTTGCATAGAGGGAGCTGAATGCAGGGGTGAACTGGACCTGGAGATGAATGGAAGGAACTGGACATGGGGAGCTGGACCTCAGGAGCTGAAAGCAGTTGATTACATTTTACACTGGATGTGATTTATGATGCACAACACTTGACATCAATTGTTACATGATCAGCCCGATGTGTCAAATTGAAACCTTCAATCAAGGCACTTCATAAATCTATTCTTGTAATTCTTCCTTGGGAATCCAATCCATAAAGTTTAATTCAGCGTTTACCATCTCCTTCTTAACACTGCCCAGCAACCACCCCACTCCCGCAAGCACCAGCTAACATCACAATTCAAGTCCACCCTTCTTGCACGCAGTACTGCCCAGACACAATGCACTCATTCAACAATGATTCAATCCCAGCAAAACTAAAGAGAGTCTGCATCAGAACAAAGCATAGCACCCAGAGCCAGACAGCACCCAGAGCCCGACAGCACCCAGAGCCCGACAGCACCCAGAGCCAGACAGCACCCAGAGCCCGACAGCACCCAGAGCCCGACAGCACCCAGAGCCAGACAGCACCCAGAGCCTGACAGCACCCAGAGCCCGACAGCACCCAGAGTCCGACAGCACCCAGAGCCCGACAGCACCCAGAGCCAGACAGCACCCAGAGCCCGACAGCACCCAGAGCCCGACAGCACCCAGAGCCAGACAGCACCCAGAGCCAGACAGCACCCAGAGCCTGACAGCACCCAGAGCCCGACAGCACCCAGAGTCCGACAGCACCCAGAGCCAGACAGCACCCAGAGCCAGACAACACTCAGAGCCCGACAGCACCCAGAGCCAGACAGCACCCAGAGCCCGACAGCACCCAGAGCCAGACAGCACCCAGAGCCCGACAGCACCCAGAGCCAGACAGCACCCAGAGCCCGACAGCACCCAGAGCCCGACAGCACCCAGAGCCCGACAGCACCCAGAGCCAGACAGCACCCAGAGCCCGACAGCACCCAGAGCCCGACAGCACCCAGAGCCAGACAACACTCAGAGCCCGACAGCACCCAGAGCCAGACAGCACCCAGAGCCCGACAGCACCCAGAGCCCGACAGCACCCAGAGCCAGACAGCACCCAGAGCCAGACAACACCCAGAGCCAGACAACACCCAGAGCCCGACAGCACCCAGAGCCCGACAGCACCCAGAGCCAGACAGCACCCAGAGCCAGACAGCACCCAGAGCCCGACAGCACCCAGAGCCAGACAGCACCCAGAGCCAGACAACACTCAGAGCCCGACAGCACCCAGAGCCCGACAGCACCCAGAGCCCGACAGCACCCAGAGCCAGACAGCACCCAGAGCCAGACAGCACCCAGAGCCAGACAGCACCCAGAGCCAGACAGCACCCAGAGCCAGACAGCACCCAGAGCCAGACAGCACCCAGAGCCAGACAGCACCCAGAGCCCGACAGCACCCAGAGCCAGACAGCACCCAGAGCCAGGCAGCACCCAGAGCCCGACAACACCCAGAGCCCGACAGCACTCAGAGCCAGACAGCACCCAGAGCCAGACAGCACCCAAGGCCCGACAGCACCTCGAGCTAGACAGCACCCAGAGCCAGACAGCACCCAGAGCCAGACAGCACCCAGAGCCCGACAGCACCCAGAGCCAGACAACACCCAGAGCCCGACAGCACCCAGAGCCAGACAGCATCCAGAGCCCGACAGCACCCAGAGCCAGACAACACCCAGAGCCCGACAGCACCCAGAGCCAGACAGCACCCAGAGCCCGACAGCACCCAGAGCCAGACAACACCCAGAGCCAGACAACACTCAGAGCCCGACAGCACCCAGAGCCAGACAGCACCCAGAGCCCGACAGCACCCAGAGCCAGACAGCACCCAGAGCCCGACAGCACCCAGAGCCAGACAGCACCCAGAGCCCGACAGCACCCAGAGCCAGACAGCACCTCGAGCTAGACAACACCCAGGGCCCGACAGCACCCAGAGCCCGACAGCACCCAGGGCCCGACAGCACCCAGAGCCCGACAGCACAGAGTCAGACAGCACCCAGAGCCAGACAGCACCTCGAGCTAGACAGCACCCAGAGCCAGACAGCACCTCGAGCTAGACAGCACCCAGGTCCTGACAGCACCCAGAGCCCGACAGCACCCAGGGCCCGACAGCACCTCGAGCTAGACAACACCCAGAGCCCGACAGCACCCAGAGCCCGACAGCACCCAGGGCCCGACAGCACCCAGGGCCCGACAGCACCCAGAGCCCGACAGCACAGAGTCAGACAGCACCCAGGGCCCGACAGCACGTCGAGCTAGACAGCACCCAGAGCCAGACAGCACCTCGAGCCAGACAGCACCCAGAGCCAGACAGCACCTCGAGCCAGACAGCACCCAGAGTCAGACAGCACCCAGAGCTAGAGAGCACACAGAGCCAGACAGCACCCAGAGCCAGACAGCACCCAGAGCCAGACAGCACCCAGAGTCAGACAGCACCCAGAGCCAGACAGCACCCAGAGTCAGACAGCACCCAGAGCCAGACAGCACCCAGAGCCAGACAGCACCCAGTGCCAGACAGCGCCCAATCATACCCATCCAGCACCAGACAGCATTCAGCACCAGACAGCATTCCGCTCTAGACAGGACCAGACAGTGTTCAGCACCAGACAGCATTCCGCTCTAGACAGGACCAGACAGCGTTCAGCACCAGACAGCGTTCAGCACCAGACAGCATTCCGCTCAAGACAGGACCAGACAGCATTCAGCACCAGACAGCGTTCAGCACCAGACAGCATCCATCCAGTATCAGACACATCCTCGTGGCACAGTGCCCACAGTACCTATCCAGTGAAACGGAAGGAAAAATTAGTGGGATGCAGAAGATTTTACTCTTTACCTTTAAATGGTGTTTTGCGGCTGGCTATCTCCCACAGGACAATCCCAAAACTGAAACGGAAAATACAGATAAAACCAATCAATCGATCACCTGTCAACCATCATCCACAAGGCTACGGTTCAATGCAAAATTTCCAGTAACACCCCCAGTACATACTGATCCATGGTCACACACCGAAACCCCATTACACATTGACTCCCCACAATCTGTTACGCACTGAACCCCCTAACCTATTATATAGTCTGAGCCTCTTTCCAGATTGAACCCCTGTTACACACTGACATTGTTGCCCTGTTACACACTGACCCCCAACCTGTTACAAGACTGATCACCATTACACATTGAACCCCATTACACGTTGATACTACCACCCTGTTGCACACTCAGACAGTAACAGCGAGAATACCATCCACCTCTGCTGCGGTTTGAACCTTACTTTCTCCATTCTCCAGCTGCAATGACTGCACCTAAACTCTTACCTGTACACCTCGCAGGGCTTGTCATATGGGTAGTTGATGTTGCCCAGCTGCTCCGGTGAGATGTATGGTAACGTGTGGGATCTCTGGCTGGGGACGCTGTTCCGTCGGATCGAGGTCTCCGTCTTTGCCAGGTCCAAGCCTCCCAACTAAACGCAGGAAGAGAGAAAGAATGACGCAAAGGTTGGGATGGCCATCGCGCCCTCAATACCGCGCTCTCGATCTACACGCTGCTTGTGATGAGACGGGTCTGTGCCTGGTGAGTCAGACACCTTCCTCAGCGACCATAAATCCAGATTGGAAACTTCTGCTCCATATTCACCTAGCCTGTCAAGGTCACCTAGCCAGGCAGCACGGCCTTCCTGATTTAAAGGAGTATACACATCTGTTTGGACAGTCTCAGCTGGTTCAGGAACCACGTAGCTTCTTGGAGCATAACCTCAGATTCCGACTCTCCGGGGAAGATCAGAAGGAAGCTCTGAGAATGACGCTCGTGACATGAATCAGTCATTCATGAAAGAAAGACTTATGAAATAATACTGAGCGGCCTACGGGTGGCGCTGTCCAGGGAGAGTATAAATACTCGGGCACGGGCCCAGCTTGCGCATGACATTCTTAACAGGAACTAGTGAAGGACACAACTAGACCTCCCTGTGGTAAACCACTTTTATCGTTCACTATCGTTACACTATAGTTATCACTGTTATATCGTTACTCTATGGTTATCACTGTTCACACTGTTGTATCACTATACGAGTTCGCCTCTTGTCATGCTGCTATACCTGGGCTGACCACTGCTGACTCCGCCCATGACTCCACCTACCTGCCCAGGTATAAGGGTAGTCGACTGGCTGGCATTCCTCCTTGTTGTATCCGATCACCCACGAGGGTGGGCTCTGTTATTTAGCCAATAAAAACCTATAGTTACTTTCTTAACTCGTCGCTTTTCATTGGATGAATTGATAGGTATATCAATTTTATTGGCTAAATTTTAAAATGTCGACACTTGAGCAGTCAAACGACCAGCCAAACGACCAGCCAAGCGACCAGCCAGACGCCCAGCTACAACAGCCACAGCAGCCGGCCTGGCTGCGAGCCCTCAGACCACCGTACCTGGACCTAAACCCACAGGCAGCAAACTCAGCCCTCGACTTTGAACACTGGCTGAGCCGCTTCGAAGCCTACCTGGGAGAATCCGGCGTGCCTCAGAAATCCATGCTAAGAGTTCTGAACGCCCAAGTGAGCCCTAAAGTATTCGCACTCATCCGGGACCTTAAAACATACGAGGACGCCATCAACCGGCTGAAAAGACAGTACCAAACCCCGGTAAATTCCATGTATGCCAGACACCTCCTAAGATCCCGCCCGCAACAGCCAGGAGAGCCCGTGGAGGAATTTTTACGGGTGCTACAAGCACTCGGCAGAGACTGTAACTTTAAAGCGGTAACGGCGGCAGAAAATACTGAAGACAATGTCCGCGATGCCTTCGTGAAAGGCCTGCGGTCCGACTACTCACGGCAAAGACTACTGGAAGCAAGGGACCTCGACCTGGACAAAGCTGCAGCCCTCGCTCTCTCGCTAGAGGTGGCCCATCGGGACCTCGAGGCATACTCAAGGTACTGTAACTCGCGACCCTGGGACTTGGGACCGACCCCGACCGCGATACCCCCCGCAGCAACCCCCCTGGGACCTACCTCAGCGTCGGCGTCCCGGACCCGATCGAGACCGCCACCCCCGATACCGGCTCCGACATCGGACCCCCGCGATCGGGCTGCCGGCTGCTTCTTCTGCGGCCAGGCGAAACACCCGAGGTCGCGCTGCCCAGCCAGGAACTCTACCTGCTCAAACTGCATGAAGAAAGGCCACTTCGCTAAGGCCTGCAGAGGTGGATCATCAGAGGCCAGCAGTGCCTCATGCGAGCTGTGGGGGCGGCCATCTTCCTTCAAGGCAACAGAGGCCAGCATCCCCACATGTGAGTCATGGGGCGGCCATCTTTGATACAGGCAACCGACACCAGCAGTGCCTCATGTGAGTTATGGGGGCAGCCATCTTCTCCGCCATTTTGTCCAACCTCGTGGGAGACGCCATTTTACCCACCGGATGGTTGACCAGAACGGGCTGCACGCCACGTTCCCCTATCTAGATAACGTCACCATCTGCGGCCGCGACCGGCAGGACCACGATGTTAATCTGGAGAGATTCCTCCGTACGGCCCAACGGCTGAACCTCACCTACAATAAGGATAAATGTGTGTTTAACACCTCGCGCCTTGCCATCCTCGGCTGTGTAGTAGAGAACGGAGTCATCGGCCCCGACCCCGAAAGAATGCGCCCCCTCATGGAGCTACCCCTCCCCCACTGTCCAAAGGCACTGAAGAGAACCCTGGGGCTCTTTGCCTACTATGCCCAATGGGTGCCCAATTATGCGGACAAAGCCAGACCCCTCATGAAGTCCACATCCTTCCCCCTTACGGAGGAAGCGTGCGCAGCCTTCTCCCTCATTAAGGGAGACATTGCCAAGGCCACAATGCACGCAGTGGATGAGTCCATCCCCTTCCAAGTCGAGAGCGATGCATCCGATTTCGCCCTAGCCGCCACCCTTAACCAGGAGGGGAGACCGGTGGCCTTCTTCTCAAGGACCCTACAGGGCCCTGAGATCCGACACTCGTCAGTCGAGAAGGAGGCCCAGGCGATTGTAGAGGCGGTACGACGCTGGAGGCACTACCTGGCAGGCAAACGATTTACCCTCCTTACCGACCAACGTTCGGTCGCTTTTATGTTTAATAACAAGCTGAGGGGCAAAATCAAGAATGACAAGATCTTGAGGTGGAGAATCGAGCTCTCCACCTATGATTATGATATCTTGTACCGGCCAGGTAAGCTGAACGAACCCCCCGATGCTCTGTCATGAATTACATGCGCCAGCGCGCAAAGTGATAGACTTCAGACCCTCCACAACGACCTCTGCCACCCCGGGGTCACCAGACTTTACCACTTCATTAAGGCCCGCAACCTGCCCTACTCCATCGAGGAGGTCAGGACCATGACCAGGAACTGCCAGACCTGTGCCGAGTGCAAACCGCACTTCTTTAGGCCGGACAGAGCAAGCCTGATCAAGGCCACCCGCCCCTTCGAGCGCCTGAGCATCGACTTTAAGGGGACCCTCCCGTCCTCTGACCGTAATGTGTACTTCCTCAACATTGTTGATGAGTACTCCCGTTTCCCCTTTGCCTTCCCCTGCCCAGACATGACCAGTACCACGGTCATTAAATGCCTGAACGACCTCTTCGCCTTGTTCGGGTTCCCAAACTATATACATAGTGACCGGGGCTCCTCCTTCATGAGCGAGGAACTCCGTCAGTTCCTACTAACGAGAGGTATTGCTGCAAGCAGGACCACCAGCTACAACCCCCGAGGGAACGGCCAGGTGGAAAGAGAGAACGCGACGGTATGGAAGGCCGTCCTCTTAGCCTTAAAGTCTAAGGGCCTCCCAACCTCCCGCTGGCAGGAAGTCCTCCCGGCAGCGCTGCATTCCACCCGGTCACTACTTTGCACTGCCATCAACGCCACCCCCCATGAACGAATGTTTGCTTTCCCCAGGAAGTCGACTACGGGAACCACGCTACCAACCTGGCTGACCTCTCCGGGGCCCGTCTTGCTGCGAAAGCACGTGAGGGCCCATAAAACGGACCCCCTGGTCGAGAGGGTGGACCTCCTGCACGCCAACCCCCAGTACGCCTATGTGGCATACCCAGACGGGCGGGAGGACACAGTCTCCTTACGAGACCTCGCACCCTCGGGCACTCCGGAGACACCACCTTCACCCCCCCCCACCACCCCCCCAATTCCAGCCCAGGTAGACGGCATGCCGGAACCCCACGAGCCTTCGCCGACCACGCAGACACCAGCATTAACACCGGATAATGCAACACCGCCGCTGCGACGATCAGAAAGGCTTACGAGGCCTCCGGACAGACTGACATACCAGAACTGGTAGTACACTTCACCCCGCCGGACTCAAATCTAAACAAGGGGTGAATGTGGTAAACCACTTTTATCGTTCACTATCGTTACACTATAGTTATCACTGTTATATCGTTACTCTATGGTTATCACTGTTCACACTGTTGTATCACTATACGAGTTCGCCTCTTGTCACGCTGCTATACCTGGGCTGACCACTGCTGACTCCGCCCATGACTCCACCTACCTGCCCAGGTATAAAGGTAGTCGACTGGCTGGCATTCCTCCTTGTTGTATCCGATCACCCACGAGGGTGGGCTCTGTTATTTAGCCAATAAAAACCTATAGTTACTTTCCTAACTCGTCGCTTTTCATTGGATGAATTGATAGGTATATCACTCCCATGTTGTAAAACAGTTGATTAAAGCTTTGTTTAACGCTTAGACCAAGTGCCTAGTAGTTTTCTTATGTCAGCTCGTGATCCCCACTTGCAGCAGAATGATTGAGTCCGCCAACCTACTTACCTCACCCCACACAACGACAAAAAATTCCAAACAGATGAGCACAAATGGAACAGTGGGCACAAGGGCAAAGTCCTGTGTAAATTCTGGTCCTGTGTATATCTGGTCCTGCCTTCTGTTGCCTCGGCCCTAAGCTCTAGAATTCCCTGACTAAACCTCTCCGTCTCGCCACCTCTCTTTCCTCCTTTAAGACGCTCCTTAAAACCTACCTCTTTGACCAAGCTTTTGGTCACCTGCCCTAATTTCTCCTTATGTGGCTCGGTGTCAAATTTTTTGTCTTCTAACACTCCTGTGAAGTGCCTTGGGACGTTTTACTACGTTAAAGGCGCTATATAAATACAAGTTCTTCTTGTTGTTGTTGCGTGTATTCTGGTCCTGCGTGTATTCTGGTCCTGCGCGTATTCTGGTCCTGCGCGTATTCTGGTCCTGCGCGTATTCTGGTCCTGCGCGTATTCTGGTCCTGCGCGTATTCTGGTCCTGCGCGTATTCTGGTCCTGCGCGTATTCTGGTCCTGCGCGTATTCTGGTCCTGCGTGTATTCTGGTCCTGCGTGTATTCTGGTCCTGCGTGTATTCTGGTCCTGCGTGTATTCTGGTCCTGTGCATATTCTGCCACAGCCCAAAGCTCTTTTGGATACAGGTGCTGGTGTTCTAACTATCAACCTGAACAAAAAGCAAAACAACTGCAGATACTGGAAATCTGAAACAAAAACAAAAGAAGTGCTGTAAATGCTCAGCAGGTCAGGCAGCATCTGTGGAGAGAACAGATGAGTTAAGCTTTCAGGTCTGGACCTTTTGTCAAAACTGCTGTGCATTTCCAGCATTCCAACTGTCCACCTGCCATCTCGGCTCAGTTGGCAGCAATCTCATCTCTGAGTCTGGCGGTTGTGGATTCAAATTCCAGTCCAGGACTCGAGCACATAATCTAGGCTCCCACTTCAGGGCAGTACTGAGCGAGTGTCAGGGTTCTTTTACGCAGGACAGACCCCTCCCCCGACCGCCCCTCCCGCCCCCCATCCAGTCAAAGCCCCTTTTACACAACAGGTGACCTCTCCCCCCATCAGGGCCCTTTTCACATTGGGAGTGTCCCTTTAAAAAAGACTTTAATCTCCCACTTGTTCCTTTCTTTCCATTTTGCTGACTGTTTCTGAAAGCTCTCGTTCAAGCAGTTGATGTTGGTGACATCACAGGGGGAGTGGCTTGGTGGAGGTGGACGCAGACACAATGGGGAGGGGGCATTTCTTGTGCAAAGGGGCCTGGACTGGGGGTGTGGGAATATTTCCTATGCAGAAAGGAAACAGCTGCTATGGAAACGAGCTTCTGAGAACAGAACTTCGGAAAGATCCAAAACTATCAGGAATGAGCTTACAGTCACTGGGCCAGGAGGAGCAGGCCCAGTGTTCAACTGAGTACAGATAATTTAGTTCTAATGCTACAATCTACATAGTGCTCTTGAATACCCCAAATGTCAGTACTAGAGTTAATATAAATGGTGGATGTTCATCATTTCCATCAACCAACCTTTACTCTGAGACCATTGTCTACCAGGAACCTGGTGCTGTCAATAGAACAGTGAAGTTTGAATTTCTCAATTGATTGGTGCATCCTGCAACAAAGCAAAACACAAGGACGTTATTGTAACACTAGACACACCAATAATGAGCTTCCAGTCAACCTGCTGGTAGGACGACCAGCTAATCCTGTATGAACTGGAGTGCCTCTGTGGGTTTTTATTAAACTGCAAGGACCTTGGAATAAACCAGGGGCTGGCTAAGAGAACTTAATGTCTGAAAGGGACAGGAACGTGGGCTGCAACACTGAGCTGCAGGGCAACAGCAACAAGGCAGATGTTCTGGGTCCAGGGTCCAGGAGGGAAGCAGCAGGTGTTGGTCAGCCAGGTATCTGACCACATCGAAAACCACCACCATGTTTAAGAGTCTCTGAAGCAAGATACTGAGAAATCTACACCCGGAGAATTTTCTTTTGCCCGATGTGTATACTTTGTTCCCGCAAGTGCACTCCCCACTTACCCAAGTCCAGAAAGATTAGGCACAGGTTTAGGGGTCCTCCATGTGTGTGCTGGGGTACTGCTGGAATTTAACCAGCTATAACCACGCAGGGTACTGGTCTGTGGAGTTATCTAGAGCCGAGTGGGAAGAATCCCAGCCCCTAGCAACAAGTCTACCCCTCCAAGTTCTGTTAGTGAGCCAAGCTGGCTGGTTGATCATCAGAGTTCATACTGCAGAGCAACCTAGTGAAGTCAAGTATGGAGGACGGACTTGGTTCCAAATTTCCATCACCTCATGTGTCATCTTGAAACCACCAAAACCTCAGACAGATCCCACCTACTTCCCCGCAGGATAATCACTAGTTAGTTGTTAGGCACCAATGCTGGTTTCAGTCCTTGCTTGGTGGACAGCAGGTACCATGAACTCCTGATGACTGGCATGGTGCACAGCACAATTCACCACAGGATGTGTGATTGTACCGCCACCATCTTCCTCACCAGAGTACCGCACCCCGTCGAATAGTGGTTCCAACCAGTAAGTGGTGTGGAATTTCAGAACCTGCTGCTTGC
This sequence comes from Somniosus microcephalus, assembly GCF_052327205.1. NCBI lineage: Eukaryota > Metazoa > Chordata > Chondrichthyes > Squaliformes > Somniosidae > Somniosus > Somniosus microcephalus. The sequence continues at coordinate 192,440,860 of NC_140992.1, read as the reverse complement.
CTCTCTGCAGCCAAATCATCACAGGGCAGATGTTCTGAATCTAAGACTCGGTGGAACATCTGGGGCCAGTTGTGCCATACAAAATTAAGAACAAGGTCCTTTCCACCCATCAAGCCCATACTTTCCAATAGAGTGCACGTAGCCTATAATATCAGTGGCAGCCGGCTGCAGTCTGCAAATTTAGTGTGGGGCTGGGGGGGCCGCTGAGGGGGCCTCAAACAGTCGTTAGCCCCCCTATTTGCATTTGCAAAGGACCTAATGACTGTTTCAGGCACGGGCCTTGGATGCCTATACAGAAGCCACTACCAATATGGCGGGAAGCGCACCTCTGGCACAGAACATGCCATGTTGGATGCTCAGGTGCCTGTTTTACGCCTGTAAAATGAGTGGTGCCAACAAGTTTCTAGGCCATTATCTGAAGGCATGGGGTCAGCTTGCACATGTTTGCTAATGAAGCCCAGCTCTATTTCTCCATCATCACTCTCAACTCCACAGCTGCCATTGCCTATCAGGATGCCGACCCAACATAATGTCATGGATGAACCAGAATTTCCTCCAATTGAACATTGAGACTTAAGCCACCCTATTCAGATCCTGCCATAAACTCCAATCCCTTCCTCCCCTGGCTGCTTACTCAGGCTGAACTAGTGGGTTCCTAACCTCAGTGTCCTAGTTGACCTTGAAGTGAGTTTCAAACCCCACATTCTAACTGCTTACTTCCACCTCAGCAGCATCACTTGCCGCTGCCCTTACCTCACCCCGAACTGCCACTGAGATCCTTAGTCTAGCTATCGTTACCCTCATACTTGATTTCCCTAATGCTTTCATCATGGGCTTCCTGAGCTCCACCCCACACAAATTTGTCCAATACTCCACCATCCGCATCTTGCCCCATCCAAGGTCCTGCTCACCCATTACCCCTGTCCTCGCCCGCCTCGGCTGGCTCCCGACTCACCAAATTCCAAATCCTTGTCCTGCTTCATAAATCCCTCTATGGGATCACCCCACCCCCTACCTCTGCAACCTCCTTTAGCCCCACGCCCTGTTCCAGACCCTAAAGCCTTCCGACTCGGGCTCCCTGTAAACCCACCCTCCTTTTGCTCCACCATCATTGACAGAACTTTCAGTTGCTTGAGCTCTACTCTCTGTAACATCCTCCCTAAAGCAATGATGCCTTTCAATGCTGCCTCAAAATCTATGATATAGGAACAGGAGTAGGACATTCAGCCCCTCGAGCTTGTTCTGCCATTCAATTAGATCATGGCTGATCTATACCTCAACTCCATTTACTCGCCTTTTCTCCATATCCCTTCATATCCTTATCCAATAAAAATCTGTCGATCTCAGTCTTGAACTTTCAATTGATCCAGCATTCTCAGCCTTTTGGGGAAGAGAGTTCCAGATTTCAACCAACCTTTGTGAGAAAAAGTGCTTCCTGATTTCACTCCTGAATGACCTAGCTCTAAATTTAAGATCGTGCCCTCTTGTTCTGGATTCCCCCCACAAGAGGAAATAGTTTCTCTGGGGGGCTAAATTCAGTTGATTTGTGCCTCCCATTAGTGCCCTAAGAGGGCGAAATTCAGCAGGAAGTTAGTGGTGGTGCTAACCATTAGCGCCGCGTGGCGCTGCACCACCGGCGATGACATCATCGCCATGCACAGAGCCCCGCTCGCGCCCCGGCTGTAATATTGGGTGGTGCCCCGCGACTTACCGCCGGAAGTGACGTCCGCCGGGGTCGGGGAGCCTACCTGTGGCCGGGGTGGCACTAGTTAAAGGGGAGGTGGCGGGCGGCCATTTTTGTTGCTGGCCGCCTGCCAGCACCTGCCCCCATTGCTGTCCCCAACCTCCTGTGAAGCCCCCCTCCATGGGGTGCTGGCACTCCCGATCCCTGGTGGCCCAGCTGGGCGGCGGGACACGTTTCGCCAGGCCCCTCCCCTTTAATAAAGGGAGGAAGGCCTGCAGTACCAAGAGGGACGTGGGGCGCTTCCAGTAGCTAACTTTTTCAGGGCTACGAAGGTAGTGCCCCAAATGGGGCGCTACCTAATTTTTACCCCTCTGTCTCTTCCCTGATCGATTCCCTTTATCATGTGAAACACCCTGATTCGATTGTCCTTTAACTTTCTACCACACTTTTGATCATCTCTCCTATCTGTTGGTACCTGCTTCTCCTCTGTGAAGACCCTTGGGCATCTTCCATTGTCTTGAAACGCTCCATGATCGTAAATTCCTATTGTTGACTCGGAGTCAGGTAGTAGGAAAATGTCAGACCAGGGACCTCCACCTCTCTAGTCCCAGTGCCATTGTCTCTATATTGAATTAGGGTAAGCCAGACCCCTGGGATAAGCCAGATGGCCAAGATACGGTGTGATCTAATCTCTCCAGGCACCCAATCACCTAATCACCACAAAGAAAGAAAAGAAATACTTACATTTATATAGCGCCTTTCACGACCACCGGACGTCTCAAAGCGCTTTACAGCCAATGAAGTACTTTTGAAGTGGAGTCACTGTTGTAATGTGGGAAACGCGGCAGCCAATTTGCGCACAGCACGCTCCCACAAACAGCAATGTGATAAATGACCAGATAATAGATAAAAGCCAGCCTACCTGTACAGGCCACTGGCAGCGTCCAGTGCCATGTGAATGCGACTCTGCCAGCTGAGCTGCCACTCGCCCGCCAGCACACTGCGCAGGCTCCCCATCTCGCAGTACTCCATCACGATCAAGAACTCGGGACTGGGACCTGTGAGAAACAGCGGCAGATTGGCCAATTGTTAGACTATCGGTCCGGGATCCGGGATGCGCTGAGGTCCCTGGTGGTGATCTGACCCTAAATGTGACTTTGCTCCTGAGCTGGCACTGCCAGCTCCTGGCGTGCTCGCCTCAGGCAGCGGGCGGTTAGCATAAAGTAGCCTTGCCGGATCAGTAGGATCTGGTGAAGAAACAGCAACACCAGCATGGCACATAGCCCAATGTAAGCGGCTTTTGACGGGCAGAGCGATAATGTCTGAAGGAGACCAAGTAACACATCGGTTTCATATTTTATGATAATAGGTCATCGACCTGAAACGTTGACTCTGTTTCTCTCTCCACAGATGCTGCCTGGCCTGCTGAATGTTTCCAGCATTTTCTGTTTTTATTTCAGATTTCCAGCATCCGCAGTATTTTCCTTTTGGTTTTATATTTTAATTTGTTTTGATCCAGCCCAGGGAGAGTGACATCTGTGCACTGCTTCCACCGCCCTTCCCCTCCACTCTAAAACCACTTACAGTGCTGCTCTGTTATGTCTCCCTTAAGACCTGTCGGAGATTGTTTAAGAGGGTGAGCTTGGACGGGGGGGCGGGGGAGCGGGGGCACTGTGTCACGACGCACCTGCAGCAATGGGCAGGCCAAGGGCCTCGTGGCTAAGCCCATCTCAGGCCCTGCACACTGCCATCCTTACCTAGTGCTTCTCGCAGACCAACGCCAGAGTCATTATTCCGATAGCTTTGATAGCTTTATCGAGGCTGGAAGAAATTATTCCATCTTATCTGGAGTAAGATGGCTGAAGGCAGATATCTCATCCTGCCATCAGGCAGTGGTAAACTTACGAATGCAGCTGATGAGAGGCTGGCGGGGAGATGTCTTTTACCAGCTCCATTTACCTAATGGGAAAGTGCCTACAGATTTCATCCCCTTACCCGAATACCTGGGCTGAGACGCAGCGCAGACAGAGCAGGTGAAGGGCTGTGCTCTCCCTCAGTTGTTGTTCGGTAAAAAGTAAACTGCTGACAAATTTACATTCTCCAGCAGCACTACTCCCTATAACAGTAATTTTTCATTTAACTGACAGAGAGACACAGACTGGACAATGGAGGGAGAATCAGACAGTGAGACAGACTGGACAACGGAGGGAGAGTCAGAGAGTGAGACAGACTGGACAACGAAGGGAGAGTCAGACAGTGAGACAGACTGGACAACGGAGGGAGAGTCAGAGAGTGAGACAGACTGGACAACGAAGGGAGAGTCAGACAGTGAGACAGACTGGACAACGGAGGGAGAGTCAGACAATGAGGCAGACTGGACAATGGTGGGAGAGTCAGACAGTGAGACAGACTGGACAGAGGAGGGAGAGTCAGACAGTCAGACAGACTGGACAATGGAGGGAGAGTCAGACACTGAGTCAGACTGGACAGAGGAGGGAGAGTCAGACAGTCAGACAGACTAGACAATGGAGGGAGAGTCAGAGAGTGAGACAGACTGGACAACTGAGGGAGAGTCAGACAGTGAGACAGACTAGACAATGGAGGGAGAGTCAGAGAGTGAGACAGACTGGACAACTGAGGGAGAGTCAGACAGTGAGACAGACTGGACAGAGGAGGGAGAGTCAGACAGTGAGACTGGCTGGACAGCGGAGGGAGAGTCAGAGAGTGAGACAGACTGGACAGAGGAGGGAGAGTCAGAGAGTGAGACTGGCTGGACAGCGGAGGGAGAGTCAGAGAGTGAGACAGACTGGACAGAGGAGGGAGAGTCAGACAGTGAGACAGACTGGACAGAGGAGGGAGAGTCAGACAGTGAGACAGACTGGACAGAGGAGGGAGAGTCAGACAGTGAGACAGACTGGACAATGGAGGGAGAGTCAGACAGTGAGACAGACTGGACAGAGGAGGGAGAGTCAGACAGTGAGACAGACTGGACAGAGGAGGAAGAGTCAGACAGTGAGACAGACTGGACGGAGGAGGGAGAGTCAGACAGTGAGACAGACTGGACAATGGAGGGAGAGTCAGACAGTGAGACAGACTGGACAGAGGAGGGAGAGTCAGACAGTGAGACAGACTGGACAGAGGAGGAAGAGTCAGACAGTGAGACAGACTGGACAGAGGAGGGAGAGTCAGACAGTGAGACAGACTGGACAGAGGAGGGAGAGTCAGACAGTGAGACAGACTGGACAGAGGAGGGAGAGTCAGACAGTGAGACTGGCTGGACAGCGGAGGGAGAGTCAGAGAGTGAGACAGACTGGACAGAGGAGGGAGAGTCAGAGAGTGAGACTGGCTGGACAGCGGAGGGAGAGTCAGAGAGTGAGACAGACTGGACAGAGGAGGGAGAGTCAGACAGTGAGACAGACTGGACAGAGGAGGGAGAGTCAGACAGTGAGACAGACTGGACAGAGGAGGGAGAGTCAGACAGTGAGACAGACTGGACAATGGAGGGAGAGTCAGACAGTGAGACAGACTGGACAGAGGAGGGAGAGTCAGACAGTGAGACAGACTGGACAGAGGAGGAAGAGTCAGACAGTGAGACAGACTGGACGGAGGAGGGAGAGTCAGACAGTGAGACAGACTGGACAATGGAGGGAGAGTCAGACAGTGAGACAGACTGGACAGAGGAGGGAGAGTCAGACAGTGAGACAGACTGGACAGAGGAGGAAGAGTCAGACAGTGAGACAGACTGGACAGAGGAGGGAGAGTCAGACAGTGAGACAGACTGGACAGAGGAGGGAGAGTCAGACAGTGAGACAGACTGGGCAATGGAGGGAGAGTCAGACAGTGAGACAGACTGGACAGAGGAGGGAGAGTCAGACAGTGAGACAGACTGGACAATGGAGGGAGAGTCAGACAGTAAGACAGACTGGACAGAGGAGGGAGAGTCAGACAGTGAGACAGACTGGACAGAGGAAGGAGAGTCAGACAGTGAGACAGACTGGACAATGGAGGGAGAGTCAGAAAGTGAGACAGACTGGACAGCGAAGGGAGAGTCAGACAGTGAGACAGACTGGACAGAGGAGGGAGAGTCAGACAGTGAGATAGACTGGACAGAGGAGGGAGAGTCAGACAGTGAGACAGACTGGACAGAGGAGGGAGAGTCAGACAGTGAGACAGACTGGACAGAGGAGGGAGAGTCAGACAGTGAGACAGACTGGACAATGGAGGGAGAGTCAGACAGTGAGACAGACTGGACAGAGGAGGGAGAGTCAGACAGTGAGACAGACTGGACAATGGAGGGAGAGTCAGACAGTGAGACAGACTGGACAGCTGAGGGAGAGTCAGACAGTGAGACAGGCTAGACAGCAGAGGGAGAGTCAGACAGTGAGACAGACTGGACAATGGAGGGAGAGTCAGACAGTGAGACAGACTGGACAACGGAGGGAAAGTCAGACAGTGAGACTGGCTGGACAGTGGAGGGAGAACTGAATGTTGAGTATGGATAGACAGTGCAGAGAGATTTATTTCCGCTCCCTTTAATCTCTCTGCATTAAGTATCTCACACAATTCCTCAGCTGGGGGATGGGCAGATGATTTGCCTCGTGGGTCTGCCAAAGTCACTGTCAATGTAGCTGCCAGGAAGTGCTGGGAGATTTGCTCAGATCATCTCCTCTGCCCCTCCTTGTGCATCCACCATGCACCACCTGCCTGAGCTGGCTAAGATCACAGCTTACCACAAAGGGCAGTACAAGAACTGTACAGAATGTCAGCTGGGAGCAGATACTATGCGGGCTTGTGCTGTTAGCTGGGATCAGATGGGAAGGATCATCTATTTTCCTGTACTTTCAGCAGTGTCAGAAGAAATGGGGAAGTGGGAGCCCAGTACTTGCAGGTTGCCACATCTTATTCTAATTATACTGCCAGCACGTGCAACCCAACGAGTCCTCCCAGTGTAAAGAAAAGAAAGAACTTGTATTTCTATAGCACCTTTCACAACATCAGGACGGCCCAAAGAGCTTTACAGCCAATGAAGTACTTTTGAACTGTAGTCGCTGTTGTAATGTAGGAAACACGGCAGCCAATTTGCGCACAGCAAGCTCCCACAAATGGAAATGTGATAATGACCAGATAATCTGTTTTTAGTGATGTTGTTCGAGGGATAAATATTGGGCAGGACACCAGAGAGAACTCCCCCGCTCCTCTTCGAAATAGTGCCATGGGATTTTTTTACGTCCACCTGAGAGGGCAGATGGGGCCTTGGTTTAAGGCCTCATCTGAAAGACGGCACCGCTGACAGTGCAGCACTCCCTCTGTCCTGCCCTGGAAACTCAGCCTAGATTTTGTGCTCGATTCTCTGAAGTGGGACTTGAACCCACAACCTCTGACTCAGAGGTGAGCATGCCCCGAACAACAACTTATATTTATATAGCACCTTCAACGTAATAAAACGTCCCAAGGTGCTTCACAGGAGAATTATCAACAAAAAAAATTGACACTGAGCCACATAAAGAGATGTTCGGGCAGATGACCAAAAGCTTGGTCGAAGAGGTAGGTTTTGAGGAGAGCCTTAAAGGAGGAAAGAGAGGTGGAGAGGCGGAGAGATTTACGAAGGGAATTCCAAAGCTTAGGACCTAGGCAGTTGAAGGCATGACGATGGTAGAGCGATGAAAATTGGGGATATTCAAAAGGCCAGAATAGGCAGAGCGTAGTGGTCTAACATAGAAACATAGAAACATAGAAGGTAGGAGCAGGAGTAGACCATTCGGCCCCTCGAGCCTGTTCGGCCATTTAATCAGATCATGGCTGATCATCCAAATTCAGTACCCTGTCCCTGCTTTCTCCCCATATCCTTTGATCCCTTTAGCCTTAAGAAATATATCTAACTCCTTCTTGAATATATTTAATGAATTGGCCTCAACTGCCTTCTGTGGTAGAGAATTCCACAGGTTCACCACTCTCTGGGTGAAGAAATTCCTCCTCATCTCAGTCCTAAATGGCTTATCCCTTATCCTTAGACTATGACCCCTGGTTCTGGACTCCCCCGCCATCGGGAACATCCTTCCTGCATCTAGTCTGTCTAGTCCTGTTAGAATTTTATAAGTTTCAATGAGATCCCCTCTCATTCTTCTAAACTCTAGCGAATATAAGCCTAATCGACCCAATCTCTCTTCATACGTCATTCCTGCCATCCCAGGTATCAGTCTGGTGAATCTTTGCTGCACTCCCTTCATGGCAAGAACATCCTTCCTCAGATAAGGCGACCAAAACATCACACAATACTCAAGGTGTGGTCTTACCAAGGCCCTGTACAACTGCAGCAAGACATCCTTGTTCCTGTACTCGAATCCTCTCGCTATGAAGGTCAACATACCATTTGCCTTCTTAACCGCCTGCTGCACCTGCATGCTTAGCTTCAGCGACTGGTGCACAAGGACACCCAGGTCTCATTGCACTTCCCCTTTTCCCAATCTGTTGCCGTTCAGATAATAATCTGTCTTCCTGTTTTTGCCACCGAAGTGGAAAGCCTCGCATTTATCCACATTATACTGCATCTGCCATGCATCTGCCCAATCACCCAAGCCCTGTCCAAATCATACTGGAGTTTCTCTGCATCCTCCTCACAACACACACGCCCACCCAGCTTTGTGTCATCTGCAAACTTGGAGATACATCTAGTTCCCTCGTCTAGATCATTAATATATATTGTGAATAGCTGGGGTCCTAGCACCAATCCCTGCGGTACCCCACTAGTCACTGCCTGCCACTCGGAAAAAGACCCATTTATTCCAACTCTTTGCTTCCTGTCTGCCAACCAGTTCTCTATCCAAGCCAATACCTTACCCCCAATCCCATGTGCTTTAACTTTGCACGCTAATCTCTTATGCGGGACCTTATCGAAAACCTTCTGAAAGTCCAAATACACCACATCCACTGGTTCTCCCTATCTATTCTACCAGTTACATCCTCAAAAAATTCCAGTAGATTAGTCAAGCATGATTTACCTTTTGTAAATCCATGTTGACTTTGTCTGATCCTGTCACTGCTTTCCAAGTGCTCTGCTATTACATCTTTTATAATGGACTCTAGCATTTTCCCCACGACTGATGTCAGGCTTACCGGCCTATAATTCCCCGATTTCTCTCTACCACCTTTTTTAAATAGTGGGGTTACATTAGCTACCCTCCAATCCATGGGAACTATTCCAGAGTCTATAGAATTTTGGAAGACGACCAGCAATGCATCTACTATTTCTAGGGCCACTTCCTTAAGTACCCTAGGATGTAGATTATCAGGCCCTGGGGATTTATCGACCTTCAATCCCATCAATTTCCCTAACACCATTTCCCTACAAATACTGATTTCATTCAATTCCTCCCTCTCATTAGACCCTATGTTCCCCGACATCTCTGGGAGGTTATTTGTGTCCTCCTTTCTGAAGACAGAACCAAAGTATGTATTTAATTGGTGACGTAAGAAAACTACTAGGCACTTGGTCAGAATATTAAACAAGGCGTTAATCGACTGTTTCATAACATGGATGTCTAGTTATCCTTCACTAGTTCCTGTTTACAAGATGTCCCTGAGCAAGCTGGGCCCGTGCCCGAGTATTTATACTCTCCCTGGACAGTGCCACCAGCAGGCCGCCCAGTATATTTCATAAGTCCTTTCTACATAAATGGCACGATTTATGTAATTCTTCCCACCTGAAAGATTGGACGTCCGGTGGCTTCTTTCTACTTAATTAGGCGGACTGAGAATAGACGCAGCTGTTTGGATCTCCGTTGGTGGCCGGAAGGCACGTCTCCTCTGACCGTGTTTTGGTCCCTGGGTCGCTTAGTTCGTACCAGCGGGCTGGCAGAGTCCGTGTCGCTTTGATCGACCTGAGGGGGACTGGGGAGATCGTGGCTCCGGGTGCGTTTAGATATCTGTTGGTGGCCGGAAGGCACTTCTCCTCGGACCGTGTTTTGGTCCCTGGGTCGCTTAGTTCGTACCAGCGGGCTGGCAGAGTCCATGTCGCCTTAATCGACCTGAGGGGGACTGGGGAGATCGTGACTCCGGGTGCGGGCCCCCACAGGTGCAGAGCTGGCTTCACCCTGCCCAGTAGTCGGTGAATGACCGGCGTCCTGGCTTCGGGTGGCCATCCCGCGGGGAGCGTTCTGTTCCCCGGGTTGATCCGGCGGAATAGCTGGCAGATCCCTTGACATCCCGGGTAGGGCGTCGTCCTCAGAGGAGCGCAGGGTATCGGCGTCATTGATACGGGTCCCACCCTCGATTGGGTCCGTGGGACCGGTTGAGCAGGGAGCCAGATCCCGAAGTGACACTGCGGATTCCCGGCCATCAGGGTACCGCACGTATGCGTATGTGGGATTGACATCCGTCAGTTCCACTTCGTCGACGAGGGGATCACTCTTAGAGGATCGGACGAATCTTCAGAGCAGCACGAGGCCAGGAGCTGCCAACCATGATGGTAGGGACGTCCCAGGAGTGGAGCGACGCTGGAACCTGAAGAATCGTTCGTGAGGAGTAGCGTTGGTGGATGTAGAAAGAAGAGACCTGATGGAATGCAATACGTCAGGGACAATAGTTTCCCACTGCTGGTCTGATAGGTTGTGTGACCTCAGTGCAAGATGAACAGCGTTCCAAGTGATAGCGTTGTATCTCTCAACGTGTCCGTTTCCAATAGGATGATACGGTGTCGTTCTACTTGTGGCGAATCCCCGTTGGGAAAGATAACTTTTGAGTTCGCTTGACATGAAGGAGGGACCCCGATCAGAGTGGATGAAATTGGCCATACCGCAAAGGGAAAAGACCTGATTGAGGCATTTGATCACTGTGGAAGTAAGCATATTGGGACAGGGGAAAGCAAAGGGAAAGCGTGAATATTCGTCCACCATAGTAAGCAAGTAGGTGTTGCGCGTTGAGGAAGGCAGTGGCCCTTTAAAATCAATGCTGAGTCGCTGCATAGGCTGTGTAGCGTATATGAGCGAGCCATCCGACAGACGGAAGAATTGCGGTTTTAATTCCGCGCAAATTCTACAAGTGGAGAATGTTTTTCTCACGTCTTCCATAGAAAATGGGAGATTTTTAGGTCGCACAAAGTGTAACATACGGGTAACGCCAGGATGGCATAAGTCAGTATGAAGATCGGCAAGAGTCAAAGTTGACATGGAAGAGCAGAATGCATGCGTGAGGGTATCTGGGGCCACATTCTCTTTGCCAGGTCGATAATGTATGGTGTAGCAAAAGGCGACCAATTCCATCCTCCAGAGCTGTATTTTGTTATTCTTGATCTTAGTGCGTGACGTAATAAAACTCACTACGCACTTGGTTTGAGCATAACGCAAGGCTTTAATCAACTTGTTTCAGAACATAGAGGTCTAGTTGTACTTCACTAGTTCCTTGTCTTACAAAATGTCCCTGGCAAGCTGGGCCCACGCCCGAGTATTTATACTCCTTGGACGGCGCCACCAGCTGGTCGTCCAGCGTTATTTCATGAGTAGTTTCTTGATAAATGATGAGATTTATAACATTCTTCCTGCCTAAAAGATTTGGAAGTCCAACGACTTCCTCTTAACGGATTAGGCGGACCACGAATAGCCGCAGTCTTTTAGATTTTTGTTTATGGCTAGAAGGCACACCTCCCCGGACCGTGTCTTGGTCCCTGGGCCGCTTGATCCGTACCGGTGGATCGACAGGGCCCATGTTGCTCTGATCGACCCGAGGGAGGCTGGGGAGATCATGACTCCGGGTGCGGGTACCCACAGGCGCAGAACGGGGATTGACTGGCGTCCTGGCCTCGAGTGGCCATCCCACGGGGAGCACTTGGCTCCCCGAGTGGATCCGGTGGGGCAGCTGGCAGATCTTTCGATGTCCCAGGTAGGGCGTCATCTTCGGGGGAGCGCAGAGTGTCGGCATCATCCCCGTGGGTCCCTCTATCGGTTGGGTCCTGGAACCGGCCGGACAGGGAGCCAGGTCCCGGAGCGAAACGGTGAACTCCCGGCCATCAGGGTACCGCACGTGCGCGTATATGGGATTGACGTCCGTGAGTTCTACCTCGTCGATGAGAGGATCGTTTTTAGATGATCGGACGAATCTTTGGAGCAGCACGGGGCCAGGAGAGACGTCCCATGGGTGGAGCGACGCTGGAAGCTGAAGAATCGCTCGTGAGGTGTGACATTGGTAGAAGTAGAAAGGAGAGACCTGTTGGAATGCAACACGTCAGGGAGCATAGTTTCCCACTGCTGGTCTGGTAGATTGCGTGACCTCAGCGCAAGGTGAACAGCGTTCCAAATGATAGCGTTGTATCTCTCAACCTGTCCGTTGGGATGGTACGGTGTCGTTTTACTTGTGGTGGTTCCCCGTTGGGGGAGATAACTTTTAAGTTCGCTTGACATGAAGGAGGGACCCCGATCAGAGTGGATGAAATTGGCCGTACTGCAAAGGGAAAAGACTTGATCAAGGCATTTGATCACTGTGGAAGTAAGCATATTGGGACAGGGGAAAGCAAAGGGAAAGCGTGAATATTTGACCACCATAGTCAGTAATTAGGTGTTTCGCGTTGAGGAAGGCAATGGCCCTTTAAAGTCAATGCTGAGTCGCTGCATAGGCTGCATAGCGTGTATGAGCGAGCCGTCTGATGGACGGAAGAATTGCGGTTTTAATTCCGCACAAATTCTACAGGAGGAGCACGTTCTTTTCACATCTTCCGTAGAAAATGGGAGATTTTTAGATCGCACAAAGTGCAACATATGGGTAACGCCAGGATGGCATAAGTCAGTATGAAGATCCGCCAAAGTCGAAGTTGACATAGAAGAGCAGAATGCCTGCGTGAGGGTATCCGGGGCCACATTCTCTTTGCCGGGTCAATAATGTATGGTGTATCCAAAGGCGGCCAATTCCATCCTCCAGAGTTGTATTTTGTTATTCTTGATCTTAGTGCGTTTTCGGTTATCCAGCATAAAGGCCACGGAGCGCTGATTGGTTATAAGTGTGAAATGGCGACGAGCTAGAAAATGACTCCATTTACGTATAGCTTCAATGATGGCCGTAGCCTCCTTCTGTGAGGGTGCCAGTCAGTTCCTTTTTGTAACCTCTAGATGGCACCTTCACTTGTCAGTCTCCTGTGTTAATTGTTCCTAGTCTCTGGTGTTAATTGTTCTTAACCCTGTGTTAGTTTTTAATCAGCCTGTTAGCTGTTTATGGGTGGCACCTGGTTTTCTTGGTATATAAGTTCTGTTGTTGTTTCACTCAGTGCTCAGTCCTCACTAGGGTGAACCAGGGAGTTAGTCTTGACAATGTTCCTTGTCTTGACTCGGTTCTCTGTGTGACTAGCCTTTGCTCTATGACAGCTTGCCTTCACAAGCTGGCTGCCATAGTTCTCTTGAGCTATGTATCTAAGTCTGTGTTCTAGTTCTCTCGAGTTATGTATTTAAGTCTGTGCCATAGTTCTCTCGAGTTATGTATCTAAGTCTGTGTTCTAGTTCTCTCGAGCTATGTACCTAAATCTGTGTTCTAGTTCTCTCGAGCTATGTATCTAAGTCTGTGTTCTTGTCTCTGGATTTAAGATGTATTTAAGTCTTGTTCTGTTGAGCTGCTTGTCTTGGTAGGGTGCTGTTTGGACTAGCGTGTTGCTATGTGGGAGCCGTTGGGATCTTGTCTTGAGCTTTGCATTGGTAAGCCGATTACCCTTGGGGTAGCTTGTCTGGAGTTGTGCCTCGGCAAGCCGGTTGCCCCTTGTGGTAGCTTGTCGCAAGCTCAGTATAGACAAGTGGGCTTCCTCATGGAAGCTGTCCTGAGTTCCTATCTTGACTAGCCGTCTTGTAACTTGTCTCTAGTTCTTATGTATATTGCTGTGTCCCTTGTGTTAATCTGGTTATGTGTAAATCTAGTAAAGTTCAAACAAAGTACTGTATATTTGTCTCTTGTCTGGTTTCTGCACTTGGGTCCAGAACCTACCTCGCCCGGAGAGCACGGCCTCGTATTTATACGGCCCCGTGGCTCCCCAACCCTGACACCTTCTCGACAGGAGGATAATGGAGCTCGCTACCCTGCAAAGTTCTGGACAGAAATGCAATGGGTCAACCACCTTGATTCAAGAGATCGCCACATCCGATGCATCGCACTCGACCACGAAAGGAAAATTTTCATCAATGGAATGAAGCGTGGCTTTTTCCAGTTGTCGCTTGAGGAGGTTGAAAGCTGAAATAGCCGTTGCCTCCAATGGAAATGACTTTGCGTGAAGCAGGGGCTGGACCTTGTCGGAGAAGTGGGGTATCCACTTCGCATAATAGGTGAACATGCCGAGTGCCCGTCGAAGAGAGCCGAGATTCGTAGGGGGAGGGAGCTCCTGAAGCGGACGAAGTCGCTCCGGATCCAGTTTAATGATACCGTTGCCCACCCAGTAGCCAAGGATGTTGACTGATGGTACTGATTTCACCGATTTGGACTCATTTAAGATTAAGTTGCGACGATGGAGAACGTCAAAAAATTTCTGGAGGTTGGCATCATGCTTCTTCTGGTCGTGACCAGCAATGGTGATATTATCCAGATATGGAAAAGTGTCCGTTAAGTTCCCCTGTTTGACTAGGCTATCCATTGCCCATTGAAAGACGGCCACCCCATTGGTGACCCCAAATGGAAGGCGACAAAACTGGTAAAGCCGACCATTGGCCTCAAAGGCCATATACTTTTTGTCAGAGTCCTTTAACAGTACTTGATGATATGCGCTCTTTAAATCAAAAGTTGAAAATACCTTGTAGTTGGCATGGTTATTGACCATGTCATCGATGTGTGGTAGTGGGTAGGCATCCAGGTCGGTATACTGGTTAATAGTTTGCGAGTAATCGATGCAAAGACGTTTCTTGTGTTGCTTCAGAGGATTTTTAACAACGGCGACTTGAGCCCGCCAGGAAGATGAACATGGCTCAATGATACCGTCAGCTAGAAGGTGAGAGATTTCTGTCTCGATAAAGGATCGATCATCTTGGCTGAAACGTCCTGATTTAGTGACTATGGGCTTACATCGGGGGGAAATATTGGCAAACAAGGAGGGCTCGTCGAGCGAAGCCGCCGAAAGCGCACAAAACGGTACTTTGGACATAGTAAGATCCGGCTTTGACCCTCCAAACTCAAAAGTGAGTCTTTTGTGTTGTTTCTGGAAATCCTGTCCCAGGAGCACATCACTGCATAGGTTCTTGAGCACCCCGAGCTGGGTGGAGAAATAAGTGCGGCCATTGAGAATAAGGTCGACAAGACAAAAGCCGGAAGAATTGGTGATCAGTGTTGTCAGATGTAAGAAGTCACACAACACCAGGTTATAGTCCAACAGCTTTATTTGAAATCACAAGCTTTCGGAGCGCTGCTCCTTCTTCAGGTGAAGTGGAGAAATGCATAAAGACACAGCTTATATAGTCAGAGAATCATGTCAGATGTTTACAGCTGTTGGACTATAACCTGGTGTTGTGTGACTTCTTACATTTGTCCACCCCAGTCCAACTCCGGCATCTCCACACCAGTGTTGTCAGAGCCATTGCAGTTTCCCTGTCCGAGGGGTAAATACGCAATTTTAACTTATTGACAGCCCGCTCACTAATGAAGCTGTCAGAGCTGCATGAGTCAATTAGTGCACTTAAAATGTGTCCATTTACCGAAACCTTCGTGGCTGCATGGGACAGACTTTGGGGAAAAACAGCTGTGATGGGAGGAGGAGCAGTTTTATAGATAGCAGCTGTAACCTTAGTAGTGGCTCTTGGGGGAGGAACAGTTTTATAGATAGCAGCTGCAAAACTATCAGGGGCTCTTGACTAGTATACCTTAGAAAAGTGACCTTTCTTACTAACAGAGGCTCTTCACTGACATACCTTAGAAAAGTGACCTTTCTTACTGCAATGACTGCAGGTTGCGTTACGAGCAGGACAAAATTTCCTACAGTGGAATACACCCCCACAGAAGAAACACTTCCTTCCAGATTGCCAAGATGCGGCTAGGGCAGGGTCATCATCAGTGAGGGCTTCTAGGGTAGGGTCGCCCTCGGCTAGGATAGAGTAGTCATCAGTGAGGGCATCCGCCCGAGGCCCATTGGGGGAGTCACCAAAATTGATAGCAGCAGTCCGTGCATGCGGTAAAAGATAGGCATCTGCATTTCTTTTTGCTAAGTCCAGAGAACATGCCTGGTCATAGGCAGCTGCATTTTTTTTTGCTAAGTCCAGAGAACATGCCTGGTCATAGGCAGCTTCTAACTTGAGGGTTTGATTCTCCAACAGACGCTGGCGTATGAAAGGAGACGCAATTCCGTTAATAAAGGAATCACAAATTAATTCCTCCTGGTACTGCTCAGCTGAGACAGCTTTGAGATTACAATCCTTGTTGAGCCTGCGAAGCTTTTGAAGCAATTAGTCAAGTGATACCCCGGGGTGTTGTCGAGTTGTGGCCAGTAGATGCCGAGCAAAAATTTCGTTTGGGGCCTTAACATATAATTGCTGTAGTATTTGGATAGCGGAGTCATAGTCTACACAGTCTTCGATATAGTCAAATACATGAGGGAATACATAATTGGCAAGTATCTCTAACTTATCAGGAACATTCTCACCACACACTCTGAGGAAGTTGCTGAAGGTACGATACCAGTGTTTCCATACCTTAGCCATTGTAGGTGAATTCGGGTCCAGGTCAAGACGGGCGGGTCGGAGTAGTTTCTCCATGATGGATTGATTACTACCTCTGGTTCCCTTCTACCATTTGAGTCGTAGGCGTCTGTTCCCAAAACCACTCAGAGCGTGGAGCAGCAAACAGTCGACTAAATTGACGTAAGAAAACTACTAGGCACTTGGTCAGAGTATTAAACAAGGCTTTAATCGACTGTTTCACAACATGTAAGTCTAGTTATCCTTCACTAGTTCCTGTTTACAAAATGTCCTGAGCAAGCTGGGCCCATGCCCGAGTATTTATACTCTCCCTGGACAGCGCCACCAGCAGGCCACCCAGTATATTTCATAAGTCCTTTCCACATAAATGGCACGATTTATGTCAATTGGTCTGCCATTTCTTTGTTCCCCATTATTAATTCCCCTGATTCTGACTGCAAGGGACCTACGCTTGACTTCACCAATCTTTTTCTCTTCACCTATCTATAGAAGATTTTACAGTCAGTTTTTATGTTCCCTGCAAGCTTATTCTCATATTCTATTTCCCCCCCTCTTAATTAATCCCTTTGTCCTCCTTTGCTGAATCCTAAACTGCTCCCAATCCTCAGGTTTGGTGCTTTTTCTGGCCAATTTATATGTACTCTCCTTGGATCATATCCTATCCCTAATTTCCCTTGTTAGCCACGGTTGAGTCACCTTTTTTGTTTTATTTTTATGCCAAACAAGGATGAACAAATTCTGCAGTTCATCCGTGCGATCTTTAAATGTTTGCCATTGCCTATCCACCGTCAACCCTTTGAGTAACATTCCCCAATCCATCCTAGCCAACTCGCACCTCATACCATCGTAGTTTCCTTTATTTAAATTCAGGACCCTAGTCTCTGAGCCAACTAATTCACTCTCCATCTTAATGAAGAATTCTATCATATTATGATCGCTCCTCCCCAAGGGGCCTCGCGCAGCAACATTGCTAATTAACCCTTTCTCATTACATAATACCCAGTCTAAGATGACCTGATCTCTAGTTGGTTCCTCGACATATTGGTCCAGGAAACCATCCCGTATACACTCTAGGAATTCCTCCTCCACAGTATTGTTACTAATTTGGTTAGCCCAATCTATATGTAGATTAAAGTCACCCATGATAACTGCTGTGCCCTTATTGCACGCATCTCTAATTTCCCATTTAATTCCATCCCCAACCTCAGCATTACTGTTTGGGGGTCTGTATGCAACTCCCACTAACGTTTTCTGCCCCTTGGTATTTCTCAGCTCTGCCCACACAGGTTCCACATCATCAGAGCTAATATCCTTCCTTACTATTGTGTTAATCTCCTCTTTAACTAGCAATGCTACCCCACCTCCTTTTCCTTTTTTCCTGTCCTTCCTGAATATTGAATACCCCTGGATGTTGAATTCCCAGTCTTGGTCACCCTGGAGCCATGTCTCCGTAATCCCAATTATATCATAACCATTTACATCTATTTGCGCAGCTAATTCATCCACCTTATTACGAATGCTCCTCGCATTAAGACACAAAGCCTTCAGGCTTGATTTTTTAACACTCTTAGTCCTTTTAGAATTATTATTTACTGTGGCCCTGTTTGATTTACACCCTTGATTTCTCTGCCTTCCACTTTTGCTTTTCTCCTTCCTCTCTTTTGCTTCTATCCTTGCTTCCCTTTCCTCTGTCTCCCTGCACAGGTTCCCAACCCACTGCCATTTTAGTTTAAACCCTCCCCAACAGCACTAGCAAGCACTCCCCCTAGGACATCGATCCCGGTCCCGCCCAGGTGCAAACCGTCCAGTTTGTACTGGTCCCACCTCCCCCAGAACCGGTTCCAATGTCCCAAGAATTTGAATCCCTCCCCCTTGCACCATTCCTCTAGCCACGTATTCATCTGAAATATCCTTCTATTTCTACTCTGACTAGCACGTGGCACTGGTAGCAATCCTGAGATTATTACCTTTGAGGTCCTATTTTTTTATTTACCTCCTAACTCCCTATATTCAGCTTTTAGGACCTCATCCCGTTTTTTACCTATATCGTTGGTACCTATATGCACCGCGACAACTGGTTGTTCACCCTCCCCCTCCAGAATGCCCTGCAGCCGCCCGAGACATCCTTGACCCTTGCAACAGGGAGGCAACATACCATCCTGGAGTCTCATTTGCGGTCGCAGAAATGCCTATCTATTCCCCTTACAATAGAATCCCCTATCACTATAGCTCTCCCACTCTTTTTACTCCCGTCCTGTGCAGCAGAACCACCCATGGTGCCAGGAAGTTGGCTGCTGCTGCCTTCCCCTGATAAGCCATCTCCCTCAACAGTATCCAAAGTGGTACTTCTGTTTGAGAGGGGGATGGCCACAGGGGACCACTGCACTACCCGCCTGCGCCTACTACTCTGCCTGGTGGTCACCCATTCCCTTCCTGCCTGTGCAGCCTTTACCTGCGGTGTGACCAACTCCCTAAACGTGCTATCCACGATGTCCTCAGCATCGCGAATGCTCTAATATGTATCCATTCGCAGCTCCAGCACCGCAATGCGGTCTGTCAGTAGCTGCAGCTGGATACACTTCCCGCACACATGGTCATCAGCGACAAGGGAAGTGTCCCTGATTTCCCACATAGCGCAGGAGGAGCATGCCACGGGGCCCGAGCTGTCCTGCCATGATTTACCCTTTAATTAATTTAAATTAAATCAAATCAATCCCACTAATTACACTACAATTAAATGATATATTCAAGGGCCCTTGGTTACTAGCACTCCCTGATACACAACAGAGACCTTAGAAACTATAACCACAAAAATTAAGACCTTCTAAATTTTATAAACTATTAATCTTAACTGTCAAACTATATAGTATAAATACTCACCTGGCCGTACTCACCCAATCAGCTGCTTCCTCTTGCCCGCGCCACTTTTTGAATCATGACGTGGCTCCGGAACGCCGCCGCCGTTCTGTGAGATTGGTAAGCCTCTGTAAAAAAGCCCGCGAAAGTGAGTTTAAGTACTCACTGTACTGCCACTTTCTGTTCCTCCCGACACTGGCCTCTGAAAAAAGCCCGTGAAAGTGAGTTTAAGTACTCACTGTAACACCGCTCTCTGCTCCTCCCGACACTGGCCTCTGTAAAAAAGCCCGCAAAAGTGAGTTTAAGTACTCACTGTACCACCGCTCTCTGCTCCTCCCGACACTGGCCTCTCTAGGGGGATTAAAGGGCTGGAGGTGATTACAGAGATAAGGAGGGGAGAGGCCATGGAGGGATTTGAAAGCAAGGATAAGAATTTTAAAATCGAGCGTTGCTTAACTGGGAGCGTCACTTTCCTTTCCTCTCCTGCTGTCCTGACAGTAATGATCCTGATCCCTGGCTGGTTTTCAATCTCCTTCCTAGCCCAGGGCACTGAGGCCTATTATTGAGGCCCTACGGCCACTACAGCTGGGACCAGTTAACTTAGCACAGTCCTGGAATGGCTCGGTACCCATACCGGGCAGTACATTTACCAACCAAGCCATTGGGGCAACTCAAAACTTCACTTTCAAAGCAATACCCCAATGCTCATTAACGGTCAAACTAGACAGACAAATAGGAGAGTGTGTAATGAAATAGGGAGAGAGAGACCAGTTGGGAAAAGAGAGCGAGGAATAGGAATAAAAATGGAAAGTAGCTTTTATTTAAATTTCCTACATTACAACAGCGATTACACCTCTAAAGTAGTTCATTGGTTGTAAAGCACTTTGGGGTGTCCTTAGGTTGTGAAAGGTGCTATATAAATGCAAGTCTTTGTTTTCTGTTCTTTCATTCAATCCATGCCTGGGACTAACTTACCCGTTTGATGAATGCAGATTCCATAAATTCGCACGATGTTTGGCGATTCAAAGTGCTTCATGGTTCTAGCCTCGTCGTGAAAATTTTTCCGAATTTTCCTGCAGGGGAAGGAAAAAAGGCCAAACTATGAATTCCTGCTCTAACGCAGCAGAGAGGAAACATGCTCAGTTCAGTGAGAGTGTGTAATCCATACTCACTTCACATCGGATACCCCAGTGTTCAGAAAACGTTTAATGGCCACTGGGAATTTATGCAATGTTCCCGAGTAATATTTGGAGTTGTCAGTTTCCATGAATGGCTTGTTATGCACTTCGATGTCCTCTCGTTTTAATTCCAAAATATCCTGCACTGGGTGAACAGAAGGTTTCTCCTGGTCTACAAGAAAAGGAGAGAGACATTTCAGCACAAGGTCTGGGTAAAGGCAAGAAAATACAATTTTTGTCGTATTTTTGCTCATTTCAGTCATCGCTCCCAGGTCGGGATCAGTTAGATGCAGAGTACTGCTCCCTCTACTCTGCCTCAAACAATCTACCACAACCCCAACCTTAGAAGACCACCCCCTATTTCCCACACCAGCCGTCCTATGGCCTCTCTGAGTGAATTGCCAATTTAGTGCCCATGCCCATTGGATTGAGACTGCCCAAACTCATTTAGTATAGCCACCAGCAGAGAAAGTAAACCCTCCTCCCATCAATCTGGGCTGGATATAAACCCAGATCATGGAGGTGAAAAGGCAGTGTCCAGCATAAGATACCATCCTGCATGCGCTGGATGCAGGGATATGGAAGCAAGGGCTGGGGACTCTGTGAGGGGCAGTGGCAGGGGCTGGAGCTCAGATATATACACCATCAATTATTATTTTCCTGCTATTGACCCGTTAAGAGTCTCATTAGCTTTTTAGTGGATACCGCAGCTGTTCTGTGTTGAAAGCAGAGTGAGTCCTGTTACTAGGATTCCAGTTTGAGTAAATCAGGTTAATTTACTGAACAAATAACTAGCCCCATTGTATTTGACATTTTCTTGTCATGCAGATGCACAGAAAGAAGACCACCGAAAATGCTTCTCAGCCAGCAGCTGTCCTATTCCAAAAGGTGGTGACTTGTGCTGAGAATGGTTGCCTGAGTGAAGGAGCCATTCTTCATATATGGGTCTGGATACTGAGTGTCACTGGGCTTTTCAACTAGGCTTAATCCTGTACACACCTGACCTCCACACAAACTTGTCATTGTTCTTGACAAGATCTGGGATCAGAATCCTATTTTGCTTTGTGACTTTATCTGGGTTGGAGTGTTACCCGATTCCATGACTGGGTCGGGGATTGGGGTGTTAGTCGGTTCTGTAACTGGGTCGGGAATTGGGGTGTTAGTCGGTTCTGTAACTGGGTCGGTGATTGGGGTGTTAGTCGGTTCTGTAACTGGGTCGGGAATTGGGGTGTTAGCCGGTTCTGTAACTGGGTCGGTGATTGGGGTGTTAGTCGGTTCTGTAACTGGGTCGGTGATTGGGGTGTTAGTTGGTTCCGTAACTGTTGTATCCGTGTGTTAATGGAGACACGGAATGCAGGGGTAGGTTTCACAGGTGTTTACTGAACAAAGTCTGGAGGTGAACTAACAGATACAAGACACTATACAGGCTTATATAGCCCGAGTGGCCATTACCGGCATTACAGTATACAGGGGCTCTTAAAGGCACATACACCACAGTAACTGGGTCGGTGATTGGGGTGTTAGTCGGTTCTGTAACTGGGTCGGCGATTGGGGTGTTAGTCGGTTCTGTAACTGGGTCGGGGTCGGGGTTGGGGTATTAGTCGGTTCTGTAACTGGGTCGGGAATTGGGGTGTCAGTTGGTTCTGTAACTGGGTCAGGAATTGGGGTGTTAGTTGGTTCTGTAACTGGGTCAGGAATTGGGGTGTTAGTTGGTTCTGTAACTGGGTCGGGGATTGGGGTGTTAGTCGGTTCTGTAACTGGGTCAGGAATTGGGGTGTTAGTTGGTTCTGTAACTGGGTCGGTGATTGGGGTGTTAGTCGGTTCTGTAACTGGGTCGGCGATTGGGGTGTTAGTTGGTTCTGTAACTGGGTCAGGAATTGGGGTGTTAGTTGGTTCTGTAACTGGGTCAGGAATTGGGGTGTTAGTTGGTTCTGTAACTGGGTCAGGAATTGGGGTGTTAGTTGGTTCTGTAACTGGGTCAGGAATTGGGGTGTTAGTTGGTTCTGTAACTGGGTCGGGGATTGGGGTGTTAGTCGGTTCTGTAACTGGGTCAGGAATTGGGGTGTTAGTTGGTTCTGTAACTGGGTCGGGGATTGGGGTATTAGTCGGTTCTGTAACTGGGTCGGGAATTGGGGTGTTAGTTGGTTCTGTAACTGGGTCGGTGATTGGGGTGTCAGTTGGTTCTGTAACTGGGTCAGGAATTGGGGTGTTAGTTGGTTCTGTAACTGGGTCGGTGATTGGGGTGTTAGTCGGTTCTGTAACTGGGTCGGCGATTGGGGTGTTAGTCGGTTCTGTAACTGGGTCGGGAATTGGGGTGTTAGTCAGTTCTGTAACTGGGTCGGCGATTGGGGTGTTAGTCAGTTCTGTAACTGGGTCGGTGATTGGGGTGTTAGTCGGTTCTGTAACTGGGTCGGGAATTGGGGTGTTAGTTGCTTCTGTAACTGGGTCGGTGATTGGGGTGTTAGTCGGTTCTGTAACTGGGTCGGTGATTGGGGTGTTAGTCGGTTCTGTAACTGGGTCGGGGATTGGGGTGTTAGTTGGTTCTGTAACTGGGTCGGGGATTGGGGTGTTAGTCGGTTCTGTAACTGGGTCGGTGATTGGGGTGTTAGTCGGTTCTGTAACTGGGTCGGCGATTGGGGTGTTAGTCGGTTCTGTAACTGGGTCGGGGATTGGGGTGTTAGTCGGTTCTGTAACTGGGTCGGCGATTGGGGTGTTAGTCGGTTCTGTAACTGGGTCGGGGATTGGGGTGTTAGTCGGTTCTGTAACTGGGTCGGGGATTGGGGTGTTAGTCGGTTCTGTAACTGGGTCGGGGATTGGGGTGTTAGTCGGTTCTGTAACTGGGTCGGGGATTGGGGTGTTAGTCGGTTCTGTAACTGGGTCGGGGATTGGGGTGTTAGTCAGTTCTGTAACTGGGTCGGGGATTGGGGTGTTAGTCGGTTCTGTAACTGGGTCGGGGATTGGGGTGTTAGTTGGTTCTGTAACTGGGTCGGGGATTGGGGTGTTAGTTGGTTCTGTAACTGGGTCGGCGATTGGGGTGTTAGTCGGTTCTGTAACTGGGTCAGGGATTGGGGTGTTAGTTGGTTCTGTAACTGGGTCGGGGATTGGGGTGTTAGTCGGTTCTGTAACTGGGTTTGGGATTGGGGCATTAGTCAATTGTGTGACTGGGTCTTGGATGGGGAAGTTAGTCGGTTCTCAGGTTAAGGGGTCGGCCATTTAGGACTGAGATGAGGAGAAATTTCTTCATTCAGGAGATTGTGAATCTTTGGAATTCTCTACCCCAGAGGGCTGTGGATGCTCAGTTGTTGAGTATATTCAAGGTTGAGATCGATAGATTTTTGGACTCTAAGGAAATCAAGGGATATGGGGATTGGGCAGGAAAGTGGAGTTGAGGTCAAAGATCAGCCATGATCTTATTGAATCTGCAGGCTCCAGGGGCCGTATGGCCTACTCCTGCTCCTATTTCTTATGTTGACTGGGTCTGGATTGGACTGCTAGTCAGTTGTGTGACTGGGTGTGGATTGGGGTGTTAGTCGGTTCTGTAACTGGGTCGGGGGTTGGGGTGTTAGTTGGTT
The DNA here is from genome assembly GCF_052327205.1 of Somniosus microcephalus. NCBI lineage: Eukaryota > Metazoa > Chordata > Chondrichthyes > Squaliformes > Somniosidae > Somniosus > Somniosus microcephalus. Next base: position 192,416,931 of record NC_140992.1, on the reverse strand, counting down.
CTGTAACTGGGTTGGGGATTGGGGTGTTACAGACTACTTGGCTCAGCTCAGTAAGAAGCTAATTTAATTTTTTTGCTGAATCAGTTGCAGAACATTTCCCCCTTATGCACTCACATGACTCAATTATATGTTTGATGTCCTTCAAGTCCATTTTCATTTCCTCCATGCCATCAGTCACAGTCTCCATGCCATCAGCTACAGTCTCCACGGCCTGTTGGATCCTCTCCTCCATTGAATGCAATGCTGCCAAATAAGAGGAAGTCAAGAGCTCTTAAGAAACTCAAATCTGCTGAATTTCATTCTCTCACCAGGAACAATGAGAACACATAAAACTGAGAGAGAAATAATCACATGCAAAAGGCATCTGGTTTCACACTGCTTTAAAGGGATGCATCTTCCTGGAAACATGTTTGGCATTTTTTTATATTTTGGGGAGGGAGAAGTACCAGAAGTTTCCATCACTGCATCATGTTTGTGAACAGATGAGAAAGGATTTGCCAAGCATTTCCCCCCCATGAAAATTGTGCCCCTTTACTTTCTCTTTTGTTTCCTTGGCCCCTGGCATGTTTTAGGATTCTTTGACCATTTTTCCACAGATGTATGAAAGAGTTATTTTAAAATGTGTCTCGAGTTAAAATTGCTTTAAAGTGGTTACGTTCTCAGGACAGCTCCGTGCTGCAGTGTGAATCCACAGTCAGCTGAAACGTGATTAATATGCTCAATGGGAAGTTACCCATCGCAATAATTGAACAATTATTAATTCATTAGCTTGGTTGGGTATTGCGGACGAATCCTCGATCATGGTGTTGGAAATCCCTTTGACCTTTGTTGGTCCGTGCGAGAAACTTTTCAAAATCAGACACCAAGAGGCAGAAAAGCAGGAGACTGAAAGCAGAGAGGTTCTGCCCTGGGCTGCAGAATAGGCAGAGAGATTATTCTGCTGAAGTTAAGTAAGGTAACCCACTGGCGTTGGACATGATCTTCACTGCACGTCAATTACAAGAGAAATGCAGGGAACAGCACCAACCACTGTACATGGCCTTCTTTGATCTCACAAAGGCCTTCGACACTGTCAACCGTGAGGGATTATGGAGTGTCCTCCTCAAATTCGGCTGCCCTCAAAAGTTTGTCACTATCCTCCGCCTGCTTCACGACGACATGCAAGCCGTGATCCTGACCAACGGTTCCACCACAGACCCAATTCACGTACAAACCGGGGTCAAGCAAGGCTGTGTCATCGCACCAACGCTCTTCTCAATCTTCCTTGCTGCAATGCTCCATCTCACCCTCAGTAAGCTCCCCACTGGAGTGGAGCTAATTTACAGAACAAACAGGAAACTGTTCAACCTCCGTCGCCTCCAGTCCCGATCCAAGGTCGTCCCATCCTCTGTCATCGAATTACAGTATGCAGACGATGCTTGTGTCTGTGCTCACTCGGAGGTCGAACTCCAAACCATCGTAAACACCTTCACCGAAGCATACGAGAGCATGGGCCTTACACTAAACAGCCGTAAGACAAAGGTGCTCTACCAACCTGCCCCCGCCACACAGTGCTGCCCCCCGATTATCAAAATCCACGACAAGGCCTTGGACAACGTGAACCACTTTCCATACCTCGGGAGCCTACTGTCAACAAGGGCAGACGTCGACGACGAAGTCCAACACCGCCTTCAGTGTGCCAGTGCAGCCTTTGGTCGCCTGAGGAAGAGAGTGTTTGAAGACCAGGGCCTAGAAATTCACTATGGCCCCGCCAGCTGGCTGGCGCCCAGAAGTTAGCGCTGGGCGGGAAGCCTATAGCGATCGTCAGATATTCATTGTTAGCGCCCCAATTCGGAAGCGGGCGCTATACCAGGGTGTGCCCGCCTCCGCTTGGGGCGCTGACACTGAATATCAGCGCTCTTGGTGCCGCTGCGCCAGCCGCTGCGGAGCGGCAGGCTGCGGTACTGCAGGCCTCCTCCTTCTCTTAAGGGGGAGGTGCCTGCAACAGCCGGAGCCCCGATCGCGAGTGCCGGCAAAAGAGCCCGGCACAACGGAGAAGTGCCGGGCTCCCGCAAACCAGCCGGCAATGCCGCGGGGGGGGTGGTGGAGGAGGCCGGGGAAGGAGGTGCGGGCAGGCGGCCGCCGAAAAAGCGGCCGGCCGCACCTTCCCCTTTAAAGTGCCCCACTAAGGATTCAGCACGGCCCCGTTTTCTGGTCGCTGTTTGCGGCCGCTTCGGAGGAGGCGGCCGCAACTAAATATGGGGATCGGGCCGGTTTCGGGGCGGTACCGGGGCACTGCGCACACTGATGACATCATCGGTGCCGGCGCAGCGCTAACGGCTACCGCCGCCAATACCGCTGCGCTGAATATCTGCGCTAACTCATTTTTGGCGCAAAATCACTCTTTAGGCGTTAACTGGGCGCAAAGCTGGCAGCGCCTTAATGAATTTCTAGGCCCAGGACCTCAAACACAGCACTAAGCTCATGGTCTACAGGGCAGCAGTGATACCTGCCCTGCTGTATGCCTCAGAGACATGGACCATGTACAGCAGGCACCACAAAGCACTGGAGAGGTACCACCAACGCTGCCTCCGCAAGATCCTGCAAATCCGTTGGCAGGATAGGCGCACCAACGTCAGTGTTCTTGCTCAGGCCAACATCCCCAGCATCGAAGCTCTGACCACGCTCAATCAGCTCCGATGGACGAGTCACATTGTCCGCATGCCTGATACGAGACTCCCAAAACAAGCGCTCTACTCGGAGCTCTGGCACGGCAAGAGAGCCCCAGGTGGGCAGAGGAAACGCTTCAAGGATACCCTCAAAACCTCCTTGAAAAAGTGTAACATCCCCACCGACACCTGGGAATCCCTGGCCCAAGACCGCACAAAGTGGAGGAGAAGCATCCGGGAAGGCGCCGGACACCTCGAGTCTCTTCACTGGGAGCAAGCGGAAACCAAACGCAAGCAGCGCAAGGAGCGCACGTCAACCCAAGCACCCCACCTACCCGCCCCTTCAACCACCATCTGCCCCACCTGTGACAGAGACTGTAGGTCCCGCATTGGACTAATCAGCCACCTGCGAGCTCAGTTTTAATGTGGAAGCAAGTCATCCTCAGTTCCGAGGGACTGCCTAAGAAGAAGAAAAAAAGAAGCACTGTGGGTTCTTTATTTTGAACCATTACACGAATTTAAGTTGTCCTGATCGTACTGTGATTCGGATTATACCCATTACGCTGTACATTTCATCTTACCGTGGAATAAAACACCTTAGAATTCAAACCAAGCTTCACCTTGTCGCATATTATCTCAATCCGCCTTCAAAGGGATTGAAGGACCACATGCGCGTGAGACGTGGAATTTAATTGTTGCGTCCCTGGGGTTGCACTACTGATATTGGGCAATGTGAGTCAACTCCCTTAAAATGAAGATGTTCAGACTACCTACGGGAGTGATTGACGCCACTGAACTCAAGAAGGAGTCTACGAGAGACCACATTTGTAACAATTTAATTATTTTACACTAATCCAAATTGAGATGCCTGTGTGATTGAACCAATTACCTAAATAATCCAAATTCTTCTCAATATGTTTGCACGGTTTCTCCTATTTGAGTAACTTGGAGATTTTAGTTATGATACCCTTGTCCTAGATCCGTTGGTGGAAAAAAAGGCGATTGAACAGGCTGCCCAATATTTTGTCCTAGTGGACCACTTAGTTGCTTATAATGAAATCCTGCAGATCACCTATAAACACAGGTAATGTCACACTAAACACTGTGTCTAAAATACAAACTAAATCCCAGTGGGCGAGAGATTGAGGAGGAAGGGCTGTAACATTCCCTCCTGAGATGTTTCTTAGCTCGATGTTTAGACCACCCTTGTATTGGCTGGGATTTCCTGCATTTGCAGTTTCTGGGCGTTCCCCAAACACCCACAGCACAGAGCAACTGGCATTGTATTTCTGGTTCAGGCTTATTGTAGCCCCTTCATCCGATAAAACAAAGGTATTTATTTGCATCTCTGGATGCCCTTGATTTACTTCCCTAGTACCTCCTTCCTTCACCTCTTCGGCTAATGTAGTAATTGAAATCACATTTCCCTACATAACAGCAGTCGCTGCACTCCAAAAGTATTTTATTGTGGGAAGCACTTAAGATTTTTTTGACGTAAAAATTATCTATATAATTTAGTCTCTGCAGGGTTCAAAGGAGGGACTAATTTGTCCATTGGCTGCGTCCTAGTTACACCATTGCTATTTCTGCTTGTATGTTTTATGGCACTGGGTTCATCTGTTTGAGCTTCAGGAGCCTGGCGCTCTGGAAATATCTGTTCCCAGAGTTGCTCCTCATTAGTGGATTTGGAATTCATCCATCAATAAGAGAGGAGCATGTAGAACCGGCCATTCTTCACCGCAGGAACTATTCAAGTCAAACAGCTAAACCCAGCAACATAACAGAATGAGAAATAGTAATGGAGTGGACAGCCGTAGAGGGAGGGTGACTCACCAAGACTTCAGGTGCCAGATTGCAAGGGCTTGTCATTTTAACTTAAAGATATGGTGATAAGGTGTGATGGTGGGATTGAAACCAACCAGAAAAGGGTGGGCTGAACGGGCCAGGACAGGAGTAATTACAGAGGTAGGATGCCACTCCTCCTCACACTATCCAACACAAACTCCTTTCCCACATTAGACAGCTGTAAATGTATTTGGGGTGCAATCATTCTGAACATTACTTACAATGTGTAATCTTTCTGTAATGCCCCCTAATAATCACAAAGTAATATCAAAACCAAAAGGAGCAAATTTAACAATGTTACCTTCCTCTAATTTCTTTGCCACCATGTCCAGATGTCTCTGATCTTCCTCTACATCTTGCTCATCTTCCTTCTTCCTCTGGTTGCCCTTAAATATACTCAACAGCATTTTGGTCTGTTCAGTGTGCAAGGCGAGGTTCAGGGCCACAGCAGCATCGTTCAGTCGTTCGTTGAGATGATTGAAGTCTTCCTTGATCTCATAAACCTTGAAGACCTTGGAGAACCTGTTCTTGTTGGTGAAAGACTCAATAAAATCCTTTGCACTCTCCAGAATCCCCATCAGCTCCTTCAGAACCTTTGTTGTGCCAGTCAGGTCTTCACGCTGGATGCTCTGCACAGGTTCCAGGAGGGATTCGATCCGAACCTTCAGACGCTGGCATCGCTTGTGATTCATTTTTGCCTCATTGCAGAGAGAGTAAATAACCTTAACCACATCAACAATCTTTTCAACATAATCCATACTGTTACCTGCAACGACAGAAGATCATCATCCCTACCTTATCACTCAGAATGGATTGAGTGTTAAATGCGTGCTCCCTGAATTACTAGGGACGGACTAGACCTGGCGGTGGCCCTTCACTCCATCATGAACAGGCTGGCTGCCATCTGGCAAAAGCATAGAGAGCAGAGTTTACTACAGTGTCACCTATTGGAGTTAGCCCATTCCTCTGGTTACAAATCCCAGCTGGGTGGGGAGGAGAACAGAAAATATGTTTGTTTTTCTAAGGCCACTATCTCCACATTAGTACAGTATTAACACACATGCTAATGGAAAAATTTTTTCAATCCCAGCTTTCATTATCATAGAATTATAGAATCTTACAGCACAGAAGGAGGCCATTATGCTTCACGCCAGCAGGAAATGAAGCTAAATAAGCCAACAAGCATGCTTCTGCACCTTCAAAAAGATCATGCCTGAGGCAGATCCCTTGGTTGTTTACTGGGTAACTGCACCATGTGGTGTGGTACTAAACCAGACAGGGAGGAGAATAATCAGCCAGGGCTCTTGTTCCTGATAGTGCCGACTGACTGCTGCTGGAATGTTGTCTTTGGGCATTGAATGAGGGCAGGACTGCCAAGTTCACATAGCTAGCTGACGCTGACTGGTTATGCTCACGAATGAAGGATGGTAAATTGGGTGAGATGCCTCTCCCACAAAACCATACTCCAGTGCCTCGGGAAAGTATTTCATTTTTAATACTTCTGCCATTTGCCCCTGAAGCACTTTGTAAGCAATCAGACTAAAGCATGTTGGCTGCTATGGAACAGCACTATTTGCTGTGGTCCTATCATGGAGCATGCTGGGTTCCCACCACTAGTTGTTACCATGGAAACTCCTTCAACCTTGGCTCACTGGAAATCCTGTTAAGCTCTGGTTTAACCCTGTAGATCAGCACTAGAACATCTGTCCTTCTCCTCCTACCAGCCACTCTGCCTAATCATACTCCCCATCATCCCAGAGAGTACCCAGTTATTGGCTGAGAACTGTCCAGAAACCAGTGACATTACCCACTGAGTTTATTGATAAAGTTTCATTCATCTACGGTATCAAAAATAAAAGATCACATGCTCCCCCGATAGTTCAGCGAGTTGATAACCGCTGGGGGGGCGCATAGGGTTAATCCGACTGCTTGCTTCTCTTCCGCTGTACTGTGTGCACCCAGGTAACCTTGAAGAGAGATCACACGGTGCCCACCAGTACACTAGAAGCCTTTGGTGACTGGTGGGCACCACTGGATATGGGTTGTCTGATAGATGGGCAAAGTAATATTGTGATTTAATATATTTTACTTTGTTTGGGCCAACTGTATATTAGTGATGCCTGCTTCTAGCCAGGGAGGGCATTTGTAGAATGTATTCCTTTGTTGGAGGCACCGGGTTAGCCCCAGTGCCACTTTACTGGCCCTTCAAACGGGTCTCAGTGAGTTGCTAATGCATTGGCACAAAAAGAAGGTCCGGAGTTCAAATCCCCCATCTGTGCTGAGTCAGCCAATCGCAGGTAGTGTGCAACAACTGGCCAGGGTTCCTTGCTCTTGATCACTATCCAGTAACCCTGCTCGATAGTGCATGTGTAAGGACTCTGGGTGAGGGCAGGATCAGACTCGGCTGTCATGATCGAATATCCTGTCAAGACTCACATGTATAACAAATAATGGCCACTCAGACAAGATACTGGAGAAAAGTGATAAAAAAAAGAACATATAAGGTGATTTTACCAAACCCTGCCCGTCAAGTATTCAAAGGTACAGAGGGTGAGCAGGAAAATAGGATTAGATCAGGTAGCTCCTGTGGAAAAGAAGCTTCTGTGCAGACTTGTTGGGTCATGAATTGTTTCTATGTTGTAACATTTTATAAGTGGGGAGGGGGTGTCCATACATTCAGCTCAGTTGGTTTAAGCCTTGGCTCAGTGGTAGCACTCTTGTCTTTGAGTGAGAAGGTAGTGGGTTCAAGCTCCACTCCAGAGACTTGAGCACATAATCTAGGCTGATAATTCGGTGCAGTACTGAGGGAGAGCTGCACTGTCGGAGGTGCCGTCTTTCGGATAAAACGTTAAACTGAGGCCCCCTTTGCCCTCTCAGGTGGATGTAAAAGATCCCATAACACTGTTCGAAGAAGAGCAGGGAGTTCTCCCGGTGTCCTAGCCAACATTTATTCCTGAACCAACACTTAAACACAGACAATCTGGTAATTTATTTCATTTCTGTTTGTGGGACCTTGCTGTGCGCAAATGGGCTACCCCGTTTCCTACATTACAACATGAAACCAGGGCTTAGAGGGTTAAATTATGAGGAAAGGCTTATATTCCCTTGAGCATAGAAGATTGAGGGATGATCTGATCGAGGTGTTTAAAATGTTAAAAGGATTTGATACAGCAGATACAGAGAAACTATTTCTCTGGTGGGTGAATCAAGAATAAGGGGACATAATCTTAAAATTAGAGTTAGGCCATTCAGGAGCAAAATCGGGAAGCACTTTTTCACACAAGAGGTAGTAGAAATCTGGAACTCTCTCACCCAAAAGGCCATGGATGCTAGGACATTGGAGCTTTCAAGACTGAGATCAATAGATTTTTGTTAGGTAAGGGTATCAAGGGATGTGGAGCAAAGGTGGGAAAACAGAGTTGAGGTGCAGATCAGCCATGATCTAATTGAATGGTAGAGCAGGCCCGAGGGGCTGAATGACCTACTCCTGTGCCTAACATCACTATGTAACAGTGACTACACTTCAAAAGTACTTCATTGGCTGTAAAGTACTTTGGGACATCCTGAGGTCGTGAAAGGTGCTATATAAATGTAAGTTCTTTCTTTCTTCTTCTCTTGCCCCTGGGTAAGGACATTCTGGGTTTGAGCCCCATAATCTATGCTGATACTTCAGTGCAGTGTGGAGCGACAGATGCATTGTACAAGGTGTCACTCTTCAGATGAGATGTTAAGTCGAGGCCCTGGCTGCCTATACCATTGATTCAAGTGAATATTAAAGATCTCATGGCACTATTCCAAGAAATGCAGGGAGTTCTTCCAGTGCCCTGGCTATCAGTGCCCTCCCTCAACCAACACCACCAAAGGCAGAGTAACTGGTCATTCATCTCATTGCTATTTGTGGGATCTTGCTGAGTGCAAAGTAGCTGCCGCACTTGCCTACGTAACAGTCAAAGCATTTCAAAATAATTCAGTGTGTGAAGTGACTGTGAGACATGGTATTGTCTAAATATAAGTCTTTCTATTTATTCTATACAGGGTAATACGACCAAATTCTGTCTGTACTGGGGAGGAGAGGGGAGAGTACCAATTTAGGCTTCATCCAGTAACAAATCCTGAACATAACACGGGCTTCATGAAATTGTTTGATAATTAGTCTCATAACAGAGCATGTAACACAATCCCTAACTTGCGAGCATCAGGCATTAATCAAAATGCATGCTTCTTAGATAGCGAGACAATTGGGATACAAGCTCTCAGCTGTAGGGTACCTTAATATAAAGGCTTCCAAGCTATCAGGATTCCTGACTATATGAGGACTTCAAAGGGCTCTATTATGGTCAGTCCCTGGAGAGTTAGCAATGCTGTAGTATTGTCATAACGGCAGACATCAGAAGGTCTCTTTGAATCTTCTTCCTCAGGCTCACAGTTGGTGATAGACAATGAGGGACTCCAGTGTAAACTGGTTGGAATTCACGGGGCAGCTCCAAGATCCTCTCATCATTTGTACGATAGCAAAATACTGCAGATGTTGGAAATCCGAAATAACAACAGAAAATGCTGGAAAAACTCAGCAAGTCAGGCAACATCCGTGGAGAGAAATTTGAGTTGACGTTTCGGGTTTGACCCTTCTTCAAAACTGGAGAGAAAAGGAACTAGATCGAAGGCAGGGCTGCGATCGGACAAAAGAATAAAAGAACCAAAAGAAGTAAAAGAGATTAGAAGCTAGACGAGATGGTAATAGGCTGTGATTAGGTGTAAAGTGTACTGGCAGGGCAAAAGATAGCTGCCAGGTGTGAGAGAGAAACAAAAGGAAAGGGGGGGGGGAAAGGAAAGGAGTGGAAAAATATAAGTGAAAATGAAATAGGGGCCGAGGTTATGATCTGAAATTGTTGAACTCGATATTGAGACCGGAAGGCTGCAGACTGCCTAATCGGAAGATGAGGTGCTGTTCCTCGAGTTTACGTTGAGCTTCCGTGAAACAGTACAAGAGGCCAAGGACGGTGAGGTCCGAGTGGGAATGGAGCGGTGAATTGAAATGACAGGCGACCGGAAGCTCGGGGTCACCCTTACGGACTGAACGGAGGTGTTCCGCAAAGCGGTCACCCAATCTGCGTTTGGTCTCCCCAATGTAGAGGAGACCGCATCGTGAGCAGCGAATACAGTATACTAGATTGCGAGAAGTACAAGTAAATCGCTGTTTCACCTGGAAGGGGTGTTTGGGGCCCTGGACAGTGGGGAGGGGGGAGGTATAGGGGCAGGTGTTACATCTCCTCCGCTTGCACGGGAAGGTGCCAGGCGAAGGGGAAGGGCTGTTTGGGGTGATAGAGGAGTGGACTAGGGTGTCTCGGAGAGAGCGGTCCCTGCGGAATGCTGAAAGGGGAGGGGAGGGGAAGATACGTTTGGTGGTGGGATCACTTTGGAGGTAGCGGAAATGCCGGAGGATGATCCGTTGAATGTGGAGGCTGGTGGGGTGAAAGGTGAGGACAAGGGGAACCCTATTGTGGTTCCGGGAGGGAGGGGCAGGGGTGAGGGCAGAGGTGCGGGAGATAGAACTGACACGGTCGAGGGCAGTGTCAACCACGGTAGAGGGGAATCCTCGGTTGCGGAAAAAGGAAGACATGTCGGAAGCACTGGTGTGGAAGGTGGCATCGTCGGAGCAGATACGGCGGAGGCGGAGAAACTGGGAGAATGGAATAGAGTCCTTACAGGAAGCGGGGTGGGAGGAAGTGTAGTCCAGGTAGCTGTGGGAGTCAGTGGGCTTGTAGTAAATATTGGTCGATAACCTATCCCCAGAGATGGAGACGGAGAAGTCGAGGAAGGGAAGGGAAGAGTCAGAGATGGACCATGTGAAGGTGAGGGAAGGGTGGAAATTGGAGGCAAAGTGAATGAAATTGTCAAGTTCGGGGCGAGAGCAGGAAACTGCACCGATACAGTCATCAATGTATCGGAAAAAGAGGTGAGGGAGGGGACCCGAGTAGGACTGGAACAAAGATTGTTCCACATAGCCCACGAAAAGGCAGGCATAGCTAGGACCCATGCGGGTACCCATGGCAACACCTTTGATTTGGAGGAAATGAGTGGAGTTAAAGGAGAAGTTGTTCAATGTGAGAACAAGTTCAGCCAGGCGGAGGAGGGTCGTGGTGGATGGGGACTGGTCGGGCCTCTGTTCGAGGAAGAAGCGGAGTGCCCTCAGGCCATCCGGGTGGGGGATGGAGGTGTAGAGGGATTGCACGTCCATGGTGAAAAGGAAGCGGTTGGGGCCAGGAAACTGGAAACTGTTAAAGTGGCGGAGGGCGTCCGAAGAGTCGCGGATGTAGGTGGGAAGAGACTGGACAAGGGGAGAAAAGATAGAGTCAAGATAGGAAGAGATAAGTTCCGTAGGGCAAGAACAGGCTGAAACGATGGGTCTACCAGGGCAGTCCTGTTTGTGGATCTTGAGAAGGAGGTAGAAGCGGGCTGTGCGGGGTTGGGGAACTATGAGGTTGGTGGCAGCGGGGGGAAGATCTCCAGAGGAGATGAGGTCAGTGACAGTCTTGGAAACGGTGGTTTGATGTTCGGTAGTGGGGTCATGGTCCAGGTGGAGGTAGGAGCAGGTGTCGGAGAGTTGGCGTTCAGCTTCCGCTAGGTAGAGGTCAGTACGCCAAACAACAACAGCACCGCCCTTGTCAGCGGGTTTAATGACAATGTCAGGGTTGGATCTAAGAGAATGGAGTGCTGCAAGTTCAGAGGGAGGTAGGTTGGAGTGAGTGAGGGGAGCAGAGAAATGGAGACGGCCGATGTCACGGCGGCAGTTAGCGATGAAAAGATCTAGAGAGGGTAAGAGGCCAGGGGGAGGGGTCCAGGTAGAATGGGAATTCTGCAAGCGGGAGAAAGGGTCAGTTGTGCGGGGGGAGGACTCCTGGCCAAAGAAGTGGGCACGGAGACGAAGGCGGCGGAAAAAGAGCTCAGCATCGTGCCGAGCTCGAAATTCATTGAGGTGGGGGCGTAAGGGGATGAAGCTTAGGCCTTTGCTGAGGACTGATCGTTCAGGGTCAGAGAGTGGAAGGTCAGAGGGGATAGTGAACACACGGCAGGGGGTGAGATTGGGAGAAGGGGGGTCAGAGGAAAGTGAAGGGGAAGAAGGTTCCGGAGGGGCGTTGGTGTCCAAGAGTTGATGAAGCTTGCGATCCTTGATTGATGACTGTATCGGTGCAGTTTCCTGCTCTCGCCCCGAACTTGACAATTTCATTCACTTTGCCTCCAATTTCCACCCTTCCCTCACCTTCACATGGTCCATCTCTGACTCTTCCCTTCCCTTCCTCGACTTCTCCGTCTCCATCTCTGGGGATAGGTTATCGACCAATATTTACTACAAGCCCACTGACTCCCACAGCTACCTGGACTACACTTCCTCCCACCCCGCTTCCTGTAAGGACTCTATTCCATTCTCCCAGTTTCTCCGCCTCCGCCGTATCTGCTCCGACGACGCCACCTTCCACACCAGTGCTTCCGACATGTCTTCCTTTTTCCGCAACCGAGGATTCCCCTCTACCGTGGTTGACACTGCCCTCGACCGTGTCAGTTCTATCTCCCGCACCTCTGCCCTCACCCCTGCCCCTCCCTCCCGGAACCACGATAGGGTTCCCCTTGTCCTCACCTTTCACCCCACCAGCCTCCACATTCAACGGATCATCCTCCGGCATTTCCGCTACCTCCAAAGTGATCCCACCACCAAACGTATCTTCCCCTCCCCTCCCCTTTCAGCATTCCGCAGGGACCGCTCTCTCCGAGACACCCTAGTCCACTCCTCTATCACCCCAAACAGCCCTTCCCCTTCGCCTGGCACCTTCCCGTGCAAGCGGAGGAGATGTAACACCTGCCCCTATACCTCCCCCCTCCCCACTGTCCAGGGCCCCAAACACCCCTTCCAGGTGAAACAGCGATTTACTTGTACTTCTCGCAATCTAGTATACTGTATTCGCTGCTCACGATGCGGTCTCCTCTACATTGGGGAGACCAAACGCAGATTGGGTGACCGCTTTGCGGAACACCTCCGTTCAGTCCGTAAGGGTGACCCCGAGCTTCCGGTCGCCTGTCATTTCAATTCACCGCTCCATTCCCACTCGGACCTCACCGTCCTTGGCCTCTTGTACTGTTCCACGGAAGCTCAACGTAAACTCGAGGAACAGCACCTCATCTTCCGATTAGGCAGTCTGCAGCCTTCCGGTCTCAATATCGAGTTCAACAATTTCAGATCATAACCTCGGCCCCTATTTCATTTTCACTTATATTTTTCCACTCCTTTCCTTTCCCCCCCCCTTTCCTTTTGTTTCTCTCTCACACCTGGCAGCTATCTTTTGCCCTGCCAGTACACTTTACACCTAATCACAGCCTATTACCATCTCGTCTAGCTTCTAATCTCTTTTACTTCTTTTGGTTCTTTTATTCTTTTGTCCGATCGCAGCCCTGCCTTCGATCTAGTTCCTTTTCTCTCCAGTTTTGAAGAAGGGTCAAACCCGAAACGTCAACTCAAATTTCTCTCCACGGATGTTGCCTGACTTGCTGAGTTTTTCCAGCATTTTCTGTTGTTATTTCCTCTCATCATTTCTTTGCCTCTTGTTAACAATGCAGTTAAAAAGGCAACGTTACATGAAATTACATAGAATTTACAGCACAGAAACAGACCATTCGGCACAACAAGTCTATGGAAAGGGGGGAGGGGAGGAAAGAACAAAAGGGAAGGTCTGTGAGAGGATGCAAGGCAGGAGAGATTAAATGACAAAAGGGATGATTATGCTCCACACGAGCCTCCTCCCACCTTACTTCAACTCACCCTAGCAACGTATATCCTTATATATTCCTTTCTCCCTCATGTACTTATCTAGCTTCCCCTTAAATGCATTTATGCTGTTCGCCTCAACCACTCCTTGTGGTAATAAGTTCTACATTCTAACCACTCTCTGAGTAAAGAAGTTTTTTCTGAATTCCTTATTTGATTTATTAGTGACTACCTTATATTTATAGCCTCTAGTTTAGGATACCCCCACAAGTAGAAACATCTTCTCTACGTCTACCCTATCAAACCCTTTCATAATTTTAAAGACCTCTATCAGGTCATCCCCTCAATCTCCTTTCTAGAGAAAAGAGCCCCAGCCTGTTCAGCCTTTCCTGATAATTGTACCCTCTCAGTTCTGTAAAATTACACCTTCATCTAAAAGTAAAATACTGCGGATGCTGGAAATAAAAACAGAAAATGCTGTAAATACTCAGCAGGTCAGGCAGCATCCGTGGAGAGTTAACATTTTCAGGTCAGTGACCTTTCATCAGAACTGGAAAAGATTAGAGATGGAACAGGTTTTAAGCAAGTACAGAGGCTGGGAAAGGGGGGAGGGGAGGAAAGAACAAAAGGGAAGGTCTGTGATAGGGTGCAAGGCAGGAGAGATTAAATGACAAAAGGGATATTGTGCAAGGCAAAAGGAGATGGTAGTGGAACAAGAAAAGGAACAAAAGATGGGTTTGGAGGAGGTGTAAATGGGAATAGCAGAATCATTACCAACAGCTGCTATCCAGAAAAATGGAGGCAGAGGTTATGAGGTCATCTTGCATTTCCATAGCACCTTTCACAGCCTCAGGCTGTCCCATAGCGCTTTAAAACCAATAAAGTACTTTTGAAGTGTAGTCACTGTTGTAATGTAGGGAAACACTGCAGCTAAATCACACACAGCAAGCTCCCACAAAAAGCAATGTGTGTAATGTAGGGAAACACTGCAGCTAATTCACACATAGCAAGGTCCCACAAAAAGCAATGTGAGATAAATGACCAGATCATCTGTTTTAGTTGATGGTTGAGGGATAAATGTTAGCCAGGACACCGGGAGAACTCCCCTGCTCTTCACAGAATAAGGCCGTGGGATCTTTTACATTCACCTGAGATTGCAGACGAGACCTCTGTTTAACATTTCATCTGAAAGACAGCACCTCCAACTTTGCAGCACTCCCTCAGTATTGCACGAAGAGTATAGCCTAGATTTTGTGCTCAAGTTTCTGGGGTGGGATTTGAACCCACACTCTTCTGATTGCGAGGTGAGAGTGCTACCACTGAGCCACAGCTGACACCTAGACGGTGCCATACCTCCAGCTCGAAAAGAAAGGCCGGGACCCGGATACCCCGGTTCCTGACCTCAGATGGGAAATTCTGCTCGGCCTTGTGAGGGGCAGATCCTCCATCCACCCCTTACAAACCCAGCCATGTCTGAAAGGGAGTCCCCACACTGGGAGTCCTCACTTCCTCACCTCATAAGGGATCCAGCTTAAGATTGGAGACTGGTGGGCCAAGTCGGACCAGACGTATCAGCCTCCAGAAGTGGGCCCCACTGGGGGATCCAGCCAAGGAATGATGCCTTGCCCCCTGAAGATGGGGAAATTTATATTAGTATTGGCCCCCTTATACTGGGGGCTAAAGAGAGGATAGAATGTGGGGTCGCCAGGAGAGGGGCCTAGGTGGATGTCAAAAGCATGGGGTGGGTGGGCACACAAGGTGCACCCATAATGGCAAGGCGCCTGCTGGTCCCCTGAAAATGAAGTGCCTTCCCACCGACCGACCCGGGGAACACATCAGTGGTCGCAATCTTGGCGTAACCGGCAGGGTCGTGGCCAGCTGATCTTTGTCTCTGTGGTGTGTCTACATACTGCAAACTTTAAAGGGGGGGAGGGTCACTAGGTAGCAATCAGGTGGACAGGAATTCTGGTGGATCTCTTTCTCCCTAGCCCAGGGGTGCCAGGATCAATTATATTCATTCTAACTCAGAACAAACTGGGGATCAAACTAGCTGCAGTGAGTCAATTTGTCCACCAGCTGAGTCATTGGGGAATCCATCTGCAGTGATGATGATGCCGCACTCAAATAATAACAGGTTGAGGTGTTTTTTTTTTACTATTCACATGAAAAGTGGATCTGAAATGGTGGCCAAGAGTCAAATAATCATATTTCAATTTAATGAGATACTAGGCGCAGTACTGAAGTGGAAGGAACATAGAGAGAGGAGTAGGCCATTCAGCCCCTTTAGCCTGTTCTCCCAATCTATGGGAGATCATGGCAGATCGGTACCTCAACACCATGTACCTGCCTTTCTCCATATCTCATGATACCCTTACCTAATAAAAACCTATCAATCTCAGTTTTGAAAATTTCAATTGACTCAGCACTCACAGCTTTTTGGGGGAGAAAGTTCCAGATTTTGTGTGAAAAAGTGCTTCCTGATTTCCCTCCTAAATGGCCTAGCTCTAATTTTAAGATTGTGCCACCTTGTTCCAGATTGCCCCACCAGAGGAAATAGTTTCTCTGTATCTGTATTATCAAATTCCTTTATCATTTTAAACACCTCGATAAGATCAACCTTCTAAACTCAAGGGAATACAATCTAAGTTTATGTAACCTATCCTCATAATTTACTCTTTTAAAGTGGCTTTTTGTACCTGTCCACTAACTTTTAGCGATTTGTGTACATGGATACCATAATCCTTTTGCTCTTCCACAGCTCCTAGTCTCTCCCCATTAAGAAAATATTCTGATTCATCTCTCAGATGCAAAGTGGATTACCTCACACTTCCCCACACTGAACTCCATTTGCCATAGTTATGCCCACTCATTTGCTTTGTCTATGTCCCTTTGTAACTTCTTGCTCTTATCTACACAACTTACTATGCCTCCTAACTTAGTGTCATCTACAAACTTGGATATAGAGCTCTGCATTCCTTCATCCAATTTATTAATCTAAATGGTAAAATGCTGAAGCCCCTGGGGAATACCACTTGTCACGTCACGCGAATCAGAAAATGTTTCCTTTATTCCTACTCTCTGTCTCCTACCTCCCAAACAACTACCTACCCACATCACAAGGCTACCTCCAATTCTCTGCATTCTCATTTTTGACAATATTCTCTTGTGTGGAACCTTATCTTTTGAAAGTCCATGCAAACAACATTCATGAACACTCCCCTATCCGCCATGCTAGTGACCCCCTCAAAAAATTCAACTAGATTAGTCAGACATGAGCTACCCTTCACAAATCCATGCTGAACAGCCAGTTGTCGTGGTGCATATAGGCACCAACGATATAGGTAAAAAGCGGGATGAGGTCCTAAAAGCGGAATATAGGGAGTTAGGAGGTAAATTAAAAAATAGGACCTCAAAGGTAGTAATCTCAGGATTGCTACCAGTGCCATGTGCTAGTCAGAGTAGAAATAGAAGGATATTTCAGATGAATACGTGGCTAGAGGAATGGTGCAAAGGGGAGGGATTCAAGTTCCTGGGACATTGGAACCGGTTCTGGGGGAGGTGGGACCAGTTCAAACCGGACGGTTTGCATCTGGGCAGGGCTGGAACCGATGTCCTAGGGGGAGTGTTTGCTAGTGCTCTGGGGGAGGGTTTAAACTAAAATGGCAGGGGGTTGGGAACCTGAGCAGGGACACAGAGGAAAGGGAAACAAGGATAAAAGCAAAAGATAGGAAGGAGAAAAACAAAAGTGTCAGTCAGAGAAATCAACGGTTTAAATCAAACGTGGCCACAGTAAATAATAATTCTAATAGGTCTAAGAGCGTTAAAAAAACAAGCCTGAAGGCTTTGTGTCTTAATGCGAGGAGCATTCGTAATAAGGTGGATGAATTGGCTGTGCAAATAGAGGTAAACGAATATGTTTTGGTTGGGATTACAGAAACATGACTCAAGGATGGCCAAGGCTGGGAACTCAACATCCAGGGGTATTCGATATTCAGGAAAGATAGGCAAAAAGGAAAGGGAGGTGGGGTAGCATTACTGGTTAAAGAAGGGATTAACACAATTGTAAGGAAGGATATTAGCTCTGATGATGTGGAATCTGTATGGGTAGAATTGAGAAATACTAAGGGGCAGAAAACGTTAGTGGGAATGGTATATAGACCTCCAAACAGTAAGGCGGAGGTTGGGGATGGCATTAAAAGGGAAATTAAAGAAGCGTGCAATAAGGGCACAGCAGTCATCATGGGTGACTTTAATCTACATATAGATTGGGCTAACCAAATTAGTAACAATACTGTGGAGGAGGAATTCCTGGAGTGTTTACGGGATGGTTTCCTGGACCAACATGTCGAGGAACCAACCAGAGATCAGGCCATCTTAGACTGGGTATTATGTAACGAGAAAGGATTAATTAGCAATCTTGTTGTACGAGGCCCCTTGGGTCGGAGCGATCATAATATGATCGAATTCTTCATTAAGATGGAGAATGAAGTAGTTGACTCAGAGACTAGGGTCCTAAATTTAAACAAAGGAAACTATGATGGTCTGAGGAGCGAGTTGGGTAGGATTGATTGGAGAATGTCACTCAAAGGGTTGACGGTGGATAGGCAATGGCAAACATTCAAAGACCGAATGGATGAACTACAGAATTTGTTCATCCCAGTTTGGCATAAAAATAAAACAAAAAAGGTGATTCAACCGTGGCTAACAAGGGAAATTAGGGATAGCATAACATCCAAGGAGAGGACATATAAATTGGCCAGAAAAAGCAATAATCCTGAGGACTGGGAGCAGTTTAGGATTCAACAAAGGAGGACAAAGGGATTAATTAAGAAGGGGAAAATAGAATATGAGAGTAAGCTTGCAGGGAACATAAAAACTGACTGTAAAAGCTTTTATAGATATGTGAAGAGAAAAAGATTGGTGAAGTCAAGCGTAGGTCCCTTGCAGTCAGAATCAGGGGGATTTATAATGGGGAACAAAGAAATGGCAGACCAACTAAATACATATTTTGGTTCTGTCTTCACAAAGGAGGACACAAATAACCTCCCAGAGATGCCGGGGAACATAGGGTCTGATGAAAGGGTGGAACTGAAAGAAGTCAGTATTTGTAGGGAAATGGTGTTAGGAAAATTGATGGGACTGAAGGCCGATAAATCCCCAGGGCCTGATAATCTACATCCTAGGATACTTAAGGAAGTGGCCCTAGAAATAGTAGATGCATTGCTGGTCATCTTCCAGAACTCGATAGAATCTGGAACAGTACCCATGGATTGGAGGGTAGCTAATGTTACCCCACTATTCAAAAAAGGTGGTAGAGGAAAAGCGGGTAATTATAGACCGGTAAGCCTGACATCAGTAGTGGGGAAAATGCTAGAGTCCATTATAAAAGATGCAATAGCAGAGCACTTGGAAAGCAGCGACAGGATCGGACAAAGTCAACATGGATTTACAAAAGGTAAATCGTGCTTGACTAATCTACTGGAATTTTTTGAGGATGTAACTGGTAAAATAAATAAGGGAGAACCAGTGGATGTGGTGTATTTGGACTTTCAGAAGGCTTTCGATAAGGTCCCGCATAAGAGATTAGCGTGCAAAATTAAGGCACATGGGATTGGGGGCAAGGTATTAACTTGGATAGAGAACTGGTTGGCGGATAGAAAGCAGAGAGTTGGAATAAACGGGTCGTTTTCCGAGTGGCAGGCAGTGACTAGTGGGGTACCGCAAGGATCGGTCCTAGGACCCCAGCTGTTCACAATATACATTAATGATCTGAACGAGGGAATTGGATGTAATATCTCCAAATTTGCAGACGACACAAAGCTGGGTGGGAGGGTATGCTGTGAGGAGGATGTCGTGAAACTCCAGTACAATTTGGACAGGTTGGGTGATTGGGCAGAAACATGGCAAATGCACTATAATGTGGATAAATGTGAGGTTATCCACTTTGGTGGCAAAAAGAGGAAGGCAGATTATTATTTGAATGGCAATAGATTGGGAGAAAGGGAAGTGCAAAGAGACCTGGGTGTTCTTGTGCACCAGTCGCTGAAGGTAAGCATGCAGGTGCAGCAGGCGGTTAAGAAGGCAAATGGTATGTTGGCCTTCGTAGCAAGAGGGTTCGAGTACAGGAACAAGGATGTCTTGCTGCAGTTGTACAGGGCCTTGGTGAGACTGCACCTTGAGTATTGTGTGCAGTTTTGGTCGCCTTATCTGAGGAAGGACGTTCTTGCCATGGAAGGAGTGCAGCGACGATTCACCAGGCTGATACCTGGGATGGCAGGAATGACGTATGAGGAGAGATTGTGTCAATTGGGCTTATACTCACTGGAGTTTAGAAGATTGAGAGGGGATCTCATCGAAACCTATTAAATTCTGTCAGGCCTGGACAGACTAGATGCAGGAAGGATGTTTCTGATGGCCGGGGAGTCCAGAACCAGGGGTCATAGTCTAAGGATAAGGGGTAAGCCATTTAGGACTGAAATGAGGAGGAATTTCTTCACCCAGAGAGTGGTGAACCTGTGGAATTCTCTGCCACAGAGGGCGGTGGAGGCCAGTTCATTAAATATATTCAAGAAGGAGTTGGATATATTTCTTAACGCTAAAGGGATCAAGGGATATGGGGAGAAGGCAGGGACAGGGTACTGAATTTGGATGATTAGCCATGATCTCATTGAATGGTGGAGCAGGCTTGAAGGGCCGAATGGCCTACTCCTACTCCTATCTTCTATGTTTCTATGACTCTCTTTGATCATCTCACACTTGTCCAACTGCTCAGTCATTCTGTCCCTGATGATAGATTCTAGTAACTTACCAACAACTGATGTTAAACTGATAAATAGGTGAGCTCCTTCAACTGCTGGAACTCTGCTGAATCTTCACCTCTATCACTGGATTCCTCGTGGACAGGAATTTGTTGACTACACAGTTTGACTCAGCGGCTGTGGCACTGCTTTGTTTTTCAGTCACTTCAAGTCTTAAGCTGCGGAATTCTTTTGTCAATTAGTTTCCGATCTCCTGGACTTCTCCAGCCACCTAGACTATATTTCTGCTTTGAACTACATTGGATTATACTGCGTTTCTGCACTGGATTACACTGTAAGACTTAACTGCTGTGTCTCTATCTCTGAAAAGGTACCTTTAAACTTCTGGCTGTGTGTCTGCTGAACTGGTTCTACTGGTTTTTCAGCTCTGCTGGCTTGTAGGTAACAGCTCCACTTGCTGTTTGGTGACTCGTTTTACCAGTTTTCAGCTTTGCTAAATAAGCGGGGGAGGGTCCCGGTGGAGAGAAATGTAGAATGCTAAAGAGAAAGGACAAGGAAGCAGTGCAGGAAAGTGAATGGGGTAAGGACAACCAGATTGTGTCAGGAAGGGACAGAGCGTACAAACAAAGGAGTGCACTAACAAATAAGGTCTGGGTAAGAAAAAATGGTAAGACAAATAGTGCCATAGTACAAAAAAATGTTAAGATGTCTAAAAATGTTAAAAAGACAAATCTAAAGGCACTGTATCTGAATGCACGAAGCATTCATAATAAGGTAGACGAATTAACAGCGCAAATAGATGTAAACGGATATGATATAATTGCAATTACGGAGACATGGCTGCAGGGTGACCAAGGCTGGGAGCTGAATATCCAAGGATATTCGATATTTAGAAAAGACAGGCAAAAATGAAAAGGAGGTGGCATTGTTCGTAAAGGATGAAATCAGAGCAATAGTGAGAAAGGATATTGGCTCAGAAAATCAAGATGTAGAATGAGTCTGGGTGGAGCTAAGAAACACCAAGGGGCAGAAAACATTGGTGGGAGTTGTCAGAATTGGCCTGCAAACAGTAGTGGTAATATAGGGGATGGCATCAAACAGGAAATTAGAGATGGCATCAAACAGGAAATTAGAGATGCATATAACAAGGGTACTACATAGAAACATAGAAGATAGGAGCAGGAGTAGGCCATTCGGCCCCTCGAGCCTGCTCCTCCATTCAATGAGATCATGGCTGATCATCCAAATTCAGTACCCTGTCCCTGCCTTCTCCCCATATCCTTTGATCCCTTTAGCCTTAAGAAATATATCTAACTCCTTCTTGAATATATTTAATGAATTGGCCTCAACTGCCTTCTGTGGTAGAGAATTCCACAGATTCACCACTCTCCGGGTGAAGAAATTCCTCCTCATCTCTGTCCTAAATGGCTTACCCCTTATCCTTAGACTGTGACCCCTGGTTCTGAACTCCCCAGCCATCGGGAACATCCTTCCTGCATCTAGTCTGTCTAGTCCTGTTAAAATATAATAAGTTTCAATGAGATCCCATCTCATTCTTCTAAACTCTAGCGAACACAAGCCCAATCGACCCAATCTCTCTTCATACGTCATTCCTGCCAACCCAGGTATCAGTCTGGTGAATCTTCGCTGCACTCCCTCCATGGCAAGAACATCCTTCCTCAGATAAGGCGACCAAAACTGCACACAATACGCAAGGTGTGGTCTCACCAAGGCCCTGTACAACTGCAGCAAGACATCCTTGTTCCTGTACTCGAACCTTCTCGCTACGAAGGCCAACATACCATTTGCCTTCTTAACCGCCTGCTGCACCTGCATGCTTACCTTCAGCGACTGGTGCACAAGGACACCCAGGTCTCGTTGCACTTCCCCTTCTCCCAATCTATTGCCGTTCAGATAATAATCTGCCTTCCTGTTTTTGCCACCAAAGTGGAAAACCTCGCATTTATCCACATTATACTGCATCTGCCATGCATCTGCCCAATCACCCAACCTGTCCAAATCATACTGGAGTTTCTCGGCATCCTCCTCACAGCACACACGCCCACCCAGCTTTGTGTCGTCTGCAAACTTGGAGATATTACATCTCGTTCCCTCGTCTAGATTATTAATATATATTGTGAATAGCTGGGGTCCAAGGACCAATCCCTGCAGTACCCCACTAGTCACTGCCTGCCACTCGGAAAAGACCCGTTTATTCCATCTCTTTGCTTCCTGTCTGCCAACCAGTTCTCTACCCAAGTCAGTACCTTGCCCCCAATCCCATGTGCCTTAACTTTACACGCTAGTCTCTTATGCGGGACCTTATCGAAAGCCTTCTGAAAGTCCAAATACACCACATCCACTGGTTCTCCCTTATCTATTTTACCAGTTACATCCTCAAAAAATTCCAGTAGATTAGTCAAGCACGATTTACCTTTTGTAAATCCATGTTGACTTTGTCCGATCCTGTCACTGTTTTCCAAGTGCTCTGCTATTACATCTTTTATAATGGACTCTAGCATTTTCCCCACTACTGATGTCAGGCTTACCGGTCTATAATTCCCCGTTTTCTCTCTACCACCTTTTTTGAATAGTGAGGTTCCAGTAATCATGGGTGACTTTAATCTACATACGGACTGACCAAACCAAATTAATACTGTGGAGGATGAGTTCCTGGAGTGTGTACGAGATGGTTTTTTAGACCAGTATGTTGAGGAGCCAACTAGGGAACAGGCTATCCTAGATTGAGTATTGTGCAATGAGAAGGGGTTAATTAATAACCTTGTTCTGCGGGGTCCTTTAGGGAAGAGTGACCATAACATAATAGAATTCTTCATTAAGATGGAAAGTGAAGAAGTCCAATCCGAAACTATGGTCCTAAATCTAAACAAAGGAAACTATGAAGGTATGAGGAGTGAGTTGGCTATGATAGATTGGGGAGCTTCATTAAAAGGCATGATGGTGGATAGGCAATGGCTAACATTTAAGGAACAAATGCATGAATTGCAACAGTTATACATTCCTTTCTGATGCAAAAACACAAAAGGAAAAGCAGCCCAACCTTGGCTAACAAAAGAAATTAAGGATAGTATTAGATCCAAAGAGGAGACATATAAAGTTGCCAGAAAAAGTAGCAAGCCTGAAGATTGGGAGCAGTTTAGAGTTGAGCAATAAAGAACGAAGAGATTGATTAAGAGGGGAAAAATTGAGTATGAGAGTAAACTTGCAAGCTTCTACAAGTATGTAAAAAGAAAAAGATTAGTGAAGACAAATGTAGGTCCCTTACAGTCAGAAACGGGAGAATCTATAATGGGGAACAAGGAATTGTCAGAGCAATTAAACAAATACTTTGGTTCTGTCTTCACGGAAGAGGACACAAATAACTTCCCTGAAATGCTAGGGAACCAAGGGTCTAGTGAGAAGGAGGAATTAAAGGAAATTAGTATTAGAAAAAAAATAGCGCTGGAGAAATTAATGGGACTGAAAGCCGATAAATCCCCAGGGCCTGATAATCTGTATCCCAAAGTACTGAAAGAGGTAGCCATGGAAGTAGTGGATGCATTGGTTGTCATCTTCCAAAATTCTATAGATTATGGAACAGTCCCTGTCGATTGGAGGGTGGCAAATGTAACCCCATTATTTAAAAAAGGAGGGAGAGAAGACAGGGAACTACAGACTGGTTAGCCTAACATCAGTAGTCAGGAAAATGCTAGAGTCTATTATAAAGGATGTGATAACAGGACACTTAGAAAATATCAACAGGATTAGACAAAGTCAACATGGTTTTATGAAAGGGAAATCGTGTTTGCCAAACCTACTGGAGTTTTTTGAGGATGTAACTGGTAGAATAGATAAGGGAGAACCAGTGGATGTGGTGTATTTGAATTTTCAGAAGGCCTTTGATAAAGTCCCACATAAGAGGTTAGTGTGCAAAATTAAAGCACATGGGATTTGGGGTAATATATTGGCATGGATTGAAAATTGGTTAACAGACAGGAAACAGAGAGTAGGAATAAATGGGTCTTTTTCGGGGTGGCAGGCGGTGAATAGTGGGGTACTGCAGGGATCAGTGCTTGGGCCCCAGCTATTCACAATACATATCAATGATTTGGATGAGGGAACCAAATGTAATATTTCCAAGTTTGCTGATGGCACAAAAGTAGGTGGGATTGTGAGTTGTGAGGAGGATGCAGAGGCTTCAAGGCAATTTAGACAAGTTGAGTGAGTGGGCAAATACATGGCAGATGCAGTATAACGTGGATAAATGTGAAGTTATCCACTTTGGTAGGAAAAACAGAAAGGCAGAGTATTATTTAAATGGTCATAGATTGGGAAATGTTGATATACAAAGGGACCAGGGTGTCCTTGTACACCAGTCACTGAAAGCAAACATGCAGCTGCAGCATGCAGTTAGGAAGGCAAATGGTATGTTGGCCTTCATTGCAAGAGGATTTGAGTACAGGAGCAAGGATGTCTTACTACAGTTATACAGGGCCTTGGTGAGACCACACCTGGAGAACTGTGTGCAGTTTTGGTCTCCTTACCTAAGAAAGGATATACTTGCCATAGAGGGAGTGCAGCGAAGGTTCACCAGACTGATTCCTGGGATGGTAGGACAGTCGTATGAGGAGAGATTGGGTCGACTAGGCCTGTATTCACTAGAGTTTAGAAGAATGAGAAGGGATCTCATTGAAACATATAAAATTCTGACAGGGCTAGACAGACTGGATGCAGGGAGGATGTTTCCCCTGACTGGGGGGTCTAGAACGAGGGGTCACAGTCTCAGGATATTGGGTAGGACATTTAGGATTGCGATGAGGAGAAATTTCTTCACTCAGAGGGTGGTGAACTTGTGGAATTCTCTACCACAGAAGGCTGTGGATGCCAAGTCATTGAATATATTTAAGAAGGAGATAGATAGATTTCTAGACACAAAATGCATCAAGGGGTATGGGGAGAGAGCAGGAATATGGTATTGAGATAGAGGATCAGCCATAATCATATTGAATGGCGGAGCAAGCTCGAAGGGCCGAATGGCCTACTCCTGCTCCTATTTTTCTATGTTTCTAGTTTTACTTTTTCTCCGCCGCTTTGATCTACGGTGACCTCCAACTTGCGTCAATTTAGTCATAATCTTTCTGCATCGCTACCGACTCTCATTCCTACAGCAACAACCTCCATCCTCGAACTCTCCACCCTTCAAATAGCTTCTGGACTTCACTCACCTGCTTTGGACAGCGATTCGTCGATGCTCCGTACCGGCCCCATCCTGCTCACGTCAGCTTGTCCTTCCATGGGACCTCTGACTTTGACCCTGGCCTTCCTACTATTGTCCCCAACCTATTCCCTGCTACCAGGAAATATGCATTCCATTAATTATTGCATTTAAACAGGCCTATGTGACCTGAGCTTTTCCTGTGTCCATTCACGTGCGCACTTTGGCTGCCGCTCTGGACTGGAGCCATTCCACTTTTTCCCCCTATTTTCCTTTTCTCTCTATCCCTCCCTGAAAGCACTCTCCTGTCATCATGCCTCCTTTCATCTCTCCTCTCTCGGATACACCACCCTCCCAAATCCCTACCCCAATCCTTCATTACTCTTCGACCTTCCTACTCTCCTGCTGCCATCCCAGGCTGCGCTCCCTCTTAGATAAGCCCACAGTTTCCCTCTGTGCCTCTCTTGGCATCCTACGAAGGGCCCATCGAGGCATTCGTCACTGCCGCCTTATGAGCAGCAACCCCAACTGTCCCATCCTACGCTCTCGCCGACCTTCCCGCCCAGCGCACCCACTGGGGGCAAATCTTGCCAATCTCTTCCCCATCCAACTCATCCCCCCCAGCGCTGACCCTGTGGACACTGGCAGTGGGGCAGCCATCACTGACCCTCTCCGCATCTCCCTACAGAATGTCTGTTCACTTGCGAACAAGGCCCTTGCCATCCATGAGCTTATCATGGATGATTGCATTGATATCATGGCCCTGACGGAAACTTGGTTGAGGGGTGATGACACCTTACCCTTAAATGAAGCCTCCACACCTGGCTACACTTTCCACCACTTGCCCCGCTCAGGCCGCCATGGTGGCGGTGTGGCTCTCAACACCAAATCACACCTTGGTCTATCCCCCTATTCCTTCGGCAGTTTCTCCTCCTTTGAGCATCTCACCTTATTCCACCCGTCTCACCTCTCATTTAAAATTCCTGTTCTCTACCGCCCACCCAAGTACCCTAAAAATGTTATTACTGAGATATCATCACTGTTCTCCTCCCTCAGCCTCTGCACCGAACGACTTCTCATCTTCCATGATTTCAACCTCCAACTCAATTCATCATGCTCTCTCTCCTCTGAGTTCACTAACCTCCTATCCTCCCTTAATCTCTCCCTCCATGTAAACTCCCCAACCCAAATTCACGGCCACCCCCTCGACCATGCCATCTCTTGTGGCCTTGCTACTCCCATCGTGTCAATTGCAGATAAGGCTATCTCTGACCACTTCCTTGTATCGTTCTCCACCCACATCCCACTTCTACCCACCCCCCCCCAACCCTACTTTCTTCTGTGTCCGCCCCTGGAAAAAACTCTCTTACAACTGCACTTATGAAATCCCAACTGTCCAGCCTCTGGCCCTCCATTCACCATGACATTTCTGCAGCTACCGATCTGCTCAACCACACCCTCACCACTATCTTTGATGCCCTAGTCCCTACTGCTGCCTTATGAGCAGCAACCCCAACTGTCCCATCCTACTCTCTCACCGACCTTCCCGCCCAGCGCACCCACTGGGGGCAAATCTTGCCAATCTCTTCCCCATCCAACTCATCCTCCCCAGCGCTGACCCTGTGGACACTGGCAGTGGGGCAGCCATCACTGACCCTCTCCGCATCTCCCTACAAAATGTCTGTTCACTTGTGAACAAGGCCCTTGCCATCCATGAGCTTATCGTGGATGATTGCATTGATATCATGGCCCTGACGGAAACTTGGTTGAGGGGTGATGACACCTTACCCTTAAATGAAGCCTCCCCACCTGGCTACACTTTCCACCCTGGCCGTTCCCCCTGGTACGGTTCTTATCTTTGCTCCCTTAAGTCCAAAGGATGCAGGTTCGAATGGATATGGCGGACAACTGGTTTAGCCATTCACCGCCAGATCTGGCTGGACCACATAAAGCACTATTGGGCCCTGCTCTCGTCTGCCAAAATTGCTCACTATTCCAGAATCATTCTGGAATGCAAAGATAAACCCCGGCTCCTATTCTCTACTGCTAACCATCTTCTTAAACCCCTCTCCCCTGCCTCCTCCACCCTCACCTCCGACAACAAATGTGAGGAGCTCATGGACTTTTTTGTCTCTAAGATTGAGACCATCCGTTCAGCTGCCTCTGCCACTTCCCTTCCTTCCCCTAGCCCACTGGGCCAAAATTCCTCTCAGTTTCCCCCCTGCCCTAGCCCTGAACTCACATCTTTCTCCAGTTTCTCTCCGATCTCCCTTCATGACCTCTTTACGCTCATCTTGTCTATGAGACCCACCTCCTGCTCCCTCAACCCTATTACCACCAAACTGCTGACCACCCAACTTCCTTTTCTGGCTCCCGTGTTAGTTGATATTGTTAACGGTTCTCTCTCTTCAGGTACTGTCCCCCCACCAAAAAAAAATCTGCAGATCAGCCATGATCTCATTGAATGGCAGAGCAGGCTCAAGGGGCTGAATGGCCGACTCCTGTTCCTATGTTCCGATGGCCTTCTTCTGTGCTATAATTCTACGGTTCAGACAGAAGGGACTTTCATTCTATCAGTCCGGGCTGGATTTGAACCCTAATGTTGTGCAGCACATAACCCACTGCACAGCCCACTCCCACCCCGAGAAAACCATAATTCTGGTATTTTAAGTAGAATGATTTTTGAGGGTCTCTCTAGCCTTCAGTGGTTGTGATAAATTACTAGAAATGGGTCATGACCATTTCGCAGGGTGTTACTGAGCTGTGGGGAGCAGAATTCCCAGGTTTGATCCTGAGTGTGATCTAAAGGAGCTGAGGTCAGGGTCCTCCAGTAGGCTTCCGCACCCTTAGCTAAGAAGGAATAAAAATCAATCTGGGTTTCTATTGCTGATCATGGTTCTGTGACTCCTGTTTTAAACTACTCACATGGGGGTGATGCCTGCCTATAGCAGTAGCTGACCTACACCCATTGTCCAAGCTCACGGCTGAAGGATGGCCACCTGGGCAATGTATGAGAGGGCTACCAGCGCAAGTGGCATTGTATCCCATCATAAAAAGGCACAGGCCCTTTAACGCTGAAAAGCTGGGGTGAAATGAATTTTAACAAGAGCCCAATTACTTTTCAAAGAGGGCAATCAAAGCTTCAGAATGACGAAATATCCGTGGCGCTGTGGCTCCTGTCACCTCCAGCTCTCAGGATCCCCCCACTCCCCCCGCCGCAAGCAACTGAAGTGTTTAAGACTCCATTAACCAGGCCACTTTAGACCCTAAACAGCAGATGCTGAACACATGTTCCAGACTAAGATATTGGCAACATTGACATTCAGAGCTTCAGGGAAGGACTGGAGGAGCAGCTGCACTTTGTAGCTGTGAAACTTTTACCTTTTCTTTCCTCCCAGCATTTATTGCTCATTCCTCCACATTATTTTGAATGCTCTTATGATTTTTTGCTCTCCTGGGTTGCTCCCAGTATTGTCCAGGAAGTTGATCTTCAATTCCTGGAAACCCCAGGGTCATCCTCGAAGGAACTTGGATCCCGAGTCACTGAACTGAATTAAGAGACTGTTAGGAGTCCCAGCCCCCTTCCTTAGTCACTCCATGCACCCCCGCCCCCTCCCCACCCCACGCCAATCGCCCACCAGCCTGAGTTTGGAACTGATTTGTTTTCAGACTGGACACAAGAAAGGGTCGAGGGACGAGCACAGCCTGGGATGGTCTTTGTACAATAAGGGAATGCTACCCGGGGGCCAGGATCCAGATAAAGCTGGCAGTTACCTGTTGGAAGGCTGCTTCGGCTCCTGTCTGGGCTACAATGTGTTGCAGAAAGGCAGACTTATCCGATTCACTCCGCTTCCGTGGTGTCAGTCACTGAACTTCCTGAAAGCTTCTGTTTCAGCTTCGCAAGCGCTCTGCTCTGCTTTCGTTTCTATTCCTCTTTTCGTTTTCTCTGAGTCACTGTCACTTTTCAGATGTTTTTTCTCTGACTGGATTAATTCCAGAGGACTTCCTTCCAAGTCGTACACCAATTCCCCCGATCTCACATCCGAGGATCTGTTTGGAGATCTGTCAATCCAAGTCGCCACTACCAGCGGATCTTAGCTGGGTTTTGTTTAAATTCGTTTATGGGATGTGGGCGTCGCTGATTGCCCTTGCGAAGGTGGTGGTGAGCCGCCTTCTTGAACTGCTGCAGTCCCTGTGGTGAAGGTACTCCCACAGTGCTGTTAGGGAGAGAGTGCCAGGATTTTGACCCAGCGACAATGAAGGATCAGCGATCTATTTCCAAGTCAGGATGGTGTGTGACTTGGAGGGGAACTTGGGGGTGGTGGTGTTCCCATGCGCCTGCTGCCCTTGTCCTTCTAGGTGGAAGAGGTCGTGAGTTTGGGAGGTGCTGCCGAAGAAGCCTTGGGAAGTTACTGCAGTGCATTTTGTAGATGGTACACACTGCAGCCACTGTATGCCGGTGGTGGAGGGAGTGAATGTTCAAAGTGGTGGATGGGGTGTCAATCAAGCGGGCTGCTTTGTCCTGGATGGTGTCGAGCTTCTTGAGTGTTGTTGGAGCTGCACTCATCCAGGCAAGTGGAGAGTATTCCATCACACTCATTACTTGTGCCTTGTAGATAGTGGAAAGGCTTTGGGGAGTCAGGAGGTGAGACACTCACCGCAGAATACCTAGCCTCTGACCTGCTCTTGTTGCCACAGTATTTATGTGGCTGGTCCAGTTACATTTCTAGTCAATGGTGACCTCCAGGATGTTGGTGGTGGAGATTCGGCGATGGTAATGCCGTTGAATGTCAAGGGGTGGTGGTTAAATTCTTGCTTGTTGGAGATAGTCATTGCCTGGCACTTCTGTGGCGCAAATGTTACCTGCCACTTATCAGCCCAAGCTTGAACGTCGTCCAGGTCTTGTTGCATGCGGGCATGGACTGCTTCATTATCTGAGGAGTTGTGAATGACGCTGAACACTGTGCAGTCATCAGCGAACATCCCCATTTCTGACCTTATGTTTGAGGGAAGGTCATTGATGAAGCAGCTGAAGATGGTTGGGCCTAGGACACTGCCCTGAGGAACTCCTGCAGCAATGTCCTGGGGCTGTGATGATTGACCTTCAACCACCACAACCATCTTCCTTTGCGCTAGGTATGACTCCAGCCAGTGGAGCATTTTCCCCCTGATACCCATTGACTTCAGTTTTACTAGGGCTCCTTGATGCCATACTCGGTCAAATGCTGCCTTGATGTCAAGGGCAGTCACTCTTACCTCACCTCTGGAATTCAGCTCCTTTGTCCATGTTTGGACCAAGGCTTTAATGAGGATGGGAGCTGAGCGGTCTTGGTGGAACCCAAACTGGGCATCAATAAGCAGGTTTTTGGTGAGTAAGTGCCGCTTGATAGCACTGTTGATGACACCTTCCATTACTTTGCTGATGATGGAGAGTAGACTGATTGGGCGGTAATTGGCCGGGTTGGATTTGTCTTGCTTTTTGTGGACAGGACATAGTTGGATAGATGCCAATGTTGTAGCTGTACTGGAACAGCTTGGCTAGAGGCGCGACTAGTTCTGGAGCACAAGTCTTCAGCACGATAGCTGGGATGTTGTCGGGGCCCATAGCATTTGCTGTGTCCAGTGCACTCAGCCGTTTCTTGATATCACATGGTGTGAATCGAATTGGCTGAAGACTGGCTTCTGCGATGGTGGGGACCTCAGGAGGAGGTCGATATGGATCATCCACTCAGCTCTTCTGGCTGAAGATGGTTGCAAACGTTTCAGCTTTGTCTTTTGCACTCACGTGCTGGGCTCCATCATCATTGAGGATGGGGATATTCATGGAGCCTCCTCCTCCCGTTACTTGTTTAATGGTCCCCCACCATTCACGACTGGATGTGGCAGGACTGCAGAGCTTTGATCTGATCCGTTGATTGTGGGATCGCTTAGCCCTGTCTATAACATGCTGCTTCTGCATTTTAGCATGCATGTAGTCCTGTGTTGCAGCTTCCCCAGGTTGGCACCTCATTTTTAGGTACACCTAACATCTGGTTGCAGCAGAGTGATGTGAAAATGGCGTGGCTGAGGTGACCACAGGCACGCACCAGCACACTAACACACAAACAAACCCAAAGAATACAGTATGTACATACTTAGAGTACACACACAATCAAAGACAGCAGGTATATACACAAACACAAAGCCAAACATTACAAAACATAGGCTCACAGACATACAATACAAACACACATAAACTCAAAAATATACAGTACAAATATACGCACACACAAATAGACTCACATACAGTACAGCCACATTGTCATGTACACAAATCCAAAGACATAATACAAACACACTCACTCAAAAGACATACTCTACAAACACACCCACAAACTCAGACATCAGTACACATAGAAATAGACTCAAAGACACACAGTGTAAACACATATATACAAAGACAAACTCAAAGACACTCAGTATACATACAAATAGACTCAGACATCAGCACAAACAAGCACACACAAATTCAGATACAGTATAAATACGTTCAAATTCAAAGACACACAAACTCAGACATGTAATACACACAGCGCACGCACCAGCCCTAAGTCACAAATAAAATCAAAACCATACTGTTCACACACACAAACTTAGAAATACTGTCCAGACACACACACACAAACTCAGACATACTGTCCAGACACACACACTCTCAGACATACTGTCCAACCACACACAAACTCAGACATACAGTCCAGACACACACACACTGACTCTCAGATATACTGTCCAGACACACACACAGAGACTCTCAGACATACTGTCCAAACACACACAAACTCAGACATACTGTCCAGACACACATGCACAGACTCTCAGACATACTGTCCAAATACACACAAACTCAGACATACTGTCCAGGCACACACACAGACTCTGAGAAATACTGTCCAAACACATACAGTACAAACACACATATCCGCTCCCCCATATTACCACCTCGGCGGTGAAGATGAAAATCTACCTCACTATTTAACTGCAAGTTCTTTTCTTTACCTAATACCTGCGTTAGTTGAATGTCTGACTGGAGGGGGCAGTACCTGATTAGTTGGATACAGGCTGAGGTGTCTGTGGTGATTATTGCCTATGTTTAATAAGAAGTATTGTGATTGGTGAATGGGGTGGTTGTTCTCTGTGTTAGTAAGAAGTATTGTAATTGGTTGTTTGTTTCTACCTTGAGATATATGCTGTAAACTCATTGGTAGTGGATGTCAGGTGATTTGTGGTGGCCATCTTAAATTCAGTTCTCTCCAGTCATGATTGGAGACTGGTGTTGAAAGTGGTGCTACTGGATTTTTAAAGTTAATAAAGCCTAGATTAGAAAAGCAATTTTTTAAAATTTATTTCAATTTATTAACTTTTTATCAGAATGGAGCGATATCTTCAACCAGAACGATTCAATGCTGACCCTAATTCTGCAGGAGTGGATGATAAATGGAAACATTGGTATTGTACATTTACAAACTTTTTGGGTGTGTTGGAACAAGAGTCTCTGAATAAGCTGAATATGCTGATCAACTACATTGCTCCGGATGTGTATAAGTATATTTTGGACTGTAAAACTTAAGAATTGGCTATTTCTACATTGGAGAAGATTTTTGTTAAACCAAAGAATGAGGTATTTGCACGTTATCTTCTATCTGCCTGTAGGCAGCAGGTGGGAGAATCTTTGGATATTTATTTACAAGCACTTCGGCACCTTAGTGTTAACTGTAATTATAAAGCCGTGACGGCCGAAGAATATAAGGAAGAATCGGTACGGGATGCTTTTATTAATGGACTACTGTCTAGATCAATTCGTCAGCGGTTGTTAGAAAATAAGACTTTGGATCTCAAGAGTGCTTTTGAGCAAGCTTCTACATTGGATATGGCTCAGAGAAGTTTGGATTCTTATGCTCTTTCTAATCGACCTGCGACTGTGGTTTCGGCAGTTCCGGACGAAAAAGAATTAGGTGGACTTAATGGGAGTGGTTTACTAGATTCTGAAACAGTTTCTACTTCGGCGGCTGTTGCCTCTAGGATTCAGAAGTGTTATTTTTGTGGGAATGTCCGGCATCCTCGTTTGAAGTGTCCTGCCCGGGAGGCTGTGTGTAGTAAATGTGGAAAGAGAGGTCATTATGCACATGTTTGTAAATCATTAGGTTTAATTACCTCCTCTTCTGCGACTATTCAACCTGTAGAGAGGGCGTTTATTGCATCAATTTCTGCTGCATTTGCTCATGGCCTAAACAAAGCTATAGTTATGGCCCAAGTTAATGGGTTAGAAGTGAAGGCTCTCATAGATACGGGCAGTACCGAGAGTTTTATAAGTCTTCAGTTTGCGAAGGAAAAGTGTTTGAAAATCTTGCCTGTTACTTATCAGGTGTGTATGGCTCAGATGACCCTTACTTCACAAGTAGCTGGTTGTTGCCTTGTGAAAATGATTCTTCTAGGTAATACGTATACTAATATATGCCTATCTGTTTTGCCTAATCTTTGTGCGGATATTTTGATTGGTCATGATGTGCTTAAATTACATGAGTCTCTCAGTCTTTCGTTTGGAGGGACTAAGCCACCCTTATCCATTTGTGGATTAACTTCTTTATCCATTTCTCCATTATCACTTTTTTCCAATTTGATGCCGGATTGTAAGCCAATTGCTACCAAGTCAAGAAGGTATAGCAGTCAGGATAGAGAATTTATTAATTCTGAAGTCCAACGTCTTTTATTGGAAGGAATCATTGAACCTAGTTGTTCGCCTTGGCGGGCTCAGGTAGTTGTCACCACTAACGAGAGACATAAGAAACGAATGGTGATAGACTACTCTCAAACTATTAATAGGTATACTCAATTAGATGCGTACCCTTTGCCTAAGATTGATGAGCTTATCAACAAAGTATCTCAGTATAAGTTTTTTAGCACTATTGATTTAAAGAGTGCTTATCAGATTCCTATTGTTAAGAGGGATCAACCATATACAGCCTTTGAGGCTGGTGGAAAGCTGTATCAGTTTTGCCAAATACCATTTGGTGTTACTAATGGTGTTGCTTGTTTTCAACAGGCAATTGATGCTTTTATAAGTGATAACTCTCTCTCTGACACCTTTTCATATTTAGATGATATCACGGTGTGTGGTAAATCAAGGGTGGAGCATGATTCTAATTTAGAAAGATTCCTTCAAGCTGCGGAAAAAGTTGGTTTAACTTTTAATAAAGAGAAGTGTATCTTTTTGACTACTGAGGTAAATCTACTGGGGTATATTATCTCGGGAAATAAGATTAAACCAGATCCAGAACGTTTGCGACCATTGATCGATTTACCTTATCCTACTAATTCTAAGGCTTTGCAATGAGTTGTTGGACTGTTTTCTTACTATTCTAATTGGATTGCAAACTTTTCGCAGAAGATCCGGCCCCTTATTTGGGTTACGACATATCCTCTATCATGGGAGGCCAGGACATGTTTTGATCATTTTAAAAAGGATATCTTAGGAGCAGTTGTGCATTCTATTGATGAGCAGGTTCCCTTTGTGATTGAGACGGATGCTTCTGATTTTGCAATTGGGGCTACTCGGAACCAGAATGGAAGACCTGTGGCCTTTTTTTCACGTACCTTGAACAATAGTGAAAAAAAAATTCTTCAATAGAAAAAGAGGCATATGCAATAGTAGAAGCACTGCGTAAATGGAGACATTATTTATCGGGGCAACATTTCACGTTGGTAACCGATCAAAAATCTGTGTCCTTTATGTTTGATGTTAAACATTTTGGAAAGATCAAAAATGACAAAATAATGAGGTGGAGGATTGAGTTGGCATGTTACCATTTTGATATAGTTTATCGTCCGGGGAAGGATAATGTTGCTGCTGATGCACTGTCGAGGGCTTATTGTTCTGTGATTCACGGAGATACGCTTATTAATCTTCACAATGCCTTATGTCATCCTGGGGTTACGAGGATGATACACTTCGTACGCAGTAAGAATTTGCCCTTTTCAGTTGAAGACGTCAAGCGGATGACTTCATCATGTTCTATCTGTGCTCGGTGTAAACCGAATTTCTTTAAGCCTCAACGAGCTCATCTTATAAAGGCTACTTCTCTTTTTGAACGTCTGAGCGTTGATTTTAAGGGGCCTCTTCCTTCAACGACTCAAAATCGATACATTGTTGTGGATGAGTTTTCAAGGTTTCCTTTTGCTTTTCCTTGCGCAGATGTATCAGCTGCTACAGTTATCAAATGTCTGACTCAACTTTTTGTTATCTTTGGGATGCCTGCGTATATCCATTTGGATCAGGGAAGTTCTTTTTATGTCTTCCCAGTTGAAGGAATACCTTCAGAGTCGGGGAATTTCTACTAGTAGAACTACCCCGTATAACCCCCAGGGTAATGGACAGTGCGAACAATACAATGGGGTGATCTGGAAGGCAGTTATGTTGGCTTTGACATCCCGGAACCTTAAGAATACACAGTGGGAAATGGTACTGCCTGATGCCCTGCATTCCATTAGATCATTGCTTTCAACAGCTACTAATGTGACCCCCCATGAAAGGCTCTTTAATTACCCGCGGAGATCTACTACGGGATATTCGGTACCTTCATGGCTTACTATGCAGGGACCTGTGCTGCTTCGACGCCATGTTAGATTGTCAAAATATGATCCTTTATTGGAGGAGGTGGAGCTGTTGGAGGCAAATTCCCAATATGTTCATATTCGATTCCAAGATGGGAAAGAAAGTACTGTTTCAATTAAAGATTTGGCTCCTTGTGGTGGCCAGCCCTCTTCTGAGGATACTAATAATAGTCACGATTCAGATAATGTGGATGTTGTTATAGATACTACGAATATTTCCAATCCTACTGCAGATAATTATACTTCTATTAGTCAGCCTTTGATAAATGTTCATGACCGTCCTAGTTTACTTCCTGATGGGATTTCCAATCCAGAAACCGTTGATAATCGGGATATGGATAGCCTTCCTGCAGAAGATACTTCGGTGTCTCCGGGTGTGGGAGGGCAAGGAATTTCACCAAGGTTAAGAAGGTCGACACGAACAAGATATCCGGTCGACCGATTGAAAATGGACTTTTAAATTGATAGTAATGTTTTAAAATTGTTGAAATATTATATTTGTATTTTAGTTGTAAATAAATTAATTATAAATTGTAAAGGTTGTTTTAGGTTGGAGCATGTTTTAAAAGGAGGGGTGAATGTGGTGATTATTTCCTATGTTTAATAAGAAGTATTGTGATTGGTGAATGGGGTGGTTGTTCTCTGTTAGTAAGAAGTATTGTAATTGGTTGTTTGTTTCTACCTTGAGATATATGCTGTAAACTCATTGGTAGTGGATGTCAGGTGATTTGAGGTGGCCATCTTAAATTCAGTTCTCTCCAGTCATGGTTGGAGACTGGTGTTGAAAGATGTGCTACTGGATTTTTAAAGTTAATAAAGCCTAGATTAGAAAGGCAAATCTATTCTTTATTTCAGTGTCTGACTCAGCTGCTGGTGCTGAGATCTGGTATTGGGAAGGTTTTGGTGCAGCAACAATGATGTGGTACATCAGCATTGTCTTAAATTCTATTTTCCAGATTTTATTTTCACAGGTGCTGTATGTCTCACACTTTTTATTTCCATCTTTCAAAGAAGTCTACTGAGAAGTTAGGAAATAGTGAGCCAGTGATATAAAGACACCACAATTATTTTAGAAAATGGAGAAGATGTGCATCCTTCATGGTGTAACCTTTATGCAGTGGAGGAAGTACTAGGGGTCAGTTAGATTTTCTTCAATACCAGTTGTTCTTTTTTTTGTTTAGCCAGATGTCAGATATTCACCCTTCAAACCAGAGAAGTTCATATAAGTAGACTTTCTATTTGTTTGATATGGAGTGCACATTCTCTTTAGTACTGAGGGAGTGCTGACAGAGATGACGACATCTTTCGGTTAAACTGATATCCTGTCTGCTCTCTCAGGTGGATGTAAAACATCCTATTTGGAGAAGGGCAAGGAGCTCCATCCAGTGTCCTGTCCGTCATTTATCCCTCAAATGATATCACTAAAACAGAATGTTGGGCATCTATGTCACTGCTGTTTGTGGGACCTTTCTGTGTCTCACACTGAAAACATGAACATTTATAGATCCTGTATGGGGGGACTTATACTGAAAATATATTAGGAACATAGGAACCAGAGTAGGTCAATCATCCCCTCGAGCCTGCTCCGCCATTCAATTAGATCATGGCTGATCTGTATTTCACTCCACTTACCTGCATTGGTTCCATATCCCTTAATACCATTATCTAACGAAAATCTATCAATCTCAGTTTTGAAATTTTTAATTGACCTAGCCTCAACATTTTCTGCGGCTGCAGACGTGATTCCAGGATGGTATGTTGCCTCTCCAGTGCCAGGGTCGAAGATGTCACTGAGTGACTGCCGGACATTCTGAAGGGGGAGGGTGAACAGCCAGAGGTCGTGGTCCATATCGGTACCAACGACTTAGGTAGAAAAAGGGTTGAGTTCCTGCAGGCAGATTTTAGGGAGCTAGGAAAGAGATTTAAAAACAGGACCGCAAAGATAGTAATCTCTGGATTACTCCCTGTGCCATGAGCTAGTAAGTATAGGAATGTGAGGATAGAACAGATGAATGCGTGGCTGAAGAGATGATGCAGGAAGGAGGGCTGAAGAAATGATGCAGGAAGGAGGGCTTCAGAGTCCTGGGACATTGGGA
Source organism: Somniosus microcephalus (assembly GCF_052327205.1). Lineage (NCBI taxonomy): Eukaryota > Metazoa > Chordata > Chondrichthyes > Squaliformes > Somniosidae > Somniosus > Somniosus microcephalus. Next base: position 192,378,961 of record NC_140992.1, on the reverse strand, counting down.
CCAGTTCTGGGGGAGGTGGGACCTGTACAGGCCAGACGGGTTGCATCTCAACAGGGCCAGAACCAATATCCTCGCAAGGGGGTTTGCTAGTGCTGTTGAGGAGAGTTTAAACTAATTTGGCAGGGGATGAGCACCAGGATGTAGCACTAGAAAGGAGAAACAAGGTGCATAAAGGATGGGGAGAGACAGATAGCACTAGAGTAAGAAATAGTAAGGTATTAGGTGGGGTCAGATTAAGAGAAAATACAAGAAGGTCTAAGACAGGTTTACAGCGCATGTGTGTAAACGCACGAAGTGTGGTAAATAAGGTTGGTGAGCTGCAGGTGCAAATAGCCACATGGAAATATGATGTTGTGGCAATAACAGAGACCTGGCTCAAAAAAGAGCAGGATTGGGTTTTAAATATTCCTGGATATAAAGTGTTCAGGAAAGATAGGGAAGGAAAGAAAGGAGGTGGGGTGGCAGTATTGGTTAAGGAGAATGTTAGTGTTGGAAACAGGATGTCCTGGAGGGGTCAAGGACAGAATCTATTTGGTTAGAGTTAAGAAACAACAGAGGCGCCATTACACTACTGGGTGTATTCTCTTGGCCCCCAACTTGTGGGAAGGATATAGAGGAGCAAATTTGCAGTGAAATTACAGAGAGGTGCAAGAAATATGGAATAGTGATAATGGGGGACTTCAATTATCCTAATATAGACTGGGATAATAATAGTGTAAAGGGCAAAGATGGGGAAGAATTTCTGAAGTGTGTTCAGGAGAACATTCTTGATCAGTACATTTCCGGCCCAACAAGGAAGGAGGCATTGCTGGATCTGGTTCTGGGGAATGTGATGGGTCAAGTGGAGCAAGTGTCAGTGGGGGAACACTTAGGGAACAGCGATCATAGTATCATAGGTTTAGATTAACTATGGAAAAGGACAGGGAGCAATCTGGAGTAAAAATACTTAATTGAAGGCCAATTTCAGAAGATTGAGAATGGATCTGGCCCGGGTAAATTGGAATCAAAGATTGGCAGGCAAAACTGCAATCGAACAATGGGCTGCCTTTAAAGAGGAGATAGTTCAGGTACAGTCAAGGTACATTCACACGAGGGGAAAAGGTAGGGCAACTAAAGCCAGAGCTCCCTGGATGATGAAAGAGATAGAGAGTAAGATGAAGCAGAAAAAGGAGGCGTATGACAGATGTCAGGTTGGGAATACAAGTGAGAGTCAAGCTGAATATAGAAAATTAAGAGTGGAAGTGAAAAAGAAAATAAGAGGGGCAAAGAGAGAGTATGAGAATAGATTGGCAGCTAACATAAAAGGGAATTCAAAAATCTTCTATAGGCATATCTATCTTCTATATATATAAACGGATACTTCTGTCTATCTGTCTGTCTGTCCTCACGTGTGCGTCTGTCCGGCTATGCGCTCGAAAGTTATAGAGCGTACCTACGCGCGCGTTACCTCCAAAGAAAGCTTACGCTTCCGGGACGGTCATAAGCGTATTTACTTTTCGGTTGGACGAAAATTGTTCGCGCCTTATGCAAAAAAACCTTCAAAATTAAACTCATTATCTGCTACTTAGCATTGATTGACTGACGTCAAGGTTCGACCAATCCTGTGCCGTCACGATTGACCAATCTTACAGTACGGTCCCCTGATGGTTGGCCAATCGGTGTGTGGGCGGGACTAATCGTTTTCATCTCAGGGATCTGGCAGCCATTGTTTCACTGCCATTACTTCAGCTTCCAGCTCAAACTACTTTGATCATCCAGCTTTGAAAAAGTTAGTATCTCTTTTAAAAATAACATAAGATTTACCAAAAACGTTTTATAAGTACTTTCACTTTCATCTTTCAAGGTATTAAAAGGTAGAAATGTTGCCCGGCAGCAGATTGAGACAGGCACACAGACAGGGCCCAAAAGCCTGGGACCCGATTTAAAATGTTGCCCCGGCAGCAGATTCACAGAGGGACACAGAGAGGCCCAAAGCCTGGCACTCGATTTAAACCGCCCGGCCCAAAACAGCCCTGGCAAAGCCGGGCTCCCCCCCAGCTAGTCTATATATATAAAGCGATTTGTCTGTTTGTCTCTCTGTCTGTCTGTCCGCTATACACTCAAAAGTTATAGAGCGTACCTACACGCATGTTATATCAAAAGAAAGCTTATCATTCGGGGAGTCTAATAGGTGTATTAACTTTTTGGTCAGACAAAAATTGTTCCGACAGCAAACAAAAAAGGTTAAAAAAACGGCAAAATTCCGCTCAATAGCGTTGAGTGACGTGATGGTTGACCAATCGGTGCATCATGGGGGGGGGGGGGGGTTCATTGTGTGTGTGGGCAGGCCTAATCTTCTGAGCTGAGGTGAGTGGCCGCCATCTTGATTTCTAACTATTGATTTATTTTTCCCACTTTCTGTGTGTGTGGAGGGGAAATTGTTTTTAAAAAAAGTAAATTAATTTGTAAATATTTTTTCTAAGCTGATTAATTTTCCTACCTTTCACCCTTTTTTTTCCTCTTGACTCGCTGCCTCCGCCGGGCGCCGCAACCTTGGAGGGTTACCCCACCTGCAGGCCTCGAAGCCTCGGCCTCTCCTCACCAGCCACGCACGAGCTAGGCACCGCCCGTCCTGCCCTGCGATCGCTGCCATCTTGGTAAAGGCTGGCGGGCGCGGGATTGAGCCGAGCTGACGGGGCGGGAGTCAATGCGCGCGTCAACGTCTGCCCGGAGTGCGACCTCAGCTAAGGTGAGTCCGGCTGGGCCTCGCGCTAGACCACACACCGGCCGGCCCTGATCCGCACACGGGGGCTTCGGCTCACCACGGCCGGGCTCTCAGGAAAGGCACACAGAGAGGGGGAGGGAGGGACAGAGAGGAAATCAGGAGAGACAGGGGGAGGGAGAGGAGAGGGGGGAGGGAGAGGAGAGGGGGAGCGAGAGGAGGGGGGAGAGGAGAGGGGAGCGAGAGGAGGGGGGGAGGGAGGGAGAGGAGGGGGAGGGAAGGAGAGGAGAGGGGGGGAGGGAGGGAGAGGAGAGAGGGAGGGAGAGGAGAGGGAGGGAGGGAGAGGGAGGGAGGGGGCAGGGAAAGGAGAGGGGGGGCAGGGAGAGGAGAGGGGGGAGGGAGAGGGAGAGGAGGGGGGAGAGGAGAGGAGAGGGGGAGGGAGAGGAGGGGGGAAGGAGAGGGGGGGAGGGAGAGGAGAGGGGGGGAAGGGAGAGGAGAGAGGAGAGGGGGGAGAGGAGAGGGGGGAGGGAGAGGAGAGGAGAGGGGAGGGAGAGGAGAGGGGGGAGAGGAGAGGAGAGGAGAGGGAGGGGAGAGGAGGAGGGAGAGGAGAGGAGGAGGGAGGGGAGAGGAGGGGAGAGGGAGAGGAGGGGGAGAGGAGAGATAGGGAGAGGGGGGGAGAGAGAGGGGGAGGGAGGGAGAGGAGAGGGAGGGGGAGGGAGGAGGAGGAGAGGGGATGGAGGGAGAGCGAGTAAAGCAGGGACAGACAGGGGGAGGGAGGAGAGAGAGGGTGAGGGAGCAAAAGAGTGAGGGGGTGGGACAGGGAGGGAGGGAGAGCTCGCCTTTTTCCTTTCTTCGCAGGGGTCCATCGGGCCAGGCCTGAGGCGCTCCTTCCCCCCCCTCTCTCTCCAGGCTAATCCCGAACTAAATCCAGCAGTCTCTCTCTCTCTTCCCCCCCCCGTCTCTCTCTTCCCCCCCGTCTCTCTCTTCCCCCGTCTCTCTTCTCCCCCAGTCAGTCTCTCTCTCTCACTCCCCCATCTCTCTCTCTCTCTCTCTCACTCCCCCATCTCTCTCTCTTCCCCCCAGTCTCTCTCTCTCTCTTCCCCCCCCAGTCTCTCTCGCTCTCTTCCCCCAGTCTCTCTCTCTTTCTCTCTCTTTCCCCCCCCCCCAGTTGCTCTCTCCCCCCCAGTCTCTCTCTTCTCCCCCAGTCTCTCTCTCTCTCTCTCTCTTCCAACAACAACATGCCCTCAAAAAACCCTTGGCACCGCCGGGCACTCCAGCTAGTAAATAATAAAAGGGTAGTAAGAGGAAGGGTGGGGCCGATTAGAGACCAAAAAGGAGACCTATGCATGGAGGCAGAGGGCATAGCTAAGGTACTAAATGAGTACTTTGTGTGTGTCTTCACCAAGGAAGAAGATGCTGCCAAAGTCATAGTGAAAGAGGAGGTAGAGGAGATACTGGATCAGATAAAAATTGATAAAGAGGAGGTACTAAAAAGGCTGGCTGTACTTAAAGTTGATAAGTCACCAGTGGTACATCCTAGGATGCTGAGGGAGGTTAAGGTGGAAATCACGGAGATACTGGCCATTATCTTCCAATCCTCCCTAGATCTGGGGGTGGTGCCAGAGGACTGGAGAATTGCAAATGTTACACCCTTGTTCAAAAAAGGTTGTAAGGATAAACCCAGCAACTACAGGCCAGTCAGTTTAACCTCGGTAGTGGGGAAGCTTTTAGAAACGATAATCAGGGACAAAGTTAACAGTCACTTGGACAAGTGTGGATTAGTTAAGGAAACCCAGCACGATTTGTTAAAGGCCATTCGTGTTTAACTAACTTGTTTGAGTTTTTTGATGAGGTAACAGAGAGGGTTGATGAGGGCAATGCGGTTGACGTGGTGTATATGGACTTCCAAAAGGCGTTTGATAAAGTGCCACATAATAGGCTTGCCAACAAAGTTGAAGCCCATGGAATAAAAGGGACAGTGGCAGCATGGATACGAAATTGGCTAAGTGACAGGAAATAGAGAGTAGTGGTGAACGGTTGTTTTTCGGACTGGAGGAAGGTATGCAGTGGTGTTCCCCGGGGGTTGGTACTAGGACCACTGCTTTTCTTCATATATATTAATGACTTGGATTTGGGAGTACAGGGCACAATTTCAAAATTTGCAGATGTTATCTACCCTATCTACTGCATTACTCATCTTAACCTCACAATCTTCTGTACTCAAGGGAATAGAACCCTAGTCTGTGCAACCTGTTCTCATAATTTAACCCTTTTAATTCTGGTATCATTCTGGTGAATCTGGGCGGCACCCCTCCAAGGCCAATATATCATAAGAACATATAAGAACATAAGAAATAGGAGCAGGAGTAGGCCAATCGGCCCCTCGAGCCTGCTCCGCCATTCAATAAGATCATGGCTGATCTGATCCTAACCGCCAATCTACTATCACAGAACCATCTCCTGAATCTAACAGAATTAGACACACAAAATAAGAGCAGGATCAGGCTACATGGCCCCTGGGCCCGCTCCGCTGCCCACAGCGTCATGTCCGATCCGAACCTAGACGCATGTCCAAATTCCTGCCCGCTCCCCGTAACCCTTAATTCCCTTTACTTCTAGGAAACTGTCTATTTCTGTTTTAAATTTATGTAATGATGTAGCTTCTACAGCTTTTTGGGGCAGCATATTCCATGGACCTACCACCCTCTGAGTGAAGTAGTTCCTCCTCATCTCAGTTTTGAAAGAGCAGCCCCTTATTCTAAGACTATGCCCCCTAGTTCTAGTTTCACCCATCATCGGGAACATCCTCCCCGCATCCACCCGATCCAACCCCTTCACAATCTTATATGTTTCAATAGGATCGCCTCTCATTCTTCTGAACTCCAATGAGTAGAGTCCCAATCTACTCAACCTTTCCTCATATGTCCATCCCCTCATCCCCGGGATTAACCGAGTGAACCTTCTTTGTACTGACTCGAGAGCAAGTATGTCTTTTCTTAAGTATGGACACCAAAACTGTATGCAGTATTTCAGGTGCGGTCTCACCAATACCTTGTACAACTGAAGCAATACCTCCCTATTTTTATATTCTATCCCCCTAGCAATGAAAACCAACATTCCATTGGCCTTCTTAATCACTTGCTGCACCTGCATACTAACCTTTTGAGTTTCGTGCACCAGGACCCCCAGATCCCTTTGTACTTCAGTACTTTCCAGTTTCTTGCCATTAAGATAATAACTTGCTCTACGATTTTTCCTGCCAAAGTGCATAACCTCACACTTTCCAGTATTGTATTCCATCTGCCAAATCTCTGCCCACTTACTTAGCCTGTCTATGTCCCCTTGCAGGTTTTTTATGTCCTCCTCACTCACTACTTTCCCTCCCATCTTAGTATCATCTGCAAACTTTGATATGTTACACTTGGTCCCCTCCTCCAAATCGTTAATATAGATTGTAAAGAGTTGGGGACCCAGCACTGACCCCTGCGGAACACCACTAGTTACTGATTGCCAGTCTGAGAATGAACCATTTATCCCAACTCTCTGCCTTCTATTAGATAGCCAATCCTCTATCCATGCCAGAATATTACCCCCAATCCCGTGATTTTTTTATCTTGAGCAATAATCTTTTGTGTGGCATCTTGTCAAATGCCTTTTGGAAGTCTAAATACACTACGTCCACTGGTTCCCCTTTATCCACCCTATATGTTACTTCCTCAAAGAACTCCAGCAAATTTGTCAAACATGACTTCCCCTTCATAAAACCATGCTGACTTTGTCCTATTAAATTATGATTATCCAAATGTCCTGTTACTGTCTCCTTAATAATGGACTCCAAAATTTTACCTACCACAGATGTTAGGCTAACCGGTCTATAGTTCCCAGCCTTCTGTCTACTGCCCTTTTTAAATAAGGGTGTTACATTAGCAGTTTTCCAGTCTGCCGGGACCTTTGCTGAGTCCAGGGAGTTTTGGAAAATTATTACCAATGCATCCACAATCCCTACCGCCACTTCCCTCAAGACCCTAGGATGTAAGCCATCAGGTCCAGGTGATTTATCCGCCTTGAGTCCCATTATTTTACCGAGTACCACTTCCTTAGTGATTTTGATCGTGTTTGGCTCCTCCCCCCCATAGCCCCCTGTTTGTCCAGTGTTGGGATATTCTTAGTGTCCTCTACTGTAAAGACTGATACAAAATATTCATTCAGTGTTTTTGCCATCTCCATATTTCCCACCATTAATTTCCTGGTCTCATCCTCTAAGGGCCCAACATTTACTTTAGCCACCCTTTTTCTTTTTATATAACTATAATAACTCTTACTATCTGTTTTTATATTTTTTGCTAATTTACTTTCATAATCTATCTTCCCTTTCATAATCAATCTTTTTGTTATTTTTTGCTGTCTTTTAAAGTTTTCCCAATCCTCTATCCTCCCACTAGATTTGGCTACCTTATATGCCCTTGTTTTTAGTCGAATACTATCCTTAATTTCTTTACTTAGCCACGGATGGCTGTCTTTTCTTTTACAACCTTTTCTTCTCAGTGGAATATATATTTTTTTGAAGTTGTAAAATAACTCCTTAAATGTACACCACTGATCATGTATCGTCTTGCCCTTTAAACTATTTTCCCAATCCACTCTACTCTATTCCACTCTCATACCTTCATAGTCTCCTTTATTCAAGCTTAGCACGCTTATTTGAGATCCAACCTTCTCACCCTCTAATTGAATATGGAATTCAACCATGTTATGGTCACTCATTCCAAGGGGATCCTTTACTAGGACATTTTTAATTAATCCCGTCTCGTTACACAGGACCAGATCTAAGGTTGCTTGCCCCCTGGTCGGTTCAGTTACATACTGCTCAAGAAACCCATCCCTAATACACTCAATGAACTCATCCTCAAGGCAGCCCTGCCCAATTTGATTTGTCCAATTAATATGATAGTTAAAATTCCCCATAATTATAGATGTTCCCTTATTACAAGCCTCAACAATTTCCTGATTGATACTCCATCCAACAGAGTTGCAACTGTTCGGAGGCCTATAGACTACGCCCACTAGTGTTTTTTTCCCCTTATTATTCCTTACCTCCACCCAAACTGTTTCATTATCCTGATCTTTTGACCCAATATCATTTCTCTGTATTACAGTGATTCCTTCCTTTATTAACATAGCCACCCCACCTCCCCTTCCTTCCTGCCTGTCCTTCCTGATCGTTAAATAACCTGGTATGTTTAATTCCCAGGCATTGTCACCCTGCAGCCATGTTTCTGTAATGGCCTCAAGATCATACCCATATGTAGTTATTTGTGCCATTAACTCGTCTATTTTGTTACGAATGCTACGTGCATTCAGATAGAGAACTTTCAAATATGTTTTGTGACACTCAGTTCCTGCTTTTGCCCTTTTTATTACTTTACCTTTTACTCCATACCTTCTGCCCCTTCCTGACACACTCTGGTTTTTAATTTCCCCACTGCTACCTAAGTCTATGACCTTCTCTGTTGTCATTTTTATTATTTGCTCTCTAGGAACCTCCCCCCCACTAGTTAGTTTAAAGCCCTCTCCACAGCCCTAGTTATATGATCCGCCAGGACTCTAGTCCCAGCACTGGCCAAGTGAAGCCCGTCCCAACGGAACAGCTCCCTCCTGCCCCAGTACTGGTGCCAGTGTCCCAGGAAGCAAAACCCATTTCTCCCACACCAGTCTTTGAGCCACGCATTTAACTCTCTAATTTTATTTGTCCTAGCCAAATTTGCTCGTGGCTCAGGTTATTACCCTTGAGGTTCTGTTTTTTAATTTGACCCCTAGCTGCTCATATTCCTTTAACAGAACCGGCTTCCTAGTCCTATCTACGTCGTTTGTACCAACATGGACCACGACAACTGGATCCACCCCCTCCCACTGCAAGTTTCTTTCCAGCCCAGAGGAGATGTCCTTAACCCTGGCACCGGGTAGGCAACACAGCCTTCGGGACTCTCGCTCTCGGCTGCAGAGAACTCTATCTATCCCCCTAATAATACTATCCCCTACCACTACAACATTTCTATTTACTCTCCCCTCTTGAGTGGCCCCCTGTTCCACGGTGCTGTGGCCAGGTTGCTCATCCTCCCTGCAGTCCCTGCTCCTGTCCCCACAGGGAGTAAGAGCCTTGAACCTGTTGGACAAGAGCAAGGGCTGCGGCTCCTCCAGCTCTACCTCCTGGATCCCTATACCTGCCTCACTTGTAGTCACACCGTCCTGTCCCTGACCATGGGCTACATCTGAATTAATTAACTTCATAGGTGTGACCACCTCCTGATACACAGAGTCCAGGTACTTCTCCCCCTCCCTGATGTGTCGCAGTGTCTGAAGCTCAGACTCCAGCTCATCAACACGGAGCTGGAGTTCCTGTAGCAGCAGACACTTGTCACAGATGTAATCACAGTGAGCCTCAATGGGGTTCACTGGCTCCCACATCTCGCAAGAGTAACACATCACCTGCTCCAGTCTATGTAATTAATTAAATTTTTTATTGTTAGTTATGGACACCCTCTGCCCGATTTTAGATGCTAGTATCCCCTTTAATTAATTGGATTTAAATTAAATCAATCCCTCTAGTTACACCAGTTAAATGGTTTACCAACAGTCACTCTGCACCAGAAAGGCCTTATTAACTACAACCCACAGAGTTAAAGTTTGAAAAGAGCACCTAACACCCCACTTACCCTAACTCACACTTACCCAAACTCACAGCACTCTTTGATGACTCGCACGAGCCTGGTCTTTTTATACTGTTTGTTTGTTTACAGCCAAATGAGTCACCCCTGCTGATTGGTTAGAAAACTGGTTTCCACTGCCTGCTGTGCCAATTTACTCCTACTGCAGTGTAACCTTGTTTTACTCTTCTTAAACCAACAGAATCCCAAATATTTAACTTTTCCCCTTTACTTAAACTGCTTAAGTAATCTTATCAAGAATGATTTAAAGAGAAATAACAATTAAAGAACTCTCACACTTACCCAAACTCACAGCACTCTTTGATGACTCGCACTCCTGATTCAGTCGGTAAGGGTAACCCCGAGCTTCCGGTCACTTGTCACTTTAATTCTCCGCTCAACTCCCACTCTTACCTCTCCGTCCTCAGTCTCTTACACTGTTCCAATGAAGCTCAACGTAAGCTCGAGGAACAGCACATCATCTTTCTATTAGGCACTTTACAGCCTTCTGGACTCAACATTGAGTTCAACAATTTCAGACTATAACCTCTGCCCCTATTTTTTCAGTCGGCAGTTGTTGATGATTCTGCCATCCCTATTTGCAGCATTTAACCACTCCTGCCTTCCACCCTATCACAGACCGTCCCTTCTGTTCTTTCCTCCTCTCTCCCTTTCCCTGCCTCTGCACCTGCTTAAAATCTGTTTCATCTCTAACTTTTTCCAGTTCTGACAAAAGGTCACAGACCTGAAACGTTAACTCTGTTTTTCTCTCTCCACGGATGCTGCCTGACCTGCTGAGTGTTTCCAGCATTTTCTGTTGTTATATCTTTCCTGAGGTGCGGTGCCCTGATCTGAGCGCAGTACTCCAGATTTGATCTAACCAAAGCTTTATACAAATGCAGCATAACTTCCACCCCTTTGTATTTGAGCCCCACTGAGATAAAGGCCAACATTCCATTAGCCTTTTAAATTATTTTTTGTACCTGTCCACTAGCTTTTAAGTGATTTCTGTACATGCATCCCTAAATCTCTCTGCACCTTCACAGTTCCTAGCTTCTCATTTAGATCTATCTTTTTTAGGTCCAAAGTGGATGACCTCACACTCCCTACACTGAACTCCATCTGCCAGTTCTGCCCACTCACTTTTTAAAAATTCATTCATGGGATGTGGGCATTGCTGACAAGGCCAACATTTATTGCCCATCCCTAATTGCCCTTGAAGAGGTGGTGGTGAGCCGCCCTCTTGAACCGCTGCAGTCCGTGTGGTGCAGGTACTCCCATAGTGCATTTAGGGAGGGAGTTCCAGGATTTTGACCCAGTGGTGATGAAGGAACGGCGAAATATTTCCAAGTCAGGATGGTGCGTGACTTGGAGGGGAACTAGGAGGTGATGGTGTTCCCATGCGCCTGATGCCCTTGTCCTTCTAGGTGGTAGAGTTCCCGGTTTTGGGAGGGGCTGCCGAAGAAGCCTTGGCGAGTTGCTCAGTGCATCTTGTAGATGGTACACACTGCAGCCACGGTACGCTGGTGGTGGAGAGTGTTGGACTGCTTTCTTGTTCTTTTTTGTCTCGTTACTTTAAATGCCAGATTACACACACAATCAGTTGTAGCAATGCAGGATCAGGACTTTATTGAAACCCCACAGCTGGTATGGGCTCTGTGAGGCACCACACTTCACGATTCCAGTGTGAGCGCCCAGGTCTTTTCATACTCCACAAAACCATGAGAGCTCAGGCTTTCCATACTACACCATTCCAGTATGAGAGCGAGCTGCTGAACAGTGGTTCACTCACATCTCTTATACCAAATTTCATCTTTGATCACTACATTGCATGCATACCACCAATAAATCATAGTACATCAAAGATACACACAAATGACAACAGAATAACAGCATAATTTAAACAGGCATTTAACTCTTCTAATAATTTTATCACCATGGTTATATTGCCTTCTGAAATTCTCCCCATTCCCCTAAACACAAGTGACCAAGCTGACACATTCCAGACCATTACAGATATGGCTGACTGACTCTTACACATTGTACTATTTTACTTTCCTGTGAAGATATCCTAGCTTTAAAATCCCTTTACACAATTTACAACCCATGCTCAGTAGAAAGCGGTTTTAACTTTTAACTCATCGTGTGCTGGTCTCACAGACTGCGCTGAAAGAACATTTGAGATACTCAGGTTATGTGAACCCTCGTTCCCACAGAGGGAGTGAATGTTTAAGGTGGTGGATGGAGTGCAAATCAAGCTGGCTGCTTTGTCCTGGATGGTGTCGAGCTTCTTGAGTGTTGTTGGAGCTGCACTCATCCAGACAAGTGGAGAGTATTCCATCACACTCCTGACAAGTGCCTTGTAGATGGTGGAAAGGTTTTGGGGAGTCAGGAGGTGAGACACTTGCCACTAAATATCCAGCCTCTGACCTGCTCTTGTAGCCACAATATTCATGTGGCTGGTCCAGTTAAGTTTCTGGTCAATGGTATCTATCAATCTATCAATGTCCCTTTGCAACTTTCTGCTCCCATCTACACTACTTACTGTGCCACCTAACTTAGAGTCATCAGCAAATTTGGATATTAATTCATCTAAGTCATTGATAAATATGTAAAAAGCTGAGGCCCCAGTACAGATCCCTGGGGGACACCACTACTCACATCCTACAAATTGGAGTACATACCCATTATCTCTACTCTCTGTTGCCAACCTCCTAACCAACTCCCTACATATTAAAATGTGGTGTTCCTATACTGGGGGGGGGTTTACATTGAAAACATATTAAAATTTACTGCTCCTATACTGGGGGATTTACACTGAAAACATATTGGCCCGGAATTTGCGGTTGTAATGACGGCACAACTGTCAGCACACGGTCATTACTGTGTAAAACTGACAGCAACTTCTGGCGTCCACACATGCACAGTTAAACGCGGAAATTCGTAGGTTGCTGTCAGTGATAACCTGCTCCTCCAAAGGGTGCGTTGTTGCAGTCTTCGCAGATGGAATCAACACAGAATCTGGGATTTGACGTGAACTTCAACTTTTTACGCACTATTCTCGCTGTAAAAACAATTGAAAATGTTCATCCTTGTTGAATATGGTGTAACTGAGTTTTTAACGGCTTACTAAGTCATCATTACTGCTGAACAACCTCTCTGGCCCTGAAAAATGCATTTTATAAGTGTGGAATCGCATTCCCTCAGAAGAACATTAAAAAATTCTGGATTTTAAAACAATAAAAATTAATTTTTATTTTACTTTTTTTAATGTTTGTTTATGATATTTCAGCTTCTACCTTAATCCCATGTGTACGTCTCAATCTTTGTATGGAAAACAAAATAATGTCCTAAAATGTGAATTATAATCCTTGGTTACCTCCTGCTTTGCGGTCTGTGAGAATTCTTCAATCTGATTGGCTGATCAGCCAACTTGCTGCCTGCACTATTGCTAGACACCACCAGATTCAAAGTCTCGTCGGAATAGAGGAAATCGATGCTCTAGAGCCTGCTAAATCTTTGTGGGCAGCTTTGTTCGAGGTCCGTGGTGAGCACCGTCCCTTCGTTGCTGACCATAAAATCTGGGCCAATAAAATTTACTGCTCCTACACTGAGGGATTTACACTGAGAACATATTGGGCCGGATTTTGCGGTCAGCGGCGAGCGAACAGTGCCAGCCGTTCATTACATTTACACTTGCCCACAGATTTTCTGTGGGCTTTAGAATTGGAACTTGCAGTTATTAGAAATCCAAAACAGGGCGATGCCCTCTCCTGGGGATCTGGGACCTGTGTGAACAGGGCAAGCAACTGTTTTTCTCCTTAACCAATCAGATTTAAGAATCTTTACTAAGACACGCAGGGGTCAATTTTAACTCAGGTGTGGGCAATTGTCGGGTTCCCCGAATTTCGGATGTGTGAGATTGATGCAATTTTAACTCAATTGGCCAACTGATTTCCAACGTGGGGGAAGCCTTTGCAAATGGGTTTTTCATAACTGCAAGTCCCCTCCGATGACATCATCATTGCTGCTGCATTTAAGGTCCACAGCAAGCCTTGCTTCCTCTGCAGGCTTCCAAGCTTTCCCCTTATGATGGCACAGGAGCCTGCAGGAACAATGGCCAGCAGGAGGTCAAGAGCTGCACCTAAATTTGATGAGGCATCACTGCAGGCATTGTTGGATGGGGCGAGGGCCCACACGGAGGTCCTGTTCCCTTCTTCTGGGAGGAAGAGGCCTCCCAGTCAGACCAAGGCTGTGTGGCTACAGGTGGCTGGGGAAGTCAACTCCTTGGGGCTCACACGGCGCACCTGGATGCAGTGCAGGAAAAGATTCCATGACCTTCATTGCACTGGAAAAGTAAGTATGAAGTTTCCATCACCCTCAATCTGATCCCCATTGCCTTTCCTCACCAGCACTCTGCTTTAGCAATCTCTTCCTCCACATCCCACTTGACACTCACATCCATGCACCCATAGCCATTCCCTCTCTCTCTATGCTCACATTCACCTAACTACTCGACCATGCAGCCCTCACACTCCCTCTCACTCTGATGCTTTGAACACAACTGACAACACACAGGGAGGGCCCTTCGTCTTGCAACCTCACTCCATCTTTGTCTCCTTCTAAGTATCTATGTTATGCAATCTCTACACTCACTCCTTCATTCTCACTCAACCTCCACTTGTCTCCCTCATTGCAGGAGAAGAGAGCTCACAACAGGAGAGAGCGAGCCAGGACAGGAGGAGGGCCACCCTCATTAGCCCAGCTCAACCCCTTGGAGGAAGCCGTCCTGGAGATTGTCGGGGCTGATACAGATGCGGAAGTTGGGGAAGGACAGACAGGTGCATCCCCGCAAGCTGGTGACAGATAGTTTTCCATCTCTCTCATTGACATTGCATGAGTCGCTGATAATGATTCTGAAGCTACATCATATGGACTTATGATCATCTGCAAAATGCAATGTGTATGTAACCTTGGCATCACATCTCTAACTTTTTCCTCGACTCCCCAACAGGAACATCGAGAGCCCCCGTCCCCACTGTGCAGGAGGAAGAGCCTGAGATTCCAGACTCCTCAGAGGAATCTGCAACCTCTGAGGGCGCAACGTCAGCAGAAATAAGCGCACCCAGCACCGGCGCAGACACTCGTACCTCGGAGGGACCTTCGGGACATAGAGTAGTGTTGTCACCTGGTGTATCACAGCTCACAAGTGAGCATCAGCAGATTGTGGAGACGGACAGCAGTGGAGTCCTCGTCGGAGGGCGCAGGACTCTGCCAGCTCGGCTCAGCTGCATGTCGATCCTCTGCCTCTGGGTCCATCCATAAGATCAGAGGTGATGGAACTCCATGCACAGATGCAAGAGTCTCTGGCAGGTTTTGTCTCTAGGGTCGCTGCAAGTGTGGAGTGAATGGAGGAGTCCATAGCGAACATGAGCAGAGCCTTTGTGGAGTCAGTGGCGCATGAACGCATCAACATGGAAAGGATGGCTACCTACGTGGAAATGATTGCTGCCTCCGTGGTAAGGCTGGCTACGGTAGAGGAGAGGAGGGCTATGGCCATGGAGGAGGTTAGTCGCCAGGGTATGGAAAACATGGTGAGTGTTCAGAATAGAATGACATCTCTTGAGGAGCGATGGGCATCTATTGAACAGAGAAACCAGACCTTCATGGAAGTCCTTCTGAGTAGGACTGCCATTGCAGATACGGGTCCCCATGGCCCCCCTGATGTGCAGCAAGGTGCTCTCAAGCCACTTGCAGGCGCGGAGGGGGAGCTGACCCATGAGTGGGAGGTTGGTGGCAGGCCTCAAGGAAGTGGGGGTTCCCCTCCAAGCATTCACACTTCCATGCCACTGCAGAGCCCTTGGTCAGAGCCCCGCCGGAGTCCACACCCAAGTGAGATAGACGTCTCAACCCCTGCACAGCCGCAGGAGCAGCAGACTGCTGACGAGCCCTCACAGCTCGCCACCCAAGAGGACGCCCGCCAAAGGTGTCGAGACAGGAGCAGCAGGAAAGTGAGGAAGGGGCCTCCACATCTGCTGAAGCCACAGGGGAACCACTACGTAGGAGCATGCGTAAGAGGAAAATAAAGCACAAGTAGTCACAAGGGTAGTCACTTGGGTGAAATGTTGCGTATATTGTAAAAATGCCATCAGTTGGTTCTTGTGCATAAAAATTCTGATGGCAACTGTTGCAGTTCTGGCGTGTGTCATTTTGCGAATGGGGCTTTCATATTGAGGGCTTATGATTACTTGCAGTTATCAGGATGCTGGTCAAATAGCTAGGAATCCGCAGGGTTTGGCCATTGTCGATGCTCAGGTAAGAAGCTGCGAGGCAAAAGAGTTTGATTTACTCGGCTAAGCAAATCTGGCCAGGATGAGTACGTTCCTTGCATCCCGGGCAGCAATGTTCTTGCGTAATGCTGCCACTGGTTGATGGGCCTCTGCAGGATGCTCGTTTTCACCCTCCTCCTCCTCCTCATCATCATCTGAGGAGGGTATGTGAGGAGCCACTTGGTCCTCAGGAATCTGCAAGCCACGACGCTGTGCCATGTTGTGGAGTGCACAGCAAACCACGACGATTCTGGAGACCCTGGCTGCTGAGTACTGTAGGGCTCCACCTGATCTATCCAGGCATCTGAAGCGCATCTTCAGCAAGCCGATGGTTTGCTCGATTATGGATCTGGTGGAAATGTGGCTGGAGTTGTAGCACTCCTCAGCTTCGTTGGCTGGCCTCCTCAACGGCGTCATTAGCCAAGTCCTCAGGGGATATCCCTTGTCTCCAAGTAGCCATCTGTGAAGTTGGTCTGGCGGCCTGAATAGCGGAGGCACACTAGACTGGCGCAGTATGAAGGAGTCATGGTAACCGCCAGGGTACTTGGCACAAACATGCAAAATCTCCTTCTTGTGGTCACACACCAGCTGAACGTTAAGGGAGTGGAAGCCCTTGCGGTTGACAAAAATACCTGGATTGCGATGGGGTGCCCTAAGGGCCACAGGTGTGCAGTCAATGACGCCCTGCACCCTTGGAAAGTCTGCCAGATGAGCTAATCCAACCGCTCGCGCCGTCACATTTGTGCGATCCCTGGTGAAATGGATGTGATTGTGCGCGAGGGCAAAAAGGGCATCGGTTACCTGCATGATGCAAGTGTGTGCGGCCGACTGGGAGATGCCGCTGGTGCCTGCTGATGATCCCTGGAATGAGTCTGAGGCAAAAAAGTTGTGTGCGGTGGTGACTTTGATGGCCACTGGTAAGGAGTGTCCACCTGGTCCTCTGGGCAGCAGGTCTTGCTGTATCATTGCGCAGATGTCAGTCACAACCTGTCGCGAAAGTTGGAGCCGCCTTTGGCACTGCTGCTCAGTCATGTTGAGGTAGCTGACCCTGTGTCTGTAGGCCCTGTTTGGGGGGTATCTCCTGCGCCAACGGGCTTCCATGCGCTGGCCCCTTCTGGCCTGTGCTGCCTCAGGTGGGTGAGCAGCAGCCTGTCACTCCTGCTGCTGCTGGTGCTGCTGTTGTTCCTGGTTCTGCTGCTGCCGCGCCTGGTGCTCGAGCTCCTCTAATGCCAAGAAGGGAAGGAGAAAAATGGCTCCCATACTTCTGGCATATGCCTCCGCTGAGGAAGCGTTGAGTGAAGGTGGCGAGAGGGGTTTCCCAGGAGTTCACACTGGAGATGTGTGTGAGGCTCCAACCTTCCACAGGTGTGGTTAAGCCTGGTAAAAGTTGCCCCAGGCCTGAAACAACAAAGTCCTGCCACCTGCAAATGATGACTGATCAAATCTCCTCTTTTTAATGGTTGACCTGCAGCTGATAGTCAGCAAGCCAATAGTGTTCACGCCAGGTTTCACAGGTGTGATCCCATCAGGCGTGTTTTACGTGGGAAAAGGGTTAAAAATGCAAGGGCCTGTTAAAATGGCATTATAAAGGCCAATTATTGCTGATTAAGGGCCTTAAAGACCAGTCCCGCCTGTTGGAGGCGGGACTGATTCGGGACCATCAGACACGCCTGGTTTAAAACGGCTCGGGGTCGGGAACGGAGCGGGGGTGGGACCCGCCTGCCAGTTTTAGCGATTTTAACCCCCCGCACGCCTCAAAGCCCGCTTCACGGCTCAATTAAAATCAACCCCGCAGTCTAAACCAGAAATAACAACAGAAGACGCTGGAAAATCTCAGCAGGCCAGGCAACATCAGTGGAGAGAGAAATAGAGTCAACGTTTCAGGTCGAAACCCTTCTTCAGTCTAAACCAGGAAGTGTAAGTTAGAATATTTAATTCAGTGCCAAATTATGTACAGAAAGTGAAATAAAGAGAGGGAAAGAAATATGGGATTAAGAAAGATAAAAGAGACAGAAAGAAAAAGTAAAAAATAAAACATTTTATTTAAATGTTTTCAATCTCCAACAGTAATTAAAATATGTAGGAATGAGACACCACACTTAGTAGTAGTTAAACATTCACTTACACTCGAATGGCATTATTTGAAGGGGCTGCTCCTCGATTTTTGGCTGCACTTCAGTCCCACGCTCCTGATCTTTGGTCACCCGGTGCGGAGGGGAGCGGGCAGATCGGAGGACCTCCTCATAGGACAGCTGTTGGGCCTGGCCAAAGTGGCCATCAACTGGTCCAGGCAGTGGGCGGTCGAGGGGGTCGTTCGGCCTGACTGCCTCTCTTCTGCAGCCATGTTCGCGCCCGGGTGGCCCTGGAGATGGAGCACGCGGTGTCCACCGGCATGCTTGAGGCCTTCCGCGACCGGTGGGCGCCGCGGGGACTGGAGTGCTTCATCACCCCCGGCAACCAAATTTTAATTTAATTGATTAAGTTTCATTTAAAGTTATAAGTTAAGTTTATTTGTTTTTTGTGTGCACCAAAGAGTACACGTGAATGGACAAGACCTACATTTTTCTGGCATGTTTAGTGGTTAACTAGTGGGCAAGTACTGCAACTTCACACTATTATACAAACTAGGGTTGGATTCCCTAGAATTTAGAAGCTTAGGGGGTGATTTGATCGAAGTTTTCCAGATATTAAAGGGAACAAATAGTGTAGATAGAGAGAAACTATTGGGGAGTCTAGGAAGAATAGTCTAAAAATTAAGTGTTTCCAAATTTCAGGAGTGAAATTAGTAAACACTTCTACACAGAAAGGGTGGTAGAAGTTTGGAACTCTTTTCCACAAACAGCAACTGATGCTAGATCAATTGTTAATTTTAAATCTGAGATTGATAGCGTTTTGTTAACCAAAGGTATTAAGGGATATGGGCCAAAGGCGGGTATATGGAGTTAGATCACAGATCAGCCATGACCTCATTGAATGGTGGAACAGGCTTGAGGGGCTCAATGGCCTACTCCTGTTCCTATGTTCCCTTTGGCTGAATGGCCTACTCCTGTTCCTATGGCTGTCCCTAAACCAGCAAGCTTCCCAAAACTTGCCCAGTTAGGACCGTCTTGCATTGAGTTTTCGAATCCAGGTATATGTGGAGTCAGTGTGCAGAGTTGGGATACACCTTGGTGCACACGCCATGAACTGGCA
Source organism: Somniosus microcephalus (assembly GCF_052327205.1). NCBI lineage: Eukaryota > Metazoa > Chordata > Chondrichthyes > Squaliformes > Somniosidae > Somniosus > Somniosus microcephalus. The sequence continues at coordinate 192,360,035 of NC_140992.1, read as the reverse complement.
TCAACAGACTCTTGACAGGCAGGCCTCTGTTGCTTGGGAGGGCCCGGCGTGGGCGGTGCATGTTGGGTAGTAGTGACGTCGCGGCGCATGTTACGTCCGGCGTAATGACGCATGGTGTTGTTGTTGATCGCTGGCTCCATGACATGGCGGCTCGCTGGAGCAGTGAGAATGTGGTGGTGGAGGTTAGGGACTCGCAGGTAAGTCCACACAAAGCAGTCGTGGCACTCCTGGTGTTGCGGGGTCATGTTTGGTGAGCGCTGCGGTTGCGGGCGGAGGGCTAGTCGGGCCGAGCCGAGTTAATGCGACTGCGCACGCGCGGGACTAACACGTCCGTTCTTCCTTAAATAGGCAATCCTCTTATTGGGGTGGTCGGTTTAACTTACAACAACTTGTGTTTATATAGCACCTCGAACGTAGTAAAACGTCCCAAAGTGCTTCACAGGAGTGTTGTAAGACAGACAATTGATACTGAGCCACATAAGAAATTAGGGCAGGTGACCAAAAGCTTGGTCAAAGAGGTAGGTTTTAAGGAGCGTCTTAAAGGAGGGTAGAGAGGCGAAAAGGTTTAGGCAGGGAATTCCAGAGCTTAGGACCTAGGCAGCTGAAGGCACAGCCACCAATGGTTGAGCGATTATAGTCGGGGATGTTCAAGAGGGCAGAACTTGAGGAGCACAGATATCTGGGGTAGGGTTGTGGGGCTGAAGGAGATTACTGAGATATGGAGGAATTTGAAAACAAGGAAGAGACTTTTGAAATTGAGGCGTTGCTTCACCGTGTAGGGGGTGGCGTGTGCCCAATCAGCTTCGCCTCTGACTGTCTGAGCGGTTCGAATCGCTCCCACACCCCTGGGTTCTAGACACCGGACTTAGGTACAGGCGGCGATACAGAAAATCGAGTAGATAAGTGGTTTGGTGCAAGAAAACCAAAATTTTATTAAAAGCAGAATAAAACAGAATCTCATTGAAGAATTACTGATATGAATACAGGCATAAACAATTACACTTATATGGGAATGGGGAACACACGGCACATTGAGGGAAACAAATACATTAAAAACCCCCTTATCCTTATCCCACCCCCTAATACCTAACTAGATTAAGCTATGAGGGGCCAGGAATTCATGCTCACCAATTCGAAACCTGTTGTTTTAACCGGTTGGGTTTTGAGGTTCACTCTTTCTGTCCTCTGGGGTACTTCGTCGCCACGTGGTCACAGGGCGCAGCGCTGAAGTTGTTTATACGAATCACCCTCCTTTTCCTCCGCTAACGTCGTCGAGTCGCGATGGGTCGTCTTCCTCGGGCGGTTTGGTTGCTGACGGGTTTTTAAAAACGGTTGGGGCTCGGTTGGCGGTTTATACTGTCAAACTGATTTTACTACCTATGCTTCAAACGCCAGTTTATTCGTCATGGACGCTGCTATCCATGCTTCGAACGCCAACTTTATTCGTCAATTGGGGTTTCACTGTCCATGCATTCAACGCCAACTTATTTATCAAATGCCAGCTTATAACTAGGCGTTTGTCCCCCAACACGTCTTCCCGCTGCCCTTCTCTGCCCTTATCGGTTTCTTCGTCTTGTCTCGTCTGCCCGTTTGTGGCCTGTGTGTTTTCGAATCGGGTTCTGGGCGTCCTTGGTGTTGAGCGGTGCGGGGAGGGAGAAGAGGGCCCGCCATGAGGCGCGAGAGGCAGGAGCCCGGGGCAGGAGGCAAGCGGCAAGAGCTGAGAGATAAGAGCTAAAAGCAAGAGAGCGATCACTGCCGATGGGCCTACAATTATACCTGGTTCTTCACCCTTATCTGCGCGCCAAATCAGGTCAGTCCTTTAACTTTTGGCGGGCTCGTTTAAAATGATTACAGCCATTAACTTTAACGACTTCTGGGGCGGTTGTCTCCTGGTATAATAGCTTCAATATCCTGGCTGTTTGTCGTTTATGAAACTTAATCGGGTTTCCTGACTTAGCAGCTACCTGTGAGCTGTTACCGATTATTTATGCAAAGAGTAGATGGCTTTCAGATTAGGGCCATCCTGGCTTGATCTGTTCCAAGGTGAAGAATGCATATTCTGTGTTTACTTTTCTGTCTGGCTTTACAAAGTCTTTTCACAGATTCCTGCATGTTAGATTTCGTTTCAGGGCCTGCCTGTTTGCAGGGCCTTGATTTTAAGATCCTGTCGGTTTTGGTCACGAGGTTACAGAAGCCATTTTGGGTACCCTTTTTAATAACTTGTCCATACGGGGTCCCTTTATCCATAACTTTCGGGGAATGTGGGAATTTTGAGAACCGGGAGCCAATGTAGGTCAGCGAGCACAGGGGTGATGGGTGAACGGGACTTGGTGCGAGTTAGGACACGGGCAGCTGTGTTTTGGATGACCAAGTTTATGTAGGGTAGAATGTGGGAGGTCAGCCAGGAGTGTCAAGTCTAGAGGTAACAAAGGCATGGATGAGGAATTTCAAACTATTCTGCACACATTGCAAATTGCACATCTGTTTTTGGTTAAGATTTGAAACTTGGCTTATTGAAACTATTCTTTTGCATGGTCCCAAGACGAAAGATGCTGACTGAGGGTTCTTAGTTATTCCTGCTGTTTTTTTCTTTAATTGGTAACAGTAACCAACCACTTGTGTCAGTGCTTTGGCTTCTTAATGGGCAGTCTGTGAAAAGTGGAGTATGGTGTCCATAAGCTGTGTGCATTTTCACTAACCATTACATTTCTTGTTGGAGAAATAAGCCTGATTTATTTGTATGATCATAATATCTGGCACATTTGTATGATCTACTTCATAAACAATCCAGGTGTTATTAAAACAGAGGATTATATATACTTAGTGATAAATGCATTGGAGTGAGTATTTAATTAAAATCTAGTCAAGGCGCCTAGATAATTTTGCTGTTTTTATATATAAAAAAAAAAAAAAAAATTCCACCAGTTTTCTGTCTCCCTCTTCGAAACATGTTAACATCTTACTGGTACCTTTCCCAGGTGGCCATTATTAATGTGTGAGCCTTGGCAGGCAGATTATTCAACTATAGGAATTCAGGGTGTTATTCTGTCCTTACCCAATATCCATGCCCATGTAGTGAACATCAGTGGAATCTTTGCCTGATTCTCCCTTCCTAGTCCAGGGGATTTAAGGCCAATTGTAACACCACTGTACCTCTGGACTAGCTGGGATCAGCTAACTTTCTACAGAATGGGAATTGAGTCTGAGATGTTCCTAATATAGATGGTTTTTGTAGAAAACAGGCATGAGGAGTTACACGCTAATTGATTATTGGACTGGAAAAGACCATTGCTTTACATCTGGCCAATCTCAAAGTTTGAAAAATGTCATGTTATATCTCTTGTACTTCTCTAATGTTAGCCGTGACTCAGTGGATAGCACTCACTCTCTCTGAGTCAGAAGGTTGTGTGTTCAAGTCCCACTCCAGAGACTTGAGCACAAAAAATCTAGGCTGACATTTCAAGGTAGTACTGAGGGAGTGCTGCAATGTCAGAGGTGCTGCCTTTCGGATGAGACGTTAAACTGAGGCCCCATCTGCTCTCAGGTGGATGTAAAAGATCACATGGTACTACAGGAAACTTTTTTATCTGGCACCGACGGGACCGGCGTGGTGCCGGTTTATCAAAAAGTCCGGATTACAGAGAGGTATAGTTAAAAGGTACGAGAGCTCCGTACACCGCAACAAATCCAGGCTTCCCTGTTGCTTAGCAACAGGTGCAGGAACTCCGGCCACAGACCAAGCGTCCCTGGTGTAGGAGCCCCGGTTACACAGCCACAGATCCAGGAACGGCCACTAATATGAAGTAAAACTTACCTGAACCTACTCCTGAATTTTGCCGGTTAACAGAGATTTCCGGTTATTTAGGTGCCGGTAAATCGAGAGTTTCCTGTACTGTTTTAGAAGAAGAGCAGGGGAGTTCTCCCCGGTGTCCTGGCCAATATTCATCCCTCAATTAACATCACTAAGACAGATTATCTGGTCATTATCACATTGCTGTTTGTGGGAACTTGCTTTGTGCAAATTGGCTGCTGTGTTTCCTACATTAAAACAGTGACTACAAAAGTACTTAATTGGCTGTAAAGCGCTTTGGGACATCCTGAAGTTGTGAAAGGTGCTATATAAATGCAAGTCTTTTATTGCTTCTGCCACCAAAAAAAAAATCCAATGCCTCCTTGAATTAGACTGTGCTATCCATTTCCATTATTAGTCTGTTCCACACATTCACCACCCTCTGTGTGAAGGGTTAATTCTAAATGGTGTGTCCACATCTCTGTTCTGACCTTGATTACGAGCTGGCAACTGTATCTAGGGTAGTTGCTGAAACAATGGTTCCAATGTGTGAATTGCGCGGTGGGGGAGGGGGTGCTCTGTACCTCAGTGGCTGAAATTGGCCAACTCGCACAGTTGGAATTAAACCTGAGACTGTGAGGTCTGTTTATGTTGCATTGGAACTTCTCCAATGTCAGCCATGGCTCAGTGGACAGCACTCTCTCCTCTGGGTCAGAAGGTTGTGGGTTCAAGTCCCACTCCAGAGACTTGAGCACAAAAATCTAGGCTGACATTTCCAGGTATTTTGTATCGGTCTTCACGGTAGAAGACACAAAAAGCATCCCAATAATGGATAATCAAGGGGCTATTGGGTGGGGGGGAGCTTAAAACAATCACTATCACCGGAGAGAAAGTACTAGGCAAACTAATGGGACTAAAGGTGGACAAGTCCCCTGGACCCGATGGCCTGCATCCTAGAGTCTTAAAGGTGGCTGCAGAGATAGTGGATGCATTGGTTGTAATCTACCAAAATTCCCTGGATTCTGGAGAGGTCCCAGTGGACTGGAAAACCGCAAATGTAACACCCCTATTTAAGAAAGGAGGGAGACAGAAAGCAGGCAACTATCGACCAGTTAGCCTAACATCTGTCATTGGGAAAATGCTGGAGTCCATCATTAAGGAAGTGGTAGCAGGACATTTAGAAAATCATCATAATATAGTCAAGCAGAGTCAGCATGGTTTTATGAAAGGGAAATCATGTTTAACAAATTTGCTGGAGTTCTTTGAGGATGTAATGTGCAGGGTGGATAAAGGGGAACCAGTAGATGTCGTGCATTTGGATTTTCAGAAGGCATTCGATAAGGTGCCACATAAAAGGTTATTACACAAGATAAGAGCTCACGGGGTTAGCTTGAATAGAGGATTGGCTAACTAACAGAAAACAGAGAGTTGGGATAAATGGGTCATTTTCAGGTTGGCAAACTGTAACAGGGATCAGTGCTGGGGCTTCAACTATTTACAATCTATATTAATGACTTGGATGAAGGGACCGAGTGTAATGTAGCCAAATTTGCTGATGATACAAAGATAGGTGGGAAAGCAAATTGGAGGATGCAAAGAATCTTCAAAGGGATATAGATAGGCTAAGTGAGTGGGCAAAAATCTGGCAGGTGGAGTTTAATGTGGGAAAATGCGAGGTTATCCACTTTGGTAGGAAAAATGAAAAAGCAAATTATTATTTAAGTGGGGAGAGATTACAAAATGCTGAGGTACAGAGGGATTGGGGGTCCTTGTACATGAATCACAAAAGGTTAGCATGCAAGTAATTAGGAAGGCAAATGGAGTGTTGGCCTTTATTGCAAAGGGAATGGAATATAAAAGTAGGGAAGTCCTGTTACAACTGTACAGGGTATTGGTGAGACCACACCTGGAGTACTGCGTACAGTTTTGGTCTCCTTATTTAAGGAGGGATATACTTGCATTGGAGGCAGTTCAGAGAAGGTTCACGAGGTTGATTCCGGAGATGAAGGGATTGTCTTATGAAGAAAGGTTGGGCCTATACTCATTGGAGTTTAGAAGAATGAGAGGGGATCTTATTGAAACATATAAGATTCTGAAGGGGCTTGACAGGGTAGATGCAGAGAAGATGTTTCCCCTCGTGGGGGAATCTAGAACTAGGGGGCATAATTTCAGAATAAGGGGTCGCCCATTTAAATTGGAAATGAGGAGGAATTTCTTCTCAGAGGGTCGTGAATCGTTGGAATTCTCTTCCCCAGAGAGCTGTGGAGGCTGGGTCATTGAATATATTTAAGGTGGAGATAGACAGATTTTTGAAAAGTAAGGGAGTCAAGGGTTATGGGGAGCGGACAGGGAAGTGGAGTTGAGGCCAAGATCAGATCAGCCATGATCTTATTGAATCGCGGAGCAGGCTCGAGACCTATTCCTGCTCCTACGTCTTATGTTCTTATGGTCAGTGGCTTTACCCACTAGAGGGTTTTGCGAGTGTTGATTGTGAAATCCATTTAATTGGTCCCTTTGAGATGGAAGCAAGTGGGCAGAAATGTTGCACGCAAACGTAGTTTCATTACAGTAGCACTTACACTCTGGTAGCAGTGGGTTAGATTTTCTAAACATTGGATCCAATCAACCAAGATTAGGAATGCTATGAAATGTCGATTTAAGACAGTTGGTTAAAATGGTGTTTTTCAGTTGTTCAGTAACCACAAACATTGAGCTAAACATGTCATACAAATTGATTGGCTTACTGCAATGTACAGATGAAACTTGACCATATTCTGTAAGTGCACAAACCAGGACAACTGGGATCATTTTGTGCTTGATTGGAAATTCTATACAGTTTCTCCAATTACTCTCCAATCTCCCCTCATGACCTTTTCGCGCTCATCTTGTCCATAAGACCCACTTCCTGCTCCCTCGACCCTATTCCCACCAAACTGCTGACCACCCCATTTCCTTTCTGGCTCCCATGTTAGTTGACATTGTTAACGGTTGCCACTCGGGTACTGTCCTCCTCATCCTCAAATCTGCCGTCATCACCCCTCTCAAAAAAAACAACCCTTGACCCCTCTGTCCTTGCAAAGTACCACCCCATCTCCAACCTCCCTTTCTCTTGGGTGCTTGAACATCCTTTGTGACTGTGACAAAGGTAAACTATACCTCCTCGTCCTTCTTGACTCGTCTGCAGCCTTTGACATGGTTGACCACTCCATCCTTCTCCAATGCCTCTCCACCGTCGTCCAGCTGGGTGGGACTGCACTTGCCTGGTTCCATTCTTATCTATCCAATCGTAGAAGAGAATCATCTGCAACAGCTTCTTTTCCTGCTCCCGCATCGTTACCTCTGGTGTTCCCCAAGGATCTATCCTTGGCCCCCTACTATTTCTCACCTACATGCTGCCCCTTGGTGACATCACCTGAAAACACAGCGTCAGTTTCCACATATACGCTGATGACACCCGGCTCTACCTCACCACCACTTCTCTCGACCCCTTCACAGTCTCTAAGTTGTCAGACTGCTTCTTCTACATCCAGTTCTAGATGAGCAGAAATTTTCTCCAATTAAATATTGAGAAGACCGAAGCCATTGTTCACCGCCACAAACTCCATTCCCTAGCCACTAACTCCATCCATCTCCCTAACATCTGCCTGAGGCTGAACCACACTGTTGGCAACCTTGGTGTCATATTTGACCCTGAAATGAGCTTCCGACCACATATCCGCAGCATAACTAAGACCGCCTATTTCCACCTTCGTAACATCACCTGTCTCCATCTTGCCTCAGCCTATCTGCTGCTGAAACCCTCATCCATGCCTTTATTACCTCTAGACTTGACTATTCCAACGCACTCCTGGCTGGCCTCCCACATTCTACCCTACGTAAACTTGAGGTGATCCAAAACTCGGCTGCCTGTGTCCTAACTCGCACCAAGTCCCGTTCACCCATCACCACTGTGCTCGCTGACCTACATTGGCTCCCGGTTAAGCAGCGCCTCAATTTCAAAATTCTCATCCTTGTTTTCAAATCCCTCCATGGCCTCGCCTATCCCTGTAATCTCCTTCAGCCCCACAACCCCCTGAGATATCTGCACTCCTCTAATTCTGCCCTCTTGAACATCCCTGATTATAATCACTCAACCATTGGTGGCCGTGCCTTCTGTTGCCTAGGCCCTAAGCTCTGGAATTCCCTGCCTAAACCTCTCTGCCTCACTACCTCCTCCTTTAAGACGCTCCTTAAAACCTACCTCTTTGACCAAGCTTTTGGTCACCTGCCGTAATTTCTCCTTATGTGGCTCAGTGTCAAATCTTTTGTCTTATAATACTCCTGTGAAGTGCCTTGGGATGTTTAAGGTGCTATGTAAATACAAGTTGTTGTTTGGCAGTGATATATATGTATAAAAACTAGGCTTGAGTACATTATTCTTATTTGATGCACGTCTGTTTAAAATATTAATTGTAATTTATTTTTAATACTAGGCAACTGCGATGTCTGTGAACTGCCACGGCCAGCTTGCAGTGCTCTCTGGGTAAGCAAATGTCCAGGGATAGGTAGTAACTGAGTGTAAACCAGGTGTTAGTTTCCATCCATGAACACATCCTCAGCCTGTTACCTACCAGCCTGTTTTCTGAAATGGGGAATCTACAGCAGCACACAACTCTACATTATCCTGTTGATTATAGGCCTGTTAATGTTCTTGTTACAGTTTAGTATCATCATAGTCAATCTAAGCCTGCAGTCTTATATAAATTAGGAAATGGGAAGGGAGGCTCTAGTTAGGCCCTGAATATCTTCCGAACCCAGAAACAAAAGTGCTATGTTTAATGCACCTCCTTGTTTTTGCTTTGAGTAATGTACACTGTGTGATTCAGTAGTGTTATGAAACTACAATGTCATTTATTACTGAGGGATTGCTGGCCTCTGACTGAAGGGCAGATCAGTGCTGAGAGAAAAGGATATTGATAGCTGTGTCTCCTTTCATGGTACATTCAGTACCATCACTGGTGTCTTGCAGTCCTATACCTGTTTTATTTTATTCATGAAAACTGCCAGACAGAGACGCCCGTGGAGGAGTCATTTCCCAGCTTTTGCGTGGCATCCAGACCATTCCCAAGATTTTATTATGGAGGTGCTCCCTGATGTGCCCATAACTATATCGTCAAGTTGTGTGAGGCAAGATCTATTACAGTCCCTCACTGTGTTTGTGGTGGGGCAGTGCGTGTAGATTTTTACTGATTTATTTTTAGCATTCTAAGGTTGGGAATGGTACTTTTATACTGAAAATGCCCACCTCATTCAATCCTCTTTTGTTAAAACCTCAGAGTGCCCCCTATTATGTCAGTGTCGATTTCTCTACTTCATGCCTCAGCCAACCTCATGGAGTGTCTGATTATGATTAAAAATTGAGCGCCAAATTGTGCTGAATTTTGGGCAGCTGTGTGCCCTGGACTTGTGCCGAATAGGAATTGCCCCAGACTCATTTCATCCAGTCATGCTCAGGTGGGCGATCCACAGCAGTCCTTGCTGCCACTGCCACTTTGAAGCAACCATGAGGAGGTGAGTGACAGTCCTCTTCATTTTCCGCCTCTACCTATTGGGAACTGCTCGATATCTGCTGGGTGCTTCTGCACAAAACAACACAGCAATGTGTGGGAATTTAGGAGCACAAGGCCATGTCCCACTACTCCACAATCAAGATAGGAGATGGCCATTTGTGCCGGAATATTAAACATTTTTAATCTAAATTTCCCACAAGAGCGGGAACATGTTTTCTGTATTTTCAGTCACTCTGCCTATGTGCAATTATGCTCATTTAGGAACAGTTTTTCATTACTCGGGTGGGGGGAGGTGGAGTAGGCTGCCTTTTTGTGAATGCAGCAGTTTTGGTTCGTCACTGTCAATGTTTATTTCTTCACAGGCGCCGTTTCTTGTATGTTATAAATTTAGATGCTCCTTCAGAAGTACCAAGAAAGATTGCAAGGCAGAGCAAGTGGGACATCGGGGCGGTGCAGTGGAACCCACATGAGACCTCGTCCCACTATTTTGCAGCTTCAGTAAGTATTACATTGGGTTGAGCTGATTGGGAATCCTGACATGTGAGAGTGAAGGTAAAAATATCACAAATATTACTGAGATAAAAAAAAAAACTATAAATGCTGGAAATCTCAAATATGAAATGCTGGAAATGCAAAGCAGGCTGATCAGAATCTGAGAAAGACAGGTTAATGTCTTTGGCGACGTAGTAGATAGTGATGAGGATAGTTGTAGACTTTAGGATGCTGAAATGGGCAGAAGCATGGAAGATGGAGTTCAGTGTGGGGAAGTGTGAGGTGATGCACTTTGGGAGGACAAATGTGGAAAGACAGTATGCTATAAACAGCATGATTTTGAAAAGTGTAGATGAGCAGACACCTTGGTGTCCATATACACAAATCCTTAAAGGTGGCAGGGCAAGTTGATAAGGTGGTTAAAAAAGCACATGGGTTACTTGGGTTTATACATAGAGGCATAGAATATAAAGGCCAAGACATCATGCTAGAACTTTATAAATCACCGGTTAGGCCTCAGCTGGAGTATTTTGGACAATTCTGGGCACCACACTTCAGGAAAGATGTAAAGGCCTTAGAGAGGGTACAGAGGAGGTCTACCAGGATGTTACCAGGGATGAAGGGACTTTGGTTATGAGGAGAGGTTGGAAAAGTTAGGACTGTTCTCCTGGGAACAGAGAAGGTTAAGAGGTGAGCTAATTGAGGTTTTCAAGATGATGAGAGGTTTTTACAGAGGAAAAACTGCTCCCTCTGGCGAGTGGGTCAATAACCAGAGGTCATTGGCAAAAGATCTAGAGGGGAGACATGGAGAGATTTTTTCACTCCGATTTATCGGGACCTGGAACGCTCTACGGTGGAAGCTGATTCCATAAATAATTTTAAAAGGGAGTTGGACAGGTACTTGAAGATGAGGAACTTACAGGGTTAGGGACAAAAAAGCTGGGGTGGGGTGTGGTGGGACTAAGCACGACTGCTCTTTCAAACAGGCACAGTGGGCTGAATGGCCTCCTTCTGTGCTGTAAGTTTCTATGATTCTTTGTTTAGAATGTGACCTTTCATCAGTTCTGGTATTTGTGAGTTTAGGCAGTTAGGCTGTAGGCATTGCAAAATAAGGCAATTTTTAAATAATATTATTGGTCAAATCGGTAATGTACAAAAAAAGATCGTGGGGGGAGATAGCCGATCGCGGCGGGGGGGCTGAAGTTTGGATTGCAGGGGGCTGATGTTCGGATCATGGGGGGGGGTGGGGGTCAGCTGATCGCAGGGAGGGTGGCGGATCGCGGTAGGTTAGTTTGTGGGACTGGGTGGGGGAAGCATTCCTGCAAAAGCTAATAGCAGTTCTCTCCTCCTTTCACCTGCTGGGTTTACGAGCCCTGGGAAACCCGGCCCGCAGCTATCAAATCCACTATCATGCTAAAATCTGAGGCACGTAGCCTCATTTAAATATTATAATTCCTGATCTGCCTCTTGAGAGCAGGTACTTGCCCAAACCCAACCTGTCCCGGTCAAACCAGAAGTAGGCATGTTTGCAGTGGGTTGAGTTTCGGTTTCCCATTTTTACGAATTTAATCCCACCCCTCTCCTGCCCGTCTTGGGCAGTTAAACTTCCCCCCTTTATGTAATGACAGCTGTGATTCATTCTTTGTCCTTGCACAAATGTTATGGTCTCGGTTTATTAGTACTTAAGGTATTGTTGACTGTCAACAGAGCAGCAAGGGCCATGCTGTATACTGTATGAGAACAAGAGGAGCTCTGAATATGTTCTTTCAGTGCTGGCAATGTGTTTGCGACAAGGGGGTGAAAAGCGTCATTAACAATATACCTTGTATGAATAAGGTGCCCAGTTCTCTAATTTGGAGACTGTTTACTGGCTGCATATCTTTCTTCAGAATTGGTAAGGACTTTAAGGAAATCTTTTAAGCATGCTCATTAAAAGTGAGTTTCCTGTGACTCCTAATGCATCAATCTTAAAATGCTTGTAAAAAAAAAATGCTTTAAAAAAAACAAACAAACAAATTGGTTAAAATTGTTGAATGATATCTTATGTCTGTTGACTGTTCTGCACTGGTCTCCAGCGAAAAGGGTGGAGTTCTAACCCTGATTCAGCTGGCTGAGACAGTGTATTGCTGCAGTGTCTATTTTGTAGTTGATGTGAGGTGATATCTGGATGTGTGTTTCAGTGTAACCAGCGAGTGGACCTATACAAATGGCATGATGGAAATGGCGAGATCCACACTTCACTGCAGGGTCATACTCGCGTTATAAGGTATTTTGTTTAGAATTACATCCCCTTCATAAGTAGTGTGGATATATTGCACTGGTCCTTCTTACAGTATTGCAGATACTGTTAGAATAATAATTAACAGTTGTCTGCTTGAAGCAATTGTTTTATTCTCTTCAATTTAAGTTGGCTTTTTGAGTAACTGAAACAGTCTCATTGACATTCCTCCAGGGAAGGGAGGGATTTTTTTTGTTTTGTTGGCTTCATGTTGGATCTTGTCTCCTGTCGTAAAGGTCTGTGACCTTGAGCAGCCTCTGGCAAGGAGTTGGGACTTGCAAACTGCTGTTGGAGCCTGAAGCTACTGTCCTTGTCAGTATTTGTATTTGTGTAGGAAGGTGAGCAGGACTTGGGTTGGGACGAGGTTGCGGCTGTTGATTATTGAATTTGTGTGCGTATGCTCGTGCTCATGTTCAGTTAGTCATGGAGAAAGGGTCATTCTCCTAGAGTGGGGTTTTCTAACCATTTTTTCTTAAAATTTGTTTTCTTTGTATGCCCTTGTTTGTAGTGATTTGGAGTGGTCGTGCTTTGAACCTGAGCTGCTTGTGACTAGCTCTGTTGACACCTACATCTACATTTGGGACATCAAGTAAGTCCAGGGCTTTGGTCGGGGGGGTGGGGGGGGAGAAATTATGAAACATTGCTGGTGTCGGAAAGAAGGCAATTATTTTTCTTTTTGTTCTGAATTATGAGTATGTAAACGTGGGCATGCTGTTCTGCTGAATAAAGTGCTGGATGTACTAGTTCACACACACAGTAATAATGGTTGCAATTCCAGGTAATTCATTGTATGTAAAGCACTTTGGGGATGTTTCTGAGAGACTACCTGAACTCCTATGGTGTGGCAAATGCGGGGAGAGGTTGTTTGGGCCTGATGGCTTGCTCAGTGACGAGGACTGGTGTAACTACCATAATCCTGTGTAATGGGGGGGGGGGGGGGGTGGTGTTGGAGGGGAGAGGTTTAATCCTTCTCATTATTGGGAGAAGGTAGGGGATTGAATTCTTATCATAGAATCATACAGCACAGAAGGAGGCCGTTTGGCCCATTGTGCCTGTGCTGGCTCTTTGAAGGAGCTGTCCAATTAGACCCACACCCCTGCTCTTTCCCAATAGCTCTGTAAATTTTTCGTGTTTCAGTAGTGGATGTTTTATGCTAGCTTGGGGGTTGCAAGCAATGTTCCCTGTAAGCTACACAGCCACGCAGCGCTCTGGAGCTCCTGCGCAGCTGGCTCACCGACATTTAAATAGGAAAAACCATGCATGCATGGAATTTTGAATGGGCCACGCGACCCCCAAAAAATTGGAGGGAACATTGATTGCAAGATGATGTCATGTTCATTTTCACTGAAATTAGTTTTAGATGTCAGCACCTGTTGAATTCCATTACGGTGTTGAGATCACTCACCTTTTCTGATATATCATTGATATGTAGATATTTATATTGCTATGATAAGGTACTATATAAATCAGGTTCTCTTTGCAAATGTAAAAGTACTGGAAGAATTAGATCATTTATAGATGCAGCTGCTCTTATCTTATGAATTTCAGCCTTTGGCTTTGTGACTGGGGTTGGCTTATTTAAGACAGAAATGTCCCATTCCACACCATGCTGTCCATCTGGAGAAACATTTTTGACTTTGTGAAGCAGTCATTGAGAGTGTACATTTCTTACACTTACGAAGTCTGATACATGGGTCGGAACTAGGTTTATAATTGCAATTTTTGTTCACTTTCATGACTCACCTCGGTTAGTGGAGCCTTTAGTGTGTTCGTGTGATACCCATCCATAAGGTCATTGTTAGTGAGAAATGGAAAGAGGCCAGTGCCCCATCAGATAAATTAGCCCTAGCTGGACAAGTAGTAGGAAGCATACCAATGCTCAATATTGGGAAGTTGTGCAGTTTAATCAGGTTAAACACTAACACTACTGCTGTGTACACCTGGGGGTTCCTAAGCCTTGGCTCTGCAAACTTGTACCCAAGCTCACTGGACTTGGGTATATAGGGTGTGTCTCTGCAGGGAGAGACTGTGTACTCCATATTGGGCAAACATACTCTACAGGTAGGCGTAACTTTCTCATTAGTGATGGGGGTTGCTGTGTATATTCAAAAAAAATTAATAAGATTATCATTGGTGAGAAATTGGTATTTGGGGTTCTCAATCACTGTTGTTCTCTTGGGAGACTTGAGCATCATATAGGGCCTGGTTGTAAAGGTGAGCTTTGTATTGATGTGTCTGAATGTTAAACTATCGCTATTCCAATCAAGATTTGAGTTCCCCTAACCAGGTGTTTCTCTCTCTTTAGGGACACACGGAAGCCATCAGTGTCGTTGTCAGCTGTAGGTGAGTAGTGTGTGCAGCTGCACTAGCATGGCAAGCAATGAGGTTTCTTAAGAATTTGGCAGTTCTGTTACAATTGGGGCCCCACCCAACCCACACTATATTCATGGCAAATTGCAATTATGATAAGTGGACTGATGTCCCTTTATGAGCTGAAACTGTGATTTAAAGCACATAGTAACGTGTCTTGTGATTAACAAAAACTGGGTAACATGTCGGAAAAAATGAACTGGATGCTCACAGTACTGAACTAATCTCTGTGGGTGGTAAAATGCTTACAGACAATATAGTTCAGGCTAAAATACGAAAAAAAATTATTACGAGACTAATATACATGGAAGCAAGGTGAATAGGCAGATAAACAGCAATGTAGTATTTAGCATTTACCAATGTTTTCAACCATTTCCTGAAACCAAAGTAACAGTATTTTGATTTCCTAGAGTTCTTAAACTGAGACTTGGATGAGCACATTGTGGGTAATTCAGCTCTATGGAGTTCTGTCACCACTTATGTGGAGTGAAACAGTTGAAACAAGTGAACTAAAGAAACTAGATATAGCTCCATTTCCTTTTGACGTGATGGCTAGTTTCTTTTGAAGAACCCCCTTGCATGTGCCATGAAGCATATTCCAGTCACAGTCTTGCATGCAATCTTTATATATCATTATAATTTGACTGAGCAGGCCCCTTTATGATACCCTGCACTATTATGCAGCTTTGACCAGTGACTTTGAAAAGGGGCCTCATACCTCATTTGAAAGGTAAGGGAGTCAAGGGTTATGGGGAGCGGGCAGGGAAGTGGAGTTGAGGCCAAGATCAGATCAGCCATGATCTTATTGAATGGCGGAGCAGGCTCGAGGGGCCAAATGACTTACTCCTGCTCTTGCGTCTTAGGTTCTTATGCTGAGATCTGAGGGTAAAACTCACTGCTGTGTCGGAGAAAGTAGATCTGGATGAGTGTGTGTCCTAAAATAAGAAGAATTGTGTTAAATACTTGTGTATCCATGTTTGTGCGTGGCATTGTTTTTACCTGAAAATGTCCATTTTGCATAATTTACAGATTAAGTAGTATATTCCCAATTTAAACCTGCCACATAAAACAAAACTGTAGTTAAAGCCTAGTAAATTGCACATACAAGTTGGCTTCCCAGTGAAACTCAAGCCTAATTTAGATTGACCTGTACACGGATGCTTGATACTGGGTAGATGGGAGAAACACTGGATTTATCATATTATGCAGAGAGTGCTGAAAAGTGATGGGGAATGGGTCAAATGGTGAAACAGGAGCATTTCTTGGGATGTGAAATTGGATTGAAGCTGACGCATAGAACGTGACAGGCCAGCATTTATTCTTGCTAAGGGTGAAAGCATTGAATGGTGTGCTTGTGTGCAGAAGCAGCTTCTAAAACAAAAATATTTGCAGCCCTGTGAATTTGATTTTTGAATAGCCTTTGCCTGACTGTTGGAGTTCACAAAGGCAGTGGATTTCACAACACAGAAACCCCACAGTGCAGATAGAGGCCAATTTGGCCCATCGAGCCTGCACCGACACATATCCCACCCGATCCCCGTAACCCCTACACCAACACATATCCCACCCTATCCCTGTAACCCCACGTATTTAATCCCCCTAACACTAAGGGTCAATTTATCATAGCCAATCAACCTAACCTGCACATCTTTGGACTGTGGGAGGAAACCGGAGCACCCGGAGAAAACCTACGCAAACACGGGGAGAATGTGCAAACTCCACACAGACAGTCGCCCGAGGCCGGATTCGAACCCGGGTCTCTGGTGCTGTGAGGCAACAGTGCTAACCACTATGCCACCGTGCTGGTTCAGTTCCCAGTGCCCAGGATCCCACAGCATAAAACTGCCCTTAATTCAAAAATAATGGTGCTTAACTAATTTAGTGACGACTTAGCTGCTAGAGACCTACTAATGTAATCATAGAATCTTACAGCACAGAAGGAGGCCATTCGGCCCATCGTGCCTGTGCCGGCTCTTTCAAAGAGCTATCCAATTAATCCCACAGCCCTGCAATTTTTTCCCCTTCCCCAAGTATGTATCCAATTCCCTTTTGAAAGTTGCTATTGGATCTGCTTCCGCCACCCTTTCAGTCAGTGTATTCCAGATCAGAATAACTTGCTGCGTAAAAAGAAAAAAATTATTTTCTTCTCATCTCACCTCTGGCTCTTTTGCCAATTACCTTAAATCTGTGTCTTCTAAAACCGAGCCTTCTGCCAGTGGAAACAATTTCTCCTTATTTACTCTATCAAGACCCTTCATGAACATCTCTATCAAATCTCCCCTTAACCTTCTCTGCTCTAAGGAAAACAATCCCAGCTTCTCTAGTCTCTCCTCATAACTGAAGTCCCTCATCTCTGGTACCATTCTAGTAAATCTCCTCTGCACCCTCTCTAAGGCCTTGACATCCTTCCTAAAGTGTGGTGCCCAGAATTGGACATGATACTTTAGCTGAGGCCTAACCAATGATTAATTGCCTTGCTTTTGTATGCTGTGCTTCTATTTATAAAGCCAAGGGTCCCGTATGCTTTTTTAACCGCCATATCAACTTGTCCTGCCACCTTCAAAGATTTCTGTAAATAAACCCCCAAGTCACTCTGTTCCTGCATCTAATATACCTAATCGACTTGATTATCAGTCTTGCCTTCATTGCATTACAACCCTTATATAGAGTATATAACTTGGTGTATTTAAACTGGTAACTTATAAAGAGTGAGACTCATGGGTTTGGCCACCAAATATTTGGAAAAACCATGCAAACCAACCAAACAGTTGGAAGCCCCTCGTCCCTGTTTGCCAGAGTTAACCTGAGAATTGTATGAAAGTTGAAAGATACAGCAGAGCGGTATGTAAAGATGCTTGGGTTTCCCCACATGATTAATGTAGTTGACTTCTGCATCAGATAAATGTAATAACGGCAGTGGAAAAACCTCAAGATAGGTTTTCTTACAGTAACATGGCTGTTGCTGTGCTGGGGCTGGTCCAGTGGGAATATTTTCTATTTCTGTGCAAAGCTGGTGCAATCACTACTGCATTGTGTCAAGGAGATTAAGGAAGAATGTTTTTGGGAACTGGGTTAAACAATGCAAGTGACGAGAAAGTGGTTGTAATTTACTTGTATTGCGCAAGCGGTCTCTTACTCTTTATCTCTTTTCCACATTTTGTGTAGCTGGAGCCTCTCAGGTGAAATGGAACAAAAAGAACCCGTGCTGCTTGGCAACGAGCCATGACGGAGATGTCCGGATCTGGGACAAGCGGGTGAGTGGTGCAGAAGGTAAAGCCCCTGCTGAGCCTCCGAGACAATGCGCTTGTGTGCACTGGCAGATTAATTAAAAAAAAACATTTGGACCCCTCTGAATTAGTTTTTTTGAATAGCCTTTGCATGACCGATGGAGTTCACAAGAGCAGTGAGTTTCTGGTTCAGTCCAGTTCCCAATGGGTAGAATCCCAGAGCACAAAACTAATTGCTCCTGACTAATTTAGTAACTTCTTGGTTTGAGAGAGCTGTGAAGATGGTGGAAGAAATTTCTCACTGAAAGGATTGGGGGTGCACATTAAGTGTTGGAGCTGTGCATTGCATTGGCCTCTTCCCTTCCCCCTTGTAGATGGAAAGGTGATTCATTTCCAGAGTGAATTATGCTTCAGGCAGACACGGGTCTAAAGTGTGGCCAGCATCGTCCAGCCTCCCTTTGGCGAGAGTGAGAGCTGGAAGAAGGCTGACGAGCCAAAATGAACTAATGGCTATTAGAGAATACCAAGGCTGAGCTGGTTGAGGACAGTGGGTTCCTGGACATAGCTTCAACTACTGAAATTTTAATCTCTGCGTCTTACAAAACCTGGACACTTGGGGGAAATTGTGTGTTATATTTTTCCTTGAATATATTGCATTTCTTTTTCAATTAGTAAATTGTTGGCACAGGTATTTGTGCAGGAAAGAAAACGTAGTAAGACATGGAGCAGCCTTTTCCCACACCAAAGAATATGGATCAAGGGGAATTCTCCAGCCTTTTAGGGGAATAAATAACTGCAAAGAAAGAGGACCTCTGGAAAAACTGACCTTTTTAGAGTAAACAATGTGGATATGGCGTGAGTCGATTAAAATTGTTTATATTGACAGTTCAGTAACATCAGACAGCTGAAGCAACAGAGAAGTTAAACAAAGAATAGCAATTGCGCAAGAAGTGTTCAATACCATGACAATGTTATCATGCAACCAAAGAATCCAGCTGATAAGTAGAATGCTGAAGTGTGGTCGACAGCACCGCACAGATGTGAAAACTAAAGTAGGAAGAGCGACAACGTTTGAGATGTGGTACTACAGATATGTGCTAAAAATTAGTTGGCAAGAAGAAAGGGCCCTTGAACTCGTACAAAAAGAGAGAAATGATGGAGGTCGATTTAAAGAAAATAAGACTTGCATTTATATAGCCCCTTTCACGATCTCAGGACATCTCAAAGCACTATACAGCCAATGAAGTACTTTTTAAGAAGTGTAATTACTGTTGTAATATAGTAAATGTGGCAACCAATTTGTGCACAGCAAGGTCCCACAAACAGTAATGTGATAATTACCAGACAATCTATTTTAGTGATGTTGGTTGAGGAATAAATATTGACCAGGACGCTGTGCATAACACCCTTGCTCTTCGAATAATGCCATGCGATCTTTTATGCCCACCTGAGAGGGCAGACAAGGCCTCGGTTTAACGTCTTATCTGAGAGACGGCACCTCTAACAGTGCAGCACTCCCTCGGTACTGCGCTGGAGTTTCAGCCTAGATTTTATGTTCAAGTATCTGGAGTGAGACTTGAACCCACAACCTTCTGACTCGGGTGAGCGCGCTACCAATTGAGCCACAGCTGACTAGAAAAAGAAAGATGCTATACTGTCGCAAGGAAAATTGTTGGGGGTTGCCATTGTCTGCCGTTGCTGTTGGTAATAGATTGAAGCCAGACAATAACAACAATGCTGGATGAGGTAATGGAATGGACAGGTGTAACACCGGGGAGTGGGTATAATCTACCTGTGTATAGACTGGTATGTATAGAGTGCACTGGTCATCAGCTTTTCCAGAGCAGTGAAGGTATACAGAGAGTTATCAGGAAAAGTTCTGAATCTGGCAAGGAGGGGTGGTTGAGGCTTTATGAAGGTTTCTGCCTCAAACAGAGAGGCTGTACAAGTGTTTTAAAATATGATCTAGACAAGACCCCTCTCGTTTTTTCCTAGAAACCTAACACAGCAGTGGAATATATAGCTGCTCACTTGTCAAAAATCCATGGGCTGGACTGGCACCCGGAGAACGAGCACATCTTTGCTACATCGAGCCAGGACAACTCTGTCAGGGTAAGTGCTGGGCCCCATAAGCCCGTGGTTCTTATTTCATCTGTGTTAAGAGGGAGGTAAACATCTATCCAACACAAGTCATTTTTCTTCCTTCTGGTCTCTAGTTTTGGGATCACCGACAACCACGGAAGTATCTGAACATCCTCTCCTGTCAAGTGCCGGTGTGGAAGGCCCGGTACACGGTAAGGATTTTTCCCATTCGCCGTTAACGGGTGAAAGATGGTTATCTTTGAGAATCATAGAATGGTTACAGCGCAGAAAGAGGCCTTTCAGCCCGTCGAGCCCATGCCGGCTCTCTGCAAGAGCACTTCAGCTAATTTTTTTCCTTCAGGTACTTATCCAATTCCCTTTTAAAAGCCACGATTGAGTCTGCCTCCACCACCCTTTAGTTTATAGTGCCTCTTGTTCTTCCTACCAAAATGTATCCCTTTTCACCCTCTCCCCATTTCATTTTGATATTGACTGTGTTTTGTTCAGCATTAAGAACATTGATGAACTTACTCTAGATTTTGAATAATGAGGAGCTGGAAAGGACTGCCTATTGGCATTGAGCCAAGCACAGGATAAATTAACGGGAAAGTTTAATAGGGTTTTTTAGTCTGTGCCCCTTTTCCTTCCTGCCCTTCTTTCCAATTTCACAAAAATTAAGATAGTAGCCTGCTGCGATTTCAGCTGTTTTTGGTACTGGTTATTATTCGAGAGCAAGTGACGATAACTTAATTTTCTTTTGCCTTTTCTCTGGTAAGCACCTACCTTCCACTTAACTCTTTCCTTTCATAGCACAGCAGAAAGCACAACTTGCCATGTCCAACTAAATTGGTGCAGTGCATTGCACTGCCATGTAATTGATTCCTAGATATTCTACCCAAGTCCCAACAGGGTGCATTGGAAGAAATAAGCTTGAATAGTTGAATGACCTTCATCACTGTGTAACTTTGGTCCGATGTTTTGGTTTCCTCCTGTTAACCTGAAGTAGATGCTGGAGCGATTTCTGTGTGTGACAATTAGGCATGACATTTTCCTTTAAGAATTAACTGCAGTTTGTCTGGTTATTGTAATTTACAGTAGAATTGTTTTCTGTCCTTGGCAGCCATTCAGCAATGGCTTGGTAACGGTGATGGTACCACAGTTACGTCGTGGTGAGAACAGCCTCCTTCTCTGGAACGTTTTAGACCTGAATGTCCCTGTTCATACCTTCGTTGGACATGACGATGTGGTGCTAGAATTTCAGTGGCGAAAACAGAGGGAAGGTAAGAGCCCCAAAACACATGCATGCAAGTGGTCCTCGGCCTTAAGTCCTTAGGTGAGATCCAGTCATGTGTGGCCTGTGAGATGTCTTTACTATTCCAGCTTTAATCTGTGAACTGTTTTCCCATTTTTCCCTTCTCTTTCTCTCCCTATCCTGTGGGAGAAGTCATGATGCTACACAAAATGAATAGTCTCCAGCTTATAAGCTCCTTAAATATTTTGCTCATTTAAAAATCAACATGACATTCAAAGAAAAAAGGGCTACATGAGCAACAGTTAGAGCTGCCTACTGCATTTTCATATATGGGGATGGTTAACAAACCCATTTGTTAACCTGGCTCATGCTTTATCGCCATTGAGCTTTCCCCTGCTACTTGAGCCTGATTATTGTGTTATCTTCATAAAGGTTTATCCTATAGGTCATGAGATTGGGTTTTATTTCTGTCCTTACAACTACCAGACTTGAAACTCATTTTCCTCTTCGAGGTCCTTGAATGTGTTGTTGCCTCCCAGATTCATGCTCATCTCTCCTGCAGCTGCCTGTTTGAGTTCCTCCAATCAGGTTTCTGCCTGAGCCAAAGTTACGAATGACATTCTCTGTGACTGTGACCACTGTGCATAATTCCAGCTCTCTGCAGCCTTTGAAGTGGTCAACTGCACTATCCTCTTCCAATGTCTATCCTCTCTTATCCAGCTCGGTGGGACTGCCCCTACTTTAATCCATTCTTGCCTATTCAATTCTAGCCAGAGCATCTCTAGCGATAGCTTCTCTTCCTATTCCTGCATTGTCCACTGTCATAGGTGCATCCTTGGTTCCCTCCTCCTCCTCTTCCTCATCTACATGCTGCCTCTTGGCGATCTAATCTGTGGGCAGGGGCTCAGCATCTACGTGTATGCTGATGACATCTATCTCTTGTCCACCATCTCTCTCGACTCCTGCACTGCCCCTTGTGCTATCAGATTGATTGTCTGATGTCCAGTCGTCGATGAGTTGTAGTTTCCTCCAGTTAAACATTGGGAAGACCGAAGTCAAAGATTTTCGGCCCCTGCCACAAACCTGGTACCCTCGCCACTCCCCAGCCAGACTGTTCGCAATCTCTGGATCCTGTTCGACCCATAACGCTCTCCATCAAAACGATTGCCTAATTCCACATCTGTCATGATACTCCCTCGGCCAGCTCTTTAGCCCATCTGCCACTGAAACCCTCATCGATGCCATCGTCCTCTCCAAACTCGATTACTACAGTGATCTTCTGGCTATCCTCTTATCCTCCATCAGCTCCAGGACATCCTCTCTCTCCAGCACTGTAACACTCTCCTTAACCAGTACTGCCACCCCACCTCTTTTCTTTCCTTGCCTGTCTATCCTGAGCACCTTATATCCAGGAATATTTAATACCCGATCCCGCCCTTTTTTGAGCCAGGTCTCCGTTATCACTACAACATCATATTGCCATGTGACTACACCTCCAGCTCACCAACCTTATTTACAGGACATAGAAAGGCTAGCAGAATGGGCAGGCAAGTGGCAGATGGAATTTAATACAGAGAAGTGTGAGGTGATGCATTTTGGCAGCAGGAACAGGGAGAGGCAATATACACTGGAGTATTGCATCCAGTTCTGGTCACCACACTTTAGGAAGGATGTGAAGGCCCTTGAGAGGGTGCAGAGGAGATTTACCAGAATGGTTCCGGGAATGGGGAATCTTGGCTACAAGGACAGGTTGGAGAAGCTGGATTTGTTTTCATTAGTGCAAAGGAGGTTGAGGGGTAATTTGATAGAGGTGTACAAGATTATGGCGGGTTTGGATAGGCTAGATGGGGAAAGGCTGTTCCCACTAGTTGATAGTACAAGGACTAGGGGACACAGATTTGAGGTTTTGGGCAAGAGATACAGGGGGGACGCGAGGAAAAACTTTTTTACGCAGCGAGTGGTGAGGACCTGGAATTTGCTGCCGACGGAAGTGGTGGAAGCAGAGACACTCTGTTTTCAAGGGGAGACTGGATAGGTACTTGAGGGAAATAAACTTGCAGGGCTACGGGGATAGAGCGGGGGAATGGGACTGACTGGATTGCTCTATAGAGAGCTGGCACGGACTTGATGGGCCGAATGGCCTCCTTTTGTGCCTCTATGACCATGCTCCGTGCACTCTGAACCTATCTTAGACCTTTCTTGTATTCTCTCTTAGCCTGACACCATCCAATACCGTACTATTTCTTACTCTAGTGCTTTCTGTCTTTCCCAATCCTTTGTGCACTTGTTTTTCCATTCTAATGCTACATTCTGCTGCCCATTTATTGTCTAGCCTTTGTTTCCTCTGCCTTCCAAACTCACTTACTAATTTTCTTCCTACCATTTTCAGCTTTGCTTCTCCCTTCTGAATCTAAGCTCAGGTTCTCATTCCCCTGCCAAGCTAGTTTAAACCCTCCCCAACAGCACTAGCGAGGACATTGGTTCCGGCCCTGTTGAGGTGCAACCTGTCCGGCCTGTAGAGATGCCACCCCCCCCCCCCCCCCCCCCCCCCGGCAAGAACCGGTCCCAATGCCTCAGGAATCTAAAGCCCTCCCTCCTGCATCATCTCTCCAGCCACGCATTCATCTGCTCGATCCTCCTATTTCTATACTCACTTGCGCGTGGCACTGGGTGTAATCCAGCGATTACTACCTCTGAGGTCCTGTTTATTAACCAATTGCAGGATGTCATTCCTCTTTCTACCAATGTCATTGGTACCGATATGGACCACAACCTCTGGCTGTTCGCCCTCCCTCCTCAATGTCCTGCAGACACTCATTGACATCCTGTACATTCTCCTCTAATTTTCTGATTTATACTCTGTCCAACACTATGATTACCATTGGGGGGCCTATAAACTACTCCCACCAGTGTTTTCTGCCCTTAGTTATTTCTTAGCTCCACCCATACTGATTCTACATCCTGATTTTCTGGGCTAAAATCTTTCCCCCGTCCTGCCTTTATCTCAAGCTTTATTATCGGGGCTACCCCACCTCCTTTTCCATTTTGTCTGTTTTCTAAAAGTCAAGTACCCTGGAATATTTAGATCCCAACCTTGGTCACCCTGCAGCCACGTCTCAGTAATGGCTACCAGATCAAACCCATTTATCTCTATTTGTGCCATTAATTCATCTGTCTTGTTACGAATGCTTTGTGCATTCAGATATCGTGCCTTTAATTTTAGCTTTTTACTATTTTACCTTAGTCGCTAATGCCCTATTACCGTTATTAAACTCCCTGTCCCTTCCTATAGACTCTGGAACAGTTCCCATGGATTGGAGGGTAGCTAATGTAACCCCACTATTTAAATAAAGGTGGTAGAGAAAAAACGGGGAATTATAGACCAGTAAGCCTGACATCGGTAGTGGGGAAAATGCTAGAGTCCATTATAAAAGATGTAATAGCAGAGCACTTGGAAAACAGTGACAGGATCGGACAAAGTCAACATGGATTTACAAAAGGTAAATCATGCTTGACTAATCTACTGGAATTTTTTGAGGATGTAACTGGTAGAATAGATAAGGGAGAACCAGTGGCTGTGGTGTATTTGGACTTTCAGAAGGCTTTCGATAAGGTCCTGCATAAGAGATGAGCGTGCAAAGTTAAAGCACATGCGATTGGGGATAAGGTACTGACTTGGATAGAAAACTGGTTGGCAGACAGGAAGCAAAGAGTTGGAATAAACGGGTCTTTTTCCGAGTGGCAGGCAGAGACTAGTGGGGTACCGCAGGGATCGGTGCTAGGACCTCAGTTATTCACAATATATATTAATGATCTAGACGAAGGAACTAGATGTAATATCTCCAAGTTTGCAGACGACACAAAACTGGGTGGGCGTGTGTGCTGTGAGGAGGATGCAGAGAAACTCCAGTATGATTTGGACAGGTTGGGCGATATGGCAGATGCAGTATAATGTGGATAAATGCGAGGTTATCCACTTTGGTGGCAAAAACAGGAAGGCAGATTATTATCTGAACGGCAATAGATTGGGAAAAGGGGAAGTGCAACGAGACCTGGATGTCCTTGTGCACCAGTTGCTGAAGGTAAGCATGCAGGCGCAGCAGGTGGTTAAGAAGGCAAATGGTATGCTGGCCTTCATAGCGAGAGGCTTCGAGTACAGGAGCAAGGATGTCTTGCTGCAGTTGTACAGGGCCTTGGTGAGTCCACACCTTGAGTATTGTGTGCAGTTTTGGTTGCCTTATCTGAGGAAGGATGCTCTTGCCATGGAGGGAGTGCAGCAAAGGTTCACCAGACTGATACCTGGGATGGCAGGAATGACGTATGAGGAGAGATTGGGTCGATTAGGCTTATATTCGCTAGAGTTTAGAAGAATGAGAGGGGACCTCATTGAAACTTATAAAATTCTAACAGGCCTGGACAAACTAGATGCAGGAAGGCCGTTACCGATGGCGGGGGAGTCCGGAACCAGGGGTCACAGCCTAAGGATAAGGGGTAAGCCATTTAGGACTGGGATGAGGAGGAATTTCTTCACCCAGAGAGTGGTGAACCTGTGGAATTCTCTACCACAGAAGACAGTTGAGGCCAATTCATTAAATATATTCAAGAAGGAGTTAGATATATTTCTTAAGGCTAAGGGGATCAAGGGATATGGGGAAAAAGCAGGGATGGTACTGAATTTGGATGATCAGCCATGATCACATTGAATGGCAGAGCAGGCTCGAGGGGCCGAATGGCCGACTCCTGCGCCTATCTTCTATGTTTCTATGTTTTCCTGATGCAATCTGCTTGATTTTACCCAAATCGCTACTCTGTTCTGCAGCCTTGACTTTTCTCTTCAGACTTATAAATTTACCGTTACCTGAACCCTCACTCCCCCTTATTAGTTTAAAGCCGTATCTACCGCCCTAGTTAATCGCTTCGCCAGGACACTGGTCCCAGCCCGGTTTAATTGGAGTCCGTCCCAATGGAACAGCTCCCTCATTCCCCAGTACTAGTGCCAGTGTCCCATGAATTGAAACCCCTACCTCCCACACCACTCAGCCATGCATTTAAACCTCTAATTTGTTTCTCCCTATGCCAATTTGCGCGTAGCTCAGGTAGTAATCCAGAGATTATTAACGTTGAGGTTCTAATTTTTAAGTTGTATCCTAGCTCCTCAAACTCCCTCAGCAGAACCTCATTCCTAGTTCTACCTACGTAATTGGTTCCTATGTGGACGACGAGAACTGAATCCTTGCCCCCCTCCTCCAAGTTCTCCAGCCACGAGGAGATGTCCGTAACCATGGCACTGGGCAGGCAATACCGCCTTCGGGACTCCCAGTCTCGGCTGCAGAGAATAGTATCTATCCCCCTGACTCTACTATCCCCTACCACTGCCACATTCCTTTTGAGTGGCCTCCTGTACCACGGTGCTGTGGTCCATTTGCCCATGCTCAATGCAGTCTTTGTTCTCATCCACGCCGGTTGCAAGTATCTCGTACTTGTTGGACAATGGCATAGACTGAGGCTCCTCCACCACTGTGTTCCCCTTACCTGCCTGAGTTGCAGTCACATCCTCCTGTCCCTGACCACTAACCAGATCTAAACCGCTACCTAACCTAAGGGGTGTGCCTATCTCCTGGGTCCAGGTAATTCTCCCCCTCCCTGATACATCACAATGTCTGCACCTTGGACTCTAGCTCAACAACTCTGAGCTGAAGTTCCTCGAGTTGCAGACACTTACTACAGATGTGGTTCCTTGGGATTACACTGCTCTCCACAAACTCCCACATGCTGCAGATGTGGCACGCCTCCTGCATTGCCATCTCTCTCTAACCTTGTTTTATATATTTAATTAATTGAAGATTTATGTAATTAAATCACTTGGTTTATTTTTAGTTTTTTAAAACTAATTAATTTAACTAGTTGAAATTATTAATTTAATAAAGTATTAGTTACAGGTAAGTTTTAAATACTTACTGCTGTCAGGTTAGGTATAGCATAGTCAGCAGTAAGGCAAAGCACCCTCTATTCTGTGCCCTAACCCTAAGTTCAGAAGAGCATCTGTTATTGCTCCAGTAGGAGCCTTTCCTTTTCCCTCACCATCCACTTTAATGTCCTCTTCTCCCCGTTGCGTGTGCATGCACTTGTGCTAAGAATTTCTGCTCCTCAGTCTGCCTGCAGGGTCTTCTTTCGTTAATAGCTCTTTTCACGATACTTGCAGATGTATGGAATGTTTTAGATGAAGCTGGAGTCTGGCTGTGTTCTAAATCTGGTTTCCCGCTTTCTGTAGAATTGAAAGACTATCAGCTGGTTACCTGGTCTCGTGACCAGACTCTGCGGATGTGGCGGATTGACATGCAGTTACAGCGGGTAAGTGGTTTCTCACTTAATGCCTCATCAGGTAGTGTAAACTGTTGTTACAGTAACGACTACCTTTATCTTAACAATAGAATAACAGTTGTTAGCTCCCTCAGCACAGTAACCTGTTCAAAAATAGTTTCCTACAGAATAAGGGCCATGTTAGATCTTCTCAGATGAGGGCAGGGTTTACATCAAGATCTCCTTTCTTGTATTGCATGTGTGTGCATGACTGGGGAAAAAACTGGGTTAACGATAGAAGATCAAGTTCCATTTTATATTCAATCGTTTGAATGCAATTTTAGGGTGAGATTGACATATTTATGGGTGAATGTTACATCAGCACATCCCTTCAACTAAACATCTGAAGCCTGGGACTGGAATTGATAGCGGTTATATATGGTAAGCTAAGTTCTTACTCAAAACCTTGTTCTGTGATGCATTAAGCCATGTTGCACATGGAGCGTTCTCCCTAACCTGCCCTGCTTTATTTAGAGTATGGATTGCAGTGAGAAAGTTGGGAGAAGATGTTGATACCTGTATGAAGGGAGGCTGAGCGAATGGGAGGACGTGGATGTCTATTGAAGGTTCTTTCCTCTTGTGGGTTGGAGGGGGTGAGTTGTTTTCTATTTAGTGACAAACTGAGCAGGGAAGTTGGCTGTGTAGTATTTCAGTGGGGGAGCATGTGTACTAGTTAGAATAGTGAGGGTGTCCCTGTATGGTAGTTGAATATATAATGGTTGAGATGGGGGGAAGAGGGTGGGTTGGGAGGCTATGACCATGCAGCACTTGCAGTGTGGAGGGTGTGGTTATTTAGCTGTAGTAGTAGTTGACTTTTCAATGCAACTTCACCAGCACAAGGTTTTGATCAGCTATTTTGTTCCAGCTCTGTGCAAATGACATGCTGGATGGCGATGAGTTAATTGATGGTGTTTCCCTGCTCCCAGAGACGGATAAAGCCCTTCATTCACAGGATACTGATCCTCACCCAACACTAAGTCATGTAAACGAGGAGGATGAAGGTAATGTAATCACTAACTTCTAAACAGACATTTCTATATTGTACGATAGTTTTTACTTATATTTTTACTTATATATTTTTTTCTCCCCACCCCTTTGTTTTGGCCCCCCTCTTTTTTTTACATGACCGCTGTCTCTCATTCTGCCAGTACATTTCACACCTAATCTGAGCCATCTTTTGTCTCTTTACTAGTCCTATCACCATCTCGTCTCGTTTTGAATACCTCTTAATGTCTATTCACTTCTTTTGTTCCCTCCCCAGCCCTCCTTTCGATCTATTTCATTTCCTTTCCAGTTTTGAAAAAGGCTTTCAACCCGAAACGTCGACTCTAATTTCTCTCCACGGATGTTGCCTGGCCTGCTGAGTTTTTCCAGCATTTTCTGTTGTTATTTCTATATTATATTTGCTTCTGTGAACTACTGCTTAAGTAGTAGGAAAGTGGAGACTTGTAGATCAAGTGTTCGTGCTGAAGCTGGTGAAAAGGGAGTTTCTGAGAGTGTGGCAGGTATCTGAAGTGGCAGAAGTTGAGGGCCCAATCTACAAGATCTTCTGATTCAATCCCAGCTTTTCTTTACTTCCAGTTAGTTGCCACTGTTGCTCAGTTCTTATTCAGGCATGCCCTGACACAACAACATGTAGAAGTCAAAACGTGTTGTCTTGTATTGGAAGGGTGGGGGAAAGGAGGTTCTGATATTTTCCTTTGTCTACCTAAACCTAGCCTGCTACCAGCCTTGAGGTCTGGCTCTGGTTGCTGTCCAGGGATTGGGGCAGAAATGCCAAACATCCCACCAGTTAATACCATTTGATTTGTATGGTTTGTGTCTATTTTCTACAGTGCACATGACTGTGCAACCACCCAGTGGTGTTAACATTTCAGCACACACTGCATGTGCACAATTATCTGTTCGTAAACTAGCATAGGCAGCATTGTTATGATTTTTAAAAAAGTAACCTGTCTTTGCTGCACTGCTTAAGTTGCCATGAAGTCTCGTGCAGTGATTCTGTAACGGCTCTTGACAATGGAGCTGACGGGCATTACCTGTGACATTTAGCTACGATTAGACTGGGGAAGTCACTTCGGAATTTTGTATATATAATCTAGAATGTGGGCTTAAAATAGAGTGAGTGCAAAATACTCATCAAGGCGCATGGTATCTTCTTGGCATTGCTCTGGTTTTAAAAACTTTGGTTTTTCAGTGCAATTTTGTATTTTTTTTAAACTTAAATGCTGAATTAAAACAATATTTTGAAAAACAGTATGTTGAATATTAAATGCTATATCCCGTTCTGGACAACGTCTAAGCTGCAGGTATTTTGTATGCTTATTGTGCCTTGATCATAATTCCAGAGGAAGGTATTTGCACTGTGCATTTATTTTGGAGGCATGTATCCACATTGGATGCTTGTTTCTGTTCCCTGCGATTGGAATGTTAATTTTATACTTAACAGTTTAGTATTGGCTGTCAATTTGAGGAAGCACATATGATCTACCTGTGAACTCAGGAGGTAAGAATGTTTTTATAATAGGATCTGGGTGCTGAATGTCTGTATAAAATATATGCGGGCCATGTATGTTAGTCATTCTTAATATGTGTTCTTAATATGCGTTCTTCGCTTGTCAGATTAATCTTGTTTAACTAAGCGACAGGGATCCGACTAAGTCCTTATGCAGTTAGTCCCTCTCCCGCTGCATTTTATGAGACAGATGTTTGTGTCCCATGCTTGTTGACCACCACTCTCTTCCCCTCCCTGCTCAAATATGTTTCCTTTAGACAGATATTTGCATTGCATGGACTGCAGTTACACTATGCATGTCCTTTTTTTTCCAGCACTGAGGGAAGATTTTCACAATCTCGTCACCATCAGCTCTAAACCCGATTACCTAGGACTACCACAGACATTGCAGCAAGAATTCTCGTTGGTCAATCTGCAAATTCGCAACGTGATGGTAGATGAGGTGAGTGTGAATGCATTGAGTCACTGCTTCAGTGGTTGGGCTGCCTTACTTTGCCCCTCCTGCCCCCACCCATTCTCGAGCAATGTTTTTGGTTAATCAACACTATATAGCTTATAACATTGTGACAAGAGTACAACTATTTGACCAAAATTGAAAGTTTTACATGTTTCTGTCTTTCCTTTCTATTCTGGTGAACTGCACACTTTAATAGTACCAAATAGATAAGCCACAAATGAAAATGGAAGTGTTAGCAACATGACTTTGACGTGTTTGCACATTACTATGTAATTTTGACACACGGTTTTCTTTACTGTCCAACCATAGCCTATCCTGCAGGCTGCCTCACTTTTGAAAAAAAAAACAGGACAGCTCTGTGGTTAAGAATTGCAGTTTGGGTTTAAAAGATCAGAGATGGAAATTTCAGTCTGAGTTTAAAGGAAGATCAGATATTTTTCCACATGACTGCTGTGTGTGTGTCTCTCCGCTCTCTTCCCCTCCCGTCCCCGTGCATTGCTTCACAGGGCATCTTATTAAGGTTGGTCAACTAATTATATTTTTTAGACTGGCTGCCAAACTTGGTGGAAATAATGAGAGAACTGCGGTATAATGTCCTCAGTACACCCGCACTCAGACACTTGCTTTAAGCTACTATTGAACTTTTATTTTTCTTTCCAACTTTTTAATAGAAATTCTAGCTGTAAGCCTGGCGCAAGATAAATTCCATTATAGTCTCTGAGTTCAATGAAAATTGAGTTTCCGCTGAACACTTTTTGGATCATTGTGATTTTAGTCTTTGTTTCAGCTGTGTGAATGGTACTAACACTATTATGTTCTGTGTGGTACAGATGGATGCTGTAAATCGCAACTGCACAGTCTCGGTGCATTGTGGCAATCTACGGGTGAAGATGGTTGTGATGTTTCCAATACAGTACCCGAACAACGCTGCCCCCTCTTTCCAGTTCATTAATCCCACCACCATCAGTTCCAGCATGAGGACCAAACTTCTTAAGGTAAACTGACCGTGTGAAAAATAACTAATCCTATGAGAATTGGTTGCTGTAGAGAGCTTTTAAGTAGAGCCCTTAATTGTAGAACATTTTGTTACAGTATGGCAAGTAAATGTGCTAACTTGTGTATCATTCAAATGAAACATTAAATTGGGGTTCCATCTGCCTGTTCCAGTGGATCAGGTCAATGAAGAAGACCACAGAGTTCTGCTGGTGTCTTGGCCAACATACCTCCCTCGGCCACCAGCACCAAACAGGTTAATTGGTCTTGTTTTATGTTAGGGAGTCAGGTGTGACCTCAGTCACGGGGGGAGGGGGATCAGGTGTCTGAATGCGCTTCAATAGTGTGGCGTCACATCCGTGATAATTATATGCACATTTGTTTTGCATTTGTAGCGTATATGTGCAACTATTAAAATATAGGCTGCTAAAATATTTTGCTGCGCTGAGCAACCTACATTTTCCATCCTGGTTATTTTGCTGTGCTCCCACCCTGTGCGTCCCCGGATTCCGTTTAGAAAATATGGTCACCCTATTTTATGTGGGATCCTGCTGTGCACAAAATGGTTGCTGTTTGCATACGTAACAGCAGTCACTATTTCAAAATAATTCATTGTATGTGAAATGGTGTGAGATGTTTCTAAAACAGATGATAAGGTGCTATGTAAATGTGAGGTGTGTATCTAGTTTTATTGCTGTGTGTGAATCGTGAGATGACTGGTTGCGATGGTATTTATCTGGTTGGCTGCTCGTGTCCGTATGTGGCTGGTTTTGCGTGTCCTGTCTCTATGCTGCGTATTGTATTTGTCTTTTTGGTTGTTTTTCTTTGTGTTTATTTTTGTCTGTGTTTGTATAATGTGTATGGTGTGTATTTTGTGTGTGTATGTGGATTGTATTTTCCCGTGTATGGGAGTATGGTGTGTTTTTGGCTGTGTGGCAGTCTTGATGTGTGTGGTGCTTTCGCTCCATTAGGACTTTAGTAAACCTGTTCCATGTTTGCTGCAGATCCTGAAAGACACATCCCTCCAGAAGGTGAAGCGAAACCAGAGCTGCCTGGAACCCTGTCTGCGCCAGCTGGTGTCCAGCCTGGAGGCCATTGTGGTAAGAGATCTTTGTGTCTCATCACTGTTCATTACCGTATGGCAGATATAATTCTAAGATGCTGTCACATTGAAAGGGGGCCGTGTGTGTGTGATGGACAGCCACGAGATTTAAAAATCTTATTTACACATGGAAATGTGACTATAACTTAAACTTAGAAATGAAAAATATAATAATAAATAGTCAGCATGGATTTCAAAAGGGAAAGTCTTGCTTGACCAACTTAATTGAATTTTTTGAAGGGTTAACAGAGAGAGTAGACAAGGGTAATGTAGATATAATTTATCTAGATTTTCAAAATGACTTCAATAAGGTACCACATAATAGACGAATGAATACGGTCAGGGAATGCAGAGTCAGTGGAAGAGTAGCAGAATGGATAGCTAGCTGGCTTCAAGACAGAAAGCAGAGAGTAGGGGTAAAGGGTAGCTATTCAGAGTGGCAGAAAGTGGGAAGTGGTGTTCCACAAGGATCAGTTCTGGGACCACTGTTCAAAATTTATATTAACCATTTAGACTTTGGAATCAAAAACACAATTTCTAAATTTGCGGATGACACCAAATTGGGGGCGATAGACAATACTGAGGAGGACTGCAACAAATTACAAGAAGACATTAATAAACTTGCAGAATGGGCATATAATTGGCAAATGAAATTCAACACAGATAAATGTGAGGTATTACATTTTGGTAAGTAAAATAGGGAGGTAACATATTACTTGGAAAATAAGAATCTAAATGGGGTAGAGGAACAAATGGATCTAGGAGTACAAATACACAAATCACTAAGTATCGACACAGGTTAACAAGGCCATAAAAAAAGCAAACCAAGCACTAGGGTTTATTTCTAGAGGGATAGAATTGAAAATAGTGAAGTTATGCTAAACCTGTATCGAACCCTGGTTAGACCACACGTGGAGTACAGTACTGTGTGCAATTCTGGTTGCCATATTATAAAAAGGATGTGGAGGCACTGGAGAGGGGACAGAGAAGATTTACAAGGATGATGCCAGAAATGTGAGAGTACACCTATCAGGAAAGGATGAACAGGCTGGGTCTCTTTTCTCTTGAAAAGTGAAGGCTGAGGGGTGACTTAATAGAGGTCTTTAAAATCATGAAAGGTTTTGATAGAGTAGATACAGAGAGAGTGTTTCCACTTGTGGGGAAGAGCAAAACTAGTGGCCATCAATATAAGATAGTCACCAAAAAATTAAATGGGGAATTCAGAAGAAACTTCTTTACCCAGAGAGTGGTGAGAATGTGGAAATCGCTACCACAGGGAGTGGTTGAAGCGAATAGTATAGATGCATTTAAGGGGTGATTAGATAAGCATATGAGGGAGAAGGCAATAGTGGGTTATGCTGATAGGGTTAGATGAGGAAAGACGGGAGGAGGCTCGAGTGGAACATAAACACTGGCATGGACTGGTTCTGCCGAATGGCCTGTTTCTGTGCCGTATATCCTATGTAATGATGTCATAATCAAGTTATACGAACTTGAGTGAATATTTTGTTACCTCGTGAATTGGAAGGAGTGGGACTAATGGAAATCCTGACGCAGCTTTTCACAAAGCATCTTCTTATACATTCCCAAAGTAAGTATTTTTGCTTATAGTGCATGATCTGTGCTGCTAGTTCAACTACTTTTAGAGTCAAATGTTATGGAATTATATGTAATTAATACTTGTGGCATTTTTAGTGGAGGGGGGAATTCCTGTCTCATTAATCACAGCAACCAGAAATCAAATCGTCACCTAAAGGGGCAGGTAATTCTGCGGCTAAGTATTGTCAGGGGGGGAAAAGAACCCTGATAGATCTTTGGAAAACTGGAATCAGACCAGACAGTAAAAATTGATCCCTGTGATGATAGGGATTCCCTACCTGATGCCAGCCTGCTGTATTTGCACCATTGTACGACTGTGTAGAACTGATGCTCACAAAACTCCAATGTGGCGACCCTGTAAATGAAAATCATTCACAAACCAAGAGTTATAAAAATATCTGTTCAAGGCGGAGCTCCATGGGGAAAGTACCTGACAGTGACGTTCGAGAGGCATGTGAAGCTTGTATAAGTCCAAGTTGTTTTCTTAACTTCAAACTAGGTCCTTGTAGAATTCAAAGTCTTCATTTACAAGTGATCAAAAGAAACCACAGCAGTGCCGTGCACGATTACACTTGCCTGTCCTAATGGAACTGCCACTTTTTATAGGTCGTAATTTTTCATGTTCTTTGATTTCTAGAATCAGGACAACAGCGGCTCTGCTAACTCCCAGAATCCATTTGTCCTCGGGAACTCTGTGACGCCACCATTGCCGACTTTTCCACGAGTCACTAACACCTATGGTTCCTACCAAGATGCCAACATTCCCTTTCCTCGTACCTCTGGGGCACGTTTCTGTGGAGCTGGTTAGTGAGCATTTAAGGGAAACTCTCATTGAGAAGTCACTGCCCAGTCCTGATGGTGTGCCAGCTGTGGGTTGAAACCAACGTTCTCCCTAAGGTGCGCGGGCGTGCGGCGGTCCTGCGCAGGCTGCTCACAAGCTGGAAGAGATACCCGCATGCCCGGCCGCGCAGCGAATTTAAAGGAACCGCGCATGAAAATAGTATTAGAGGGAACATTGGTTGGAACCCCCACTTTAAGTTATTCGTGTTGTGTCTGGCATTGATGGCTTGGATTTGCGAGAGGTAGGGTCCTGACTGCCAGTCAAACAACAGCTTGAATGGAGTAGGTAATAAAATACTAGCACCCAATTGCGAGGAGTAGCTGCCCTAGTAAGGTGTAGGCGTATGTGTACCTGTAGTACACTTGTATTGAATATAGTCAGGATGCACCTATAAATTATTCTACAGTATTAAACATGAATTCTATTAAGCCTCAGATCTAATTGGTTTTGATCTGAGACATTGGAATTTCACCAGGGAATTGGTAGCCGCTTAACCACACTGATACTGCAAACACAAAATTAAATATCATGCTTTACACTGCAACTCTGACAAATGCAAAGTGTGAGGGAAGGCTATAAACCAGGGAGGAGAAACTATTTATAATCTGCCTTTTAATACAAATGCTGACCTACATATAACCTTTCTGGGAAATCACTTCTAGAGGGTCTGTGTTTGCAGAAGGAAGAGTGGGTTAGGACGGTGTTGTCCAATAGACATTGCCAACTAACCGCAGGTGTGGCTACGGCGACGCTGTTTTAACCAATTTTAGTAGAAAAAACCTTACATACACACACATACAGATAAATGTACTTCACGTGTGAATATTTCTTAACAAAAATCTACCACCATTCAGTAACCAAGGAAGTAATGCACTCACAAAAGCTCAAAGCACTCTGCCTCTCCTCTTACGATTTTACCAGCAAACGCACAAAGATTAAGGTACACATGCACGCACCATGTGAATCTGAGTATTGAAATCACATGCCCAGCGACGGTGTCTATTACCCATTTTATTTAGCTAATCTGAAATGCAATTGGCCACATCTGGATTCTCAATGCTAGTGCCTAACATATTGGACAACACTGCCAGGATGTGTGGGATATCAGTACAAATTGACACCGGTTACTGATTCTATTCATATCAGATTTCAGTATTTCTGGGCTCTTTCCCTGACTGCTAGTCATGCCCCAGTGTATCTGCCACAGTGCCTGATAATTAGGGATGTACACTTTCCATGGGATTTTTGGTCAAATTCAATAATCTTTGCACATTCAGAAGAGAGAAACGTTATGAGTTGTGCACCTGTTTTTGAAGTGATTCAGTACCTGTAAACTGTCCGGATGAAAGTCTAGTTGTTGCATGGTGCTTGGCTCGTGCACAGGGGTCAGGAATACACAGGGGTGGACCAGGCTGGTTCTTGGTTCCACCAGCAGGATGTGGAATCTCTGTGTTCCCACCGCGAAAACTCTTCTCATTGAGCATTTGGTGAACCTCGCAGATCAGGAGCGCAACAAAATTTGGTCAGATGAAACTTGAACGAGCTTAATTCTTCGCTGAAAAGTGAGCCAATCCAGTATATTGTTGATAATCAGCAAGTCCTTAACATCCCAATTGTGAGACCTGATAGGAGATGGCAGAACAGCAGATTGAATGCACACAAGTTCAGAGGGGAAGAAAATAACAATCTATAAAATAAAATTGACTGTAATGCCAGGCTTGGGGAGGGGGTGGACTTGATGAATTTCACAGGGCCTTTCTATTTTCACATAGCCCTAACTGATGATGCCTTCTTCCAAAATTCTATAGACTCTGGAACAGTTCCCATGGATTGGAGGGTAGCTAATGTAACCCCGCTATTTAAAAAAGGTGGTAGAGAAAAAATGGGAAATTATAGATCGGTAAGCCTGACATTGGTAGTGGGGAAAATGCTAGAGCCCATTATAAAAGATGTAATAGCAGAGCACTTGGAAAACAGTGACGGGATCGGACAAAGTCAACATGGATTTACAAAAGGTAAATCATGCTTGACTAACCACCTGGAATTTTTTGAGGATGTAACTGGTAGAATAGATAAGGGAGAACCAGTGGATGTGGTGTATTTGGACTTTCAGAAGGCTTTCGATAAGGTCCCACATAAGAGATTAGCGTGCAAAGTTAAAGCACATGGGATTGGGGGTAAGGTACTGACTTGGATAGAAAACTGGTTGGCAGACAGGAAGCAAAGAGTTGGAATAAACGGGTCTGTTTCCGAGTGGAAGTGACTAGTGGGGTACCGCAGGGATCGGTGCTAGGACCCCAGTTATTCACAATAAATATTAATGATCTAGACGAGGGAACTAGATGTAATATCTCCAAGTTTGCAGACGACACAAAACTGGGTGGGCGTGTGTGCTGTGAGGAGGATGCAGAGAAACTCCAGTACGATTTGGACAGGTTGGGCGATATGGCAGATGCAGTATAATGTGGATAAATGCGAGGTTATCCACTTTGGTGGCAAAAACAGGAAGGCAGATTATTATCTGAACGGCAATAGATTGGGAAAAGGGGAAGTGCAACGAGACCTGGGTGTCCTTGTGCACCAGTCGCTGAAGGTAAGCATGCAGGTGTAGCAGGCGGTTAAGAAGGCAAATGGTATGCTGGCCTTCATAGCGAGAGGATTTGAGTACAGGAGCAAGGATGTCTTGCTGCAATTGTACAGGGCCTTGGTGAGACCGCACCTTGAGTATTGTGTGCAGTTTTGGTCACCTTATCTGAGGAAGGATGTTCTTGCCATGGAGGGAATGCAGCGAAGATTCACCAGACTGATACCTGGGATGGCAGGAATTACGTATGAAGAGAGATTGAGTTGATTAGGCTTATATTCGCTAGAGTTTAGAAGAATGAGAGGGGATCTCATTGAAACTTATAAAATTCTAACAGGACTAGACAGACTAGATGCAGGAAGGCTGTTCCCGATGGCAGGGGCGTCCAGAACCAGGGGTCACAGTCTAAGGATAAGGGGTAAGCCATTTAGGACAGAGATGAGGAGGAATTTCTTCACCCAGAGAGT
This sequence comes from Somniosus microcephalus, assembly GCF_052327205.1. Classification (NCBI taxonomy): domain Eukaryota; kingdom Metazoa; phylum Chordata; class Chondrichthyes; order Squaliformes; family Somniosidae; genus Somniosus; species Somniosus microcephalus. The sequence continues at coordinate 192,322,077 of NC_140992.1, read as the reverse complement.
GGTGAACCTGTGGAATTCTCTACCACAGAAGACAGTTGAGGCCAATTCATTAAATATATTCAAGAAGGAGTTAGATATATTTCTTAAGGCTAAAGGGATATGGGGAGAAAGCAGGGACAGGGTACTGAATTTGGATGATCAGCCATGATCGCATTGAATGGCGGAGCAGGCTCGAGGGGCCGAATGGCCTACTCCTGCTCCTATCTTCTATGTTTCATTCCCTCCCAATATAAGTGGAATCTGTCTCTGGATTCATCGTATGGATTTGGCATTCGTGTTTCAATATCCACACATCCAGAGGCTATGATCACTTGTGTTTTGTGTTCCCATCCAAGAATTTGAACTTGTGAAAAATTGCATTTCCTAATTGCTTAGCTACTTAAGGTGGTGAGTAGTTGACTTCTACAGATGAGGCAGATCTGGTCATGCTGAATTAGCTGATCTTAATTGGTTGCTACATTTGGCGTCAGTGTTACTCATCTCTGGAGGGGAAAATCAGCCAGCAATTCCATTCCTGATTTCCAACTAGCAACCCTTGCTGGAATTGTGCGCGTGTGGATTGGATCAGGATCGAGCTCAGCTGTGATGACTCTCTCAGTTGAGCATTCTGCTGACCATTTTACCACCTAGATTCTTGCATGAAGAATGGCCACTTGGCCAAAGTCCAGAAGATTGTCAGCATGTGTGGGACCTTGCAGCAGGACAAGTCAGGAAAGCAGAAAGTTGTCCGAATAAGGAGATAAACATAATGTAAATACAGTGTCTACATTTAAATCTAGCTGGCGTGGTGCCCCATATCAACTGATGCCTAATTTGAATGTGATTGTCTTGTCTAGGTTACCTTGTGTACTTCATGAGACCAATGACTCTTCACCGGACAGTGTCTCCGACGGAGCCCACGCCCAGGTAAAGAAAGACGAATATATCATCAGTGAGTTTACATTGGGATTGTTTTCTTCAAGGAACTTTGCAGATTGAATGGGATCGTCAGTTTTAGGTGGCAGCTGAGAATCACCCAGCATTTTAAGATTGTTTTGCATCTGCAATCAAATATCTGGTTACGGTGACGTACTGCTTTTAACACCTTACTGGTGGATCTCCTGTGGAGCTGCTCATGGTGAGTCAAGGATGACACTTGCCCGGGGGGGACGCAGTGGGCGGGGAAGAAGGTTGTCACTGTGTTGTCAGCTGATCCCATTTTAGTTTTTCCCAGCAATGTTTATTTCATCGATCTTGTTGCTCCTGCTGACTGCTGAGATCTTGGAGTTCTTGCAACCTGTGCTGTAATTTATTAATATTCCTGCTGCCCATGACTGATCGCAACCTTATATTGTGTGTTTAGGTCGCTGTCGGCGCTCTCTGCCTATCACAGTGGAGGAATCACACCGATGAAGATCCGGACGGAATCGCAGAGTAACTTGAGGTTATACAGTGGGAGCCCGACCCGCAGTGAAAAGGAGCCGGTCTCCATTAGCTCCTTCTATTACAAGGAGCGAGTGAGTAGAGTGCATTGTACCTCTGACCAGCTGCACAATCTGTTGCCCATTGCCTTTATCCCAGGCATCAGTCTACCCTACATCACTTACATAACAAATAATTCATTGCATTTTCGCCAGAGTTTCACACATTTCTGCAAGGAGTGGAACTTCTCGTGCACACGGTATGATATACTTTCAGTGCCACGTGCCTGAATTATGTGCTGCAGCGTGTGGTCACTCTGCTGCCCAGAGTGGTCTCACCTGTCTGTCCCATGAGCATTGGAGCAGTCAGTGGCCCTGTGTTTTCTGCCTGTTGTCCACTTCTGAAGTCCCAGCTAGCCAGATGCCATACTACACGGGCATTTGTGTGGTCATTAAACCAGGTTGGAGAAAGAAAAGGTGATGTGATGGGACTTGAAGTGCAAATAATTGATCTAAAAATACAATAAATCCAGTATAAAATTTAACTAGTCACAATCTGATAGAGGCTTAATTTTATTTTATTTTAAAATTCTGACCTCCATTGATGGCTAGCCCATGATCTGTCACCTGTATGTGTGAGTTTTGTTTATTTTTAACTGGCTGAAGAGTGAACAGTTACTTTTGGTCAGAGGCACACCAGCTGCAGCCAATAAGCATCCTCTCACAGATGGGAGCTCTTTAGTTACGTGGCTTGTCTTTTTGATTTAACTCTGAGGCACTCTTGGCAACTCTCTGCCCGTGAACAAGAGATTCTGTGTCTAACCTCTCGTCCATTAAAATTAAACTTTGGATCTCTTCACCTCTCTTGCAGAATTGGTGCTTTTCCTTCCCTGTTTGACTAGTGTCAACAATGCTTGCATTAACTTAGCTAATGTATGCATCAGGTCCTGACCCAATGCTGCATCTTTGGTGTGACAACAGATAAAAACCTGTTTCGGGGGAGGGCGGTGGTGGGCACAGATGGCATGGTGGTTGCGGTCCCTTTTTCCCCTGCACAGTGCATTTAATGGAGGCTTCCCTCCCCACGTGGCATTCACTCTACTGCCACCCGCGTTTTGCTTTTGTATTGTGTAAACTGGGTTGACATCCCCTTTGGCCCTCCTGCACTTCCATGCTTGTGGGGTTGCTTTGGTTTACAGCCCTTTCATATCCACTCACTACTTGTGCATGTGCAGGATGACACCCCCGAGTCCCATGCTGTTTTCAGAGCAACTGTTTGGGTTCTGGTGAGCTGAGAATTTACAAATCTGGCTTTGGTGAGCAGCTGAGAAAGTTATTTTTAGAATGTGACAGCGTGTGTGCCGTGGATGCCGTACTGACCGCGGCTGCAGTATAGCATTGAGGAACTGCAGAATGCTGAGGTTTTCCCACGAGTGAGGAGTGCGGAGTTTGAAAATACAGAAGTGACCAATGAGCTGGTTTTCGTGTTGAGAGTCATGAGCTGCCCTCTCTGTTCTGCATTTTTATTCCAGAAGTGGAAATGTGAAGATGATTGGCTCTTGTTTTAAATGTCCTGAGCAGTTCTGTGGCTTCAAAATGCTGCTGAGATGAGCGAATTGTGGAGACAGAAGCCTCTAGATTACTCTGCTCTTGCAGAGAGCCGACAAGGGCTCGACGGGGCCGAATGGCCTCCTCTGTGCTGTAACCATTCTATGATGTGACTGTGTGTTTTAAGGGGTTTATAAAGAACATCCAGCACTAATTAAAATATGAGGCCCAGCAGTGTGTGTGAGGTGAGTGATAGAGATGAGGTGTGAGGTGGCGGAGGGAGGTGTGTGGAGGGGAGGGAGGGAGGGGCGGGGTGTGTGGAGGGGAGGGAGGGAGGGGCGGGGTGTGTGGAGGGGAGGGAGGGAGGGGCGGGGTGTGGGGGAGGGGAGGGGGGTGTGGGGGAGGGGCGGGGTGTGGGGGAGGGGCGGGGTGGAGGGAGGGGAGGGAGGGCGGGGGGGAGGGGCGGGGTGTGGGGGGAGGGAGGGGCGGGGTGTGGGGGAAGGGAGGGCGGGGGGGAGGGGAGGGAGGGGCGGGGTGTGGGGGGAGGGAGGGGCGGGGTGGAGGGGAGGGAGGGCGGGGGGGAGGGGAGGGAGGGCGGGGGGGAGGGGAGGGAGGGAGGGCGGGGGGGGAGGGAGGGGCGGGGTGTGGGGGAGGGCCGGGGTGTGGGGGAGGGCGGGGGGGAGGGGCGGGGTGTGGGGGAGGGCGGGGGGGAGGGAGGGGCGGGGTGTGGGGGAGGGAGGGAGGGGCGGTGTGTGGGGGAGGGGAGGGGAGGGAGGGGCGGTGTGTGGGGGAGGGGCGGTGTGTGGGGGAGGGGAGGGAGGGAGGGGCGGTGTGTGGGGGAGGGGCGGTGTGTGGGGGGAGGGAGGGAGGGGCGGTGTGTGGGGGAGGGGAGGGGCGGGGTGTGGGGGAGGGGAGGGGCGGTGTGTGGGGGAGGGGAGGGGAGGGAGGGGCGGTGTGTGGGGGAGGGGAGGGAGGGGCGGGGTGTGGAGGCGGGGAGGGAGGGGCGGGGTGTGGAGGCGGGGTGTGGAGGGGCGGGGTGGAGGGAGGGAGGTGTGGGGGAGGGAGGGACGGGGTGTGAGGGAGGGGCGGGGGAGGGAGGTGAGGGAGGGCGGGGTGTGGAGGGAGGGAGGTGTGAGGTGGGGGAGAGGGGTGGGGTATGGGAGGGAGGGGTGGGTTGTGGGGGCGAAGGAGGGAGGTGTGGGGCTTAAATATTTGGCATGTATGTTGCTGGTTAATGCATTTCACACAACGTTCCAGAAATCTCATCTGTTCTGTACTCATCCGTCTCTTTCTGGGAATATTTTAGTGGTGGATGGAAGGTGGTTGCATCTACTTGGTGATGAGAGAGGGGATTCAAATTATAAAGTAATAATTGACTGACGAACCTATCTCCTTGTTTATATAGGGTTTTTAGCTATAATTATGTACAGCTTGGGTTCTGACCATGTAGAATAGAAGCTGAAATATATAGCTCTTCAGCCAGCTTCTCACTTGGTGTCTGTGAATGAAGTTTATTTTTTCTGTGCATTTTATTTTATTTTGGATCTTTGTTTTTTTTCTGTTGTGATTTAATTTCTTTTTGTTTTCTTGGTGTTTCTCCTTTTTTTGGTGTTGTTCATACTTACAGATGTCTCCTCTCTCTACCCGGCGACGCTGGTCCACTCAAGCCATTAATGAGTTCCCGGTACTGTGCACATTACCATCCTGCATTTGTGCCCTTGTGTCTCTGGGATGGCCAGACGCCCTGTATCAGTGATGATCCCTTCACCATCAGTCAACTCTGTTAACAAATGGACTTTGGTTGACTTTTTTTGTTCAATCTTTTAAAGTTGCTGACCCATGCTGGGGGGTGCAGGTGGTGCAGGTCCAAGAGCGTGAGCAAGTCTCCATGGTGTCATAAAGGCCCCTTCCTTATGAATGAACCCAGACAGTGAATGTCAGTGGACTATTCTGCCATAAGGGGAACCACAGCTGGGCCCACTCCTGACCTTGCCTGACATCCACACTTGCGAGTTACTTGCCAGCGGAGTCACTGATGGCCTTCGGGCAGGAACCCTGGCTGAGATTTTGTTTCTTGCTTTCCCTTCCCTAGCCCAAGGGTCGCTGAGGACATTGTAGCAGCTCAGCTTCTACCCAAGATAAGATCACCTAATTCAGTGCAGTCGGAAGTTCCTAGTCTCTGAATCAATATCTGTTGTCCTGATCAGGACAAGATGAGGTGCAGCTGGCCATCCCATGTTTCTTGGGCAGTTCAAAGCAGTCCCTGCTGTCCACACTAATTTTTTTTGCATAATTTTAACTTCACCAAATGGTTACTAATGTGCATGCTACTGAATGGGAGCTGGGCTTTTAGCATTTGTGCAGCTTTCTAAGAATGTGCTGTTCCATTCACAGATTACAGGGGCATTTCTGTGCTGTGTTAATCCAGGTTACTTCATGTACCTCAGTTAGGAGATGAGTTTGACTTCAGAGGCATCCCTTCATTCGCTACGCTTCTGTCTGTGGACACTCTTGTGAGCCTCACAATGTATTCCAATGGAACTTAAACAGTGACTAAAGTGCAAGCCATTGGTCTACATGCAGAACCTGCTATGATCACTGTCACTGCACAGTGACAACTGGTGACGAAAGGCCCTCTTTGTGCTTGTCAGATCAATGGCGCCCCTGTGCATGTGTGTGCATCGTGGAAGGTTCATCAAGGTGTGTTCCATGTTCCACTAATATTGTTAAAACTTTGCTTTACTGAGAGCGCAAGGCCCTGCTGAGACTAGATGAAACTTCTTAATGCAGTATAAAGAACTTGATGCACTTCCTACTCCAGTCCACCCCGTTGGTTCCTGTGCTTGATTGAGGTTGTCCGCTGGACAGACTGGGTGGTGGCTGTCTGGATACCTGTGTTGAGTGTGCAGTCACATCTGGCAAGGGCTGTCTAGATATCAATTTGTGTTCCTAGTGGATGCTGCTTGGGTGCCTTTGAAAGTCGGGCAGTCTAATTAATGTGCTGGTGGTGGTATGTTATCTCTGCTGCATGTAGAACCAATGTGGTAGGGTGGGAGCCTTTGGCAGATCAGTACAACTTGCTGGAGTTCCAGACCTGAAAAGGGCTTTACACCCCGACTGGTAACTTTGCCAAATCTGTGTTAACACTTTGCAGGAATCCTGTTAATCTTCACACCTCTGTAGGTAGTGGCTAGCTTTTCTCTCCACATTGGCAGTCTCTAGAGTTCTCGAATTGGTTTGTAAAGATTATAGTTTGTTCTCGCAGGTATTATCCATTTGGCCAGGCCACATGAAATAAAGTTGCCATGAATTGACTTGGGCTGATAGTAATGTTTACATAAACTTTTCATACAGTGCAGCCCGGAACAAGATGTGATGCACATTTTGTTGTTATCCATACACAGAACTTACTCCACGCACGTGAGATAACTCCCTGACCAATGCTACTTTCTCACAAGCTGCCAGATTTTTTAAAGTAATGCAGCTGCGCAGTTACTCCCACCATCAGCAAGCTGTTGTTGCAATCGTGGCGATTCCCTCACTATTTAAATTAATATAGGGCACCTTAGAAAAATGCTGGGGAGTAATAGCATGCACATCACTTACAATATCCAGACACTGTGGGGAAAAGGTAATAATAGAATGCTGGGATATATGATTAGAGCAATGAGGTAAGTCTCCAGAAGTCATGCTGAAGCTTTAGATTGCAATGGTCAGTGCACAACTAGAGTACTGTGTACATGTCTTGTCACCTTGGCATGAAAAGAATATATACGGATTGGTAAGGGTACAGAGAAGAGCAGCATTACTGATCTGAGGATAGATCAGGGAATATTAAGCTTTACAATCTCGGAAGGAACTCTCCAAATTACTGAACTACCTTAAATATAGATCTCCTGTTTGCCTAAACTGGAAACAGGCAATATATATAATATAAATAAATGGAAATGAGTGAAAAGTAAAATTAAAAATTGATATTGGGAAGAATTTTACTGAAAGATTGCTAAATAGTTTGGGCTAATCTGCTGGAAGGGTAATAGATGCAAAATCATTGGGGTTGTTCAGAATCTAGTTAAGATAGGAGAGTTAGGATGTGAGATAGATGAGCTTCAGTGATCTGAATGGGCCTTTTCTTCAGTAGCACTCTCACCTCTGATGCAGAGGTTGTGTGTGTGATGGTGTGTTCACTCCAGAGACCTGAGCACATAATCTAGTCTGGCACTTCATTTTAGTGCTGAGGGAGTGCTGCGTTGTCAGAGGTGCCGTCTTTCGGATGATATGTTAAACTGAGGTCCCATCTGCCCCTTCGGGTGGATGTGAAAGAACCCATGGCACTATTCGGTGAAGAGCAGGGGAGTCATGGCCAATATTTATCCCTCAACGGACATCATTTAAAAAAATTAAAAAAAACCCAGATTATCTGGTCATTATCGCATTGCTGTTTGTGGGACCTTGCATTTCCCTACAGTACAACAGTGACACTTCAAAAGTACTTAATTGGCTGTAAAATGCTTTAGGACATCCTGAGGTTGTGAAAGATACTATATAAATGCAAGTCTTTTCCTTTAGATTTCTTGTGTTAACTTTTATACTAATCCACAACACATTTACATAAACATAACCTAACTAAAGTAGAACCAGTTAAATTTCACCAAAGTTCTGTTCTAATGACCAATAAACACACTCCATCCCTGCATTCCTCATCCTAATATTCAGCACACACTCCATCAATGTGTCCTCTTTTTAACAACCAACACACGCACATAATCCCTGAATCCTCTAAGAACCACGCACTCATGTGCATACACAATCCCTGCATCTCCTTGCTAAAAAACAGCACAAGTACACTTATCCCTCTATCATTTTCTTAATAACTAGAACATACACATCCTCCTCTTAATCACAAGCACACGTAATCCATCCCTCCATCCTCTTCCTAGTAATAGCATACACATTATCCCTACATTCTCTTTATAACCAGCACACACACTCCATCCCTGCATCATCTTCGTAAAAACCAACACACATATATGCACACACTCCATCCTCTTCTTAACAGCCAGCACAATAAGCTGCATTTATATAGTGCTTTTAATATAAAGAATGTCCCAAGTAGCTTCACAGAAAGCTATAAGGAAAATGGCAAACAAGCCAAGGAAGGAAAGGTTAGGAAGGTAATGAAAGGCTTGGTAAAGAGATTGGTTCTTGTGAAGGTTTATAAAGAGGAGTGGGAGGTGGAAAGATGGAGGAAGTACAGAGACTAGCACCTAGGCAGATAAAGGCCCTGTTACCTGTGGCAGGGTGAAAAGTAGGGGATGCACAAGAGGCCAGTGTCAAAGGAGCGAGAGAGTTTGGGGCCATGATACAGGATTGGAGAAGATTGTGGAGATGGGATCGGGTGAGGCCATGAGGGATTTCAAGACTTAGATTTTAAACTTGAGACACGAGATGGGAAATCACTGTTGGTCAGGGTAATGGGTGATTGGGAATCAATGTTGGACAGGGTGTTTGCACATGTTTGTAGAGGAAGGGAGGCCAAAAAGGGGATTGTTAGACTGATTTGAGTCATGTATTAGGGATTCAGTAGCAAAAGAGCAGAGGTAGGGGCGGAGGAAAGCAATGTTACAGAGCTGGAAGTAAGTGGTCTTTGTGGTAAGGAGGATATGGGCTCTGGAACCAAGCTCGGGGTCAAACAGGACACTAAGATTGCAAATGTTCAGATTGAGCCTAAGACAGGAAGAGGGAAGGGTGTGGAGTTTTTTGGCTAGTGTTAAAGGCAATGACTTCTTCCTGATGAGCTGAAGGAAGTTGTGATTCATTCAAATCTAGATGTCGGCACGCGCAAAGGCAGTCAAGGAAAGTGGTGGAAAGGGAGAGCTACGTGACACTTGCGTATGTGTGGAAGCTCACCTCATTACTGGACATTATATCGCCCTCGGGCAGCATGTAGATGAGGAAGAGGAGGGGTTGCAGGAATAGGTCCTTTGGGGTACTAGAGGTCTGAGGAGAGGTGTTGGAAGGAGGATGACCTGATCAACTGTCCGATGCTGCAGAAGGTTGAGGACGGATAAAGTGCCACAGTCAGTCATGTACAATGTCTTTCATACACGGACACACTTCATCCTCTTCCTAATAACCAGCACGCACACTCCATCACTTCACCCTCTTCCTTATAACCAGTATACACACACACACACACACACTGATAAACACAGTCTGATCAAATAGCAACTGATGATACAAGAATCACGGTGACTGGCTATATATACTGCTTTACATTGTATAACCACCATAGTGGAGCAAAACTCCACATGTAACCTGCAAGTTCTTAGCTTTTAATGGTAACACTACACAAGCCCTACATGTCTATTCCACTTGTGGAGATCAGGATTTAATTTGTGTAATAAGCTTCACGCATGATTGTTTTCTATGCAGTATCTTCCATTACTTGCCTGTTATTTCAGTTTGGATCACTGGGTGAGAGGTTAATCACTCCATACCTGGTTTAAATAACTGCAAACACTGTACCAATGTTAAGCTGTTAACTGGATTTTGTGCTTCAGCAATGATTTTCGTTGTCCTATTTTGTGATTAAAAGACCATCAAATGAGTCTCCTTTGGTTTGTCATTGACCAATTTGGCTGTCGTGGACTTTACCTAAACACTGTCAGCAACAAAATCTTTGTTTGGCAAACAGTCTGAGCTACTGTGGGTCTCCCAGGTGCATAGACAATTTCTGCATTTGTCCTGATAATTCTGTAGGGTGCACGGTATAATGGACCATTTAGTCCATGGAGTCTCCAGTGTTCAGTCTGTAGCTGCGGGCCCTGGAATGGATACTGCAAATTCTATGAAAACCTTTTGAGAACACAGTAATGATTTCATTTATTTAGATCAGATGTAGGAATGTCCCCATGTAAACCTTGTTAATGAACTCTCAAAATAAAATTCAGTAATATACATAGGTTTAACTAAACTACAGCAAACTATCTTTGCTCTCACAAAGCCCAGAGAGTTCTTTAATTTTTGATGATTTTGCTTTAATTTCTGATGATTTTGCTTTAATTAGTTCCACCAGGATAAAGACACTTCCCTTGCCCAACAGAACTGACAGAGCAACAGAAACTAAAATGCTTTTCCCGTTCACAGAAATCACGTCGATGGAAAGGAAAGCGAGAAGGGACCGACTCAAACAACCGACCAATTAAAGCTGCAGGGAAAGTCATCATCCAGGACATCTCCTGTCTCCTTCCAGTGCACAAGTCACTGGGTGAATTGTACATGTAAGTGTCGCCATTGCATTGAACAACACACAATTTTAGGCTCACCACCACCTTCTCAAGGGCAAATAGGGACGGGTAATAAATGCTGGCCTCGCTTGCGACGCTCACATCCTGAGAATTAATTTAAATAACAGTTGTATTGTATATTTTTTAAATGGAGCATTTCTCCCTTCTGAGATGCAGTGTTCTCACTCATATTTCCCTTCAATGGCCAAATTTTCTCCCCTCCTCAGTGACTCATAGTAGTGTGTGATTTCATGGGTGATGGCAGCACTCTGGCATGTTGCCTCAGTGGGGATACTAATCTTTTCCAGAGCTAACAACTCCCATTTATATGGGGGTGGGGTGTCACCAGATAGCTGTCATCAGGAGCAGTTAACCCACTGTTATCCTTGCTTCAATTGCAAACCTCACTTGGTTCGATTGGCCTCTGTTCAAGGGTCATTAAAATCTGTTTTCTTGCCAATTTAAGAACATAAGAAATAGGAGCAGGAGTAGGCCAATCGGCCCCTCGAGCCTGCTCCGCCATTCAATAAGATCATGGCTGATCTGATCCTAACCGCCAATCCACTATCACAGAACCATCTCCTGAATCTAACAGAATTAGACACACGAAATAGGAACAGGATCAGGCTACACGGCCCCTGGGCCCGCTCCGCTACCCACAGGGCCATGACCGATCCGAACCTAGACTCATGTCCAAATTCCTGCCCGCTCCCCGTAACCCTTAATTCCCTTTACTTCTAGGAAACTGTCTATTTCTGTTTTAAATTTATGTAATGATGTAGCTTCTACAGCTTTTTGGGGCAGCATATTCCATGGACCTACCACCCTCTGAGTGAAGTAGTTCCTCCTCATCTCAGTTTTGAAAGAGCAGCCCCTTATTCTAAGACTATGCCCCCTAGTTCTAGTTTCACCCATCATCGGGAACATCTTCCCCGCATCCACCCGATCCAACCCCTTCACAATCTTATATGTTTCAATAAGATCGCCTCTCATTCTTCTGAACTCCAATGAGTAGAGTCCCAATCTACTCAACCTCTCCTCATATGTCCATCCCCTCATCCCCGGGATTAACCGAGTGAACCTTCTTTGTACTGACTCGAGAGCAAGTATGTCCTTTCTTAAGTATGGACACCAAAACTGTACGCAGTATTCCAGGTGCGGTCTCACCAATACCTTGTACAACTGAAGCAATACCTCCCTATTTTTATATTCTATCCCCCTAGCAATGAAAGCCAACATTCCATTGGCCTTCTTAATCACTTGCTGCACCTGCATACTAACCTTTTGAGTTTCATGCACCAGGACCCCCAGATCCCTTTGTACTTCAGTACTTTCCAGTTTCTTGCCATTAAGATAATAACTTGCTCTACGATTTTTCCTGCCAAAGTGCATAACCTCACACTTTCCAGTATTGTATTCCATTTGCCAAATCTCTGCCCACTTACTTAGCCTGTCGATGCCCCCTTGCAGGTTTTTTATGTCCTCCTCACTCACTACTTTCCCTCCCATCTTAGTATCATCTGCAAACTTTGATATGTTACACTCGGTCCCCTCCTCCAAATCGTTAATATAGATTGTAAAGAGTTGGGGACCCAGCACTGACCCCTGCGGAACACCACTAGTTACTGATTGCCAGTCTGAGAATGAACCATTTATCCCAACTCTCTGCCTTCTGTTAGATAGCCAATCCTCTATCCATGCCAGAATATTACCCCCAATCCCGTGATTTTTTATCTTAAGCAATAATCTTTTGTGTGGCACCTTGTCAAATGCCTTTTGGAAGTCTAAATACACTACGTCCACTGGTTCCCCTTTATCCACCCTATACGTTACTTCCTCAAAGAACTCCAGCAAATTTGTCAAACATGACTTCCCCTTCATAAAAACTGTGTTTTATTTCCAGGGTGGTTTTTAAATTCTACTTTAGTTTCAAAAACTTGGAGAATATAAGGAGGGAAGAGTTAGACTGTAAACCCAGGTAACTTTGAAGAAAATGAGTTTTTATTGGCATTGCTGTCAAAATCTTAAATTCAGCTTTTGAGATATGAAGAAATAAATAAGCATTGAGTTCATAATTTAGCTAGGTGTAGTGAAGGTATTAAAAACTTTTGCATGGAGTAATTGAAGATGCATCTTATTCAGACTCCACCAGGAGTCCTTCAGCTCTGCTTTGAGAATTTGTTGTGGCAGAAGGAAGGGCCACAATGACCAGCAAGTTTTTGATACAGCAAGATCAAGATTTTATCACTTGTGGCTCACAACTAGGGGGGGGAAGATGACTGCTGCTCTGATTGGAAGAAGCTATTTACCTGCATTTCTCTCACAGTGGGAAGAGATACAATTCCTCAGTGTGTCAACAGATCTCAGCAAGACTGAGTCGGTCTACCAAATGCTAATGAACGCCATATCAATCCATGAATTGTTAAGACATCGGAGTGCCTCCAGGAAGGAATACTCCACTGCTCACAATTCTGCCTCCTGCACACTAACTGAATTAGGTGGGTTGAGCGCGAATGTTACCTGCTACTTGTCAACCTAAGCCTGGATATTATGCAAGCCCTGCTAGAGTCTGGCATGGGCTATTTCATTATCAGAGGAGTTGCATATGGAGCTGAACACTGTAGAATCATCACTCCACTCTTGACCTTACAATGGAGGGATGGTCATTGATGAAGTAGCTGAAAATGGTTGGGCAGAGGGCATTTCCCTGAGGATCTCTTACAGTGAAGTCCTCTATGATGATTGACTTCTGATAACCACAACCATCTTATGACAGCAGCCACTGGAGAGTCTTTCTTTTGAACTCCCATGGCAATAATTACAAGATTTTCAGAAGAGACGGCAGGTTTTTATGTTCCCAACAGTTTGGGCCATAGGCAGATAAGATGCAGAAACACTGAGGACTGCTCTATTTCTCTGACAGAAATTTCACTCATTTTCACTTTTCTGTGCAGACTGAATGTAAATGACATCCAGGATACTTGTCAGAAGAATGCTGCAGCGGCTCTGTCAGTTGGACGTAGAGACCTTGTACAGGTACTGATGCTATTCAATTATTCTATCTAAAAAGGTATTAAGGAAGTTGATGGGGAGGGGGGATTTCTGATTGAAGATCAGCCCTATTTCACTGGTTACGAGATTGGGCTAGAGCCCTCTGGATGTATTTGACTTTTGGGTAGGTTTCAGCCATCTCATAGAATTACATAGAATATACACTGCCAGTCTATGCCGGCATTTATGCTCCACTCGAGCCTCCTCCCATCCTTCCTCATGTAACTATCAGCATAACCCTCTATTCCCTTCTCCCTCATATGCTTATCTAGCTTCCCCTTAAATGCATCTATACTGTTCGCCTCAACTACTCCCTGTGGTAGTGAGTTTCACATTGTCACCACTCCCCTGAATTACCTATTTGATTTCTTGGTTACTATCTTATATTGACGACCTCTAGTTTTGCACTTCCCCACAGGTGGAAACACTCTGTGTGTCTACTCCATCAAAACCTTTCATAATTTTGAAGGCCTCTATTAGGTCACCCCTCAGCCTTTTCTTTCAAAAGAAAAGAAACCCAGCCTGTTCATCGTTTCCTGATGGGTATAACCTCACAGTTCTGGTATCACAGAATCACAGAAACCCCACAGTGCAGATAGAGGCCATTTCGGCCCATCGAGCCTGCACCGACACATATCCCACCCGATCCCCGTAACCCCTACACCAACACATATCCCACCCTATCCCCGTAACCCCACGTATTTAATCCCCCTACCACTAAGGGTCAATTTTTTATCATAGCCAATCAACCTAACCCGCACATCTTTGGACTGTGGGAGGAAACCGGAGCACCCGGAGGAAACCCACGCAAACACGGGGAGAATGTGCAAACTCCACACAGACAGTCACCCGAGGCCGGATTCGAACCCGGGTCTCTGGCGCTGTGAGGCAACAGTGCTAACCACTATGCCACCGTGCCGCTCAGATAGATAAGTGTGAGGTATTACATTTTGGTAAATCTTTTTTGTACCCTCTCCAGTGCCTCTATATCCTTTTTATAATATAGCAACCAGAACTGTACACAAGTGTGGTCTAACCAAGGTTCTATACAAGTTTAGCATAACTTCTCTAATTCTAGAGGGATAGAATTTAAAAATAAACGCTAGTGCTTGGTTTGCCATTTTTCATGGCCTTATTAACCTGCATCGCTACTTTTAGTGATTTGTATATTTATACTCCTATCCATTTGCTCCTCTACCCCATTTAGATTCTTATTTTCCAAGTAATATGTGACCTCCTTATTTTTCTTACCAAAATGTAATACCTCACACTTATCTATGTTGAGATTCATTTGCCAATTACATGCCCATTCTGCAAGTTTATTAATGTCTTGTAATTTGCTGTAGTCCTCCTCGGTATTGACTATACCGCCCCCCCCCCCCCCCAAAAAATTTGGTGTCGTCCGCAAATTTAGAAATTGTGTTTTTGATTCCAAAGTCTGAATTGTTAATATAAATTTTGAACAACAGTGGTCCCAGCACCGATCTTTGTGGAATGTCACTTCCCACCTTCTGCCACTCTGAATAGCTACCCTTTACCCCTACTCTCTGCTTTCTGTCTTGCAGCCAGCTAGCTATCCATTCTGCTACTTGTCCCCTGATTCCGCATGCTCTGACCTTATTCATTAGTCTATTGTGTGGTGCCTTATCAAAGGCCTTTTGGAAATCTAGATATATTGCATCTACTGCATTACCCTTGTCTACTCTCTCTGTTGCCTCTTCAAAGAATTCAGTGAGGTTATTCAAGCAAGACTTTCCCTTTTGAAATCCATGCTGAGTATTCATTATTATATTTTTGGTTCTTAGATGTTTTTCTATTTTCTCTTTTAGTAGAGATTCTATTATTTTTCTTGTCACCGATGTTAAGCTGACTGGTCTAAAGTTCCCTGGACATGTTCTATTTCCCTTCTTAAATATAGGTATAACGTTAGCTATCTGCCAGTCCTCTGGCACTACACCTTTTTCTAATGAATTATTAAATATGTATAATGCCTCTGCTATCTCTTCCCTATATTCTTTTAAAATGCGCAGATGCAATCCATCTGGACCAGGGGTTTTATCCTCTGTTTGATTAGTTTAGTTAATATTTCTCTTTATTTTAAATGCGATTAAATCATTTCTAATCTCGTCTTCCGATGTCATGTCCATCTGATCCCCCTCCCTAGTAAATAGTGAAGCAAAATAATTATTTAATATTTCTGCCATTTTGCTATCCCTGCCTGTGACTTTATCTTGGTGGCCCTATTCCCATCCCGGCTTTCCTTCTGTTATTTACATGCCTATAGACTATTTTTACTATTTTTTGTTTTATGTTCCTTGATAATTTAATTTCATAGTTCCTCTTTGCCTTTCTATTTGTTTTTTTTAAACTTCTCTAGTAATCTCTTCGTAATCTTCCTTGTCACGCTCTCCCCTGCTGTCCATGTGTATGCCTCTTTCCTTACCCTCAATTTTTCCCTTGTCTTTACTCATCCATGGTGTCTCGGTGTTTAGTTTGTTCTTGTTTTTTACCGGAATATATTTTTCCTGGATTCTGTTGAACACCGTTTTAAATGTTTCCCATTGCTGTTCTACATCATTGTTTGCCAATATTGTTGTCCATTTTATTTTCCCAAGTTTTATTCTCAGCCCCTCAAAATCTGCTTTTCTCCAATCTATTTCCCTGATCTTTGTCATGCTTATGTGCTTCTCAATATATTATGATCACTATTGCCTAGATGTTCCCCTACTTTTGCTTCTCTTATCTGCTCTGGTTCATTCCTCATTACTAGATCCAGTAGCGAATCCTCCCTTGTTGGGCTTCTTACATACTGGATTAGAAAGAAGTCCTGTACACATTGTAGGAACTCCATTTCTCTACCTACCAGCTCTTCCCAATTCATTTCAGGGTAGTTGAAATCCCCATGATTATTATTTTATGTTTTTATTTATTTCCCCAATTTGTTTGCATATTTCTTCCTCCACCTCCCTTCCACTATTAGGTAGTCTGTAGACTACCCCTATTCGTGTGATTGATCCTTTATTATCTTCTATCTCTATCCACATGGATTCTATTTCTGCCTTACTGATAACTGTGTCACTTTTTTCTACTGCCATTATGTTATCTTTAATAAGTACAGCTACTCCACCTCCCCCTTTTCTCTCTCTTTTCTAATTATTTAATACCCTGCAATGTTTAATTCCCAGTCATCATTTTTCTGTAGCCATGTCTCAGTAATCCCTACCAAATCTGGTTCCTAGCAACGTATTATTGCCTCTAGTTCCCCTGTTTTATTATGGACACTGTGCATTGCTGTACAGTCAGCTCTATCTGCTGTTTGATATTTCTTACTGATTCAGTACATGCATATATTCCAAACTAAGGACTGTGGGGAGATTTTCCACTTCTGTGCCCCAGGCAAGCACTGGAAGCACATACCAGGAAATTATGAACTCTCAACCTGTAATGTACTTTCTACTAATTTTAATGGGTAGTAAATCACAGGCAGAGGGTGCACGACTTTCTGGTATGTGCTCCCAGCACATGCCTGCAACCCTGAAGTGGAAAACTGTCCCCACCCCCCACCCATTAGTGTTGTATAATAGGTTGTTATTTTACACGTAGTCAAAGGGATGCCAAGAATTCTTTTCTTTAAGGAGTCCAAATTGGTGAATTTGCATCCCATTAGTGGTTTCCTTCTAATCAGGGGACGTGAAACAGTTCAGTTTACATATAATTTCCACACTGATCAAAAATGATTGGATGATTATTTGGCAAGCTGTCTCGGGTAACTAACACAGTCCCTGTGCATCTCTGTCTAACTCCCAAAGGTGAAGCACTTGGCTTCCACTTGGCACCTCCCAGCAGCATGGTGGTGCTCAAAAAGCTCCTGTGACAATCGCAGGGATCAGTTCAGTCACCCACTCTGATGTAGTGCATTGAAACACCAACGCGCTAACAACCAAGCCCCCAATTTAAGTAATTTAATCTGTAGTAGTTATGCAACTGTTCTGTCTTTTTGCTCCATCAATATGTAAATGGACCATCCCTTGAGAAAGAAAGAAATTGCATTCATTATAGTGCCTTTTACATCCTCGGCTTTCCCAAATCACTTCACAGAAAATTACTTACGTTTTTGAAGTATAGTCATTCTTGTAACGTAGGCAAACGCAGCAGCCACAGCAAGGTTCCACAAACAACAATGAGATAAATGAACAGGTAATCTGTTTTGGTGATGTTGGTGAGGGATAAATGTTGGCCAGAACACCAGGAAAACTCCTCTGCTCTTCTTCGAATAGTGCCATGGGACCATTGACATCCACCTGAGAGGGCAGATGGGACCTCAGTTTAACATCTCATCCGAAAGATGGCATCTCTGACAGTGCAGCACTCCCTCAGTACTGCACTGGAGTGTCAGCCTATCTTGTGCTCCAGTCTCCAGAGTGGGTTGGAATCCATGACCTTCTGACTAAAACAAGAGTGCTCCAACGGAGCCAAGGCTGACATTTATGAGCTCTTCCTTCTCCTCCTATCTTTACTGTGATGAAATTGAGATTCATTGGACAATCTCTACTCTGTCCCATTCTTTTCTGGGACTTCAAATTGTAGAATTCCATGCCTCCTTGAGTTTTTCCTGCATCCTAGGGTTTTAAAATCCAATCTTGGTACAATCTAATCTTCTCAATCTTTGTGGTGTCCTGCAATCTGCACCTTGGCTTTTCACTTTGGTTCCTTGATGTATTATTTAAACTACTGGCACAGCAACAGTGAGGTCTATAATCTGCAAACAACTAACTTAGAATCCTTGATTTTATAGAATAAAATGTGAAAGTGATTCTATTTTTATATTCAGTTCAACCAGGTAACTGGCAACCGGACGAACTAATCCTGTTCAAACTGTGTGATGCAACTTCATGTGTAATGTTACGTTTCCCATCCCTTGGTACTTACTAATTTCAGTATGCATTTCCTTGTATTCTAGGTGTGGTCTCTGGCTGCTGTTGCCACAGACTCCTTCCTCAGTCACCATCCGGACCCCGACATAGAAACACCATGGGCACGACATCCATTTGGCCGGCAGCTCCTGGAGTCGCTGTAAGATTGATTTGGGAGACACTTGTAATTAAGGGATGTGGCAAATTGGACAGGAGTTCGGGGCCTGGCTTGTCTGAAATGACCTGAAGCCTGTCTCTGTGCGACCCCTCATTAAGCGGCAAGGCGCTGTGAGAAATCCCTTTGAAACTACAGGAAACTTTGGTTTATCCGGAGGTTGTATGTCCGGAAACCTCGATCTACCGGCAGAAATCAGGAGCCGTTTCGTTAGGTTTTTTTTCTTCTCGTGGCTTTGTTTTCAACAGTCGGGCTCTGGAAAGTCTCTCTGAAGCTGTTGCTAAGCTACAGAGACGCTTCCAAGGTACGGGCCGACTGTTTACAAGCTGTTGCTAAGCAACAGTGTTTGTTGTCAGATACGGAGATGAAAACCTCCGTATGCTTCAACATTAACTTTGTATGTCCGGCAGTTTTGATAGATTGGCAACAGCTCGGTCCCGTCGGTGCCGGATATAACAAAGTTTCCTATATATTCAGTGCAGGAAAAATCAAAAACTTAATTTTTAAGGAACTTATGAATGAAGTGTACTATCATCTTGTAATTTCTTAAATTTTAACAAACACTCCGTACTGAAGGCTCCTGCAAGCCTTTTTTTACCCTGCTTCATAGAAAGAAAGACTTGCATTTCTATAGTGCCTTTCATGACCTCGGGACATCCTAAAGCGCTTTACAGCCAATGCAGTACTTTTGAAGTATAGTCACTATTGTAATGTAGGAAACGTGGCAGCCAAGGTCCCACATACAGCAGTGTGATAAAGACCGGATCATCTGTTCATGAAGTTGGTTGAGGGATAAATATTGGCCAGGACACCGGGGATAACTCCCCCGCTCTTCTTCGAAATAGTGCCATGGGATCTTTTACGTCCACTTGCGAGGGACCATGGTTTAATGTCTCATCTGAAATACGGCACCTCCAACAGTGTAGTAATCCCTTAGATTTTGTGCTCAAGTCTCTGGAGTGGGGCTTGAACCCCTGACCACCTGATTCAGAAGCTAGAGTGTTGCCACTGAGCCACAGCTGACACCTTCATGGTATATTTGTTAGGACTGGAACACTGTTGTTGAAACTAGGGACATCTGCGGGAGCTCAGAAATTGGTGGTTTTGCTAAATGTTTGGAACTTCACCATGACCTGAATTGCTGTGCTAATTTTAATTTACAAAAAAAAGAACGTCTCCTGCCTTCCCAATTCCATGCTTTCTGTTGTTGGGAGAATCTGGCATGTGGGCATCTCCACAATGATTGATCTGAAGGTGCTGTGCTTTGCAGAGTTGAATAGTTCCCTCTTTCCACACCCCAGAATGGGATTCAGTGCTACTGCAAGGCTCTCCAGCCAGAGGCAGTTGTTTTTAAGGGTGGCCACATTCAGTGACCACAGATTTAAAGCAAGGCCCTGTGAATAGGAGTCATTTTAAATGTGGTTACGATAGTGAACAGGAGGGGTCCCACTTCCACCTCCTGTACTGCTTTATTGATGTATCCTTAATTGGTTCTGTGTTTCTCCACAGCCTGACTCATTACAGCACAATACATGATGTTCAGACACTAGCCATGCTATGCAGTGTGTTTGAGGCTCAGTCCAGGCCTCAGGACTGCTACGGCAGCATAGGACAGCAACTGTACCAGCGCACTTCTACCTCTACTCCTTTTTTACACTATGTAAGTGTATATTTACTGTTAGCACATTCTGGGGTCTGTACCACATTATGCTTCTACTCCTAATTGCAGTGTATAGATGTAATTAGGTACGGTTGGAGCCAGTGCTACAGGCTGCTCTCTACCAGCCACAGTACGTTGAGTTAGAATAGTCCTAATGAGATCCCTATGCCAACCAAATGGACTGAGGGAGAGACCGAGATGCTGGTGGGTAGTTGTGCAACTGGTCCTTGCCTTGAATGCTGAAGTGTTGCTGATGCTCTGATGCTTGTGTTGAGCCTGCCTGGGGCCTGACCTTTTTGTGAGCATAGCCCTGGCTGTTCATAGGTGATGGCAGGGGGTCAAGCCTGCCTGGGGCACGGGAGGAGGGTCAAGCCTGCCCGGGGTGGGGGGGGGGGTCTAGCCTGCCTGGGGCACGGGGGGGGGGTCTAGCCTGGCCTGGGGCGTGGCGGGGGGGGAGGTTCAAGCCTGCCTGGGGTGCGGGCGGGGTTAAGTCGCAATCTGTTTGTTTGTGGAAGTGAAGGGGTTAATTCTCTGTCTGTTAGGGGCAGGTGGTTTGAATATTATTTCATGTTATTTGAATGTTGTCTGTGGCCTGAGTTCAAGTTCTGATCAGCATGTATCCACTTAACATTTGTAAACTGATTGCATCAGTGTTTCCATAGCTCTGCTCTGTAGAGTACTCTAAAGCAGCTTCTCTATTCTCACAGTCAGGCTATGCCTCTTCAGGGTCCTACTCAAGCACATCTGAAACTATCGTCGGGTCTACTGGATGGAACACAGGTAAGGCAGTCCTGGAAGAATGGAGTAATATGAGCAGATAGCTTTGGTGTAAAGATGCCCTGATTTTGGGGGCTGTTGGAGTGGATGGAACAGGGTATTCTACAAGACAGTAGAAATGAGATTTAATCATTAACGAGAGGTTTCTGTGTTGGCAAAAAAACAGCAAAACAAATGAAAACACTCCCCTCTATCCTGCAGTACATCACAGTGTAATCTCTACAACGCCCTCCTCTGTCCTACAGTACATCACAGTGTAATCTCTACAACACTCTGCTCTATCCTTTTGGTTGTGGTGGTTGAAGATCAATCATCACAGCCCCAGGACATTGCTGCAGGAGTTCCTCAGGGCAGTGTCCGAGGCCCAACCATCTTCAGCTGCTTCATCAATGACCTTCCCTCCAACATAAGGTCAGAAATGGGGATGTTCGCTGATGACTGCAGTGTTCAGCGCCATTCGCAACTCCACAGATAATGAAGCAGTCCATGCCCGCATGCAACAAGACCTGGACGACGTTCAGGCTTGGGCTGATAAGTGGCAGGGTAACATTCATGCCACAGAAGTGCCTGGCAATGACTATCTCCAACAAGCGCGAGTCTAACCACCTCCCCTTGGCATTACCATCGCCGAATCCCCCACTGTCAACATCTTGGGGGTCACCAATAACCAGAAACTTAACTGGACCAGCCACATAAATACTGTGGCAACAAGAGCAGGTCAGAGGCTAGGTATTCTGCAGCGAGTGTCTCACCTCCTGACTCCCCAAAGCCTTTCCACCATCTACAAGGCATAAGTACGGAGTGCAATGGAATACTCTCCACTTGCCTGGATGAGTGCAGCTCCAACAACACTCAAGAAGCTAGACACCATCCAGGACAAAGCAGCCCGCTTGATTGGCACCCCATCCACCACCTTAAACATTCACTCCCTCCACCACCGGCATACCGTGGCTGCAGTGTGTACCATCTACAAGATGCACTGCAGCAACTCGCCAAGGCTTCTTCGGCAGCACCTCCCAAACCTGCAACCTCTTCCACCTAGAAGGACAAGGGCAGCAGGTGCATGGGAACACCGCCATCTCCAAGTTCCCCTCCAAGTCACACACCATCCTGACTTAAAAGTATATCGCCGATCCTTCATCGTCGCTGGGTGAAAATCCTGGAAATCCCTACCTAACAGCACTGTGGGAGTACCATCACCACACGGACTGCAGCGGTTCAAGAAGGTGGCTCACCACCACCTTCTCAAGGGCAACTAGGGTTGGGCAATAAATGCTGGCCTTGCCAGCGACGCCCTGATCCCATAAACAAATTTTAAAAAAAATCTCTACAAAACCTGCTCTGTCCTACAGTACATCACAGTATAATCTCTACAACACTCCGCTCTATCCTACCAGTACATCAGTGTAATCTCTACAACACTCCACTCTATCCTACTGTACATCAGTGTAATCTCTACAACACTCCCCTCCGTCATACACTACATCACAATGTAATCTCTACAAAACCCACTCTTCTTTATGCAGATACCACCTCTTTTTTTAATACCGTCTGTATATCAGTAACTGTGGGCTGTTGTAGCCACCAAATGGAATAGCACAGAACGATGTAATTTCGCAATAATCACTGGAGTAATGACGCTCACTGACTGTTCCTGTGATGTTTCAGAGGACTTCACCACATGAATCAGGATATTTAACCTTTAAATTTCAGCCCATTACAGTGGCTCATTCCAGACTTGCATGAGTTGCCATTCATAATCACCATAACAACTTAGCAGCTCATTACCACCAGAATTGGTCTTGCAAATTAATTTTCCAAAATTAGCCAAGTCTTTGAGGTTTATGGGAACTGAATTCTGGAGTAGGTTGCAAGACTGTGAAGCATTTCATGTATTCAGATGATAACAATCGCGTGGTTTGTGATCATTTGAACCCACTGATTTTGAGCTGCAGCCTGTAACCAAGCCCAGCCCAGTTTTCAGTATTAATACTGAGCTAATAAGTCACTGACTGATCCTATACTGCTGCTGTTCATTTCACTTGCCGTATGAGCCGACTCCGAATGTTCAAACAGGATGAAGCAATGTCATGAATGTCTGCAGTATGGCCCTGAGCTCTTACTGTTTCTCTATATGCTGTTGACATGTTTAGGGTCGGTAGTGATGCTGAGGGTTTTCGAGCCTCACCCAGTGGTGATTGTTGCACTGACTTCAGTGTGTAATGTGTAATAAATATGCTAACACACTATGTTTCAGTGGGCCGGGAATCCGAGCACTTCAGCTCTTGGTGCTACGAGTCACCAGATGACTATCGTTCTGGAAACCAGATCTACATGGATCCAAAGGAACGAGAGAAGGAGCAACATGAAAAGAACAAAAAGTGAGCGACCACACTTTACCCATCCTTATATGGTATAAAACAACTACGAGAAACCTCTGGCGGCCAATCATTTAAGCTTTGATTTAGTCTTCTGGTTTAAAAAAAAAATGTCTTCCCTCCCTCTTGCAGATGTTGACTCCTTACTGGGGACACGAGCATTAGCCAATCAGTATCTCGTCAAATGGCTATTGTTTATGTGTGAGTTTTGTCAGTGAACTATTTTACTATGAAGGGCGTCACAGGAAAGCCCAAACCTGCTCTCATGGGCTGTCCATGCAGGTGCAATAGGAGTTGCTGGGTAACAATCAAATGCAGGGACCTTAGCCAAATATTCCCTCCCCTTTAACCGAGGCTGCTGAGGCCAATTGTAGCACTCCTACTGCCCATCTGGCAGAAGTCAGTTAGTACAGCCCAGGCATCCGATCTGGCTCCATGTTGGTCTCTATGGTTCAGCTACTCACTGGGTAGACTTGCTGAATCGTCCCTTAGTGTTACGATTTTTTTTGGGGTGGGGAGGGAAGAAAGATTAGAGGCCTGGATGATTCATTGTGATTTAAATCTGGTCATTTGTACTGGGCTGGGAGTTCTTTGGTAGCAGACTCAATGGAGAGATGAAAATAGGCCATGGGGGAATAGAAAGAAATTTGAACCACAGTGGTGCACGCTGCTTCAATCTGTCTGCTTTCTCTGGACTTTCTCTGTCCTCGGCTGCTTACTAGATGTAGTGTAATTCACAGAACAAAAGTTAGTACTGACTGTATCATCATCCCAGTTTAATGACCTTGATGATAGAAAGGGGCAGTGGCCTCTGAAAGAGAGTGCCTGTTAGGTTGTGGGTAGCAATAATGTGCAGCAACATAGTGATGTGGAACATAGGTATGCATTGGGATCCCCACACCTCGAAGTCCTGACCTCAACGTCATCACTGTGGGCAAGAACTGAGTGAGGCCAGGAGCTTCTGCAGAGTGGGAGGGAAACCTTGTGCCTGGGCTGTGCTCGTGCAATATCCACCAACTGCTGTCGTTTGCAGAGACCCTGGGGCAGGTCTTTCATCCTCTCAAATAATTTGAGGGATACATAACTTGGGGAGATTCAATTGGGGAAAGAGGAGAAACTGAGGGAGTTGAACTAAAGCACTTCACTGAATGGAAAATCTGCCTGTGTATTTCTCATGCTGAGCTAATATTGTTTGCATAGTTTCTGAATTTGTGATTTAGCTTCCCTTCCCTCAATCTCCAGGCTACTTGACCCAGCCAACATGCTGCAATATGATGACTTTAAGAAGTGTTATGGGGAGATCCTGTACCGCTGGGGTCTGCGAGAGAAACGTGCAGAGGTGTTAAAGTTTGTCTCCTGTCCTCCAGACCCTCACAAGGGGATTGGTAAGTACAGATTTTAAAGCAGTAACCTCATTTTGGTCTGGGTTTATGCTGGTTGGTGCAGTGGAGGTACCAGAAACTCAAACTGGTGATACTTCAGTACTCAATACCCATCTGATTTTACCTTGTGTGGCCAGTGCTCTAGTGAGTTTGTTAGTTATGGCTCAAGTGTGTTGAAGTTGAATGGGTTATTCTACAAAAGGTCAGCTCTCTAAATCATAATGACTGTGGCAAATTCTTAATGGTGAGAGATTAGGAACTGTAGAGGAGCAAAGGCATTTGGGTGTCCAGGTATACAAATCACTAAACAGGTACAAAAAATATTGAAATGGGCGAATGGAATGTTGGCCTTTATCTCACGGATGCTGGAATACGAAAGAGCGGAAGTTATGCTTCAGTTGTACAGAGCCTTGGTCAGACCCCATCTGCAGTACAGCGTTCAGTTCTGGGTACCACACCTCAGGAAGGATATATTGGCCTTGGAGGAGGCACAGTGCAGATTCACCAGAATGATACTGGGGCTTATAGGGTTAATGTATGAGGACAGGTTGTATAAATTTGGCTTGTATTCTCTTGAGTTTGGAAGGTTGAGGGGTGATCTAATTAAAGTGTTCAAAATGATGGCCTTGAATTTCCTGCGTATTTGTGCCTAGAGACACGCGCAAATCAAATATGTGGCCTAAAAGGGTGTTAGTGAGTTACGCACGTAATTACAGTACGCCCCAATCCAATTGTCTGTCAATCCCTCCGCCTGAACGCATCTCCACCTATAACACTGGCCGTGTCCTCAAGTTACAGAGCCTCATGTACAAGTTTTCTGCAGTTGCACTTGCTCAAAGGCTCTCTTTAAAATTAACACCAGATTTTCAGGCGCAGCAGAAAACAGTCATTCTGTAGGTTATTGCAGTTTTTTGAGTTAAAAAAAAAAAAGATCTTAAAAGATCTGCTCTGCATTTTCTGTTTCTTTTAATGCATTTTATGCTAAGTCACATTAAAAAAAATTAAAAAGCTTCCCCGATTACAGGTTCTTAACCACCTGTCTAAGGTGCATGAATGATGGTTGAGTCAGTTGAAACTTTAATTTTCATACTTAAAGAAGGAATATAGGGTGTGAGTTCAGCACTTTCTTTGGGCCCCAATGTTTACGCTGTTTTACGGTCATTTTTACGTTCGGGCATATTCTAATAAGAAATTTGAGCATAACTTGACATCGGTGGAATGGGCATGTGAATGGGCACATTTTCAGGTCTAACCTCCGAGTTGCGTCCACAAAGGAAATTCTAGGTCGATGAAAGAGTTTGATAGGATAGATACAGAAAAGCTTTTCCTCTGGTGGAGAAATCCAGAGCAAGGGGGCACAATGTTAAAATTCAAGCTCGGCCATTCAGGAGTGCAATCGGGAAGGATTTTTTCCACTCAAAGAGCAGTGGAAATCTGGGTTTCTCTCCTCCAAAAGGCTGTGGATGCTGGGCCAATTGAAATCGCCAAGACTGAGATCGACAGATTTTTGTTCGGTAAGGGCATCAAGGAATATGGATGGCGGGCGGGTGGCGGGAATAAAGAAATGGACCATCAAGGGAGTTTTGTTCTAGGAGGAATCAAAAACAAATGCATCATCAGATAGCCAGGAGACTACTGCTCACATCTTATCCACTTAAGCATGGGAATTAGTTAATATCTTAATTGCCTAACAATTGAGAAGAATTTGTTTAGTCACCAAATGAGCCTATGTTAATATCAGGGACAGAAGTGTCATTGAGGGGCAGCCCCGTGCTCCCCAGGTCACTGCTCACAGTGCCTGAACCACCAGAGAGCTAACGGTGCTCCTGAGAGATTAATCCCCTATGTAACGTCTAGTAGAGACTCCGTTGGAAGCTACTAAAAATAACAAGGTGTTCAGGCCTAGTTTTTTGCGGTGTCTTTTTGCTTCTGTATAATTATCTTTCTTGTAAATAAATCTATTAGTTGTAGGCTGAAAGTAACAGTCTGGCCAGTAGTATTTACTGAATAGGTGGTGGGGATTTCCTGTGGATTACTCTGTAATTAAGGGCAATTGTTAGTCCTGGACACGTGCTGTCCCACACACAGTACACTGTATAAGGGTGTAGGTTGCTGTTTAGGTGAAACTTTGTCCACTCATGGAAACCGTCGGCGTTGTGGGCTCAGGAGGTAAGCATGCAGGTGCAGCAGGCGGTTAAGAAGGCAAATGGTATGTTGACCTTCACAGCGAGAGGATTCGAGTACAAGAGCAAGGATGTCTTACTGCAGTTGTACAGGGCCATGGTGAGACCACACCTTGAGTATTGTGTGCAGTTTTGGTCACCTTATCTGAGGAAGGATGTTCTTGCCATGGAGGGAGTGCAGCGAAGATTCACCAGACTGATACCTGGGATGGCAGGAATGACTTATGAGGAGAGATTTGGTCGATTAGACTTATATTCGCTAGAGTTTAGAAGAATGAGAGGGGATCTCATTGAAACTTATAAAATTCTAACAGGACTAGACAGACTAGATGCAGGAAGGATGTTCCCGATGGCGGGAAAGTCCAGAACCAGGGGTCACAGTCTAAGGATAAGGGGTAAGCCATTTAAGACAGAGATGAGGAATTTCTTCACCCAGAGAGTGGTGAACCTGTGGAATTCTCTACCACAGAAGGCAATTGAGGCCAATTCATTAAATATATTCAAGAAGGAGTTAGATATATTTCTTAAAGCTAAAGGGATCAAGGGATATGGAGAGAAAGCAGGGACAGGGTACTGAATTTGGATGATCAGCCATGATCTCATTAAATGGCAGAACAGGCTCGAGGGGCCTAATGGCCTACTCCTGCTCCTATCTTCTGTGTAGGATGGAGGTGTTGGGAGAAAGCTCACACAAGGACATGCCAGTGTAAGGAGGATGCTACTTAATACAGGGAGTGATGGTGGACAAAAGACGTTAATTACAGGAGAGAAACGGTTACAGAGATTGATTGTGTAGGTTTCATGTGTTCTATTTGCTGAAAGATGAGGCAGCTTTAAACTGAGTTTAGGGCAGAAATATTTTGACAGTTCTTTGCCCAGTATTAAATGTTTTAATTACAGTTTAATTTTTCTCTGCTTTCTCCTTCAGAGTTTGGGGTGTACTGCTGTCACTGCCGCAGTGAGGTACGAGGGACACAGTGTGCTATTTGCAAAGGTTTCACTTTCCAATGTGCCATCTGCCATGTTGCTGTCCGGGGATCTGCCAACTTCTGTCTCACCTGTGGGCATGGCGGCCATACCAGTCACATGATGGAGTGGTTCCGGACCCAGGAAGTGTGCCCCACGGGCTGTGGCTGCCACTGCCTGCTCGAGAGCACATTCTGAAAGAAGCCTACCGCCACTGCTAGTTATAGGAGGCCTTGGATAGCATTCCAGAATATTCTATCTGTTGCTCTTAACTGAAATTGTGACCGTCAATTGAACAGAGATGTGGAAACTTTAATCAGTGGGAGAACTTTGAGACTGGAGTTTTATTCTTAGAGGCACTAGGACAAATCTTCAGACTTTCAAATCATCTGGGCTCTGCTTTCAAGAGTGGAGCGAACACGGGTTGCACATATTCTCCGGCACAGCAACGATGAATGGCGAGATTCAAAAGCAAGATTTATTTATAAAAACTTTTTTTTTAAATTAACTAAAATGGGGATTTGTTTCATTGTTAGCGGTAATCACTGTGCAGCTGTTAATGCTGATCCTACATACTTACCGTGTACGAATGAAAATGTTTCACAACTAACACAAGCACAGACTTGCAATGACTACAATCGATAAAGCTGTGGTTGGTAAACCAGGGCTTTGTTTAGCAGAAGTATTACTCGCTCAGTGGTTTGTGCGGGCTTTTTTTCTAGTTTTCATGGTTTGCTGCTGATATATCTCCACACTGCTTGTGGAGTGTTTGTATTGACTTCCACAAGTTGAAGAGTAATGATAATTAAGTTTGGCAGAGGTACTGGGTGCTGCAGTGGGTTAGATGCTGGCTTCACTCCTGGAAGCTTGATAAAAATCCAGCCCAAACTGACTCCTCTGTCCATTTGCTCTAAGCATCCTACATGATATGAGTTTGGGCAGTCTAGATTACATTTCTGATGGGCATAGGCCCACAGCATAAAACTGCCTTGAATTTGGCACTAAATTGTGAATGTCGCTCAATACGCTGCAGAATGGGTAGTGTGGGAAATTGAAAGAAATGCTCCACTGATGCAGTAGGGGGTCCTCTCTGAGACCGGGGGCTGAGGCATATTACTGGGGCAGAATAGAGGGAGCTTTACTCTGTTTCTAACAGTGCAGTACCTAACCTGGGACTGGTTGATACTGACGCTACATGCTCCAAATGGAAAATGGTCTATTTCTTAGCACTAACATCCCTCATCTTCAGCACAGAATACTCTCGTTAAAAAAAAAAAAAAAAAAAAAAATTTAAAAATTCATGAAGCTTAGTAGGGCAGTTCTTGAATGGATTGGCCACGTCGAATCGGTTTCGTTGTCTGTATGCTAATGTTGAGCGGGCCCTCCAGCTAAGTTGGCAAGTTCTGTCAGAAGCTAAAGAATTGCCTGGCAACTGACTGGTTGGTGGGATTGAACATAGGTTGTAACTGTAGTGCTGACAGGTAATTTAACCAGGCCCTTTGCCATCATTACTGGGGACAGGGCTTGCTTGATTTTGCAAGAGAAGCACAGCTTTGATTGTAACTTATTCTGGTTTTCACTGGGCCCATAACCGTAGCGGGGAGTGTGTTATCCAATGCTAAGGATACAGGACTCTCAATCCATGCATTTCATCTGCAGTAAGAGCCATTCTTCAGGCTGTTTCTGGGAGAAGCAGTGTTCTGTTTACTCTCGCTTGCAGCTTAATGAAAGTCGCCGCACATATAATTTGAAGTTCTTGTACCCTTAGGAAGCACTGAACCTATTTCTGAGCAGACCAGCCGGTTTTCAGTTCTGTACACTGGGGTTGTGTCGTTTTCAGTTCTGTACACTGGGGTTGTGTCTGTGTGACTGACATTTCTAGCTAAACTCTATTCATTAATGCTGACAGGAAAATGAATAGCAAATTCTTCATAAGTTGATTCAAGGAATTACCCCTGGCCTCCTGCACAGTGGCCAAGTTAAAAATACACTAATGGATCATATAATCCACTAGTCCCCCTAAAGAATTGATCGACTGAAAGTACTATTTGTGGCAGTCCTAGTATTACAGGCAAACAGCTATTTACACATGTTGGTTTTTGGTTTACGTGGGTCAATTGTTTTGTTTTCCCAACACTTCCCCAACCGCTTCCTCTTTTAGTACTTTATGTAGTTGGGTCAGCTAAGGGTAAGAATTGTTTAGACTGCATGATTAAAACCCAGTATTGTATTTGTATGAAATGAATAGGTTGTTGCTCTGCTTAATGAAACCACCCCATTTCGACCGTGTGATGAACCAAGTGGTCTCTGATCCCCCACCCCCGCAGTGACCTCTGATCCCCTACTGTTGCTACCCCCCCCCCCCCGGCACAGTGACCTCTGATCCCCTACTGTCCCTGCCACCCCTGCACAGTGACCTCTGATCCCCTACTGTCCCTGCCCCCCCTGCACAATGACCTCTGATTGCCCACTGTCGCTGCACCCCCTGCTTAGTGACCTCTGATTCCCCCACTGTCCCTGGGCGCCCCCTCCCCCCCCCCCCACACACACACACACACACACACACACACACACACTGGCCGCTGATCCCCCACTGCCCCAGGTCCCCTGCACAGTGACCTCTGAACCCCCACTGTCTCTTGCGTCATGCGCAGTAGCCTCTGATTCCCCCACTATTTCTGGCCTCCTGCACCCTGGTTTTCATACAGCTTGGTTTCCTGCTGGCACACAAGGTATAAACGAAAAAATTAATTGCATGTTCTTTTGTGTACATTGTTTCTGGGAGAGGGAGTTAAACTTTGCCTGACAGCAGCTCGTGTAAAATCCATGGCATGGAGAGGAAGGATCAGTGGAGGCATTAGCAGTTATATCTTTGGGGTGCTCCTTGCCCATAGTCCATGGTCTTTGTAATGCCTACTTTTTGTTGGCCTGCTGTTTCGCCCTCTTTGTAGCAGTCCATGGTGATAGTACAGGCTGGTGAGGGAGCTGCAGAGAAGAGCTTTCCGTGGTTTGTACTTGGGCAGTTTCTTCAGTGTCCGTTTAAGCATACGTCAGTTGTATATAAGCTTACAGAGCTGATTAATATGTTGACTATTTTAATCCCTTGGGTAGTTGAGTAAGCAGCAGGCTTGCTTCTCGAGGGTCAAGGGTCTAATTCCATCTTGTGTGGACCATTCCAAAGCTATTATGGTTGCCACGGCTGTATTCCTGGAGGTTTCATTACATGACCCGGTACCTCCAAACGCCCCGCTCCCGCTATTGGTCACCCGACATGTCAATCCTCGCGGCACACCCACATCCCCCACCAATTGGAACCCAAACAGATTCTTCCTCACCAGATTGGATGATTCTTGACCGTCAGTCAAACAGCCTTTTTTTTCCCCATCTAATATTTTTATAACTAATAAACACAAGTGTTCAAGGAAAACAAAAAACAAAAATCACTTTTTAATGCCCCTATGATTTTTCTCCCTGGCTGCTCATAGCAGTGTCCTGGAGATTAACCTTTAATTCCTGAAGACTCCAGGACAATAAGCTATACATCTTCATGAGCATTTATCCACTTGGTGTTTTTATTTTTAGACCTGTGCACATCTGAGGTGTTCCTTCACGCTTATGCTTGTGTCACGTTCCGTTCAATGGGACATGCCCTGTTCAGTAAGAACCCACTTAATGATTACATCATTTCTGTCACTGTTTAAATGTTAATATTGCTGCTCCATTTCTGCTACAGAAACTACATTGCTAAGCTACCAAGTTCAGGAACTGAAGCTACATTTTGTAATTAACTTGTAAATTGTGTATAAAGTGGACACTGTACATACTGTACTGTTGAAAGTAAATCTTTCTGCTATGATCTTGCTTTTGGTAACTGGCATTTGATGACCTGTCAGTATGGATGATCACGATTTCAGAGTTTACCTTCCTCTCGTCCCCTCCCCAGTAAGGGTTTATGTTTTTAAAAAAAACATGGAGATCTAATGTGTTGACTTGGTCCTAATAAGCAGTGTAAACTGACATACTGAGTCTTTCCTATCAGATAGTGAGTGAATGAAGTCGAACGTATGAACTAAAACAATGTAACAAGAACTCTTTTTATATGGAAGATTAATTAGTTGGAGATGTCCATGTACTTGGATTACTTCCTTTTGTTATCTGTAAAGTCTGTGGGTTGTGCAGTTAATAAATACACAGACTTCAGAAGTAACAAACAAAACAGGTCTTTACTATTCGAAGGTCCGGGCGAATCTGCCCAATAACTCCTGGCACAACACTTATATACTGGTGTGGTCACTATCGGTATTACAGTATACAGAAGCCAAACAAATAGTGCCACACCTAAAGTAGTTCCCTTAAAGGTGAACGGTTACATTCAATAGTTCCCTTAAAGATAGACGGGTACATACACTACAATCCTCCCTTTTTAGCTTATTACTTACAGAGTCCCCGTTAAACATACATATCTTCAACTTCCTATAAAACAAATTACAGATATAATCTCGGTGGAGTCAATGTCATATAAAACAATTTACAAATATAATCTCGGTGGAAACAGTTCACAGGTTCAGTCTCTGCAGAAACAGTTCATAGATTCAGTCTCTGATCTTGACTCGTTCCGAACAACATTTCTTTGGTGTAGCCGGATTACCTGGCTAGCGTGACTCCTCCATAGCCTTTTTCTTGACGTAACAGCTTGAACCTTCGTCCTGTTGAACCAGCAGTGCGGACTTTTACAACCAACTGGCTGTCTTGACATTTTCCAGTTTTTCAACTAATTTAGCTCCTTTCGTAATGTCCCGCCTGGAATGGTAGAAGTGCTAATATTTTAGACAGTTATTATCTTCTGCTTCTTTTTCTTTTCTGCCTTTTTGAAACTCTCGGCGCTCCTTTCTCGGCTGCCAGCTGTAGCGCCACCAACTCTCTATGTTCCTTAGACCTTAAGTGCTTCCTCCGGATTTCAGCACTTTGAGAGTTTTCATCACAAGCTGGGCAGACCACATCCTCGTAATATTCAGTGTCACTCAACAGGTCATGGTAATATTCGGGTTCGTCCTGAGTTAGGCCAGCGAGAGAGACTTCTTCTTCCTCCTCACCCGTCTGGATGTTAGCTGACGGTGGTTCCTTCCCTAAACATCTTTCTTGAAAAGCCTTCTTCATGCATTCATATTCATCCCGCTCTTCCTGGGTTATCTGCCATTCCTTCACGACGGACCTCATTTGTGAGTTCAATACCTTCCTTTCCATCGGTAATTGCGTTATCAGGCTATTTAACCTTCTACTGAAGTAACAGTTTCCACATTCTTCTGTTCACCTTGACGTGATTCAACGTACTTTTGGCATCCTTGCAAAATTTGTGTTGCCACCTCAGCTATCTCCGTGACTTTTGAGAGCTCCGAACTCGTTCCCCCTGAAGATTGAAGCTCGTGTTCAGATTGTTCCCCTTGCAGAGTCTTGTCCTTCAGCATATGAAGGAGTTGGCTGACCGTTAACTCTTCCCTGGGAACACGGTGGATCAGAGTCTTCTCCATTTCCTCCACCTCTTTCTCCAATACTTCCACCTTACGCTCCTCTTGAACTTTGGCTTTCAGCGCTCGGAAAAGTTGCGCCCTGATGCTCTCTAGTTCATGTTCAGGGACCATTCTTACAGTGTCCTGTTCTTCCACTGAAAGGATTCCCAGTTGAATCTGTTCTTCAAGTTGTTGAACCTCGGTCATTGCCGCCTCATATTTGTCTTGGGTGTCCTTCAATGTTTTTATAAGTTCTTGGACATCCTGTCTTTCATGCTCTGCCATGATTTTCACCTCTAATTTCTCATCTATGGATGGATCTCCCACCGATGAGTCTGTCTTGGCCTTGAGCTCATCAAGAATTTCCTGCAGCCGTTGGACTTCTTGCTCATGTTCAACCTTTAGTTGTTCATATGCTTCTACTGAAACTAGCTTTTCGGAGGCTGCCGAGTTAACCCCCTCCAGAATTGTAGCCTGGGCCTGTTCATACTGTTCTTTCAACTTCTCACACTCTGCTTGTAAGGAGTCGTAGAGCAGAACTGGAATAAAATCCTGGCTCCCTGAAGATTCCTCTTCCTTTGGTTCATTCTGTAAATATTCTAGTTCCTGAACAGCATCAGGGGAATGTGATTGGTATTTGACCACGATGGCTCTATGGTCACTCTCTGCTTGAGCTAGCTGTCTCTGTAGTCTTTCCAGGTTCTCCCATTCGGTGTCCCAGAACCTTTCCATATTTTTCATCTCTTGTACGAGACGGTCACTCAACTGTTCTAATTGTTGTCGTACTTTGACATAAGTTTGCGTCCGAGCTCGGTGTTCTTCCGTCATGGATGAATCCTTTGCTTGAACAGGCTCAGAATTCTCTGTCAACCTGGAGTTCTGCTCTGCAGCTTTATTCTTCTTGGTACCATAAGTCCTTCTGCATGTCTTCGTTTTCTTTCCCATTGTCGGCAAGTCCCTTTTAGCCTTGTCTTCCATATTCGACTTGGTCTTATCATCATCCATTTCAGAATCTGAGCTAATAGCTTGCACCGAGTCCTCCCTCATTATGGCTTTTAGGTAATGCCATTCCATGTCTATTTTCTTAATCCACTCCCGTCCTAGAAGTGGTGGTCCTCCCTCAGGTAATACGTACAAGTTCATTCTTGGGTGTTCTTTACCCCTATCTCTCTCCTTGACTCTTATTTTCCCCACGGGGTATACGTTATGCCCCGTGTATGTCTGTAATACGAACTTGGTATTTCTTAAAGGTATGTGAGAGAATAGCCGGTGGTAGTCCCTTCGGTTGATGACTGATAGAGCTGATCCAGTGTCCAGCTCCATTCTTACTTGGACTCCAGCTATTTTTAGTATGACCCAGATGGCCTGTAGATCCGTTTCTTTACCCACATTGTGGATTCTCAGCCTACCCAGCTCCTGGTTGTTTGGGTCTGAGTCTGAATTCTGTTCGTCTGAACTCTTCTCAGCCACCTTGTGTACCTTGTTGTACTTTTCTTGTGGTGGCTTCCTTTGATTATTGGTCTTTTTCCCGGACCGGCATACCTTCGCGATGTGACCCAGTTTGCCACATTTCCTACACTCTTGGTTCTTAAACCAGCATTGATTCTGGTCATGCGTGGTCTTCCCACAACGGTAGCATTTTGTTGTGCTTGAAGTAATTTGGTCCACCCCAAGTGCCGCCGCCTTTAGTTGCATTTCCGCCGTTCCTTTCGCTGCGGCTTCGTGCGATGCAGCTATAAGGACAGCCCTGTCCAGTGTGAGGTCGTTCTCTTCCAGTAGTCGCTTCTGCGTCCCTTCTTTGGACAATCCGCATACGAACTTGTCCCGCAGCGCTTCTGTCAGATTCCCTCCGAACTGGCAGTATTTCGCTAGCCTACGCAGTTCGACCAAGTATTCCGCATTGCTTTCGTCTTTCTTCTGCGTTCTTGCGTAGAATTTGAATCGTTCAGCCAGCATCAGCGGTGTGGGGTTCAAATGGTCCTTCAGCACAGCCACAATCTCTTCGAAGGTCTGATCCGCTGGTTTATTTGGTGCTATTAGATGCTTCAAGAGCCCGTATGTTTTTGCCCCCATCGAGTTTAGCAATGTTATCGCCTTGTCGTCTTCCTCTATTTTGTTGGCTTCGCAATAGATCTCTATGCGTTCCACGTACGTGGCCCAGTCTTCTATTTCCGAATTAAAGTCATTAATATTCCCTCGCTTAGGCATTTTTCTTATCTTGGGAGCAGCACCAGTATTTCTTTAAGTATTCTTATTTATTTGTGTATTTCTAAGATGGCGGTTTTCCTGCGAAATCGGCGGTTTCCCGCTCTTTCCTTCTCTCCCCGCCCACTTCAATGGCGGTATGTCAATCAAGATGGCGGTTTGCCCGCGAAAATGGCGGTTTCCCGCTCTTCCTTTCTCGCCCCGCCCACTTCAATGGCGGTTTCCCGCTTCTGGCGTCTTCTCCGCCTAATGGCGGCTTCCCGCGTTTCTTCCCGGTGGAAGGGGTACGCTTCCCCCACAGCGGACAGGTTCAGCCGCTGGCTGGCTTCCGCACAGCTCCCCTTACTCGGCTATGTCTTTTCCTCCCGCCCGCACGGCCCAACCGGCGCTGGGTACACCCCGTTAACGGAGGACAGTTCAGCCGCTGGACTGGCTCTCGCGCAGTCTCTCTCTCCGTACCCGGCTCTGTCGCTCTCTCACCCGCACGTTCGGTGCTACCGGCCCTGGGTACCCCGTTGGTGGAGAACAGTTCAGCCGCTGGACTGGCTCTCGCGCAGTCTCTCACCTCGTTTTCAGCTGTGTCTCTCACCCACTCCCGCACGTTCGGTTTTGCCGGCTCTGAGCACCCCGTTGGTGGAGAACAGCTCAGCCGCTGGACTGGCTCCTTGCAGTCTCTCCGCACCCGGCTCTCACCCGCACGGTTCCCGTTCGCCTCCCCAGCCCTCTCGCAGACCGGTGTTTCCCTCCCCGGCTGCGGCTGGGTTTCTCTTCCCGCGCCTACTCGCAGGCTCAGCGCTTCGTGGCTGCGGTCGCTGGCCGGATTTTTCCCGCCGATCGCGGTCCGGCTGTCACCCGACGCCGTTGGACCCGACTTTTGGCCGGCACAGCTCCCCCTCGACCGAGGTCGAGTGCTCTGCCCTTATCCTCCAGATATTCTCTACACCTTCCCCTACTCACAGTCTCTTCGGCCGCCTTGTTCCCTGCTGATCGGCTCACTCCGCACCGTGGTAGAAGGGTAGTCAGTGCCTGTTGCTAATGGAAGCTTTTGTTGCTAAAGTCTTCCACCTCTCTCCTGCTGCAGCCTCGTGTTTTCTTCCAGCAGCACGACGAGGGCGGTTGCCTCTCTTCGACGCTCTTCTTGCTTTGGTAATCTTGCCGCAGGGTATGATCGGACTCGTCGCCACTGTAAAGTCTGTGGGTTGTGCAGTTAATAAATACACAGACTTCAGAAGTAACAAACAAAACAGGTCTTTACTATTCGAAGGTCCGGGCGAATCTGCCCAATAACTCCTGGCACAACACTTATATACTGGTGTGGTCACTATCGGTATTACAGTATACAGAAGCCAAACAAATAGTGCCACACCTAAAGTAGTTCCCTTAAAGGTGAACGGTTACATTCAATAGTTCCCTTAAAGATAGACGGGTACATACACTACATTATCCACCTTCCTCTTCCCCTCAGGCAGTTAACAGGTTAACAGGACTGCCCTGTTTTTATATTTTTGAAGCTTTGTTTTCCTCTTGTCAATTTTCTCCCCTCCTGAACTCTCCTGCAGCATTTATTACTTGCTGGGCAACAGCTCCACCTGTGCTAAGTATTCATATGTGAAGCTTGACGTCGAGTGTTGGTGGAATATTTAAGCCTAAGGGACATCGCACCCAAGCCCCACCCTGTCCTCTTTCACACTTCCAGTGAAGGAATGGGAAACCTGACTACTTTCTCCCTTCAGTAGTCTGGTTGATGGAGGCCTGCTAACTGTTTTTATTTCCACATTGTCACTCCTTATATAGAAACAGGAGTAGGCCATTATATTCTGTGATTCTGTGATTAGATCATAGCTGATCTGTACCTCAATCCCATTTACCCACCATTGATTCATAGCCTTTGATACCCTTGCCTAAAAAATATCTATCGGTCGCAGTCTTGAAAATTTCAATTAACCCAGCATCCACAGCTGATTAGGGACCAAAAAGGGAGCGCTTCTTGTGAGGCAGAGTGCATGGCTAAATGAGTACTTTGCATCTGTCTTCACTAAAGAAGATGCTGCTGCATCAGTCACAGTAAAGGAGGAGGTAGTAGAGAAATTGGATAGGATAAAAATAGATGAAGAGAAGGTACTGGTTGGCAGCACTCAAAGTCACCTGGTCCAGATGAGTTGCATCCTAGATGGTTGAGGGAACTAAGGGTAGAGATAGTGGAGGATCTGGCCACAATCTTCCAATCCTCTTTGGATATGGGAGCAGTACCAGAGGACTAGGGGACTACAAATATTACACTCCTGTTCAAAAAAAAAAAAAAAAGGGAGAGGGATAAACGTGGCAACTACAGATCAGTCCGCCTAACCTCCGTGGTGGGGAAACTTTTAGAGACAATAATCTGAGACAAAATTGTCACTTGGAAAAATACGGGTTAATAAATGAAAGTCAGGACGAATTTGTTAAAGGCAAATTGTGTTTGACTAACTTGTTTGAGTTCTTTGAGCGTAGTGTGGTTGATGTGTATATGGACTGTCAAAAGGTGTTTGATAAAATACCACATAATAGACTTGTTAGCAGAATTGAAGCCCATGGGATTAAAGGGGGAGTACCAACGTGGATATGAAATTAGCTAAGAGACAGAAAGCAGAGAGTGGAGAACAGTTGTTTTACAAACTAGAGTGGAGTATATACTGTGGTGTCCCCCAGGGGTTGGTATTGTGACCAGTGCTCTCTTTAATCTGTATTAATGACCTGGACTTTGGTATACAGGGCATAATTTCAAAGTTTGTAGATGACATGAAACTCTGAAATGTAGTGAACAGTGAGAAGGATAGTAACAGACTTTAGGAGGACGTCCACAGACTGGTGAAATGGCCAGAAACATGGCATATACAATTTAATGCAGAGAAGTGTGAAGTGATGCATTTTAATGGGAAGAATGAGGTGTAGATACAGAGACCTGGGGGTGCCCATAAACAAATCTTCGAAGATGGCATCACAAGTTGAGAAGGCTGTTCAAAAGGCATACGGGAGCCTTGGCTTAATTAATAGAGGCATAGTACTAAAGCAAGGAAGTTATGCTAAACCTTTATATATCACTAATTAGGCCCCAGCTGGAGTATTGTGTCCAATTCTGGGCACTACACTTTTAAAAAGGATGTCAAGACCTTGGAGAGGGTGCAGAGGAGATTTACTAGAATGCTACCAGTGATGAGGGACTTTAGTTATGTGGAGAAACTGGTTGTTCTTCGAGCAGAGAAGGTTAAGAGGAGTTCAAAATCATGAACAGTTTTGATAGAGTAAATAGGAGAAACTGCTTCCAGTGTCGGAAGGATCGGTAATCAGTGGACACAGATTTAAGGTAATTGGCAAAAGAATCAACAACAACAACTTGTATTTATATAGCGCCTTCAGGGGCAAGATGAGAACTTTTTTACACAGCAAGTTGTTATGATCTGTAATACACTGCCTGAAAGGGTGATGGAAGCAGATTTAATTTTCAAAAGGGAATTGGATATATACTTGAAGGGGAAAATTTACAGGGCCATGGGGAATTGGACTATATGGATAGTTCTTTCAGAGAGCTGGCACAAGCGCGATGGGCCAAATGGCCTCCTACTGTGCTGTATCATTCCACGATTTTGGGAGAGAGAGTTCCAGATTTCCACTACCCTTTGTGGGAAAAATGCTTCCTGATTTCACTATTAACTGGCCTAACTCTAATTTTAAGATTGTGCCCTTTGTTCTGGATTCCTCACCACAGGAAATACCCTATCCAATCCCTTAATCATTTCAACCTACTAAATTCAAGGGAATACAAATCAAATTTATGTAACCTGTCCTCATGATTTAAACCTTTAGGCCCTGGTATATTTCTGGTGAATCTACACTGTTCCCCCTCCAGTGCCAACATACCTTTCCTGAAGTGCGGTGCCTGCAGCACTCCAGTTGGGATCTGACCAAGGCTCTGCATACCTGACATCATTTCCTCTTGAGATAAAGGCCAACATTCCATTTGCCTTTTTGGTTACTTTTTGTATTTGTGTGCTAGCTTTGAGTGATTTGTGTACCTGGACACCTAAATTCCTTTGCTCTGTCACAGCTCCTATTATCATTGAGAAAATACTCCCCTTTGCCGTTCTCAGATCCTAAGTGCATAACCTTACACGCACGCCTGCACTATTGAACTCCATCTACCATAGTTTTTCCCACCCAGTCTCTCTGTCACTTTGTAACTTCCTTTTCCCATCTACATATTGGAATTTCACTGGGAACAGGAACATAGTGGTTATGCTACTGGATGAGTAATCCAGAGGCCTGGACTAATGATCCAGAGACATGAGTTCAAATCTCATCATGGCAGCTGGGAATTTAAATTCAGTTAATTAAATAAATCTGGAATAAAATAAATCTGGAGTAAAAAGCTGTTATCAGTAATGGTGACCATGAAACTATCGGATTATCGTAAAAACCCATCTGGTTCACTAATGTCCTTTAGGGAAGGAAATCTGCCCTCCTTACCTGGTCTGGCCTATATGTGACTCCAGACACAGTAATGTGGTTGACTCTTAACTGCCCTCTGAAATGGCCTAGCAAGCCACTCAGTTGTAACAAACCACTATGAAAGACTATAAGAATAAAACAGGACAGACTGCCCGGCATCGACCTTGGCACCGGCTTCGGACACGACAACAACACACCCAGTCCAGTCGCCCCTGCAACAACGTCCTCGCTAACATCTGGAGTCTTGTGCCAAAATTAGGAGAGCTATCACACACACTAGTCAAGCAACAGCCTGACATTGGCTGAAAGGTATGATTCTGCAAGTATGACAATGTTCCAGACCCCTCCATCTCCATCACCATCCCTGGGTATGTCCTGTCCCACCAACAGGACAGACCCACCAGAGGTGGCGGTACAGTGGCATACAGTCATGAGGGCGTAGCCCTGGGAGTCCTCAACTTTGACTCTGGACTCCATGAAGTGTCATGACTTCAGGTCAAGCATAGGCAAGGAAACCTCCTGCTGATTACCATCTACTGCCCTCCCTCAGGTGATGAATCAGTACTCCTCCATGTTGAACATCACTTGAAAGAAGTACTGAGGGTAGCAAGGGCACAGAATGTACTCTGGGTGGGGACTTCAATGTCCATCATCAAGAGTGGCTCAGTAGCACCACTACTGACTGAGCTGGCTGAATCCTGAAGGATGTAGCTGCCAGACTGGACCTGCGGCAGGTGGTGAGAGAACCAACACGAGGGGAAAAACCTACTTGACCTCTTCCTCGTCAATCAAATCCACCTATTGCATCTGACCATGACAGCATTGGTAGCAGTGACCACCACACAGTCCTTGTGAAGACAAAGACCCGCCTTCACACTGAGGTCACTCTCTATTGTGTGGTGTGGCACTACCACCGTGCTAAATGGGATAGATTCAGATCAGATCTAGCAGCTCAAAACTGGGCATCCATGAGGTGCTGTGGGCCATCAGCTGCAGCAGAATTGTACTCCACCACAATGTGTAACCTCATACCCAGGCATATCCCTCACTGTACCATTACCATCAATCCAGGGGACCAACCCTGGTTCAATGAGGAGTGTAGAAGAACCTTCCAGGAGCAGCACCAGGCGTACCTAAAAATGAGGTGCCAACCTGGGGAAGCTGCAACACAGGACTACATGCATGCCAAACAGCAAAAGCAACATACTATAGACAGAGCAAAGGGAACCCACAATCAATGGATCAGATCAAAGCTCTGCAATCCTGCCACATTCAGTTGTGAATGGTGGTGGACAATTAAACAACTAATGGGAGGAGGAGGCTCCATGAACACCTCCATCCTCAATCATGGCGGCGCCAAGCACGCGAGTGCAAAAGACAAGGCTGATGCATTTGCAACCATCTTCAACCAGAAGTACCGACTGGATGATTCACCTCAGCCTCCTCCTGAGGTCCCCACCATCACAGAAACCAGTCTTCAGCCAATATATTTCACTCCACGTGATATCAAGAAATGGCTGAGCGCACTGGATACAGCAAAGGCTATGGGCCCCGACAATATTCCAACTGTCGTGCTGAAGACTTGTGCTCCAGAACTAGCCGCGCTTCTAGCCAAGCTGTTCCAGTACAGCTACAACACTGGCATCTACTCGACAATGTGGAAAACTGCCCAGGTGTGTTCTGTCCACAAAAAGTTGGACAAATCCAATCTGGCCAATTACCACCTGATCAGTCTACTCTCAATCATCAGCAAAGTGATGGAATGTGTTGTCGACAGTGCTATCAAGCAGCACTTACTCACCAATAACCTGCTCATGATGCTCAGTTTGGATTCCGCCAGGACCACTTGGCTCCAGACTTCATTACAGCTTAGATCTAAACAGGAGCAAAAGAGCTGAATTCCAGAGGTGAGGTGAGAGTGACTGCCCTTGACCTCAAGGCAACATTTGACCGAGTGTGGCATGAAGGAGCCCAAGTAAAATTGATCAATGGGAATCGGGGGGAAAACTCACCACTGGCTGGAGTCATACCTAGCATAAAGGAAGATGGTTGTGGTTGTTGGTGGCTAATCATCTCAGCCCCAGGACATCGCTGCAGGAGTTCCTCAGGGCCGTGTTCTAGGCTCAACCATCTTCAGCTGCTTCATCAATGACCTTCCCCCCAACATAAGGTCAGAAATGGGGGATGTTCGCTGATGATTGCACAGTGTTCAGTTCCATTCATAACTCATCAGATAATGAAGCAGTCTGTGCCCGCCTGCAGCAACACCTGGATGACATTCAGGCTTGGGCTGATAAGTGGTAAGTAACATTCGTGCCACAGAAGTGCCAGGCAATGACTAGCTCCAACAAGAGAGAGTCTAACCATCGCCCCTTGACATTCAACGGCATTACGGTCGCCAAATTCCCCATCATCAACATCGGGGGGGGGGGGGGTCACCGTTGACCAGAAACTTAACTGGACCAGGCACAAAAATACTGTGGCAACAAGAGCAGGCCAGAGGCTGGGTATTCTGTAGTGAGTGTTCACCTCCTGACTCCCCAAAGCCTTTCTACCATCTACAAGGCACAAGTAAGGAGTGTGATGGACTACTCTCCACTTGCCTGGCTATGTACAGCTCCAACAACTCAAGAAGCTCCATCTAGGACAAAGCAGTCCGCTTGATTGGCACCCAATCTACCTTAAACATTCACTCCCTCCACCACTGGCGTACCGTGGCTGCAGTGTGTATCATCTATGAGATGCACTGCAGCAATTCGCCAAGGCTTCTTCAACAGCACCTCCCAAACCCGCGACCTCTAAAGACAAGGGTAGCAGGTGCATGGAAACACCACCACCTCCAAGTTACACACTGTGCTGACTTGGAAATAAATTGCTGTTCCTTCATCGTCGC
The DNA here is from genome assembly GCF_052327205.1 of Somniosus microcephalus. Classification (NCBI taxonomy): domain Eukaryota; kingdom Metazoa; phylum Chordata; class Chondrichthyes; order Squaliformes; family Somniosidae; genus Somniosus; species Somniosus microcephalus. The sequence goes on along the minus strand of NC_140992.1, from coordinate 192,279,265 downwards.
TGGATCAAAATCCTGGAACTCCCTAACAGCACTGTGGGAGTACCATCAACACACGGACTGCAGCGGTTCAAGGAGGTGGCTCACCACCACCTTCTCAAGGGCAATTAGGGATGGGCAATAAATGCTGGCCTTGCCAGTGACGCCCACATCCCAGGAATATATAAAGACTTGCTGCATGAGAAAAGACCAGTGTCCATCTAGTTTGCCTTCTACCATTCTGTTAGTCACATGATACAATGATAATGGAGTTGTTGACTAGTCATAGCAATCAACCTATCAATTACTCTACAACAGACCTGGAAAAGACAGGAGAAAAACCCCAGTGGTTTGGGAACCATAGGTCCAAAATCAAATTTTTCCTCCCAAATCTGCTACACTTACCACATGACATATCTCAAATTCTCATATACTGTATCCCAGAATGTTATTTCCTGAAAGAAAACTTTTTCCAATGAGAACATGCCCAACTTACATAATCAGAACTCACTGTACCTTCCTCACTTACTGTCATCATGGGTGACTTTAATCTACATATAGATTGGGCTAACCAAATTAGTAACAATACTGTGGAGGAGGAATTCCTGGAGTGTTTAAGGGATGGTTTCCTGGACCAATATGTCGAGGAACCAACCAGAGATCAGGCCATCCTAGACTGGGTATTACGTAACGAGAAAGGATTAATTAGCAATCTTGTTGTACGAGGCCCCTTGGGTCGGAGCGATCATAATATGATCGAATTCTTCATTAAGATGGAGAATGAAGTAGTCGACTCAGAGACTAGGGTCCTAAATTTAAATAAAGGAAACTACGATGGTCTGAGGCGCGAGTTGGGTAGGATTGATTGGGGAATGTTACTCAAAGGGTTGACGGTGGATAGGCAATGGCAAACATTCAAAGACCGCATGGATGAACTACAGAATTTGTTCATCCCAGTTTGGCATAAAAATAAAACAAAAAAGGTGACTCAACCGTGGCTAACAAGGGAAATTAGGGATAGCATAAGATCCAAGGAGAGGACATATAAATTGGCCAGAACAAGCAGTAAACCTGAGGATTGGGAGCAGTTTAGGATTCAACAAAGGAGGACAAAGGGATTAATTAAGAAAGGGAAAATAGAATATGAGAGTAAGCTTGCAGAGAACATAAAAACTGACTGTAAAAGCTTTTATAGATATGTGAAGAGAAAAAGATTGGTGAACTCAAGCGTAGGTCTCTTGCAGTCAGAATCAGGGAATTTATAATGGGGAACAAAGAAATGGCAGGCCAATTAAATACATATTTTGGTTCTGTCTTCACAAAGGAGGACACAAATAACCTCCCAGAGATGTCAGGGAACATAGGGTCTGATGAAAGGGAGGAACTGAAAGAAATCAGTATTTGTAGGGAAATGGTGTTAGGGAAATTGATGGGATTGAAGGCCGATAAATCCCCAGGGCCTGATAATCTACATCCTAGGGTACTTAAGGAAGTGGCCCTAGAAATAGTTGATGCTTTGCTGATCATCTTCCAGCATTCGATGGAATCTGGAACAGTACCCATGGATTGGAGGGTAGCTAATGTTACCCCACTATTCAAAAAAGGTGGTAGAGAGAAAACGGGGAATTACAGACCGGTAAGCCTGACATCGGCAGTGGGGAAAATGCTAGAGTCCATTATAAAAGATGTAATAGCAGAGCACTTGGAAAACAGTGACAGGATCGGACAAAGTCAACATGGATTTATAAAAGGTAAATCGTGCTTGACTAATCTACTGGAATTTTTTGAGGATGTAACTTGTAAAATAGATAAGGGAGAACCACTGGATGTGGTGTATTTGAACTTTCAGAAGGCTTTTGATAAGGTCCCGCATAAGAGATTAGCGTGTAAAGTTAAGGCACATGGGATTGGGGGCAAGGTATTGACTTGGATAGAGAACTGGTTGGCAGACAGAAAGCAAAGAGTTGGAATAAACGGGTCTTTTTCCGAGTGGGAAGCAGTGACTAGTGGGGTACCGCAGGGATCGGTCCTTGGGCCCCAGCTATTCACAATATATATTAATGATCTAGACAAGGGAACTAGATGTAATATCTCCAAATTTGCAGATGACACAAAGCTGGGTGGGCGTGTGTGCTGTGAGGAGGATGCCAAGAAACTCCAGGATGATTTGGACAGGTTGGGTGATTGGGCAAAAGCATGGCAGATGCAATATAATGTGGATAAATGTGAGGTTATCCACTGTGGTGGCAAAAACAGGAAGGCAGATTATTATCTGAATGGCAATAGATTGGGAGAAGGGGAAGTGCAACGAGACCTGGGTGTCCTTGTGCACCAGTCACTGAAGGTAAGCATGCAGGTGCAGCAGGCGGTTAAGAAGGCAAATAGCATGTTGGCCTTCGTAGCGAGAGGGTTTGAGTACAGGAACAAGGATGTCTTGCTGCAGTTGTACAGGGCCTTGGTGAGACCACATCTTGAGTATTGTGTGCAGTTTTGGTCGCCTTATCTGAGGAAGGATGTTCTTGCCATGGAAGGAGTTCAGCGAAGATTCACCAGGCTGATACCTGGGATGGCAGGAATGACGTATGAGGAGAGATTGGGTCGATTGGGCTTGTACTCGCTGGAGTTTAGAAAAATGAGAGGGGATCTCATTGAAACTTATAAAATTCTGACAGGATTGGACAGACTAGATGCAGGAAGGATGTTCCCGATGGTCGGGGAGTCGAGAACCAGGGGTCACAGTCTAAGGATAAGGGGTAGGCCATTTAGGACAGAAATTAGGAGGAATTTCTTCACCCAGAGAGTGGTGAACCTGTGGAATTCTTTACCACAGAAGGCAGCAGAGGCCAATACATTAAATATATTCAAGAAGGAGTTGGATATATTTCTTAAGGCTAAAGGGATCAAGGGGTATGGGGAGAAAGCAGGGACCGGGTACTGAATTTGGATGATCAGCCATGATCGCATTGAATGACGGAGCAGGCTCGAGGGGCCGAATGGCCTACTCCTGCTCCTATCTTCTATGTTTCTATGTCATCTGAAAACTTGGGTATACAACTCTATTCCTTCATCCGTCAGTGATATATATGGTGAAAAGCTGAGGCCTCAGTACAGATCCCTTGCCACATCCTTCCAATCAGCGTACCCTCCCTTTATCCCTACTCTCCTACCTGTTTATTTGTCCTGCTTTGTTACCCAGAATCAGATATGGCATCGCATCCTTCTTGTTGGACATGCAATGCACTGATTTAAGGAAAAGGTCTAATGCATTGTACAAATCTCTCCCCATTACGATTGCAACCCTCTATAAATTGCCTACAAATCTCATCCTTTCCCATTATTTGGTAGCCTATAATGTATTTTCAATATGGTAACAGATGCCTCATTATTTCTTAACTCAATCCAGACAGACTCCATTTGAGCACCACCATCAATAAAATCTTTCTATGGTTGTAATTGTGTCCTTGATTAATAAGGTCACCCTCCTCCCTGTTTTCTTTTTCTATCTCTTTTAAAAAAAAAATTAATAGCCAAGAATACTTAGTTCCCAGTCTTCCTCAAAAGCCAAGTTTCCATCAAGGCCACAATCTGTCCCTCCATTCAAATTAGTGCCTCTGGTCCCTTGATTTTATTTTTAATGCTTTGTTTATTCACATATAAACAATGCGAGCCTGATGCTTTTGTAATTCCACGGTACCTTTTCCCCTTCTACTTTTTCTTCTCTCTTTCATTATCCTTAACCTCTCTCTTATCTGCCGTAAGCTATGGCTCTTCCTATTCACCTTGAAGTTATTTAATTACTTTTTGCTCCTTCACTATAGTTACTCTTAACCCCTCTCCTAACTGACGTGACTCACATGGATAGAGAGCAAGAATATTTCCTGTTGCACAAAATGTTCCTTTAAAAGGTTCTATCTCCGTTCCTGTCGTTAAGAATCGTACACTCTATAATCACCACTTTTAGTCCAAACTTGTTTAACTTCAGTTGTAGATGGATCTACTGTACTAATGTTGACTGGTACACATAGAGACCATGAAACATCTACTTTGACAGACATTGCCAGTACCTTTATGTCTCAACCTGTTTGCCACTGAAGATCTTTAAGAATGCCCAGAATCTCAAGGACTGATGAACTTCCACTTATCCACTTCCTTTTGAATACCCTTGATCTGCAAACCATCCACCACCTTAAACCACCACTGGCGCACCGTGGCTGCAGCATGCACTATTCACAGGATGCACTGCAGCAACTCGCCAAGGCTTTTTCGACAGCACCTCCCAAACCCTGACCTCCACCACCTAGAAGGACGAGGACAGCAGGTGCAAGGGAACATCATCACCTCCAAGATCCCCTCCACATCGCACACCATCCCGACTTGGACATATATCACCGTTCCTTCATAGTCATTGTGAGAAAATCCTGGAACTCCCCTCCATAACAGCACTGTGGGAGCACATTCACCACATGGACTGCAGTGGTTCAAGAAGGTGGCTCACCACCAACGTTCCCACTAAGCTGCACAGCGGTCTGAAGGTCCCGTTCAGGCCGCTCACCAGCTTTTACATGAAAGAGACCACGCACGTGCAAAAATTTGAATGAGCTGCGCAGCCAGTAAAAGGAACCGCACACGGAAAAAAAATTAGAGGAAACATTGCTCACTACCACCTTCTCAAGGGCAATTAGGGATGGGAAATAAATGCTGGCCTTGCCAGCGATGCCCAGATCCAGAAGAATGAATTAAAAAAAAATTCCTATGGACCCTGTTGCAAGGCATAACATGATCCTGTTCATGGCTGATGTTTTAGTTTTCCACAATTTATTCTTTTGTTTCCCATCTAGCATTGTGTTAAATTGTAATCGGAAGGAGAAGGTACACTTTTCCTTCTCGTGGGCTGGATTGGGGTGCTACCTATTGCTAAATCCAAAACTGGATTTTGGGAAGTTATTTGACACAGCGTCTCTTTGACTGTATACTTCAATGCGACTGCTGGGAGTGGGATTAAAAGTGGCAGTGCCATCAAATTTCAATCTATAAGGAACACAACTGTGAGATGAGATCAGGAAGAGCTTTATTATCTGCTGGGTGGCAATGCCAGGACCACCTACTGTGATTCCATTCAGTCTACATTTTAGAAATCAGACCACCAGCTCATTTTGTCCAGTCCAAAAGCAAAAAGGTGTAGCCAGAAAGGAGTAGTTATGCCCGGTTCTCAAGCCACTTATACTTCATAATTCCTGAATTCATCTGCGATAGTCAAGAAGTTTAGGAACTCGTCTGTCTGAGGCAAGAGCCTCATAATTGCCATGATAGAGCACAGAAAAGCTGGATAATCATTCCCTCCAGTTCATGGAGGGAACATCCAATATCCAGTGTTGGTGGAGCATGCTAACTTCCCAGCAGTTAACAGAGAGAGATTCTCTTCCTGGTGATAGAGGAAGAATCCTGAAGTAGTCTCCAGGTCACAGGGAAAGCAGTGTGTGGGGGGGCTGAACCAATGCATCCAGTGGGGGCAGGGTCAGGCTCTGGATCCAGTGCAGACGGTGGGTGGGAGCAGGGTGAACCTCTGGATCCATTGCAGACAGTGAAGGCGGGGTGAGGCTCTGGATCCAATGGGGGGTGGAGTGGAACTCTGGATCCAGTGGGGGCAGGGTGGAGCTCTGGATCTAGTGAGGGGTGTGGTATAGCTCTGGATCGAGTGGGGGTGGCGCTCTAGATCCAGTGGGGGGGGGTGCGTCTCTGGATCCAGTGAGGGGCAGGATGTAGCTCCGGATCCAGTCGGGGTGGGGTGTAGCTCTGGATCCAGCGGGGGGCGGGGTGAAGTTCTGGATCCAGTGGGGGTGGGGTGCAGCTCTGGATCCAGTGGGGGGAGGGGGCTTGAAGCTCTCGATCCAGTGAAGTTGGGGCGGGTCACTGGATCCGGTGGAGTTGGGGCGGGGCTCTGGATCCGGTGGAGTTGGGGCGGGGCTCTGGATCGAGTGGGGGCGGGGTGGAGCTCTGGATTCAGTGGGGGCGGGACAGGGTTCTGTATTCAGTGGGGGCGGAGCTTTGGATCCAGTGGGGTTAGGCCCTATTTGAGCGGCGTTGTTTTCTCAGGCAGTGAGCGTAGAGCTGGCCGAGTCCTCCTCCTCCCCGGCCATGGCGGTCGCCCTGTTGCGGGTGAAGCGGAAGCGCGGCGAAGAGCCCGCCGAAGCCCTGCTGCTGGCCTGTAAGCGGCCGCGGGCTGGCGGCGAGCCCGGGGAGCAGCGCTCGGGACATGTTCTTCGGACCCTCTTCAAACTGGCCGCCACCCTCGGCGCTCAGGTAAGGCCGGGCCGGGCTGGGCTGGGCCTCGGGCTTCGTGCGGCCACAGCGAGTCCTCAACAACCGCCGATCATCTGAGCGATGCGGCAACTCACCGCGTCACACTGTATAAAAATTATTAAAGAAAGTCAGGCGACACAGAAGCTGGAGAGACCCGGCTCCGGGCAGAGGGAGTGACCGTGAGCCGCGGACCGACCTCCCGATACCAGCAGACTGCGAGCAGCAGAATAATACACGGCTCCTCCTGTGAGCAACGCCGCGGGAGCTCGGCCAGCAGTGTCGGTGGGCCTCAACAACAGGCCACAGCCTCCCTGCCCCTTGACAGGCTCCTGGGGGAGGGATTGGGCCACAGTCACTGCCGCTCCCCATTAAATTAGACCCAAACCCCAGCTTTTCCATGAACTATTCCGAAGGCCCGGGACAGCCAGTGTCACCGGGTGCCTCCTAAAAGAATATATCTTTTCAAAACTGTAAATAAATCGTGCTTTGACGGTAACCTATCTTTTTATAACTTCGTTCCCTTGATGGTTGCTCTGGCAATGTTACTAATGTGGAAAAGTTTACTAATTTTGATAGAATCATAGAAATTTACAGCACAGAAGGAGGCCATTTGGCCCATCTTGTCTGAGCCGGCTGACAAACAGCTATCCACCCTAATCCCACTTTCCAGCACTTGGTCCATAGCCCTGAAGGTTATGGCATTTCAAATGCATATCCAAGTACTTTTTAAATGTGATGAGGGTCTCTGCCTCTACTTCCCTTTCAGGCAGTGAGTTCCAGACCCCCCACCACCCTCTGGGTGAAAACATTTCTCCTCAAATCCCCTCTAAACCTCCAACCAATTACCTTAAATCTATGCCCCCTGGTTATTGACCCTTCTGCTAAGGGAAATAGGTCCTTCCTATCCACTCTATCTAGGCCTCTTATAATTTTATACACCTCAATTAGGTCTCCCCTCAGCCTCCTCTGTTCCAAAGAAAACAACTCCAGCCTAGCCAATCTTTCCTCATAGCTAAAAGTACCCAGCCCAGACAACATCCTTGTAAATCTTCTCTGCACCCCCTCTAGTGCAATCACACCCTTCCTGTAATGTGGTGACCAGAACTGTACACAGTATTCCAGCTGCAGCCTAAATAGTGTTTTATACAGTTCAAGCATAACCTCCCTGCTCTTATATTCTATGGCTTGGCTAATTAAGAAGGCATACGGGATACTTTCCTTTACCACCTTATCTACCTGTCTTGCTATTTTCAGGGATCTGTGGACGTGCATTCCAAGGTCCCTCTGATCTTCTGCACTTCTCAGTGTCCTACCATTTATAGTATAGTCCCTTGCCTTGTTAGCCCTCCCCAAATGCATTACCTCACACTTCTCTAGATTGAATTCCATTTGCCACTGTTCTGCCCAGTCCATTGATGGCTTCCTGCAGTCTGCAGCTTTCTTCATTATCAATCACACGGCCAATTTTTGTATCATCTGCAAACTTCTTGATCATACTTTCCTACATTCAAGTCCAAATCATTGATATATACCACAAAAAGCAAAGGACCCAGTACTGAGCCCTGCGGAATCCCACTGGAAACAGCCTTCTAGTCACAAAAACACCCTTCGACCATTACCCTTTGTTTCCTGCCTCTGAGCCAATTTTGGATCCAACATGCCAGTTTGCCTTGGATCCCATGGGCTTTAACTTTTGTGACCAGTCTACCATGCGGAACCTTATCAAAAGCCTTGCTAAAATCCATATAGACTACATCAAACACACTACCCTCAACGACCCTCCTTGTTACCACCTCAAAAAATTCAATTAAGTTAGTCAGGCACGACCTTCCCTTGACAAATCCATGCTGACTGTCCCTGATTAATCCGTGTCTTTCTAAATGAAGATTTATCCTGCCCCTCAGAATTTTTCCAATAATTTTTCCACCACCGAGGTTAGGCTGACTGGCCGGTAGTTACTCGGCCTATCCCTTTCTCCATTTTTAAACAACGGTACCATGTTAGTAGTCCTCTGGCACCACATCTGTAGCCACAGAGGATTGGAAAATGATGGTCAGAGCCTCTGCTATTTCCTCTTACTTCTCTTAACAGTCTGGGATACATTTCATCCAGGCCTGGGGATTTATCCACTTTCAAAGATGCTAAACTCCTTAATACTTCCTCTTCCACTATGTTTATTTCATGTAATATTTCACACTCCTCCTCCCTGATTGCAATGTCTGCATCATCCCTCTATTTTGTGAAAACAGACGCAAAGTATTAATTACGAACCATACCCATGTCTTCCACCTCCACACACAGGTTACCGTTATGGTCCTTAATAGGCCCTATTCTTACTTTAGTTATCCTCTTGATCTTAATGGGCCGGATGTTCCGTTCCCACGGGTGGGTACGCGTTGTGTACCCACCCGTAGGGACATTGGAAATGACGGTTTCAGGCATGCACTGCGCATGCGCTGGAAACCGGCATTTCCGATCTGTCAAGAAAGCCCTTGACAGATCCTCTGGCTGCCCGAGAGAAGGGCCTCTGCAGGCAGATAGTTCCGCTTTTTGGAGACCCTCCGCCCGCAGAAAACACTTACAATTCTTGTGCCTGGTAAAAGCAGGCGTTTGGCCTGTTTGTGCTGGCCTGCTTTTACCAGGATAAGAGTTGAAAAAAGTGAAAAAAACACTGATTTATCATTTAAAAATACTTTAAAGAAAGGTAAGTTTATTTTTAGCCCCGTTAAAAACTTTAATTTTTTCTCACAAATTTTAATTTTTGTTTAAAATACTTAATTTATGTAATTTCAAGTCATTTTAAAAATATGTTTTTTAAATAATTTATTTGAAGTTTTACTATGTTTTGGGGGTGATCTCCATTCATATGTTTAACAGGTCTTCCTGTCAAATGTATGAAGGGAGATTCCCTTCTGTGATTGGCTCCCCATGGCCCACGTGATCCCAGGGACACTGCGAACTACCTGCGCCTCTGGGATACGTGGGCCCTGCGCACCGGCAGTTTGGAGAGGCCCAGCATCGGAACTGTGCGCCTCCCGGGAGCCCTCAGGTGAGGGCGCAGATTTTTCTAGATTGCAGCCCTCCGCCCGCGGGAGGCCTGCGATCGGAATTTCTGGGCCATTAATGTATTTATAGGATGTTACAACGCAGGTTTGGCCTGGCCGCAGGGCACCAATATGGAGCTGTCTAATTCCATGGAAACATTCTATTGACAGTTTTACTCAGCAAGGCATGCGGGTTGATGGTTGCTCAGATACTTGACATGAAAGGAGTTTAGCGCATTTATTTCTCTGTGATTTTCTTTGAAGCAAAGCTGAGAAAGCATGTTGTGTAGTTGTTAAGGGGCAGTTTCAGGAGGAGTAAGTGAGGTGAGATCTTGACGCAAACCATTGACCAGCAGTGCTGAAATATGCATTTATTAAAGGTGAAAGTTTAGGAGAAATATCTTTTGTTTAAGGTATTTCCCTATTTTATGCAAGAAATAATAGGCTGCTGAAGGGATGTTTAAAGCCACTCTTGCAGTATCACTGATGGGAGATATCCCATGTGTCCATTAAAAAAAAAAACCAGCAGGGCCTGCACCGTAGCCCTACCTAGCGTCTGGAACCAATATTAATGGCAGGAATGCAAATTTCCAGGAGATGGAGGAGCATTTTGTCATCAGTAATACCACTGTCGCGGCCTGGCATAAAAATTGTGTTTTTTCTAATATGAAAGCAAAATTCTCCTCGGCCTATTACTTTCTTTGATCAAATGGAAGAGGACTTCCCTTCTTTAAATGCATGAATAATCTATACACAAGCAGTTTGATAAATTGTGTACTGTAACAGCAGAGGGATTGACTGCACTGTCTCTGTAGGATGACCCTGTTCAGAAGCACGTGAGAGAAGCAATCTCTAAAGACAAGGCCTTGCTGGCCCTTTATCCCTCTGGGACCAGTGCCGAACGTATCCAACTCTGTGCACGAGCATCTCGCCAGGCAGCCAGTCAGGATAGTCGGTACAAAGTCATCGCTAGCCACAGAAGAAATCTTTCCACAGAAGAGGTTTCTGAACCTCAATCAGGTGATGTGAAGGATGCTCGAAAGTGTGGAACAGAAACCTCTGGAGCTCAGTGTGAACGTGACCGAGACAGCTGGAAGGTAATGTGACTGCCTCTACTAAAGAGACAACTGTATTAAAAATTGCCTGTCTGTAGCGAACAGTAGTTGATGTAAGACTCAGTAGTAAATGGAAACTACTGCTGACCAATGATCTAACAATTACTTTCTCAAGTGACATTTTGTGTGAGTGATTTATGAGAAGCTTCAGAACATTTATCATATCTCACTACTGGCCAGGATCAGTTCTGTTTATCATTCGTCGCTTCCCCAGGTTTCTCCCATCCTCTCTTAAAGGTGCTGTGCCATGCTGGAATATATTTACACGGGTGGCAACAGCCTTTCAGTACCTTCCATAAACAGGCGTTCTTCATGTAATATCTCCAAATTTGCAGACGACACAAAGCTGGGTGGGCGTGTGTGCTGTGAGGAGGATGCCGAGAAACTCCAGTATGTTTTGGACAGGTTGGGTGATTGGGCAGATGCATGGCAGATGCAGTATAATGTGGACAAATGCAAGGTTATCCACTTTGGTGGCAAAAACAGGAAGACAGATTATTATCTGAACGGCAATAGAGTGGGAGATGGGGAAGTGCAACGAGACCTGGGTGTCCTTGTGCACCAGTCACTGAAGGTAAGCATGCAGGCGCAGCAGGCGGTTAAGAAGGCAAATGGTATGTTGGCCTTCGTAGCGAGAGGATTCGAGTACAGGAGCAAGGATGTCTTGCTGCAGTTGTACAGGGCCTTGGTGAGACCTCACCTTGAGTATTGTGTGCAGTTTTTGGTCGCCTTATCTGAGGAAGGATGTTCTTGCCATGGAGGGAGTGCAGTGAAGATTCACCAGACTGATACCTGGGATGGCAGGAATGACGTATGAGGAGAGATTGGGTCGATTGGGCTTATATTTGCTGGAGTTTAGAAGAATGAGGGGATCTCATTGAAACTTATAAAATTCTAACAGGACTAGACAGACTAGATGCAGGAAGGATGTTCCCGATGGCAGGGGAGTCCAGAACCAGGGGTCACAGTCTAAGGATAAGGGATAAGCCATTTAGGACAGAGATGAGGAGGAATTTCTTCACCCAGAGAGTGGTGAACATATGGAATTCTCTACCACAGCAGGCAGTTGAGGCCAATTCATTAAATATATTCAAGAAGGAGTTAGATATATTTCTTAAGGCTAAAGGGATCAAGGGATATGGGGAGAAAGCAGGGACAGGGTACTGAATTTGGATGATCAGCCATGATCTCATTAAATGGCGGAGCAGGCTCGAGGGGCCGAATGGCCTACTCCTGCTCCTATTTTCTATGCGTAAATGTAGACAGTGAGTATTGGTAAACTGTTTGACTGTGGAGCGCGTCTGGAGATCCCAGCTAAGCCAAAAATCTGCACTTTCCAGCAGGACTGTCACTGGATAGAAATCGGGAGTAGAAAGCTGGCCATTATTCGCCCCCCCATCTCCCTAGCTTTAGGAACAGTGAGGCTAATTTGTTGTGCCCCTACCACCCTCCTGGCTGAGATCAGAGAACTTTGCAGAGACTAGGGCTCAAACCACACCATGCAGTGCATTCACCCACTGAGCCATTGGAAAATGTTGGTGGCACAATTGTATTTTCAACTGCGTTATAGATTCTAAATAACTTGTTTCTTTTGGTTCAAGATTTCATAGAACAGGCAAAAGAACTGTGGTAATAATACGGCATTCAATTTGGGTTGTTAGCAGCACGGTGGTTTCACTTGCAGCAAGGTTGATGGCTAAGCTCCATCTCCCATAGCATCAATCTCATTCAACACTTTTTCTGGAACAAGGCAGCAGCAGATGGTCTGACACATTCAAGTCGTGTGGTGTTGCAGGGAACAGACACAAGGCTGTCCCTTAGAGTTAAAGGATTGAGTTATGAGGGGGGAAACTGGGCTCATCAGCTTTGGAAAGAGGCCACTTAGAGGGGACTTGATAAAAGTATAAAAAGATGTTAATGGCACAGAGAAGATTAACCTGGAGGATTATTTTTAAGACATGCTTGGCTGGGGAGTCTAGAACCAGGGGCCTCAGGATAAAGGGTCGGCCATTCAGGATTGAGATGAGAAGAAATTTCTTCACTGAGGGTGGTGAATCTTTGGAATTCTCTACCCCAGAGGGCTGTGGAGGCTCAGTCATTGGGTTTATTCAAAACAGAAGTCGATAGATTTCTGACCAGTAAGGGCATCAAGGGATATGGCGATAGGGCCGGTGAATGGAGTTGAGGCAGAAGATCAGCCATGATCTCATTGAATGGTGGAGCAGGCTCGAAGGGCTGAATGGCCTCCTCCTGCTCCTCTTATGTTCTTAAGCCTGGAGACTAGAACAAGGTTAAAAGCAATGAAAGGAAATCTGGGACTGATGTTAGGAAGTTCTTCATGCAAAGAGTGACCTGTACTTGGAATGGCCTTCTGGGTAAGGTAGTAGAGAGGAAAATCTTAGAATTATTCGTCAGTTAGATGATGTGATGGTGATTGTAGGTCTTTGTTCTGAAAGGATCAGCTCATTTGGGATGAATGGCCTCCCTCATTTCTATTGATCTTGTGTGAAGGATCAACAGGGGGGGGGGCACAAGAAGAGAGAGAGGAGAGTGATGCTTTGTGGGAGGAAAAGAATGATGGCTGATGTCCAGATAGTTGGAATGGGTAATGTAGCACTGAGTGTTCTCGGGTCTCACCGCAATACTGAGATGGACTCAGCAGGGGGGAGTATTGAGTTCTTCCTGACTTGGGCAGAGCTTGGTTTCACATAAAATTCATGACTTGTTTTTATATAAGTATGTATTGGTGGTGCTTGTTTTAAAGAAAAGCGACACAACTTCTGGAAGTAACAAAGATGGCATTGGGTCTGCAGCGGAATTCCAAGTGTTTGATATTGTCCAGCATGATGAACAGCTTGAAAAGGATGAAGGAAGCTCAAAACACAAAGGTTGTAAGGTAAGGCCAGGCACTTGTGAAACTGATCTGAACTGTTGTGAAATTATCTGATATGTTTTGCTTTCATAGAATAATTGAATCATACAGCACAGAAGGAGGCCACTTGGCCCATCATGCCTGTGCCGGCTCTCTGAAAGAGCGATCCAATTAGTCCCACTCCGCCGCTCTTCCCCATAACCCTGCAATTTTTTCCCCTTCAAGTATTTATCCAATTCCCTTTTGAAAGATACTATTGAATCTGCTTCCACCACCCTTTCAGGCAGTGCATTCCAGATCACAACAACTTGATGCGTTAAAAAACAAATTTTCCTCATCTCCTCTGATTCTTTTGCCAATTACCTTGAATCTGTCCTCTGGTTACCAATCCTCCTGCCAGTGGAAACCGTTTCTCCTCATTTACTCTATCAAATCTCCCCTTATCCTTCTCTGCTGTAAGGAGAAAAACCCCAGCTTCTCCAATCTCCACATAACTGAAGTTGTTAATCCCTGGTACCATTCTAGTAAATCTCCTCTGCACCCTCTCTAAGGCCTTGACATCCTTCCTAAAGTGCGGTGCCCAGAATTGGACACAATACTCCCAACTGAGGCCTAACCAATGATTTATAAAGGTTTAGCATAACTTCCTTGCTTTTGTAATCTACTTCTATTTATAAAGCCAAGGATCCCGTATGCTTAATTTCACTTCATGCAGTAAAGAGTATTGTTTGTATGTTCTGTGATTATGTTGGGTTGTGATTATAGCAGGGCTGTTTCAGACCAATATTTTTGATGGTAGTGACACTGGAGCTGATGCTCTGTGTACAGCCTAGATTTTGCTATTGGGAATACCTCACGGGCATGCAGAATCTGGTAGCAAATATGTTCTTTGGTGAGTGACTCCTCAGTGCTGAGGTTAAGCTGATCTTCACCAAGTTCCAAGGAGAGCCAATATGCCACACAGGCCATTCCTAGTCTTGCTTTTAAATCTAAGCTTCCTTGACAGTCTCTGGACAGGAAAAGTTGGCACATAAACAAGGTTTGTTTAGGGGGAAAAAGGCTTCTCCACAAACCAAGTGCCAACTCCCATGGGTTCCAAGAGAAGGAATTAGCTGCTGCCTTTCTGTCCATTCCGTAATATGAAGCTGAGGTATTTGTTATTGATAAGATACTGTCCACTATCAGGGCAGATTGCTTCATGTCACAAGTCAGTGGAAAATAGTTCCCAGTGGTGCCTGGTTGAAATTCAATCCTTCAGCTCTGTGCATTTAATCATGAATGATCAAACGGGCTGGTAAACTCTACATGGGCAGAAGCCACATGCCAGGTTGGAAGCAGTATTCTGGTTGATATAATGTTGGAGCCCTCACTGCCCTCTAACTGACCACTGGTGCTACCCTCTATAAAAGGCTTGTCTAGTTGGATGACAGATAGGGCAGGGTGCATAGAAACATTTTTCAGTCCACCTGGCATATAAGTGGGCTGGAGCAGGATATCCGATATACTTGTTTCAGGCTCTGGTCCAAAGTGGGTCAGTTCTGACAATAGACGCCATTGGTCTGGTACATCAACAGAAAGGAGGAGATGTGGTCCATGTTATCTGTAAGGATGTCCTGAAAATTGGGCACTGGGTACATGAGGAAAGGGATCATCATTGACAGATATGCTTAAATTCTTATTTCTGTTGATAGAATGGTGTGAAGTTAGTTTGGGAATTCGGCCCAATTCCCATTCACTATAACAACAGTAGCTACTGCTGTTTTAGATGGTACATGTATTCTTAGATTAACTCTACCAGTGTCTTCTATTGGGGGGAGCGCTACATGGTTTTGACCACAGTATTCTTTCCTATGCCTCCAAGCTTTATGTATCTGTCCACATCCCCTTCCCTCCTTCATGCCCTCTGTCACTCAAACCCTTCCTGTCCCTGATATTCCTTGTCCATGCCAGATGCAACTCGATAATGTTAATATCTCACTTGTTTTGTGCGCTACTTTTTTCCTGAAGTTTATTGACTCGTGTTGGAGTATGAGTCCATGGCTGCTGGATGCTCTGTAGTACCTTACTCGAGGCCATTCTTGTGCAGGTTGGCCAGCTATTTGACCATTGGGTGCACCACATCTGAGCCTGATTCTGTCATTGAGTTCTGACGAAAGGTTAACGACCTGAAACGTTAGCTCTCTTTCTCTCTCCACAGGAGGCTCCATGAATATCCCCATCCTCAATGATAGTGGAGCCCAGCACCCGAGTGCAAAAGACAAAGCTGAAGCGTTTGCAGCCATCTTCAGCCAGAAGTGCCGAGTGGATGATCCATATCGGCCTCCTCCTGAGGTCCCCACCACCACAGAAGCCAGTCTTCAGCCAATTTGATTCACTCCACGTGATATCAAGAAACAGCTGAGCGCACTGGATACAGCAAAGGCTATGGGCCCCCGACAACATCCCGGCTGTTGTGTTGAAGACTTGTGTTCCAGAACTAGCCGCGCCTCTAGCCAAGCTGTTCCAGTACAGCTATAACACTGGCATCTATCCAACAATGTGGCAAACTGCCCAGGTATGTCCTGTCCACAAAAAGCAGGACAAATCCAATCTGGCCAATTACCGCCCCATCAGTCTACTCTCAATCATCAGCAAAGTGATGGAAGGTGTTGTCGACAGTGCTATCGAGCAGCACTTACTCACCAATAACCTGCTCACTGATGCTCAGTTTGGGTTCCACCAGGACCACTTGGCGCCAGACCTCATTACAGCCTTGGTCCAAACATGGATAAAAGAGCTGAATTGCAGAGGTGAGGCGAGAGTGACATTACATGCTGGCCTTGCCAGCAACGCCCACATCCCATGAACGAATAAAAAAAATGCTGTCTAACTTGAGTATTTCCAGCATTTTCTGTTCTTATTTCAGATTTCCAGCATCCGCAGTATTTTGCTTCTGATTCTGTCATCACCTGACATTCACATAAGAACAATAGCCCCGGATGATTTTCCCTCTTCTTAACCCAATGGTGGTCGAATGCCATAGTGGCTGAGATCAGCTGCATATTTTCTTAGCCAAATGAACCATCATGGGAAGCCCATTATCTTACTTGTAGGATTTGTTCTATTTTAGGATCCTGGTCCAGGGCAGGACGACCCTCAGGCAATTCTGTGCAATTCTGTAAGA
This sequence comes from Somniosus microcephalus, assembly GCF_052327205.1. Classification (NCBI taxonomy): domain Eukaryota; kingdom Metazoa; phylum Chordata; class Chondrichthyes; order Squaliformes; family Somniosidae; genus Somniosus; species Somniosus microcephalus. The sequence goes on along the minus strand of NC_140992.1, from coordinate 192,262,795 downwards.
ATGATCCGGGAGAAGCTTACAGTGTCGGATTCTGGTCAAGGGTCAGAGCACCGGGAGAATATGGAGGAGTACGTTTATGATATATATTACACTGACAGCTACATTACTGGAGGTGGGATCCAAGACATCCTCTCGGTGGTACCATATTTTGAGGAGAATGAACTGGTGAGTTAGCAGTTGCACAGCCTGCTCCATGTCGAGTTATTTTCTTTGTTTGTGAATGTAGCAACAATTGAACACATTGTTATTCAGCAAAGTGTTGCTTGTTTGCTACGAAACAAGGCAGGATTGCAAGATGTCACACTTGAGTGTAGTTTCTAGAAGTAAGTAACTCTGAAGACAATGTACAGGGTGATTCCAGGTTGTCCATTACAATTGATGGCCCTTGGACCTAATGTCACCAGAAGACTATAAATGACTGTGTGCAGACTGACCAGCATCTTTGTGGCCTGGACAGTGGTACGTCTGTGCAAACTGATGGGCATGTTCTTGGTACACTGTGTGACACTGCTTGTGTTACAGGTTGGCGAGGAAGTGATTGCAGATGAAGCATATGAGGATGAAGATGATGAGAATGAAGAAAATAATTGGCGGAATGATTACCCAGATGAGGATGCGTTTGCTGAAAATTACTGGAATAGTGGAGAGGATATGGAGGAGGAAGATGGTGACTACTGATTAATTTCCCTGACAGTGACATTCTATTTGTATAAATCATGTCAATGTATAATAAAATGGTGAAAAGCTACAATCGATTCATTTGAAAATATTACTGATCCGTTACAAGTGAAAATGGTTCTGGTGTCTCAAGTATATATGCTTCTTTCATAAGTATCTTGCACCTACTGTAAGGCAGAAGTATGGTTGGCCATTATGAATGTTAATAATTGAAGTGGAGAAAGTAGAAATCAACAACTGGAATTTCCACGGGTGTTCTTTGGATCTTTTTTTAAATGTATTCATTTATGGGATGTGGGTGTCGCTGGAAACACCAGCATTTATTGCTCATTCCTAATTGCCCTTGAGAAGGTGGTGGTGAACCGCCTTCTTGAACCGCTGCAGTACATGTGGTGAAGGTACTCCCACTGTGCTGTTAGGGAGGGAGTTCCAGGATTTTGACCCAGCGACGATGAAGGATCGGCGATATACTTCTAAGTCAGGATGGTGTGTGACTTGGAGGGGAACTTGGAGGTGGTGGTGTTCCCATGCGCCTGCTGCCCTTGCCCTTCTAGGTGGAAGAGGTCGTGTGTTTGGGAGGTGCTGCCGAAGACGCCTTGGCGAGTTGCTGCAGTGCATCTTGTAGATGGTACACACTGCAGCCACGGTACGCCGGTGGTGGAGGGAGTGAATGTTTAAGGTGGTGGATGGGATGCCAATCAAACGGGCTGCTTTGTCCTGGATGGTGTCGAGCTTCTTGAGTGTTGTTGGAGCTGCACTCATCCAGGCGAGTGGAGAGTATTCCATCACACTCCTGACTTGTGCCTTGTAAATGGTAGAAAGGCTTTGGGGAGTCAGGAGGTGAGACACTTGCCACAGAATACCTAGCCTCTGACCTGCTCTTGTTGCCACAGTATTTATGTGGTTGGTCCAGTTAAGTTTCTGGTCAATGGTGACCCCCCAGGATGTTGATGGGGGATTCGGCGATGGTATTGCCGTTGAATGTCAAGGGGTGGAGGTTAGACTCGCTTGTTGGAGATAGTCATTGCCTGGCACTTCTGTGGCGCGAATGTTACCTGCCACTTAGCCCAAGCCTGAACGTTGTCGAGGTCTTGTTGCATGTGGGCATAGACTGCTTCAGTATCTGAGGAGTTGTGAATGGCACAGAACACTGTGCAGTCATCAGCGAACATCCCCATTTCTGACCTTATGTTGGAGGGAAGGTCATTGATGAAGCAGCTGAAGATGGTTGGGCCTAGGACACTGCCCTGAGGAACTCCTGCAACAATGTCCTGGGGCTGTGATGATTGATCTTCAATCACAACCATTTTTCTTTGTGCGAGGTATGATTCCAGCCAGTGGAGCATTTTCCTCCCCGATTCCCATTGACTTCAGTTTTACTAGGGCTCCTTGATGCCACACTTGGTCAAATGCTGCTTTGATGTCAAGGGCAGTCACTCTCACCTCACCTCTAGACTTCAGCTCCTTTGTCCGTGTTTGGACCAAGGCTGTAATGAGGTCGGGAGCAGAGTGGTCTTGGTGGAACCCAAACTGGGCATCAATGAGCAGCTTATTGGTGAGTAAGTGCTGCTTGATAGCACCGTCGATGACGCCTTCCATCACTTTGCTGATGATTGAGAGTAGACTGATGGGGCAATAATTGGCCGGATTGGATTTGTCCTGCTATTTGTGGACAGGACATACCTGGGCAGTTTTCCACATTGTCTGATGGATGCCAGTGTTGTAGCTGCACTGGAACAGCTTTGCTAGGGGCGCGGCTAGTTCTGGAGCACAAGTCTTCAGCACGATAGCCGGGATGTTGTCGGGACCCATAGCCTTTGCTGTATCCAGTGCGCTGAGCCGTTTCTTGATTTCACATGGAGTGAATCAAATTGGCTGAAGATTGGCTTCTGTGATGGTGGAGCCCTCAGGAGGTAGGCCGACATGGATCATCCACTCGGCACTTCTGGCTGAAGATGGTTGCAAATGCTTCAGCCTTGTCTTTTGCACTCGTGCTGGGCTCCATCATCATTGAGCATTGGGATATGCAAGGAACCTCCGCCTCCTGTTAGTTGTCCACCACTGGATGTGGCAGGACTGCAGAGCTTTGATCTGATCTGTTGATTGTGGGATTGCTTAGCCCTGTCTATGGGGCCCATGCTGCTTCTGCTTTTTAGCATGCATGTAGTCCTGTGTTGCAGCTTCCCCAGGTTGGCACCTCATTTTTAGGTACGCCTGGTGCTGCTCCTGGTATGCTCTTCTACACACCTTATTGAACCAGGGTTGGTGATGGTAGAGTGAGGGATATGCTGGGCCATGAGGTTACAGATTGTGGTGGAATACAATTCTGCTGCTGCTGATGGCCCACAGCACCTCATGGATGCCCAGTTTTGAGCTGCTAGATCTGTTCTGAATCTATCCCATTTAGCACGGTGGTAGTGCCACACAACCCGATGGAAGGTGTCCTCCGTGTGAAGACGGAACTTCGCCTCCACAACGACTGTGCGGTGATCACTGCTACCAATACTGTCATGGACAGATGCATCTGCGACAGGTAGATTGGTGAGGACGAGGTCAAGCTGGCTTTTCCCTCATGTTGGTTCTCTCACCACCTGTCGCAGGCTCAGGACTCGGTCAGTAGTAGTGCGACCGAGGCACTCTTGGTGATGGACATTGAATTCCCCCAGAGTACATTTTGTGCCCTCGGTACTTCTTCCAAGTGGTGTCAACATGGTGGAGTACTGATTCATCAGCTGAGTGAGGTTTCCTTGCTCATGCTTGGCCTGAAGCCATGAGACTTCATGGGGTCCAGAGTCAATGTTGAGGACTCCCAGGGCCACTCCTTCCCGACTGTATTCCACTGTGCCGGCACTCCTGGGGGGTCTGTCCTGCCGGTGGGATGGTGATGGAGGAGTTTGGGACATTGGCTGAGAGGTGTGATTCTGTGAGTATGACTGTGTCAGGCTGTTGCTTGACTAGTCTGTGGGACAGCTCTCCCAATTTTGGCACAAGTCCCCAGATGTTGGTGAGGAGGACTTTGCAGGTTTGACTGGGCTGGGTGTGCCATTGCCATGTCCGTAGTCGATGCCGGGTGGTCTGTCCGGTTTTATTCTTACTGTTTTTCGTAGAGGTTTGTTACAACTGAGTAGCTTGCTAGGCCATTTCAGAGGGCAGTTAAGAGTCAACCAAATTGCTGGTGGGTCTGGAGTCACATATAGGCCAGACCAGGTAAGGACGGCAGATTTCCTTCCCTAAAGGACATTAGTGAACCAGATGGGCTTTTATGACAATCCAACAGTTTCATGGTTACCATTACTGATATTTTTTATTACAGATTTTTATTTAATTAACTGAATTTAAATTGATGGGATTTGAACTCATGTCTATGGATCATTTGCCCAGGTCTCTGGATTACTAGCCCAATGACATTACCACTACGTTACCGTTCTCCTGTTGGAACTTCGGTGGAAGATTGAGAGAACCCCAAAGAAACAACTGTTTATGGGGTTTCACTGGGGTTTCCGCCAGCATTACAATGAGAGATCTACTCCAAGGTGTTTTCATCCTCCCACGAAAGCACTGACTCTGGCTGGGATACAGTTCTAGAGGTGCGGGCAATCCTATGGTATCTTGCCCACGTAGTTATTCTTTATGTGTGAGCATAGACTTTGAATTTAACCATGACATTATATCTTGCCCTTGCTTCATATCTGCACACTCACATTTTCCAGGGGATTCACTGGATTTTGATCTGGAGCAGGAATGCTGGCTGACTCTTCCTGCCCTTTACCCACCTCTCTTAATTGTGAAGGGGTCTTGAAGCCAGCTCTACAGGCTTCCAGTAAGATTGTGGCTGGACTTGGTTCTTAGACTGATTTGTGTATTTTTGGCATCTTCACAATAGGAACTAGCTTTATTTGAGAAGTGCTTTAGAAAATTGATATAAAATTTGTTCAGCTAGACTGTTTTCTAAACCAAGTTTATTTTCATTTTCCAGGCCATAATTTATCCGATGAAGAAGATGATGCATTTAATCTCTGATGTCCTCATTCCTCTATCAATGTACAATTGACCTTTGATCAAAAGCAAAGAGTATTTGTGAAGATGTTTATTTCTTTGGTTTATTTTATTAAAATCTTGAATAAAAACAGAAAATGTTGGAAATACTCAGCAGGTCAGACAGGATCTGTGGAGAGAGAAACAGTTAACGTTTTAGGTTGATGACCTTGCGTCAGAACTGGAAAAAGTTAGAGATATAACGGGTTTTAAGCAAGTACAGAGGCAGGGAAAAGGAGGGGAGGAAAGAAGAAAAGGGAAAAGTCTGTGATAGGGTGGAAGGCAGGAGAGATTAAATGTCAAAAGAGATGATGGTGCATGGCAAATGGTGATGGTAATGGGACAAGTAAAGAAACAAAAGATGGGTCCAGAGGAGGTGTAAATGGGAATGGCAGAATCATCAGCAACAGCTGTCGTCCGGAAAAAGCGGGCAGAGGTCATGATCTGAAGTTGTTGAACTTCATGTTGAGTCCAGAAGGCTGTAAAGTGCCTAATCGACAGATGAGGTGCTGTTCCTTGAGCTTACGTTGAGCTTCATTGGAACAGTGTAGGAGGCTGAGGACAGAGAGGTCAGAGTGAGAGTGGGCAGAGAATTAAAATGACAGGCGACCGGAAGCTCGGGTCATGCTTGCGGACTGACTGGAGGTGTTCCGCAAAGCGGTCACCAATCTGCAATTGGTCTCCTCGGTGTAGAGGAGACCACATCATGAGCAGCGAATACAGTATACTAAATTGCAAGAAGTGCAAGTAAATTGCTGTTTCACCTGGAAGGAATGTTTGGGGCCCTGGATGGTTGGCAGGGAGGAGGTAAAAGGGCAGGTGTTGCATCTCCTGCACGTGCATGGGAAGGTGCCAAGGGGAGGGGGTGTTGGGGCAATTGAGGAGTGGACGAGGGTGTCACGGAGGGAACGGTCTATTTGGAATGCTGAAAGTGGAGGGGAAGATGTGTTTGGTGGTGGCATCACGCTGGAGGTGACGGAAATGGCGAAGCATGATCCGTTGAATGTGGAAGCTGGTGGGGTGGAAGATGAGGACAAGGGGAACCCTATTGTGGTTCTGGGAGGGAGGGGAAGATGTGAGAGCAGAAGTGCGGGAAATGGGACAGACACGGTCGAGGGCCCGGTCTACCACAATGGAGGGGAATCCTCGGTTGAGGGAAAAGGAAGACATATCGGAAGCACTGGTATGGAAGGTGGCATTGTCAGAACAGAACAACGGAGACAGAGAAGCTGGGAGAATGGAATAGTGTCCTTACAGGAAGTAGGGTGGGAGGAAGTGTAGTCAAGGTAGCTGTGGGAGTCAGTGGGCTTATAGTAGATATTGGACAATAGCCTACCCCCAGAAATGGAGATAGAGAGGAAAGGAAGGAAAGAGTTGGAGATGGACCATGTGAAGGTGAGGGAAGGGTGGAAATTGGAAGCAAAGTTGATTAAAAAATTTCCAGTTTGGGACGAGAGCAGGAAATGGCACCTATACAGTCATCAGTGTATCAGTTAAAAATCTTAACTTGCTTGAATTTGAAAATATTCAAAGTTGCTGCTGGCATTGAATGAATTGGTTATTACTGAACCTGCCATCAACTTAAGAATAACACCACAATGCACAATAAATGTGCAGTAACAATATTACATACAGCAGGAATCTAGCGGGTATTACAAGTTACAAATTATTTACAGCACAGAAACAGGCCATTTGGCCCAACAGGTCCATGCCGTTGTTGATGCTCCACACGAGCCTCCTCCCATTCCTCTTCATCTAACCCCATCAACATATCCTATTCTTTTCTCCCTCGTGCTTTTCCAGCTTCCCCTTGAATGCATCTGTGCTTTTCGCCTCAACTACTTCCTGTGGTAGTGAGATCCATATTCTAACCACTCTGGGTAAAGAAGTTTCTCTTGAATTCCCTAATGGATTTATTAGTGACTCTTATATTAAGGCCCCTAGTTCTGGTCTCGCCCACAAGTGGAAACATCTTTTCTATGTCTATCCTATTAAACTCTTTCATAATCTTGAAGACCTCTATCAGGTCACCCCTCAATCACTTTTCTAGAGAAAAGAGCCCCAGCCCGTTCAATCTTTCCTGATCGGTATAAACACTCGGTTCTGGTAATTCTAGTAAATCTTTTTTTGCACCTTCTCCAATGCCTCTATATCCTTTTTATAATATGGAGACCAGAACTGTACATAGTACTCCCAAGTGTGGTCTAACCAAGGTTCTATACAAGTTTAACATAACTTGTCTGCTTTTCAATTCTATCCCTCTAGAAATGAACCCCAGTGCTGTGTTTGCTTTTTTTTAATGGTCTTATTAACCTGCGTCTCTACTTTTAGTGATCTGTGTATCTGTACCTCAAATCCCTCTGCTCCTCTACCCCATTTAGACATTTGTTTTCCAAGGACTATGTGGTCTCCTTATTCTTCCTACCAAAATGTATTACCTCATACTTAACTATATTGAAGTTCATTTGCCAATTACACACCCATTCAGCAAGTTTATTAATGTCTTCCTGTATTTTGTCACAGTCTTCCTCGGTATTAACTACCCCCCCCCCCCCCACAAATTTGGTGTTATCGGCAAATTTTGAATTTGTACTTCCGATTCCCAAGTTCAAATCATTTGTCTAAATGGTGAACAACAGTGGTCCCAGCACTGATCCTTGTGGAACACCACTTCCCACCATTTGCCAATCCGAGTAAACTACCTTTAACCTCTACTCTCTTTTCTGTTTTGTAGCCAGATTTCTAGCCATTGTGTTACTTGTCTCCCGACTCCACATGTTCTGACCTTAGCCTCGAGTCTGCTATGTGGAACCTTATCGAAGGCTTTTTGGAAATTCAAATATATTATGTCTGCTATGTTACCCTTATCTACCCTCTCTGTTACTCCTTCAAAGAATTCAATAAGGTCGGTCAAGCATGACCTTCCCTTTTGGAATTGGTGCTGACTACTATTATATTTTCAGTTTCGAGATGTTTTTCTATTACATTTTTGATTAAGGATTCCATTATCTTTCCTTCCACTGACATTAAACTAATTGGTCTATAGGAACAAAGAAAAGAAAGACTTGCATTTATATAGCGCCTTTCACAACCTCAGGACATCCCAAAACATTTTAGAGCCAATGAAGTACTTTTAAAAAATGTAGTTACTGTTCTAATGTAGGAAACTCGGCAGCTAATTTGCGCACAACAAAATACCACAAACAGCAATGTGATGATGACCAGATAATTGTTTTTCTTAGTGATGGTGATTGAGGGATAAATATTGGCCCAGGACACTGGGGATAACTCCCCTGATCTTTTGCGAAATAGTGCCATGGGATCTTTTACATCCGCCAGAGAGAGCAGACGGGGCCTCGATTTAACATTGCATCCAAAAGATGGCACCTCTGACAGTGCAACAGTCCCTTAGTACTGCACTGGAATGTCAGCCTAGATTCTTTTTTGTGCTCAAGTCTCTGGAGTGGGACCCACAACCTTCTGACTCAGGCGAGAGTGCTATCCACTGAACCACGACTGACACTATAGTTCCCTGGGCTTGTTCTATCTTCCTTTTTATATATAGGAATAATAACATTAGCTGTCTGCCAGTCCACTGGCACTAATCCTTTTTAATGAATTTTTATTTATATGTAATAGTGCCTCTGCTATCTCTTCCCTAACTTCTTTTAATATGTGCAGATGCAATCCATCTGGAATGGGGTTTAATCCTCTAAGTTTGATCAGTTTATCAATGATCTCTTCCAACCACCCCCCCCCCCCCCTTTCTATCTTAAATGTCTTTATATCCTTTTTGACCTCTTCTAATGTCATGTCCACCATATTAGTCTCCCTGGTTAATACTGAGGCAAAGTAATTATTTAATATTTCTGCCATTTCGCTGTCATTACCTGTGAGTTTATCGTATGTATCCCTTAGTATTCCTATCCTGATTTTTCCTTTATTTGTGTGTCTGTAGAATACGTTACTGTTTCTTTCTATATTCCTTGATAATTTTAATTTCATAGTTTCTCTTTGTCTTCCAAATTTTTTACTTTCCTAGGCTTTTCGTATTCCCTTTCGTCATCCTCTCCTTTGCTGTCAATGTATTTCGTGTATGCCTTTTTGCCCTTATTTCTATATTCATCCATGGTTTGTCAATACTGGCTAGTTTGTTCTTGCATTTTAGTGGGATATATTTTACCTGGATGCTCTTGATCACCGTTTTAAATGTTTCTCACTGCTGTTCTATTTCTTTGTCAGTAAATTTTACCAGTTTATTTTCCCTGGTTCCATTCTCATTCCCTTAAAATCAGCTTTTTTACAATTTATTACTGTGGTCTTTGTCTTACTTATGTCCTTCTCAATCTTTATCTTAAACCTTATTATGTTGTGATTGCTATTACCTAGATGTTCCCCTACACTTACTTCTCTCATCTGTTCTGGTTCATTCCCCATTACTAGATCCAGCAGTGCTCCCTCTCCTTTTGGGCTTTTTACATGCTGGGTAAGAAGAGTCTTGCACACTGATATACCTATCAATTCCTCCAATAAAAGGCGAAGAGTTACAAAGGTGACTAAAGGTTTTTATTGACTAAATAACAGAGCCCACTCTCGTGGGTGATCCGATCCAAGCAGGAGGAATACCAGCCAGTCGCTCACCTTTATACCTGGCCTGGTGGGTGGAGCCAAGGCGGAGTCGGCAGTGGTCATCCCAGGTATAGCAGTGTGGCAAGAGGCGACCTCGTACCGTGATACAATAGTGGTCAGTGATACAGTTATAACGAACAGTGGTGAACAGTGCTAACTACTAACAGTGATACGATAGTGAACGTGGTTTACCACATTCACCCCTTGTTTAGAATTAAGTCCGGCGGGGTGAAGTGTACTACCAATTCTGGTAGGTCAGTCTGTCCGGAGGCTTCGTAAGCCTCTCCGATCGCCGCAGCGGTGGTGTTGCCTTATCCGGTGCTGGTGCCTTATCCGGTGTTGATGCTGGTGTTTGCGTGGTCGGCGAGGGCTCGTGGGGTTCCGGCATGCCGTCTACCTGGGCTGAGGTTGGGGGGGGTGGTGGCGGTGTTTCCGGATCGGCTGAGGGTGCGAGGTCTCGTAGGGAGACAGTGTCCTCCCGCCCGTCTGGGTACACCACGTAGGCGTACTGGGGGTTGGCGTGCAGGAGGTTCACCCTCTCGACCAGGGGGTCCGTTTTATGGGCCCTCACGTGTTTCCGCAGCCAGACCGGCCCCGGGGCGGTCAGCCAGGTTGGTAGAGTGGTTCCCGTAGTCGACTTCCTGGGGAAAACGAACATTCGTTCATGGGGGGTGGTGTTAGTGGCCGTGCAAAGTAATGACCGGATGGAGTGCAGCGCTGTCGGGAGGACTTCTTGCCAGCGGGAGGTTGGGAGGCCCTTAGACTTTAAGGCTAAGAGGACAGCCTTCCATACCGTCGCGTTCTCTCTTTCCACCTGACCGTTACCTCTGGGGTTGTAGCTGGTGGTCCTGCTTGCTGCAATACCTCTCTCTAGGAGGAATTGCCGGAGTTCCTCGCTCATGAAGGAGGAGCCCCGGTCGCTGTGTATATAGTTCGGGAACCCGAACAAGGCGAAGAGGGCATTCAGGCACTTAATGACCGTGCTACTGGTCATGTCGGGGCAGGGGAAGGCAAAGGGGAAATGGGAGTACTCATCAACGATGTTGAGGAAGTACACATTACGGTCAGAGGACGGGAGGGGCCCCTTAAAGTCGATGCTCAGGCGCTCGAAGGGGCGGGTGGCCTTGATCAGGCTTGCTCGGTCCGGCCTATAGAAGTGCGGTTTGCACTCCGCACAGGTCTGGCAGTTCCTGGTCATGGTCCTGACCTCCTCGATGGAGTAGGTCAGGTTGCGGGCCTTAATGAAATGGTAGAGTCTGGTGACTCCGGGGTGGCAGAGCTGGTCGTGGAGGGTCTGAAGCCTATCGATATGCGCGCTGGCGCATGTCATTCGTGAAAGGGCATCAGGGGATTCGTTCAGCTTGCCTGGCCGGTACAAGATCTCATAATCGTAGGTGGAGAGCTCGATTCTCCATCTCAAAATCTTGTCATTCTTGATTTTGCCCTTCAGCTTATTATTAAACATGAAAGCCACCGAACGCTGGTCGGTGAGGAGGGTAAATCGTTTGCCTGCCAGGTAGTGCCTCCAGCGCCGTACTGCCTCCACGATCGCCTGGGCCTCTTTCTCGACCGACGAATGTCGGATCTCGGGGCCCTGTAGGGTCCTTGAGAAGAAGGCCACTGGCCTCCCCTCCTGGTTTAGGGTGGCGGCTAAGGCGAAGTCGGATGCGTCGCTCTCCACCTGGAAGGGGATGGACTCGTCCACTGCGTGCATCGTGGCCTTGGCTATGTCTCCCTTAATGAGGGAGAAGGCCGCGCACGCCTCCTCCGTGAGGGGGAAGGAAGTGGCTTTCAGGAGGGGTCTGGCTTTGTCCGCGTAATTGGGTACCCATTGGGCATAGTAGGCAAAAAGCCCCAGGGTTCTCCTAAGTGCTTTAGGGCAGTGGGGGAGGGGTAGCTCCATGAGGGGGCGCATTCTTTCTGGGTCGGGGCCGATGATTCCGTTCTCCACTACGCAGCCGAGGATGGCAAGGTGCGTGGTGTTAAACACGCATTTCTCCTTATTGTAGGTGAGGTTCAGCCGTTGGGCCGTACGGAGGAATTTCTCCAGATTCGCGTCATGTTCCTGCTGGTCGCGGCCGCAGATAGTGACGTTATCTAGGTAGGGGAATGTAGCCTGCAGTTCGTTCTGGTCAACCATCTGGTCCATCTCCCTTTGGAAGACCGAGACCCCATTAGTGACACCGAAGGGGACCCTAAGGAAGTGGTATAGGCGCCCATTCGCCTCGAAGGCGGTATACTGGCGGTCCTCAGGGTGGATAGGGAGTTGGTGGTAGGCCGACTTCAGGTCGATGGTCGAGAATACTTTATACTGTGCAATCTGATTGACCATGTCAGATATGCGGGGGAGGGGGTATGCGTCCAGCTGGGTATATCTGTTTATGGTCTGGCTGCTCCTGCTGCTGCTGTGGGGAGAGAGAATTGCAGACGGAGTGAATACACATGCTGAAGATGGGCTGCTGAGATTTTAGTGTTTTTAGTGTCTAAAGTGGGGAAAAAAAAGTTTCATTTCATTTCAATTTTTAAAAAGGTTTTAAAATTAAATTTAGTTCTAGTTAAGTTAGTTTAGTTTAGGTTAGTTTAAGTTTAGATTAGTCTAGACAAAGTAGAGAAGGAAAAGACCGCCAGAAAGACTACCAAAGAAAAAAAAAACCCAGAGGAAAATAGAGGAAAAAAAAAGCCAAAGCAAAAAAAAAAAGAAACAAGAGAAGAACTACACAAACCAGTGAACGGCAGCCACACGGGGCTTCAGCAGCGGTGGTTGAGTCGGCGGCATCGGGACCGAGTTCGAGGAGGCGAGGTGACTCGGGCCGCAGCCCAGCGGTCCAGCAACCGGCACAGCCGAGGGGACTCGGGCCGCATCCCAGAAATCGGAATGCAGCCCGGCAACGGGCACAGCGGAGAGGACTCGGGCCGCATCCCAGAAATCGGCACAGCCGAGGAGATCCGGAACGCAGCCCGGCAATCGGCACAGCGGAGAGGACTCGGGCCGCATCGCAGAAATCGGCACAGCCGAGGAGATTCGGAACGCAGCCCGGAAATCCAGCAATCAGCACAGCCGAGGGGACTCGGGCCACAGCCCAACAATCCAGCACGGGAAAGGCCCGAGGAGCCAGGCCAGCAGGCACAGAGACCTCTGAGGAGAAGGAGAGCAACCAGAAGGCTCGCAACCAAGACCGTGAGTACAGGGCCCAGGGAGGGAGGCCCAGGGAAAGGCCCGAGGAGCCAGGCCGAAACAGAGGCCCAGAGACCTCTGAGGGGGAGGGGAACAGCCCGAAGGCACCGGGAAACAGTGGCTCACAGACTCAGACCTGAGAAGGGTGAACCCAGGAGCCGAGGCCCAGGGACCACGGGGTCGGAGAGGGGGACCGGGAAAGTTCGCGAACAGGGAGAGGGTAACACCAAACCCGGGGCCCCAGAAAAGCTTATTCTAAGATCAACAATACTTTACCAAAAATGAGCGAATCAGAAGATCCACAACAGCCCCGCTTCCAGATTCCCCCCAACACCACAAAAAAAGCTATAAAAACGATCAAGCATGCTCAGATGAGAGAAAAACCAGAAACTCTCTTTACTGACTGTTACAACAATGGGACAAAAAGTAACCTCATATTCTACTCAGATCAGCCAGCGGCTTGGATCAGAGCAATAAAATCACACTATACCAGTGTTAAGCTAAAAAATACCGCAAATGGGTCCATAATGAAAATTAACACACCAGGAGACAGTTCAATCACGACTGTCAACGCGTACAATACCGGAACAATATTAGTGCAAGGCAACCTCGACAAATTTGCAACGGCCTTCAGGACACTGAAAAGATCAACTACGAGGGGAATGAACAGCCCCAGAGTGGCCCGCACTCCCCCCAACATTGACAACTTACCAGGAGAAAATCTGCATGGTCAAGGGATGAACGAGCCACACAGTTCAAACCAGACACTAACCCCGGGGAACCACAGCCACACGATACAACTGACAAACCCCAGCATAACTACCACGGAGGAAGCCACACATAGTTCCCCTACCATTCCCAGCCCACCAAGAGAAGAGCAGCATAGCCAGGAAGTGAGTGAGCCTTCCAGGGCCGACCAGCTTAGCCAGGAAGTGAGTGAGCCTTCCAGGGCCGACCAGACACATACCCCGGGATCACACAGCCAGATACAACCAAAAGATAAATTTTATCAATTAGAGATAGAGATGGTTAAACTTAGAGAGGAGGTCCTCAAATTGAATGACAAACAAAAGCAGGAGAGGGAGAGACACAAGAGAGAGCTGAATAGACTTGATAACCAGGTGAATCTACTTAAGAATCAGGTGAAAGAGCTGCAGGAAAAAGAAGAGAGCCATAGAGGAGAGAAAACACCATTAGACCAGCAACCAGAGACTAGAGATAAGACAAGACAGAGCCGGACGGAACGGCTGCACTCCCACACGGAACAAAAGCAACAGACACACAATACAAGGGGTGCCACACAGACCGACCAGCATGCTGACTCGCAATCTTCCCCCACCACCATGGAACCACAAGCGAGCCGCTCACAAGAGGTACGCACACACCAGACACCCCAGCCCAGCACACACACTATGAGTCCAGGCGAAAGCCACCAGACAGTAAACACAAACAAGGCTGACGTCATAATACTCATAGACTCAAATGGGAAATTTCTATGGGAGAAAAAGCTCTTCCCTAGAAGTAAAGTAGAAAAGATTTGGTGCCCAACAACAGACAGAGCCATGGGATGGCTGACCAAAGCCAGATTAGGCTCCCCCCAACACATAATAATACACACGGGCACAAATGACCTAAAGGCCAAACAGAAAGAGGTAGCAACATCGCTCAGAGCAATGATTAGGAAGGCAAGCAGTACATTTCCAAACACTAGAATCACTGTTTCCACAATATTGCCGAGAACAGACTTCAACAACAACACAATTCATGAGATAAATGCCAGCATAGCAACAGAATGCGAATCAAACCACAACGTACACCTGGCCCAACACCCCACCCTCGATGAAGAATGTCTTTACGACCACGTCCACATCCAAAGGCAAAAAATATCGATCTTTGCTAAAGCCCTGAAGGACGTCGCTTTTAACCGGGTCCATACCCAGACTCCAAGAGGACCCCCCCCCCGACCACCAGAGATCAGCGGGGTACATATCAGGAACACTACAAAGACCACCACCACACCAACCGAGACCGGAGAGGATCCCCATGCAAAACAACATTATCAGACCTGCACCACTCCTGTCCCACAGGGGAATAGGACCGCTACCAGCCAGACAGAGGGAGAGATGCACAGGACGTACACAATACCTCAGACAGAAACAATCCATTAAGAGACAATAAGCAGATGTGCAGCAGCATCTACTTCCGCCTTATGGATCAAGGACTAATTAATAGAAAGAACTGTAACCAAATTGTATTAACTTTTGTAGACAACTGGGGTGATCTTTTTTTTCCCCACACTTAGACACGACAAACACGTACCACTCTTTAACCTATCATAGAAAAAGATAAAACTTAACATGAAATCCTTATATATTTCGACCTGGAATATCCAAGGTCTACGCTCTTCACTGCGAGAAGTGAAGAGTAGGACCCCAGAGTTCATAGAGGAAACTAAAGATCTAGATATTATCATTTTACAGGAAACTTGGTATAAAGGAAAAGGACACACCGGCTGTCCCCAAGGGTACACTGAGCTAGTGGTCCCCTCCAATAAATTACCAAGTGTAACCCAAGGCAGAGACTCCGGAGGCATACTGATCTGGTTTAAAACAGAACTTAAGAATTACATCAAATTTATAAAAAAGGGCAAAAACCATATGTGGCTCAAACTTGAGAGGGAGATTATCTCAAACACCCAAGATGTTTACATTTGCGCACTTTATATCCCTCCAATCGATTCCCCGTACTACAAAGAGGACACCTTCTCCAACATGGAGGGGGAAATTATCCAATACCAGGCCCAGGGGAACGTGTTGATCTGTGGGGACCTCAATTCAAGAACGGGCGAAGAACCAGACTTCACCAATAATCAGGGAAACAATTACGTATTCGGGAATAACCACTTTGACATCCCTTCCCTTCCATACAGGCATAACTGCGACAAGCAGTCAAATACCAACGGTAAACAGCTACTACAGCTCTGTCGAAACCTGGGTCTGTACATTGTCAATGGTAGGTTCATAGGAGACCTCCTAGGAAGATCGACCTACTGCTCACCTCTTGGCTGCAGCACAGTAGACTATATGATTACAGACTTGGACCCATCCTCTTTCAGAGCATTCACAGTCAAACCACAAACAACACTGTCAGATCACAGTCAAATTACTATGTTTCTCAAAAAGACAGAAACAAACAACATAGAAACACAACCCAGTAAACTGTACAACACCAAAAAATCGTACAGATGGGCCAAAAACGACACGGAAAAATACCAGAAAACAATTAGCAATGCATCAACTCAAGCTCTCTTAGACACCTTTCTGGATAACATATACACTCACAATAAAGAAGGCGTAAACCGGGCAGTTAGTAAACTAAACAATATTTTTGATAATTTGGCAACAAATGCAAACTTGAAAGCTCGCAAGAACAAACCCAAAACAAAAAACTATGAAAAATGGTTTGACCATGATTGCCATAACATGAGGAAAAAACTTAGAAAACTATCAAACCAAAAACACAGACATCCAGAAAACGAGGAATTACGCCTTACTTATTGTCAGACGCTAACACAATACAGAAACACACTCAGGACCAAAAAAGAGCAATTTATTAAGAATACACTCAGCTCCATGGAGGAATCCATTGAGTCGAATTGTTTCTGGGACAACTTGAAAACACTACACAAAAAACAACACGACGATTTGTCCATTCAAAATGGGGACACATGGGTAAACCACTTTGAAAAATTATACCAGAAAAACACACTAGGACCAGAGCAACACCAAATACGCAAAAAACTTGAAAAGCTTGAAATGGCCATAAAAGATAACCAAAACCCGCTAGACGCCATAATAACAGAAAAAGAACTTCTTGAAAAACTCAAGGACCTGCGACCAGGAAAAGCTTGCGGGACAGACGGCATACTAAACGAGATGATTAAACACGCAGACGACAAACTGAAACTGGCTATCCTAAAACTCTTCAACTTGGTTCTGAGTGTCGGTTATTTCCCTGACATCTGGAACAAAGGACTCATAACACCCATATACAAAAGTGGGGACAAAATTGACCCAAACAACTATCGAGGCATCTGTGTAAACAGTAACCTGGGGAAGGTATTCTGTAGCATCATAAACAAAAGACTTATAAACTTCCTTGAAGAGCACAATGTCTTGAGTAAAAGCCAAATTGGATTCCTGCCAAACTATAGAACATCCGATCATATCTTCACCCTACAGACCCTAATTGACAAACACGTTCACCATAACAAAAGCAAAATCTACGCATGCTTTGTAGATTTCCAGAAGGCTTTCGACTCCATCTGGCATGACGGTTTATTCCTGAAACTTATCGAAAGCGGGGTAGGAGGGAAAACATATGATGTAATTAAATCAATGTATACAAACAATAAATGTGCAGTTAAAATTGGAGACAAACAAACAAAATACTTCCCACAGGGGCGGGGGGTGACGCAGGGCTCGCCAATCTCACCGACACTCTTTAATATTTACATTAATGGATTGGCAAAACTACTTGAACAATCTACAGCACCCGGCCTCACCCTATATGAATCCAAGGTTAAATTCCTCCTCTATGCCGACGACCTGGTTCTGCTGTCACCAACTAAGGAGGGTCTACAGCAGAACCTGGACCGCATGGCGGCGCTGGAGCTGCGAATGGACTCACTCTGGAGCATACGCGATGCTGAGGATGTTGTGGATAGCACATTCAGTGAGTTGGTCACACCGCAGGTAAAGGCTAGCTCAGACAGTAAATGGGTGACCAAAAGGCAGGGTAAAGGCAGGAAGGTAGTGCAGGAGTCACCTGCGGTCATCTCCCTCCAAAACAGGTTTACCGTTTTGGGTACTGTTGGGGGAGATGACTTATCAGGGGAAGGCACCAGCAGCCAGGTTCAGGACACCATGACTGGCTCTGCTGCACAGAAGGGCGGGAAAAAGAGGGATAGGGCTATAGTGATAGGGGATTCAATTGTAAGGGGGATAGATAGGAGTTTCTGTGGCCGAGACCGAGACTCCAAGATGGTATGTTGCCTCCCTGGTGCACGGGTCAAGGATGTCTCGGAGCGGGTGCAGAGCATTCTGAAGGGGGAGGGGGATCAGCCAGTTGTCGTGGTACATGTAGGTACCAACGATGTAGGTAAAAAGAGGGAGGAGGTCCTACAAGCTGAATTTAGGGAGTTAGGAGCTAAATTGAAAAGTAGGACCTCAAAGGTAGTAATCTCTGGATTGCTACCAGTGCCACGAGCTAATAAGTTTAGAGAGAGTAAGATAGATAAGCTAAATACGTGGCTTGAGCAGTGGTGCAAGGGAGAGGGATTTAAATTCTTGAGGCATTGGAACCAGTTCTTGGGGAGGAGTGACCTGTACCAAGGGGACGGTCTACACCTGAACTGTGAGGGAGCCGATGTCCTCGGGGTAATATTTTCTAGGGCGGTTCGGGAGGATTTAAACTAATTTGGCAGGGGGATGGGAACCTAGGTAGTGGAAAAGAGGGAAGTCATATGAAGTCAGAAATAGATGGTAGAAAGGTGAGAAGCAATAAGCAAAGGAGAGAAACACAAAGGGCCAAACTAATTCATAATGAGAGTGTGAAAAAAGCAAGCCTGAAGGCTTTGTATCTTAATGCTAGAAGCATTAGGAACAAGGTGGATGAATTAGTTGTGGAAATAGAGGTAAACAAGTATGATTTGATTGGGATTACAGAAACGTGGCTGCAGGGTGGGCAAGGCTGGGAACTTAACATCCAGGGATATACAATATTTAGGAAGGATCGGCAAAAAGGTAGGGGAGGTGGGGTAGCATTGCTGGTAAAGGAGGGGATTAATGCAATGGAAAGGAAGGATATTAACTCGGATGAAACGGAATCTGTATGGGTAGAAATGAGAAATAGCAAGGGGAGGAAAACGTTAGTGGGTGTGATATATAGGCCTCCAAATAGTAATATGGAGGTGAGGGAAGGCATAAAAAGGGAAATTAGAGAAGCGTGCGATAAGAGCACAGCTGTCATCATGGGTGACTTTAATTTACATATTGATTGGACTACCCAAATTAGTAAAAATTCTGAGGAGGAGGAATTCCTGGAATGTTTTCGGGACGGTTATCTGGACCAATATGTCGAGGAGCCGACTCGAGATCAGGCCATTTTAGACTGGGTATTGTGCAATGAGAAGGGACTTATCAGCAATCTTCTTGTACGAGGCCCCTTGGGTCAGAGCGATCATAATATGATCGAGCTCTCAGTCGAGATGGAGAGTGAGGAAATTGAATCAGAGACTAAGGTCCAGAACTTAAATAAAGGGAATTACGAGGGTATGAGACGGGAATTGGGTAAGATTGATTGGGTGGTGTTTCTGGGAGGATTGACAGTGGAGAGACAATGGCAAGCATTCAAAGATAGAATGGAAGAATTCCAGAACATGTTTATACCGGTTTGGCATAAAAATAAACCTAAAAAGGTGACTCAACCGTGGATAACGAGGGAAATTAGGGACAGCATAAAATCAAAAAAAAGGGCATATCAACTGGCAAAAAAAAGCACCAGACCGGAAGATTGGGGGCAGTACAAGATACAGCAAAAGAGGACAAAGGGATTAATCAGGAAGGGGAAAATAGAATACGAAAGTAAACTTGCAGCAAACATAAAGACAGACTGCAAAAGCTTTTATCGGTATATCAGGAGGAAAAGACTGGTAAAATCCCAAGTCGGTCCCTTGCAGTCCGATTCGGGAGAATATATAATGGAGAATAAGGAAATGGCAGACCAATTAAACTCATACTTTGGTTCTGTATTCACAAAGGAGGACACAAATAACCTCCCAGGAATATCGGCAAACATAGGGACTAATGAGAGGGAGGAGCTGACAGAAATTAGTATCTCTAGGGATATGGTGTTGGGTAAGTTGAGGGGACTGAAGGCCGACAAATCCCCGGGGCCTGATAAACTACATCCTAGGGTACTTAAGGAGGTGGCCCTGGAGATAGCAGATGCTCTAAGGATCATCTTCCGGAACTCCATTGACTCGGGAACAGTACCCGTGGATTGGAGGGTAGCTAATGTTACCCCAATATTTAAAAAGGGGGGTAGAGAGAAAGCAGGGAATTATAGACCAGTAAGCCTTACGTCGGTTGTGGGCAAAATGCTAGAGTCCATTATTAAGGATAAAATAGCGGAGCACTTGACAAATGGGGAAAGGATCGGACAGAGTCAACATGGATTTACAAAGGGTAAATCGTGTTTGACTAATCTGCTGGAATTTTTTGAGGAAGTAACTGGTAAAATAGATGGGGGAGAGCCAGTGGATGTGGTGTACCTTGACTTCCAGAAAGCCTTCGATAAGGTTCCACACAAAAGATTATCATGCAAAATTAAGGCTCATGGGATTGGGGGCAAAGTATTAACGTGGATAGAGAACTGGCTGGCGGATAGAAAACAGAGAGTTGGAATAAACGGCTCGTTTTCGGAGTGGCAGGCAGTGACCAGCGGGGTGCCGCAAGGATCTGTCCTGGGGCCCCAGCTGTTCACAATATATATAAATGATCTGGATCAGGGAATTGGATGCAATATTTCCAAATTCGCTGACGACACTAAACTAGGAGGAGGGGTGGGCTCTGATGAGGATGTCAGGAGGCTACAGTGCGATTTGGACAGGTTGGGGGAATGGGCGGATACGTGGCAGATGCACTATAATGTGGATAAATGCGAGGTTATCCACTTTGGGGGTAAAAACAGGAGGGTAGATTATTATCTAAATGGCAATAGATTGGGAGATGGGGAAGTGCAGAGGGACCTGGGTGTTCTTGTGCACCAGTCACTGAAGGAGAGCATGCAGGTGCAACAGGCGATCAAGAAGGCAAATGGTATGTTGGCCTTCATATCAAGGGGGTTCGAGTATAGGAATAGGGATACCTTACTACAGCTGTACAAGGTGCTGGTGAGACCGCATCTGGAGTATTGTGTACAGTTTTGGTCGCCCCATCTGCGGAAGGATGTTCTTGCCATGGAAAGAGTGCAACGGCAATTCACCAGGCTGATACCTGGAATGGCGGGAATGACCTACGAAGAGAGATTAAATAGTTTGGGCTTGTACTCACTGGAGTTTAGAAGATTGAGAGGGGATCTCATCGAAACATATAAAATTATGGCAGGCCTGGACAGGCTGAATTCAGAGAGAATGTTTCCAATGGCCGGGGAGCACAGAACCAGGGGCCACAGTCTAAAAATAGCGGGCAAATCATTTAAAACAGAGATGAGGAAGAATTTCTTCACTCAAAGAGTGGTGAGCCTGTGGAATTCCCTGCCACAGAGGGCTGTGAAGGCTAATTCAATAAATATTTTCAAGAGAGAATTGGATATATTTCTGAAGGCTAAGGGGATTAAGGGTTACGGAGAAAAGGCGGGGACGGGGTACTGAACTGGTAAGATCAGCTATGATCTCAGACGAAGATCAGCCATGATCTCATTGAATGGCGGAGCAGGCTCGAAGGGCCGAATGGCCTACTCCTGTTCCTATCTCTATGTTTCTATGTTTCTATGAGTCGTACTGCCAGACTTGGGCCCTGACAATAAATCCCCAAAAAACCAAAGTCCTTGTGTTCCAGCAAAGATCCAAACAACATGGACCCACAATAAATTTCACAGTAGGAACAACCAAAATTCAACAAACCACTCACTACACATACTTGGGCTTAAAAATCAGTTCTACGGGAAACTTCAAACTGGCTGTGAATGAACTGAAAGAGAAAGCAAGAAGGGCTTTCTATGCCATCAAAAAATCAATCCAAATAGAAATCCCAATTAGCATTTGGCTCAAAATTTTCAAATCAGTAATTGAACCAATTGCACTCTATGGCAGTGAGGTCTGAGGACCACTAACACAACAAGATTTTGCAAAATGGGACAAACACCCAATTGAGATCCTACATGCGGAATTCTGTAAAAGTATCCTCCGGACTCAAAGGAAAACAGTAAACAACGCATGCAGGGCGGAACTAGGCCAATACCCATTAATAATCACTATCCAAAAAAGAGCCACCAAATTTTGGAATCACCTACAAATGAGCAACCCCCAATGCTATCACTACGACGCCCTGAAATGCCAAGAGCTGACCATAAAGAAGAATACCCTCAGTCAACTAGTCCTGGGACTCAATAAAGTAACTAATAACAATACTAACAATAACCAGCCCCAGGACAGTGACAGGGTAACACAAAGAATTCGACCCAACACAATCGTCGCTAAGCAAAAGGAAAAATATCTGTCATATTGGGCAGAAACAACAAAAACCCAAAGCAAACTCAATTGCTACTTGGCCCTAAACAGACAATACAACATAGCTGATTACCTGACCATGGTAAAGGATAACAAACTGAGAAGAACCTTGACAAGGTACAGACTTAGCGAACATAGCCTAGTGATCGAAAAAGGCAGACACAGGCAGACCAGGCTGCCAAGAGAAGACAGGATATGCTCTCACTGCAGTCAGGGAGTAGTTGAGACAGAGATGCACTTCCTCACAGCCTGTGGAAAATATCAGGGCATCAGAGAGAATTTCTATCAAAAATTCTCACAAATATGCCCTGAATTCAGAAATCTGACTGACAACCAAAAACTCCCATTCCTACTGGGGGAGGAGAGAAGCTGTGTAACACTGGCGGCACACTATGTTACAGCTTGCCATGAACAGAGGGACAACCAGTAAACTAAGACAAGAGTATATATAAACAAGGCGAAAATATATTTATAAACTCAGGGATATACCTGTTTATACACTGTATGAATGGAACCGCGTTTATGTGTTCAACCATAAATGTTTTTTGATGCTTTGGCAACATAAGATGTACCTTATCATGCCAATAAAGCGATTTGTATTGTATTGTATTGTATTGGCTGTAGTCGATGACCAGGCGGTTTTTATCGCCGGTCTTTACGACTACGACCTGGGCACGCCAGGGGCTGCTGCTCCCCTCGATAATGCCCTCTTTCAGGAGGCGCCGCACCTCAGAGCTAATGAAGGCTCTGTCCCCGGCGCTATACCGCCTGCTCTTGGTAGCGACGGGTTTGCAGTCAGGGGTAAGGTTAGCAAACAGAGAGGGTGGCGGGACCTTGAGGGTGGAGAGGCTGCAGGTGTTACGCGGTGGGCGGTTTAACGTTTGCTGGTTGTTGACTGTGAGTGGGGGGAGGGGTCCACCGTATGCTAGGGTTACGCTTTGGAGGTGGGATTGGAAGTCCAGCCCTAGTAGGACGGCAGCGCAGAGATGGGGGAGGACGAGGAGTTTAAAGTTTTTATACTCCGTGCCCTTAACCGACAGGGTCACGACACAGTAGCCGCTGATGTCCGTGGCGTGGGACCTCGATGCCATCGAGATTCGGCTGCGCGTTGGTAGGACAGAGAGGGAGTAGTGGCTCACCGTGTCTGGGTGGATGAAGCTCTCCGTGCTTCCGCTGTCGAACAGGCAGGTCGTGGTGTGGCCGTTCACTTTGATGTCCATCATTGACTTGGACAGATGGTGCGGGCGGGCTTGGTCCAGGGTGACGGAAGCTAGTGTGTAGCTGAGCGAGTCGTTGTCATCTGCGGGCGAGGCGGTCGGGCGTGGTGAGTAAAATGGCGTCTCCCACGAGGTAGGGCAAAATGACGGAGAAGATGGCTGCCCCCGTAGCTCACATGAGGCACTATTGGGGTCGGTTGCCTTAATCAAAGATGGCCGCCCCCATGACTCATGTGTGGGGATGCTGGCCTCAGTTGCCCTAAACGAAGATGGCCGCCCCCATAGTTCGCATGCAGCACTGCTGGCCTCTGAGGATCCGCTCCTGCAGGCCTTGGAGAAGTGGCCTTTCTTCAGGCAGGTTTTGCATATGGAGTTCTTGGCTGGGCAGCGCGACCTCGGGTGCTTCTCCTGGCCACAAAAAAAACAGCCGGCGGCCCGATCGCGGATGCCCGATGTCGGGGCCGGTGCCGGGGGTGGCGGGGCCGGTCGGGTCCGGGACGCCGACGCAGAGGTAGGTCCCGGGGGCGGCGCTGGGAAGGGTGCTGTGGTAGGGGTCGGGCCCGAGTCCCAGGGTCGCGAGCAGTACCTGGTGAATGCTTCCTGATCTTGGTGGGCCACTTCCAGGGAGATAGCGAGGGCTTCAGCTTTTTCCATGCTGAGGTCTTTAGCTTCCAGCAGTCTTTGCCGTGAGTACTCGGACCGTAGGCCTTTCAGGAATGCGTCGCGGATATTATCTTCAGTATTTTTGGCTGCCGACACCGATTTAAAGTCACAGTTCCTGGCGAGTGCATATAGCGCCTGTGAGAATTCGGCTACTGATTCTCCTGGCTGTTGCGGCCGTGATCTTAGGAGGTGCCTAGCGTACATGTAGTTTACCGGGGTCCGGTACTTCTGTTTCAGCAGGTTGATGGCGGTCTCGTAGGTAGTCATGTCCTCGATGAGAGTGTATACTCTCGGGCTCAGTTGTGCCTGCAGGACACTTAGTTTGGATGCCTGAGGGACGCTGGATTCTCTCAGGTATGATTCGAAGCAGACCAGCCAGTGTTTAAAGTCTGCGGCTGAGTTTGCTGCTCGTGGGTTCAGGTCCAGGTACGGCGGTCTGAGGGCTCGCAGCCAAGCTGGCTGGTGTGGCTGTGCTCCTGGGAGCTGCGCTGGTGGCTCCTCCGCCGGTTGTGACTCGTTGTCGGACATCATTAAATTTAGTCAATAAAATTGATATACCTATCAATTCCTCCAATAAAAGGCGAAGAGTTACGAAGGTGACTAAAGGTTTTTATTGATTAAATAACAGAGCCCACTCTCGTGGGTGATCCGATCCAAGCAGGAGGAATACCAGCCAGTCGCTCACCTTTATACCTGGCCTGGTGGGTGGAGCCAAGGCGGAGTCGGCAGTGGTCATCCCAGGTATAGCAGTGTGGCAAGAGGCGACCTCGTACCGTGATACAATAGTGGTCAGTGATACAGTTATAACGAACAGTGGTGAACAGTGCTAACTACTAACAGTGATACGATAGTGAACGTGGTTTACCACACACACATTGTAAAAACTCCATTCCCTGTACCTGTTTTGCTGCCTCTTGCCAGTTTATTTGGGGGTAGTTAAATCTCCCATAATTATTATTCTATGTCCTTTATTCATTTCACACATTGTTTACATATTTCTTCCTCCACCTTTCCACTATTAGGTGGTCTGTAGTATACCCCTATGAGCATGATCGATCCTTTATCTTTTACTTCAATTTTTATTTCAACATTCAGGCTTGGGCTGATAAGTGTCAAGTAACATTTGTGCCACACAATTGCCAGGCAATGACCGTCTCCAATAAGTGAAAGTCTAACCAACTCCCTTCGACATTCAATGGCATTACCATTGTCGAGTCCCCTATCATCAACATCCTGGGGGTCACCATGGAACAGAATCTTAACCAGACTAGCCACATAAATACCGTGGCTACAAGAGCAGGTCAGAGGCTGGGTATTCTGCGGTGAATGACTCACATCCTGATTCCCCAAAGCCATTCCACCATCTACAAGGCACAAGTCAGGAGTGTTTTTTTTATTTTTTTTTATTCATTGATGGGATGTGGGCGTCGCTGGCTAGGCCTGCATTTAGTGCCCATCCCTAATTGCCCTTGAGAAGATGGTGGTGAGCCGCCTTCTTGAACCGCTGCAGTCCATATGGTGTAGGTACACCCACAATGCTGTTAGGAAGGGAGTTCCAGGATTTTGGCCCAGCGACAGTGAAGGAACGGCGATACAGGTCCAAGTCAGGATGGTGTGTGGCTTGGAGGGGAACTTGTAGGTGGTGATGTTCCCATGCGTCTGTTGCCCTTGTCCTTCTAAGTGGTAGAGGTCACGGGTTTGGAAGGTGCTGTTGAAGGAGCTTTGGCGAGTTGCTGCAGTGCATCTTGTAGATGGTACACACTGCAGCCACAGTGCGACAGTGGTGGAGGGAGTGAATGTTGAAGGTGGTGGATGGAGTGCCAAACAAGCGGGCTGCTTTATCCTGAATGGT
The DNA here is from genome assembly GCF_052327205.1 of Somniosus microcephalus. NCBI lineage: Eukaryota > Metazoa > Chordata > Chondrichthyes > Squaliformes > Somniosidae > Somniosus > Somniosus microcephalus. Next base: position 192,237,254 of record NC_140992.1, on the reverse strand, counting down.
GTCGAGCTTCTTGAGTGTTGTTGGAGCTGCACTCATCCAGGCAAGTGGAGAGTATTCCATCACACTCCTGACTTGTGCCTTGTAGATGGTGGAAAGGCTTTGGGGAGTCAGGAGGTGAGACACTCGCCGCAGAATTCCCAGCCTCTGGCCTGCTCTTGTAGCCACAGTATTTATATGGCTGGTCCAGTTCAGTTTCTGATCAATGGTAACCCCCAGGATGTTGATAGTGGGGGATTCAGCGATGGTAATGCCATTGAATGTCAAGGGGAGATGGTTAGAGTCTCGTTTGTTGGAGATGGTCATTGCCTGGCACTTGTGTGGTGCGAATGTTACTTGCCACTTGTCAGCCCAAGTCTGAATGTTGTCCAGGTCTTGCTGCATATGGACACGGACTGCGTCAGTATCTGACGAGTCTCGAATGGTGCTGAACAGTGTGCAATCATCAGCGAACATCCCCACTTCTGTGATGGAATACTCTCCACTTGCCTGGATGAGTGCAGCTCCAACACGCAAGAAGCTTGACACCATCCAGGACAAAGCAGCCCACTTGATTGACTCCTCATTCACCACCTTAAACAATCACTCCCTCCACTACCGGCGCACCGTGTCTGCAGTGTGTACTATCTACAAGATGCACTGCAGCAACTTGCCAAGGCTTCTTCGACAGTACCTCCCAAACTTGTGACCTCTACCACCTAGAAGGACAAGAGCATCAGGCGCAAGGGAACACCATCACCTCCAAGTTCCCCTCCAAGTCAGACACCATTCTGACTTGGAAATATATCACCGTTCCTTCATCCGTTGCTGGGTCAAAATCCTGGCACTCCCTACCTAACAGTACTGTGGGAGTACCTTCACCACATGGACTGCAGCGGTTCAAGAAGGCAACTCACCAACACCTTCTCAAGGGCAATTAGGGATGGGCAATAAATGCTGGCTTTGCCAGCGATGCCCACATCCCATGAATGAAGAGAAAATCCATATGGATTCTGTTTCTAACCTTCTGTTAGTTGTGCCCCTTTTTTCTACTGCCATAATGTTATCTCAAATTAGTAGAGCTACCCCATTCCCTTCCTTCCTTATCCTTTCTGATTATGTCATAACCTGCAATATTTAGTTGCCAATCCTGTTTTTTATGTAGCCATGTTTCAGTTATTCCGACTACATCTGGTTTTATTGCTGTGTACTTTGCTGTACAGGCAGTTTAATTCATCTTTAGTAGTTGTTCCTTTTACTTTATTTTTATCAGTCCTTTTATACTTCTATTTTATAATTGTATTTGTTCCCTGACCATTTATGTCAGCGTTGTTCCTTACCTTGGTCTGATAGTCAGAAGAATGAATTTGACCATAAGTGAGCAATGTTAGAGATGGGAAAAAGCAATTGTAGACATGATACAGTAAAAGAAAGGGCAGACAAGTTGCATTTTAAATTGAATCTCTAGAAGATTGCAGAGGAGCGTATTTTTAGAAGTTTGGGAGTGACTGCATGTGAGTATCAATTACCTGACCTTTTCATGTGCTGGTTCTAAATTATCATCTTGGAGTTCTTGATTTCCTCACAGTTGATACTTCCTGAGAACTGCTAAAAGGTTCTGGACAGTCTGGTGTCTTTGCCATCCTCCTGCAGACTTGACCTATTTCTGTTCCCCTGCCCCCCCATCCCCACCCAGGCCTGCAACAGCAAGTCCCACTCCCCACTGGCATGACTTCCTGGCTGAAGTTGGTGAGCCATCTATTGCAGTAAATGAATCTGGAGCCAGAATTATAGCTGGGGACAGCGGTGTATCTCTGGAATGGGTGGAAATCCCACTCCACAGGCGATGGACCCCGATCAAGGAGGAAGGACAGGAGTGGAAGGCCGAGGCAAATCTGTCTTAAACAGTAGTGGGAAAGAATGCTCAAAGATTGAATCATGCTAATTTGGTTCATATTTTAACTATAGCGCAGAGGTGTTGAGTGACAAAGTAAATCTTCCCCAATATTATTTAGTATTTCTTGTTTCCTTTACATAGTATAGTTTGAGTCCTTTTATACAATTGGAGGAAAATTCTTGGATAGTGTCCACTTTTAAATTATGCATGTCAAGGTGGTTAGTTAACTGACTTCTCTACTTCTTGCACTGAAACCATCCCTGGCAGACCTGCAACCCTTTACTTTTGCTCTTCTTCTAAGCCATTCCATGTGCCATATTATGGCAGAATACTCTGTCACTGTTTCATTATTCATTGTTTCCTCACAGTTGCTCATCATTCAAGAGGCACTTTCTAAGCCACAGTGGGAATCTGAGGATTCATATTAGTAGAACAAGTGGTAGATCCTTAACCGTATAGTTCAATCCTTTGACCAAATGTGATTTATATTGAATAGCTGTATCAAGGAACTTTGCAGATTTGTCAGCCTTAGCCCTGTCCCTGACTTGATTTTCTTTGCTCCCAACAGTGAACTATTCCAAGTGCAATGTGGATGGTGATAGATCAGTTAGTTATAATGCCAAATATGTGAGATACAGGAAACTTTGGTTTATCCGGAGGTTGTATGTCCGGAATACTCGATCTAACGGCAAAAATCAGGAGCCGTTTTCTATAAGTTTTTTTAGTTCTCGTTCTTTTTTTTCCCCAGTCAGTCACTGCAAGGTCTGTAGCTATAGCAACAGCTTCAGCTAGAGACGCTTGCAGCTGCAGCCGACTCTTTAGAAGCTGTTGCTAAGCAACAGTGTTTGTTGTCAGATACGGAGATGAAAACCTCCGTATGCTTCAACATTAACTTTGTATGTCCGGCAGTTTTGATAGATCGGCAACACGCCGGTCCCGTCGGTGCCGGATATCACAAAGTTTCTTGTAAACTGCAAAGTTTGTTTTTTATTCGTTCATGGGACGTGGGCATTGCTGGCAAGGCCAGCATTTATTGCCATCCCTAATTGCCCATGAGAAGGTGGTGGTAAGACAACTGACTGGCTTGCTAGGCAGTTAAGAGTCAACCACATTGCTGTAGGTCTGAAGTCACATATTGGCCAGACCAGGTAAGGGTGGCAGATTACCTTCCCTAAAGGACATTAGTAAACCACTAACCACAATAGATGGTCGCTTGCCAGCAATTTTTCAATTACAGGTAAAATGTGGAAATTCACGTCAGCTGTGGCTCAGTTTGTAGCACACTCACCACTGAGTCAGAAGGTTGTCGGTTCAAGTCCCACTCCAGAGACTTAAACACAAAATCTAGGCTGATACTCCAGTGCAGTAGAGGGAGCACTGCACTGCTGGAGGTGCCGTCTTTCGGATGAGTCGTTCACAAGCTGTCGAGGATTACCCTTTAGCTATGGAAAGATAGGGGTCAATTCTCCTCTCTGGTACTTCTGGAGGGTGTTCTATTTGCAGGCATAAAGGAGAGGAAAAGTGGGTGGAGACCTGTGCTGCTGGATCTCTGCCACTTTTATATTGCTCTGGGAGTCCTGGATGTGCTGTTTGGGTCTAAATGAACTGTTGTTTGGATATGTGAGTCAGGTTCATAAACTCTGTGGGAAGTAATTCACATGAATTATTTCTCTGATCTGAGATGTCAAAATAGTTAAAGGCCTAGAAATTGAGTTTTGGCTTAGCCAGGGCTTTAGCGCCGGAAGTTAGTGCCGGCGCTAAGTCCCCCTGCGCGCGCCAAAAATTCAGCAGGGCCGCGCCCAAACGGCTGCCGGCGCTACTGAAGGGTCTTTGCGGCGGTAAATCGGCGCTAACTGCCGTTTCGCGCCGCAATTCCGGCGCTGCGGCACCCGATGCGGTGCGGCAGGCTTGGGAAGTGCAGGCCTCCTCCTTCCCTTAAGGAGGAGCTGCCTGCACCCGATCGCGGGCCGCGAAAATCTTTTAAAAAATGAGCCCGGCACCTCGGACAAGTGCCGGGCTTGCTTCTGTTCCGGGGGGGGGGGGGGGGGGGGGGAGGTCCGGGGAGGGAGCTGCGGCCAGGCGGCCGGCGGGAAAGCGGCCGGCCGCCGCGGGGCCTTTAATGCGCCGGCGCAAAGACTCGTAAGACTCTGTTGCCAGAGTCTTAGTTGCGGCTGTCACGGGCAAGGCGGCCGCAACTGAATTTCGGCGCTGGGGCCCGTCGGCATGGCAACCGGGACGCTGCGCACACCGATGACGTCATCGGTGCCGGCGCAGCGCTACCGGTCTACCGCGGCGTAAGGGCCCCAGGCAATTTCGGCGCCGGCGCCAAATGCAGCGCTAGGCCCTCTAGCGCCGCAAAATCGGCGCTAAGGGCACTCAATTTCTAGGCCAAAGGGATATCCTCAATGATATTTTCCTGCATCCAATCTGGTAGCCTACGTGGAGGATGCTTTTGATTTTAAGAATGAAGATGATCTCAATAGGTATTTATTTTATTGTGCATTTTGACAGACATCTATATTTAAATCTAAAACTGTACCTCAGATTTGAGCAGAATACCAAAGCAGTAAGTTCAGAATTTTCATTTCTTTTAACAGCATTTTTTCTACTGTTGTTATGGAAAAAATAAACTTTTTAGAAAGGAATAAAATACAGACCCACCATGTACAAAATGGTGTACTGTGGAAATTCAGAGTAGTTCTAATGTCTCTCACTAAAATTAAAATTATTCAGGCCAACAAATTAAGGGTACATTCTGTCTTATAATAAAAATCAATCTAGGGAGTTATGTATTTAGTAACAGTCAATTCATACTTTTGTGTTATACAATTTGAAGTGGTGTACAATGTGACTTTAATGTACTCACAAAACGACAAACAAAGTAAAAATACTCAACGGAGTAGTCAAACTATACCAAAATATTTTTCTCTGGTCCCAACCCTATTCTTTTTAATATGAGTGCTTGTGGCTGACAGAAACCAGGACATCTACGAAAATTGAGATGGAGGTGGTTCAGGGTGAATAGTTTTTGTGAAGTTCTGCAAAAGTACTGTATGCATTGTCATCTCACGTAACAAAATTACAGCTCAGTTTTATACCATGCTTATATTAAAGAACTACTTCATTAAAGAAGTTCTGTAATAGGCTTGGTTCCTTTTCTGTAGAATTCAGCCATTTACATTGCAGAGCACATTCCAAAGCAGCAACAGTCTCAAGCTGTAGCTTTATTTTATTTTTTAAGTGCTGGATTTTCACCAATCACAAGGAAAGGACCATGTAGACCAGCAAGTGGGAAATCAAATCTCTGAACTGCAAGAGCAGCCAGAAAGATGGCAGCTGAAATTGCTGGCAGCAACGGTTACCTTGTTGCTGTGGCACTATTACCCCTGTTCTTGCGGAGGCTGTAGTGCTATTTCATTTACAGTGCTACTGCTGAACTTGGGGCTGCCAACACTGGCAGTGCTATAAGGTAAATGCAGCGTAAGTCAACATATTACAAACAAAGGAAACTTTTGGAAACAGTACTGTATCACTAGTGAAAGTGGAAAAAGTTGTACAGGACAGATATCCTAGCAAAAACAGTTGGGCAATAAAAAACTCCAATCCAAGTTCCAGTACACAGGATTCAAAACTATTGAATAACACTCCGTATGGCGGCTGCAACTTTTCCTTATAACTCAGAACCCTGTTAGGGATAGGGTGACCTACTGCTACCTTAGAAATACGAGAATATTAAATACCTGGCTTACACTTACCCATAGTCTACAGTCTTCTCCCCAATGAACCCTGCAACAGGTAAGCCTCCCGGACTTTCTTAATATATGGTTTTAGAAAATATTAATTGAATGTTTTTGGAATGTTGCTAAAGTAAAATGAACTGCTTATACAGTAATTAAGATTAGCTTGGAGAGCAGAATAAAATCCCTCACCACGTAGTCTGCAGTGTAAAATACATGGAAGTATAGAAATTCACAGATTTAACACTGATCAATTTATTCAGTCTGATAGCATCAACCTCAAATATTGCAGATGTTTTCAAGAGATGCTGTTGGTGATTTTCTTGTCATTTCGGTAGGCCAATATTCAGCTCTCCTTCCAGCTCTAAGTTATCCTTGTCTACTAGGACACAGTAAAAGAGCAGCTGTATGCATTTAGTCATATCAGCTGTGGAGAAAAAGAGTAGTTCTCATTCAGGACCCAAAAATAGGAAAAGGAACCAAATTATCTGCTCAAATTTAAAATTCCCATCCTCGTGTTTAACAACTTCATTGCCTCATCCCCCTTCTCTATCTCTAATCTCCTCCAGTCCTACAACCCCACAAAACTCCTCTGACTCTGGCTTCTCCCGCTGCCCCCGCAGCCATGCCTTCAGCCATCAAGGTCCCATGCACTGGAATTTATTCCTTAAACCTCTCCATCTCCTTTAAAACCCTCTCTTTGAGCAAGTTTTTGGTTGCCCCTCCTAATATTTCCTCTTTTGGCTCAGTGTCCATTTTTTTTAAATACGCTTCTATGAATACCAATCTGTCGTTGGGAAAATGCTGGAGTCCTTCATTAAGGAAGCAGTAGCAGGGCATTTAGAAAAACATACTGCAGTCAAGCAGAGTCATCATGGTTTTATGAAAGGGAAATCATGTTTAACAAATTTGCTGGAGTTCTTTAAGGATGTAACAAGCAGGGTGGACAATGGTGAGCCAGTGGATGTGGTGTATTTGGATTTCCAGAAGGCATTCGATAAGGTGCCACATAAAAGGTTACTGCATAAGATAAGAGCTCACGGAGTTGGGGGTAATATATTAGCATGGATAGAGGATTGGCTAACTAACAGAAAACGGAGAGTCGGGATAAATGGGTCATTTTCTGGTTGGCAAATGGTAACTAGTGGGGTGCCACAAGGATCGGTGCTGGGGCCTCAACTATTTACAATCTACATTAATGACTTGGATGAAGGGATCGAGTGTAGTGTAGCCAAGTTTGCGGATGATACAAAGATGGGTGGGAAAGCAAGTTGTGCAGAGGACGCAAAGAATCTGCAAAGGGATATAGACAGGCTAAGGTGAGTGGGCAAACATTTGGCAGATGGAGTATAATGTGGGAAAGTACGAGGTTATCCACTTTGGCAGGAAAAATAAAAAAGCAAACTATTATTTAAATGGAGAGAGATTACAAAATGCTACAGTTCAGAGGGACCTGGGGGTCCTTGTGCATGAAACACAAAAAGTTAGCATGCAGGTACAGTAAGTAATCAAAAAGGCAAATGGAATGTTGGCCTTTATTTCAAGGGGGTTGGAGTATAAAAGCAGGGAAGTCCTGCTACAACTGTACAAGGTATTGGTGAGACCACACCTTGAGTACTGCGTACAGATTTGGTCTCCTTATTTAAGGAAGGATATACTTGCATTGGAAGCAGTTCAGAGACGATTCACTAGGTTAATTCCAGAGATGAGGGGTTTGACTTATGAGGAAAGGTTGAGCAGGCTGGGCCTATACTCATTGGAATTTAGAAGAATGAGAGGTGATCTTATCGAAACATATAAGATACTGAGGGGACTCGACAGGATAGATGCAGAGAGGATGTTTCCCCTCATGGGGAAATCTAGAACTCGGGCACAGTCTCAGAATAAAGGGTCGCCCTTTTAGAACTGAGATGAGGAGGAACTTCTTCTCTCAGAGGGTCGTAAATTTGTGGAATTCTCTGCCCCAGAGAGTTGTGGAGGCTGGGTCATTAAATACATTTAAAGTGGAAATAGACACATTTTTGCAAGATAAGGGAGTGAAGGGTTATGGGGAGCGGGCTGGGAGGTGGCTTTGAGCCCAAGATCAGCCATGATCTTATTGAATGGCGGAGCAGGCTCGAGGGGCCAACTGGCCTATTCCTGCTCCTATTTCTTATGTTCTTATGAAGCACCTTTAGGACATTTTTCTATGTTAAAGGTGCAATATAATTGCAAGCTGTTTTAATTCTATGTGAGACAAGAACAGGATTAGACTCGAATGTGATGCTCCTTGCAGCTGACATTCCATGCTCACGGGTGACAAATAGCTACTTGGTCAAGATACCAGAGTGTGGATTATGCTGTAAAATTCTTTCGAAGTAAATGGTAAATGCCCTTACGAGATGGGGAAAAGAGAAAATTAATGGAAAAGAAGGAAGCAAAAAGCATGATTGAGTGGCAGTAGTTATAGCCTCAATTCCACACTATTATATTTCAGCTGTGTCAACTATGGAGGTTTTCTTAATTTGGCACAAATTGCAACAATTAATCAACTTCTATCCTCATTATTCAGTGAATGCACACACTCTCTAAAGTCCTAATTCCACCTTTTAATGAACAGCAGTGAGAATTAGTTAAGGGGAACGTGCTAATAAATCCTTTCAATTTTTTTGTTGTGAATCAGTTGATGGCTTATATTTGTGAGAAAGGGATTGTTTTTAGCCAGAGCGAATGTTAGAATTTAATCCATTTTGCTTGGATGGGTTGTACATTAGTCTTAGGAAAGCACTTTGTTTCACGAACTTTGTCGTGAACCTTTGAAGATGGGCAGGCTGGGGAGGGGGTTTCTCAGCCTTGAATCCTGCTGCTTGTAAACCAGCTATTTTCCCCCAGTGGCATGACTAAGAACTTCAGTTTGGCTTCAAACTTGCTATCACAAAGGTACTAGGTGACTTGTCATATTTTTTGAAATTACCAGCATGTAACTGCAGCAAATTTTATGCCGTGAACATATTTAATGGGATTAAAAGATTTAAGGAAACCAGTAGTTACCAAAGAGATAATCAAAGCGCTCATTACATGCCAATGTTTGTTAAACCTGCTACGTACCTGTAATTCTTTGGATATGAACAGGCCATTTAAACTTTAACAGCCTGTGTCCCATGAAATAGACTGGTATTCCGGACAGTGCAATTGCAATCCCGATCAGGGTATCAATACCGTTGGTGTACACAGGCACTGTTATCAGGCCCACGGAGCATAGACAGAAGAAAATTGGGAAAAACAGGTTGAGCTGATGGGAGAGTGAGAAAAGAGATCAAACTTTCAACAACTACAAGACATTTAATCAAGACAGTTACAGGCTGCATAATAAACTGCACATTGGCCACCTGCAATCAGACTACTGGAGTACTGCATTCAGTTCTGTGCCCAACACCTCAGTAAGCATATATTGGCCACGGCGCAGCGCAGATTCACCAGAATGATACCAGGGCTAAAAGGGTTAAATTATGAGACTAGGCTTGTATTCCCTTGAGTATAGAAGATTAAGGGGTGACCTGATTGAGGTGTTTAAGATGATTAAAGATTTTGATAGGATAGATAGAGAGAAACTATTTCCTCTGGTGAGGGAGACCATAACAAGGGTGCCTAACTTTAAAATTAGAGCTAAGTCGTTCAGGGGTGAAGTCAGGAAGCACTTATTCACACAAAGGGTATTAGAAGTCTGGAACTCTCTTCCCCAAAAAGCTGTTGAGACTAGGACAATTGAAAATTTCAAAACTGAGATAGATTTTTGTTAGGCAAGGGTATTAAGGGATATGGAACCAAAGCGGGTAAATGGAGTTAAGGCATATATCAGCCATGATCTAACTGAATGGCGGAATAGGCTTGAGGGGCTTAATGGCCTACATATGTTCCTATGACTACTCTTTGATGTATCTGAGACATTTACCTACCATTACTTCAGAGATCCCTCAAACATCTCCTGATTTACAGCACTGCACTTAATGTTACAAACTATTCACAATAAAATATCCTTAGTATAGATATATATAGAGAGACATAAAAGACAGGTTAGACAATTAAGAGGAACAGTAACTTAATGCATTCCCTCTGTTCCCAATGAGTGTCAGAATGATGTTTGAGATCTCACGAAAATACACGTATTTATTTGTAAAAATAAATCGATAAACTAATTAATGAGTAGTTCTTTAATACCTATTGAGTTGCAGGGTTTGGAAAATGTTTTGGTCTCTGCCTAGTTTTACTCTTGCTGTACATGTACAAGAAAGCTTTGATCTTAAGTTCTGGAAAGTAGTGAATCCACTAACATTTCTTAAAATTTCCCTCCCACACCCTTCTGAAGTCGTTGGGGGAGAAATTGGGTGAGTAGCGCCACCTGTTAGCGCCTAAAGAGGCAGTCAGTGGCTGTAGCGCCACTGGCTGCGTCTCCCGCGATATTCAGTAGGGGCGCTAATGGTGGCGTTAGGCATTTGCGCTGCGCCGCCACCGATGACGTCATCGGTGTGCGCAGCGCCCCATTCGTGCCCCGTTCGCGATATTTGGTAGCGAACGGCGCAGTTGCGCCCGGTTCATGGGGCCTTGCTGTGCTGGCAGTGGCGCAAGTTAAGGTGGAGGTGCGGGGCGGCTGCTTTTTCGGCGGCCGCCTGCCAGCACCTCCGTCCCCGGCCTCCTAACCGCACCCCCCGCGGCATTGCCGGCTGTTTCCCGAGAGCCTGGCACTTCTCCTTGGTGCCGGGCTCATTTGCCGGCACTCGCGAGCGGGGATCGTGCTGTTGCAGGCACCTCCCCCTTAACAGTGGGAGGAAGGCCTGCAGTACCGCGGCGTGCTGTGCCGCAGCATGTGGCGCTGCGGCACGTTGCGCTGCGATAATCAGTTTCAGCGCCCTAAGAGGGACGCGGAGCGCCTCGAGCCTCGCCCCGTGTCCCTCGAGGGGCACTGAAACTGAATTTCTGGCGATCGGTATCACTCCGATCGCTGCGCTAAATCCTGCGCTCAGGCGACTTTTGTGCCCCAACCCAATTTCTAGGCCGTTGACTCTTACTGGGTATGGTACCTCACATAGCTGGCCACTCTTCCCATGTGAGCTTGGGAAGCATCACAGCCAAACCTGGTCCTGTTATCACTCAACATCCATGTGTGTACTTTTTAGCAGGAGTCACTGGATAGTAATCAAGAGCAGGAGCCCTGGATGATTTTTTCTCTCGATCCTGCATCAGGGAGTGAAGGCCAATTGTAATGCTTTAAATGTTGCCCCGGTTAAGGTTGGCTAATTCAGCACAGACCAGAGGTCAAACAGCTTCTGCATGTGGTTTCATGCAGTGGTTCATTAATATATGCTAAATAGTTTGTTTTCTTTTTTTCAACAATATTCTCCCCACTCTTCTCCAGAAGGCATTTACTCATCTCTGGGGTATGGTCTACAGTTGCCTGACCATGGTGATATCAGCCCTGACAGAGTATGTGCATGCTATCCCAGAGGAGCACCACAGTCAAGTCCAACACTGTTCTCATCTGACATCCACACATACACTTTCCAACAGAGCTCAGTGGATAATGATTACAACAGGAGCCCTGGCTGGTTTTCCCTTTTTCTAACCCTAGGGTGCAGAGGCCACTTGTACCTCTCCCTATTCTGGCTAAGACTACTGAGCTCAGCACAAGGGATTGAGAGCATCTTGGCCTGCGTGTCTCAGTTAGTCATTGGATACATTTGTTCAGCTCTTGTGTTTTTCAATGAGTGTTTGTCGGTCTTACCTTGAAAGACCTGGGTCTGTCTGGCTGCTTCCAGCGTAGGTAGATTAGCCCAACAACAGCCAGTCCAATAAAGAACCAATAACTGAAGCTGAAGTAGTAAATGAGATGAAATATATCCTCTACAATTAGGTAGGTCATTGTTACTGTACCCTGCCAACAGTGAACATTATCATCAGTCACAGAAATCAGAATAGTAGCAGCTCTGAGGTATCCTTCATCACATTCCTAATGGGGAAAGTCTAGAGGAGTACTTTTTATTCAAAGAACTCTATGTTGAAAAATAGATACACTTAAAATATTGAGTAAAGCATTTTAAAAATGACAAATCCTTTACCCCCTTGTTCGGTTTCCCTGTCACTAGGTCACTCTGCAACATCACTAAGGCAAAGGCAGTTCCTGAGTGCTTCCATGGAATGGAATGCAGGCTGTGACTTTGTGCTAGCCCGAGAGTCAATTTAGATGAGCCAACCAGAGCAAACCATGATACTGGCTGAGTATGCAGCAGATGCAGCTGATAGCAAAAGTCGGGTGACGTGCAGGTCAGCTGCCAGTCTAGTCTAAAGTTACAGTCCCCATTGTTTTCAATGGAGGGGTGCCAGGAATGCATAAGACTGATTTCCATCCATGTGTCACTGGAGCAACGTGGTAGTAAGGAGACCCAACCTGGTTAAAACTGTGATGTACATTTTCCAAAGAAAACCACTCTGGCCTTGAAATTCCAATTGGGGTCAAGTAGAGTCCCAGCAGATCTCTGGAAAATGGGACTGACCTTGGTTCTGCCGGGATCTGCCCCATGCTCCATCCTGCCATTTCCCACAGGGCATTGACAGATCTTCTGCCCATGCCCATTGTCAAGGGGAGTTCCACTGAAGCCTGCAAAAAGGCACCAAACCTTTACTAGGGAGAGGTAAATGATCCAGGAGGGGATCAATTACCTTATTGAAGTTGCCCACTTGCTCCATCAGGATCAGATGAACAGAAGTAGAGATGCTTCTTCAGGTGCTCCTCTGTCAGTGAAGCGGCATGGTGTTGCTGTAATAGTTCTTCAGTGGTTCAGGCTGGGCTTTGGTGAAGTGGCCAAGCAAATAACCCTGTACCTGGCATTTGAAATTAAGGGGGTGATTTTGCCAGCCCTGGGGAGGCGGGTATGGAGGCGGGACTGCTGGGAAAATGGCAGAATTTGGGGGCAGGTGCCCAACCCGCCCCCATGCCATCTTCCTAGGAGGCGGGTAGCCGTAGTTAACAGGCAGAAAATAGGATTATCCCCTTTTTGCCCTCACAAGTGCAGGCTTCCCGAAGGCTCCAAAACCCGCCAGGTCAGCGAGGCGAGTACTGGGTCTGCGGGGGGTCGGGGGGGTTCAAAAGCAAAGTGTTAGTAAAAGTGTACTTACCTTTGTTTCTTCCTGCAGGCTTCCGTCGGTGTGTATACGGAGAGACTCGGACCTCCGTGTTGCAGATGAGAGATGACCGTTGCATTCTCAGATGCAACAACCATCTCATTTTTGTAAAAGAAAAAAGTTTGATGAGGTCTTGAATTCAAGACCTCATCAAACTACTGTACAGAGAATGTCAGTGTTTGACAGCTTCACAGAACTGTCAAACAATGACAATTCATCTGTCAAAAATATTTGACAGATGAAACGTCATACGTTGATGTTCTCTGCAACTGGCTTTCCCTTAATTGGCGTGCTAAGCCCGCTGGGCGGGCTTAACAAGGTCAATCAAGGGAAAATAGCGTGGGTTGGCCACAAATCGATAGAGGCGGGACATCGACCCGCCAAGCAGCAGTCCCTCCTTCAACGTGCCCCCATTAACAAAATCACCCCCTCAGTCTCTGAAAGAAAGACTTGCATTTTATATAGCACCTTTCATGACCTCAGGACATCCCAAAGTGCTTTACATCCTTTATGTCCTGAGGTTGTGAAAGGTGCTATATAAATGAACCTTGTCCTATCACACAGCACATAAAAAAAGACACTTGCCGCTGAAGTTATGAAACACGTCGACTTGTTAGGACTGACAATCTCTAACTACCTCACAAGTCAAAGCTTTTCATTGTGATTGTAGTTGGAGGAAAAGGATATGTGATGACAGTGGTGAGACTGAATTCTTACATTTATGAGTAGTGCTGGGATTGGTGTGAATCGTTTCACATGGATCATTGACAGTATTTGAGGAAGGTGACCTTCACGGGCTGCAACAAAATACAACCTGACAGGACAAGAAGAAAACATACTTCTATTAAAGAATGTAATTATTTTATTTGATACTGCTTAGGTTAATGTAATTTCTTCATGCTTAATGCAGTCTACTGATAATTTAAATTTGATTCTACACTAAAACAATTGGAGTTATCCAATGAATCGAATTAAGCAATGTAAATATGATAATAAAGGGGAATTTAGTCCTAAAAAAATTAATGATCAGATAATTTGAATTAAGTGACTTTGAATTATGAATAGATTGCGTGTGTTTCACAAAATATATACAATAATAACTTGACGTTGATAGCATCTTTAATGTAGTAAGTGTTCTAAAGCACTTCACAAAGGAAAAATAGATGCCGAGAAGTCGTAGAAAATAGCATGGCTGAAAAAAACAGTTTTGAGGAGGCTTTTAAAGGAAGGGAGAGAAAAGTGAGGCAGATGGGTTTAGGGAGGGTGCTCCACAGAGTAAGCTGTTTCAGCTGAAGGCTCTGCCACCAAAAATTGACTAGGTGCGAGGGGAGGGAATGCACAGGAAGCCAGAGTTGGAAGACCAAATTCCTGTGTTGGGGAATCATGACAGAGTTAACCCTACATCTTGTCCTATGACACAGCACATAAAAAATGACACTTGACACTGAAATTATGAAACACATTGACTTGTCAGGACTGACATTTAGTAAAGGGGAAGCGCTGGGGAGGTTGTAGAGGTAGGAAGAGGCAGGATACTGCAATGATAAGTAAATGAGGATTTGGAATAATGCACTGGTGTCAGAGCCATCGGTGAGTGGGACTTATTGCAGAGTTTTGGATGCGTTGGAATTTATTTAGGAGACCAGAGAGGAGGATGTTGGGAGAAGTCGAGCCTGAAGGTAATGAAAGCACAGATAAGGATTTCAGTGGCTGTGAGGGTAAGGTTAGAGCAGAGGTCAGCAAAACTGCGGAGGTGCAATGAAGCAGTTCTGATGAAAGATAGGATATGGAGTTTGAAGCTCAGCTCAGAGTCAAAAAAGGTATTGAGGCTGTGTACCTTTTGGTTTAACTGAGTAAATAGCCTCAGAGGAAGGTAGAGACGGAGGAGCAAGAGTATGGCGTTTCTGGCGTGAGCCAAACAGGATGGCTTCAATCTTACCAATGTTTAGTTGGAGAAAGAGAGAACTTGCATTTATATATAGCAGCTTTCACTTCCTCAGAACATCCCAAAGCACTTCACAGCCAATAAAGTATTTTTCAAAGTGCAGTCACTGTTGTAATGTAGGCAAACACAGCAGCCAATTTGCCCGCAGCAATGAGATAAATGATGACATAATCAGCTTTTAGCATTTGAGGGATAAGTGTTGGTCAGGATATCAGGAGAACTTCCCTGCTCTTCAAATAGTGTCCTGGGATCTTTAACATCCACCTGAGAAGGCGGGCAGGGCCATGGCACCTCTGACAGTGTAGCACTCCCCTCAGTAGTGCACTGACATGTCAAACTAGATTATGTGCTTAAGTCTCTGGAGTGGGGCTTGAATCCCACTGACTTGGAGGTGAGAGTGCTACCATTGAGCCAAGGCTGACACCTGACTCATCTATGACTTGATGTCAGGCCTACAATCTGAGTACAGTGATGGCTGTGGAATCAAGAGTGAAGGAGAGGTAGAGTTGGGTGTCATCAGCATGTGGAAGCTGAGGCCATGTCTATAGATAATGATACTGAGGGGCAATATGTAAATGAGGAAAAGGAGGGACTCGAAAAAATATTGAGTTGCTTCCAAGGTGTCGATACAAGAGTGGAAGTAGAAGCCACTATTAGAGATGTGTCAGCTATGAGGTTGATCCATGGAGGTGCATGACTGAAAATAAGTGTTGGAGGAGGATGGGATGATTGACTGCCGAATGTCCCAGAGATGTCAAGAAGAGGTACTGTGCCATAGTCCCAGTCATAAAGGATGTCATGGATGACCATGACTAGTGTGGTCTTGGTGCTGTGGTCAGGGTGGAAACTACCCAGGTAAGACCCAACAGGGAATTGTAGGATAAGTGGGCATGGAGTTGTGTGGTGACAAATGCTCAAAGTTCTTAGAGCGAATAGGGAGGTGAGATAGGGAGTCGTAGTTAAAAAGGATGGAAGGGTCAAAGGTGGTTCTGGCATTTTTGAAGGGAAGATGAACAGAAACTGTTCAAAGGAAGCCATTACAGCAAGGAAATATAGTTGTGTGGTGAGGAAAACAGTCAGAAGGGGATTGAGGGAGCAGGAAGTGGATGTCATGGAGCAGATGGATCTAGTGAGAGCTAGGGAAGCGGGCAGATAGAGGAGAAGGTGCAGTGATATGAGCTAGTGACTGCATTGAAGGAGGAGGATAATAATTGTGGAGATGAAAATGTCCAAAACTCCTCTCACTTGTCGGAGGTCAGTACACTGGCAATATCCCTTCTCCCAAACAGCAAAAGGATACTGCTGCTGCCACTGAAGGAATAGTTGGTTTGTAATGCTACACAGCAACCAAACAGGGACTTCAATGTCTGTGTGTAATCCAGCATTCAACCAAATCAACCCAGAAATAAATGTGATCCTATTTTGTTACTTTACCACCTTCTAAAATGGCCAATTGTGTTCATAAAAGGTTGTGGCACTGTACGCTTAAGCATACGAGTCGGAAGATAGCGTTCCAAGTGAACTAATTTTCCAGTTTTATTTTGAAGCACAAACTTTCACTTCATACTAGGGTTGCAAAGGGGTGGAAAGTTTCCGGTAAATTTCCGGAAATTTTCCACGGGAAGTTTAGCTTGGGAATTTTGCCCAAAAAAGCACATGCTAGCATAATATTGTTTTTTTTGTATTTCTTTCATTTTTTTCCACAGGTCCTCTCTTAAAATTACTAACAGAGATGGAATCTTAATTATTAAGGAATTTCTTAATCAATATATGTTTATCTTCTTACTTGGCTTGTTTTAATAATTACAAGTTTTGTGTGTGACTGTGAACAAATGTGTCCTGATTGGTTGGATGAGTGGATGAGCGATTAGCTCCCTCTATTTGTAATATTTGCATATCGAATTGTGATTGGCCTGCAGGCATCTGTAAGACTGCTATAGTTTTTTTAAGATCCAGGTTAGGGGTCCTGAGGGAAGTCATTTTGTTTTCTGCTGATGTTGTGATGATGCAGTAAGTAAATCAGACTTTATACCAAATAAACCAGTTACTTGTTGAACTGTGTTGTCCTTCAATTTAAAATATACAAAATAATACACTATTGGTGATGTAGCGTCGTGTGTGTACAGGTCATGCTTCCATCACATGGAGCATCAGCAAAAATGTACTCACCCTGTTGCAATTGTGCTGATCGACCGCAGTTCGACACAGAGATGAATGCCCTTTATTTCTCTGCATAGAACAATGCCACGTTTACCGTCGGATGTGTGGAAGCATTTTACCCCAGGCATTAAAGATGGAAAGACTGTGTACATGTGCAAACACTGTAGAAAGCCATATGTAAAGAATGCCACAAAGATGCAGCAGCATTTATCCAAATGCAACAACTTCACTCAAAGCTCACAGCAGTCAGCCCAGAGTTCCTCTGCTTCCATTCAAGAAGATGATGGTTCTCATTCAGCATCAGGCTCCTTATCATCAGCAACTCCTGGCCCACTTGGAAGGTTCTTTGATACAATGGATAACCATAGAAAGAAGAATGCAGATGAGTGCCTTGCTCGAGCTGTATATGCAACAGGCTCACCCCTCATGCTCACAGCCAATGTGTACTGGAAGAGATTTTTCAATGTTATTCGCCCTGCATACTGTCCTCCCACCAGACATGCTTTGTCTACTTATTTGCTGGAGGCTGAGTATAACAGAGTCCAAGGAAAGCTCAAAGAAACGATAGCGATGGCAGACTGTGGTGCAGTTATCTCAGATGGGTGGTCAAATGTATGAGGGGCGGGCATCATAAACTACATCGTCTCCACTCCTCTCCCAGTGTTCTTCAAGAGCACAGACACGAAGGACAACAGACACACAGGCACATACATTGCTGATGAGCTGAAAGCGGTCATCAACGATCTTGGATCACAAAAGGTCTTTGCAGTAGTTACTGACAATGCTGCGAATATGAAGGCTGCTTGGGCTCAAGTGGAGGAGGCCTACCCTCATATTACGTCTACTGGGTGCGCAGCTCATGGGCTTAACCTGCTCCTCAAGGACATCATGGGTTTGAGAACCATGGAAGCACTGTACAAGAGAGCCAAGCAAGTTGTTAAGTATGTCAGGGGAAAACAGGTAGTTGCAGCAACCTACAACTCCAAGCAAATGACAAAGAACAAGAACACCACACTGAAGCTGCCCAACAACACTAGATGGGGTGGTGTTGTCATAATGTACAACAGCCTTCTGGAGGGTAAGGAGTCGCTGCAAGAAATGGCAATATCCCAGTCTGGGGATATGGAAACCACCATCAAGAAAATACTGCTGGATGATGTGTTTTGGGAGAGAGTGGTTAGCAGCCTTAAACTACTCTCACCAGTAGCATCTGCAATTGCTCAGATTGAAGGAGATGACGCTGTCTTATCAGATGTTCTCAGGCTTTTTACTGATTTAAAAGAACAAATCAGCATTGCTCTACTGTGATGAAATAACTGTGTTCTGATGTTTGTACTTGCACTTGTAATGTCTGGAATGTTCCACCAGGGGGAACCACTAATGCTCCTCCCTGGCCCCGCCCCTCTTCTGGTATGTTCTACCAAGGGCTCGGTCGATGATGGACTCTGTTAACTCTGCCATGATTCTTATTTAATAAAAGGCTTCAGTCTTAAGCTTTAACTTCGGATTCGGGCAGTTATTTGGCACATCAATTTTATTAAATAACAACTTTTGGAAGATGGATCGATTTTTGAAACCAGAGCGTCTGGATATCGATCCCCATTCGGCAGATGCGTCGAAGAAATTTACGCATTGGTTCCGATGTTTTGAACACTTCATCGCATCATCGACCGATCCGACGGTTAACAAGTTAGGTCTTCTAACCAACTTGGTAAGTCATCAAACTTACTCTATAATTGAAGATATTACTACATATGAAGAGGCCCTCGCAGCTCTTAAAGCCCAGTACCTTAAGTCGGTTAATGAAGTATACGCCAGGTATCTCCTGTCTACTCGCAGGCAATTACCCGAGGAATCTCTGGACGATTTCCTGCAGGACCTTAAGGCTTTGGCTAAGGGTTGCAACTACAAGGCTGTCTCTGCCATAGTGTATCAGGAAGAAGCCATCCGCGATTCTTTCATATCTGGCCTCCGATCTAATTATATTAGACAGAGACTCCTCGAGAACGACTCGTTAGTTTTAAAAACGGTTGTCGCTGCTGCTCGATCGTTAGATGTAGCCCAGAAGAATTCAGAAGTGTATGCATCAGCCCATGCATCTCTCTCAGCCTCGTGTGTTCCGAGTATGGAGGCATCCATAACACCAATGGAGCCCCCACTTAATCCTATTGTTGCGGCTGTGTCCCATGGGCCTAAGTGTTATTTTTGTGGCCAATCTAAACACCCCAGGCAAAGTTGCCCAGCCAGAGAGGCTACCTGTTTTAAATGTAAGAAACGGGGACATTTTAGTAAAGTGTGTAAGGGTAATCCTGTACCCGATGTCTTCTCTGCTGCCGCCTATCGTTTTACTCTAGCCTCGGCTACGGTTGACCAGACCATACCGTGTTCCTTGTCAAAATCTATGATGGACATTAAGATTAATGGTCGTCCTACTGGGTGTTTGATAGACTGTGGCAGTACTGAAAGTTTTATACACCCCAACCTTGTTAACTCCTGTTCATTGAAGGTGTATCCTACTCGAAGTGAAATTGTGATGGCGTCCAAATCCCTTACTTCGGAGGTAACTGGATATTGTAAAGTCACATTGACCGTTAAGGATACGGAGTATAAGGACTTTAAACCCCTCATATTACCTCAGTTGTGTGTGAACTTAATATTAGGCTTGGACTTCCAGTGTCAGCATGAGAGCGTTACCCTTAAGTATGGTGGATCCCAGCCTCCGCTCACAGTCTGCGGCCTTTCTACTTGAAACGTAAGCCCGCCTTCTTTGTTTGAGAACCTTGCTCCTAATTGTAGACCTATAGTGACTAAGAGTCGACGGTATAGTTCAGAAGATAAAACATTTATAAAAGAGGAAGTGGAAAGGCTTCAACGGGAGGGAATCATCGAACACAGTGGTAGCCCGTGGCGTGCCCAGGTGATGGTGGTTAAAACTAATGAGAAGAAAAGACTTGTGGTCGATTATAGCCAGACTATAAACTTGTATACCCAATTAGACGCCTATCCTTTGCCTCGTATTTCTGAGATGGTGAACCAGATAGCTCAGTACCGCGTGTTCTCCACCATTGATTTAAAGTCTGCCTACCATCAACTCCCCATCAAAATAGAAGACTGACCTTATACGGCCTTCGAAGCTAATGGGCGCCTGTACCAATTCCTTCGGGTGCCCTTTGGAGTGACGAATGGGGTATCCGCCTTCCAACGGGAGATGGATCGTATGGTGGATGAATACGCGTTGGAAGCAACATTCCCGTACCTGGACAATGTTACTATCTGTGGGTGCGACCAACGGGAGCATGATCAAAATCTCGCGAAGTTCCTAGAGACTGCAAAGAGGTTAAACCTGACCTACAACGAAAACAAGTGTACCTTCAATACTACACGTTTGTGTATTCTTGGTTGCGTTGTGGAGAATGGGGTAATCGGGCCAGACCCTGAAAGATTACGCCCACTTAAGGAATTACCTTTACCTCACACTGTAAAAGCCTTAAGAAGGTGTCTGGGATTCTTCTCGTACTATGCCCAGTGGGTGGCTAGCTACTCAGATAAAGTCCGACCTCTTATTAAGTCGACGTCTTTTCCGCTATCGGCGGAAGCTCAGGAGGCTTTCCTTAATATCAAACGGGACATTGAGAAGGCAGTGGTATGTGCCGTGGATGAGAAGATTCCATTTCAAGTGGAAAGTGATGCATCTGATTTTGCGTTGGCAGCAACTCTTAACCAAGCTGGTAGACCAGTAGCCTTCTTCTCTCGTACATTGCAAGGACCAGAAGTTCGACATTCTTCAGTGGAAAAGGAGGCACAGGCAATTATTGAAGCAGTCAGGTATTGGAGACATTATCTCGCTGGCCAACGTTTTACGCTCATTACTGACCAGCGATCTGTGGCCTTTATGTTCAACACTAAGCAGAGAGGCAAGATCAAAAATGATAAGATTTTAAGATGGCGAATAGAACTGTCAACATATGACTATGATATTCAGTACAGGCCTGGAGTATTTAATGAGCCATCGGATGCTTTGTCATGAGGAGTATGTGCTAGTCTAGGTACAGATAAGCTTCAAAGTCTCCACGACGCACTCTGCCACCCTGGGGTTACCAGAATGAACCACTTCATTAAGTCCCACAATCTACCCTACTCTATTGAGGAGGTCCGGACAATGACCAGAACCTGTCATATTTGTGCTGAATGCAAACCCCGCTTCTATAAGCCGTCCGAGCCAGCTCATCTTATTAAAGCAACTCGACCATCTGAGCGTTTGAGTCTCGATTTTAAAGGTCCCCTTCCATCGAGCGACCATAATGTCTATTTTCTTAATATTATAGACGAGTACTCTCGGTTCCCTTTTGTTATCCCCTGTCCGGATGTGACTAGTGCTGTTGTAATTAAATGCCTCTGCCAACTGTTTTCCTTGTTCGGCATGCCTAACTATATACATAGTGATAGGGTTTCTTCCTTTATGAGCGAAGAATTACGACAGTTTTTGCTATCGAAGGGGATTGCAATGAGTAGAACTATCAGCTATAACCCTCGTGGTAATGGGCAGGTCGAGAAAGAAAATGCGACAGTGTGGAAGGCTATCGTACTGTCTCTGAAGTCACGAGGCCTGCCGACCTCTCGCTGGCAGGATGTCCTGCCAGACGTGCTGCATTCCATAAGGTCTCTTTTGTGTACAGCGACGAATGCCACCCCTCATGAAAGGATGTTTAGTTTTCCAAGAAAAGCTACTAATGGAGTATCGTTACCCACATGGTTGACGACCACGGGCCCTGTGTTGTTGCACAGACATGTGAGAGGCCACAAGACTGATCCACTGGTGGAGGAAGTACAACTCCTCCATGCTAATCCCCAGTATGCGTATATTCAATATTCAGATGGGCGAGAGGATACGGTCTCTATTAAAGATCTTGCACCTGCTGGAGCTCGAAAAGAGTTCGACTCAGTAGAGTTTTCAATCGTGGTATTGGACCTTCAGAGACACAAACCCTCAGTGTGGAAAATACTGATGATTCTGGGAATTCGAATGAACCGGAGTTAGTACTCCGGGAGGAGCCTCAGCAAGAGTTACGTCGTTCCCAGAGGATTATCAGACCACCTGACAGACTGAATCTATAGCAGGGGGTGAATGTGATGAAATAACTGTGTTCTGATATTTGTACTTGCACCTGTAATGTCTGGAATGTTCCACCAGGGGGAACCACTAATGCTCCTCCCTGGCCCCGCCCCTCTTCTGGTATGTTCTACCAAGGGCTCGGTCGATGATGGACTCTGTTAACTCTGCCATGATTCTTATTTAATAAAAGGCTTCAGTCTTAAGCTTTAACTTCGGATTCGGGCAGTTATTTGGCACATCACCTACCCACATCCCTGCTGCTCAAAGCAGAGGAGAAGGCAATTGTTCAATTCATACAGACGCGTCAAGAATTTTGTGTCAAGCCGATTCATGCTGCAGCATACATGCTGGACCCAAAGCATGTTGGGAGACCAATACTTTCTGGAGAACAGATCAACAGCGCTTACAGTGTGATTTCTACCCTCTCACACCATCTCAATCTGGATTGGGCAAAGTTCTGGGAAGTCTGGCAAAGTTCTCTACCAAGCAAGGTCTTTGGAATGGGGATGGGATATGGGAATCATGCAAGCATATCAGTGCACATACCTGGTGGAAGGGACTTTGTGCATCTGAGGCCCTGTCACCTATTACATCGGTGATACTCCAAATCCCACCTTCATCAGCGGCCTCTGAACGAAACTGGTCACTTTTTGGGAATACGCATACAAAGGTGCGCAACAGGCTGACTAACAAGAGAGTGGAGAAACTGGTGGCTATCCGGGCGAACCTACAACTTATTGAGCCAGATACAGAAGTGTCCACCACATAGCTAGACACTGACACAGAGGAGGAAATGGACACGTCAGAGCCAGAGTCAGAGAATCAGGAGGAGCAATGAGGAGTAGAAGACTCAGAAGACTCATGAGTAGAAGACTCAAAGGGACAAAATAAGGACAAATTACAGGCTAAATAAGCTGACGCTCTTTATTTTATTTTAGATGGGTCTTTTTTGTGGGGGTTCAATAAAGTTCAAAATTATAACCTAAATAAAGTTTTGAAAGCCTGTTTTTATTTGTATGGAACAGTATGTCTATTTTGACGACAAAGATAATATAAGGGTCAGAGACAAAAACCATCAGTGTGCAAAAAAACTCAAAATTCCCATAAATTCCCGAAAATTCCCATGGAAAGTTTCCTCTTTTAAAAATTCCCAGAATTTTGCAACCCTACTTCATACTAGTGGTTGGAAAGTGACTTCAAATTTTGTTTTAAATTTGCTTATGGGATCTGGGCGTCGTTGGCAAGGCCAGCATTTATTGCCCATCCCTAGTTGCCCTTGAGAAGGTGGTGGTGAGCCACCTTCTTGAACCGCTGCAGTCCGTGTGGTGAAGGTACTCCCACAGTGCTGTTAGGGAGTTCCAGGATTTTGACCCAGCGACGATGAAGGATCGGCGATATACTTCTAAGTCAGGATGGTGTGTGACTTGGGAAGGGAACTTGGAGGTGGTGGTGTTCCCATGCGCCTGCTACCCTTGTCCTTCTAGGTGGAAGAGGTTGCGGGTTTGGGAGGTGCTGCCGAAGAAGCCTTGGCGAGTTGCTGCAGTGCATCTTGTAGATGGTACATACTGCAGACACGGTGCGCCGGTGGTGGAGGGAGTGGATGTTTAAGGTGGTGGATGGGGTGCCAATCAAGGGGGCTGCATTGTCCTGGATGGTGTCGAGCTTCTTGAGTGTTGTTGGAGCTGCACTCATCCAGTCAAGTGGAGAGTATTCCATCACACTCCTTACTTGTGCCTTGTAGATGGTAGGAAGGATTTGGGAAGTCAGGAGGTGAGACACTCACTGCAGAATACCCAGCCTCTGACCTGCTCTTGTTGCCACGTATTTATGTGGCTGGTCCAGTTAAGTTTCTGGTCAATGGTGACCCCCAGGATGTTGATGGTGGGGGATTTGGCGATGGTAATGCCGTTGAATGTCATGGGGAGGTGGTTAGACTTTCGCTTGTTGGAAATACATGTATTTGATTGTGAGTGTGTGATTTATGATCTGTGCTAATGCCTTTCTCTGCTGAATGGGCCATGACGCATTCCTGCTGTGTTGTTTTATAGATGGTTTCCATCCAGTAGTGATAGCTGAAGGTTGGTGCTAGCAGGTTGGTTGTGGTTAGTAATTTAGAAGGTTGTCTTAAATGTGTGTTTCAAATTCAACTCAAAAATCCGCAACTAATACACCTCACGGAGTTGCTACCAGTTCCAAGTGAATGGAGTTGAAGTGGTCTACTTTCTCCTCAGCAGGAATATAATTGCAACAGAAAAGTTGCTGCAATTCAACAGGACAAGTTGCCTCATTGGTAGTACTCTCATCTTTACATTAGAAGTTTGTGGCTTCAAGCCCCACTCCAGAGACTTGAGCACATAATCCTGGCTGATACTTCAGACAGACAAGGAGGACCAGGCAAGTAGTGCAGGAGTCCCCTGAGTGCATCTCACTCTCCAAACAGTATTCTGGTGAGGGCGATGGTTCCTCTGAGGAGTACAGCCAGAGCCAAATCCATGACACCACGGGCAGCTCAGCTGTACAGGGGGGGAGGAGGAAGATCGGGAAAGCAATAGTGATAGGAGATTCGATAGTTAGGGGAAAAGACAGGTGTTTCTGCAGCCGCAGATGTGATTGTAGGATGATATGTTGCCTCCCTGGTGCCAGGGTCAAGGATGGCACTGAGTGGCTGCAGAACATTCTGAGGGGGGAGGGTGAACAGCCAGAGGTCCATATCGGTCCACAACATAGGTAGAAAGAGGGATGAGGTCCTGCAGGTAGATTTTAGGGAGCTAGGAAAGAGATTTAAAAGCAGGACCTCAAAGGTAGTAATCTCCGGATTACTCCTGGTGCCACAAGCTAGTGAGTATAGAAATAGGAGGATAGAGCAGATGAATGTGTGGCTGGAGCGATGGTGCAGGAGGGAGGCTTTAGATTTCTGGGACATTCTGGGGGAGGTGGGACCTGTCCAGGTTGGATGGGTTGCACCTCAACAGAGCTGGGACCAATGTCCTCACGGGGGAGTTTGCTGGTGCTGTTGGGGAGGGTTTAAACTAATTTGGCTGGGGGATGGGCACCAGGATGTAGCATTAGAAAGGAGAAACAAGGTGCACAAAGAATTGGGAGAGAAAGATAGCACGAGAGTAAGAAATAGTACTGTATTAGGTGGGGTCAGATTAAGAGAGAATACAAGAAGGTCTAAGATAGGTTTACAGTGCATGTGTGTGAATGCACGAAGTGTGGTAAATAAGGTTGGTGAGCTGCAGGCGCAAATAGACACATGGGAATATGAAGTTGTGGTGATAACGAAGACTTGGCTCAAAAAAGGGCAGGATTGGGTACTAATATTCCTGGATATAAGGTGTTCAGGAAAGATAGGGAAGGAAAGAAAGGAGGTCGGGTGGCAGTATTGATTAAGGAGAATGTTACAGTGCTGGAGAAAGAGGATGTCCTGGAGGGGTCAAGGACAGAATCTATTTTGTCAGAGTTAAGAAACAACAGAGGTGCCATTATACTACTAGGTGTATTCTATAGGCCGCCAACTAGTGGGAAGGATATAGAGGAGCAAATTTGCAGGAAAATTACAGAGAGATGCAAGAACTATAGAGTAGTGATAATGGGGGACTTCAACTATCCTAATATACACTGGGATAATAATAGTGTAAAGGGTAGAGAGGGGGAACAATTTCTGAAGTGTGTTCAGGAGAACTTTCTTGATTAGTACGTTTCCAGCACAACGAGGAAGGAGGCATTGCTGAATCTGGTTCTAGGGAATGAGGTGGGTCAAGTAGAGCAAGTATCAGTAGGGGAATATTTAGGGAATAGTGATCACAGTATCATAAGGTTTAGACTAGCTATGGAAAAGGACAGGGAGCAATCTAGAGTAAAAATACTTAATTGGAGGAAAGCCAATTTCAGTGGGTTGAGAATGGATCTGGCCCAGGTAAATTGGAATCAAAGTTTGGCAGGCAAAACTATAATCAAACAATGGGCTGCCTTTAAAGAGGAGATAGTTTGGGTACAGTTGAGGTACATTCCCATGAGGGGGAAAGGTAGGGCAACCAAGCCAGAGCTCCCTGGATAACGAAAGAGATAGAGAGTAAGATGAAGCAGAAAAAGGGAGCGTATGACAGATGTCAGGTTGAGAATACAAGTGAGAACCAGGCTGAACATAGAAAGTTCAGAGGGGAAGTGATAAAGGAAATAAGAGGAGCAAGGAGTGAGTATGAGAATAGACTGGCAGCTAACATAAAAGGGAATCCAAAAGTCTTCTATAGGCATATAAATATTAAACAGGTAGTAAGAGTGAGGCCGATTAGGGACCAAAATGGAGACCTACGAATGGAGGCAGAGGACATGGCTGAGGTATTAAATGAGTACTTTGCATCTGACTTTACCAAGGAAGAAGATGCTGCCAAAGTCATAGTGAAAGAGGAGGTGGTTGAGATACTGGATGGGATGAAAATTGATAAGGACGAGGTACTAGAAAGGCTGGCTGTACTTAAAGTAGATAAGTCACCAGGACTGGATGGGTTGCATCCTAGGATGCTGAGGGAAGTAAAGGTGGAAATTGCAGAGGTACTGGCCATAATCTTCCAATCCTCTTTGGCTGGTGCCAGAGGACTGGAGAATTGCAAATGTTACACCCTTGTTCAAAAATGGGTGTAAGGATAAACCCAGCAACTACAGGCCAGTCAGTTTAACCTCGGTAGTGGGGAAGCTTTTAGAAATGATAATCCGGGACAAAATTAACAGTCACTTGGACAAGTGTGGATTAATTAAGGAAATCCAGCACGGATTTGTTAAAGGCAAATCATGTTTAACTAACTTGACTGAGTTTTTTGATGCGGTAACAGAGAGGGTTGATGAGGGCAATGCGGTTGATGTGGTGTACATGGACTTCCAAAAGGTGTTTGATAAAGTGCCACATAATAGGCTTGCCTGCAAAGTTGAAGCCCAAGGAATAAAATGGACAGTAGCAACATGGATACGAAATTGGCTAAGTGACAGGAAACAGAGAGTAGTGGTGAATGGTTGTTTACCGGACTGGAGGAAGGTATATAGTGGTGTTCCCCAGGGGTCGGTACTAGGACCACTGTTTTTCTTGTTATGTATTAATGACTTAGACTTGGGTGTACGGGGCACAATTTCAAAATTTTCAGATGACACAAAACTTGGAAGTATAGTGAACAGTGAGGAGGATAGCGATAGACTTCAAGAAGACATAGACAGGCTGGTGGAATGGGTGGACACGTGGCAGATGAAATTTAACACAGAAAATTGAGAAGTGATACGTTTTGGTAGGAAGAATGAGAGGTAATATAAACTAAAGGGTACAATTCTAAAGGAGGTGCACGAACAGAGAGACCTGGGGGGTATATGTGCATAAATCATTAAAGGTGGCAGGGCAGGTTGAGAAAGCGGTTAAAAAAGCGTACGGGATCTTGAGCTTCATAAATAGAGGCATAGGGCTGGATTTTACCTTAGATCCTGAGGTCAAAGCAGGACTGCTGGTTTTCGGGTTTCAGTCCCGCCCCCAACGACCAGCGACGTCTGACGAACAGACGCTATTTTCCCTTGATTGGCCTTGTTAAGCCCGCTCCACGGGCTTGCTGGCCAATTAAGGGAAAGTCGGTGTCAGATGACGTCAGTGCATGACGCTTCATCTGCCGGTTTTGTTAAAGTGACAGGCACCATAATTTTTTGACAGATGAATTGTCAGTGTTTGACAGCATTGAGGGGCTGTCAAACACTGACGATCACTGTCCAAAGGTGTGCCCTTGCACCCAGACTCTCCAATGGCTCTCTCCTTAGGATGAAACAGATGGCAGCTGCATGTGAGATTGCAGAAGCCATCTGTCACTTCTCCCGATGAGGCTGCACAAACGCATCACAGCTTGTCACCTGTAGAAGCATCAAACCACAGTAAAAGAAATTTCCTCTTGACATTCTTACCAGTGTCCCATTGCAGCCTTCACACTACCTCTGCAGCTGTCATTTCTATAGTTACAGAACAACAGACCCACAGCTTGCCTCACTTACCCTGGCGGGGTTTCCCGACGTCGGGAAGCCCGCAGCAGTAGGCGCAAAATGGGAAAAAGCCTTTTAACTTTAACAGACAGTTAATTGGCTCTAATCCCCTTCCCGCTGCTAGGAGACGGGTCCCTGCACGAATCGGGGACCCGCCTCCCGGGAAGATTGTTTAGAGGCTGGTTTGGAGCGGGTTCGGGACCCGCTACTATTTTTTACCATTTTGCCACTGGCCCCGCCTCCAAACTCACCCCGAGCACCGGCAAAATTCCCCCCATAAAGTACAAAAGCAAGGAAGTTATGATGAACCTTTATAAAACACTGGTTCGGCCTCAACTGGAGTATTGTGTCCAATTCTGGGCACCGCACTTCAGGAAGGAAGTGAAGGCCTTAGAGAGGGTGCAGAAAAGATTTACAAGAATGGTTCCAGGGATGAGGGACTTCAGTTATATGGACAGATTGGAGAAGCTGGGGTTGTTCTCCTTAAAGCAGAGAAGGTTGAGAGGAGATTTGATAGAGGTGTTCAACATTATGAGGGGTCTAGACAGAGTAGATAGAGAGAAACTGTTCCCATTGGCGGTAGGGTCGAGATCCAGAGGACACAGATTTAAGGTGATTGGCAGAGGAACTAAAGGCGACATGAGGGAAAACTTTTTTATACAGCGAGTGGTTAGGATCTGGAATTCACTGCCTGAAAGAGTGGTGGAGGCAGATTCAATTGTGACCTTTAAAAATTTCACAACCAATAAAAGGATATGTGGATATGGATTTTTAAAAAAAATTCTGTATACTGTAATATTGCAGAACTATGAGCAGGGACATTTCTAGAAAAATGCACATGCTGTACAAAGTAAATTAAATTCTATACACATTAATTTTAGCAATTGTTAAATGAGGAACTTACTAGAGCCAGCAAAGTGCAAATTGTGCTCTATTTTACACAAACATATCAAAGGCAGATAAACACTGAGGGATAACATTTAACATTAAAATGGTAATGAGATTTATCCCAGCATGCACTGGGTCTTGGGAGGGAAGCCTACCTTGAAGCTAATATAATTGATGCATTAAGGCCACCATAACACGAGAGAGCCACTGCTATTGGGACAATCCATTTCATTGCTCCTAGGGTCTCTTCTGCAAATGCCTAAATAGGCAAAAATGTTATGTTATACCTCAGAGCACTTATGAAATAACTTTCTGATTCAGAAGTTTTATTTTTCTAAAATACACGCTAATTGCTTATATGCAATTAATTATAATATGAGAAAGAAATTTTCAAACAGGTGACCTGTCCATTGTCAGTTTCAGCTTGGGTCTTTTTCAATTTTCTAGAAATACCCTACTTTATCAGAGGCAAAATAGAGTATCCAATCTCCTTTCCCCAGAAGACCATGGCTCCGTCTGACCAGGTTGACTGAAAGTGGGGTATTTCTGCCCCTATTCTAAAACATCTAAATTTGCTCTTGCATACAGGTTTGGTGTAAATCTTTCTCGATTTCTGCACCTTCCAATTAAACTGGTATATTAAGGATGTGAAGGCCTTAGAGAGGATGCAGAAAAGATTTACAAGAATGGTTCCAGGGATGAGGGACTTCAGTTCTGTGGATAGACTGGAGAAGCTGGGTTGTTCTCCTTAGAGCAGAGAAGGTTGAGAGGAGATTTGATAGAGGTGTTCAAAATTATGAGGGGTCTAGACAGAGTAGATAGAGAGAAACTGTTCCCATTGGCAGAAGGGTTGAGAACCAAAGGACACAGATTTAAGGTGATTGGCAGAAGAACCAAAGGCGACATGAGGAAAAACTTTTTTACGCAGCGAGTGGTTAGGATCTGGAATTCACTGCCTAAAAGGGTGGTGGAGGCAGATTCAATCGTGGCTTTCAAAAGGGAATTGGATAAGTACCTGAAGGAAAAAAAATTGCCGGGCTACAGGGAAAGGGCAGGGGAGTGGGACTAGCTGAAGTGCTCTTGCAGAGAGCCGGCACGGGCTTGATGGGCTAAATGGCCTCCTTCTGTGCTGTAACCATTCTATAATTCTATTCACCTCCCTGTTAAAACTTCTTTTAAAAAATCACACTGTATTCCTTAGTCGTTAGTGTATCATTAAACCTGTGTTTTCATTGTAAATTGTTGCTGATCCCTGTTTCAGCATAGAAGTTAAAGATGGCCATAGCACACTGCAGGTATGTTTTATATCCTTTCTTTTTAGAGAGCCTTGTACCAAGAATCATTCCACAGCCGAAAGTATGGGTAGGCAAACCAATTCTAATCCACTGTCAATGCCACTCTTGAACCACCAAGGTATATACCAGCAAACCTGTGTACTGTCTTTGAATTTACCCCTCCTTACTTCCCTGTGGAGAAATGCTCCTACACTTACCATCACCTATTCAAGACACAGCTAAGATTGGAAAGTCAATGTGTGAGTAAATGCTGGTGCAAATTTATATCCTTCAACTATGTGGCATAGTGCCCATATCAAAAAAATAGTAATCTTAATTACTAACACTGTAATGCACAAATCTAATATGCTGAGCTAGCTCTTATCTGCTCCTTCTGGTTCCCATCCTCTGGATTCAGCTCCATTGTTGCTGAATGACCTTTGTTTTGCAGCTTTTCGCTTGCTTCCCATTTCTGCTGACTCCATCCCTCTGCTGGTATATTTGATCTGCTGGTGTGCATCACTAATCACTGAAACCACTACTCCCCTCCACTGGACCCATGGATCAACCTCTACCAGCTCATGGTCGGCTCTCCATTTTCCATGAGAAATTCTCCAAAAGTGCGCCATTGATACTTTGCTCCTCAAACAGTTCCTGGACTCACCTGCCCTCCATAACTGTCTCTGAGCCTGGACATTACTTCATCAATGCTGCAAGCTGACTCCACCCTATCTACAAGTTAACTTCATCTCACCACAGGACCTCCACTTTAACTTTGGACTCTCTCTTATTGTCACCTCCCTATTCTCTGTTTACAACCAGGACATATCTATCCTAATCTGCGCCATGCCTATGTAACCTGAATTTATTTTGGCTGCCTCTCCAGACCTGAGCCCATTACTTTGAGCTCCCTATTTTCCCTTGTTCTCTTTACCCCTCTTGGGCTCTTCTCTCCTGCGTCCTCTTCTTTCAGACATGCCACATCTCACTTCTCCTCTTTAGGGTACTTTGCCCCCAGTCCAGGAGATCACATTGACTATACATACGTTAACTTGTTAACCCATTTACCTTTTATATGATGCTATCTCTACTCCAGCCAAGAATTTGTTTCTCCATATATCTATCTCAATTTGTAAGTAATGCAACATATTTATTTTGTCTTTTCAACATCCCTGTTAAACTATAGCATTCACAACACACACATTACATTCCCCGTGACCTTTAGGTAACAAAGTTGTAAACTGCTGTTTCTGGCACTTTCTTCAGTCTGAAACATTTACTAGAAATGCTCAAAAACATCTCACATCATTATTATAATGTACTTACCACTGCTACAGCTTCACTGTTGATAATGGTATTTCGTTCTAACACAGTGTAATAACCCACAATTGTCAGAATATATATGACAGTTACCACAGACACCGAAATAATAATGGCAAGGAGGAGATTCCTGAAGGACAAGGAAAGGTAACAATGAAGCGTGACCATTCAACAGAAAGATAGTCTTAATATATCAATACCTTCACATAGTTTGGATAATCAGTTTTGCTGCCTCAAAACAACCCAAAATATATAGTTCAAAACTTCACTGTGCTCAATTATATGTTTTGCTAAATATGGTGACATCATACATATATAGGACATTATTGATCATCTATAAATTGTGTAACACCAGCCACTAGAGCAAATAAGATATTTTTGTGATATGAAGGATATTTGCACAGATATGCATTTAATACGAAGTGTATCTGTGCAGTAGTCCATTAACTGTATATAGGTGGAATACTGTTTTGCTAAGTAAAGCTGCTATATAACACTGTGCACTCTGTGTAAATGGTTGTGTCACAAAGTATGACAATTACAATATCTTTAAGTTACTATAAATTATTATAATGTACTTACCACTGCTGCAGCATCACTGGTGATAATGGTATTTGGTTCTAACACAGTGTAATAACCCACAATTGTCAGAATATATATGACAGTCACCACAGGCACCAAAATAATAATGGCAAGGGGGAGATTCCTTATTAGTCCATCTGTTGTATTCGGCCCCAGGGCAATTCTAACTCGAGTCTCACACAGGAGATCACATGAAGTTAATGGAAATAAAAATCGAGAAAGATGTAAAACAGACTGCCGATTCTATACATTATCGCATGAAGTCAAAATGTACCCTATGGTGTGAAAAGTGTAGAAAAGAGGTAAAAGAAAAAAAAATGAAGAAAATGCAAGAAACAAGTCACATGAACTAATAAAAAAGAATAACTACACAAGCAAATCAGGAAGGCAGTAGAAATTGAAGTCAATTTGCTTAAGAAGAACCTCAGAAGTTTGAATCAGTATGCTGATTGTCAACACCATAGAGAGAATGATTTCATACATCAATTAATCTGTCATCCGATCAAATAAGTTACAGAATTAATTTACTTTAAAGGTATAAAACATATAGGCCTGCAAATTCCATGGGGATTTTCTTGGTCTCCTGCTGTAACTTCGGCAGGAGAGCAGCAGAACCAGCAGAGAAACAGCGTGACTGAACAGTTTCAAATGTTTACATTGTTTCTCTGTGGGTTGCGTTAGGAAATCACCAACGGAACTTCAGGGTCATTATTGTTATTTTACCATAAAAACAGAGATTCTAGTTTTACTCTTTTAAAAAAAAAACGGAAATTATTTGGAAGCCCTAGTCTTATTATGCTGCAAAAATCGTGGGAATAATTTAAAATTATGTGGAAGCCCTATGCCTTACATGTGGCCACAAATCTAATAGAGATCATATTGTAAAATTGTATTGTCATGTGGCGATGCATATGTCTTTTCTATTATTAATAATTAAACATTTTTTATAATGACTTTTGGCAAGTTTTAGCTTATTTTTTTAGGGCTTTTACCCAGAAGAATGGCAGAATCCACCACTGAAACCCTTAGTCACTCCAGACTCAATTGCTCTAATGCTCTGCTGGCTGACTTCCCATCCTTCACACTCAATAAACTTTAGCTAGTACAAAACCCCACTGCCAATGTCCTATCATACACCAAATCACACTCACCCATCAGGACCTCCGTGATCTACATTGGCTCTATGTCTCCTATTAATTTAAAATTCAAATCCCTCCTTGGCCTCACCCCTCCCTATCTCTGTAACTTCCTTCAGCTACAACCACCACCCCCCATCACCAACCAAGCTCTGTTCCTCTGACTCTGGCACCCAGTTCCTAACCGCATCCATTTGCCCTACTGCTGATGACCATGCTTTTAGATGCCTAGGTCGCACTCTCTGGAACTCGCTCCTTAATACTTCTATTTCTGTCGACTACCCTCACCTCCTTCAAGACCATCCTTAAAATCCAACTCTTTGACTAAACCTTTCTAATCTCTGCTTCTTTGACTTGTGGTCCATTTGCCTTACATTAAAAGTGCAAATTGTTATTAGTATCATTCAAACAACAAAGAGCTGGGCGTGTTAGAGCTACCATTTTGTATCTTCAAAGTCAAAAATATAACTGCCTTGGATGTGGTGAGTTACTATTGGCAGGTATACCAGTGGGCATTTGACGTGCAGATATTAGGACCTGGGATTTCCTGTGTATTTGAGCCCAGAGCTTTTTGATTTTGACAGGTTGTCTACCAGTTTCCCACTGTGCCTAGACCTCATCAGTGAAGCAGAGGTGGGGAGGTGACTTGCCATTCTTTCAGTTGATGAGTTGACAGCTTCAAATGTCAAGTCAAAGCGCCCAGCTGAATCAGAAATCTTCCCTTAGCCACTAGCTTCTCTAAACTGTATTTTCACTACAGATTCAGAAGGCTGCAAGTCTTTACACAAGTCTCCATCCAGTCTGACCTTATTACCTCTCCCACCATTGACAGATCACTTCTGTCATCTCTACTTCACCTGCAATCTATTTCATCAGCATTGGTGCCCTTGAAACTATCTCACCTTGGTCCTCAGAATCCCACCACGATCAGCCCCAACCCCAGCAGCACCAGGCACTCCAGCAACACCAACCGTCTCCGCAATCAACTGATGCTGCATTGGACATAGGTCATCAGCACCTGACCACATTGCTGCCCGGGAGGCCAGGGATGGCCTCACCATGGACAGATTTACTTTAATTGACGCTATACACCCTGGCTGCCACATGATGCGCCAGGTTGGCACCACCCCACACCAACGCCATAAAGCATCCCTACAATGCCCAAGCCATTCCTTTCACACTCATCACCATTGCGGGGGAAACCGTTATGTCTCACCATTCACTGCAACTCACCAAGCAACTTCCAAAGGTACACGCAAATCTGTCCAAAAATGCAAAGTGTTGAAAATAAAGGTTTCAATGTTTGACACCACATTAACAGAAACTTTACATGAACATTGCATAAAACCTTTGTGTGTTGTTAGTTGGTATGATTGCACAAGTTGAGGGTGAGTGTGAGGGGTGGCTATTGAGATGGGGAAGTGATAATGTAGATAGAGAGGGATGGGTAGAGGTGCAAGGTAAGTTGGTGTAAGGATGTGCAGGAGTAGGGTAGGGAAGGCAGGATGATGGGGATGTGATGAGTGGCACAGCAGGATGAGGTTGACTGTGGCTTTGCAGTAACGTTTCATGATCTACTGAGATCATGGAAAGGTTTGCGCCACTGCAGCCTGGTCCTCCTGATGACATCCCTGCTTGTGTCCTCCTGTGCAATGTGCAACCAGGCTGCGTTGGTCTCCTGGGGATGTCTCTTCCGCCCATTGGAAGGGAAGAGAACCTCCCTGCGGGCTGTGACTCCCTCCATAAGCATATGGAGAGCGTCATGGGTGAGCCTGGGTGCAGCCCTGCACTTCTGTGCAGTGCTTGTCAGTGTTTGCAGCGCCTCAATGCTGTAGAACACTGACAGCACAAATGTCAAAATAAATTTGCGCATGGTCCCTTTAAGGAAACTGGCTGATGACATCAAATGACGGCATCAGACCCGCTTCCTTCAATTGACCGGCAAACGCACTGGGCGGTATTAACAAGCCCCATCAGGGGAAAGTCATTTTGGACAGCGGGCTGGAGCTGGCAGTAACGGTACCTGCCACCGATGTCGCCCGCCACAGACCCGCCGAGGTTGGTAAGATCCAGCCCATAGGTCCCATCACTGATCTCCTGTGTGTTTAGTGTTTGTAATGGATTTGTCTGAACTGATTGCCTTGTTTATAAAATCACAACAATCAAAGAAAAGCAACGCAAAGACACTAAGCGGTCAGTTACAGCAGCAAAGAAAATGTTATTGAGTGTCTTTGTTTCCAGGTTGGTTTCAGAAACAAGAGGCTGGCAATTCATCATTCCAAGTCAGTGTCTAATAGTTGCTGCGTTAAAGGCACTATACAAATGCAAGTTGTTGTTGTTGTTGTAGAAATCACTGACCAGCCACAGGTATGTCTACGGCAACACTGTTTTAGCCACGTGCACTAATTTTAGTAGAAAATGCCTTACATACACTCACACAACAAAGGTAATTGTACTTCAAAAGTGTATCTATATATACTAGTCAGATATGGTGAATTGGAAATCCAGATGTAGTGATTAGTAAATTAAAAATGAGTAACAGACACCGTTGTTGGACATGTGATTTCAATACTCATATTCGCACAGTGTGTGCATGTGTACTTCTACCTTTTTGCGTGTTTGTTGGTAAAATGGTATGACGAAAAGCAGAGTGTTTTTTGTTTGTTGAGTGTTTTACTTCCTGGGTTACTGAATGCCGGTAGATGTATATGTTAAATATATAGATACACTTTTGAAATACAATTACCTTTATTGTGTGAGTGTATGTAAGGCATTTTCTATTAAAATTAGTGCATGTGGCTAAAACAGTGTTGCCGTAGGCATACCTGTGGCTAGTCAGTGATTTCTACAACAATAACAACAACTTGCATTTATATAGTGCCTTTAACATAGCAAAACGCCCCAAGGCGCTTCACAAGAGCGTTATCAATCAAAATTTGACACTGAGCCACAGAAGGAGATATCAGGACAGTTAAGAGATAGGTTTTAAGGAGCACCTTAAAGGAGGAGAGAGAGGCAGAAAGGTTTAGGGAGGCAATTCCAGAGCTTAGGGCAAAGGTAGCTGTAAGCATGGCCACCAATGCTGGAGCGATTAAAATCGGGGATGCGCAAGATGCTAGAATTGGAGCAACGCAGATATCTTGAAGGCTTGTAGGGCTGGAGGAGGTTACAGAGATAAGGAGGGGTGAGGCCATGGAGGGATTTGAAAACAAAGCTGAGAATTTTAAAATTGAGGCGTTGCCGAACCGGGAGCCAGTGTCAGTCAGCGAGCACAGGAGTGATGGGTGAATGGGACTTAGTGCGAGTTAAGGTACGGGCAGCAGAGTTTTGGATGAGCACAAGTTTATGTAAGGTGGAAGATGGGAGGCTGGTCAGGAGAGCATTGGAATAGTCAAGTCTGGAGGTAACAAAGGAATGGATGAGGGTTTCAGCAGCAGATGAGAAGAGGCATGGTCGGAATTGGGAGATGTTACAGAGGTGGAAGTAGGTGGTCTTGGTGATGGAGCGGATATGTGGTCGGAAGCTCATCACGGGGTCAAACACAACACCACGGTATGGACAACATTGTTCTAAATATATAAGAAATTTGCAAGATTGTTTATCTATTTCCACAAATCAGTCTCACACTACCCAATTTCAGTTTCCCTGTGTTAGATGTTCATGCCACTGAGTCACTTTCATCATGGGCTCCTTTCCTAAATACGTGCGGGGGAAATTGGTCTTCGGCAGTAGGGCAAAACAGGCAATAGTGAATTGGGAGCCTGTTTTACACCCTGCTTGATTTTGTTTTCCATTGGCATCAACAGAAAAGAGGTGAATGACCATATTTTGTTGGTGGTGGTTGAGGAAGAAGCATTTGCAAGATCTCGGGGGAACTTTCTGCTCCTCTTTGAATAATGCCATAGAACATTTAATGTCCACTAGAATAGAACCACTGGAACACATAACGGGACTTCAATTTAATGTTTCATCAGAAAAACAGCACCTCCGACAATGCAACAGCCCCTCAGTATTGCACTGGTGTGTCAGCCTAGCTTAAGGGCAGTGTTAGAGGAGCTATGTTTAGGTAAATGTGAGGGTTTTGAATTGAAGATTCCATTTTGTGGGTAAAAGGCAACTCCTTCAGAGATTGTTTGAAACAACTAGTATCTGGAGAATGTCAAGGAGACAGCAAATCTGCAAGACTGGAGCCACTGTCTGTATTTAAGAGATTTGGAAGCTCTGACCTTCTCCTGCATACATCTATCTGGTTGACCACTAAATGTTTATTTATTTCTGTACACGTAAATAGATATGATAGTTTATATTACGACCTAAGACCGTGCTGTGCTGATACCACGAGACAGTGAGTCTTTGATATGTTAAGCTAATAATACCTAATGTAAACCAGGAGTAAGGGTCATGGAGGTGAGCTTAATAAGCGAGACCATTTTAAGAAAGTTAGGAAGATTGAGGGTTGGCCATTCTGCCGCTTGAGCTCAGCAACTGTAATGTGAGGTCTTACACAGCTTTTGTATCATCATGTGTGTTGTCTGTATCATTCCTGTAATCAAATCTGTAAAACTTAGGGCTGAATTTTGTTGGCGCTCAGAATGCAGTTTGGAGGCAGGTCCGCTGTCAAAATCAAAATGATTGACAGTGGGTTGGGAGCCCGCTCCGAACCCACCTCCATGTAAGTTTCCAACGTGGCGGGGAGACATTTAAGATAGTTAAGTGCTTGTTAACTACTATTTTGCCATCCTATTTCTATTTTACCACTTTTTTAACGAGGTTCACGTTGTTTGGCGATCACGTCAGGTAAGCAGGTCGGGTTCTCTATGTCTCCCCATTGCTGTGAATAGGTGACAGCTGCAAAAGTGGTATGAAAGCTACCATTTCACAGCTGTTCACTTTCAAATGTCAGAAGCTTGAGCCTTCAGGACTTGGAAGACACTTTTGAGCTGTATGCAGTTTGGAAGTATTTGGAGTAAATTCTCTATCCACTGTCACCTCCTTGGAGCAAGCTCTCTCACCATTGACAGATCGCTTCTGTCATCTCAACTTCAGCTACCATCTATTCCAGCAAAAATCTCACCACGGTCCTCTGAATCCCTCCACGATCAGCCCCAACACCAACATCACCAGGCACACCAACATCACCAACAACAACACCAACCTTTTCCGCAATCACCTGATGTTGCACAGGACACAGGGCATCAGCACCCGACCACATTGTTGCCTGGGAGGCCAAGGATGGCCTCACCATGGCCAGATTTACTTCACTTGCTGCTGTACACCCTGGCTGCCATATGATGCGCCAGGTTGACACCACCCCATACCAGCACCATACAGCATCCCTACAATGTCCAAGCCATTCTTTTCACACTCATCAAAATTGCGAGGGGGGGAGGGGGAAGTTATGTCTCAACATTCACTGGAACTCACTAAGACACTTCCAAAGGTGAGCACAGATCTATCCAATAAGGTAAAGTGTTGAAAATATAGATTTCAATGTTTGACAACACAGTAACAGAAAATTTACAGAACATTGCATAAAACACCCAAGTGTGTTGTTAGTTGGTATGATTGCACTAGGATGAGAGTGAGTGTGAGGGGTGGCTACTGAGATGGGGAAGTGATAATGTAGATAGAGAGGGATGGGTAGAGGTGCAAGGTAAGTTGGTGTGAGTAAGGATGTGAAGGAGTAGGGTAGGGAAGGCAGAGTGATGGGGATGTGATGAGTAGCACAGCAGGATGAGGTTGGGTGTGGATTTGCAGTAACGTTTCATGATCTACTGAGATCAATGAAAGGTTTGCGCCACTGCAGCCTGGTCCTCCTGACGACATCCCTGCTTGTGACCTCCTGTGCAATGTGCAACCAGGCTACGTTGGTGTCCTGAGAAGGTCTCTTCCGCCCTTGGAAGGGAAGAGAACCTCCCTGCGTGCTGCGACTCTCTCCATAAGCATTTTGTGCAGTGCTTGTCAGTGTTTGCAGCACCTCAATGCTGCAGAACACTGACAGAACAACTGTCAAAATGAATGTGGCCATGGTCCCTTTAAGGAAACCGGCTGATGATGCGTCATTAAATGATGCCATCAGACCCGCTTCCTTTTAATTGGCCGGGAATCTCGCAGGGTGGGCTTAACAAGCCCAATCAGGAGAAAATCCTTTTCACAGAGCGGCTGGAGCTGGGAGCGGGACCGGGACCGGGACCCGCTAACGACCTCTCCCGCCGTGACCCTGCCTCTGATGGCGAAATCGCGGCCTAAGTCTCAGAGGGCTAAATCAGATAGCCCCCGAAAACGGGCCACACAACCATCACTCACCTACCAACAATCTCTATCTATTAGGACTCATACCTCCCATTCAATGGGACTCACAGTTTTAATCTAAAACATTCATATGCTTCACCTCACACCACACTTCGCATTGCTGCACGCCTCAGACTCAAATCTCACAGCTTGCACACACTGCTATTCAACCATGACAGCCACATCACCCAAATATATTGCACGACACTCACTGACACACTTCCCTCTCTCTTGCAGGAAAAGGCGGCACACAACCAGAGGCAGCAGGAACTAACCAGAAGGGGAGAGGTGCACCTGCATGTTCTAACCCCCATGGAGGAGATGGTGCTGGCCATTATTGGAAGGGCCATTGCTGAGACTGTGGCCAGCAGCGGGGCTGAATCCATTGAAGATGACGGTATCCTCATACCTAATCTTCCTTCTAAAATCCCATTTACACCTCATCCCACAATCTCTTCTGACTTACAAGCTGCAAATGGTGTAAGCATGCACTTCTTACTTTCCCCTCACCACAACCTTACCCTTGTCCCTTTTTCCTTTCAGATACCCAAGAACTACAAATTGCACAGGCAGTGGAGGAAGACCAAGAACAGAGTGACAATAAAGACACATGTCTCTTGATTTCACACTCGCGCCCACCAACTTAGATAATGACACTGCATGTATCTTAGAGGATAGTAGGATCTGTACGTGATGAGACACTCGGCACAAGTGCACTGCAGCCAGGGCAGGGGGCAAGGATAGCGCAGGTGCCAGCTCGCCGGAGGGCAAGGTCGCACACTAGTTCTGGTGCAGAGGACTCAGATGAGGACTTTGTTGAGCCAGGCTACAGAAGGCTGATGGGTCTACACACCAAAAATGCTTGGTGCATTGGGAAGCCTGCCAGAAAGCCTACGTTCAATGTCAAGGAGCATGGTGGAGTCTGGCACAAACTTGGCACAGGGCTTTGCACAGAGCTTGGACCCCATCTTTTCCAGCATGAAACTGGTGGCCAACTCCATCAATACACTTGTGGACCCA
This sequence comes from Somniosus microcephalus, assembly GCF_052327205.1. Lineage (NCBI taxonomy): Eukaryota > Metazoa > Chordata > Chondrichthyes > Squaliformes > Somniosidae > Somniosus > Somniosus microcephalus. The sequence goes on along the minus strand of NC_140992.1, from coordinate 192,196,754 downwards.
ACCATGATGCAGCATCTAATGGCCGATGTCTCAGCTTCCATTGCAGCACAAGCAGCTTCCACCAGAAGTCTGAGTGCTGCAGTGGAAGCTCAGATTGCTGCCATCATGGCTGTGTTTACCAATGTTTAAATGGGCTTGCAGGTTGTCACAGCAGTCCAGCAATCTGTCCTCCAACAGATTACTAGGATTGCTGAGGCGCCATCCCGGGGGAGTGGCGGTGGCTCCATGGAGCACAATGATAGCTTTCATAATCCCACCCCTGACACTCCACCAGTGCCCTTGCTGTTGCCTTCCAGCCAGCCAGTCCAGACTGCTGCCGCCCATGCTGAGATGGTGCAGTTCGCAGCCGGGCCTTCTAGGCCTAGAGCTGCTCGAGATCGTCCTCCAAGACGATCTGTAGTCTCCTCCACTGAAAGTCAGCAGCCTTCCACCAGTCATGCTGCAGCCACTGCGGTAGCACATTGTCAGAGCACTAGGACAGGCAAAGGCACATGGAAGACAGGCACTAAGGGAATGCACAAGGGTGATTAGTTTAATTTTGTACACAATATGGCATGGTTTAATTTATAAATATGGTTTGGAATGTGAATTTTTTGTTGGCTTTTGTTTCTGCATTATGGCAAAGAGGACGATGTGATTGGCAGTGATACAGGGAGGGTAAGGAATGTGAGACTGTTGGTGATTGAGGAATTGGGGTTGAGGTTATTGGTATCGCACTCTGTTGTGTATGTAATATGTGTGCTACTTTGAACCTATGGACAGGACTGCACTACTTGTTGGGCGTAGTGATACGCAGTACCACTCCTGGCCATAGGGGTATAAATAGTACTGTGGGTACTGATCTCCCCTCAGTTCCCGCCTGTGGGCATGAAGTAAAGACCTACGTATAGTCCCTACCTCCAACCAGTAAAGACCTGTTTGAGTTATACGTTTAAGTCTTTGTGTTAATTGTTCAATACAATACACATATTTAACACTGGCGACGAGTCAGGTTCTTACCCTGCGGCAGTTGAAGAGAGGTTTCAAACATCACCACCCCACTAGAAGCGACAGGCTTTAGGACTCTGAAGCCTCCATCAGCGACTGAGCACTGGAGTGCAGCAAACATCCTGACAGCTTCCAGCGACTGACAGAAGTCTTTCTGCAGTTTCCTTGTTCAACCTAGGTGGTGGGGTAAGCCGTGCAGTGTTGGCTGCAAAGACAGGGCTGGGGAAGTTGGAGAAGATAAGGGCGATCGCAATCCCTGATAAGAGCCGCGGTGAAACGCGCGAGCGGGTAAGCCAGAGCCCGGGAGCCGCTTCAAGTGCGAGGCGCAGCGCGGGCCAGCGATCGGAACCAAAGATAAGGGCCGCACTCGGGGGCTGAAGGGAGACGGCGTCGGGGGACGGGTGAAGACCGCCAAGCGCGGGAAAACCGCCATTTTGTGGGCGGAGGACGACGGCAAGAGCGGGAAGCCGCCATCTTTGATAACAAGTAAACAAAATAAAATCTGAGAAATTGCAAATCTACAATGCCTAAACACGGGAATATTAGCACCTTTGATAGTGACCTCGAAGATTGGGCCATATATGTTGAAAGAGTAAAAAATTATTGTAAGGCCAATAAAATTCATGACCAAGATAAAGCTCTAACATTATTAAATTTAATGGGTGCGAAGACATACGGGCAATTGAAACACCTGTTATCACCAGATGAACCGGCGGATAAGACGTTCGATGAGATTGTTACTGTCCTGAAAGATCATCTAAACCCCACGCCGCTGATGCTAGCGGAACGATTTAAATTTTACGACAGAAGGCAGCTACAGCATGAAAGCAATGCTGATTATTTGCTGGAATTGCGTAAATTAGCGAAATATTGCCAGTTTGGAACGGGACTGACAGAGGCACTTTGAGACAAATTTGTGTGTGGTTTATTTAAACAGGATACACAAAAGCGACTGCTCGAGGAGAATGAGCTGACGCTTGAGAAGGCGGTCACTATGGCAGCAGCACACGAAGCCGCAGCGAGAGGCACGGCAGTAATGCAGCTACGGTCACCGGAGCTCAGTGCACACAAATTGGGTGTGAGTTCTGGCAAATGTTATCGTTGTGGAAAGACAACGCATGATCAGAACCAGTGTTGGTTTAAAAACCAAGAATGTAGAACTTGTGGTAGGCTTGGACATATAGCTAGAGTATGCAGGTCAGGGAAGAAGACCAGCAACAAGAAGTCACCGCAAGGAAAATACGCAAAGGTACACAAGGTGACCGAACAGGAGTCCGATTCAGACGCTAGCAGTAATGAACTGGCTAGCTTAAGCTGTAATGAACTGGCTAGCTTAAGAGTACTCAACGCTGGTAAGGGTGCAGACCTCCAGACAATTTGGGTCACTCTTCAGATAGAAGGAGTCCAAGTAAAACTGGAATTGGACACTGGATCGGCATTGACGGTCATAAATAAGAAAGATTACGGAAAGTTATTCCAACATATTCCCCTACAGGATACGGGGATTATATTGAAAACATACACGGGGCAAAGAGTGTACCCCATCGGGAAAATAGAGGTTGCAGTGGTCCACAAGGGCGAAGACAGTCAAATAATGGACTTATATGTGATATCTGAAGGAGGTTCTCCACTACTAGGACGGGAGTGGATTAGGAAAATGAATATGGACTGGCATTTCCTACAAACAATAACGAGTGAGAACTTGGTGAAGATAGTCGGCCCAGACTCTGGAACGGATGATGGTAAGCCCAACTCAGGTGCAAAAGACAAAGTTTCAGCACAGAATTCCACTGAGCAACAACAACATAGTTTAACTGTGGATTCTGAGTCTGGCAAGTCTACTGATGTGCCCATTTCTGAGGGACACCGGGCTCGAACTCAACTCCATTTCAAACTACAACAGCAATTAGAACAAATGCTTCGCCGTTGTGAGCAAGAGTTGAATGCAACGAAAGAGTTCTTTGATATAGAGTTGGAGAATCTGGAAAGACAACAGAAGCAGCTGATGGAGAAAATGGAGCAGGAGCACACAAAACGTCTGATGTCAGAGGAGTTAACGGTCAGCCAACTCCTGCATATGCTGAAGGACAGGACTCTGAAATGGGAAAAACTTGAACACGAACTTCAATATTCAAACGAAAGGGGTTCGGAGCTCTCAAAGGTTATTGGAAGAGCTGAGGTGGCAACACAGACTGAGATGACTGCAACAGAGCAGCCCTTGGATGCCAAAAGTACGCTGACTCACGTCAACGTAGAACAACAGACCGCTGAAACAGCTGCTCCGGTAGAGGGATTGAATAGTCCGATCAATCAATCTCCAAAAGAAGTTGAAGTAGTAAAATCTCAAATGAGGTCATTAGTAAACGACTTGCTGAAAGCCCAGAAAAAGCTGGATGAAGAGGTACGCATGAAGAAGTCTCTTCAGGAAAGATGTCTGGACTTGGAACAAAAGCTGGCTAACGCCCAGCTGGGTATGGAGGAAATAGAAGACCCTCTCGCTGGCCTAGATCAGGACGACACCAAATATTACTATGTCCTGTCCTGCCCAACTTGTAACTTCGACTCCCACCATACAGAAATCATGGAGGAGCACCGAAAGTCTACGGAACATCGGGAGAAGGTGGCTCTACTACGGAAAAAGGAGGGAGAGAAGGAGGAACTGCGCATGCAGCTGGCAGCTGACAGTGGAGCCCAGAGAGTCTCCAAGAAGCAGAAAAGGAAAAGTCGAAACAGAAGATGACCCATCTGAACCATTATTACCTCTACCAGATCACACACGTGGTCCCTCCGAACGGAGCCAATTCAGTTCGGAAGTTCAAACTGTTAAATCCATGGAAGGACTATTGAATGAGTCACTCCAGCAACGTGAACCGACTCCACCACAGAGATTGAATCTGTGAACTGTTTTCCGCAGAGACTGAATCTGTGATCTGTTTTGACATGAAGTTATCTATGTATCTATGTTATTCTGTTATGTAAACCTGAAGTTATATATGTATATATGTTATTACGTTATGTTAAATGGGGAGATGACTGTAAAGCTAGGAAGGGAGGAATGTTGTGTATGTAATATGTGTGCTACTTTGAACCTATGGACAGGACTGCACTACTTGTTGGGCGTAGTGATACGCAGTACCACTCCTGGCCATAGGGGTATAAATAGTACTGTGGGTACTGATCTCCCCTCAGTTCCCGCCTGTGGGCATGAAGTAAAGACCTACGTATAGTCCCTACCTCCAACCAGTAAAGACCTGTTTGAGTTATACGTTTAAGTCTTTGTGTTAATTGTTCAATACAATACACATATTTAACACACTCAAATTAGTTCTTTACGTACATCCCGGGCAGAAAGGGGCTAACTAGGTTGCAGCCTTCATTCCTCTTCATCCTCTTCCACCTCCTCCTCCTCCTCCTCCCTCTTCTGGCAGCTTGTCCTGCTCTGGGTAGTCTCTGCTCATTCTCCCGGTCATGCTCGATTCCAAGCGGAAGGCCTACTAGTGCACCCATGTCTGGGAGCAAGTGGTTTGTGCAGAAGCCTTGAAGTCAGCAAAAAGCACTTCAGCACCTGCCACACCACTCCCTGTAGACTTTTGAAACTTGAAACAACTATGGAAAGCACCAAAAACGTGTAGAGTTGTAGCAGCAGCCAGAATAAATCAACCAGCAACTAACCTGTAAGTAGTTGCTGATCCCTTTAAATAGCGCTGGTGGGGCGTCCTTCAGGCTGCTTAACACGTGTTCATCAGTGCGATGTTCAGAGAGGGTGTCAGCTGGAGCATGGTGCTCCAAAATGGTAGCATTGGTGGCAATCAGCATTGCACGCTGATTGACGTCATGATCTGTCTGCTCTGCATACTTCTGGCGAACGTTAAGTGGGTGCGCGTGCTAACCCCTTTACTAAGATGGCATCCGGTGCATTTCATGTCAGATGTGCGCGCACAATGTGGATGCCATTTTTGAACCCTAAGGGCAGTCATAGGGCAGGATTTTCATTGGGCCGTGGAGGCGGGATTGGAGGCGTGTGGAGGGTTAAAATCTCAAAATCGGGGGGCATGAGCCCATCACACCCCCAACCCACCTCCATGCCAGTTTCAAAGGAGGTGGATACCCAACCTGTGCTGGGAGCTGTCTCCCCGAGGCGGGAAGGGGATTAGTGCCAATTAACTGTCTGTTAACAGGTAGTTAACAGGCAGTTTTTAGCCTAATTCCTATTTTTATTCCTGAAGTGTGTGATTCCCGACGGCTCCAAACCACGGCAAGTTAGCGAGGCGGACCGTTGGGCTGAAGGGCTTGGAAGGTTTGAGATGTCTGGTGTTCAGGTGAGTGATGGGTGCATGAGTGCAGAGGTAAGTGTGTTTGGTGTGTGTAAAGTGTTTAAAGAAGTTTTACTTACCTTTACTTACCTTTAATGCCTTCCTTCCTTCAGGTCTCGGGAGTCCCTCATCTCACCGGCACAGAAAGCAGAATGGCTGTGAGCTGTCAAAAGTTGCAGCTTTCAGCTTTCTGTTCTGGAGAGATCTCTAAATCAGCCTGAGAGGAAGGAATTAACTTGGAGCACAGATTGTCAGTGTTTGACAGCTTCAAAGAGCTGTCAAGCGCTGATATTTCATCTGTCAAAAGCTCTTGACAGATGAAATGTCAATCTGTGATGTCACCTGTTGCCGGGTGGCCCTTAATCAAGTGAAAATCGCATGGGTTGGCCACAACTCGATGGAGGTGGGACTACAACCCCGAAAGTTGTAGTCCTGCCTCCTACACGCCTCCAGTGTCAAAATCCAGCCCATAGTGTCTAAAAACAGGTGCTACCAAGCCCAATTTCGCTACCTCTGTGTTTTGAACCTTAACTCCTGGCACAGAGACAATGGGCTGGATTTTGCCAGCCCCGAGGAGGCGGGTTTGAAGGCGGGTCAGGTGGGAAAGTTGCAAAAAATGGTGGCAGGTTCCAATCCCGCCTTCAACCCACCTCTGCGCAACTTTCCCAAATGCGGGATAGGCCCTTAAGGCACTTAACTGCTACTTAACGACCTCTATAATCACATTTTGAGAGGCGTTTCAAAGTTTACCACATTTCCAGTGTGCTGCATGTCTCTCCTGGAACACGCCAGCTAATTCTGTCAGGTACACAAGTGGCTGGCTTCCTAACAGCTGTAGCTCCACCATAAAAACAGAGTTTTCAACAATGATCATTTGCAGGTGGCAGAACTTTCTTTTCTCAGGTCTTGGGAGAACTTTTTGCAGGTCTACTGATTTTGGAAGTGTTGAAGCTGAGATCCATCTCCACTGTGACCTCCTGGGAAAACCCTCTCCCCACCTTGACTGAGCACTTCCTCACCGGAGGTATATACCAGCAGCATGGGAACCATTTATTTCCTTTCCTCCTGGACCTCAGATTTGGACGAAGAACAGCCGCGGCAGCAGCAGAACCCGGAACAACAGCTGCACCAACAGCAGCAGCAACAACAGGAGCGCCAACCTGCTGCTCACCCACCTGAAACTGCACAGGCCAGAAGGCGCCAGCGCAGGGAAGCACGTCGCCGCAGCAGATACCTTCAAAACAGGGTTTACAGAGAGAGGATGAGCTACCTCAACATGACTGAGCAGTAGAGAGGTAGTCGATGACATCTGCACAATGTTGCACCAACACCTGGAGCCCAGAGGAGCGGATGGACACCCCTTACCAGTGGCCGTAAAAGTCACCACCACACTCAACTTTTTTGCTTCAGGCTCATTCCAGGGATCAACAGCAGACATCAGCAGCATCTCCCAGTCGGCCGCACACACTTGCATCACGCAGGTAACCGATGCCCTCTTTGCAAAGGCGCGCAATTACATCAACTTCTCCAAGGATCAAGCAAGTATAACCGCGCATGCGGTTGGATTTGCTAATATGGAAGGCTTTCCAAGGGTGCAGGGCGATGTAAACTGCACACATGTGGCCCTTAAGGCACCCCCTCACAATCCAGCTCTTTTTGTCAACCGCTTCCACTCCCTTAACATGCAGCTGGTATGTAACCACAAGAAGGAATTTTTGCATGTTTGCGCCAAGTACCCTGGCAGTTGCCATGACTCGTTCATCCTGCGGCAGTCTAGTGTGCCTCCGCTCTTCAGTCCGCCAAACCAACTTTGCGGATGGCTACTTGAAGACAAGGGCTATCCCCTGAAGTCGTGGCTAATAACACCGTTCAGGAGGCCATCCAAGCTGAGGAGCGCTACAACTCCAACCACATTTCGACCAGATCCATTATTGAGCAAACCATCGGCTTGTTGAAGATGTGATTCAGATGCCTTGGTAGATCAGGTGGAGCCCTGCAGTACTTAGCAGCCAGGGTCTCCAGAATCATCGTGGTCTGCTGTGCACTTCACAACATGGCACAGCGTCGTGGCTTGCAGCTGCCTGAGGGACAAGTGGCTCAGCGCATAGCCTCCTCAGATGAGGAGGAGGAGGATGAGGAGGAGGAGAGCAAGAATGAAGACCTTGTGAAGGCGCATCAATCAGCGGCAGCAGCACGTGAGAACATTGCTGCCCGGGGTGTAAGGGATGCACTCATTTTGGCCAGATTTGCTTCGGCTGCCTAATCAAACACATTTGGCTCGCACCTTCTTACCACACCATCGACAATGGACAAGAACCTGCGGCTTCCTATCACTCTGACCACCATACTGACAATTCCAAGTCGCCCTGAGCCCTCAATGTGGAAGTCCCATTTGCAAAATGACACAGCCCAGAACTTCAACAGTTTGCCATCACTTCATTTTATAACATTTAGTAAAGGATGACATTTCACAATTAAACACAACAGAACACCCAAGTGACTACCTTTGTGATTGCTTGTGCTTTATCTTCCTCTTACGCGTGCTCCTTCGTGCTGCTTCCCCTGTGCCTTCAGCAGATGTGGAGGCCCCTTGCTCACTTTCATGCTGTTCCTGCCTCGACACCTTTGGCGGGCGTCCTCTGGGGTTGCAAGCCTGTGAGGGCTCACCAAGTCTGCTGCTCCTGCGGCTGTGCAGGGGCTGAGACGCCCATCTCAGTTGGGTGAGGACTCTGGTGGGGCTCTGACCAAGGGCTCTGCAGTGGCATGGGAGTGTGAGCGCTTGTAGAGGAGCCCCCACTTCCTTGTTGTCTGCCACCAACATCCCTCTCATGGGTCAGCCCCACTTCAGAGCTAGCAAGTGGCTTGACAGCACCTTGCTGCACTTCAGGGGGGCCATGAGGACCCGTTTCTACACCGGCAGTCCTACTCCAGAGGACTTCCATGAAGCTCTGGTTTCTCTGCTCAATAACTGCCCATCGCTCCTCCAAAGATGTCAGTTAATTCTGAACAATGACCATGTTTTCAACACCCTGGCGACTTAGCTCCCCCATGGCCGTAGCCATCCTCTCCTCTACCGTAGCCATCCTCTCCTCTACGGTAGCCATCCTTACCACGGAGGTAGCCATCCTTTCCATGGTGATGCGTTCAGGCGCCAATGCCTCCACAAAGGATGGACTCCTCCATCCTCTCCACACTCGCAGTGACCCTGGAGACAAAACCTGCCAGAGACTCCTGCACCTGTTCCTGGAATTTCATCACCGCTCTCCTTCTGGATGGACCCGGAGGCACAGGGTCGACATGCAGCTGAGCCGAGCTGGGAGCGCCCTGCGTCCTCCGACGAGGACGTTCCACTGCTGTCCCTGTCTCCACCATCTGCTGATGCTCAGTTGTGAGTTGGGATACACCAGGTGACAACACTATTCTATGTCCCGAAGGTCCCACCGAGGTGTGAGTGTCTGCGCTGGTGCTGGGTGCGCTTAATTCTGATGACGCTGCACCCTCAGAGGTTGCAGCTTCCTCTGAGGAGTTTTGAGGCTCAGGCTGTTCCTCCTGGACAGTGGGGAGAGGGGCTGTCGATGGTCCTGTGGGGGAGTAAAGGAAAGAGTTAGACATGTGATATAAACGTGGCATGCACATGGAATTGTGCAGATGATCATAAGTCAATCTGTTAGAGCATCAGAATCAATATCAGTTACTCATGCAATGTAAATGAGAGAGATGCAAAACTATTCTGTCACCAGCTTGCTCTGATGCGCCTGTCTGTCCGTCCCCCACTGGCACATCCTCCTCGGCTCCTGTCTTGTTTTGCACACTTTGTACAAAAATAATAAATTGCAGGACAACGGAGTATTACAGTTTAAACTCTTTTATGAAGCATCAGGTCTGTGAACTCAATCATACAGCACAGTGGGGACAAGATGAGTTGGGACCCCTTACAGATGCCTGCAGGCCAATGACAACTCAGCATGTGATCACATGTGAATATCATAGGTATTCCTTACAGATGCCTGCGGGCCAATGATAATTCAATATGCAAATGTTACATCCCCTTTCTTTTAAAAGAAAAATGTTCTGCATTACTTTTAAACCTTTCTTCTACATAATGTTCTCCGTAGCATAAACATATAAGTAAACTCAGCATTTAACTAGCACTGAAAACATCTCAACGCTTCAATAACAATGTACAGTTTGTTTTTAGGGCAGCGATCCGCCTACACCCTTTGACAGTTCACAAGTCAAGGATAACTCTAGGCTTGACCTCTCGTCCCGACCTTGTGTGTTATGGAACTGAGCATGCTCCTGAATCGGTTAACAAATCAGGTTCAGGTTTAGGTTCAGGTAAGTATGATGTGTTTTGTGTATTGCTCTGTTCATCACACTCTGTTGAACTGATCCTCTCGTCGGAATGACGGTGTTGTTCCTTGGTGTTCAGGAGGTGCCTGCGATTGCGGCGGTACACCTGTCCTTCTGGGGTGCGGACGTGATACGATCGCTCAGTGTCAGCTGGCTGGATGACGACTGCTGGGTTCCAGTAGTCATGCTCCTGGATTCTGACGGATTCTCCATTGTGCAGCGGTGGCAGTAGTCTAGCTGACCTGTCATAGTATCTGTTTTGGTGTTGCTGTCTCTGTACACGTTTTGCATGCACTTGCTTGCAGCCGACGACCTCTGGCTGCAGCTGCTGGTTGGTGCTTGGAAGGATTGAGCGAAGTCTGCGGCTCATCAACAGCTGCGCTGGTGACTTGAAGTTGTCAACCGGAGTGTTGCGGTACTCAAGGAGACTGATGTAGGGGTCTCTTTTGTCCACTTTGGCTTTGTCCATGAGTGTTTTTGCAATCTGGAAAGTTTTTTCAGCAAGGCCATTACTTTGAGGGTAATGTGGGCTTGATGTGACATGTGTGAAATCCCATGCCTTGGCAAACGACTCGAACTCTTTTGATTTGTATTGGGGGCCATTGTCTGAGACTAAAGTCTCTACCATGCCATGCCTGGCAAAGGCTGCCTTTAGCTTATGGATCACAGCTGCAGATGCGGTGCTGTGAAGCTTGTCCAGTTCAAAAAATCTGCTGTAGTAATCAACAGTCACTATGTAATCCTCGTTGTTCCATGTGAACAGGTCCGTTGCCGTGACCTGCCAGGGCCTGTCTGGGATACGGTGAGGTATCATGGGCTCTTTGACATTTGATGGGCGGCGTTCTAGACAAATGGAACATTTTCCGACAATGTCCTCAGTGTGTTTGCACATTCCGGGCCAAAACATAATGTCACGTGCTCGTTGTTTGCATTTTTCCATGCCCATATGTCCAGCATTAATTTTTTTTAACATCTCTTCTCTGAGACTGGTAGGAATGATGATTTTCTCCCCTTTGAAGACGATTCCGTTGATTTGTGACAGTTCGTCTCTGTGGTTCCAGAATTCAGATATGCTCTGAGGGCATTTCCTCCTTTCCTCAGGCCATCCTGCATGTATGACTTTGCTCAGCAGTGTGAGTTGTGCATCTTTCTCTGTTGCTGCTCGGATCTCCTTCAGTTTTGAGTCACTCACAGGTAAGCTGTTGTACACCATGTGCACCTGCACATCCATGCCTTCACTGAGGCTGCTGTCCTGGTAGCTAAGAGACTTTCTGGAGAGCGTGTCTGCGAAAGGAATGTCTTTGCCTGGACGGTGAATGATTGTGAAGTCGTACTTCTGTAGCTGAAGGATCATTCTCTGTAGCCTTGGTGGGGCTGTGGCTAGCGGTTTCCTCATGATTGACTCGAGGGGCTTGTGGTCGGATTCCACAATGACTTGTCGGCCATAGATGTACTGGTGGAAACGCTTACATCCAAACAGAATTGCATACAGCTCTTTCTCGATTTGAGCATAGTTGATTTCACTGTCTGTGAGAGATCTGGAAGCGTAGCCGATGGGCTTTCCTTCTTGCAGTAATACTGTGCCTAGTCCGTACTTTGACGCGTCCACTTGTAGTCTGAGCTCTTTGTTGGGGTCGAAGTAGGCAAGAACTGGTCCTGGTTCTCTGGTGATTAGGTCTTTCATTTTCGGAAATGCTGTGTCATGTTTGTCCCACAGGAACTCATTGGATTGTTTGAGCAACTGACGCATGGATGCATTGATTTCGGAGAGGCTCGGGGCAAACTTGGCAAAGTAGTTAACCATGCCTAGTACTGTCTCTAGCTCTGTGCGGTTCTTCGGCGGCTCCATCTTCTTGATGGCGGAGATTTTCTCTGGATACGGCTTAATGCCATCAGTTGAGAGGCGATGCCCAAAATAACTGATCTCAGTGGATCCGATTATGCTTTTCTCGGGGTTGAGCCGGATACCTTTCTCCCATGATCTTTGTAGCATCGCACGGAGGTGCCTGTCATGTTCCTCTCTATTCCTGCCATAGATGAGGATGTCGTCTACGATTGCGACTACTCCGTCGAGGCCTTCATAGGTTTCGTCGATCTTCCGCTGGAATTCATCCTGAGCTGAGATAAGACCAAATGGTAAACGCAGAAATCAGTAGCGTCCAAATGGTGTGTTGAACGTTGTTAGCTTAGATGACTCTTCCGTGAGCTTGATAGTCCAGTATTCTGATCGTGCGTCCATTACACTGAAGTAACGTGCTCCCACTAGCTTGGGTGTGATGTCATCTAGCGTTGGTAGAAGGTAGTGAGGGCGTTTGATAGCCTTGTTCAAATCTCTGGGGTCGAGACAGACTCTGAGCTTGCCTGTACGTGGTTTCTCAACCACTACTAACGCGTTGACCCACTCTGTCGGTTCTGTTTCCCGGACGATGATTTCTGTATTCTCCATGCTCTGCAGCTCCTCCATCAGGCGACTACGTAGAGCAAGGGGTATCCTTCTCGGTGGGCAAACCACAGGGGTTGCTGCTGGGTCAAGGTGAATAGTGCATTCACCTGGGAATAGTCCGATTCCTTTGAAAACATCAGCAAACTCCTCCATGACTGTCTGCTTCTCAACTGGTGCTGTCAATGATAGCACTAGCTTGACGAGGTCCATGTCTAAACATGCCTTTAGACCTAGCACTGGAGGTGCTCGAGTGTCAACAACGTAAAAGTCCAACAACATGTCGCTTTCTTTGTACTTGCATTTCATCACGCATGTGCCTTTTACAATGAGCTGCTCACCCCCATAGCTGGTCAGTCTGCGTGAGGTGGGCTGTAGCTCACACTCATACGTCAAGCTGTGATACACACTCAGAGGAATTACATTAACCTGAGATCCAGTGTCTAGTTTACACTTAAGCTCTTTGCCCTGTTTTCCTATCTCAATATCAGCAAAGGCTTGCTCAGTCTCTGAAATCTGTTTTTTCTGTGACACAGAATCAATAAACAGTTCCTCTGCATTTGGCTCTCTATCTGGCATTTGGCTGTCACTCACTGTGTGTACTGTTTTTCCAAAACAAGTCCTGCAAACTTTAGCAAAGTGGTTCCGTTTACCACATTTAGCACACTGTGTTCCTTTTCTCCATGCATCTTGTTGCCACAATATCCAGTTTTTGAAGTGTTTTATGTCTGTATCGCTCATTTTTAGAACTCTCTCTGTTCTGAAACACACTCTCTGGGCGGTGTTCTTTGGTGTGTGTCTATTAACTGCGTGCACTGTCTGTTCACTTGAGCTGCTCGTGGCGCCGGTTATGGTTTTCAACTGTGCTTGGGCTATCTCGTGCGATCTAGCTATGTCCATAGCTTTGTCCAGTGTTAGCCCAGACCCAACATTCAAAAGTTTCTCTCTCACTTTAGCTGAATCTATTCCAAACACGATGCGGTCTCTGACCATCTCATCTTTATCGGCATATTCACAGTCTTTTACCAGCAGTTTTAACTCAGTCAAGAACTGTTCAAACGACTCACTAGCTCCTTGTACTTTCTCCTGAAACTTGTACCTAGCGAATATCGTATTTGTCTTGGGCATCACATATGATTCAAAATGGTCAAAATAACTTTTCAGTACCGTTGCTTCATCCGCGGTGAGAGACCATGTGTTAAAAATGTCTCTCCCTTTTTCTCCGATCCACAGGAGTAGGTAGCTGCATCTTTCTTCCTCCCCTTTGCTTTTCAACGGACCCGAGAACATTAACTGCACGTGTTGCTTGAACTTGCGCCATTCTCTATGTAAGTTCAAAGATTCCCAATTCATTCGAGGTAAGGGAGCTCCAACGATGTCCATTTCAAATCCCTGTTCTGATACCATGTCTTGTTTTGCACACTTTGTACAAAAATAATAAATTGCAGGACAACGGAGTATTACAGTTTAAACTCTTTTATGAAGCATCAGGTCTGTGAACTCAATCATACAGCATAATGGGGACAAGATGGAGTTAGGACCCCTTACAGATGCCTGCAGGCCAATGACAATTCAGCACGTGATCACATGTGAATATAATAGGTATTCCTTACAGATGCCTGCGGGCCAATGATAATTCAATATGCAAATGTTACAGCTCCCACAATCTCGAGGGCTGCCTGCTCAGCGCTGGTGAGCTGGGCTATTGAGGGTGGCCCTCCTTCTGTCTTCACCCTTTCCCTCTTATCGTGGGCTCTCTTTTCCTGCCATGAGGGACACAAGTGGAGTTTGAGTGATAATGATGGAGTGAGTATAGAGAATCCATAGCATAGATGCTTAGAAGGACACAAAGATGGAGTGAGATCCCAAGACCAAGGGCCCTCCCTGTGTGTTGTAAGTTGTTGTCATAGCATAACAGTGATAGGGAGTGTGAGGGCAGCATAGTTGAATAGTTAAGTAAATGTGTACATAGTGAGAGAGGGAATAGTTAAGGGTGCAAGGGATGTAAGGGTAAAGTGGGATGTGGAGGAGGAGGTTGACAATGCAGAGTGCTGGTGAAGAGAGGCGATGGGGAGCAGATTGAGGGTAATGGTGATGTCATACTCACTTTTCCTGTACGGAGAAGGTAATTAAACCTCTTTCTACACTGCAGCCAGGTTCTGCTGCACATTGATCTTGAACTGACCTCCTGTGTCACTTGCAGCCACACAGCTTTGGTCTGCTGGGGAGGTTTTTTCCTCCCAGAGGAAGGAAACGACACCTCTTTCTGAGCTCTGGCTCCCTCCACCAGAGCATGGAGGGAGTCCTCATCAAACCGGGGTGCGGCATTGGACCTTGATGTTGACATATCAGCAGCACAAATCCCTTAGAAGAATCCCAAATAAAAGTTCTAAGGCAGAAAATGAACCAAGGCTGCTTGCAGCCCTTAAATGCAGCTGCATAAATTACATAATCAGAGGCGAGTTTCCAGACCAAAAGATTTATTGGGCCAGGGGTTCGCACACGCTGGGAATCAATTGCCCAATTTGGGCAAAATCGCGAAATTATCCCGCCTGACATCGGAGGCGGGAGTGGGAACCGCCGACCACCTGACCCGCCCCCAACGTCAAAATCCAGCCCAATAGGTTTCTCTAATAGTATTAATCATCAGGCGGTACATGCTGGAGAGGACTGTTACCTGAGCTAGAGCAACTGCTGCCTCTGTGCTTCCCAAGATATTTCCCTGTTTATTTTATAAATATGCAATAACAACTTTGTGCTAGTGTTTTAATATTGCAACATTTTGATCAGATATGTCCATGGCAGGTCAACAACTAGTCAAGATGATAGGTAGGTTGGGTTTTGGAGATAATGGCCCAGAAATTCAGGTCGGGGGCTTCCCGCGGGTGCAAGCCCCCGACCTGCACTTACCTTGTGCGCCGGCCGTTGAGCTGTGGGCCCGCGTGGGTTTCCGATCCTGGGCCTCCTCCAACTGCCGGCGTGCAGTGCTTGCGTATCCCAGGGGCGCAGTTAGTTCGATGCGTCCCCTGGGATCACGTGGGCCATGGAGCACCAATGGTAGCAGGGAATGCTTCATTCATAAGTTTGACAGGAAGAGCTGTCAAACTTATAAATACTATAAACCCCAAAACATCACGAAAACCTCAAATAAATTTAAAAAAAAATCACATTTTTAAAATAACTATAAATTACATAAAATAACTTTTAAACAATAATTTAAATTTTTGAAAAAATTAATTACATTTTCTAACGGGGCTAAAAATAAACTTACCTTTCTTTAAAGTATTTAAAAATAATAAACCTGTGTGTAATGATCAATAACATGTCATTCTATAGTGGACACTAGGTGGAGCCGTAGAGCTGTGTAGAGCTGTATATAAGACTACACTACCCAGCTGTATATATATTAAGACTACATTACCCATGAGGCACTAGGCTACCCACAAGGCAGCAGTCAAGATGGAAGCCTCTACAGATACTGTACCTACCCACATGGGCTCAATAAAAGTGTCTAGCAAAAGCTAGCTGTGTTCATAATAAGAATGTCTATTTATTAATGAACATAAGACTGTGGAAAAAATGTTTTAATTTTAATTAATTCACCACTTACCTTGTTAAAAGCAGGCCTTGCGCTTGCTTTTTAAAAGTGTAACTGCTGGAGACTTACCCTCCCGGAAAAACCTGGAAAAAAAAACGTAAGTTCGATGCGCATGCGCTGTCTCTTCGGCGCACACGTTCCACCTCTCAACCCCTTCCTTCAAGGGAATGGAAGTGCCAGTTTCCCGCGCATGCGCAGTGCATGCACGAAACTGGCACTTCCATTGAGCTTACGGGTGAGTACCCCATGCGTACTCACCCGTGGAGACCCGAATTTCGGGGCCAATGAGTTATGTTGAGTGTTTACTGGATCTAATGATTAAGCATTTGCATGAGAATAAGAAAAATGAAAAAGAACACAAGACCAAATCAAAAAGGGAAATGTTCCTGCAAAATGAAAAAGAAAAACTCGCTGTATAACCAGGTGTACCACTGCACCACACCACCAGTGCAGCAAGTTTTCCATTTCTGCTGAGCTACTAGAAAACTCTAAGCACCTCGCTCTGCTTCCTTACAGAAGTTGTGGGAAAATGAAGGGCTAATTGCTACAGGCACTTTTGCATACTTTCTAACAACAGAGCCACATTGGCAAAAGCCTGGCAATAGTGTGTGTGTGGTACAGAGGGACCTATAGAAAGGATAGAGAAAAAGACACAAAATTGAGACTCTCTGAATAAGCTGACGTAGAAAAGAAAATGTGCTGTGTACTTTGCTGTCATAGTGACAAACTATCCCAGAGGGTTTAGTACTCCAGGGCATAATCTTTTTGTATACAGGAAACTTTCTGGTATCCGGCACTGACGGGACCGAGCTGGTGCCGTTAGATCAAAACTGCCGTATAAACCAGCGGCAATGTTAAAACATACAGAGCTTTTCAGCTCCGTGTGAATCAACAAACCCTGTTGCTCAGCAACAGCTTCAAAACAGTCAGCTGCAGCTGCAAGCGTCTCTAGCTGAAGCTGTTGCTTAGCTACAGACCTTGCAGAGCCCGACTGGGAAGAAAAAAGCAACGAGAAGTAAAAAAACTTATAGAAAACGGCTCCTGAATTTTGCCGGTAGATAGAGCTTTCCGGACTTTTAACCTCTGGTTAAACAAAAGTTTCCTGTACTTGGATAATGCACATAGCAGTGCAATTCTACATATGAATACATATACCGTATAGTATGTGTGGTCCTACCTCTCAGGATTACGAAGCTCCTCTGTTACATAGTTAAGCGTGTCCCAACCTGAGTAGGAGAACAGCACAAAATATAGTGCTAGAGTGACCTTATCAGCGTCCCATATAGAGCCATTAAATGCAGAACTGAAGTCAGAATGGCTTTCTGTAAGAAAAGAACAAGCAATGATCGTGGGAGAACGTTTCACACACTACTTTTAATACAACAGGAGAGAGAGCAGAAAAATCACCCCACCAATGATCTTTTATAACATCTAACAATCTTCTATTAAGCAGTTTGCATGTCATTCTGCCTATTTACTTTTTCTCTGACTGGTTTATCTGTTCATTCTTTTCCTCTTTCCATCCCTCTTTTTCATTCTTTATTCGAACATTGCCAAAATATTTGTTAATTTTTCAGTTCTGATAATCTGCAGTCAATAACCTGCTGTTTCTCTTTACAGATGTTGACTGATCTGTTGTGAATTTTCAGCATCTTCTGTTTTTATTTTTGAAATATATAACTGCTACTTTATAGTAACTGGTATTTTTCTTTCCTTACATTTAAATGCTCAGCCAATAGCAGCTTACAAGATGCAGAAAAATCTGGATTCATTCATTGGTTGTGGGCATCGCTGGCAAAGCCATCATTTATTGCCCATCCCTAATTGCCCTTGAGAAGGTGACAGTGAGCCGCCTTCTTGAACCACTGCAGTCCATGTGATGAAGGTACTGTCACAGTACTATTAGGTTAAGAGTTCCTGGAATTTGACCCAGCAACAATGAAGGAACGATGATATATTTCCAAGTCAGGATGGTGTGTGACTTGGAGGGAAACTTGGAGGTGGTGCTTTTCTCATGTGCTTGCTGCCCTTGTCCTTCTAGGCGGTAGAAGCCACGGGTTTGGGAGGTGCTGCTGAAGAAGCCATGGCGAGTTGCTGCAGTGCATCTTTCTCTAATTTCATCACATGGACTGCAACGGTTCAATAAGGCAGCTCACCATCACCTTCTCAAGGGCAATTAGGGATGGGCAATAAATACTGGCCTTGCCAGTAATGCCCACATCCAATGATGGTATACACTGCAGCCACGGTGCACCGAAGGTGGAGCCAATGAATGTTTAAGGTGGTGGATGGGGTGCCAATCAAGCAGCTGCTTTGTACTGGATGGTGTTGAGCTTCTTGAGTGTTGTTGGAGCTGTATTCATCCAGGCAAGTGGTGAGTATTCCATCACACTCCTGACTTGTGCCTTGTAGATGGTGGAAAGGCTTTGAGGAGTCAGAAAGCAAGTCACTCGCCACAGAATCACCAGCCTCTGACCTGCTCTTGTAGCCACAGTATTTATGTGGTGGGTCATTAAGTCTCTGGTCAATGATGACCCCCCCAGGATGTTGATAGTGGGGGATTTAATGATGGTAATGCGATTGATTGTCAAGGGGAGGTGGTTAGAATCTTTCTTCTTGGAGATGGTCATTACCTGGCACTTGTGTGGTGCGAATGTTACTTGCCACTTAACAGTCCAAGCCTGAATGTTGTCCAGGTCTTGCAGCATGCGGGCACAGACTGCTTCATTATCTGAGGAGTTGCGAATGTAACTGAACACTGTGCAATCATCAGCGAACATCCCCACTTCTGACCTTATGATGTTTGGACCAAGGCTGTAATGAGGTCTAGAACCGAGTGGTCCTGGTGGAACCCAAACTAAGCATCGGTGAGCAGGTTACTGGTAAGTGCTGCTTGATAGCACTGTTGATGACACCTTCCATCACTTTGCTGATGATTGAGAGTAGACTGATGGGGCAGTAATTGGCTGGATTGGATTTGTCCTACTTTTTGTGGACAGGACATACCTGGGCAATTTTCCACTTTGTCGGGTAGGTGCATGTGTTGTAGCTGTACTGGAAGAGTTTGGCTAAAGATGCGGCTAGTTCTGGAGCACAAGTCTTCAACACGATAGCCGGGATGTTATCGAGGCCCATAGCCTTTGCTGTATTCATTGCACTTAGCCGTTTCTTGATATCACATGGAGTGAATCGAATTGGCTAAAGACTGGCTTCTGTGATGGTGGGGACCTCAGGAGGAGGCCAAGATGGATCATCCACTCGGAATTTTTGTCTGAAGATGGTTGCAGGCGCTTCAGCCTTGTCCTTTGCACTCAAGTGTTGGGCTCCACCATCATTGAGGATGGGGATATTCATGGAGCCTGCTCTTCCTGTTAGTTAAGTGTCCAGCACCATTCATGACTGGATGTGGCAGGACTGCAGAACTTTAAAGTGATTAGTTGTAGGATCACTTAGCCCTGTCTACAGCATGCTGCTTCCGTTGTTTAGGATGCATGTAGTCCTGTGTTGTAGCTTCACCAAGTTGGCACCTCATTTTTAGGTATATCTGGTGCTGCTCCTGGCATGCTCTTCTACACTCCTCATTGAACCAGGATTGGTCCCCTGGCTTTATCGTAATGGTAGAGTGGGGAATATGCTGAACCATGAGGTTACAGATTGTGGTGGAATACAATTCTGCTGCTGCTGATGGCCCACCGCGCCTCATGAATGCCCAGTTTTGAGCTGCTATATCTGTTCTGAATCTATCCCATTTAACACAGTGGTAGTACCACACAACACGATGAAGGGTGTCCTCAGTGTGAAGATGGGACTTCATCTACACAAGGACTGTGCGGTGGTCACTCTTACCAATGCTGTCATGGACAGATGCATCTACGACAGGTAGATTGGTGAGGGCGAAGTCGAGTTTGAGTAGTTTTCCCCCCCCTATTGGTTCTCTCACCACCTGCTGCAAGCCCAGTCTGGCAGCAATGTCCTTCAGGATTTGGCCAGCTCGGTCAGTAGTGATGCTACCAAGCCACTCTTGGTGATGGACATTGAAGTCCCCCATTCAGAGTACATTCTGTGCCCTTGCTACCCTCAGCGCTTCTTCCAAGTGGTGTTCAACATGGAGGAGTACTGATTCATCAGCTGAGGGACGACTGTAGGTGGTAATCAGCAGAAGGTTTCCTTGCCCTGTTGTTATTTACAGCTCCTCTAGACCCATCTTTTGTTTCTTTACTTGATCCATTACCACCCCATTTTGCCTTGCACCATCATCTCTTTTGTCATTTAATCACTTCTGCTTTCCACCCTATCACAGGCCTTCCTTTTTGTTCTTTCCTCCCCTCCCCGCTTTTCCCTGCCTCCGTACTTGCTTATAAGCTGTTACATCTCTAACTTCTTTTAGTTCTGATGAAAGGTCATTCACCTGAAACATTAACTCTGTTTCTCTCTCCACAGATACTGCCTGACCTGTTGAGTATTTCCAGCATTTTCTGTTTTTATTACATAAAGAACAGGGCTGGGCATTAAATATTGCAGGATATAACATATATAGAAAGGTAGAGAAGGAAGAAGATGGGCTGGGATAGCTGTTCTAATTAGAGGTAACATAATGGCAGTAGAAAAAAAACACAACTAACATTAAGATAGAAACAGAATCCATATACATTGAGATAAAGGATAAGATATAATTGATCACTTTAGAGGGGCATTCTACAGACCACCTAATAGTGGAAGGGAAGTGGAGGAAAAATATGTAAGGAAATCTATGAAATGAGTGAAAGTATTCTACAGACACATAATTAACAAAAGAAAAATCAGGATAGCTATAGGGCCACTAAGGGATGCACAAGATAAACTCACAGGTAATGACAGCTAAATGGCAGAAATATTGAATAATTACTTTGCCTCGGTATTTACCAGGGAGACTAACATGGTGGACATGACATTAGAAGAAGAGATCAAAAAAGATATAAAGACATTTAAGATAGAAAGGGGGGCAGATAATTGATAAACTAATCAAACTTAGAGAAGATAAAACCCTTGGTCCAGATGGATTGTATCCGTGCATATCAAAAGAAGTTAGTGAAGAGAAAACAAAGGCGCTATTACATATGTATAAAAATTCATTAGAAAAGGCAATGTCTGAGGACTGGCAGACAGCTGATGTGATTTCTGTATTTAAAAAGGGAGACAGAACAAGTCCAGGAATTTATGGACCAATTAGCTTAACATTGGTGGTAGGAAAGATAATGGAATCTTTACTCAAAGATGTAATAGAAAGATATCTCGAAACTGAAAATATAAGAGTAGTCAGCATGGATTTTAAAAGGGAAGGTCATGCTTGACCAACCTTATAGAATTCTTTGAAGAAGTACCAGAAAGAGTATTCAAGGGTATAATGCGGTAGATGTAATATATTTGGATTTTCAAAAGGCCTTCAATAAGGTACCACATAGTAGACTCATGGATAAGGTCAGAGAATGTGGAGTCAGGGGACAAGAATGGATAGCAAGCTGGCTATAATACAGAAAACAGAGAATAGGAGTTAAGGGTAGTTACTCAGACTGGCAAAAGGTGGGAAGTGGTGTTCCACAAAGATCGGTGCTGGGACCACTATTGTTCACTATTTACATAAAGGATTTGGACTTGGGAATTGGAAAAAGATTTGCATTTATACAGTGCCTTTCACGACGTCAGGACATCTCAAACCGCTTTACAACCAATGAAATACTTTTGAAGTGTAGTCACTTATTGTAATGTAGGAAACATGGCAGGCAATTTGCGCACAGCAAGCTCCCACAAACAGCAATGTGACAGCGACCAGATAATGTTTTTGTGACATTGATTGAGGGATAAATATTGGTCAGGACACTGGGGAGAACTCCACTGCTTTTCTTCGAAATAGTTCCATGGGATCTTTTACGTTCACCTGACAGGGCAGAGGCGAGAGTGTTACCAACTGAGCAAGGGCTGACACGTACAATTTCAAAATTTGCAGATGACACCAAATTAGGGTGGTATAGTTAATACTGAGGACGACTGAGACGAAATACAAAAAGACTTTAATAAACTTACAGAATGGGCCTATAATTGGCAAATAAATTTCAATATAGATAAATGTATGGTGGTGTATTTTTTTTTAGGAAGAATAAGGAGGCCAGATACTTCTTGGAAAATAAGAGTTTAAATGGGGTAGAGGAGCAAAGAGATATAGGGGTACAGATATACAAATCACTAAAAATAGCGACGCAGGTTAATAAAGCCATAAAAAACAAACACAGCATTGTGGTGCATTTATAGAGGGATAGAATTGAAAAGTAGAGAAGTTATGTTAAACTTGTATAGAACCTTGGTTACACCACATTTGGAGTACTGTGTATAGTACTGGTCTTCATATTATAAAAAGGATATAGAGGCATTGGTGAGGTGAAAAAACGATTTACAAGAATGATACCAGAATTGAGAGGTTACACCTATCAGGAAAGATTGCACAGGCTGGGCCTTTTTTCTCTAGAAAAGAGAAGGCTGAGGGGTGACCTGTTAGAGGTCTTTAATATTATGAAAGGGTGGTTAGGGTAGATGCAGAGAAGATGTTTCCACTTGTGGGAGACCAAAACTAGGGACCATAAATATAAGATAGTCACTAATAAATCCAATAGGGAATTCAGGAGAAATGTCTTTATCCAGAGTGTGGTTGGAATGTGGAACTCGCTACCACAAGGAGTAGTTGAGGCGAATAGCATAGATGCATTTAAGGGGAAGCTAGATAAACACATGAGGGAGAAAGGAATAGAAGGATATGCTGATAGGATGAGATGAAGAGGGGTGGGAGGAGGACTGTGTGGAGCATAAACTGGTATGGACCAATTGGGCCAAATGGCTTGTTTCTATGCTGTACATTCTATGTAAGTCTCTTACCTTGGCTCAGTTTAACGAGCCCTGTAACAATAATAATGGAAAGGCCAACGAATTTCGCGAATGTGAACACATCCTGGACTCTGGTTGCCCAATTCACATGGGCACAGTTTATAAAAGTAAGCATACCTGGGTATAAAGAAGTACAAGTAGGTAACACCGGAACAACTGCGGGGTTTTCAATACACTTATATTCAAGTTATTACTTGATGTATTGATCTCAATCCAGTTTGCTCATTTACATCTGGTGTTGATTACACAATTACATTGACACTGGAAACAGTTTCTCCTATTTACTCGATCAAAACCTTTCATGATTTTGAATGCCTCGATTAAATCTCCTCTTAACCTTCTCTGCTCTAAGAACAACCCCAGCTACTCTAGTCTCTCCACTTAACTGAGGTCCTGCATCCCTGGTAGCATTCTAGTAAATCTTTTCTGCACCCGCTCTAAGACCTTGTGGTGTCCAGAAATGGACACAATACTCCAGCTGGGGTCTAACCAGTGATTTATAAAGGTTTAGCAAAACTTCCTTGCTTTTGTACTCTATGGGGGCAATTTTGCCAGCCCTGGGGAGGTGGGGCTGCCGGGAAAATGGCAGAACTTGGGGGCGGGTGCCCAACCAGCCTCCATGCCATCTTGCCAGGAGGCGGGTAGCTGTCCCGTGCTGGGTCCCATCTCCTTGGAGGCGGGAAGGGATTAAAGCCTATTAACTGCCTGTTAACAGGTAGAAAATAGGATTATCCCCTTTTCGCCCTCACAAGTGCAGGCTTCCCGAAGGCTCCAAAACCCAAAGCTCAGTGAGGCGAGTATTGGGTCCGCGGGTGGGGGCTGCAAAAGTATGGTGTGAAGGTAAATGATGGGTGCAAGAGTGTAGAGGTGAGTACCTGAGGTAAGTGCAAAGTGTTTTTAAAAGTGTTTCTTCCTGCAGGCTTCAGTCGGTTTCTATGCAAAGAGTCTTGCACCTCCGTGTTGCAGATGAGAGATGGCCGTTGCATTCTCAGATGCAACAATCATCTAATTTCTGTAAAAGAATGTTGATGAGGTCTTGTATGCCAGACCGCATCAAACTGCAGAGAATGTCACCACTGAGCGGGCTTAACAAGGTCAATCAAGGGAAAATAGCGTGGGTTGGCCACAAATCGATGGAGGCGGGACATCGACCCGACAAGCAGCAGTCCCACCTCCAACGCGCCCCCATTCCCAAAATCGCCCCCCAAGTCTCTGCTTATAAAGCTAAGGATCCCATATGCTTTTTGTCCTGCCACCTTCAAAGATTTGTGTACGTACTCTCCCAGGTCGCTCTGTTCCTGCACCCCCTTTAAAATTATACCATTTAGTTTATATTGCCTCTCCTTATCCTTCCTATCAAAATGCATCATTTCATACTTCTCTGCGTTAATTTTCACCTGCCATGTGTCTGCCCATTTCTCCAGTCTCTGTATGTCCCCCTGAAGTCTGTTACTATCCTCATCACTGTTTACTACATTTCTGAGTTTCGTGTCATCGGCAAACTTTGAAATTATGCCCTGTATACCCAAGTCCAAGTCATTAATATATATCAAAACAGGCAGTGGTCCTAATACCGACCCCGGGGGACACCACTATATACTTCTCTCCAGTCTGAAAAATAACCGTTCATCACTACTTTCTGCTTTCTGCCCCTCAGTCAATTCCATATTCATGCTGCCACTGCCCCCTTAATCCCATGAGGTTCAATTTTGCTAACTGGTTTATTATGTGGTACTTTATCAAACACCTTTTGAAAGTCCAAATACACATCAACCGCACTACCTTCATCAACCCTCTCCGTTACTTCATCAAAGAACTCAATCAAGTTAGTCTAACATAATTTGCCTTTAACTAATCTGGGCTGTCATTTATTAACCCATATTTTACCAAGTGACAAGTAATTTTGTCTCAGATTATTGTCTCTAAAACTTTCCCCATCACCGATGTTAGGCTGACATGCCTGCAGTTGCCGGGTTTATCTCTCTCCCTTTTTTTGAACAGAGGTATAACATTTGCAATTCTCCAGTCCTCTGGCATCATTCCCATATCCAAGGAGGATTAAAAGATTGTTGCCAGAGCCTCTGCTATCTCCACGCTTACTTCCTTCAGCAACCTAGGAGGCATCCCATCCGGACATGGTGACTTTTTTACTTCGCGCACTGCCAACCTATTAAGTACTTCCTCTTTATCTATTTTTATCCTATCCAATTTCTCTACTACCTTCTCCTTTACTGTGAGCGTGGCAGCATCTTCTTTTTTAGTGAATACAGATGTACTCATTTTGTACCTCAGTCATGCCCTCTGTCTTCACAAGGTCTCATTTTTTGTCCCTAATCGGCCCCACCCTTCCTTTGACTATCCTTTTACTATTTACATGTTTATAAAATACTTTTGCGTTAACTTTTATTTTACCTGCTTATCTATTCTCATACACTTTCTTTACCCCTCTTACTTTCTTTTCCAGTTCTCCTCTGTACTTTCTGTATTCAGTTTGGTTCTCTACTGAATTATGAACCTGACATTTATCATAAGCCTCCTTTTTCTGTTTCATTTTAATCTCTATAACTTTAACATAAGAATTAGGAGCAGGAGTAGGTCATACGGACCTTCGAACCTGCTCCGCCATTCAATAAGATCATGGCTGATCTTCGACCTCAACTCCACTTTCCCGCCCAATCCCCATATCCCTTGATTCCCCATGAGTCCAAAAATCTATCTATCTCAGCCTTGAATTTACTCAATGACTCAGCATTCACAGCCCTTAGGGGTAGAGAATTCCAAAGATTCACAACCGTTTGAGTGAAGAAATTTCTCCTCATCTCAGTCTTAAATGGCTGACCCCTTATCCTGAGACTATGCCCCCTAGTTCTAGACTCTCTGGCCAGGGGAAACAACTTCTCAGCATCTACCCTGTCAATCACCTCTCATTCTTCTAAACTCCAGAGTATAGGCCCAATCTACTCAATCTCTCCTCATAGGACAACCCTCTCATCCCAGGGATCAATCTGGTGAACCTTTGTTGCACCACCTCTAAGGCACGTATGTCCTTTCTCAGATAAGGAGACCAAACTGTGCACAGTATTCCAGGTGTGGTCTCACCAAAGCCCTGTACAATTGTAATAAGACTTCCTTACTCTTATTCTCCAACCCCCTTGCAATAAAGGCCAACATGCCATTTGCATTCCTAATTGCTTGCTGTACCTGCATGCTAACTTTCTGTGTTTCCTGTACAAGGACACCTAAGTCTCTCTGAACACCAACATTTAATAGTTTCTCACCATTTAAAAAATATTCTCTTTTTCTATTCTTCCTTTCTTCTTCTTAGGCAGCCCCTCGGAACCGAGGATGACTTGCTTCCACACTAAAAATGAGTTCTCAGGTGACTGATGAGTTCAATGCGGGACCTACAGTCTCTGTCACAGGTGGGGCAGATGGTGGTTCAAGGGGCGTGTGGGTGGGGTACTTGGGTTGACATGCGCTCCTTCCGCTGTTTGCGCTTGGCTTCCGCTTGCTCCCGGCGAAGAGACTCAAGGTGTTCGGCGCCTTCCCGGATGCTTCTCCTCCACTTTGTGTGGTCTTGGGCCAGGGATTCCCAGGTGTTGGTGGGGATGTTGCACTTTTTCAAGGAGGCTTTGAGGGTGACCTTGAAGCGTCACCT
Source organism: Somniosus microcephalus (assembly GCF_052327205.1). NCBI lineage: Eukaryota > Metazoa > Chordata > Chondrichthyes > Squaliformes > Somniosidae > Somniosus > Somniosus microcephalus. The sequence goes on along the minus strand of NC_140992.1, from coordinate 192,170,493 downwards.
CTGCCCACCTGGGGCTCTCTTTCCGTGTCGGAGCTCCGAGTAGAGCACTTGCTTTGGAAGTCTCGTATTGGGCATGCAGACAATGTGACCCGTCCATCGGAGCTGATCGAACATGGTCAAAGCTTCGATGCTGGGGATGTTGGCCTGAGCGAGAACACTGACATTGGTGCGCCTATCCTGCCAATGGATTTGCAGGATCTTGCGGAGGCAGCATTGGTGGTACCTCTCCAGTGCTTTGAGGTGCGTGCTGTATATGATCCATGTCTCTGAAGCATACAGGAGGGCGGGTATCACTACTGCTCTGTAGACCATGAGCTTGGTGCTGGGTTTGAGGTCTTGGTCTTCAAACACTCTCTTCCTCAGGCGACCGAAGGCTGCACTGGCACACTGAAGGTGGTGTTGGATTTTGTCATCGACGTCTGCCCTTGCTGACAGTAGGCGCCCGAGGTATGGAAAGTGGTCCACGTTGTCCAAGGCCTCGTCATGGATTTTGATAATCGGGGAACAGTACTGTGTGGCGGGGGCAGGTTGGTAGAGGACCTTTGTCTTACGGATGTTTAGTGTAAGGCCCATGCTCTCGTTCGCTTCAGTGAAGGTGTTGACAATGGTTTGGAGTTCGACCTCAGAGTGTGCGCAGACGCAAGTGTTGTCTGCATACTGTAATTCGATGACAGAGGATGGGACAACTTAGGATCTGGACTGGAGGCGATGGAGGTTGAACAGTTTCCCGTTTGTTCTGTAGATTAGCTCCACTCCAGCAGGGAGCTTACGGAGGGTGAGATGGAGCATTGCAGCCAGGAAGATCGTGAAGAGTGTTGGTGCGATGACACAGCCTTGCTTGACCCCGGTCCGTACGTGAATTGGGTCTGTGGTGGATCCGTTGGTCAGGATCACACCTTGCATGTTGTCGTGAAGCAGGAGGAGGATGGAGACAAACTTTTGAGGTCAGCCGAACTTGAGGACACTCCATAATCCCTCACGGTTGATGGTGTTGAAGGCCTTTGTGAGGTCAAAGAAGGCCATGTACAGCAGTTGGTGCTGTTCCCTGCACTTCTCTTGTAGTTGACGCGCGGTGAAGATCATGTCCATTGTGCCCCTTAGTGGGCGGAATCCGCATTGCGACTCTGGGAGGAGCTCTTCAGCCACTGGGAGAAGGCGATTGAGGAGGATTCTTGCAATGACTTTCCCTGTGGCAGACAGCAGGGAGACTCCTCTGTAATTACCGCAATCGGACTTGTCACCTTTCTTGAAGATGGTCACGATTACGGCGTCTCTGATATCTCCTGGCATGCTCTCCTCCTTCCAAATAAGAGAAATTAGTTCATATATTTGCGCCAATGGTGCTTCTCCGCCATGCTTTAGCACCTCAGCGGGGATTCCATCTGCTCCTGAGGTCTTGTTGTTCTTCAGTTGTCGGATAGCCTTTTCAACCTCATGCCGGGCTGGAGTTGTGCCAAGGTGGTGGTGGGTAGCATGCTGCGGGATGGAATTGAGGACACTCGCGTCAAAGACAGAGTCTCGGTTAAGGAGATCTTCGAAGTGCTCCTTCCAGCGGGCACTGACTGCCTCTCTGTCCTTGATGAGTACCTCTCCATTCTTGGCCCACAGTTGGGTAGGACCTTGGGTGCTTGGGCCGTAGGTGGTCTTGACTGCACTAAAGAATCCAAGCATGTCGTGGTTGTCGGCTAGCTGCTGGATCTCCTGCGCTTTCTCCACCTGTTCTTTAGGTCGCAAGTTTTTTGTTGGACCTCGGCCTTCAGGCGTTTGTAGAGCTGCTTTCTTGCTCTCGAGTTCTGTTGCTGTTTCCAGATCAGGAATGCCTTGCGCTTGCGGCTTATTAGCTCCTGGATCTTCTGGTCGTTCTCGCCGAACCAGTCTTGGTGTTTCCTGGTCGAGTGACCGAGCGTCTCTTCACAGGTGCTGATTATGGAGGCCTTGAGTGCAGACCAGGCACTGTGGGCACTCTGTGTCTCTGAATCACTGGCAGTCGCCAGGTTGGTTGTGAGGCGCAGGCTGAATAGGATTTTCTTAGCAGGGTCTTTGAGTGCTCCAGCGTTGATTTTCCTGCAGCATTGCTTCTGTTGCCGCCGCTGTTTTGGGGCTACATTGATGGAGATGACAGAGCGGATTAGGTGGTCGTCTGTCCAGCAGTCGTCAGCTCTTGTCATGGCGTGGGTAATGTAGACGTCCTTGCAGTCCCTCGCTCGGACGATGACGTAGTCCAGCAGATGCCAGTGCTTGGAGCGAGGGTGTTGCCATGAAGCCTTGTACTTGTCTCTCTGATGGAACAAGGTGTTGGTTATGACAAGGCCATGTTCTAAGCATTTTGTCAGGAGGAGGGTACCGTTGGAGTTGGCTTTCCCTACCCCCTCTCTGCCAATCACACCTCCCCAGAGGTCTGTGTCCTTTCCAAATCTGGTGTTAAAGTCGCCAAGGAGGATCAGCTTGTAGCCCGTTGGTACTCGGGACAGGGATTGTTCGAGGCTGGAGTAGAATTCCTCTTTGGTCTCGTCTGTGGCTTCCAGCGTTGGGGCGTACGCACTGATGACCATAGCGCACTGGTTCTGGGCTAGGGTGAGCCGTAGAGTCATGAGGAGTTCCTTTATTCCACAAGGTGAGTCTCTGATACGTTCAACTAGCTCATTTTTTATGGCGAAGCCTACCGCATGGAGGCAGCGTTCTTCTTCAGGTTTGCCTTTCCAGAATAAGGTGTAACCATCACCTTTGGTCTCTCTTAGGGCAGCGATGTCTATGTCCAAATGTCTGAGCTCCCGGGCAACGATAGCAGTACGGCGTTCCGGTCTGTTGCTGTTGGGGTTGTCCATGAGGGTCCTGACGTCCTAGGTCCCAAACTTCATTTTAAAGGGTGGAAGATGCCTGTGCGTGAATTCTTTTAACGTGGGGTGGCCGTTGCACACCAGCTACCACACGGGCTTGACAGAGCAAGGTCTTGGTCCAAGACCTAAGACGATTGGAGACCAGGTTCTGCTACATCGGCCTAGCACACACACATAAACATACTCCTACTGTCCTCCTCCCTCCTTCCCGCAGGTCCTCTCTGCCTGCGTTTCACAGGCTGCAGGTGATCCTCCCGACTCTGTTGCTGGTCCAAGCTGCGCCACTCCTCGGCCTCGACCTTGCTGCTGGGCTCGTCCTCGCTCCTGGGCCCCGTCTTTGCTCCTGGGCCCTGTCCTCGCCCCTGGGCCTTGTCCTCGCTCCTGGGTCCCGGCCTCGCTTCGCCTCCCGTCCCTGCTCCTAGGCCTCGACCTCGCTCCTGGGCCCCGTCCTCGCCCCTGGGCCTTGTCCTCGCTCCTGGGTCCCGACCTCGCTCCTGGGCCCCATCCTCGCTTCTGGGTCCTGACATTGCCCTCGCTCCTGGGTCCTGGCCTTGCTCCTGGGTCCCATCCTTGCTCCTGGGCCTTGTCCTTGCTCCTGAGCCTCGTCCTCGCTCCTGGTCCCGTCCTTGCTCCTGGGCCTCGTCCTCGTTCCTGGTCCCATCCTTGCTCCTGGGCTTCATCCTCGCTCCTGGGTCCCGTCCTTGCTCCTGGACCTTGTCCTCGCTCCTGGGTCCCGACCTCGTTCCTGGGTCCTGACCTTGCTCCTGGGCCTTGTCCTCGCTCCTGGGCCTCAAACACCCGGTGTAGGCCTGAAGCCCCGAATAAGAGCCCACAGGCCCCGTGTTTGCCTGGTTAGTGACCGCTCGGGTGAGCGGGGTCACTGGCCGCCATCTTGTGAAGACTTGATAACCTGTGTATTACTCCAGGTCTCCTCTTCCCGACTCTCGCTCTTCCCGACTCCCGCTCACATTCGCTCTCGCTCTCCCCGACTCCTGCTCCTGTTCTCCCCCCAAAGTGAATAACCTCACATTTCCTCACATTATACTCCATCTGCCGCATTATTGCCCACTCACTTAACCTGTCTATATCCCTTTGCAGGCTCTTTGTGTCCTCACAGCTTACTTTCCCACCTAGCTTTGTATCATCAGAAAACTTGAATACATTGCACCTGGTCCCTTCATCTAAGTCATTAATGTAGATTGTAAATAGCTAAGGCCCAAGCACTGATCCTAGCAGCACCCCACTGATTACAGCCTGCCAACTGGAAAAAGACCCGTTTATCCCTACTCTCTGATTTCTGTCCATTAACCAATCCTCTATCCATGCTAATATATTACCCCCCAACCCCATGATCCCTTATCTTGCGTAGCAACCTTTTATATGACACCTATCGACTGTCTTTTGGAAATCCAATTATACTACATCCACTGATTCCCCTTTATCTACCCTGCTAGTTACATCCTCAAAAAACTCTAATAAATTTGTTAAACACGATTTCCCTTTCATAAAACCATGTTGACTCTGCTTAATCATATTATGATTTTCTAAGTGCCCTGTTACAACTTCCTTAATAATGGATTCCAGCATTTTCCCGACGACTGATGTCAGGCGAAACTGGCCTGTAGTTCCCAGTTTTCTCCCTCCCTCCTTTCTTGAATAGTGGGGATACACTTGCTACCTTCCAATCTGCTGGAACCGTTCTAGAATCTAGGGAATTTTGGAAGATCACAACCAATGCATCCACTATCTCTGCAGCCACTTCTTTTAGAACCCTATTATATCAAAGCCATTTGTCTCTATTTGTGCCACTAATTTGTCTATCTTGTTATGAATGCTTCGTGCATTCAGATAAAGAGTCTTTAATTTTAACTTTTTACCATTATTCCCTGCTTTCACCTTATTCGCTGATGCACTTTTACCGTTAAACTATCTGTCCCTTCCTGTCACACTCTGCTTTAGTCATCCAGGGAGCCCTAGCTTTGGATGCTCTTCCTTTCCCCCTTGTGGGAATGTGTCAAGTCTGTACCCGAACTATTACTTCTTTGAAGGCCTCCCGTCTACTGTTTTACCTGCCAATTTTGATTCCAATTCACCTGGGCCAGATCCCCTTTCAACTTACTGAAATTAGCTCTCCTCCACTTGGGCATTTTCATGTTTGATTGCTCCTTCTCCTTTCCATAATTGCTCTAAACCTAATGATATTGTGATCAGTTTCCCAAATGCTCCCCCATTGAAACATACTCCACTTGCCCCACTTCATTCCCCAGAAGCAGATCCAAGCACTGTTTTCTTTCGCGTTGGGCTGGAGACATACTGATCAAGAAAGTTCTCTTGTACACATTTCAGGAACTCCTCCCCCTCTTTGCCTTAACACTGTTATTTTCCCTGTCTATGTTAGGATAATTGAAGTCCCCCAACGACACAGTACAGCATGTATTGTTCAATCTAACACCTTGTCAATAAGCAAATCATTATTTTAATTTATTATACATAATAATTGATGTTCTTAATGCCTATTAAAATTTAAATTGCAATTAAATATATATTGCAGTCAGGAATGGTAGCATTACACTTACTGATGCAAGCAGCTGCAATTAGTCGTTCTGCTATGTATGGTGTTCTGCAGTTTAAGAAGATAGGTTGCACCAGATAGTTGCCAAAGGTGATGGCAGTTATGGCCTGTGAAATGGGCTCAATAATAAGTAGAGACATCCAAAGTCTAACGAAGGCAACTAAATTACCAAATGCTTCTAAAATGTATGCATAGCTCGCACCAGATTTTGTGATGGTTGTACCCAGTTCAGCATAGCAGAGGCCTCCAATAATTGAGAAAAGACCCCCAATAGCCCATATAATCAGGGACAGACCATAGGAGCCACAGTACTTTAGGACTCCACCTGGAGAAACAAATATCCCTGATCCAACTATGTTTCCAACTATAAGAGTGACACCATTAATTAAAGAAATCTCCCTTTTTAGTGTTACTGATACATTTTGGGGGATGTATTCAATGCTTTCTGAAGGCTCGATGTTCTCAGTTAAACCGGAGGCAGTGGCAAAAATGTTGGGTTGATTTGGCTTCAACGTGGCGCTTTCCTTGACCATCTTGAAGTATAATGTTGCGCTGAGAAGCAGCTATCTAGAAAGACAAAACAGAGGAAGTGACTGGAGAATTTTGGAATATTATATATTGCTTTATACATGCTATTTCTATTGTTCTTTCATAACTTATCAGCTGATCATTTCTTTTAAGATTGCAAAATGGTCAGCAAATAGTTTTTTGTTCTTATTCACATTCAGTTTTATTCTAAAACTAAACTGGATTATAAACTATAAAGATGAATGGAGCTAGCTAGTCTTGTGCTAATGTATAGTGAAATCAGGGATGTTGTTAAACTGATACTACCATGAATGGTACCAGCCTTGTTGCCAATCTCCAATTAAGACTCACATTTCAAAAGGCTTGTTGATGAAAATTTTAAAGTTTTATTTGGAATGCCTAAAACTCTTTGGCCTAGAAATTGGGTATAGCCCCGCTTGGGGCGTTAGATTTGGCGGAGCGCAAATTTTATAGCCAGGCGCAACTTATCGACACCTCATGCGATATTGGGTTGTAGCGCCCCAAAGGTGATTGAGGCGCGAGTTCAGGCGTTACACGGGGCACCTAAGATGCTAACACACCGGCGCAACCCAATATCGGGGCGTCCAGCCGCAGCGCAGGTGCTCTCAATTACCCATGACCACGAGACTTCCAGGCGCCGACCAGCTCTTAAAGGGGTGGGTCAGGCAGCTCCAGCATCCACACTCTGTGCCTTGTAGGCCTGCAAATCGGCGCAGGCCCTTCTCTGGCGCAACAAACTTGGATCATATGGAGAGGGTGAGGCAGAGAGCAGAGCGCTTCACCATTGAGTCTCTGGAGGAATTGGTGTCCGCAGTGGAGCGCCGGCGAGATGTCCTATACCCAGACAATGGCAGGAGGCCTAATCATAAGGACTACCGACGAGCTTGGAGGGATGTTTCTCAGAGGGTCAACTCCAGCAGCATGGCGACCAGGAGCCCTGTCCAATGCCGGAAGAAATTCAACGACCTCACTCGGGTCGTCAGGGTGAGTGGAGTTAATGTTAACTTATGTATCCCTCCATGAGCACCTGACTTTATGGCTACAGGGTGCGCGATACCCCAATGGCCATCTGTCAGCAAGCACCCATGGCCCTTTCTGGTCACACACATCCACATTTGACTCAGGGCATCATGTAAGGGCTGTTCCACCATGGGGGGCATGAGAACGTCACTCAGGGCATCATGTAAGGGCTCTTCCACCATGGGGGGCATGAGATGATAACTCAGGGCATCATGTAACATCACTTCCCGTCCTTTGCCCTGCAGGCCAAGCTGGCGTGGAACCGAAAGGAGCAGCTTCGCACCGGAGGAGGCCATCCTCAAGTGGAGCCTCTGACGGATCTCGAGGAGAGAGTCCACCAGATTGTGGGAGGACATCTGAGTGGTCCTGTCACCACTGCAGCTGCCGATCCCATTGTCCACAGCGATGGTAAGGTTCTCAACTATTACAGCTGTGACCTTTCAGTTGTTTCCCCCGCCAGCATGCTTTCTCAATGTGGACCCATGTCATAGCATTGCCGCACTGTTGCATCCCTTGCTGCCAAACTGTCCTTTTGCTAAAGCCACTCTTCAACCTCCCTGCTTTCAGATGCTGCATCACCAGCTCGGGAGCCGGCCCCTCAAGCTGCCAGTGCAAGTGCCTCCGGAGGCGACGACCAGGAGGAAGCCGGACCATCCGTGCCAGCCTCAGGGGAGCCACCGCATGTGGAGACTGGGGATAGTAGTTCCCTTGAGGGGAGGGGGGGGGCTCTGATAAGGAGCCAGTTGCAGGAACCAGCAGCCTGCAGCAACGCGCGGGGGGTAGGGACGCTCGGGGGCCGTCTCCCCGGAGGGTGAGGCAGGCCACCATGACTGCTGCACAGAGTGCAGAGGAGGTGCGTAGCCTTGCGGAAATGAACGCCCAGGCCCGGCTCAGGCACACTGAGCTTATGGCTGCAGTGGGGAGGATGCCTGAGTCCATCGGCACACTGGCAAAGAGTGTGGTGGACTTTGGGGCAGCAGTGGAAAGGACTGTCCAGGGCTTCGGGGCAGCAATGGAAAGGTCTGTCCAGGGATTGTCCGAAGCAGTGGAAAGGACTGTTCCAGCCTTGTCCGAAGCAGTGGAAAGGACTGTTCCGGCCTTGTCCGAAGCAGTGGAAAGGACTGTTCCGGCCTTGTCCGAAGCAGTGGAAAGGACTGTTCATGGCTTCTCCGAAGCACTGGCACCTGCCACGCAGGTCCTCACTGCTGCCACGCAGTCACTTGCTGGCCTCGTCCACACGCAGATTGAGGCCACGCGAACACTCACTGCTGCCACCGTAGCTGCATCAGGCAGGATCACCCCAGGCCCTTGCAGCACCACAGCAGGCCATGAATCTGTGGAGCAGTCGATAGCGGCGGATGATCCGGTGCGGCACCGTCAGAGTGCCAGTGTGTCGGCCGACCACGGTGCAGGTGTCCTCTCTCTGCATGTGACCAGTCCTGATGCCAACTCTGGCACGTCAGCAGAGCAGCTGCCACCACCTGCGCGGCACACTGCTAGCAGACATGCCCAGTTGGAGCAGCCTGCTTGCGGGACCTCCAAGCCCAGAGGTCGTCCAGGCCGTCCCTCAGGGGCTTCAGCGCTTCCAGACACTCAGCAGGCGTCCCCCAGCCTTGACCCAGCCACTGGGGTACAGTTACGGAGGAGCTGCAGGGAGGGAAGGGGCCGACCTCGTAAGAGGAGTCGGTCTCCATCAAGGGGTCACCAGTAGAGGGAGGTGCTAAGACGTCTCTTTTTCCGGTTTTAAGGCAGTCCACACCTGTTGTGTTTGTTTGTTATGGTTTGGTTAGTTTCGCCGCGTTGCCACACAGTTATCTGTTAGTTTGTTAGTTATGATTTCTGTTGCCATTACGTTGTCATGCTGGAAGGAAGCACTTGTTTGAAAATAAAGAAAACTTTTTATTTACAATCGAGCGGTACACTATTTACAATCATTGATGCCTTCATAGGCTTACAGCGAACCGGAGGGCGCTGTTCGAATCACAGCCACCATTCCGTCCCAGGGGCCTAGAACTGAGTCCTTATGAGCCTCTGACGAACGGCCCTTCCAGTTTCTGGAGCCCTCCCATCTTCCTGCTCCTCCTCCTCCTCCTGATCCTCCTGGCCCGCATGCTGCTCCTCCTCCTCCTCCTCCACCTCCTCGTCCGCCTGCTCTGCTGGACCTTGAGGGTCGGCTGGCATTGGCTGGGTGCGTCGAATGGCCAGGTTGTGGAGCATGCAGCAGACAACAACGATGCGCGCCACATGCTCCGGCGAGTACTGTAGGGCGCCCCCCGAATGGTCTAGACAGCGGAAACGCTGCTTCAGCATACCAATTGTGTGCTCCACAATGTTCCTGGTGGCCTGATGGCTGTTGTTGTAAAGCTCTTCTGCCGGGGTGGTGGGCAAATGGAACGGGGTCATGAGCCATGGGCAGAGAGGATAGCCCTTGTCGCCCAGAAGCCAGCCTCATGGGTGAGCCGGGGCCTCAAAAAGGTCAGCCACTGAGGTCTGCCGCAGGATGAAGGCATCATGGCTGCTGCCAGGGAATTGTGCGTTCACCGCCATGATCATCTGCCGGTGATCACAGACCAGCTGCACATTAAGGGAGTGGAACCCCTTTCGGTTATGGAACTCCGCCGGATTCTGCAATGGCGCCCGCAAAGCCACGTGTGTACAATCAATGGCCCCCTGCACCATGGGGAAGTCCGCAATAGCTGCGAAGCCCTGTGCGCGCTCCCCCTGCTTCTCCAGGGTCAGAGAGAAGGTGATGAATTCGCGCCTCCTTTTGTAGAGGGCAGCTGTAACTTGCTGGATGCAGCAATACACTGCAAATTGAGAGATATTAGATATGTCCCCAGCTGCTGCCTGAAACGATCCGTTGGTGTAAAAGTTGAGCGCAACAGTGACTTTCACGGCCACCGACAGAGAGGTCCTGCACCGTATCCGCGGCTGCAGATCCCCAGCAAGCAGGTGGCACAGCTCAGTGACAACATCCTTACCAAATCGGAGCCTTCGCAGACACTGCTCCTCCGACATGGTAAGGTAGGAGACCTGCTGCCTGAAAACCCTGGCAGCGTATGGTCGGATTTGGCGACGTCCATTGGCCCTCCTCCTTCTGGCCAATCCCGGCCCTCTCTCCCTCCGTCTCTGTGCCCTTGCCAGTTGTTCAGCAAGGATGACGTTCCCCTCCAAAGCAGCTCCCATTATTCTGGCCGACGAGTAAGACGCAGTCAGCTTTCTGGATCCAACTGTTCTGAACAGGGCTGAAGGTCCCAAGGCTCCTCTGGCTCAATAAGAACAAGTCTGTGCCACTGAAGGACTGCAACTCTCTCCAGCAGCGAGCAGTATGGCCAGGCCAAATGGCTGCCGGTTTTATACTAGTGCTGTCCCCTTTAAAGAGTGCCCCCCGAGTCCGAGAAGGACCTGGTAACGTTCCATCCAACTGTCACTAATAGCGTCAGGCGGAACGGAGGGGGGCGCCACTGAATTTCCGGTACGGGGCGCCAAAAAGGCGTTGCACAATGAAATTACGTCATTATCTGGCTGCGCCCGCGAGCGGGCGCAAAGACTTAGCGCCAGCGCGAACAGGCTACTCAATATGGCCGGATGCGCTAGGATCACTGCGCACATCCGAAAATTGGGTAACGCCCCAAATCTCGGGCTCTTTAGGCGCTAATCGCTAGCGCAACCAACCGAATTTCTAGGCCTTTATGTTAATGTGGGCATTGCCAAATTTCATGCATCAATTGGGGTTAGTATACATACATACATTCACAGCACACTATGTATTATGCCACAAATGATTCACTAAACTGCTTCTGCCAAGTTTTTATATTCTATACCATTAGTTCTGTGGTAACATGCACTGCAAACAAGTATTCTGTATACAGCAGTTAACCACTTAACTATTGCAGTTAGTTTGAATTTTCATTCAGTGCATGTTCTTGATGCTCCCATTTTAAATATTATGTCTGTGCTGGGGATAACGTTGGCTTAAGTAGATCCAAAATGTGTGCTTTCATGAAGTCTGATGCCCAATCAGGTGCACACTAACCACTAGACCACCAGGAACTATGGATGTATCTGCCCTCTTGAAATAAAATACATATATTCCTTCAGCAGGGACTTGGACATATGCTCTTCGACTAGACCACATGAGATTACAGGGGTAATGTTAAGAATCTGCGTTGCCAGTGGGAAGTGTCTGAATTTCCCATATGCGCCGCCAGCGGGTGCGGTTTCTTGCTGCCAACATGGACTCATGAAATTATGCCATAAATATATACTATGGAAGAAATCAGCTGCAAAACCAGTCGAGTGGCAGGGAACAATGCATATCTTCCTACCATGAAAACCAATCAACCTGACCCTCATCTCCCACCCCAAGGTTATAGCTGATGAGGCCATCTGGTAACAATGTTCCTACAAAATACTAAATCCTATGCTGGCTTTAAAGGGATTTTTTTGGTCCTTCTTTCCTCTTCCATGACTGCATATGCCAATGCTTCTGGTTGCCAATGCAGCTACCAGTAGCAGACACAAACTAATGGTGGATCAATAAAACCAGGAACACATATGGAGCTGAGCATTTTTATCTCTCCCATGAACACTATGGCAAAGTAGCCAAAATTGTGATATGCTCAAGGCCACCTGCTAATTTAAGAAGGGGCTGGAAGTGGATTCACCTGCAGATCCCCAATCACCAGGATTGGTGATTCTGTGCTTCTCCTGCTCTGTCAGAGTAACTTTGGTGGAAACCTTGTTACGTGGGTAAACGAGGTTTCCGCTGAAGAGACGGTAATGGAGCAGGAGAAACACCAAATAAATTTCTGGTGAACGAGTTCTTAATCTTTGTTGAGTCATCAGGGGAAGTACTAAGAAGAGGAACATCCTTCTAACTCCCCTCCCCCCACCCTTGCTCTTCCCCCCTCCCCCAATGTCTGGATTACAGTGGACTTCTTTCTGGCAGGTCCTAGTGGTTGGTTACACAGGCGCATTGACCGAGCAACTCAATAACCCAGTACTGAGACATACAGACCAGGAAAATTCCTGGTTTGATGTCCAATTTGTGTTGAGTTACGTGAATGTCACCTGCGATTAGGGAGTGCTACAATTGGCCAGTGTCTTCAGACTATGGAGGGGACAATCAGCCACACAATGTTGGTGTTACTAATTGCTATCCAAAATGTGATGTGTGTGTGTGTCTGTCTGTAGACATTAGATATGACAGGCACAGCTGTGATGTCCTCTACTATCAAATAGCCCACCAACACTCCCTGTCCAGGGTTGTCCATAAACAATAGCTACTTGGACATATTGGAGTGTTGCCAGCGGTTGTACCCTGTACCCCAACATAATCTGTCCATACCTTCAGAAGAACAAGTGGGAAAATTGAAAGAAAATGTAGGAGCACACTACTTGACTGTTCCTCAGACAGGGAATGGTGGGTATCTAAGAAAACAGAAACACAAATGATGAAAGCAGATAGAATTTTCTGAACTGGGCCAAATTCATTTAATCAGGAATATCTCAGTTCAGGTAGGCATCCATATCCCTGTCATTCAGCTGGGTGGTGGGTGGAGGAGATGAAATTACTCCCCACAGAAACACCTGCCATCTCTCTCATTTTAAGGATACTACCTTCAAATCTGAAAGATCACATACAAGACAACCACCTCTACCTCGTTTATATGGGTATATTTAGTATCAAGCTGAATGAATGGTGGGTTGCTGACAGTCCATGGTTTTTGGCGGCCGAAAGCAGCCCCTGAATCCACAACCAACTTGGCTAAGTCTCACGTCTGTACTGTCAACCTCATCAAGTTTGCCAAAGATTGGAAGATCTGGACCTGGCCCATTCCATCCCCCCCAGTTCCCCTAAGTACATACTGTGACGTTTCTCACACACAAGCCTCTCTTACAGGACTGTGGGATATGATTTCTACCCACCAGTAAGCTAACTCAAAATAACTCGGGAGTAGCGACGCTCCCTCTTTTTCTGCCATTTTAATTGTCTGTACGTGACCAGTGAATTTCTGATTCCAGATACTACATCGTTAGCCCTTTATCTTCCCACCCAGCCGGCCACAAATAACACATGCGCCACCATCACAGCACCACCCCCGCGTCCTGATCGAGTAGGACATTAACATATCAACGTATGTACGGGCCATAATGGCGGCCATAATCCGCCCTTTACTTGGCGGCCGGTTGGGTCGTTCAACCGCTCGCGCGCTCCCGGCCGCCAGCCTCACTCCCGGCCGCGTGCACCTGCCGCCGGGGCTCGAGCCCAGTCATCCCGCACTGGGTGGAGCCAAGTAGACGGAGGGAGGGCGTCGAGATGGTAAGAAGAGAGGCAGGGCAGGAGCAAGTGTGGAGGTAGGGTGAAAGAGGGGGGTAAAAGTTGGAAGTTTGGGAAAAGGAAGCCGGCAAGGGGTAAGCGAAGTGAAAGCAATGGTAGTTAGCAAAGGGTGGAGAGGATGGAGATGATGAGCGAACAAAAGGTACCGTCCCAAAGTAACATCCAGTTTGCCAGTCCAGCTTGCTGTTTGCAGGTGGCATTGTGTGAATAATGCATGTTGCAACGTAAAATAAAAATCTGATGATTTAAGTACATAATTCTGCATTTATTCATTCTTTGGCAAGAGAAAACGTTACCAATTCTCTTTTTGTGAAATGTGATTTCGATGATGTATATATAAAATGTGATACAGAGGATCAAGTGTGATATGGAGGAGCAAGGTTTGCAGGGATATCCAAACTGGCCCATTGGCCATAAGTGGCCCTTGTGTCCTGGAAATGAAGCCCACAAAGCCCATTTGAGCTTAGATTTTGTTTTGTTGGCTTGTTAGACTCATATAATCTTACAGCACAGAAGGAGGCCATTCAGTCTGTTGTGTTTTTGAAAGAGCTGTCCAATTTAGGCCCACATAAGAACATAAGAAATAGGAGTAGGCCATTTGGCTCTTCGAGCCTGCTCTGCCATTCAATAAGATCATGGCTGATCCTCTACCTCATCTCCACTTTCCTGAACTATCGCCATGTCCCTTGATTCCCTTAATATTCAAAAATCTATCAATCTCTGTCTTGAATATACTCAATGACTGAGCCTCCACAGCCCTCTGGGGTAGAGAATTCCAAAGATTTACAACCGTCTGAGTGAAGAAATTTCCCCTCATCTCAGTCCTAAATGGCCGACCCCTTATTCTGAGACTGTGACCCCTGGTTCTAGTCTCCCCAGTCAGGGGAAACATTCTCCCTGCATCTACCCTGTCTAGCCCTGTAAGAATTTTGTATGTTTCAATGAGATCACCTCTCATTCTTCTGAACTCTAGAGAATATAGGCCGAGTCTAATCAATCTGTCTCATAGGACAATCTCCCCATCCCAGGAACCAGTCTGGTGAACCTTCATTGCACTCCCTCTATGGCAAGTCTATCCTTCCTTAGGTAAGGAGACCAAAACTGTACACAATACGACAGGTGTGGTCTCACCAGGGCCCTATATAATTGCAGTAAGACGTCTTTACTCTTATACTCAAATCCTTTTGTAATAAAGGCCAACATGCCATTTGCTTTCCTAATTGCTTGCAGTACCTGCATGTTAACTTTCAGTGATTCGTGTACAAGGACACCCAGGTCCCTCTGAACACCAATGTTTCCCAATCTCTCACCATTTAAAAAATACTCTGCTTTTCTATTTTTCCTACCAAAGTGGATAAATTCACATTATCCACATTATATTCCATTTGCCATGTTCTTGCCCACTCACTTAGCCAGTCTATATCCCCTTGAATCCTCCTTGCATCCTTCTCACAACTTACATTCCCACCCAGCTTTGTATCATCAGCAAACTTGGATATATTACATTTGGTCCCCTCATCCAAATCATTGATGTAGATTGTGAATAGCTGAGGCCCAAGCACTGATCTTTGCGGTACCCCACTATTTACAGCCTGCCAAACCGAAAATGACCGGTTTATTCCTACTCTCTGTTTTCTGTCCGTTAACCAATCCTCAATCCATGCTAGTATATTACCCCCAATCCCATGAGCCCTAATTTTGTTTAATAACCTCTTTGTGGCACCTTATCGAATGCCTTCTGAAAATCCAAATACACCACATCCACTGGTTCCTCACTTAACCATTCTGCTAGTTACAACCTCAAAAAACTCTACCAGATTAATCAAACACGATTTCCCTTTCATAAATCTGTGTTGACTTTGCTCAATGCTATTATTATTTTCTAAGTGCCCTGTTACCACGTCCTTAATAACAGATTCTAGCATTTTCCCTACTACTGATGTCAGGCTAATTGGTCTGTAGTTCCCTGTTTTCTCTCTCCCTCCTTTCTTAAATAGTGGGGTTATATTTGCTACCTTCCAGTCCGTGGGAACCATTCCAGAATCTATGGAATTCTGGAAAATGACAACCAATGCATCCACTATCTCTAGCTAACTCTTTCAAAACCCTAGGATGTAGGCCATCAGGTCCAGGGGATTTATCGGCTTTCAGTCCCATTAATTTCTTCAGTACTACCTTTTTACTAATACTAATATCTTTCAGTTCCTCATTCTCGCTAGACCCTTGGTTGTTCACTATTTCTGGGAAGTTTTTTGCATCTTCTTCCGCGAAGACAGACACAAAGGGCAGGATTTTCATTGGGCCTTGGAGGCGGTGGGTGGTTAAAATTACATAAACTGGCGGGCGGGCCCAAGCCCGCCTCCATCCCGTCTCCAAGCAATTTTAAATAATTCGTGTCTAGTGGTCCCGTCTCCGTCCCGCCTCCAAGAGGCGGGATAGGCCGTTAAGGCCCTTAACCACTAAATTGGCTCTATAATGCCATTTTAAAAGGCCTTCGTGAGTTTAACCCTTTTTCCACGTGAAACACGCCTATTCTGAAACACGACGGTGAAACCTGTCGGGAACACAAGTGGATTGCTGATTATCAGCTGCAGCTCAAACATTAAAGAGGAGATTTGATCAGCCATCATTTGCCGGTGGCAGGACTTAGTTGTCTCAGGTCTGTGGGAACTTTTAGAAGGCATAACCACAGCTGTGGAAGTTTGGAGCCTGACACCAACCTCCAGTGTGACCTCCTGGGGAAACCCCTCTCGCCACCTTCACTCAGCGCTTCCTCAACAGAGGCATATACCAGAAGCATGGGAGCCATTTATTTCCTTCCCTTCTGGGCATTAAATGAGGAAGAAGACCAGCTGCGGCACCAGCATAACCAGGAACAGCAGCAGCACCAACAACAGCAGTACCAACAGGAGCACCGAGCTGCTGCACAGGCCAGAAGGGGCCAGTGCATGGAAGCCCGTCGGCGCAGGAGATATCCCCCAAACAGGGTCTACAGACACAGGGTCAGCTACATCAACATGTCTGAGCAGCAGTGCCAAAGGCAGCTCCAACTTTCGTGGCAGGTAGTGGGTGACATCTGCACAATGTTGCAACAAGACCTGGAGCCCAGAGGACCAGGTGGACAACCCTTACCAGTGGCCGTCAAAGTCACCACCCCACTCAATTTTTTGGCCTCAGGCTCATTCCAGGGATCAGCAGCAGACATCAGTGGCATCTCCCAGACGGCCGCACACACTTGCATCACGCAGGTAACCGATGCCCTCTTTGCCATCGCGCACAATCACATCCATTTCACCAAGGATCAAGCAAGTGTGATGGCGCATGCGGTTGGATTAGCTAATCTGGCAGGCTTTCCAAGGGTGCAGGGTGTCGTTGACTGCACACATGTGGCCCTTAAGGCACCCCATCGCAATCCAGGTATTTTTGTCAACCGCAAGGGCTTCCACTCCCTTAACGTTCAGCTGGTGTGTGACCACAAGAAGTAAATTTTGCATGTTTGTGCCAAGTACCCTGGCAATTGCCATGACTCCTTCATACTGCGCCAGTTTAGTGTGCCTCCGCTCTTCAGTCCGCCAGACCAACTTAACGGATAGCTACTTGGAGACAAGGGCTATCCCCTGAGGACGTGGCTAATGACGCCATTGAGGAGGCCAGCCAACAAAGCTGAGGAGCGCTACAATTCCAGCCACATGTCCACCAGAGCCATTATCGAACAAACCATCGGTTTGCTGAAGATGCGCTTCAGATGCCTGGATAGATCAGGTGGAGCCCTGCAGTACTCAGCAGCCAGGGTCTCCAGGATCGTCGTGGTTTGCTGTGCACTTCACAACATGGCACAGCGTCGTGGCTTGCAGATTCCTGAGGACCAAGTGGCTCCTCACTTATCCTCCTCAGATGAGGAGGAGGAGAGCAAAAACAAACATCTTGCAGAGCCCATCAACCAGCGGCAGCAGTACGCGAGAACATAGCTGCCCGGGATGAAAGGAATGCACTATATCTTTGCCAGATTTGCTTAGCCTAGCCACTGAAGGACTTTTGCCTCACACCTTCTTACCTGAGCATCGACAATGGCCAAGAACCCGCTGACTCCTAGCAATTTGACCACCATAATGACAATTCCAAGTAATCTTAAGTGCTCAATGTGAAAGTCCCATTCGCGAAATGACACGCCACAACTACAGCAGTAGCCTTCAGATTTTTTATTAACATTATTGATCTGATGGCTTTTTCACATAAAACATCAAATTTCACCCAAGTGACTACCCTTGTGACTATTTGTGCAGTATCTTTCTCTTACGCATGCTCCTACGTGGTGCTTCCCCTGTGGCTTCAGCAGATGTGGAGGCCACTTGCTCACTTTCCTGCTGCTCCTGTCTCAACACCTTTGGCGGGCGTCCTCTGGGGTTGCGAACCTGTGAGGGCTCGTCAACAGTCTGCTGCTCCTGCGGTTGTGCAGGGGTTGAGACGCCGATCTCAGCTGGTTGTGGACTCTGGTGGGGCTCTGACCGAGGGCTCTGCAGTGGCATGGAAGTGTGAGCGCTTGGAGAGGAGCCCCCACTTCCTTGATGTCTGCCACCAACTTCCCTCTCATGGGTCAGGTCCCCCTCAGTGCTTGCAAGTGGCTTGAGAGCACCTTGCTGCACATCAGGGGGGGCCTTGGGGACCCTTATCTGCACTGGCAGTCCTACTCAGAAGGACTTCCATGAAGGTCTGGTTTCTCTGCTCAATAGATGCCCATCGCTCCTCCAGAGATGTCATTCTATTCTGAGCACTCACCATGTTTTCTGCACTCTGGCGACTTATCACCTCCATGGAGGTTGTCATCCTTTCCATGGTGATGCGTTCATGTGCCAATGACTCCACAAAGGCTCTGCTCATGTTCGCTATGGACTCCTCCATTCGCTCCACACTCGCAGCGACCCTGGAGACAAAACCTGCCAGAGACTCCTGCATCTGTTCCTGGAGTTCCAGCACCGCTGATCTTGTGGATGGACCCAGAGGCAGAGGGTCGACATGCAGCTGAGCCAAGCTGCCAGAGTCCTGCGCTCTCCAACGAGGACTCTCCACTGCTGCCCCTGTCTCCACAATCTGCTGATGCTCACTTGTCAGCTGTGATACACCAGGTGACAACACTACTCTATGTCCCGAAGGTCCCACCGAGATGTGAGTGTCTGCGCTGGTGCTGGGTGCGGTGAATTCTGCTGACGCTGCGCCCTCAGAGGTTGCAGTTTCCTCTGAGGAGTCTGGAAGCTCAGGCTCTTCCTTCTGGACAGTGGGGACGCGGGCTCTCGATGGTCCTGTGGGGGAGTAAAGGAAAGAGTTAGAGATGTGAGGTCAAGGTTACATGCACATTGCATATTGCAGATGGTCATAAGCCCATCTGTTAGTGCTTCAGAATCATTATCAGCGACTCATGCAATGTCAGTGAGAGAGATGTAAAACTATTCTGTCACCAGCTTGCTGTGACACACCCGTCTGTCCGTCCCCCACTTGCGCATCATCTTCCACTCCGACGATTTCCAGGACTGCCTCCTCCCAGGGGGTGAGCTGGGCTACTGATGGTGGCCCTCCTCCTGTCCTGGCTCTTTCCCTTTTATTGTGAGCTCTCTCTTCCTGCAATGAGGGAGACAAGTGGAGTTTGAGTGAGAATGAAGGAGTGAGTGTAGAGATTCCATAGCATAGATACTTAGAAGGAGACAAAGATGGAGTGAGGTGGCAAGACCAAGGGCCCTCCCTGTGTGTTGTCAGTTGTTTTCATAGCATCAGTAATAGGGAGTGTGAAGGCTGCATAGTCGAATAGTTAGGTGAATGTGAGCATAGAGAGAAAGGGAATGGGTAAGGGTGCATGGATGTCAGTGTCAAGTGGGATGTGGAGGAAGAGATTGCTAAAGCTGAGTGCTGGTGAGGAAAGGCAATGGGGATCAAATTGAGGGTGATGGTAAATGCATACTCACTTTTCCAGTACGCACAAGTCATGAAATCTCTTCCTGCACTGTATCCAGGTCTGCGGGTAACCGTTAAGGAGTTGACCTCTGCCACTTGCAGCCACACAGCCTTGGTCTGCTGGGGAGGTTTCTTCCTCCCCGATGAAGGGAAGAGCACCTCCTTATGAGATCTAGCTCCCTCAACCAGAGCCTGCAGGGCAACGTCGTCGAACCTGGGAGCAGCCCTAGGTCTGTCGCCGGCCATTGTGACTCCAGGTTCCTCTAACAGTAAATGCCAAAAGGTTGGCAGACTGTAGAAGAAGCAAGGCTTGTTGCAGACCTTAAATGCAGCAGCAATGATGACATCATAAGATGCGACTTTCTGACTGGAAAAACTAATTTGCCAAGGGTTCCCACACGCTGGAACTTAATTGGACAATTAAGTTAAAAAAGCTTTGTTGTGTCTCAAGGGGTTTTATACCCTTACCTATATAACAATTAAGAAGGACTCCGGGGTGGAGAGTTTAGTTAACGGCCATTTTATTTACAATGTGCTTCTTCACTCAATGCACTACATTTCCCATAGTGCATTGCAAATCACCACTACGGTATCCCATGTGGGACAATTCTAATACACATTCAAAATACACAACATATTTCCTCCCCCTTAAAATAGAATGTCCACAAAACAGAATAACTGAAAATGACTATAACTTTGGAAGAGAGGGTAGACTGCCTCTACATTCCGCTAACCCTGGGGATTATTGTGCCCCATGCACACAGGTTAGCATTAACTGTAACTAAGGCGCTCTGGAGGCTGCCTTTCTCTTTGGGGGTAACGCCTAGTCTCAGGAGCAGGCTCTGGCTGGCTCTCCCGTGACCCTGCAGGCGTGGCTTCCTCCCTCGATGGCACAAGAGTGGATGGTGCCACCGTCTCAGGGTCGGACGACCAGTCCCTGCTGGAGCCCCCAGCAGGTCCTTGATTCTCTGTTTCTTGGGTTCCTGTGGCGACTGTCTTGGCAGTAACTAGTCTACATGCCGTCTCCATGTTCGGTCGTCTCCGGTGCGGACTCGGTATGAAACGGGGCCCGTCTTTTGAATGACCGTAGCTGGGCCCCACCGCTCCGGGGTGGTGTAGTTACGCGCGAGGACTTTGCCCCCCACCACAAAGTGTCGTTCTTTGGACCTCTGAGCTCGTCTGCTGACTTGATCCTGCTGATTGGCGTGCACCACTGCTTCTGTGGACGTTGGCCTCAGCAGGTCAAGGCGTGTCCGTAGCTGCCTTCCCATGAGTAGGTAAGCAGGAGATGCTCCAGTCGTAGCATGAGGCGTGTTTCAGTATTTCAGCAAGAAAGCATTCAGGCGCTGCTTTAGAGGAGCATCACTTCTTGCTGCTTTCAACGCGCGTTTCAGCGTTCTGACAAATCTCTCCGCCAATCCATTCGTGGATGGATGATAAGGCGCGGAGAACGTGTGCTGGATTCCATTGCTCTTGAGGAACTCCTCCATCTCCTGGGATGTGAACTGTGTTCCATTGTCGGTTACGATCTGCTCCGGCAGACCAAATCGCCCTAACATCTCTCTCAGTCTCGATGGTTTTCTCCGTAGTGGTAGTGGACATTACTGCAACCTCCGGCCATTTGGAATGGGAGTCCACCGCGACCAGGAACATCGCTCCTTCCACTGGTCCCGCGAAGTCCAGATGGATCCGTTGCCACGGTGTCGCCGGCCATTCCCATGGATGCAGTGGCGCTGCTCTTGGCGTATCCCTGGTTGTCTCGCATGATGGGCATGATTTCGCTTCAACTTCAATTTCATGATCCAGACCGGGCCACCAGAAGTAGCTTCGTGCCAGCTCCTTCATCCGGACAATCCCACAATATCCTGAGTGCAGCTCGTTGAGGACATGTTTCCGCAGCTTTGGTGGTATGATCACTCGCATGCCCCAAAGGAGGCATCCTGACGTGACAGATAACTCCTTCCCTCTTGACAGGTAAGATAGGAGCTCAGGTGGTGCGTCTGACACCCGTGATCCGTCTCCTTGCATCACCTGATCCAGCACCTTGGATAGCGTAGGGTCCATTCTGGTCTCTTTCTTGACCTGCCGGGCCATGACAGGGGCATTGCTCACCATGTCAAAGTAGAAAATCTTCTGCTCACAGCCTTCAGAGGGCACAGGCAGCGGAAGTCTTGACAATCCGTCTGCATTGCCATGTGCTGCTGACCTCCGGTATTTGATGTTGTAATTGTGAGCGCTTAACATCAGCGCCCAGCGCTGCATCCTGCACGCTGCCAGGGAGGGTATTCCTGTGTGTTGACCAAAGATCGATGCCAGAGGACGATGATCCGTCAGCAAGGTGAATTTCCTTCCGAACAAGTAGTGATGGAACTTTTTGATTCTAAAGATGATGCCCAAAGCCTCTTTTTCGATCTGTGGGTATTTCACCTCCGCCTTGCTCAGGGACCTTGACGCAAATGCAATCGGCTTCTCTTCGCCTGAGGGAAAGATGTGGGACACGACCGTGCCGACGCCATAAGGCGACACGTCACAGGCCAGCTGAATCTGCAATGACGGGTCAAAGTGCGTCAACACTCTGGGGTCAGTCAAAGCTGCTTTGGCTTTCTTGAATGCAGCTTTGCACTCCTTTGTCCACGCCCAGGCCTTGCCCTGACACAGCAACTCATGTAATGGCTTCAACAGTGATGTCAGCTGTGGAATAAACTTTCCGTAATAGTTCAAGAAACCTAAGAATGACCGCAGCTGGCCGACATTTGTAGGTGCAGGAGCGTCGGCAATGTCTTTCACTTTCGACGGTGCTGTGTGTAGGCTGTCCGCGTCGATGACTTGGCCTAGGTACTCCACTGATGACTTGAAAAATTCGCATTTGTCCTTGCGGACGCATAAGTCATATTCTTCAAGTCTTCCCAGTGTCTTCATCAGGTTCTGTAGATGCTCATTGTAGTCCTTTCCTGTGACAAGGATATCATCGAGATAACATTGTACCCCTGGAATGCCGCTTAAGATCTGGTCCATAGCCCGCTGAAACAATGCTGGTGCTGATGTTATACCAAAGGGTAGGCGGCAGTACCTGTAGAGGCCCTTGTGGGTGGTGATGATGAGGTACTTCTGTGAGTCCCCTTCTACATGCATCTGCAAGTAGGCTTGGCATAGATCAATCTTGCTAAACTTCTGACCGCCTGCTAGACCCGCGAAAAGATCTTCAATGATGGGGAGGGGGTACTGTTCAGCTGAGAGCACAGGATTCACTGTTACTTTGAAATCTCCACATAAGCGAACCGCGCCGTCACTCTTCATCACTGGTACCACTGGTGTGGCCCACTCACTGTGCGAAACCGGCACCAGGACCCCTATCTTGACCAGATGCTCCAGGTCAGCCTCCACCTTTGGTCTGAGGGCGTAGGGAACGTTCCTGGCCTTCAGGAATCATGGCTGGCTGTCAGGCTTCACCTTGAGTTTGACCGTAATCCCCTTCATACTCCCCAATTCTCCGTCAAAGACAGCCGCATGCTTTGTCAACACTGCCGCTAGCCCCGCCTCTTCGACTGACACCGCATTCACTTTTTTCCAATCCAGATGAATTTTCTCCAACCATGGCCTGCCCATCAGGGATGGATAGTCACCCTTGACCACGTAAACTGGCAGCATCACGGTTTGCCCATTAAGCTCCACCTTGACCTCCGTCTTACCCAGCATTGGGACTGTTTCCCCAGTCAATGTCTTTAAGATGAGCTTGGCCGGCGTCAGTGATAGGTGGTTCAGTTTTTCTTTGAATAGCTTCTCTGAAATCAAGGAGACAGCGGCCCCCGTATCCAGCTCCATTTTGACCAGTATTCCCTCTGGTAGTGGAGTGACTCCATAGCCTGATGAGCCTCCATTCACTGTTAACACATGGAGATTCAGCTCCCCATCAGAGTCTGTGTCACTGTCTTCCTGTTCTTGTTTCACCATGTGTAGGTTTTTCTTTTTAGAACGCCAGTTGGATGTGTTTCCTTGTTTGTTTTTGTGTGTCTCTGTGTAGGATTGTTTGCTTTGCCCTTTACACACACGTTCAATGTGCCCTTTCTTTTCACATTTCCGACAGGTCAGGTCTTTACACCAGCAGTCAGATGGCTGATGACCTGACCTTCCACATCTGTAACACTCTCTGGCGCCCTTGCATGCTTATCCGGTGTAGTTGCTACCCTGTGCACTCTTGTTGCAGCCCCCAACAGCTGTGCATCTTTAGCTGCTAACTCCATAGACACAGCGAGCTCCACTGCTGATTTAAGTGTCAGTTTGTCAGTCGTGAGCAAGCGCTTCTGTGTTGCTTCACAGCTTAATCCACACACAAACCTATCACAGACGTGTCATTTAGAGTTTCACCAAACTCACAATGCTCAGTTAGCTTCTTTAGCACTGCAACATATTCAGCTATGGACTCACCCTCCCCTTGGTTTCGTTTGTGAAACCTGAACCTCTCAGCAATCAGCAGCGGCTTGGGTGCAAAATGTGTTTCCAAAACTTCCACAATCTGATCATATGTCTTAGCGCCGGGCTTATCCAGGTACATCAAACTCCGTAACAAGCCAAATGTTTTTGCTCCGATCACACTGAGGAACGTCGCCACTTTCACATCATCTTTAATGCCATTTGCAGTCACGAAAAATCCGAAACGCT
Source organism: Somniosus microcephalus (assembly GCF_052327205.1). Lineage (NCBI taxonomy): Eukaryota > Metazoa > Chordata > Chondrichthyes > Squaliformes > Somniosidae > Somniosus > Somniosus microcephalus. The sequence continues at coordinate 192,146,570 of NC_140992.1, read as the reverse complement.
CTGTATAAGCACTCCATTACTCCGACGTTTCATCAAATGGTCCAAACGCTCCGGTTAGCGTAGCCATTTTGTTCTCTTTTTTCTTTACAGTCCTTTTCCTCCACTTTAAAAAAATTTTTTTACAGTCCTTTTCCTCCACTTCGTTTCACTGTATCGTTACTCTCCCCCTTCTTATTTGTGTAACACACGAACCGCCACCTTTACGAGGCGATTGCATCAGCACTAAACTGCGGGCGCGCCATTAAGAAAAACAGGAACTTCTTACTTTAAACATCGCCGATTCCAGTGCAAAGTGATGCGCAAGTCCGTCGTCCTCGTCGCCAGTTTTGTTGTGTCTCAAGGGGTTTTATACCCTTACCTATATAACAATTAAGGAGGACTCCGGGGTGGAGAGTTTAGTTAACGGCCATTTTATTTACAATGTGCTTCTTCACTCAATGCACTACATTTCCCATAGTGCATTGCAAATCACCACTACGGTATCCCATGTGGGACAATTCTAATACACATTCAAAATACACAACAAGCTTCAATCTCCCACATCGATTTATATTCGTGTGGATAACACGAAATGCGAATTTCACGACACCAACCCGCCCCTGAATTAAAATCCAGCCCAAAGTATTTGTTTAATTTCGCTGCCATTTCCTTATTCCCCATTATAATTTCTCCTATCTCAGCCTGTAAGGGACGCACATTTACTTTTGCTAATCTTTTCCTTTTTACATACCTATAGAAGCTTTTACAGTCTGTTTTTATGACTCTCGCTAGTTTACTCCCATATTTTATTTTCCCTTTGTTTATCAATTTCTTGGTCCTCCTTTGCTGAATTCTAAAATCCTTCCAATCTTACTTACTACTCGTTTTGGCAGCATTATAAGCTTCTTCCTTTGATCTAATGCTATCTTTAACTTCTCTTGTTAGCCACGGTTGGGCCACTTTTTCTGTGGGGTTTTTGTGCCTTAAAGGAATGTATATTTGTTGTAAATTATGTATTAATTCTTTAAATGCTAGCCATTGCTCGTCCACTGTCATACCTTTAAATGTAGTTTCCCAATATACCTTAGCCAACTCGCCCCTCATACCTACGTAGTTTGCTTTGTTTAAATTTAAGACCCTAGTTTCGGATTTAACTAAGTCACTTTCAAACTCAATATAAAATTCTATCATATTATGGTCACTCTTCCCTAAAGGCCCCTTTACTACAAGGTTACTAATTAACCCTTTCTCGTTGCATAATACTAGATCTAAAATAGCCTGTTCTCTAGTTCGTTCCTCAACATACTGATCTAGAAAACTATCTTGCATAAATTCCATGAATTCGTCCTCCACACTATTGCTAAAAATTTGGTTCCCCCGGTCTATATGTAGATTAAAGTCCCCCATGATTATTGTTTTACCCTTGTTACATGCGCATCTAATTTCCCAATTGATACTCTGCCCTACATTACAATTACTGTTTGGGGGCCTAGAAACAACTCTCACCAATGTTTTCTGCCCCTTGCTGTTTCTTAGCTCCACCTAAACTGATTCTACTTCTTGATTTTCGGAGCTACCAGATCCTTTCTCTCTACTGTCTTTATCTCATCCTTTATTATCAGGGCTATTATCAGACATCCCAGCTTTCTCCCCATAACTCTGCAAATTAGTCCTTTTCAAGTACATGTTCAATTGGCTTTTGAAATTTTCTATGGAATCTGATCCACCACCCTTTCAGGTAGTGCATTCTAGATCTTAACAACTCTGTGTGTGAAAAATTTCTCCTCATTTTACCTCGAGTTCTTTTGCCAATTATTTTAAATGTATGACTTTTTAAAAATTCGTTCCTGGGATGTAGATGTCGTTGGCAAGGCCAGTATTTATTGCCCATTCCTAATTACCCTTGAGAAGGTGGTGGTGAGCCGATTTCTTGAACCACTGCAGTCCGTGTGGTGAAGGTACTCCCACAGTGCTGGTAGGGAGGGAGTTCCAGGATTTTGACCCAGCGACTATGAAGGAACAGAGATATATTTCAAAGTCAGGATGGTGTGTGACTTGGAAGGGAACTTGGAGGTGATGGTGTTTCCTTGCTCCTGCTGTCCTTGTCCTAGGTGGTAGAGGTTGCGGGTTTAGGAGGTGCTGTCGAAGAAGCCTTGGCAAGTTGCAGCAGCGCATCTTGTAGATGGTACACATTGCAGCCACGGTGCGCCGGTGGTGGAGAGAGTGAATGCGTAAGGTGGTTGATGGGGTGCCAATCAGGCAGGCTGCTTTATCCTGGATGGTGTCGAGCTTCTTGAGTATTGTTGGAGCTGCACTCATCCAGGCAAGTGTGTCAGCTGTTGCTCACTGGGTAGCACACTTGTTTTTGAGTCAGAAGGTTGTGGGTTCAAGTCCCACTCCAGGGATTTGTGTGCATAAATCTAAGCTGACACTCCAATGCAGTGCTGAGGGAGTTCTGCAGTGTCAGAAGTGCAGTCTTTTGGATAAGACGTTAAACCGAGGCCCCGTCTGTTTTCTTAGGTGGGCGCAAAAGATCCCATGGCACTATTTAGAAGAAGAGCGGGGGAGTTATCCCCGGTGCCCTGGCCAATTTTCCCTCAATCAACATAACAAAAACTGGTTATCTGGTAATTATCACATTGCTGTTTGTGGTAGCTTGCTGTGCTCAAATTGGCAGCTGCGTTTCCCACATTATAACAGTCCAAAAGTACTTAATTGCTGTAAAGTGCTTTGAGACATCCGATGGTCGTGAAAGGCGCTATATAAAGGTAAGTCTTTTTCTTTGAAGTGGAGAGTATTCCATCACACTCCTGACTTGTGCCTTGTAGATGGTAGATAGGCTTTGGGGAGTCAGGAGGTTAGACACTCGCTGCAGAATACCCAGCCTCTGACCTGCTCTTGTAGCCACAGTATTTATGTGGCTGGTCCAGTTAATTTTCTGGTCAATGGTGACCCCCCAGGTTGTTAATGGTGGGAGATTCGGCGATGGTAATGCCGTTGAATGTCAAGGGGCAGTGGTTAGACTCTCTCTTGTTGGAGATAGTCATTGCCTGCCACTTGTGTGGTGCAAATGACTTGCCAGTTATCAGCCCAAGCCTCAATGCCATCCAGGTCTTACTGCATGCAAGCACAGACTGCTTTATTATCGAGGAGCTGTGAATGGAACTGAACACTGTGCAATCATCAGCGAACATCCCGACTTCCGACCTTTTATGATGGAGGGAAGGTCATTGATGAAACAGCTGAAGATGGTTGGGCCTAGGACACTGCCCCGAGGAACTTCTGTAGCGATGTCCTGGGGCTGAGATAATTGGCTTCCAGCAACCACAACCATTTTCCTTTGTGCTAGGTATGACTCCAGCCAGTGGAGAGTTTTCCCCCAATTCCCAATGAATTCAATTTTACTAAGGCTCCTTGATGCCACACTTGGTCAAATGCTACCTTAAGTCAAGGGCAGTCACTCTCACCACACCTCTGGAATTCAGCTTTTTTGTCCATGCCAATAAGTTGAGGGCACAGATAGACAGCTATTACTGAAACATAGCTGAAAGAAGGGCAGGAATGGCAGCTCAACATTTCTGGTTACAGGGTTTTCAGATGAGATAGGGGGATAAAAAGGGAAGGGTGGTCGCAATATTTGTTAAGGAAACAATTACAGCTGTGAGGAGGGACAATATGTTAGAAAGATCATCAAATGAGGCCATATGGGTTGAACGGAAGAACAAAAAGGGGCAATCACAATGCTGGGAGTGTACTATAGACCCCCAAACAGTCAGAGGGAGATAGAAGAACAAGTATGTAGGCAAATTTCTGAGAAGTGCAAAAACAATAGGGCAGTAATAGTAGGGGATTTCAACTACCCTAATATTAACTGGGATAGAATTAGAGTGCTAGGGCTGGATTTTGTCAGTGTGGGCGGGCTGGGGCGTGTCAGGTGGAAATCGTGTCAGGACCCCGACTCCTAAATGATGTGTTGAAAAAGAGTGATTTTCCCCTAATTGGGCAATTGATTTCCTGCGTTTGGGAACCACTGGCCCAATGAGTCTTTTCATACAGAAAGTCACCTCCGATGACGTCATCAATGCTGTTGGATTTAAGGCTTGCAAGCAGCCTTGATTCTTCTGGAGACTGCAAAGGCTCTACAATTTATATGAAGGAGTTGAATTGTGGAAAATGTCAACGATCAAGCAAAAGTGTGCTCCTCGGTTTGATGAGCCCTCTCTCCAGTGTCGGGAGGAGCAGAGAGCGGCGGTACAGTGAGTACTTAAACTCATTTTCGCAGGCTTTATTTTACAGAGGCCAGTGTCGGGAGGAGCAGAGAGCGGTGGTACAGTGAGTACTTAAACTCACTTTCGCGGGCTTTTTTTACATAGGCCAGTGTCGGGAGGAGCAGAGAGCGGCGGTACAGTGAGTACTGAAACTCACTTTCGCGGGCTTTTTTACAGAGGCCAGTGTCGGGAGGAGCAGAGAGCGGCGGTACAGTGAGTACTGAAACTCACTTTCGCGGGCTTTTTTACAGAGGCTTACCAATCTCACAGACTGGCGGCGGCGATCCGGAGCCACCTCACGATTGAAGAAGTGACGCGGACAAGAGGAAGCAGCTGATTGGGTGAGTACAGCCAGGTGAGTATTTATACTACTCTATAGTTTGACAGTTAAGATTAATAGTTTATAAAATTTAGAAGGTTTTAATTTTTGTGGTTATAGTTTCTAAGGTCTCTGTTGTGTATCGGGGAGTGCTAGTAACCAAGGGCCCTTGAGTATATCATTTAATTGTAGTGTAATTAGTGGTATTGATGTGATTTAATTTAATTTAAATTAATTAAAGGGTAAATCATGGCAGGACAGCTCGGCCCCGTGGCATGCTCCTCCTGCGCTATGTGGGAAATCAGGGACATTTCCTGTGTCCCTGACGACCTTGTGTGTGGGAAGTGTATCCAGCTGCAGCTACTGACAGACCACATTGCGGCGCTGGAGCTGCGAATGGATACATACTGGAGCATTCGCGATGCTGAGGACATCGTGGATAGCACGTTTAGGGAGTTGGTCACACCACAGGTAAAGGCTGCACAGGCAGGAAGGGAATAGGTGACCACCAGGCAGAGTAGTAGGCGCAGGCAAGAAGTGCAGGGGTCCCCTGTGGCCATCCCCCTCTCAAACAGATATACCACTTTGGATATTGTTGAGGGAGATGCCTTATCGGGGGAAGGCAGCAGCAGCCAACTTCCTGGCACCATGGGTGGATCTGCTGCATAGGACGGGAGGAAAAAGAGCGGGAGAGCTATAGTGATAGAGGATTCTATTGTAAGGGGAATAGATAGGCGTTTCTGCGGCCGTAAATGAGACTCCATGATGGTATGGTGCAAGGGTGAAGGATGTCTTGGGGCGGCTGCAGGGCATTCTGGAGGGGGAGGGTGAACAACCAGTTGTTGTGGTGCATATAGGTACCAACGATATAGGTAAAAAATGGGATGAGGTCCTAAAAGCTGAATATAGGGAGTTAGGAGGTAAATTAAAAATTAGGACCTCAAAGGTAGTAATCTCAGGATTGCTACCAGTGCCACGTGCTAGTCAGAGTAGAAAAAGAAGGATATTTCAGATGAATACGTGGCTAGAGGAATGGTGCAAGGGCGAGGGATTCAAATTCCTGGGACATTGGAACCGGTTCTGGGGGAGGTGGGACCAGTACAAACTGGACGGTTTGCACCTGGGCGAGACCGGGACCGATGTCCTAGGGGGAGTGTTTGCTAGTGCTGTTGGGGAGGGTTTAAACTAAAATGACAGGGGGTTGGGAACCTGTGTAGGGAGACAGAAGAAATGGAAGCAAGGATAGAAACAAAAGACAGGAAGGAGAAAAGCAAAAGGGGAATGCAGAGAAATCAAGAGTGTAAATCAAACAGGGCTACAGTAAATAATAATTCTAAAAGGACTAAGAGTGTTAAAAAATCAAGCCTGAAGGCTTTGTGTCTTAATGCGAGGAGCATTCATAATAAGGTGGATGAATTAGCTGCGCAAATAGATGTAAATGGATATGATGTAATTGGAATTACGGAGACATGGCTCCAGGGTGACCAAGGCTGGGAATTCAACATGCAGGGGTATTCAATATTCAAGAAGGACAGGTAAAAAGGAAAAGGAGGTGGGGTAGCATTGCTGGTTAAAGAGGAGATTAACACAATAGTAAGGAAGGATATTAGCTCTGATGATGTGGAATCTGTATGGGTAGAGCTGAGAAATACCAAGGGGCAGAAAACGTTAGTGGGAGTTGTATACAGATCCCCAAACAGTAATGCTGAGGTTGGGGATGGCATTAAACGGCAAATTAGAGACGCGTGCAATAAGGGCACAGCAGTTATCATGGGTATTTTTAATCTACATATAGATTGGGCTAACCAAATTAGTAACAATACTGTGGAGGAGGAATTCCTAGAGTGTATACGGGATGGTTTCCTGGACCAATATGTCGAGGAACCAACTAGAGATCAGGCCATCTTAGACTGGGTATTATGTAATGAGAAAGGATTAATTAGCAATGTTGTTGTGCGAGGCCCCTTGGGGAGGAGCGAGCATAATATGAAGGAATTCTTCATTAGGATGGAGAGTGAATTAGTTGACTCCGAGACTAGGGTCCTGAATTTAAATAAAGGAAACTATGATGGTATGAGGCGCGAGTTGGCTAGGATGGATTGGGGAACGTAACTTAAAGGGTTGGCAGTGGATAGGCAATGGCAAACATTTAAAGATCGCATGGATGAACTACAGAATTTGGTCATCCCTGTTTGGCATAAAAATAAAACAAAAAAGGTGACTCAACCGCGGCTAACAAGGGAAATTGGGATAGCATAAGATCCAAGGAGAGGACATATAAATTGGCCAGAAAAAGCAACAAACCTGAGGATTGGGAGCAGTTTAGGATTCAGCAAAGGAGGACAAAGGGATTAATTAAGAGGGGGAAAATAGAATATGAGAGTAAGCTTGCAGAGAACATAAAAACTGACTGTAAAAGCTTCGATAGATATGTGAAGAGAAAAAGATTGGTGAAGTAAAGCGTAGGTCCCTTGCAGTCAGAATTAGGGGAATTTATAATGGAGAACAAAGAAATGGCAGACCAATTAAATACATACTTTGGTTCTGTCTTCACAAAGGAGGACACAAATAACCTTCCAGAGATGTCGGGGAACATAGGGTCTAATGAGAGGGAGGAATTGAATGAAATCAGTATTTGTAGGGAAATGATGTTAGGGAAATTGATGGCATTGAAGGCCGATATATCCCCAGGGCCTGATAATCTACATCCTAGGGTACTTAAGGAAGTGGCCCTAGAAATAGTAGATGCATTGCTGGTCATCTTTCAAAATTCTATAGACTCTGGAATAGTTCCCATGGATTGGAGGGTAGCTAATGTAACCCCACTATTTAAAAAAGGTGGTAGGGAGAAAACAGGGAATTATAGACCGGTAAGCCTGACATTGGTAGTGGGGAAAATGCTAGAGTCCATTATAAAAGATGTAATAGCAGAGCACTTGAAAAACAGTGACAGGATCGGACAAAGTCAGCATGGATTTACAAAAGGTAAATCATGCTTGACTAATCTACTGGAATTTTTTGAGAATGTAACTGGTAGAATAGATAAGGGAGAACCACTGGATGTGGTGTATTTGGACTTTCAGAAGGCTTTCGATAAGGTCCCGCATAAGAGATTGGCGTGTAAAGTTAAAGCACATGGGATTGGGGGTAAGGTACTGACTTGGATAGAGAACTGGTTGACAGACAGGAAGCAATGAGTTGGAATAAACGGGTCTTTTTCCGAGTGGAAGGCAGTGACTAGTGGGGTACCGCAGGGATTGGTGCTAGGACCCCAGCTATTCACAATATATATTAAAGATCCAGACGAGGGAACTAGATGTAATATATCCAAGTTTGCAGATGACACAAAGCTGGGTGGGCGTGTGTGCTGTGAGGAGGATGCAGAGAAATTCCAGTATGATTTGGACAGGTTGGGTGATTGGGCAGATGCAGTATAATGTGGATAAATGCAAGGTTATCCACTTTGGTGGCAAAAACAGGAAGACAGATTATTATCTGAACGGCAATAGATTGGGAAAAGGGGAAGTGCAACGAGACCTGGGTGTCATTGTGCACCTGTCGCTGAAGTTAAGCATGCAGGTGCAGCAGGCGGTTAAGAAGGCAAATGGGATGTTGGCCTTCATAGCGAGAACATTCGAGTACAGGAGCAAGGATGTCTTGCTGCAGTTGTACAGGGCCTTGGAGAGACCACACCTTGAGTATTGTGTGCAGTTTTGGTCGCCTTATCTGAGGAAGGATGTACTTGCCATGGAGGGAGTGCAGTGAAGATTTACCAGACTGATACCTGGGATGGCAGGAATGACGTATGAAGAGAAATTGGGTCGATTAGGCTTATATTCGCTAGAGTTTAGAAGAATGAGAGGGGATCTCATTGAAACTTATAAAATTCTAACAGGACTAGACAGACTAGGTGCAGGAAGGATGTTCCTGATGGCAGGAGAGTCCAGAACCAGGGGTCACAGTCTAAGGATAAGGGGTAAGCCATTTAGGACTGAGATGAGGAGGAATTTCTTCACCCAGAGAGTGGTGAACCTGTGGAATTCTCTACCACAGAAGGCAGTTGAGGCCAACTTATTAAATATATTCAAGAAGGAGTTAGATATATTTCTTAAGGCTAAAGGGATCAAGGGATATGGGGAGAAAGCAGGGACAGGGTACTGAATTTGGATGATCACCCATGATCTCATTAAATGGCGGAACAGGCTCGAGGGGCCGAATGGCCTACTCCTGCTCCTATCTTCTATGTTTCTATGTTTCCAAGCTCTGCTGCACGGAGCCAGCTGTAATAAGGAGGTGCTGTTCCCTTCCTCGGAGAAAAAAACCACCCCAGGAGACAAAAGCAGTGTGGCTACAAGTGGCCGAGGAGGTCAACTCCATTTCGCTGAGCCGCAGAACCTGGCTGCAATGCAGGAAGAGGTTTCATGACCTTCTCCGCACAGGAAAAGTGAGTATGACTTTCCCATCACCCTCAATCTGATCCCCATTGCCTCTCCTCACCAGCACTCTGCTTTGCCAACCTCTTGCTCCACATGCCACTTGTCACTTACATCCCTGCACCCTGACCCATTCCCGGTCTCTCTATGGTCACATTCACTTAACTATTCTACCATGCAGCCCTCACACTCCCTATCACTGTGATGCCATGACAACAACAACTTTCAACACACAGGGAGGGTCGTTTGTATCTTTCTAAGCATCTATGCTATAGATTCTCTACACTCACTCCTTCATTCTCACTCAAACTCCACTTGTGTCACTCATTGCAGGAAAAGAGAGCCCACAATAAGAGGCAAAGAGCCATGACAGGAGGAGGGCCACTCTCAGTAGCCCAGCTCACCCCTTGGGATGAGGCAGCCTTGGAAATTGCTGGGATCGAGGAGGATATCCAAGTGGGGGCCGGACAGACAGCCGCATCACAGCAAGCTGGTGACAGAATAGTTTGGAATCTCTCTCATTGACATAGCATGAATCACTGATAATGATTCTGATGCTCTAATAGATTGACTTATGATCATCTGCAGTACTCAATGTGCATGTAACCTTGGCCTCACATCTGTAACTCTTTCCTTTACTCCCCCACAGGAGCATCAAACACCCCCATCCCCACTATCCAGGAGGAACAGACTGAGCCTCCAGACTCCTCAGAGGAAGCTGCAGCCTCTGAGGTGCAGCGTCAGCAGAATTCAGCGCACCCAGCACCAGCGCAGACATTCACACCTCGGTGGAACCTTCGCGAGATAGAGTAGTGTTATCACCTGGTGTATCACAGCTCACAAATGAGCATCAGCAGATGGTGGAGACAGGGACAGCAGTGGAGAGTCCTTGTCGGAGGGCGCAGGACTCTGCCAGCTCGGCTCCACTGCATGTCGACCCTGTGCCTCCGGGTCCATCCAGGAGAGCGGTGCTGGAACTCCAGGAACAGGTGCAGGAGTCTCTGGCAGGTTTTGTCTCCAGGGTTGCTGTGAGTGTGGAGCGAATGGAGGAGTCCATCGCGAACATGAACAGAGCCTTTGTGGAGGCATTGGCGCATGAACGCATCACCACAGAAAAGATGGCAACCTACATGGAAAGGATGGGTACCTCCATGGTAAGGCTGGCTACATCCATGGAGGAGCTTTGTCGCCAGGGTATTGAAAACATGGTCATTGTTCAGAATAGAATGACATCTCTTGAGGAGCAATGGTCAGCTATTGAGCAAACAAACCAGACCTTCATGCAAGTCCTCTGGAGTAGGACTTCCAGTGCAGAAACGGGCGCTCATGGCCCCCCTTCAGTGCAGCAAGGTGCTGTCAAGCCACTTGCTAGCACTGAAGTGGGGCTGACCCATGAGTGGGATGTTGGTGGCAGACAACAAGGAAGTGGGGGCTCCTCTCCAAGCGCTCACACGACCATGCCACAGCAAATCCCTCGGTCAGAGCCCCACCAGAGTCCTCACCCAACTGAGATGGGCGTCTCAGCCCCTGCACAGCCGCAGGAGCAGCAGACTGTTGATGAGCCCGCACAGGTTCGCCACCCCAGAGGACGCCCGCCAAAGGCGTCGAGACAGGAGCAGCAAGAGAGTGAGCAAGGGGCCTCCACATTTGCTGAAGCCACAGGGGAGGCACCACGTAGGAGCACGCGTAGGAGGAAGATAAAGCACAAATAGTCACTTGGGTGCTGTGCTGTTTTGTTTTTGGACCAGCCATCATTATGATTTATATTATAAAGTGTTTTGATGGCAAACTGCTGAAGTTGTGGCCTGTGTCATTTCGCAAATGGGACTTTCACATTGAGGGCTTAGGGCACCTTGTGATTGTCAGAATGATGGTCAGAGTGATAGGATTCCGCAGGTTCTTGTCCATTGTCGATGCTGTGGTAAGAAGGAGCGAGACTAAAGTGTTTGATTGTGCAGGCTAAGCAAATCTGGCCAGGGTGAGGGCGTCCCTTGCATCCCGGGCAGCAGTGTTGTCGTGCGCTGGCGCCTTCTGGCCTGTGCATCTTCAGGTGGGTGACTAGCAACTTGGCGCTCCTGTTGATGCTCCTGCTGTTGGTGCTGCTATTGCTCATGGTTCTGCTGCTGCCGTGGCTGGTCTGTGTCCGAGTCTGATGCTCAGGAGAAAAGGAATTAAATGGTTACCATGCTTCTGGTATATGCCTTAGTTGAGGAAGCGCTTAGTCAAGGTGGGGAGAGGGGTTTCCCAGGAGGTCACACTGGAGATGGGTGTCAGGCTCCTAGTATGCCTGCTAAAAGTTCCCCCAGACCTGAAACAACAAAGTTCTGCCACCTGCAAATAATCATTGGTGAAAACTCCTTTGTAATGGTGGAGCTGCAGCTGTGAGTAAGCAATCCACTTGCGAGGCTGTCAGTATTACCTGGCGTGTTCCAGAGGAGGCGTGCAGGAGGGTGGGGGGGATGTCTAAAAATCGGAAAGGCCTCTCAAAATGGTATTATAGAGGCAATTAAGTGGTTGTTAAGGGCCTTAAGGGCCTATACCGCCTCTTGGAGGCAGGTTGAAAAGGGGGCCAGAAAACAATCATTTGGGAAAATTGCTCGGAGGCGGGATGGGGGTGGGATCGGGCCCTCCTGCCATTTTTGGCGATTTTAACAACTCACACGCCTCCAATCCCGCCTCCTCGGGTCTGGCAAAATCGAGCCCAGAGTCATAACGGCACAGAAGGAGGCCATTCAACCCATTGAGTCCGTGTCGTCTCTCTGTAGAGCATTCCATTCAGTCCCATTCCCTGCTCTATCCCCGTAGCCCTGCAAGTTTATTTCCCTCAAGTGCCTATCCAGTCTATCCTTGAAAACATTGAGTGTCTCCGCTTCCACCACTTCCGTCGGCAGCGACTTCCAGGTTATCACCACTCGCTGCGTAAAAAAGTTTTCCCTCACTTCCCCCCTGTACCTCTTGCCCAAAACCTTCAATCTGTGTCCCTTAGTCCTTGTACCATCAACTAGTGGGAACAGCCTTTCCCCGTCCAGCCTATCCAAACCCATCATAATCTTGTACACCTCTATCAACCTCCTTTGCTCTAATGAAAACAAATCCAGCTTCTCCAACCTGTCCTTGTAGCTAAAATCCCCCATCCCCGGAACTATTCTGGTAAATCTCCTCTGCACTCTTTCAAGGGTCTTCACATCCTTCCTAAAGTGTGGTGACCAGAACTGGAGTAATACTCCAGTTGTGGCCTAACCAGCGCTTTATAACGGTTCAGCATAACTTCTCTACTTTTGTACTCAATTCCTCTATTTATGAAGCCCAAGATCCCATATGCTTTGCTAATCACTCTCTCAATATGTCCTGCCACCTTCAGGGACCTATGCACATTAACTCCCAGGTCCCTCTGTCCCTGCACACTCTTTAAAACTGTGCCATTAAGTGTATATTGCCTCTTCCTGTTCCTTCTGCCAAAATGCATCACCTCACACTTCTCTGTATTAAATTCCATCTGCCCGTGTCTGCCCATTCTGCTAGCCTTTCTATGTCCTGTTGCAGTCGATTGGTATCATCATCACTGTTTGCCACACCCCTAAGTTTGGTGTCATTGGCAAATTTAGAAATTCTACTCTGTATTCCAATATTCAGGTCATTTATATATATCAAAAAAGCAGTGGCACAGCACTGACTCTTGGGGAACGCCACTGTCTACCATCCTCCAGTCTGAATAACCACAACTCACTGTTTTCTGTTCTTAAGCCAATTCCTTATCGAAGCTGGCACTGACCCACCTATTCCATGAGCCTCAATTTTGTTAACCAGCCTTCTATGTCGTACTTTGTCAAACGCCTTCTGAAAATCCATGTAGACAACATCCATTGCATTCCCTTCTTCAATCCTCTCTGTTACTTCATCAAAAAATTCAGTTAGATTAGTCAAACATGATATGCCTTTTACATATCCGTGTTGGCTCTCCTTAATTAACTCTCCAAGTGCCCATTAATTTTTTCATTGATTATTGTTTCTAAAACTCTACCCATCATTGATGTTAAACTGACCGGTCTGTAGTTACTAAGATAGTCCTTACACCCTTACTTGAACAATGGTGTCACATTTGTCACTTTCCAATCCTCAGGCATCTCCCCCGCATCTAGGGAGGATTGGAAAATTATGGCAAGTCCTTCCGCTATCTCCTCCTCCAATTCCCTTAGCAACCTGGGATGCAAGCCATCTGGACCAGGCGACTTGTCCACTCTAAGCATACCCAGCCTTTCTAATACATTTTGTCTATCAATTTTCACCCCTTCCATTGCTTCTACCTTTTCCACTTCTACCGATATTTTGTCAGCATCCACCTCCTTAGTAAACACTGATATAAAGTACTCATTAAGTATTCTATCCTTGCCCTGCACCTCTAAGCAATTATCACCTTCTTTATCACCAATAGGCCCCACCCCACCTCTTACTACCTGCTTTACTGTTTACATGCCGGTAGAAGATTTTTGGGTTCCCTTTTATGTTAACTGCCATTCTACTCTCATATTCTCTCTTTACCAATCTTAATTTCAACTTCACATCCCCTCTCAACTTACTGTATTTGGTCTGGTTCTCCTGACATGCATCATACACCCTCTTCTTTTGTTTCATCATCTCTCTCTCCCTCGTCATCCAAGGAGCCCTTGCTTTGGTTCCCTTACCCTTCCCTCTTGTTGGAACGTACCTAGCCTGTACTTGGGACATCTCCTCCTTAAAGACCACCCATTGTTCAATTACAGTTTTTCCTCTCAGTCTTTGGTTCCATTTTACTCTGGCTAAATCCTTTTGTATCCCATTGAAGTTAGCCCTATTCCAGTTTAGAAGTTCCACTCTAGATTGTTCCTTGCTCCTCTCCATTGCTCATCTAAATCTTATGATGCGATGATCACTCATACCCAAGTGTTCTCCCACAGACACTTGGTCGACCTGGCCCACCTCATTCCCCAGCACCCGATCCAACAATGCCTCCTTCCTAGTTGGGCCAAGAACATATTAGTCAAGGAAATTCTCCTGAACACATTTCAGAAATTCCTCCCCCTCCTTTCCCTTTACCCAATCGATATTTGGGTAATTAAAGTCCCCCAATATCACCACTCTATAGCTCTTGCATATCTCTACGATTTGCCTGCAGATTTGCTCCTCTACCTCCCTCTCACTATTTGGAGGCCTATAGAATGCATATGTGATATCCGAGTGGTAAGGTCAGAAACTGAGAGAAGCGAGATATTAGGAACAAACCCAACTGTTTATTTACACGGTGTAGCAGAGAAACATATCTCTTGCAAGCTGGAGGCGAGGCACAATTCTTATTGCACGAGCACAAAATGGAGGATCAACCTCTGAGTCATACCCATAATGCAATGCCACATTACCATGTTAACTGGTGTACCAGGACATTGAATACATGACCCATTACCTTAAATACTGGTGAATGTGAACCCTTAATATTTGGCTCCATCTGGTGGATAACTTAAACATTACATCCCAGATTACTATATCCCTCCCCTCTTAAGTTGAACATTAATTTCTTAACAACATTCTTAAAAAGTCCCATAAGGAAACTCCTTTAACGATAGTCCATACTAAACGAATCTGGCAGGTCATTATCAATCTCTCTGGTGGCTTGTGAGCCCTTGGTGAATGTCTTACAGTCAAGTCCCTGCTTGGTTGTGGTAGAGCCACCTGCTGCTCCTGAGCAGTACTCAGAATATCTGACTCTGCTACGATGGTTTCCTCTTGACGAAGGGGTCCAGGTGGAACTGGCTCTGTTCGTGGTGGTGGTACCACCGATGCATTTGGATAACTGGGGGCCAACTTGTCCTCCGACATCTCCTCTGGAACCTCCATTTCGATTTCCCCTGGTCTGGTCAGTATCTGATCTACATGTCTGCGTACTACCTGACCAGTTCTCACCATGACCGTATATGATACTGGACCGGCCATTGAGTCTATGACGCCAGGAATCCATTTTGGACCATAACTGAAATTCCTGGTAAGGACCGCATCTCCTTCTCCAAAACTGCAGCTCTTTGTCCTTCTGTCATGGTTCTCCTTTTGTTTGATTTGTCGGTTTTCCACCTTCCTTTTTAGATCTGGGTGAACCAGGTCAAGAGTGGAGTGTAGTCGACGTCCTAACAACAGCTCAGCAGGAGAGAGTCCTGTGGTAGATTGAGGTGTTATTCTGTAGCTGAACAGAACTCGTGACACCTTGGCTGCCAAACTCCCTTCCGCACTTTTTTTCATCATCTCCTTAAATGTTTGTATGGCCCTCTCTGCAAGTCCATTTGAAGACGGATGATATGGAGCTGAGGTCACGTGCACTATGCCATTGTTTCTCATGAACTCTTTTGTTTCTGTACTCGCAAAACACGTGGCATTGTCACTTACTACGATCTCCGGTAGCCCTTGATTACTAAAACTCCTACGCAGGCAGTCTATAGTAACAGTAGCTGAAGCAGAATTTACAGGATAAACATCCATCCATTTGGAATGGGCATCCATGATTATGAGGAACATCTTTCCCATGAATGGACCTCTGGAAAATAGCTGAACTAGATGAGACACCGAATGGTAAGCGGTTATAGGTAAACAAACCCTTGTGTGTATTTATGGTTACATACTTCTTAGATTCCTCATCTAGTGTAATCTGCAAGTATGCATGACTCATATCCAGCTTCGTGAATTTCTTCCCTCCAGCCAGGTTTGCAAAGAGATCCTCTGCTTTGGGAATAGGATACTGTTCTAGTTTAGACACCCTATTTACTGTCAATTTATAATCTCCACAGAGTCTTACCGAATTGTCCGGTTTTAAAACAGGTACAATGGGAGCTGCCCATTCTGAACATTTCACGGGTTCCAGTATGTTCTCTCTCAAAAGACGATCAAGCTCAACCTCTACCTTTGGTTTCATGGCATACGGCACAGGTCGTTGTTTAAAAAACCTTGGCAGTGCCTCCTTGCCTACATAAATCTTAGCTGGGGGGCCATTAAATGTGCCAAGTTCTTCCTTGAACGCGTTCTCATGTTCAATCAACACTTCTTGCAAAGACAACTGTTTGCCTCCCTCTATTTGATTTATTGCTCCCCAATCTAATTTAAGTTCTTGTATCCAGCCCCGACCTAACAGGTTTGGTCCGGAACCCGATACTACAACTATAGGTAGCTGTTCCACTGTGTCCCTGTGTTGCACAGTTACAGTAGCTGTACCCAATGTCGCCACTCGTTCACCGGTATATGTTTTAAGCTGCATAGAGCAAGACTTTAACTCTGGAACTTTTGCACGGTTCCACAATTTTGAGTACTCCTCCCTGTTCATTATGGTTACACCGCATCCTGTATCCACTTCAAAGTTGACCTTAGAGTCATTTACTGTCAGTTGCAAAGTGATAGGATCCACTTTTGGAATGTTCTCTACCATACTATGCATTACGAACATATCGTCTTCTTTCTCAGCTTCCCCGCTGATGTGATGTGCTCCCTGTTTTTTCACTTCTCTTCCTAGGTTTTGCTTTCCTCCCCCTTTTGGTTTATATTCCTCCACGGATGCTTTTGCCCTGCATGCAGGTTTTATGTGTCCTTTTTTCCCACACTTGTGGCACCTTTCCTCCAGAAACCTGCATTTCCTCGCCAGGTGATCGCCATTGCATCTATAACATGCCTTTATATGCTCACGTTGTGGTTTCTGACGCATGTTTAACCTGTGCACAATAACCTGACCTGCAACTTGCTTTGTAGTAGCCCAGTCTGAACCTTGTATTTCTTTTACATCTCGGTTCGCTGTCTCTATGGCTTGAGCAAGATCCAACGCTTTTTCATACGTAAGCCCAGTCTCAGACAATAATCTCCGCTGCATTCGATCATCCATTATCCCGCAAACTAGCCTATCTCTCAGCATGTCTTTCAGGTTGTTGCCGTAATTGCAATCGTGTGCCAATTTCCGCAACACCGCTGCATAATCCAATACAGTCTCTCCCGGTTTTCTGTTCCATGAATTAAATTTGAAACGCTGTACAATCTCACTCGGTCTGGGATTGAAATGGTCCTTTAGCAAGGCCACTAAGTCAGCAAATGACCTGTCTCCAGGCTTTGCAGGACTGCATAAGTTTCTCATTAAACTATACGTCTGACTTCCCACGGAAGTGAGCAAAATAGCTCTCCTTTTTCCGACATCATTTATATCATTTGCTTCAAAGAAATGCATCAACACCTCACAGTATTCATCCCAGGTCTGCATCTGAACATCAAAAGCAGAGATCTTTCCTACCGTAGCGGCCATGATCCGTTATTCAGTGTTCCTTTTCTTTTTTTTTCTTCATCAAGATGTGATCTGTTTATACTCGTCGCCAATATGTGATATCCGAGTGGTAAGGTCAGAAACTGAGAGAAGCGAGATATTAGGAACAAACCCAACTGTTTATTTACACGGTGTAGCAGAGGAACATATCTCTTACAAGCTGGAGGCCAGGCACAATTCTTATTGCACGAGCACAAAATGGAGGATCAACCTCTGAGTCATACCCATAATGCAATGTCACATTACCGTGTTAACTGGTGTACCAGGACATTGAATACATGACCCATTACCTTAAATACTGGTGAATGTGAACCCTTAATATTTGGCTCCATCTGGTGGATAACTTAAACATTACATCCCAGATTACTATAACCCCCAATAGCGGGATCATACCCTATTTGCTCCTCAACTCTAACTAAATGGATTCTGTCCTTGTCCCCTCAAGAACACCTTCCCTTTCCAACAGTACAATGTCTTCCTTAATCAGCACAGCCACCCCACCTCCCTTTTTTGCTTCCCTATCTTTTCTGAACACCTTGTACCCTTGAATATTAAGTGCCCAGTTCTTATCGTTTTTAAGCCACATTTCCGTTATTGTCACAACATCATATTGCCACATGGCTAATTGTGCTTGTAGCTCAACACCCTTTTTCACCACACTTTGTGCGTTTATGTACATGCATTCTAAACCCATTTTTGAATTTTCCGTAGTCTTTCTTGGTCTGCTCCTATCTAATATGGTACTACTACTGCCTCTAGTACTATCTTCTCTAGTACTATCCAACACACTCACTCTTTTATGGACCTTATTCCTCTTTTCTTCTCCTATATGCTGGTGCCCACCCAACTGCCAAGCTAATTTAAACCCTCCCCAACAGCACTAACAAGCCTCCCTGCGAGAACATTGGTCCTGGCTCTGTTGAGGTGTAACCCGTCCGGCTTGTACAGGTCCCACCTTCCCCAGAAACAGTCCCAATGCCTCAGGAATCTAAAGTCCTCCCTCCTGCACCATCTCTCCAGCCACGCATTCATCTGTTCTATCTTCCTATTCCTGTACTCACTAGCAGGTGGCACTGGGAGTAATCCAGAGATTACTACCGTGATCTTCACCGCACGTTAATTACAAGAGAAATGCACGGAACAGCACCAACCGCTGGAAATGGCCTTCTTTGATCTGTCAACCATGAGGGATTATGGAGTGTCATCCTCAAATTCGACTGCCCTCAAAAATTTGTCACCATCCTCCGCCTGCTTCACGATGACATGCAAGCCGTGATCTTGACCAATGGTTCCACCAGAGACCCAATTTACGTACGGACCGAGGTCAAGCAAGACTGTTTCATTGCACCAACGCTCTTCTCATCTTCCTTGCTGCAATGCTCCATCTCACCCTCAGTTAGCTCCCAGCTGGAGTGGAGCTAATTTACAGAACAAATAGGAAACTGTTCAACCTCCGTCACCTCCAGTCCAAATCCAAGGTTGTCCCATCCTCTGTCGAATTACGGTATGCCGACGACGCTTGCGTCTGTGCTCACTCGGAGGTCGAACTCCAAACCATTGTCAACTCCTTCACCGAAGCATACGAGAGCATAGGCCTTACACTAAACATCCGTAAGACAAAGGTCCTTTACCAACCTGCCCCCACCACACAGTACTGCTCCCCGATTATCAACATCCATGACAAGGCCTTGGACAACGTGGACCACTTTCCATACCTCGGGAGCCTACTGTCAACAAGGGCAGATGTCGATGACGAAGTCCAACACCGCCTTCAGTGTGCCAGTGCAGCCTTCGGTCACCTGAGGAAGAGAGTGTTTGACGACCAGAACCTCAAACCCGGCATTAAGCTCATTGTGGTGTATGTGCCTTTAAGAGCAATTGTGGTGTATGTGCCTTTAAGAGCCCCAGGTGTGCGTAATGCCGGTAATTGCCACTTGGGCTATATAAGCCTATGTATTGTGTATATCCTTTAGAACCCCCCCCCAGACTTGCTTAGTAAATACCTATGAACCAACTCCTGTCTTCAGTGTCTTTATCTACACACGGACACTACAGTGGCGACGAAGTGGAAACGGACTTACCTGCAATTCGGCAGCACTTCAAGGACATCGATTCCTCCAGCGTCCAGAAGACTCAAGGAAGTAATAGAAACTGTGGTTTCACCAGCTGGCCAAGCTGGTGGCAGGTACTGCGCTAATCCTTCCTGGGCGTCAGGCTGGGGCTCCAGCGGCGGGCTCTACAGCTGAGACAGGCAGCGAAATCGGAGGCAAGCAATAACGGACTGGGAGGGTGCACTCGGGAGACGGCCGGCGCGGCAAGCAGGTCAGCGTTTAGACCTCCGTCGGGAACGAGTCTCCAACAGTGAATAAACGGAAACCACAGTAAAACAGCCTTGTTATCGGTAGCAGTGGCGGGAAAGCGCAGGAAGTGCCATATCGTTGCTACAGAGGAAAAGAAAAAAAAAAAGCGCGGGAAGCACCATATCTTTTTTTTGAAATGCCTAAGTCTGGCAATATTGATGCTTTTGATAACGAAACAGAACCTAACTTTGGCAATATTGATGTTTTTGATAACAAGATAGAGGATTGGACCACATATGTAGAAAGAGTGGAGGTGTTTTGCACCGCAAATGGAATAGAAGATGAAAAAAAAGCTTCAGTGCTTCTGGATCTAATGGGCGCAGAAACATACAAGCTGTTACGCAACTTAATCACTCCAGCCGAACCGATGGACAAGAATTTTGAGGAGATTGTTGATACCCTACACTGCCAATTCGAGGCAGGACTGGCAGATTCTCTGCAAGACAAATTCATCTGCGATCCCCTAAGTGTAGAAACACAGAAAAAGATATCTTCTGGAAAAGATTTAACACTGGACAAGGCTTTCAGTGCAATAGGAGCGGCAAAGATACAGCAAAGGCAACAGGACTTCGGCACCCATGAAATGACACGGGGTTTCGAGAGATGTTATCGCTGCGGCAGATCCAACCATGACCAGAGGGATTGCTGGTTCAAAGAAAAAGCATGCAGGCGATGCGGAAAGATGGGACACATTCCACGTGTATGCCGATCTGAAAATAAAAAATCCACTAACGGGAAAAGAATCAATAAGGAAAAGCACAGAAAGGTACAAATGATGACGGACAGTAGCTCCGAAGACCAGAAGAGCGATAGTGACTCCGGGAACAAGAGACTAAGCTCTCTCAAATTACATAATGTAATTGCCAATGAAGATTACCAGACCATTTGGGTTACCCTCATAATAGCAGGGTCCCCAGTTAAAATGGAGCTAGATACAGGATCAGCTCTAACCGTAATAAATCGACGAGATTACGAGAGGCTATTTTCGCATATACCTCTAAAAGACACATCCATTATCTTAAAAACATATACGGGGCAGAAAGTATACCCCAAAGGAAAAATAAAGGTGCCTGTGGTATACAACGGCAAAGAAATACAGAAGTTGTATTTATACATTCTACAAGATGGTGGTCCACCGTTGTTGGGACGTGAATGGATAAGGAAGATACGTTTAAACTGGCACTCCATTCAGGCACTGACGGTGACCAGTAAGGAAAAAAACAATGATGACATCATACCTGAACGATTAAAAGACATCTTGGCCAACGCCAAAGAAGTGTTTCAAGAGAAACTAGGAACCTTGAAAGGCATCACCGCCTCAATAAAAGTGGAAGAGGCAGCAATTCCAAAATTTTTTAAGGCAAGACCGGTGCCATACGCAATACGTCCGGCAGTCGAGGCAGAGCTGGAGAATTTGGAAAAGGCAGGCGTATTATCCAAAATAGATTGGAGTGAATGGGCAACACCCATCGTTCCAGTCATGAAAAAAGCATTGAAAAATAACTCTGAGGAACAGAGAAAAATTCGCATCTGTGGGGACTTTAAGGTGACTGTAAACCCGGTCCTTCACACGGTACAGTATCCTCTTCCGAGGACAGAAGATATTTTCGCCTCACTATCCGGAGGAAAACGTTTCACAAAAATTGACTTGGCACAGGCATATCTACAGATGGAGGTTGAGGAGACCTCTAAAAAGTATCTCACAATAAACACACACAAAGGCCTGTACCAGTACAATCGACTGGTTTTTGGAGTAGCATCAGCTCCAGCTATCTGGCAAAGAGCTATGGAGCAAGTCCTGCAAGGGATTCCGGGGACTCAGTGCTACCTAGACAACATCCTTATAACAGGAGAAAAAGACAACGAGCACCTTGCCAATTTGGAGCAGGTGCTCACTAGGCTGAAAGAACGGGGCCTACGAGCAAATCGCCCCAAGTGCGAATTTTTCCAAAATCAGGTATCATATTGTGGCCACATAATTAATAAGGAAGGGTTGCATAAGTCACCTGAAAAAATTGAAGCAGTTATAAAAGCCCCAGCACCTGAAAATGTTTCACAATTGAGGTCATTCCTGGGATTAATAAATTACTATCATAAATTTTTACCGAACTTATCAACTATTCTACACCCTCTTAATGATCTTCTACACACAGGAGTGATTTGGAAATGGAACGAAGACTGTAAACGTGCCTTCCATAAATGTAAAGACTTAATCACATCCGAGAAAGTTTGGCTCATTACAACCCATCACTACCAATCAGACTGGCGTGCGATGCATCCCCTTACGGCATAGGAGCGGTATTGTCGCATAGATTCCCTGATGGCTCGGAACGGCCGATAGCTTTTGCGTCACGCTCGTTGAACTCAGCTGAGCGTAACTATTCCCAGATAGACAGGGAAGCACTCAGCCTGGTATGGGGAGTGAAGAAATTCAACCATTACCTACACGGACAAAAATTTACCTTGCTGACTGACCATCAACCCCTCATCTCCATATTCAACCCTAAGAAAGGTGTCCCCATTATGATGGCACAAAACTACAGAGGTGGTCCCTTTTTCTAGGGGCGCACCAATACAACATTGAATACAAAGGGTCAAAACAGCATGGGAATGCTGATGGTTTATCGCGCCTGCCGTTGCCAATGATAGAAGAGGCACCTACAGTAGACCCAGTAGAGATATTCCACTCTACCATAGTGGAATGTCTACCGGTGACAAATTCTGCCATTGAAAGGGAGACAAGAAATGACCCTACTCTCTCACGGGTCTACGATTTAACAATGAAGGGATGGCCAGCACATGGCGAACCACTGTTGCCAGCATTCTCGCAAAGAAGAGAACAGCTGTCAGTGTGCCGAGGAACCTTGATGTGTGGATCCAGAGTGGTGATTCCACCCAAACTCCAGGATAAAGTGCTAAAGGAGCTTCACGAGGGGCATCTGGGTGGAGTGAAAATGAAGAACCTAGCTAGGGCGTTTGTATGGTGGCCAGGTATCGATGGAGACATCGAAGACATGACCAAGAGCTGCCTAGGATGCCAGAAGGTCCAAAATGCTCCGCCACAGGCCCCTCTACATCCATGGGAGTGGCCCTCATCTCCCTGGCAAAGGGTGCACATCGACTTTGCTGGTCCATTTATGGACTCAATGTTCTTAATCGCAGTTGATGCACACACCAAGTGGCCGGAGGTAATAAAGATGTCCTCCACCACCATGGAAAAAACCATCACAGTATTAAGGACCATATTTGCCAGGAATGGGCTGCCGGAACAGATATGTTCTGATAATGGACTGCAATTTGTGTCCGAAGAATTCAGAAAGTTCTTAAAGAACAATGGGGTAAAGCACTACACGTCCGCCCCATACCATCCCGCCACCAATGGATTGGCTGAAAGGTTTGTCCAGACCTTTAAGAAGGCCATAAAGGCCATGGGTAATGAAGACATAAAACTTCAGCACAAGGTGGATAACTTCTTATTTGCATATAGGAATGCAACACATATGGTTACAAACCAAACTCCCGCCATGATGTTCTACAATAGAAACCTAAGATGCCGGCTGGATTTGGTCAAGCCCAACATCCGAAGGGACGTGGAGAACCGGCAGTTTCAGGGCATGAATGAAAGGCCAACTAGGGCCTTCCAGATAGGCCAACCGGTTTTGGCCCGGGACTACCGTACCGAGAAATGGCAGCCTGGAACTATCTGCACACGACTAGGACCACTGATGTATACCGTGGACATCGGAGAAAGCATAATAAGGCGCCATGCTGACCAAATCATCAAGTCATCCGAAAAGGGACAACCTACACCACCACGCTATACATCTAACGATGAGGTAGAGATACCCATATCTACCTCCGATCCAGTGATACTGGAACTCGATGAACCCGACACTGGCCTTCAAGCCGAATCAGCCTTGCCAGAAGAACCTACTACACCACCAGAAACTACTACACCCCCGAGGCGTTATCCGGACCGAGTCAGGAAGCCTCCTGAGAGACTAACTTATAATTAATTAATACAGCAATGTATATTATTTTGCATATAACATGTAATTAATAATTACTTAAAATATGATGTACTAGTTAGCTAGAAGGGGAGGAATTGTGGTGTATGTGCCTCTAAGAGCAATTGTGGTGTATGTGCCTTTAAGAGCCCCAGGTGTGCGTAATGCCGGTAATTGCCACTTGGGCTATATAAGCCTGTGTATTGTGTATATCCTTTAGAACCCCCCCCAGACTTGCTTAGTAAATACCTATGAACCAACTCCTGTCTTCAGTGTCTTTATCTACACACGGACACTACACTCATGGTCTACAGAGCAGCAGTGATACCTGCCCTACTGTATGCCTCAGAGACATGGACCATGTACAGCATGCACCTCAAAGCACTGGAGAGGTACCACCAGCGCTGCCTCCCCAAGATCCTGCTAATCCATTGACAGGATAGGCGCACCAACGCCAGTGTTCTCGCTCAGGCCAACATCCCCAGCATCGAAGCCTTGACCATGTTCAATCAGCTCCGATGGATGGGTCACATCGTCTGCATGCCCGATACGAGACTCACAAAACAAGTGCTCTACTTGGAGCTCCGACACGGCAAGAGAGCCCCAGGTGGGCAGAGGAAACGCTTCAAGGACACCCTCAAAGCCTCCTTGAAAAAGTGCAGCATCCCCACCGACACCTGGGAATCCTTGGCCCAAGACCACACAAAGTGGAGGGGAAGCATCCGGGAAGGCGCTGAACACCTTGAGTCTCTTCGCCGGGAGCAAGCGCAAGGAGCGCATGTCAACCCAAGCACCCCACCCACCCGCTCCTTCAACCACCATCTGCCCCACCTGTGACAGAGACTGAAGGTCCCGCATTGGACTCATCAGTCACCTGAGAACTCATTTTTAATGTGGAAGCAAGTCATCCTCGGTTCCGAGGAACTGCCTAAGAAGACGGACTACCTTTGAGGTCCTGCTTTTTAATCTCTCTCCTAGCTCCCTAAACTTTGCCTGCAGGACCTCATCCCTCTTTCTGCCTATGTCGTTGTCCTACAGCCACTTGGTGACATCCCTGACTCTGGCACCAGGGACGCAACATACCATCCTGGAGTCACGTCTACATCCGCAGAAACGCCTGTCTGCCCCCCTAACTATCGAATCCCCTACCACTATTGCTCTTTCACTCTTCTTCCTCCCCCCCCTGTGCAAATGAGCTACCAGTGGTGCCATGGACTTGACCCTGGCTGCACTCACCAGAGGAACCATCGCTCTCACCAATACTCAGAACAGATGCACTCCGGGGACTCCTGCATTACCTGCCTAGTCCTCCTCTTCTGTCTGGCGGTCACCCATTCCCTCTCTGGCTGCATACTCTTAAGCTGTGGGGTGACCACGTAACTCTTATAAATATAAAAAAATACACTCACCAGCTACCCACCAATCAGCTTCCCTTGTGCTGACGTCACTTTTTTTACTCTGGTGTCACTTTTTCAAAAACTGCCTCTGTTGAGTTGCTGCCACTCCTTTTATCTGCTCCGCTCTCGCTTTGCTCCCTCCAGGTCCACTCCTGGTCTCAGACTCCTACTGCTCCTTTTATCTGCTCCGCTCTCGCTGTGCTCCCTCCAGGTCTGCTCCTTCCGGTACACATTAGTGTAAAATGAATAGGGGGTGCAGAATTCTTAAAATGCATTCAGGAGAACTTTTTTAGCCAGTACATAACATGTCCAATAAGAGAGGGGGCAGTTCTGGACTTAGTTTTAGGGAATGAAGCTGGGCAGGTGGAAGGGGTATCAGTGGTAGAGCATTTTGGTGGTAGTGATCATAATTCAGTTAGGTTTAGCATAGTTATGTAAAAGGACAAAGATAGCCCAGGTGTCAAAGTTCTAGCTTGGGGATAGGCCAATTTTATGAAGCTGAGATGTGATTTAGCAAAAGTGGACTGGAAACTGCTATTTGAAGGTAAATCAGTGTCGGAGCAGTGGGAGGCATTCAAGAAGGTGATAGTGAGGGTCCAGAGCAAATACGTTCCTACAAAAAAAAAGGGTGGGACTCCCACATCTCGATCCCCCTGGATATCAAGGAGCATACAGGGTAGAATAAGGAAAAAAAGGGAAGCTTTTGTCAGATACCGAGAGCTCAATACTACAGAAAGTCTAGAGGAGTATAGAAAGTGCAGGGGTGAAATTAAAAAGGAAATTAGGAAATCAAAGAGGGGGCATGAAAAAATATTGGCAAGTAAAATCAAGGAAAGCCCAAAGATATTTATAAATACATAAAGAGTAAGAGGATAACTAAGGAAAGAGTAGGACCTATTAGAGACCAGAAAGGTAACCTATGTGTTGAGGTGGAAGACGTGGGTATGGTTCTTAATGAATACTTGTCTGTCTTCACAGAAGAGAGGGACGATGCAGACATTGTAGTTGAGGAGGAGTGTGAACTATTAGATGGGATAAACATAGAGAGAGAGGAAGTATTAAGAATTTAGCACCTTTGAAAGTAGATAAATTGCCAGGCCTGGATGAAATGTATCCCAGGCTGTTAAGAGAGGAAATAGCGGAGGCTCTGACCATCATTTTTCAATCCTCTCTGGCTACAGGCGTAGTGCCAGAGGACTGGAGGACTGCTAACATTGTGCCATTGTTTAAAAAGGCAGAAAGGGATAGACTGAGTAATTACAGGCCAGTCAGCCTAACCTCGGTGGTGGGAGAATTATTGGAAAAGATTCTGAGGGACAGTATAAATCATCATTTAGAAAGTTACATATTAATCAAGGACAGTCAGCATGGATTTGTTAAGGGAAGGTCGTGTCTGACTATCTTGATTGAATTTTTTGAGGAGGTAACAAGGAAGGTCAATGAGGGTAGTGCATTTGATGTAGTCTACACAGATTTTAGCAAGGCCTTTGACAAGGTCCCACGTGGCAGGTTGGTCAAAAAGTGTAAATCCCATGGGATCCAAGGAAAAGTGGCAAGTTGGATCCAAAAATGGCTCAGTGGCAGGAAGCAAAGTGTAATAGTCGACAGTTTTTGTGATTGGAAGGCTATTTCCAGTGGGATTCCACAGGGCTCAGTACTAGGTCCCCTGCTTTTTGTGGGATATATCAGTGATTTAGACTTCAATTTAGGGGGCATGATTAAAAAGTTTGCAGATGATACAAAAATTGGCCATGTGGTTGCTAATGAGGAAGATAGCTGCAGACTGCAGGAAGATATCAATGGACTGGTCAGGTGGGCAGAATTGTGGTAAATGGAATACAATTTGGAGAAGTGTGAGGTAATGCATTTGGGGAGGGCTAACAAGGCGAGGGAATGGACAATAAATGGTAGGGTACTAAGAAATGTAGAGGAACAGAGGGACCTTGGAGTGCATGTCCACAGATCCCTGAAGGTAGCAGGACAGGTAGACAAGGTGGTTAAGAAGGCACACAGAATACTTTCCTTTATTAGCTGAGGAACAGAACATAAGAGCAGAGGTTATGCTAGAACTGTATAAAACACTAGTTAGGCCACAGCTAGAATACTGTTTACAGTTCTGGTCACCACATTACAGGAAAGATGTGATTGCACTAGAGAGGGTACAGAGGAGATTTACAAGGATGTTGCCAGTACTGGAGAATTTTAGCTATGAGGAATGATTGGATAGGCTGGGGTTGTTTTCTTTGGTACAGAGGAGGCTGAGGGGAGACTTAATTGAGGTGTATAAAATTATGAAGTGCCTAGATAGAGTGGATCGGAAGCACATTTTTCCCTTGGCAGTTGGGACTAACCAGGGGGCATAGATTTAAAGTAATTGGTAGAAGGATTAGCGGGGAGTTGGGGAGAAATCTTTTCATTCAGAGGGTGGTGGGGGTCTGGAACTCACTGCCTGAAAGGTTGGTAGAGGCAGAAACTCTCATCAAATTTTAAAAGTGTTTGGATATGCACTTGAAGTGCCGTAACCTGCAAGGCTACGGACCAAGAGCTGGAAAGTGGGATTAGGCTGCATAGCTTTTTTTCGACCGGCACGAACATGATGGGTTGAATGGCCTCCTTCTGTGCTGTAAATTTCTATGATTCTATCTTGGTAAACCTCCTCTGTATCATCTCCAAAGCCTTAACACCCTTCATAAAATGTGGTGCCCAGAATTGTACACAATACTCCAGCTGAAGCCTAACAAATGATTTGTAACAGTTTAGCATGACTTCCATGTTTTTGTATTCAATGCCTCTATTTACAAAGCCAAGTATCCCATACGCTTTCTTACCCGCCTTATCAACTTGCCCTGCCACCTTCAAAGATTTGTGAATATGCACCCCCAGGTCCCTTTGCTTTTGCAACCCCTCAACATAGTTCAATTTACATTATGCTGCCTCTCCATGTTGCATCACTTCACACTTATCCATATTAACTCGCATCTGCCATGTGTCTGCTCATTTCACCAGTCTCTCTGTCCTCCTGAAGTCTGCTATGATCCTCCTCACTATTTACTACATTGCCAAGTTTTGTATCATCCGCAAAATTGTACTCCCTATACCGAAGTCCAGGTCATTTATATATAACAAGAAAAGCAATGGTCCTAATACCGATCCCTGGGGGACCCCACTGCATTCTTGTCTCCAATCAGAAAAGCATCTGTTCACCACTGCCTCCTATCCCTTAGCCAAATACGTACCCAAGTTACCGTCATCCCTTTAATTCCATGTGCTTCTATTTTCTAAATAAAAAGAAAGTCTATATGTACAACATCTACTGCACTACCTTCATCAACCCTCTCTGTTACTTCATCAAAGAACTCAATCAGTTAGACACAATCACTTATTAACCCTTGCTTCTCCAAGTGAGAATTCATTTTATCCTTGATAATGGTGTCTAGTCGTTTTCCCACCACTGACATTAGACTGATTGGCCTGTAGTTACCAGGTTTATCTCTCTCCCCTTTTTTGAATAGGGGTGTAACATTTGTAATCCTCCAGTCCTCTGGCACCACTCCCATATCCAAGGAGGATTGAAAGATTATGGTTAGAGCTTCTGCTATCTCCATCCTTGGTTCGCGCAACAACCTAGGATGCATCCCATACAGACTGGGTGACTTGTTAACTTTGAGTGATGCCAACCTATTTAGTACCTCCTTTCCATCTATTTTTATCCTATCCAATATTTCTACTCCCTCCTCTTCTACTGCGACATTAATTTCACAAGAAGATTTCCTTCTTTATCCCTAATCGGCCCCACCATTCCTTTAACTATCCTCTTACATTTTTATGTTTATAAAAGAATTTTGGGTTCCCTTTTATGTTACCTTACCCGCTAATCTTTTCTCATATTCTCTATTTGCCTATCTTATATCCTTTTTCAATTTCTCCCTGCACTTTCTGTATTCTGCTTGGTTTCCTACTGTATTCTGTACCTGACATTTGTCATAAACCCTTTTCTGCTTTATTTTAATCTCTATTTCCTTTGTCATCCAGGGAGCTCTCGCGTTGGATGCCCTATCCCTTACAGTGTGAAGCCCTGATCTTGGCTGCACTGCCTCCCATGGTGGAATAGCCCTTACAGTGTGAAGCCCTGATCTTGGCTGCACTGCCTCCCATGGTCGAATAGCCCTTACAGTGTGTAAAGTGGTGAATGTGCATGTGAGTTTCATGAAAGGCCCATAGGTGTTGGATGAGGGCTGGGCATTGGGGCTTTCAGGACCTTTGGGCCATAAAGTGAGGAGCACATGCAGGGATGAAGAGGATACTGGAAAGGGTACTCACCCTGACAACCCGAGTGAGGTCGTTGAACTTCTTCCTGCATTGCACAGGGGTCCTAGGTATCATGCTGCTGGAGGTCACTCTGTGTGCCACCTCCCTACAAGCTTTTCGATATTCGTTGGGCAGCGGCCTCCTGCCACTGTTCGGAAACAGGATAGATCGCCTGCACTCCACTGCGCCAACCAGAACCTTCAGGGCCCCCTCACTGAACCGCTGCGCTCGCTCCCTGGCCCTCTCCATGGTTCTAGGCGTTACAATGTCACAGCAGGTCTGTCCAGGCCGAGAATCAGGGCTCCAATGTGCAGGGCATGGCTGCAAGCCAAATCGACCCTCCCCCTTTAAGAGGTGACCGGCGCCAGCGTGTCTGCCTGCAATCGCTAACTGGCCGCACCTGCGCTGTGCCCGCCCTCGGTGGTAGCACCTCGCCTCTCCGGCTTAGCGCCTTAGGATAGTCGTGCAGCGCCTGCTTTAGTGCACCAAGAACCTCTTGGGGCGAAGCAAGTCAATTTCGCTGAAGGTGGCGATAATTTGCACCGGGCGCTAAATTTAGCGCACGCTCGACTATAGCGCCCCAAACGTGGCGATACTGAATTTCTAGGCCTTAATGTTTAAGTATGCATTATATTTGTTCATATTGAAATCTATCTGCTATTGCTTAGCCTATCTCTTTGAATTTAATTATGTTTTGCTCATATTCATCACTTGGCCACATAGCATAGTGTTAACAACAAATTTTATGATTGTACAAGAAGTGATTCATGTGATTAATGAATAATATGTAAAACAAAGGGCCCAGAACAGACTTTTGCAGAACTCTACTAGTCAGTCCTAATATTGGCATCTAATTTCTATTGCCAAGCCTATTTTCAATACACCAATTAAGTCACCATTAATTTCGCAAGCCTTATCCTTATTTAAGCACCTCATATGTGGAACTATATGAACTGTTTCTGAAAATCGAAGTGGATTAAATTATTTCCATTGGCTACCCTTCATCCATTACTTCATTTATATCCTTCAAGTAATTAGGCATGATGTATTGCTTATAAATCCTTGCTAATACACTTTATGGCCTTTGTGCGCTTAGATAAACATTGATAGCATCTTGTGCATTTTCCCCACCATCAATGATAACCTGTTCTAAAATTCCCAGGTTCATGCCTTGAGTTTTTGTATAGGGATAAGATTACTATACTCCAGTCTTCCTGTGCATTTATGGACGGACCCTAGCATATTTACTGACTCATTTCCTTGAGGATTCTTAAATGTATTCCGTCAAGTTCATGTGCTTTGTAGATATTATGGAGAGAATATTACTGGCTTTAAGCACTTTAGACAGTTATTTTGTGGTAAGATTGAAAGATGATAAAAAAGACTAAAATTGTATTGACATTTGTCTGCTGTTATAGATAAAACATGACTTGTAACTTCAATAAAGTGTGTCATGTAACTATTTGGAATTTACAATTTTACTAACATTAATTTAATCTACCTTCATCTCCCCATAATAGTGTGTAATTATCAAAGATTTGCTGCCTGTTAAACTTATTTTAGAATTTACAAACTAATGTTAATACTGCCTAAATATAATTTAATGCTTCAAATACATTTTCTTCATGTGTGAGTTGGAATAAAAAGGACCAGCAGTTGAGAAATTACTCCTCCCCCTTAATTCTTCACAGCATATTCTTTTTCTGAACTTTACACATGTTATACATTGCTAAACCAAAATGATTGATTAGGAATTTGCCATAGTTTTCATTTTGAATATGAAGAATTCATTTAACCACACCTATCATTTCATAATCCTTCATAATATTTCTACTGCGCTTATTCATTGGATGACCTATTGGGTCTTTAACATGGCATCTACTATGCTATTTAGACTGACAGTTCAGTGCAGCACTGAGGGTGTGCTGAATTGTCAAAGCTGCTGCCTTTGGATGATATGTTAAACTGAGGCCTACACCCAGGACTCTGCCCCCCAACTCCCCAGTGCTTGTACGCAGCAACACATTCCTCCCCTCCTAACAGACCCTGGGGTTTTCAGTGATCTCAAACACTGTGTTTACTAAGGAGGTGAATGCTGACAAAATATCGGTAAAAGTGGAAAAGGTAGAAGCAATGGAAGGGGTGAAAATCGATAGACAGGATGTACTAGAAAGGCTGGGTATGCTTAGAGTGGACAAGTCGCCTGGTCCAGATGGCTTGTATCCTAGGTTGCTAATGGAATTGGGGGAGGAGATAGTGGAAGGGCTTGCCATAATTTTCCAATCTTCCCTAGCTGCGGGGGAGGTGCCTGACAATTGGAAAGTGGCAAATGTGAGGGTGTAAGGACAATCCTAGTAACTACAGGCCGGTCAGTTTAACATCAGTGGTGGGTAAAGCTTCAGAAACAATAATCAAGGAAAAAATTAACAGTCACTTGGAGAGGTTTAAGCTAATTAAGGCACAGATTTGTAAAAGGCAGATCATGTTTGACTAATCTAATTGAATTTTTTGATGAAGTAACAGGATTGAAGAAGGGAATGCAATGAATGTTGTCTACATGGATTTTTGGAAGGCGTTTGACAAAGTACCACATAGAAACATAGAAACATAGAAGATAGGAGCAGGAATAGGCCATTCGGCCCCTCGAGCCTGCTCCGCCATTCAATGCGATCATGGCTGATCATCCAAATTCAGTACCCGGTCCCTGCTTTCTCCCCATACCCCTTGATCCCTTTAGCTTTAAGAAATATATCCAACTCCTTCTTGAATATATTTAATGTATTGGCCTCTACTGCCTTCTGTGGTAGAGAATTCCACAGGTTCACCACTCTCTGGGTGAAGAAATTCCTCCTCATTTCTGTCCTAAATGGCCTACCCCTTATCTTTAGACTGTGACCCCTGGTTCTGGACTCCCCGACCATCGGGAACATCCTTCCAGCATCTAGTCTGTCCAGTCCTGTCAGAATTTTATAAGTTTCAATGAGATCCCTCTCATTCTTCTAAACTCCAGCGAGTACAAGCCCAATCGTCCCAATCTCTCCTCATACGTCATTCCTGCCATCCCAGGTATCAGCCTGGTGAATCTTCGCTGAACTCCTTCCATGGCAAGAACTGGTTAACAAAATTGAGGCTCATGGAATAGGTGGGTCAGTGGCAGCTTGGATAAGGAATTGGCTTAAGGACAGAAAACAGCGAGTTATGGTAAATGGCTGTTATTCAGACTGGAGGATGGTAGACAGTGGTGTTCCCCAAGGGTCAGTGCTGGGCCACTGCTTTTTTTGATAAAAATAAATGACCTGGATATTGGAATACAGAGTAGAATTTCTAAATTTGCCAATGACACCAAACTTGGGGGTGTGGCAAACAGTGAGGATGATACCAATTGACTGCAACAGGATGTACAATGGCTAGCAGAATGGGCAGACAAGTGGCAGATGGAATTTAATACAGAGAAGTGTGAGGTGATGCATTTTGGCAGAAGGAACAGGGAGAGGCAAAAAACGCTTAATGGTACAGTTTTAAAGTGTGCAGGGACAGAGGGACCTGGGAGTTATAGAGTCATAGAGTCATAGAGTAATACAGCACGGATAGAGGCCCTTCGGCCCATCGTGTCCACGCCGGCCATCAAGCCCTGTCTAATCTAATCCCATATTCCAACATTTGGCCCGTAGCCTTGTATGCTATGGCATTTCAAGTGCACATCCAAATGCTTCTTAAATGTTGTGAGGGTTTCTGCCTCCACAACCCTTTCAGGCAGTGAGTTCCAGACTCCAACCACCCTCTGGGTGAAAAAGTTCTTTCTCAAATCCCCTCTAAACCTCCCGCCCTTTACCTTGAATCTATGCCCCCTAGTTATTGACCCCTCTACTAAGGGAAAAAGCTCCTCAGCATCCATCCTATCTATGCCCCTCATAATTTTGTACACCTCAATCATGTCCCCCCTCAGCCTCCTCAGCTCCAAGGAAAACAAACCCAACCTGCCCAGTCTCTCTTCATAGCTGACGCGCTCCAGCCCTGGTAACATCCTGGTGAACCTCCTCTGCACCCTCTCTAACGCGATCACATCCTTCCTGTAGTGTGGCGACCAGAACTGCACACAATATTCCAGCTGTGGCCTAACCAGTGTTTTATACATATGTCCTTGAAGGTGGCAGGACATATTGAGAGAGTGGTTAGCAAAGCATATGGGATCTTGGGCTTCATAAATAGAGGCATTGAGTACAAAAGTAGAGAAGTTATGCTGAACCTTTATAAAGCGCTGGTTAGGCCACAACTGTAGTATTGCGTCCAGTTCTGGTCACCACACTTTAGGAAGGATGTGAAGGTCCTTGAGAGGGTGCAGAGGAGATTTACCAGAATGGTTCCGGGGATGGGAGATCTTAGCTACAAGGACAGGTTAGAGAAGCTGGATTTGTTTTCATTAGAGCAAAGGAGGTTGAGGGGTGATTTGATAGAGGTGTACAAGATTATGGTATGGATAGGCTAGACGGGAAAGGCTGTTCCCACTAGTTGATGTTACAAGGACTAGGGGACACCGATTTAAGGTATTGGGTGTAGGATTTTGCAATAATTTCGAAATTTCCTACAGTTCTGAAGATTAATTTTGATTAAAAAATACCTGGGTAATATACCTTTAAAAATCCAGGGGATCAAAATGGCCGCCAGACCGCATGGCAAAAGACAAAGGACTTGAAAAGGCAGCTTGTGTGTGTGTCTGTGAAAAAGGTGAAGATCAAAGATGGCTGACCAGACTGCCAATCAAAGGCAGTTCAGGGAGTTTCCCCTCCCTGCAGAGACAATCGATGTGTTTACAGAAACTGCTACACAAAGGATTAACCACTTGAGACTGGTTTCAGTCTGACCACAAGGACAATGACTTTCTGTTTACAATACCTTCAAGGCTATTTACTCAAGCAATCAAGGAAATGGACACATTTCAAACCACTGCAGCTTTATTCGAAAGCCCATCACAGACAATTGAAGACACATTTAAAACTGAAAAGGAACAGTTTAAACGAATGGGTAATTCATCCAAACCCATCCTAGACAATGGGGCAGCTTGGATCCCTTTTGTTTTAGCCCAGATACATCCGGATCTGGGCGGGAACATTTCGGCCCCAAATTGGGGTATAAAAGATAGCTTCTCAGAAGCCATCTCTCTCTCTGTGGCCTCGCCTCCGTGCTCTTTTGTTAGAACTGTGATTTTAGTCGATCTTCCCTCGTTGTGTCCATTCTCTCCCCTATTAAAGTAACTATTTAAGTACTATTTAAGTACACTGGCCAACGTCAGGTCACTAGAAAACAAAATGGATGAGATCAAACTTGATCTCTCCTCACAGAAAAGGACAAAGGAATGCTGCGCCATGATCTTCACAGAGACCTGGTTGAACAACGGCATCCCTGACACCACCATCCAACTAGAAGGATGCACGATCTTCCACGCCGACAGAACTGCAGACTCCGGTAAGAGCAAGGGAGGCAGTTTGTGCATTTACACTAACAATGCCTGGTGCACTAACACGGACATAATCGATAGATCCTGCTCGGCTGATTTGGAATTCCTCATGGTAAGGTGCAGACCCTTCTACCTGCCTCAGGAATTCACGGCTGTTATCATCACTGCGGTCTACATCCCACCACACGCTAATGCCAAACTAGCACTGAAGGACCTCTACAGGGCCATCAGCGAACAACAAACTGCGTACCCAGACGGAGCTTTTATCATCGCGGGGGACTTCAATCACATAAACCTAAAAACTGTACTACCGAAATTCCACCAGAATGTTTCCTGCCCCACAAGAGGGGAGAACACATTGGATCAAGTCTACACGAGCATTGTAGACGCTTATAAGGCCATTCCTTGCCCCCACCTTGGGAAGTCTGACCACCTCTCCCTGTTTCTAGCCCCGGCATACAAACCGCTCATCAAAAGAGGGAGAACATCAGTGAGAGCAGTGAAAGTATGGCCAGAGGGGGCAGTATCGGAGCTTCAGGATTGCTTCGAACGTACTGATTGGGGCATGTTTGCCCATAATGACATTGAGGAATACGCATCCACAGTGCTATTCTACATTAACAGCTGCGTCGAGGTCGTCACGACCCATAAAAATATCAGGACATACCCCAACCAGAAACCCTGGATGAACAGAGAGGTCCGCTCACTGTTGAAAGCACGCGACGCAGCATTTAAATCTGGCGACGCGGCGGCTTACAGTGCAGCTAGGACCAACCTAAAAAAGGGTATCAGGACTGCCAAAAGGAAACAGACACTGCAGATAGAGGATCATTTCCACAACAACTCGGACCCCTGGCGCATGTGGCAAGGCATCCAGTCCATCACTGACTACAAGGGCAAAAACACCAGCCCCTCGGTTAGCGTTGCCTCCCTTCCGGAGGAGCTTAACAACTCCTACACTCGCTTCGACAGGGACAACAGGGAGCCGGCTACCAAAGCCTTGCCACCCCCGGAAGACCAGGTGCTCACTCTGTCGACCTCCGACGTAAGGGGTGTTCTACGCGGAGTGAACACACGAAAGGCTGCTGGACCGGATAGCATCCCTGGACGGGTACTCAAGGAATGTGCTGATCAGCTGGCTGATGTCTTCACCGCCATCTTCAATCTGTCATTGGCCCAGGCAGTAGTCCCTACATGCTTCAAGACCGCTACCATTATTCCTGTGCCAAAACAAACGGCTGTGACGTGCCTGAACGACTATCGACCTGTCGCACTCACACCCATCATAATGAAGTGTTTCGAGAGACTGGTCCTGGCTCACATCAAAGCCAGTGTTCCCGCCTCTCTTGACCAACACCAGTTTGCCTATCGTGCAAACAGATCAACGGAGGATGCAATCACAACTGCTCTACACTCGGCACGGAATCACTTAGATGGTAAGGAGACCTACATCAGAATGCTGTTCATAGACTACAGCTCAGCATTCAACACTATCGTCCCCAACAAGCTGGCCACCAAACTCCAAACTCTTGGCCTGAACACTTCCCTCTGCAACTGGACCCTGGACTTCCTAACAAACAGACCCCAGTCTGTCAAATTAGGTAACCACACCTCCCCCCCCCGACCCTGAACACGGGGGCCCCACAAGGATGTGTGCTGAGCCCCCTCCTCTACTCCCTCTTCACCCACGACTGCGTGGCTGTTCATGGTTCCAACACCATCATCAAGTTTGCGGATGATACCACGGTAGTAGGCCAGATCACCAACAACGATGAGTCAGCCTACAGGGAGGAGGTCCAGCATCTCGTGAAGTGGTGCGCTGATAACAACCTGGCCCTTAACATCAAGAAAACCAAAGAAATCATTGTGGACTTCAGGAAGTCTAAAGGCGGAAGTCACCCCCCCCATCCACATCAATGGGGCTGTGGTGGAAAGGGTGGACAGCTTTAAGTTCCTCGGAGTCCACATCACGGAAGACCTCTCCTGGTCCCGCAATACCTCCTCTCTGGTGAAGAAGGCCCAGCAGCGCCTATATTTCCTAAGGAGGCTGAAGGGATGTAACCTGTCACCCCTGATCCTCTCTAACTTTTACCGCTGCACAATAGAGAGCATCCTGACAAACTGTATCACAGTATGGTATGGCAGCTGTAGCTACTATGACCGGAAAGCCCTGCAGCGGGTAGTCAAAACTGCCCAACGCATTACCGGCACCCGGCTACCGACCATAGAGCACATATACCAGAAACGCTGTTTACGGAGGTCACGGTCCATCATCAAAGACCCTACCCACCCCAGCCACAGTCTGTTCGCCCTCCTGCCATCTGGGAGACGCTACAGATGCATTTGCACCCGTACGACCAGATTTAGGAACAGCTTCTTTCCCAGGGCTGTCATCCTACTGAACTCCACAAATAAACTCTAAAGCCTGCACATCTGCCAATGCACTTTATTATGGTTATGTTTATGTTAATGTATTACAAGCCAAATGTATGTTGAATGTTTAAATGTCTTAATCTAAATGTACACTCTCGGGAGCCGCAAGCCTACATTTCGTTGTACTGCACTTGTGCACTAACAATGACAATAAAAGTTGATTTGATTTGATTTTAACTGTTGCACTAGCAGATAAGGCTGTAGTGAACACTGAGAGTAGCTGTACTAAAGTGCTGTTTTAAGTAAAAGCCACTAAGCAAAGGTGCTGTGGTGAGCAAGGTGCTTCAGTATTTAAAGGTGCTGTATATTTTAATAAAGGAGTGTTGCACTGAGCAGAGAAGTGCTTCAGTGGACACTGAGTGGCTGTATTTAAAAGTGCTGTATTTTAATAAAGGAGTGTCGCACTGAGTAGAGAAGTGCTCCAGTGGACACCGAGTGGCTGTATTTAAAAGTGCTGTATTTAAAAGGGAGTGTTGCACTGAGCAAAGAGCGCTCTAGTGGACACTAAGTGTACTGCGTTAAGCAAAAGTGCTGTACCAGGCATAGCTGTGCTGTATCGATTTTTAAGTTGTTTCTTTTTGTTTCAATAAATACTGATCTGTTTTGCACCCAAACCACGAGTCACATTTTTCCGTCCACATCGCTACCGAATAAGTCCGGCGGTCAGAACCAGGAATAGGGGAGCGCTTCGAAACCGCACGGGGGTCCCTGGAGCAGCTCAGAGGCTTCTGACTGGCCAGAGACAATAACCCCAACCCCGCTGTTAATTCCTACATGGGCAAGTGATACAGGGGGGATGTGAGGAAAAACTTTTTTACGCAGCGAGTGGTGATGACCTGGAATTCGCTGCCGACGGAAGTGGTGGAAGCGGACACACTCCATGTTTTCAAGGGGAGACTGGATAGGCACTTGAGGGAAATAAACTTGCCGGGCTACGGGGATAAAGTGGGGAAATGGGACTGATTGGATTGTTCTACAGAGAGCTGGCACGGACTCAATGGGCCAAATGGCCCCCTTCTGTGCCATATGACTCTGGGGGTGATTTTGCCAGTAGGAACGTGATGGAGGTAGTCCCACCTCCATCGATGTCCGGCCAACCCACACTATTTTTCCTTGACCTTGTTAAGCCCGCCCAGCGGGCTTAGCAGGCAAATTATGGGAAAGCCGGTTACATAGAAACATAGAAGATAGGAGCAGGAGTAGGCCATTCGGCCCCTCGAGCCTGCTCCGCCATTCAATGCGATCATGGCTAATCATCCAAATTCAGTACCCTGTCCCTGCTTTCTCCCCATATCCCTTGATCCCCTTAGCCTTAAGAAATATATCTAACTCCTTCTTAAATATATTTAATGAATTGGCCTCAACTGTCTTCTGTGGTAGAGAATTCCATAGGTTTACCACTGTCTGGGTGAAGAAATTCCTCCTCATCTCAGTCCTAAATGGCTTACCCCTTATCCTTAGACTGTGACCCCTGGTTCTGGACTCCCCCGCCATCAGGAACAGCCTTCCTGCATCTAGTCTGTCTAGTCCTGTTAGAATTTTATGGGGTCGATTTTAACTGAGCTGTGAGGCGGGCTTTGAGACGTGCGGGGGGTTAAAATCGCTAAAACTGATGGGCGGGACACCCCCGCCTGGTTCCCGACACCGAGCCATTTTAACCCAGGCGTGTCTGATGGTCCCGAATCAGTCCCGCCTCCAACAGGCGGGACTGGTCTTTAAGGCCCTCAATCAGCAATAATTGGCCTTTATAATGCCATTTTAACAGGCCCTTGCATTTTTAACCCTTTTCCCACATAAAACATGCCTGGTGGGGATCAGCTGCAGGTCAACCATTAAAGAGGAGATTTGATCAGTCATCATTTGCAGGTGGCAGGACTTTGTTGTTTCAGGCCTGGGGCAACTTTTACCAGGCTTAACCACACCTGTGGAAGGTTGGAGCCTCACACACATCTCCAGTGTGAACTCCTGGGAAACCCCTCTCGCCACCCTCACTCAGCGCTTCCTCAGCGGAGGCATATGCCAAAAGCATGGGAGCCATTTTTCTCCTTCCGTTCTTGGCATTAGAGGAGCTCGAGCACCAGGCGCGGCAGCAGCAGAACCAGGAACAACAGCAGCAGCAGCAGGAGCGACAGGCTGCTGCTCACCTACCTGAGGCAGCACAGGCCAGAAGGGGCCAGCGCATGGAAGCCCGTCGGCGCAGGAGATACCCCCCAAACAGGGTCTACAGACACAGGGTCAGCTACCTCAACATGACTGAGCAGCAGTGCCAAAGGCGGCTCCAACTTTCGCGACAGGTAGTGACTGACATCTGCGCAATGATACAGCAAGACCTGCTGCCCAGAGGACCAGGTGGACACTCCTTACCAGAGGCCATCAAAGTCACCACCGCACTCAACTTTTTTGCCTCATGCTCATTCCTGGGATCATCAGCAGACATCAGCGGCATCTCCCAGTCGGCCGCACACACTTGCATCATGCAGGTAACCGATGCCCTCTTTGCCCTCGCACACAATCACATCCATTTCACCAGGGATCGCTCAAATGTGACGGCGCGAACGGTTGGATTAGCTCATCTGGCAGACTTTCCAAGGGTGCAGGGCGTCATTGACTGCACACATGTGACCCTTAGGGCACCCCATCGCATTCCAGGTATTTTTGTCAACCGCAAGGGCTTCCACTCCCTTAAAGTTCAGCTGGTGTGTGGCCACAAGAAGGAGATTTTGCATGTTTGTGCCAAATACCCTGGCAGTTGCCCTGACTCCTTCATACTGTGCCAGTCTAGTTTGCCTCCGCTATTCAGGCCGCCAGACTAACTTACGGATGGCTACTTGGAGACAAGGGCTATCCCCCGAGGACGTGGCTAATGACGCCGTTGAGGAGGCCAGCCAACGAAGCTGAGGAGCGCTACAACTCCAGCCACATTTCCACCAGATCCATAATTGAGCAAACCATCGGCTTGCTGAAGATACACTTCAGATGCCTGGATAGATCAGGTGGAGCCCTGCAGTACTCAGCAGCCAGGGTCTCCAGAATCATCGTAGTTTGCTATGCACTCCACATGGCACAGCGTCATGGCTTGCAGATTCCTGAGGACCAAGTGGCTCCTCACATACCCTCCTCAGATGAGAAGGAGGGCAAAAACGAGCATCCTGCAGAGGCCCATCAACCAGCGGCAGCATTACGCGAGAACATTGCTGCCCGGGATGCAAGGAACGCACTCATCCTGGCCAGATTTGCTTAGCCTAGTAAATCAAACTCTTTTGCCTTGCAGCTTCTTACCTGAGCATCGACAATGGCCAAACCCTGTGGATTCCTAGCTATTTGACCAGCATCCTGACAACTGCAAGTAATCGTAAGCGCTCAATGTGAAATCCCCATTCGTGAAATGACACATGCCAGAACTGCAACAGTTGCCATCAGAATTTTTATGCACAAGAACCAACTGATGGCATTTTTACAATATACACAACATTTCACCCAAGTGACTACCCTTGTGACTACTTGTGCTTTATTTTCCTCTTACGCGTGCTCCTACGTAGTGGTTCCCCTGTGGCTTCAGCAGATGTGGAGGCCCCTTGCTCACTTTCCTGCTGCTCCTGTCTCGACACCTTTGGCGGGCATCCTCTGGGGTGGCGAGCCTGTGAGGGCTCGTCAGCAGTCTTCTGCTCCTGCGGCTGTGCAGGGGTTGAGACGTCTATCTCACTTGGGTGTGTACTCCGGCGGGGCTCTGACCGAGGGCTCTGCACTGGCATGGAAGTGTGAGCACTTGGAGAGGAACCCCCACTTCCTTAAGGCCTGCCACCAACCTCCCGCTCATGGGTCAGCTCCCCCTCCGCGCCTGCAAGTGGCTTGAGAGCACCTTGCTGCACATCAGGGGGGCCATAGGGACCCGTATCTGCAATGGCAGTCCTACTCAGAAGGACTTCCATGAAGGTCTGGTTTCTCTCTTTAATAGATGCCCATCGCTCCTCAAGAGATGTCATTCTATTCTGAATACTCACCATGTTTTCCATACCCTGGCGACTAACCTCCTCCATGGCCGTAGACCTCCTCTCCTCTACCGTAGCCAGCCTTACCACGGAGGCAGCAATCATTTCCACGTAGGTAGCCATCCTTTCCGTGTTGATGCGTTCATGCTCCACTGACTCCACAAAGGCTCTGCTCATATTTGCTATGGACTGCTCCATTCGCTCCACACTCACAGCGACCCTGGAGACAAAACCTGCCAGACACTCCTGCATCTGTGCATGGAGTTCCATCACCTCTGATCTTATGGATGGACCTAGAGGCAGAGGGTCGACATGCAGCTGAGCCGAGCTGCCAGAGTCCTGCGCCCTCCGACGAGGACTCTCCACTGCTGTCCGTCTCCACAATCTGCTGATGCTCACTTGTGAGCTGTGATACACCAGGTGACAACACTACTTTATGTCCCGAAGGTCCCCCCGAAGTGTGATTGTCTGCGCTGGTGCTGGGTGCGCTTTTTTCTGCTGACGCTGCGCCCTCAGAGGTTGCAGATTCCTCTGAGGAGTCTGGAATCTCAGGCTCTTCCTCCTGCACAGTGGGGACGGGGGCTCTCGATGTTCCTGTGGGGGAGTCAAGGAAAAAGTTAGAGATGTGATGCCAAGGTTACATGCACATTGCATTTTGCAGATGATCATAAGTCCATATGATGTAGCTTCAGAATCATTATCAGCGACTCATGCAATGTCAATGAGCGAGATGGGAAACGATTGTGTCACCAGCTTGCGGGGATGCACCTGTCTGTCCTTCCCCAACTTCCGCATCTGTATCAGCCCCGACAATCTCCAGGACGGCTTCCACCCAGGGGGTGAGCTGGGCTAATGAGGGTGGCCCTCCTCCTGTCCTGGCTCGCTCTCTCCCGTTGTGAGCTCTCTTCTCCTGCAATGAGGGAGACAAGTGGAGGTTGAGTGAGAATGAAGGAGTGAGTGTAGAGATTGCATAGCATAGATACTTAAAAGGAGACAAAGATGGAGTGAGGTTGCAAGACCAAGGGCCCTCCCTGTGTGTTGTCAGTTGTGTTCAAAGCATCAGAGTGAGAGGGAATGTGAGGGCTGCATGGTCGAATAGTTAGGTGAATGTGAGCATAGAGAGGGAATGGCTAAGGGTGCATGGATGTGAGTGTCAAGTGGGATGTGGAGGAAGAGATTGCTAAAGCTGAGTGCTGGTGAGGAAAGGCAATGGGGATCAGATTGAGGGTGATGGAAACTTCATACTTTTCCAGTGCGATGAAGGTCATGGAATCTTTTCCTGCACTGCATCCAGGTGCACCGTGTGAGCTCCAAGGAGTTGACTTCCCCAGCCACCTTTAGCCACACAGCCTTGGTCTGACTGGGAGGCCTCTTCCTC
Organism: Somniosus microcephalus; assembly: GCF_052327205.1. Classification (NCBI taxonomy): domain Eukaryota; kingdom Metazoa; phylum Chordata; class Chondrichthyes; order Squaliformes; family Somniosidae; genus Somniosus; species Somniosus microcephalus. The sequence continues at coordinate 192,103,930 of NC_140992.1, read as the reverse complement.
CCTGAACAAGGGAACAGGACCTCCCTGTGGGCCCTAGCCCCATCCAACAATGCCTGCAGTGATGCCTCATCAAATTTAGGCGCAGCTCTTGCCCTCCCACTGGCCTTTGTTCCTGCAGGCTCTTGTGCCATCATAAGGGGAAAGCTTGGAAGCCTGCAGAGGAAGCAAGGCTTGCTGTGGACCTTAAATGCAGCAGCAATGATGACATCATCGGAGGGGACTTGCAGTTATGAAAAACCCATTTGCAAAGGCTTCCCACATATTGGAAATCAATTGGCCAATTGAGTTAAAATTGCATCAATCTCATACATCCATTTAGATTCGTGTGGGAATCACGAAATTCAGGGAACCTGACAATTGCCCGCACCTGAGTTAAAATCGACCCCTATAAGTTTCAATGAGATCCCCTCTCATTCTTCTAAACTCTAGCGAATATAAGCCTAATCGACCCAATCTCTCTTCATACGTCATTCCTGCCATCCCAGGTATCAGTCTGGTGAATCTTCGCTGCACTCCCTCCATGGCAAAAACATCCTTCCTCAGATAAGGCGACCAAAGCTGCACACAATACTCAAGGTGTGGTCTCACCAAGGCCCTGTACAGGTGCAGCAAAACATCCTTGCTCCTGTACTCGAATCCTCTCGCTATGAAGGCCAACATACCATTTGCCTTCTTAACCGCCTGCTGCACCTGCATGCTTACCTTCAGCGACTGGTGCACAAGGACACCCAGGTCTCGTTGCACTTCCCCTTTTCCCAATCTATTGCCATTCAGATAATAATCTGCCTTCCTGTTTTTGCCACCAAAGTGGATAACCTCGCATTTATCCACATTATTGTTACTGGTGACATCAGCGAGTAACGTTTCATCTGTCAAGAGCTTTTGACATGAATTGTCATCGTTTGACAGCTCTGTGAAGCTGTCAAACACTGATAATCTGACTTCTAAGTTGATTCCTGGGACACAGGCTCCGTTAGAGATGTGTCATCAGCAGAAAGCAGAAGGCTGATGCATTTGAGAATGCAGCAGCCATTCTGCTTCCTCTGCCGGTGAGATGAGGGACTCCCGAGACCTTAAGGGATGAAGCCTGGAGGAAGAAGCAAAGGTAAGTAAAGCTTTTAAAACACTTTAGACTCACCTCACACACTCACCTCTGCACGCATGCACCCATCACTCACCTGCACACTGGACATCTTGGCCCCTCCGACCCCCACAGACCCATGGCTCACTTCGCTGACGGGAAGCCCACATTTTGGGCGGCAAAATAGGGATTACCGAAAAAAGTGCCTGTTAACTACCTGTTAACAGGCAGTTAATTAGGCACTAATCCCCTGCCGCCTCAAGGAGGTGGCTCCCTACGCGGGTCGGGTACCCGCCTCCTGGGAAGATGGCACGGAGGCAGGTTGGGGGTGGGATGGGCACCCGCCCCCAGATTCTGTCATTTTCCCGGCAGTCCCGCCTCCATACCCACCTCCCCAGGGCTGGGAAAATCACCCCCTGTGACTCTATGACTAAGACCGCTAGTACTCCCATATCCCACAACCCACTCCTGGTTCTCCTAGACCCTGGCAACCTATCCCTCAACGCTCCCTTATCCCAGGACCACCCTCACAGTGGTGCCAATAAACAGCTCTCCCCCCAACTCCCCAATACTCTTCCTGCAAGCTACCTTTTATCTACCCAAACATATTTGCTACAATCTTCGTCTGTATCCTGAGTCTGTAAAAGGTAAGAGGTAAAATTAAATAAAATACAGAGTTAAAAGAACATATAATGGTCATCAAAGCTACCGATTTACAGTTTCCAGGCAAATATACACATAATTATGGAATGCGAATCCAAAAATATCATTACCACTGCTATAATTCACTAATAAAATGCAATTTGATTTATTTAAATACCGTAACTCTAAGGCCCTGATTGTTATATGGGATAAAATAGCATATCATAACTCACCATGAGTGATACCATAGGGGACCTGCTAGTAATGTATTATCAGAATCAATTAGCCCAATAATAACCAGCTTTAAAACAAACAGTAATACAAAAGCAAAATACTGCTGATGCTGGAAATCTGAAATAAAAACAGAAAATGCTGGAAATACTCAGCAGGCCAGGCAGCATCTGTGGAGAGAGAAACAGAGTTAACGTTTCAGGTTGATGACCCTTCGTCAGAACTGGAAAAAACTGGAGATGGAACAGGTTTTTAAGCAAGTGCAGGGGCAGGGAAAGGGGGGAGGGGAGGAAAGAACAAAAGGGAAGGTCTGTGATAGGATGGAAGGCAGGAGAGATTAAGAGACATTAAGATATGGTACAAGGCAAAAGGAGAAGGTAATGGGACAAGTTAAGAAACAAAAGATGGCTCTAGATGAAGTGTAAATGGCACTGGCAGAATGAAAGACAGCTGCCATGTGGGAGAGAGAAAAAAAATAAATGGAAAAAAAGGATAGGGGCAGAGGTTATGGTCTGAATTTATGAACTCTATGTTGAGTCCAGAAGGCTGTAAAGTGTCTAATCGAAAGATGAGGTGCTGTTCCTCGAGCTTACGTTGAGCTTCATTGGAACAGTGTAAAAGGCTGAGGACGGTGAGGTCTGAGTGGGAGCGGAGCGGAGAAATAAAGTGACAGGCGACCTGAAGATCGGGGTCACCCTTGCGGACTGAACGGAGTGTTCCGCAAAGCGGTCACCCAATCTGCGTTTGGTCTCCCCAATATAGAGGAGACCACATCGTGAGCAGCGAATACAGTATACTAGATTGCAAGAAGTACAAGTAAATCGCTGTTTCACCTGGAAGGAGTGTTTGGGGCCCTGGACAGTGGGAAGGGTGGAGGTAAAAGGGTATGTATCCTCTACATTGGGGAGACCAAATGCAGATTGGGTGACCGCTTTGCGGAACGCCTCCGTTCAGTCCGTAAGGGTGACCCTGAGCTTCCGGTCGCCTGTCACTTTAATTCTCCGCTCCACTCCCACTCAGACCTCACCGTCCTCGGCCTGTTACACTGTTCCAATGAAGCTCAACGTAAGCTCAAGGAACAGCACCTCATCTTTCAATTAGGCACTTTACAGCCTTCTAGACTCAACATAGAGTTCAACAATTTCAAACCATAACCTCTGCCCCTGTCCTTTTTTTCCCATTTTTTTTCTCTCTCCCACATGGCAGCTGTCTTTCATTCTGCCAGTGCCATTTACACTTCATCTAGAGCCATCTTTTGTTTCTTAACTTGTCCCATTACCATCTACTTTTGCCTTGCACCATCTCTTAATGTCTCTTAATCTCTCCTGCCTTCCATCCTATCACAGACCTTCCCTTTTGTTCTTTCCTCCCCTCCCCCTGCCCCTACACTTGCTTAAAAACCTGTTCCATCTCCAGTTTTTTCCAGTTCTAACGAAGGGTCATCGACCTGAAACATTAACTCTGTTTCTCTCTCCACAGATGCTGCCTGACCTGAGTATTTCCAGCATTTTCTGTTTTTATTATAAAACAAACAGTATTTGTTTCTTATTAAGAAAAATATTGCAACAGTTAAGTTCACATGCTGTTTTTAATTTGCTTCTATTTTTTTAACAGTACACAGGGAAAATGTACAAAATCACGCTGAAGTGAAGAAAGCGAGAGAAGTGATTAGTTAAAAAAAGAACTTTAACATTTTACCCCATATATTGCCAAAAGTGACAGGAGACAGAGGAGTGCTAATAACTGCTTCTTTGTCTCCCTTCACTTCAGTAAACTCTAGCATTTATCCAAGAACCAATGGCCAGTGACAGTCAACAGCTGTTTGTGCCTGTGTTGATGTTGAGTTGCCGATATCAATGATACCTGAACTACAGGCAAATAGTTTACAGGCGCGTGGGAACATTTTGTAGAGATAGGAGCCCTAAGACATTGAGCCTTCCTGGTAAGAAGTGATAAAATTAACAAATGTGCAATTGTTTTGATGCAAAAACTTTGGAAATAAGAGTTTCCTAATGTTCCGTAGACATTGGGCAATGCTTCTACTTTTGAAAAATTCCGCAGTATTTAACCATTGTGTTACTGGCTAAATTTCAGCAGTAGCCACTTTTCTACTGATGGAGTCAAAATATGAAAGACAGACAACTATCAATACAAAGAAAAATATTTAATAATAGAAGAGTGTCCAGATGCGCCCACATTTAAGCACATGAACAGGAGTGTAGATATATGAATTATGGCATTTATTTGCCATATATTATATTCAAATAAATAACAATTAATCTAGATGGTAGTTTACAATGTTATTTACAGTCTGGATAGTTCAGACAAGATAGATTCATAATCATACTTTCACTGATCTCAAAGATACTGTCCAGTTCAACTGGCCTCATCCATTTACACAAGACCAGTTCATACCAGATCTACAGTTCCAGGATTTCTTCAGACTGGTACCAGTCTCTGACCGCAGTAGGGTTATTCTAGCTTTGAGTCACGTAGCATTGTGGAGTGCTTCTACTTCTTGTTAATTTAACCTTTTTGCCTCCTGCTAACAGGCTCACCACAATCTTGGCTGCTCCTTCCCCAAGGCAGAGGCAAGTGTCCAAAAGAGTCCTTGTCCGGCCACTCCTTGTGATTGATGCAGTGATGGTTTCATAATCGGATTTTGTCAACAGCTGTTGGGATCGGAGCACATCAAGGATGTGGTTCAGGCGTCCCTCTGTCATACATTTAATAAGGCACTCCTGACACTCTTTCAAAATTTGAGTGCACGAAGTTTCCGCCAATTGGAGATCTACAATAGGACAAAATCAGATGCCAATCAATGTTGGGAAATAATAACACGATGTACAATGCAGTCAGTGCACTCATTGCAATCTGTGGATGTTGTTTTTTTTATATTATGAAAGAGAAATCAAAGGCTGTATTTCTAAACAAGAACACTTTATTTACTATGGTTTTACCTCAGTTCTCACAGCGAGCAATGTAAAGGTTCAAGTAATTGCTGCGCATATACAGCAGATACGGTTGTCTTAGAAATTGTATCTAAGCTAGCTGTTAGTTGCTTCAACTTACATTATGCCCCAGTATTAATATTATACAAGATTCCCTTACTGTATCACTAAGATTTCTAATTTCCACATTTTCATATTATTTGATATTTCTGAATAACATTCCTATCAATTACTGTGGCATTTTTGTGCTGTGAACTCTCAGCTACAAGGAACTGGATTCTGAATGTTTATGCTTATCTCACTATTTGCTTTTGGATAGATATAATCTTCATTTCTGGTGTCTGGCTGGATTGAAGTCTGCAGAGATGCAAAGTTCGACCATATAGTGACACTCAAGTGAGCGAATGGACATCAAAAAGTAATTATATTTCAAAAACATATTTCTTTAAATTTTAAATGCTTTTTTATAAATAATTATTTCTCCATTTCCCTTCACTTTGGCAAACAATGGTAAATGGTCCCAAACCTGTAGTATATTAATGACAATCAGTGTAAGCATCTGAACATAAGAACATAAGAAATAGGAGCAGGAGTAAGCCATTCGGGCCATTCAGTAAGATCATGGCAGATCTTCTACCTCAACTCCACTTTCCCGCCCTATCCCCATATCCCTTGATTCCCATAGTAATCCAAAAATCTATCGATCTGTCTTGAATATACTCAACGACTGAGCATCCACAGCCCTCTGGGGTAGAGAATTCCAAAGATTCACCACCCTTTGAGTGAAGAAATTTTAGCTCATCTCAGTTCTAAATGGCCTACCCCTTATTCTGAGACTGACTCCTAGTTCTAGACTCCCTAGACAAGGGAAACATCCATCTAGCATCTACCCTGTCATGCCCCTTAAAAATTTTATATGTATCAATGAGATCACCTCTCATTCTTCTCAACTCTAGGACAATCCCCTCATCCCAGGAATCAGTCTAGTGAACCATTGTTGCACTCCCTCTAAAGCAAGTATATCCTTCCTTAAGTAAGGAGACCAAACTGTACACAGTACTCCAGGTGTGGTCTCACCAAGACCCTATATAATTACAGTACGACTTCTTGACTCTTATACTCCAATACCTTTTTAATAAAGGCTAACATACCATTTGCTTTCCTAATTGCTTGCTGTACCTGCATGTTAACTTTCTGTGATTCATGTACAAGGACACCCAGGTCCCTCTGAATACCAGTATTTCCCAGTCTCTCACCATTTAAAAATATTCTGCTTTTCTATTTTTCCTACTGAAGTGATAACTCCACATTTCTCCACGTTGTATTCCATCTGCCATGATCTTGGCCACTCACTTAACCTGTCTATATCCCTTTGCAGCCTCTTTGCGTCCTCACAGCTTACGTTCCCACCTAGCTTTGTATCGTCAGCAAATTTGGGTACATTACACTCGGTCCCCTCATCTAAGTCATTGATACAGATTGGAAATAGCTACCGTTGTTATTAATGAGAATGATTTGGCCTTGAGACAGTGGTGGTGAGCTGCCTTCTTGAACCGCTACAGTCCATGTGGTGAAGGTACACCCACAGTGCTATTAGGTAGGGAGTTCTAGGATTTTGACCCAGCGACAATGAAGGAACGGCAATGTATGTTCCAGTCAGGATGATGTGCAACTTGGAGGGGAACTTGCAGGTGATGGTGTTCCCATGCGCTAGCTGCCCTTGTCCTTCTAGGGGTAGAGGTCGCGGGTTTGGGAGATGCTGCCGAAGAAGCCTTGCCAAGTTGCTGCATTCCATCTTGTAAATGGTACACACTGCAGCCACGCTGCTCTGATGGTGGAGGGAGTGAATGTTTAAGGTGGGGGATGGGGTACCGATCAAATGGACTGCTTTGTCCTGGATGGTGTTGAGCTTCTTGAGTGTTGTTGGAGCTGCCCTCATCCAGAAAAGTGGAGAGTATTCCATCACACTCCTGATTTGTGCCTTGTAGATGGTGGAAAGGCTTTGGGGAGTCAGGAGATGAGACACTCGCCACAGAATACCTAGCCTCTGACCTGCTGTTGTAGCCACAATATTTATGTGGCTGGTCGAGATAGGTTTCTGATCAATGTTGACCCCCAGGATGTTGATGGTGGTGGATTCGACGATGGTAATGCCATTGAATGTCAAGGGGAGGTGGTTAGACTCCCCCTTGTTGGAAATAGATATTGCCTGGCACTTGCATGGCGCAAATGTTACTTGCCACTTATCAGCCCAAGCCTGGATCTGAGGAATTGTGAATGGAACTGAACACTGTGCAATCATCAGCGAGCATCCCCACTTCTGACCTTATGATGGAGGGAAGGTAATTGATAAAGCAGCTGAAGATGGTTGGGCCTAGGACACTACCTTGAGGAACTCCTGCAGCGATGTCCTGGGGCTGAGATGATTGGCCTCCAACAATCACAACCATCTTCCTTTGTGCTAGGTATGACTCTAGCCAGTGAAGTGCTTTCCCCCTGATCCCCTTTAACTTCAGTTTTACTAGTGGTCCTTGATGTCACATTGGACAAATGCTGCCTTGGTGTCAAGGGCAGTCACTCTCACCTCACCTCTGGAATTCAGCTCTTTTGTCCATGTTTGGATCAAGGCTGTAATGAGGTCTGGAGCCGAGTGGTCCTGGCGGAACCCAAAGTGAACATTGGTGAGCAGGTTATTAGTGAGTAAGTGCCGCTTGATAGCAGTATTAACAGCACCTTCCATCACTTTGCTGATGATTGAGAGTAGGCTGATGGATTGGCTGGATTGGATTTGCCCTGCTTTTTGTGGACAGGACATACCTGGGCAATTTTTAACTTTGTCGTGTAGGTGCCAGCTTTGTAGCTGTACTAACAGGTTGGCTAGAGGCGCGGCTAGTTCTGGAGCACAGATCTTCAGCACTATAACCAGGATGTTGTCGGGGCCCATAGCCTTTGCTGTATCCAGTGTGCTCAGCCGTTTCTTGATATTGTGTGGGGTGAATCGAATCTGCTTGAAGACTGACATCTGTGAGGAGGAGGCCGAGATGGATCATCCACTCAGCACTTCTGGCTAAAGATGGTCATCTACTGGCAACAGTTTTATTGTCAATATGTATGTACCACTAATACTGGAATGGCACACAACGGCCGATCCAAACGGTATAAACCAATAAGTAGTTGGGCTAAACCAACATAGGAAGTGCAGGTCTGTCTTAGAGTAGGATTTTGTAATCACCCCCTAGCCCCAGCCACCCTAGAAGAGCCGAACACCAACACAACTGCTAGGCATTAAGAATCTACCTTTTCCCCAACACTCTTTATTTGTGCTCACAGCAACAAGGTAGATTCTGTAGGCAGACACAAAATTTAGTGCTAATCTTGCATCCTGTTTTATCCTGACTTGAAAAATGGTGTTCCAAAGTCTTTTTAGAATCTTTCAACTGAGTCTTTAAATAGTTACGTGGAGCAGGCTTCTGTCTCGAAAGAGTTTAGTCTCACAGCTGTAATGTGAAAACAGATGGTTGAAATAAGTGAACTCAAGATTAGTAGCTATTGCAGGACCTATGTGGCTAAAAGAGGCCTTTCAACAACAACAACTTGCATTTATATATTACCTTTAATGTAGAAAACTTTCATGTCGCATGCGTTAATTTTGACACTATAACTATCTTCCTCTCAGGATATTTCCCTGATGAATCTGCTATTACAGATAACAACTGTCTCTCTTCTTGCAGCGGCAAATTTGCATATGTACATCTTGCAGCCAGAAGATGCCCTAATGCAAATTATATGTTAATGACCCATATCTGGAAGCTGGGCAATCAGGCCCGATATCACTAACTGTTCCTTTTCAGTACTGTATATTCACTCTTTAGACCCCAAGAGAAAGAAGATCCTTTCAGAGTGCAGCTAATAGACATACATTAAAACACACAGAACATTTGCCTAGCTTTAGAATTTCATATGAATAAGACATATGACAGAAATATTTTATGATACTCTGCAAGGCAGAGTTTCATGTGCATTACACACGGGTAACCACATGCCACCATTGTTGTATGTAGCTTATCGGATTCATATAAAAACAAAGTTGCTAAAAGTGCCACTGTGTGCAGAAACTATCTCCTGTACCAAGACATACTGGGGTAAATTTTCAACTTCCATTGAATTCAATGGAAATGAAAATTGGGCAGTTTCTATAACGTCAGCCGTTTCACAATGCCAGTTTTACGCCGGGGCGGCAAGTTGAAAATCTACCCCATTGTGTATGTAAAATTGTTGCCAAATAACAAATGAAAAGATGGAACCAGTTAGTAATAGAGTCGGGGGGTTGCTAACATTATTGAAAACCTGCACTCAGTGCTACCAAGGTAGCAGTGGCACAGCTTCAGGTAAACTGATGTCCATAGTTTGTATCTGCTTTTATAATTTTAATGTTCCCTCATTAGACAAATTTTCTTACTTGATATAGTGTGTTCTGATTGGCCCGTGTTGATGCTGACATTTCGTTGAATGAGTGGTCCAACCTCTTTTTTAACCCCATTAGGTCGCACAGATGGAGCTGCAGAAGGATGGATTGAAGTATGGGTGAGATGAGCTGGGAAGAGCTGAACAGCAGATGCTATGCCTAGGAAACAGACAAGAGGTAAAATCTTAATAGTGATTATCGTTTTAAATAATGATTATACAATGTATAAAATAGAGAAAGAATAAAAAGAGTAAAGTGAACTATCAAGCTTGGGGGAGGTAAAGGAGGGGTAAGGATAAGCAGGGGAAAAGGAGGGGAGGATGAGGGGTAAAGGAGTATGTGAGGCCTTGCATGATCTAGTTTCTTTGTGTATCGAAGGTCTTTTTGCATGCGGGGAATCTAGCTTTTTGCATATCAAGAGGGGTCTCACTTTTTTAATGTATGGACCTTTCATTTGTATGTAGGTGGGTCGCATTTTTACATAAACATATGTAACCAATTCACAGGCTTTGATATGTGTAAACAATCCCCAGCTCCAAAAGGCTGGAGATGCCTGGAATAATGGATACCTGAGAGTGAGCTATAGGATTCAGAAGGTTTAGTTACAGAATTACATGGTTAGGACTGCATTTTGACCTAGATATTTAAGGAGCACATGAGGGAGAATGTGTAACAAATTAGAGATAATTGAGCAAGTTAAGGTTAGGAAACATCTTGGAAGTAGTGATCATAACATAATTGAGTTTGGCATTAGACTCACCATGGATTAGAAAAATACAACAAAGATTCTTCATTTTAGGAAGGTGGAATTTGAGGAAATGACAAAGCAGTACATGGAGCTGGACTGAAATAAATTGTTAGAGGGACAAAACTTCACGGAGAGGTAGTATACCTTTAAATGCACAATTACAAAGTCAGCCTTGGCACAGTGGTAGCACTCTCAGATGTGCGTCAGAAGGTTATGGATTCAAGCCCCATTCTAGAGATATTTGATCACATAATGTAGGCTGACACTTCAGTGCAGTTCTGAGGGAGTACTGCATCGTCAAAGGTGCTGTCTTTTGGATGAGATGTTAAACCAGATGGACGTAGAAAGTGTTATGGCACTATTTCGAAGAAGAGCAAGGGAGTTCTTCCTGTGTCCTGATCAACATTTACCCCTCAACAAACACCAATAAAAACAGATTATCTGGTCATTTATTTTATTGCTGTTTGTGGGACCTTGCTGTGATCAAATTGGTTGCTGTGTTTGTCTACAAACCAACAAAATGGTCATGTTACTGGACTAGTAATCCAGAGGTCTGGGCTAATAATCCCGACAATCTGAGTTCAATTCCTGCCATGGCAGTTTGAGAATTTGATTTCAGTTGTTATCAGTTTAAATGACCATGAAGCTGTCAGATTGTTACAAAAACCCAACTTGTTCGCTAATGTCCTTTAGGGAAGGAAACCTGCCTCCCTTACCCGGTCTGACCTAAATGTAACTCCAGTTCTATACCAAAGACTCTTAATTGTTCTCTGAGTCTGTATAAGACCAACTAGGGATGGGCAATAAATGCCTGCGATGCCCATATCCTGAGAATGAAAACTGTAATGATCAGTAACATGTCATTCTAGAATGGTACACTAGGTGGAGCTGTATGTTTAAGTAAGGGACTACCCACGATGCACTAGGCTACCCACAAGGCAGTAGTCAAGGTGGATGCTGTACAAGTCCACATGGCTGAATAAAGTGACTAGCTCAAGCTAGCTGTTCATAATGAAAATGTCTAGTTATTTATGAACATAACATGGTACCAGGAGTGGTAAAATCTGCTGAATATTGTGAAATGCGACATGGAGAATTTTAAGCCACCAGAGGGTTTGAAACTCACGGGGAATGTCGACTGCAATTGGCGGACTTTCAAACAACAATTCGAACTCTACATTGCCGCCATCGGGTTCGGTACGAAGCCAGACGCAAGGAAAGTAGCGTTGCTGCTTACGGTTGCAGGCCCACAGGCGATAGAGGTATTTAATATGTTTGTCTTTGATCAAGAGGAGGACAGAGAAAAAATGGACGATGTGCTAAAGAAGTTTGATACACATTGTTCTCCCAAAATGAACGAGACCTATGAGAGGTACGTGTTCCGTTCACGGACACAGCAGCAAAATGAGATTTTTGATAACTTTGTGACCGATCTGAAACTGAAAGCACAGACATGATTCGTGACCAGATTGTGTTTGGTATTCATGCTAAAAAGGTCAGGGAACATTTGTTGAGAGAAACCGAACTAACATTGGAGAATGCTGTGAAAATATGCCACGCCAGTGAGCTAGCTCAAAAGCACGCGAAGACTTTCAGTGAAATTAATAATAATGCGATTGTAGTAAGTGATAGTGCTGCTATCGGTGCTGTGTCCTACAAAGGGAAGAAACATGGGCAGAACAGAAATGAAAAGCAATCGGAGGATGGAATTTTTAATTGTAAACGCTGTGGTTACAAACACCAGTCACGACAATGCCCAGCGTTTGGGAAAATGTGCACAAAATGTAATGGAAAGAATCACTTTGCCAAACAATGCTTTTCAAAAGTAAAAACAAAGAAAGGGCAACAAGTCAATGTGATTCAGGACACTGATTTAAGTGAGACATTTTTTGTAGGAATGGTGTCATGTGACAATATAGAAAAGGATACAGAAAATGTGCAGCCCTCAGGAATGGACAATGCTGAACATAAAGTTAATGCAGTAAAAGAGGACAAATGGATAATGTCACTGCAGGTAAATGGAGCATTAGTTGCTAGACACTGGGGCAAAAGCAAACTTAATCAGTATGAGTGACATTAAAAATATGAAAGAAAAGCCCAAAATACAGAAAAAGTCAGTACTACTGAAGAACTATAATGGACAGAAAATAGATAGCTTAGGTGTATGCAGACTTAAAGTGAGTCAAAGACAAAGTGCATCATCTCATGTTTTCTGTTGTGGCTGAAGGACTTGATTCACTACTAGGTGACAAAGCTTGTGAGGACTTAGAACTGGTCAAGAGAGTCTACCGTATAAACTGTGCCATAAGCAGACCAGATGACTCGGTGGATTCTGTAGTGAGTAATTTCCAGGATGTGTTCAAAGGATTTGGAGTTCTACCATTCACTTACAAGATCCAGCTAAAGGAGGATGCTCAGCCAGTGGTACATGCTCCACGGAGAGTTCCAGTACCCCTGCGTGACCGGCTCAAGAAAAAACTGGACAGAATGACCACACTAGGAGTCATCAGGAAAGTCGAAGACCAACAGACTGGGTTAACTCCATGGTATGTGTAAAGAAAAAGAACAATGATCTAAGAATATGCATGGATCCTGTTGTATCCGTGTGTTAATGGAGACACGGCATGCAGGAGTTGGTTTCACAGGTGTTTACTGAACAAAGTCTGGAGGTGAACTAACAGATACAAGACACTATACAGGCTTATATAGCCCGAGTGGCCATTACCGGCATTACAGTACACAGGGGGCTCTTAAAGGCACATACACCACAATTCCTCCCCTTTTAGACAACCAGCACATAACATTTTAAGTAATCATTAATTAACATGTTACAAGAACAATAATCTACACATTTGCTGCAGTTAATCAATTATAAGTCAGTCTCTCTGGAGGCTGCCTGACTCGGTCCGGATAACGCCTCGGTGGTGTAGTAGTTTTTGGTGGTGTAGTAGGTTCTTTTGGCAAGGTCGATTCGGCTTGAATGCCAGTGTCGGGTTCATCTGGTTCCAGTATCACCGGATCGGAGGTAGATACTATGGGTATCTCTGCTTCATTAGGCGTATAGAGTTGTGGTGTAGGTTGTCCTTTTTCGGATGACTCTATGATCTGGTCAGCATGGCGCCTTATTATGCTTTCTCCAATGTCCACGGTATACATCAGCGGTCCTAGTCGTGTGCAAATAGTTCCAGGCTGCCATTTCTCGGTACGGTAGTCCCGGGCCAAAACTTGTTGACCTATCTGGAAGGTTCTAGTTGGCCTTTCATTCATGCCTTGAAATTGCCGGTTCTCCACGTCCCTTCTGATGTTTGGCTTGATCAAATCCAGCCGGCATCTTAGGCTTCTATTGAAGAACATCATGGCGGGAGTTTGGTTTGTAACCACGTGTTGCATTCCTGTATGCAAACAAGAAGTTATCTACCTTATGCTGTAGATTTATGTCTTCATTACCCATGGCCTTTATGGCCTTCTTGAAGGTCTGGACAAACCTTTCAGCCAATCCATTGGTGGCGGGATGGTATGGGGCGGATGTGTAGTGCTTAACCCCATTGTTTTTTAAGAACTTCCTGAATTCTTCGGACACAAATTGCGGTCCATTATCAGAACAGATCTGTTCAGGCAGCCCACTCCTGGCAAATATGGTCCTTAATACTGTGATGGTTCTTTCCGTGGTGGTGGAGGACATCTTTATTACCTCCGGCCACTTGGAGTGTGCATCAACCGCGATTAAGAACATTGAGTCCATAAATGGACCAGCAAAGTCGATGTGTACCCTTTGCCATGGAGATGAGGGCCACTCCCATGGATGTAGAGGGGCTTGTGGTGGGGCGTTTTGGACCTTCTGGCATCCTAGGCAGCTCTTGGTCATTTCTTCGATGTCTCCATCGATACCTGGCCACCACACAAACGCTCTGGCTAGGTTCTTCATTTTCACTCCACCCAGATGCCCCTCGTGAAGCTCCTTTAGCACTTTATCCTGGAGTTTGGGTGGAATCACCACTCTGGATCCACACATCAAGGTTCCTCGGCACACTGACAGCTGTTCTCTTCTTTGCGAGAATGCCGGCAACAGTGGTTCGCCATGTGCTGGCCATCCCTTCACCGTTAAATCGTAGACTCGTGAGAGAGTCGGGTCATTTCTCGTTTCCTTTTCAATGGCAGAATTTGTTACTGGTAGACATTCCACTATGGTTGAGTGGAACATCTCCACTGGGTCCACTGTAGGTGCCTCTTCTACCGTTGGCAACGGTAGGCGCGATAAACCGTCAGCATTCCCATGCTGTTTTGATCCTTTGTATTCGTATTCTATGTCATATTGGTGTGCCCCTAAAAAGGGACCACCTCTGTAGCCTTTGCGCTGTCATAATGGGAACACCCTTTTTCGGGTTGAATATGGAGACGAGGGGTTGATGGTCAGTCAACAAGGTAAATTTTTGTCCGTGTAGGTAATGGTTGAATTTCTTCACTCCCCATACCAGGCTGAGTGCTTCCCTGTCGATCTGGGCATAGTTACGCTCAGCTGAGTTCAATGAGCGTGACGCAAAAGCTATCGGCCGCTCCGAGCCATCAGGGAATCTATGCGATAATACCACTCCTACGCCGTAAGGGGATGCATCGCACGCCAGTCTGATTGGCAGTGATGGGCTGTAATGAGCCAAAACTTCCTTGGACGTGATCAAGACTTTGCATTTATGGAAGGCACGTTTACAGTCTTCGCTCCATTTCCAAATTACTCCCGTTTGTAGCAGTTCGTTAAGAGGGTGCAGAAGAGTTGACAAGTTCGGTAAAAATTTATGATAGTCATTTATCAATCCCAGGAACGACCTTAATTGTGAGACATTTTCAGGTGCTGGGGCTTTTATGACCGCTTCAATTTTTTCAGGTGACTTATGCAACCCTTCCTCGTTAATTATGTGGCCACAATATGATATTTGTTTCTGGAAAAATTCGCACTTGGGGCGATTTGCTCGTAGGCCCCGTTCTCTCAGCCTAGTGAGCACCTGCTCCAAATTGGCAAAGTGCTCGTTGTCGTTTTCTCCTGTTACAAGGATGTCGTCTAGGTAGCATTGAGTCCCCGGGATCCCTTGGAGGACTTGCTCCATAGCTCTTTGCCAGATAGCTGGAGCTGATGCTACTCCGAAAACCAGTTGATTGTACTGGTACAGGCCTTTGTGTGTATTTATCGTGAGATACTTTTTAGAGGCCTCTTCAACCTCCATCTGTAGATATGCCTGTGCCAAGTCAATTTTGGTGAAACGTTTCCCTCCGGATAGTGAGGCGAAAATATCTTCTATCCTCGTGAAGGACCGGGTTTACAGTCACCTTGAAGTCCCCACAGATGCGAATTTTTCTCTGTTCTTCAGATTTATCATTATTCAACGTTTTCTTCATGACTGGGACGATGGGTGTTGCCCACTCGCTCCAATCTATCTTGGATAATACGCCTGCCTTTTCCAAATTCTCCAGCTCTGCCTCGACTGCTGGACGAATTGCGTATGGCACCGGCCTTGCCTTAAAAAACTTGGGAATTGCCGCATCTTCCACTTTTATTGAGGCGGTAACGCCTTTCAAGGTTCCTAGTTCCTGTTGAAACACTTCCTTGGCGTTGGCCAAGATGTCTTTTAATCGTTCAGGTATGACATCATCATCATTCTTTTTCTTACTGGTCACCATCAGTGCCTGAATGGAGTGCCAGTCTAAACGTATCTTCCTGATCCATTCACGTCCCAACAGTGGTGGACCACCATCTTGCAGAACGTATAAATACAACTTCTGTATTTCCTTGCCGTTGTATACAACAGGCACCCTTATTTTCCCTTTGGGGTATGCTTTCTGCCCCGTATATGTTTTCAAGATAATGGATGTGTCTTTCAAAGGTATATGCGGAAATAGCCGCTCGTAATCCCGTCGACTTATGACGGTCAGAGCTGATCCTGTATCTAACTCCATTTTAACTGGGGACCCCGCTATCATGAGGGTAACCCAAATGGTCTGGTAATCTTCTTTGGCAATTACATTATGTAATTTGAGACAGCTTAGTCTCTTGTTTCCGGAGTCGCTATCGCTCTTCTGGTCTTTGGAGCTACTGTCCGTCATCATTTGTACCTTTCTGTACTTTTCCTTATTGATTTTTTTCCTGTCCGTGGATTTTTTGTTTCCAGATCGGCATACACGTGCAATGTGTCCAATCTTTCCGCATTGCCTGCATGCTTTGTCCTTGAACCAGCAGTCCCTCTGGTCATGGGTGGATCATTCCCGCAGCGATAACATCTCTCGAAACCCTGTGTCATTTCATGGGTGCCGAAGTCCTGTGGCTTTTGCTGTATCTCTGCAGCTCCTCTTGCGGCTGCTTCGTATGATACAGCCACACTGAAAGCCTTGTCCAGTGTCAAATCTTTCTCAGAAAGTAGCCTTTTCTGTGTTCCTTCACTTAGGAGACTGCAGACGAATTTGTCTCGAAGAGAATCTGCCAGTCCTGCCCCGAATTGGCAGTGCTTTGACAGCTTCCTTAATTCGGTGAGGTAATCAGCATTACTTTCATTCTTGTGCTGATTCCTCCTGAAGAATTTGAATCGTTCCGCTATCAGCAGCGGTGTTGGGTTTAAGTGCTCCTGTAGGGTATCAACAATCTCCTTAAAATTCTTGTCCTTCGGTTTGGCTGGAGTGATTAAGTTTCGTAACAGCCCGTATGTCCTTGCGCCCATTAGATTTAGAAGTACTGATGCCTTTTTATCATCCTCTATTTCATTTGCTGTGCAATATACCTCCACTCTTTCCACATATGTGGTCCAATCCTCTATATCGCTATCGAAAGCAGTAATATTGCCAGTCTTAGGCATCCCATCCTTGTCGCCACTGTTGTATCCGTGTGTTAATGGAGACACGGAATGCAGGAGTTCGTTTCACAGGTGTTTACTGAACAAAGTCTGGAGGTGAACTAACAGATACAAGACACTATACAGGCTTATATAGCCCGAGTGGCCATTACCAGCATTACAGTACACAGGGGGCTCTTAAAGGCACATACACCACAATTCCAAAGGACTTAAATGCAAACATAAAACGTGAACACTACCAGATTCCCAAGCGAGAAGAAATCACCAGTGAAATGTCAGGTGCCAGATACTTCACAAAGCTCGATGCCTCACAAGGATTTTGGCAACTAAAACTGGATGAAGAGAGCACCAAATATTGTACCTTCAACACACCATTTGGCAGGTATTGTTTCCTCAGAATGCCTTTCGGGATAATATCTGCATCTGAAATCTTTCATAGAGTGATGGAACTCATAATTGAAGGTCTGGAAGGAGTTCGGGTCTATGTTGATGACATCATCATCTGGGGCTCCACACTGAAAGAACACAATGAGAGACTGACTAAAGTGCTACAGAGCATACGCCGGAATGGACTGAAGCTCAACAAAGCCAAGTGTCAGTTTGGCGTCCAGGAAGTCACTTTCCTAGGAGATAATCTATCTGGTAAAGGAATAGAGTCAGATATGGAAAAAGTAAACGCCATACTCAACATGCCCCGACCCATTGACAAAAAAGGAGTGCTACGCATCATGGGGATGATAAACTTCATTGGAAAGTTCATTCCTAACTTGTCAGCAAAGACAGCCTGTCTGCGAGACCTGCTACATAAAACAAATGAGTTTGCATGGACAGAAAGACATGAACAAGAGTGGATGAACCTTAAAACAGTGCTGACAACCACACCTGTACTCACCTTCTTTGACCCAACAAAGAGAATCAAAGTGTCAACGGATGCATCAAAAGATGGCCTAGGCGCGGTCTTGCTACAAGCAGAGGGTGAAGATTGGAAGCCTGTTGCCTATGCCTCCAGGTCTATGACTGATTCTGAGTGTCGATACGCCCAGATTGAAAAGGAATGTCTAGGCTTGGTAGTTGGACTAGAAAAGTTCCATGGCTACATATATGGACTTCCCACCTTCACAGTTGAGACAGACCACAGCCCACTGGTTGCCATCATAAAAAAGAACCTGAATGAGATGTCTCCAAGGATTCAACGACTCATGATGAAGCTGCAAAGATATGACTTTGAACTGATCTACACACCAGGCAAACACATAGTGTTAGCAGATGCACTATCCCGAGCACCCACAATGAGTCATGTGAGCTCTACTGAGGAAGACGTGGATGTTCATGTGAGTATGGTCACTGCTGCGCTGCCCGTGTCAGACACAAAATCAAAGCAAATAGCAGAAGAAACAGTAAAAGATAAAGGCCTAGAAATTGGGTTTTGGCGCAGCGACGGCTTTAGCGCCGGAAGTTAGTGCCGGAGCTAAGTCGCGCTGGGCGGGCCAAAAATTCACTACTTCTGCGCCCAAACGGCTGCCGGCGCTGCTGAAAGCTGTTAGCGCCTGAAAACTGGCGCTATGCGCTGAATTTCGGCGCTATTCCGGCGCTGCGGCGCCCGCTGCGGTGCGGCAGGTTCGGGAAGTGCAGGCCTCCTCCTTCCCTTAAGGAGGAGCTGCCTGCACCCGGCCGCGGCCCGCGATAATCTTTTTAAAAATGAGCCCGGCACCTCGGACAAGTGCCGGGCTTGCTTCTGTTCCGGGGGGGGGGGGAAGTCCGGGGAGGGAGCTGCGGCCAGGCGGGCGGCGGGAAAGCGGCCGGCCGCCGCGGGGCCTTTAATGCGCCGGCGCAACGTTCTGTAAGGCACCTCTGCCAGAACGTTGCTTGCGGCTGCCACGGGCGAGGCGGCCGCAACTCAATTTCCGAGTTCGGGCGGGTTACCATGGCAACCGGGACGCTGCGCACACCGATGACGTCATCGGTGCCGGCGCAGCGCTACCGGCCTAACGCCGATTTAGGGCCCCTGTCAATTTCAAAACTGGCCATAACTTCGCCGCTAGGCCCTCTAGCGCCTCAAAAGTGGCGCTAAGGCCAGTGAATTTCTAGGCCAAAGTGTTACAAACAGTAATAGAGAACATTCATCATGGTTGGCCAAAAGGTTCCTGTCCAAAGTACTATCACATAAGGTCAGAGTTGAGTGTCGCAAGTGGACTATTACTAAAACAGAACAGAATAGTCATTCCACAGGCTCTACGTCAAGACATGCTCAAAAGGATTCATGAGGGACACCTCGGAATTGAAAAATGCAAAAGGAGAGCAAGAGACACTGTTTATTGGCCTGGCATAAATAAGGACATTGAGAACATGATAGGCATATGTGAGACATGTCAGAAACACCAAAACAAACAAGCAAAGGAACCAATGATAGTAACTGACATACCAACAGCACCATGGCAAAAGGTTGGTATGGACCTCTTTCATTTGAATGGTAAAGGCTATCTAATAGTGATTGACTACTATTCTAACTATCCTGAGATGGCGCTGCTCTCAAGCGCATCAGCAAGCAGTGTCATAATGCATGTTAAATCCATCTTCGCCAGACATGGAATTCCCAGGATTGCCGTTAGCGACAATGGTCTGTGCTTCAACTGTAAGGAGTGGCAACAGTTTGCAGCACATTATGACTTTCAGCACATCACATCCAGTCCTCTGTATGCTCAGTCGAATGGTAAGGCAGAGAAAGGTGTTCAAGTTCTCAAACAGCTACTGAGGAAAGCAACAGAAAGCAAGTCTGATCCTTATCTCGCCCTGCTGAGCTACCGAGCCTCCCCTTTAGACTCTGGTTCCTCACCTGCTGAACTCCTAATGGGTCGCAAGTTGCGCACCACGCTACCCTGCTGTGCAAAAGAAAAGCAGAGTAAAGAACTGAGACAGAGACTTCAACTGGTGAAGCTGAAACAGAAATCATACTATGACAAGTCATCCAAAACTCTGAAACCATTGACAAGGGATGATGTTGTCAGGATTGAGGATCCAGATGCATGGAACAGGAAAGCTACAGTTCTTGAGGAAGTAGGACCAAGGTCATACACTTTTAGAACTGAGGAAGGACAGATTCTCAGGAGGAACCGCTGTTCCCTCCTGAAAACACAAGAAACTATCCAAGAGCAAATCGATGACAATGCCGCAACTGAATCTTGTCACTCACCACCAGAACAATCTAACACAAACACACATACAGGCTCTCATGAAAACACATCAGACTTACCTGTGCTGAGAAGATCCACACGTGAAGTAAAAAAGCCTGACAGACTTAATCTTTGAGTACAAAAAAACTATATTGAAAATGTGTTGACTGTTGTGAAGATGTTTATGTCGTTATGATTGTTTGATATTGATTGATATTGATTTTGTTTAACCTCAAAGGGGGATGTAATGATCAGTAACATGGCATTCTAGAATGGTACACAAGGTGGAGCTGTATGTTTAAGTAAGGGACTACCCACGATGCACTAGGCTACCCACAAGGCAGTAGTCAAGATGGATACTGTACAAGTCCACATGGCTGAATAAAGTGACTAGCTCAAGCTAGCTGTTCATAATGAAAATGTCTAGTTATTTATGAACATAACAAAAACTACATTGGTTATGAAGCACTTTGGGATTTCCTGTGGATGTGAAAGGTGATATATGAAACAAGTCATTTCTTTCTATTTTGCAAAGTCAATTTATATCACTAGCTAAGAAACACAGTAGGAATAAAAGGAAACCTAAGTGGGCAACAAAGGAGATGATGTAAGGAATACGGGCAAAAATGTATATATCAAAAATATATATCTTCAGTGGTAGACGGACAGGAGTATAAGATAGGGTTAAAATCTTGGTAGGCAGGCAAAAACAGACAACGAGACTAGGATTACAGGCAACATAAAGAACAATATAAAGGCTGCTGTAAGTACTCCCAGAGTAAATCTAAAGTTAAGGAAGTAGTAGGGCCTTTGAAAGGCGCAGATGGGGATGTGGTATCAGCAAGCAGGAAAAGGCAGATATCCCAAACAATTTCTTTGCAACTGTGTACACAGAAGAAACTGCTGACTTCTAGAAGTGAGGGTTGACTATCTGGGAAATGAGGACTAAATTTTAAAGATAATTGTAATGACAGATAAAGAAGTGATGGAAACTTTGAAACAACTGACAGGATAAAACGCCAGCGCTGGATGGCCTGTGTAAAAGGGTACTTGGGGATTTTCAGGGAACCATTAGAAATGGGAGTTGTATCAAAGGACTGGGGAGAAGGGAACATAAGAGTTATCTTTTTTGAAAAAAAGGACTGTCCTGGAAGTTACAAGCCTGGCATCTGTGATGAATAAAGCTATCCTTGGAGGGTATCATGAAACACCTAAGCAACATGACTTTTGGGAGAGGGAGGAGAGTTCATGCTTGACAAACCTGTTAGAATTTTCTGGGGAGGTAATAGAGCTTGTGGATAAAGGGAACTTTATGGACATTGTTTACCTGGACTGCAGCAAAGCCTTTGATACAATACTACTTAAGAAGTTAAACAATCAAAATTATAGCTCAGTGCTATATCGATCCTGTATTGCGGGGACAGTGTGAACAACAACAATAACAACAACTTGCATTTATATAGCACCTTAACGCAGTAAAACGTCCCTAGGCACTTCACAGGAGCGTTATCAAACAAAATTTGACACCGAGCCACATAAGTACAGATCAAAGATGTATGTTTTAAAGAGCGTCTTAAAGGAGTAGCGAGAGACAGAGAGGTGGAGAGGTTAAGGGAGGGAATTCCAGAGCTTAGGGCCTAGGCAGCTGAAAGCACGGCCGCCAATGATGGAATGATTAAAATAGGGGATGGGCAAGAGGCCAGAATTGGAGGAGCACAGAGATCTTCGGAGGGTTGTAGGGCTGAAGGAGGTTACATAGATAGGGAGGGGGCGAGGCCATGGATGGATTTGAAAACAAGGATGAGAATTTTAAAATTGAGGTGTTGTTGGACTGGGAGCCAATATAGGTCAGTGAGCACAGGGATGATGGGTGAACGGGACTTGGTGCGAGTTAGGAGAAGGGCAGCAGAGTTTTGGATGAGCTCAAGTTTTTGGAGGGTGGAAGATGGGAGGCCGGCCAGGAAAGCTTTGGAATAGTCAACTCTAGAAGTAACAAGGGCATGGATGAGGGTTTCAGCAGCAGATGAGCTGAGGCAGGGTCAGTGTTGCGCGATTTTACGGTGGTGGAAGTAGGCGGTCTTGGTGATGGCACGGATATGTGGTTGGAAGCTCATCTCGGGGTCAAATACGACACCAAGGTTGCGAGCGGTCTGGTTCCGCCTCAAACAGTGGCCAGGGAGAGGGATGGAGTCAGTGGCTAGGGAACTGAGTTTGTGGCGGGGACCGAAGACAATGGCTTCGTTCTTCCCAATATTTATTTGGAGGAAATTTCTGCTTATCCAGTACTGGATGTCGGAAAAGCAGTCTGACAATTTAGAGACAGTGAAGGGATCAAGAGAGGTGGTGGTGAGGTAGAGCTGGGTGTCGTCAGCGTACATGTGGAACCTGATGTGTTTTTGGATGATGTGGAGCGAGAGTCCGCGGGAATCGTCGAGCACAGCGGCGGCGGCTGTGTAAAAGGCTCCAAGAGACCAGGTAGGCCTCAGTGCGGAGCGAGAGTCGGCGGGAATCGCGGAGCAGAGCGGCGGCGGCTGTATAAAAGGCTCCAAGAGACCAGGTAGGCCTCAGTGCTGAGCGAGAGTCGGCGGGAATCGCGGAGCAGAGCGGCGGCGGCTGTATAAAAGGCTCCAAGAGACCAGGTAGGCCTCAGTGCAGAGCGAGAGTTGGCAGGAATCGCGGAGCAGAGCGGCGACGGCTGTATAAAAGGCTCCAAGAGACCAGGTAGGCTTCAGTGCGGAGCGAGAGTCGGCAGGAATCGCGGAGCAGAGCGGTGGCGGCTGTATAAAAGGCTCCAAGAGACCAGGTAGGCCTCAGTGCGGAGCGAGAGTCGGCGGGAATCGCGGAGCAGAGCGGCAGCGGCTGTATAAAAGGCTCCAAGAGACTATGTAGGCCTCTGTGCGGAGCGAGAGTCGGTGGGAATCGCGGAGCAGAGCGGCGGCGGCTGTATAAAAGGCTCCAAGAGACTAGGTAGGCCTCAGTGCGGAGCGAGAGTCGGCGGGAATCGTGGAGCAGAGCGGCGGCGGCTGTATAAAAGGCTCCAAGACACCAGGCGGTTTAAAAAAGGGTGCCAGAGTTCAGGTGAGGCGTTCCAGTCTCCAGTCTCCGAGCTCAGAGGGAGGGAGAGAAGTAAAAAGTAACTGAAATGTGACATCACCAGAAAGCAGGTAAGTGATTGGTTGGTGAGTATTTCTCTCTTTTAAACTAAACTCTGTGGTTTATAGTTACTAAGGTCTCTCTGGTGTAGTGGGGACTGTTGGTAAACCATTTAACTGTAGTGTAATTAGTGGGATTGATTGATTTAATTTAATTTCAATTAATTAAAGGGTAACTCATGGCAGGACAGCCCGGCCATGTGGTATGCTCCTCCTGCGATTATGTGGGAACTCAGGGACACTTCCTGTGTCCCTGACAACTACGTGTGCAGCAAGTGCATCCAGCTGCAGCTACTGACAGACCGCATTGCGGCACTGGAGCTGTGATTGGATGCATACTGGAGCACTCACGATGCTCGGGACGTCGTGAATAGCACGTTTATGGAGTTGGACACACCGCAGGTAGAGGTTGGACAGACAGAAAGGGAATGGGTGACCAACAGGCAGAGTACTAGGCGCAGGCAGGTAGTGCAGGGGTTCCCTGTGGACATCCCCCTCTCAAACAGATACACCACTTTGAGTGCTGTTGGGGGGGATGGCTTATCAGAGGAAAGCAGCAGCAGCCAACTTCCTGGCACCAGGGGTGGCTCTGCTGCACAGGACGGGAGGAAAAAGAGGGGTAGAGCTATAGTAATAGGGGATTCTATTGTAAGGGGATTAGATAGGCGTTTCTGCGGCCGCAAACGAGACTCCAGGATGGTGTGTTGCCTCCCTGGTGCAAGGGTCAAGGATGTCTCAGAGCGGGTGCAGAACATCTTGGAAGGGGAGGGTGAACAGCCAGTTGTCGTGGTGCATATAGGTACCAACGATATAGGTAAAAAATGGGATGAGGTCCTAACAGCTGAATATAGGGAGTTAGGAGGTAAATTAAAAAATAGGACCTCAAAGGTAGTAATCTCAGGATTGCTACCAGTGCCAAGTGCTAGTTAGAGTAGAAATAGAAGGATATTTCAGATGAATACGTGGCTAGAGGAATGGTGCAACGGGGAGGGATTCAAGTTCCTGGGACATTGGAACTGGTTCTGGGGGAGGTGGGACCAGTTCAAACTGGACGGTTTGCACCTGGGCAGGGCTGGAACCGATGTCCTAGGGGGAGTGTTTGCTAGTGCTCTGGGGGAGGGTTTAAACTGAAATGGAAGGGGGTTGGGAACCTGAGCGGGGAGACAGAGGAAAGGGAAACAAGGATAAAAGCAAAAGATAGGAAGGAGAAAAACAAAAGTGGCAGTCAGAGAAATCAACAGTTTAAATCAAACGTGGCCACAGTAAATAATAATTCTAATAGGTCTAAGAGTGTTAAAAAAACAAGCCTGAAGGCTTTGAGTCTTAATGCGAGGAGCATTCGTAATAAGGTGGATGAATTGGCTGTGCAAATAGAGGTAAACGAACATGATTTGGTTGGGATTACGGAAACGTGGCTCAAGGATGGCCAAGGCTGGGAACTCAACATCCAGGGGTATTCGATATTCAGGAAAGATAGGCAAAAAGGAAAGGGAGGTGGGGTAGCATTACTGGTTAAAGAAGGGATTAACACAATTGTAAGGAAGGATATTAGCTCTGATGATGTGGAATCTGTATGGTAGAATTGAGAAATACCAAGGGGCAAAAAACGTTAGTGGGAGTGGTATATAGACGTCCAAACAGAAAGGCGGAGGTTGGGGATGGCATTAAAAGGGAAATTAAAGAAGCGTGCAATAAGGGCACAGCAGTCATCATGGGTGACTTTAATCTACATATAGATTGGGCTAACCAAATTATTAACAATACTGTGGAGGAGGAATTCCTGGAGTGTTTACGGGATGGTTTCCTGGACCAATATGTCGAGGAACCAACCAGAGATCAGGCCATCTTAGGCTGGGTATTATGTAACGAGAAAGGATTAATTAGCAATCTTGTTGTACGAGGCCCCTTGGGTCGGAGCGATCATAATATGATCGAATTCTTCATTAAGATGGAGAATGAAGTAGTTGACTCAGAGACTAGGGTCCTAAATTTAAATAAAGGAAACTACGATGGTCTGAGGCGCGAGTTGGGTAGGATTGATTGGGGAATGTCACTCAAAGGGTTGACGGTAGATAGGCAATGGCAAACATTCAAAGACTGCAATGGATGAACTACAGAATTTGTTCATCCCAGTTTGGCATAAAAATAAAACAAAAAAGGTGACTCAACCGTGGCTAACAAGGGAAATTAGGGATAGCATAAGATCCAAGGAGAGAACATATAAATTGGCCAGAAAAAGCAATAATCCTGAGGATTGGGAGCAGTTTAGGATTCAACAAAGGAGGACAAAGGGATTAATTAAGAGGGGGAAAATAGAATATGAGAGTAAGCTTGCAGGGAACATAAAAACTGACTGTAAAAGGTTTTATAGATATGTGAAGAGAAAAAGATTGGTGAAGTCAAGCGTAGGTCCCTTGCAGTCAGAATCAGGGGAATTTATAATGGGGAACAAAGAAATGGCAGACCAACTAAATACATATTTTGGTTCTGTCTTCACAAAGGAGGACACAAATAACCTCCCAGAGATGCTGGGGAACATAGGGTCTGATGAAAGGGTGGAACTGAAAGAAATCAGTATTTGTAGGGAAATGGTGTTAGGGAAATTGATGGGACTGAAGGCCGATAAATCCCCAGGGCCTGATAATCTACATCCTAGGGTACTTAAGGAAGTGGCCCTAGAAATAGTAGATGCATTGATCATCTTCCAACATTCGATGGAATCTGGAACAGTACCCATGGATTGGAGGGTAGCTAATGTTACCCCACTATTCAAAAAAGGTGGTAGAGAGAAAATGGGGAATTACAGACCGGTAAGCCTGACATCAGTAGTGGGGAAAATGCTAGAGTCCATTATAAAAGATGTAATAGCAGAGCACTTGGAAAACAGTGACAGGATCGGACAAAGTCAACATGGATTCACAAACGGTAAATCGTGCTTGACTAATCTACTGGAATTTTTTGAGGATATAACTGGTAAAATAGATAAGGGAGAACCAGTGGATGTGGTGTATCTGGACTTTTAGAAGGCCTTCGATAAGGTCCCGCATAAGAGATTAGCGTGTAAAGTTAAGGCACACAGGATAGGGGGCAAGGCATTGACTTGGATAGAGAACTGGTTGGCAGACAGAAAGCAAAGAGTTGGAATAAACGGGCCTTTTTCCGAGTGGCAGGCAGTGACTAGTAGGGTACCGCAGGGATCGGTCCTTGGACCCCAGCTATTCACAATATATATAAATGATCTGGACAAGGGAACTAGATGTAATAGCTCCAAATTTGCAGACGACACAAAGCTGGGTGGACGTGTGTGCTGTGAGGCGGATGTCGAGAAACTCCAGGATGATTTGGACATGTTGGGTGATTGGGCAGAAACATGGCAGATGCAATATAACGTGGATAAATGTGAGGTTATCCACTTTGGTGGCAAAAACAGGAAGGCAGATTATTATCTAAATGGCAATAGATTGGGAGAAGGTGAAGTGCAATGAGACCTGGGTGTCCTTGTGCAGCAGTCGCTGAAGGTAAGCATGCAGGTGCAGCAGGTGGTTAAGAAGGCAAATGGTATGTTGGCCTTCGTAGCGAGAGGGTTTGAGTACAGGAACAAGGATGTCTTGCTGCAGTTGTACAGGGCCTTGGTGAGACCACATCTGGAGTATTGTCGGCAGTTTTGGTCGCCTTATCTGAGGAAGGATGTTCTTGCCATGGAAGGAGTTCAACAAAGATTCACGAGGCTGATACCTGGGATGGCAGGAATGACGTATGAGGAGAGATTGGGTCGATTGGACTTGTACTCGCTGGAGTTTAGAAGAATGAGAGGTGATCTCATTGAAACTTATAAAATTCTGACAGGACTGGACAGACTAGATGCAGGAAGGATGTTCCCGATGGTCAGGGAGTCCAGAACCAGGGGACACAGTCTAAGGATAAAGGGTAGGCCATTTAGGACAGAAATGAGGAGGAATTTCTTCACCCAGAGAGTGGTGAACCTGTGGAACTCTCTACCACAGAAGGCGGTGGAGGCCAGTTCATTAAATATATTCAAGAAGGAGTTGGATATATTTCTTAAGGCTAAAGGGATCAAGGGGTATGGAGAGAAAGCAGGGACCGGGTACTGAATTTGAATGATCAGCCATGATCGCATTGAATGGCGGAGCAGGCTCGAGGGGCCGAATGGCCTACTCCTGTTCCTATCTTCTATGTTTCTATGTCGCTGAGGGGCAGCATGTAGATGAGAAAGAGGAGGGGGCCAAGTATAGATCCTTGGGAGACTCCAGAGGTAACCGTGTGGGAGCTGGAAGAGAAGCCGTTGCAGGTGATTCTCTGGCTACGACTGGATAGATAAGAGTGGAACCAGGTGAGTGCAGTCTCACCCAGCTAGATGATGGAAGAGAGGCTTTGGAGGAGGATGGTGTGGTCAACTTGTGTCTGAGGCTTTAGACAGGTTGAGAAGGATGAGGAGGGATAGTTTACCATGGTCACAGTCACATAGGATGTCATTTTTGTCTTTGATAAGGGCCGTTTCAGTACTGTGGCAGGGGCAGAAACCTGATTGGAGAGATTCAAATACGGAGTTCCGGAAAGATGGGCACGAATTTGGGAGGTGACAATTTAGAGACAGTGGAGGCTGCTGAAACCCTCATCCATGCCTTTGTTACTTCTAGAGTTGACTATTCCAGGGACTTGAGAGGAAAGGGAGGTTGGAAATGGGGCAGTAGTTTGCAAGGACAGAGGGGTCAAGAGTGGGTTTTTTGAGGAGAGCGGTGAAGACGGCAGACTTGAAGGGAAGGGGTCTGTACCTGAGAAGAGAGAACCATTAACAATATCAGCTATCATGGGGGCCAGTAAGAGAAGTTGGGTGGTCGGTAGTTTGGTGGGAATAGGTTTACGGGAGTAGGAGGTGGGTCTCATGGACAAGATGAAGTCGGACAGGGCATGAGGGGAGATAGGAGAGAGAAAGGTGCGAGTTCAGGGCTAGGGCAGGGGGGAACCTTAGAGGAAGTTTGACCCGGTGGGCTAGAGGAAGGGAGGGACGCGGCAGAGGCAGCTGAACGAATGGTCTCAATCTCAGTGACAAAGAAGTCCATGAGCTCCTTGCACTTGTTGCTGGAGTTGGGGGTGAAGGAGGCAGGGGAGAGGGGTTTAAGAAGACATTTTGTAGTGGAGAGGAGAAGAGGCTGGGGGTTATCTTTGCATCCCAGGATGTTCCTGTAATAATGAACAGTTTTGGCAGAGGAGTGCAAGACCCGATAGTGCTGTGTGTGATGAATTGCTAAACCAGTTATTCGCCATAAACAACAACAACAGCTTGTATTTATATAGCGCTTTTAACATAGTAAAACGTCCCAAGGCACCGCACAGGAGTATTTTAAGACAAAAAATTTGACACCGATCCACATAAGGATAAATTAGGGCAGGTGACCAAAAGCTTGGTCAAAGAGGTAGGTTTTAAGGAGCATCTTAAAGGAGAAAGGAGAGGTAGCGAGGCGGAGAGGTTGAGGCAGGGAATTCCAGAACTTAGAGCCTAGGCAACAGAAGGCACGGCCACCAAAGGTTGAGCGATTATAATCAGGGATGCTCAAGAGGGCAGAATTAGAGGAGCGCAGATATCTCGGTGGGGTTGTGGGGCTGAAGGAGATAACAGAGATAGGAAGGGGCGAGGCCATGGAGGGATGTGAAAACAAGGATGAGAATTTTGAAATCGAGGTGCTGCTTAACTGGGAACCAATGTCAGTCAGCGAGCACAGAGTGATGGGCGAATGGGACTTGGTGCGAGTTAGGGCATGGGCAGCTGAATTTTGGATGACCTCAAGTTTACATAAGGTGGAATGTGGGAGGCCAGCCAGGAGTGCGTTGGAATAGTCAAGTCTAGAGGTAACAAAGGCATGGATGAGGGTTTCAGCAGCGGACGAGCTAAGGCAAGGGTGGAGACAGGCGATGTTACAGAAGTGGAAGTAGGCAGTCTTTGTTATGCTGCAGATATGTGGTCGGAAGCTCATTTCAGGGTCAAATATGACATCAAGGTTGCGAATAGTGTGGTTCAGCCTCAGACAGATGTTAGAGAGAGGGATGGAGTCTGTGGCTAAGGAACGGAGTTTGTGGCGGGGACCAAAAACAATTCACAGAATCACAGAAACCCCACAGTGCAGATAGAGGCCATTTCGGCCCATCGAGCCTGCACCGACACATATCCCACCCGATCCCCGTAACCCCTACACCAACACATATCCCACCCTATCCTCGTAACCCCACGTATTTAATCCCCCTAACACTAAGGGTCAATTTATCATAGCCAATCAACCTAACCCGCACATCTTTGGACTGTGGGAAGAAACCGGAGCACCCGGAGGAAACCCACGCAAACACGGGGAGAATGTGCAAACTCCACACAGACAGTCGCCCGAGGCCGGATTCGAACCCGGGTCCCTGGCGCTGTGAGGCAACAGTGCTAACCACTATGCCACCGTGCTGCTTTGGTCTTCCCAATATTTAATTGGAGAAAATTTTTGCTCATCTAGAACTGTATGTCGGACAAGCAGTCTGACAATTTAGACACTGTGGAGGGGTCGAGAGAAGAGGTAGTGAGGTAGAGCTGGGTGTCGTCAGCGTATATGTGGAAACTGACGCTGTGTTTTTGGATGATGTCACCAAAGGGCAATATGTAGATGAGAAATAGGAGGGGGCCAAGGATAGATCCTTGGGGAACACCAGAGGTAACGATGCGGGAGCAGGAAGAGAAACTGTTGCAGGTGATTCTCTGGTTACGATTAGGTAGATATGAATGGAACCAGGCGAGTGCAGTCCCACCCAGCTGGACTATGGTGCAGAGACATTGACGAAGGATGGAGTGGTCAACCGTGTCAAATTCTGCAAACAAGTCAAGAAGGACGAGGAGGGATAGTTAACCTTTGTCAGTCACAAAGGATGTCATTTGTGACTTTGATGAGAGCCGTTTCAGTACTGTGGCAAGGGCGGAAACCTGATTGGAAGGATTCAAACATGGAATTGCGGGAAAGATGGGCACGGATTTGGGAGGCAACAACACATTCAAGGACTTTGGAGAGGAAAGGGAGGCTGGAGATGGGGTGGTAGTTTGCAAGGACAGAGGGATCCAGGTTTGGTTTTTTGAGGCGAGGGGTGATGACGGCAGATTTTAGGGAGAGGGGGACAGTACCTGAGGAGAGAGAACCTTAACATTATCAGCTAACATGGGAGCCAGAAAAGGAAGTTGGGTGGTCAGCAGTTTGGTGGGAATAGGGTCAAGGGAGCAGGAGCTGCGTCTCACAGACAAGATGAGCGCAGAGAAGTCATGAGGGGAGATCGGAGAGAAACTGGAGAAAGAAGTGAGTTCAGGGCTAAGGCAGGGGAGAACCTTAGAGGAAGTTTGGCCCAGTGGGGAAGGAAGGGAAGTGGCAGAGGCAGCTGAGCGGATGGTTTCAATATTAGAGACAAAGAAGTCCATGAGCTCCTCACACTTGTTATCGGAGGAGACAGGAGAGAGGGGTTTAAGAAGACGGTTGGCAGTAGAGAATAGGAGCTGGGGTTTATCTTTGCATTTCAGAATGATTCTGGAATAGTGAGCAATTTTGGCAGACGAGAGCAGGACCCGATAGTGCTTTATGTGGTCCAGCCAGATCTGGCAGTGAATGGCTAAACCAGTTGTCCACCATATCCGTTCGAGTCTGTGTCCCTTGGATTTAAGGAAGCAAAGATGAGAGCCATACCAGGGTGAACGGCCAGGGTGAGAGAGGGTAATTGTTTTAGTAGGGACTAGGGCATCAAAGATAGTGGTGAGGGTGTGGTTGAGCAGATCGGTAACTGCAGAAATGTCATGGTGAATGGAGGGCCAGAGGCTGGACAGTTCAAACGTTCAAGTCAGCGTCCCTTGGACTTAAGGGAGTGATGAGGGCCGTACAGGGGGAATGATCAGGGTGAGAGAGAGTAATGGTTTTACTGGGAACAAGGGCATCAAAGGTGGTGGTGAGGGTGCGATTGTGCAGATCGGTAGCTGCAGAAATGTCGTGGTGAATGGAGGGCCAAAGGCTAGACAGTTGGGAATTTGAAAGTGCAGTTGTAAGTGAATTGGGTGAGAGTTTTTTTCCAGGGGCTGACATAGAAGGAAGTGGGGTTGGGAAGGGGAAGGGGGATGTGGGTAGAGAGCAATACAAGGAAGTGATTAGAGATGGCCTTATCTGTGATTGACACAATGGGAGTAGCGAGGTCACGTGATGGTAAGGTGAAGGGGTGGCCGTCAATATGGGTAGGGGAGTTTTTATGGAGGGAGAAATTAGGGGAAGATAGGAGGGCAGTGAACTCAGGAGAGAAAGCATGATGAGTTGAGATGGAAGTTGAAATCACCGAGGATGAGAAGTCGCTTGGTGCAGAGGCTGAGGGAGGAAAGCCACGAAGATAACTCGGTGAGAAATTTGGCATGGTACTTGGGTGAACTCTGCTATACTGTATCTTCTGTCACACTCTGTGTTACCTGGTACATAAACTCAGTAATACACCAGTCCCTTCTAATGTATTGTTTTACCTTTCTGTTGTGTTGTGTGTGATGGGAACCTTTGGTGGTCTGAGATATTTAAAAGTATTGGGGAACATTTGCTCTCCAAGTTCCCATGGATTGGATTTCCATCAGACTTGAGAGTCTCTGTCCCCAGATAAATCTTCTTATTGAGAGGTAGTTTGTGATCACAGCGCACCTGAGAACAATCCAGAGTGACATCAGTCTAAGACAATGAAACCTCTTGAAGATTTTATTCATATTAAACAATTACAAACTCTATTCACAGTACTCTACATGAATGCTAACCCGGTGCACTGCATCAAATGTTAATCTGTACCAGGACTATACAATGGCCCAGAAATTCGGGTCCCAACGCGTGAGTACGGATGGAGTACCCACGCGTGGACCCGATGGAAGTGCCGGTTTCTTGCATGCACTACGCATGCGCGGGAAACCGGCATTTCCGATCCTCTGAACGAAGGGGTTCAGGAGTCTGCGCGTGCGCGTTGAACTTCCTCTTTTTTTACAGGTTTGCCCGTGCATGAAGGCCTCTACTTTTTGCACATTTAAAAACCAGATGTAAGGACTTCATTTTAAAAGGTAAGTGGTCAATTAATTAAAATTAGAACTTTTTTCCACAGGTTTATTATTTTTAAATACTTTACAGTAAGGTAAGTGTATTTTTAGCCCCGATTTTTTATAAAATTATTTTTTTCAAAAATTTAAATTATTGTTTAAAATAGTTATTTAATGTTATTTATAGTTGATTTAAATAGTGTGATTTTTTTTCAAATTTATTTTAAGGTTAAGTACTGTTTTGGGCGCCCGGAGTTTTCATGAGTTCTTTCTGTCAAACTCATGAATGGACTTTCCCCTCCCCCGATTGGTTGCCCAGTGCTCACGTGATCCCAGCCGACGCATCGCACTAACTACGCCGCTGGATCACGCAAGCACAGCGCGCCGGGAGCTGGACCGGGCCACAGACAGGAAATGCACGCAGGCCCAGGCCTCAACGGCCGGCGCGCTAGGTAAGTGCAGGTCGGGGGCTTGCACCGCGGGAAGCCCCCGACACGAATTTCTGGGCCATAGATAACTTTATGCAATAAATATTATTGAACAACTATATATAGTACTACACATTTAGCTTAACAAGTTAAAACAGTTTAGTGGTATAGACATATTGGGGGTAATTTTAACCCCCAAAAATGGGTGGGTTTGGATCAGGTGGAAGGTTAAAATGTTAAAAATCTGAAACAGGAACCCAACATGCCTCGAATCTGCCCACTTCCAGTTTTATCGGAAACGGGATGAGTGGCGGACGACCAGTCTGCTCTCAGGAGGTGGGTCGGTCATTGAAACCTTTTATGGAGGCTGAGTAATTCCATTTTTACAGGGTTTCTATTTTTAACCCATGTCAGAAACCTGGTGAGAAGGGCTGGATCCATCAGGTAAGTGCCTTTACAGCACTGCTTGTTTCCTCCTGGCCCAACAAGCTAACCTGCAGACAACCCTCCCACCTCCACGATCTCTCCCCAAGACCCCCCTATCACCGGCACCACCGATCTCTCCTGCGATTTCCCCAGACTGCCCCATCTCTCTCCCCGATCTCTGACCCCGCTCCGATCTCGCGCGACCCCCCGATCTCCAACTCTACCCCCGACTGCCCCCCATCTCTCCCCCGATTTCTGATCCCTCTCCCATCTCTCTCCAACCCCCCGAGCTCTGCTCCCATCCGATCTCCCCGCACCGCACCCCCCCCGCGACCTCTGCCCCCAACAACCATTAAATTTACCTGATCCTGGGCTGCGGCCTTTTCTGGAGCATTCCCCACCCAACACAAAGCCAAGCCTGTCAATCAGGCTGGCTTTCAATCGGGGAATCTGTTAAAAAAAACACGCATGCCACGGCGTTCGGGGAAATCCGCACTTCCGTATTTCCCGACCATAACACCCCTCACCCCACCCCCGTCACGGAAACCCTGCCACAGTAAATATCCGGGCCATTAGTTCAACTAGCTATGTAGGACTAATTCAGAGATTTCCATTTTATTTTCTATTTGAGCGTATACCTGTCCCCTTGCTTACACCGCGCAAAGTGTATGCATTTATCCTTTTTACACACTTGCTCACCATGTGAGTATAAAGTTTGTAAATATAAATGAGTCTTTTGCATTTTCTTACCTCAAGGTTCTTAACATCAATACAAGATAGTTGTGTGGGACAAACATCCTTATTGCTCTCCAATATTCTCTGCTAAAATAAAGTAATTTGAAAGATTGGCAGTTTTAAACTTATTGTAAGGATATATTTATAGTACAACATTTGCAGAGGATTTGTACAGCATTTGTTTTATAAAACATTTACATTCTTGTGGACCGACAGTTGCCTATCAATCCTACAAAACATTTTCAGCATTGATTGTCAAGTGGAACCAAAGGCTGATCATTGTAAATTCTGAGACCTGAAACTAGGCTGTAGGATATTAGCATATGGATGCTTAAAGTGTTTGCTTGAAATTGTTCTCTTTGCTATTTTATTTTAAAATAGATTAACTCTGCTAAAACAGTGGAGAGGGGAATTTCAGGTGCATGAAGGGCACCATGGCCAGCGCAGCGCTCTGTATTTGCCAATGTAATAGTCAATTATAGGGAGGATGGAATTGATTGTAGTTTGGGTCTGAGTCAACCAATCCAAACCTACCTATGAGAAAGCTAAGCCGAGAACTATGAAAACTTTCCTGTTGCTATTTAGTAAAAATATATGTAATGTTGTGGCAGAACCACTGAATGACTCTGGCTAACTGTATATAATTCTCTTTAACGAAGTTCTAACACCAGCCTAAACCTGTACCATTGTGTTAGGCATTACTGTGTTTTGTATATAGAGTTTGCATGTACGGGGCGTGGCCCCTTTAAGAGCGTGGGAAAACGCGGGCAAACGCGATGACGTCACGTCGCAAACCACGGGGCAGTCCTCGTGGCATCTCCGTTGATTGTTCTCTTGTGTCGATCTCCGTTATTCGTTGGAATTCGTTAATTCCAACATTGGTGACCCCATTTTTGTGAACGTTTTCACAAAAGAAGAGCACAGCATGGAAGCAAACGCCGTTTCGCTAAAGCTACCGCAGTTCTGGGAGCAGCAAGCGCCCTCGTGGTTTATTCAGGTCGAGGCCCAGTTCGCCCTGAGGAACATCGATGCGGATCAGACCAAGTATCTTTACGTGGTCTCCGCACTCAACAGCTCTACCGCCTCTCGGATCGTCAGCCTCCTCGAAAACCCCCCAACGGAGCGCAAGTATGAAACCCTCAAAGTGCGGTTACTGCAGGTTTTCGGGCTCACAAAATCAGAGCGCGCCCGTCGATTACTCGCTATGCCCAGGCTCGGGGACTCCAAGCCTTCAGAGTTGATGAGCCAAATGCTCACACTCCTGGGCTCAGAACGGGAATGTTTCCTATTCCGCGAGATTTTCCTCAGCCAACTGCCTGAACAGGTACAAGCTGCCTTGGCCAGATCTGAAACTGAAGACTGCGAAACACTCGCTGCGGAGGCTGACAAAATTTTCGCTGTAACCCGGCAGGACGCCGCCCCAGCTCGTCGGCCTGCTGGGCTGTGTTTCTACCACGTGCAGTTCGGCGTGAAGGCAAAGCGTTGCCGCCCTCCCTGCAATTTTCCCCCCAAAAAACAACAACTAACACTGCGACCACCGAGGAACGGGTCTAACGGGCACCCCGCGGCCATGATGGCGATCGGCAACGCGGGAAAATTGCTGTTCATCACTGATGCTCTCTCCAGTCGTCATTTTCTGTGCGACACCGGAGCGCAGTGCAGCATTTTACCCGCGTCCGCCCTCGATGTGCAGACAGGGAATCACGGCCCCGCCCTTGAAGCGGCCAATGGCGGAACAATTCGGACCTTCGGCAGACGGCGAGTGGAGTTGTGCCTCGGGGGGCAACGTTTTCACTGGGAGTTTGTTATGGCCAAAGATTCCCAGCCCCTCCTCGACGCGGATTTCCTGTGCGCCAACAGCCTCCTGGTCGACGTTAGGAACCGGCGGCTGATCAACGCAGCAACTTTTAATTCTCTTCCGTGTTACCGCAGTAACACTACATCACGCACCGTCTCCTGTGTGTTCCCGACTCCTGAAGAGTTCGCTCGCCTGCTCGGCGAATTCCCCGACCTAACAAGACCCACGTTCTCCTCCACAGCCACGAAACATGGTGTGGAACACCACATCACCACCAACGGCCCCCCGGTCTATGCGCGGGCCCGGCGCCTGGAACCTGGCAAGCTGGCGGTCACAAAGGCGGAGTTCGCAACCATGGAACGGTTAGGGATTATTCGCCGGTCGAATAGTCCCTGGTCTTCACCCCTCCATATCATCCCGAAACCCGGCGGCCATGCGGCGACTATCGACGCCACCACTCCTGATCGGTACCCGATACCCCATATCCAGGATTTCTTTGCCCATTTGGCAGGGAACACTGTGTTTTCAAAAGTCGACCTCGTCCGGGGCTACCACCAGGTCCCAGTTCATCCACAAGACGTCCAGAAGACCACAGTCATCACCCCGTTCGGCCTCTTCAAGTTTTTACGAATGCCGTTTGGGTTAAAGAACGCCGCCCAGGCTTTCCAACGCCTGATGGACTCTGTGCTGCGAGACCTCAAGTTCCTCTTCGTCTATCTGGATGACATTCTATTTGCCAGTCCTACTAAGGAAGAACATACCTGTCACCTATGTACCCTTTTTCGACGCCTCAGCCAACACGACTTGATTATCAACCCGGCTAAGTGTCAGTTTGGCCTGCACCAAATTGACTTCCTGGGGCATCGCATCACCTCAGAGGGAGCGGTTCCTTTACCTTCGAAGGTAGAGGCGGTAACATCCTTTCCACGTCTGCAGAACATAAAGGCCCTGCAGGAATTCCTAGGCATGGTAAACGTTTACCACCATTTCGTGCCTAAGGCGCACTACTCATGCAGCCCCTGTACGAGGCCCTCAAGGGCAAGACTGGCAAGAACCCGGTAGACTGGACGGATGACATGGCCCGAGCGTTCACCGACACCAAAAGCGACTTAGCCAACGCGACTATGCTGATGCACCCGCTGCCAGGAGCCACCATCGCCCTCACCACCGACGCGTCGGACTACGCAGTCGGTGCCGTGCA
The DNA here is from genome assembly GCF_052327205.1 of Somniosus microcephalus. NCBI lineage: Eukaryota > Metazoa > Chordata > Chondrichthyes > Squaliformes > Somniosidae > Somniosus > Somniosus microcephalus. Next base: position 192,066,990 of record NC_140992.1, on the reverse strand, counting down.
ACAGCAGTGGGTGAACGGGACGTGGCAGCCATTGGCATTCTTCAGCCGTCAACTACGGCAGAACGAGAGAGCATACAGCACGTTCGACCGGGAGTTGCTCGCCCTTTTTCTGGCCATCCGCCATTTTCGGTTTCTTCTGGAAGGACGTCCTTTCACCGCCTTTGTGGACCATAAGCCGCTAACCTTTGCAATGGCCAAGACCGCCGAACCGTGGTCAGCCCGACAGCAGCGTCAACTGACCTACATATCCGAATTCACCACGGATATACAGCACGTGGCCGGTAAGGACAACCTGGTGGCAGACTGCCTCTCCCGCACAATCGTCAATACGGTTGATTTGGGCATCGACTACGCCCTCATGGCAGCGGACCAAGCCTCAGACCCGGACGTCCAAACTTACAGAACGGTCATCACTGGCCTCCAGTTGGCCGACGTCAACTTCCATTCGGCAGGTACCACGCTGTTGTGTGACGTCTCCGTACAGGATCCTCGCCCTGTCGTGCCGGTCGTCTGGCGCCGCAAAGTGTTCGACGCCATACATGGGTTGTCACACCCCGGAATGAAGGCCTCTCAGAAACTGATGTCAGCGAAGTTTGTATGGCATGGCATGCTAAAAGATGTCCGCGACTGGGCCAACACCTGCGTGGTCTGCCAAATGGCCAAGGTACAGCGCCACATCAAAGCTCCGTTGGCCACCTTCACAGTTCCGGAGCGCCGTTTTGACCATGTCAACGTGGACCTGGTAGGACCACTCCCACCCTCCCATGGTTTTTCACACATCCTGACCATGGTTGACTGCACCACCAGATGGCCGGAGGCGGTTCCCCTGTCATCCACTACTTCGGCGGACGTGGCCAGGGCGTTCATTTCCTCCTGGATCGCCCGTTTCGGAGTGCCCGCAGATATTTCGTCAGACAGGGGACCGCAGTTTTCCTCCGAACTCTGCAGTGCAGTGGCCCAAGGGCTCGGTGTCAAATTACACCGCACCACAGCCTACCACCCACAGGCGAATGGCCTCTGCGAACGCTTCCACCGGTCAATGAAAGCTGCCCTAAGGGCCAGCCTCCAGGACGCTGGATGGGCAGACAAGCTACCGTGGGTCCTGTTGGGCCTTCGCACAGCCCCCAAAGAAGACCTTCACTCTTCATCAGCGGAGCTTGTGTATGGTCAGCCGCTGCGAGTCCCAGGGGACTTCCTACCTGTTAAGTCTGTGTGTTATAATGAGAATTACTACACAGACCACAAGAGTAAATTTTAACAGGTCTTTACTAGTCGAAGGTCAGGGCGGAACTGCCCAATAAATCGTTACACAGCACTTATATACCGGTGTGGTCACCACCGGTATTACAGTATACAGCAGCCAAGATAAAGTAGTGCAACCCTTAAAACAGTTCTCTTAAAGGTGGAACGGTTACATACTCTACAATCCTCCCTTTTTAGCTTAACCGTATATATTCCCCATTAAACATAACATATATACAACTTCATGTAAAAACAGTTCACAGATTCAGTCTCTCTGGAGGCTTCCTGACTCGGTCTGGATAACGCCTCGGTGGTGTAGTAGTTTTCGGTGGTGTAGTAGGTTCTCGTTGCTGGGGTGACTCATCTAATAGTCCTTCACTGGACTTAACAGCTTGAACTTTCGTAACTTCAGAACCAGCATTGCTGACTTCTAAAGGCTCGAGTACCTTGGGAAGTTTTTCTACTTCCAGACTGATTTGGCTCAGTTCGGAGGGACCACGTGCGTGACCTGGTAGGGGTGATAATGGTTCAGATGAGTCATCATCTTCTGCTTCTTCTCTATTGTCTTCTATTTCCTCCATCACTTCAGCTTTTGCCTCTGCCACCAATTCCCTGAGTGGCTTATTACTGCTGACACTGCTCACAAAAGGGTGCTCTTTCTTCTTAGCTTTCAACTGATCGATGAATTTGACATATTCCCTTTCTTGCTCAGCTTTGATTCGTTTGGCCTCATCGTGCAGACGGTTTGTGTGTTCCTGTTCCATTTTCTCAATCAGCTGCTTCTGCTGTCTTTCCAGATTCTCCCACTCTGTGTCAAAGAACTTTTTCTTTGCATTCATCTCTTGCTCAAAACGGCGAATCATTTGTTCTAATTGCTGTTGTAGTTTGAGATTGAGTTGAGTTCGAGCCCGGTGTTCCTCAGAAATGCGCATGTCTGTAGACTGGACAGACTCAGAATTCTCTGTCAAACTATGTTGTTGTTCAGTGGAATTCTGTTCTGATACTTTGTTCTCTTCTGAAGCATTTATGCACTCCTTCGTTTTTCCATCATTAGTCTGCAAGTCCATTTTAGACTTGTCTTTTGCACATGGGCTGGTCTTACCATCATCAGTTCCAGAGTCTGAGCTGATTGTCTTCACCGAGTTCTCACTCTCTGCTTTGTCACTGTCACTGCTGCATATGCCCTCATCCAATATTCTGGACAATCGTGCAGGTTTGACATCTTTGTTTTTCCCGGAATCTACCGTTATTGCTTTTAGGGAGTGCCAGTCCATATTTATTTTCCTGATCCACTCCCGTCCCAGAAGTGGTGGACCTCCCTCAGGTAATACATATATGTCCATTCCTTGGTGTTCTTTGCCCTTGTGTACCACCTTGACTTTTATCTTTCCGATGGGGTATACTCTTTGCCCCGTGTATGTCTTTAATACTATCTCCGTATCCCGTAGGGGAATATGTGTGAATAACCTTTTGTAATCTTGCTTATTCATGACCGTCAACGCCGATCCGGTGTCCAATTCCATCTTCACTTGGACTCCTGCTATCTGCAGTGTGGCCCAGATAGTTTGTCGGTCAGCTTCCTTACTCACATTGTGAATTCTCAGACTACCCAGTTCCTTGCTGTTGGAGTCTGAATCCGAATTCTGTTCATCCGAACTCTTCTCAGCCACCTTATGTACCTTTCTGCACCTTTCCTGCGGTGACTTTTTGTTGCTGGTCTTCTTTCCTGACCGGCATACTTTAGCTATGTGACCAAGCTTGCCACATTTTCTACATTCCTGGTCTTTAAACCAGCATTGGTTCTGATCGTGTGTTGTCTTTCCACAACGATAACATTTCGTTGTACCCAAAGCCATTTGATCTACGCTGAGTACCGCTGCCTTCAGCTGCATTTCCGCAGTGCCTCTCGCTGCGGCTTCGTGCGATGCTGCAATAGTGACAGCCTTATCAAGTGTAAGATCATTCTCTTCAAGCAACCGCTTTTGTGTTCCTTCTTTCGACAAACCACACACGAATTTGTCTCTCAGTGCCTCTGTCAGTCTTTCCCCAAACTGACAGTATTTCGCTAGCTTACGCAGTTCAATTAAATACTCCGCGTTGCTTTCCTCTTTCAGTTGCGTTCTCGCATAAAATTTAAATCGTTCCGCTAACATCAGCGGTGTGGGGTTCAAATGATTTCTCAGGACAGCAACAATATTAGCGAAAGTGTGATCCGCCGGTTTAGCTGGTGATAGAAGATGCTTCAATAGCCCGTATGTCTTCGCACCCGTTGAGTTTAGTAAGGTTAGTGCTTTATCGTTATTTGATATTTTATTTGCCTTACGATAAATCTCTATGCGTTCTACATACGTGGCCCAATCTTCAACATCGGGATCGAAATCGTTGATGTTACCACGCTTAGGCATCCTCGCAATCTTCTTGAGAAACAAAAAGAATTTTTTTTTTCCTTTTACAAAATGGCAGTTTCCCGCGCTCGTCTTCTTCCCCCGCCTACGAAAATGGCGGCTTCCCGCGTTTGCCTTTCTCCCCCGCTGGCTGTAATGGCGATTGCCGTATTGCTGCGTTCGCCCTCCCCAGCGGTTCTCAAATCGTGCCTCCCAGCCCCTCTTGCAGTCCGGTCCTTTCCCCCGGCTGCGGCTGAGTTCTCCGCGTTTTTTTAAATTTTCTCCCGCGCCTTACGCTGTCCCGGTCGCTGCGCCTCGCGGCCTCGGTAGCTGCCCGGCCTTTTTCACCGGTCGCGGTCGAGCTCTCTCTCGACGCTGTTGCGTCTCCCAGCCCACTTGCAGCCCGGTCTTTCGCACCGGCTGCGTTTGCATTCACCGCGGCTCCCGTGCCTTACGCTGCCCCAGTCTCAGCGCCTCTGGCCCCGACTTCTGTCCGGCTCTTTTCCCCGGCCGTGGTCGAGTTCTCCGCCCTTATATCCTCCGTTTTTCCCTCCCCTACTTCACAGCCAACGTGGCCGACTTGCTGCTCGTCGCTGATCGGCTTACCCACCACCGTGATAGAAGGGATGATCACTGCCTGTTGCTGATGGAAGGCTTCGTGTCAGAATTCTTCCTTTGCTCTGCAGACCCGAGTCTTTTCTCAGCAGAATGATGAGGGCGGATGCTTCTTCTCGACGCCCGTTAAACTGCCTTGGATGTATCTCTGCCGCAGGGTAAGATCGTACTCATCGCCACTGTTAAGTCTGTGTGTTATAATGAGAATTACTACACAGACCACAAGAGTAAATTTTAACAGGTCTTTACTAGTCGAAGGTCAGGGCGGAACTGCCCAATAAATCGTTACACAGCACTTATATACCGGTGTGGTCACCACCGGTATTACAGTATACAGCAGCCAAGATAAAGTAGTGCAACCCTTAAAATAGTTCTCTTAAAGGTGGAACGGTTACATACACTACACTACCAACATCGACGGAGCCATGGTCCGCGTCTGCCCAGCTTGCTAGTCACCAAGAGGCGGCCAGATGTTTCGCACCGGTGCCCACTTCGCACCACGGGCTGCAGAGGACACACGTTCCCACGGAGCTTCACAGGGCTGAATACGTTTTTATTCGCCCTGACGCACATAGGGATCCGCTCAAGGCCCCATATACCGGCCCCTTCCGCGTGTTGGAAGCAGGGGACAAAACCTCCACGGTCGATGTCGGTGGTAAACCGGACCACATTTCGGTCGACCGCTTAAAGCCAGCACATTTGGACCTCGACCGCCCCGTCGAGACAGCACAACCACCGAGACGGGGTCGGCCACCCATCGTCGTTACGGCAGACCAAGTTCGACCACCCACCAGACCGCCAGCCGCCAAGCAGCCTCCGCTCGAGAGTACAGGAGTCGTTCTGACAGGCTCGTCAGACCCCCTCACCGTTTGACTTTGTCCGTTAAAGCGAATTCTGGGGGGGGCGCATGTGGCAGAACCACTGAATGACTCTGGCTAACTGTATATAATTCTCTTTAATGATGTTCTAACACCAGCCTAAACCTGTACCATTGTGTTAGGCATTACTGTGTTTTGTATATAGAGTTTGCATGTACGGGGCGTGGCCCCTTTAAGAGCGCGGGCAAACGCGATGACGTCACGTCGCAAACCATGGGGCTGCTCAGGCAGTCCTCGTGGCATCTCCGTTGAGTAAAGACCTGTTTAATTGTTCTCTTGTGTCGATCTCCGTTATTCGTTGGAATTCGTTAATTCTAACAATGTGACATTTAACATTCTAGCAGGAAATCAAGTAATAACTTGACAAACCTTTTTCTCTCTCTCACTTGATATTCCTGCATCTGTTTTCAGGTTGTCCACCTTATAACTGCTAAAAGGAATAGGCTGGACTATTGGTTTCTCTTTTATAGAGTATCTCTTCACCAGGTCTATCCTGTTTCTCTCCCTTGACACTGAAATTTCAGCCATAGAGTTGGAAGAACATAAAATGGAGGATTGTAACACCCCTCAGGTCTTTCAATGAAGTCTTAAATTCTTCTCCCCATATTTTTTGTTACACAAGAAATAAAGGCCCTGAAACTTCAGAGTTGTCCTGGCTTCCTTCCATAACTTTGCCATTCTTTAGAGATCCTGCCATCTCCTGCTGAAGTTGTGGGGGACCAGTGATAACTCCATAGAATTTCAGGGTCAGAGACTCTGGTAACTGAGATACTGGCCGGAATTTTGTTTACCCTGGCGGGGCGGGTCAGGTGTGGGCGATCGGCGTGGCGGATTGGGACCCAGTTCCCCATTTCATGCCGCTCCTCAGAGCGACTTTCCCATAATGACGCCTATTAAGGCAGCCCTGCGCGTTACCTGGCCTTATTAAATGGTGCGGGTCTGATGATGTCATCGATGACTCATTTTCAGCTGGGATATTTAAAGGGGCCACATTGCATTTGAAGGTTCATCTAGGATTGTGCAGGCACTGTATTGGAGCATTTGTGTGTTGCTAAGCCTTGGAAACATGACTGCATAGAGGCAGAGAGCTGTACCCAGGTTCTCAGATGACTCCCTCCATATGCTTGTGAAGGAGTGAGAGCACGCAGGGAGGTCCTCTTCCCTTCTGGTGGGTGGAAGAGACTTCCCCAGGAGACAAAATGAGCCTGGCTGGAGATAGCAGAGGAGGTGAACAGCAGGGATGTTGTCAGGAGGATCTGGGTGCAGTGCCGGAAACGCTTCAATTATTTCATTAGATCAGGAAAGGTGAGTGCAAAGCCACACTCAACTTCATACTGCTGTGCCTCTCATCACATCCCCATCACTCTGCCTTCCCAAGCCTACTCCTGCACATCATTCCTCACACCAACATACCTTGCATGTCCACCCATCCCTCTCTATGTACATACTCACATCCCCATCTGACTAACCACCCCTCACACTCACCCTCATCCTAATGCAGTCATAGCAAGTAACACCACAAAAGGAGGCCAGTTGGCATTGGCACCCCACTCCTTCATAGTCACCTTCTAAAGATGTAACCCATCCATTCCTTACACTCATTCCATCACTCTCACTTGAATGTCTCTTCTTTCCCTCCTTGCAGGAGAAGAGAGCCCATAATAAGAGTGAGGGGGAGAGAACCGGAGGCCCTCTATCATTGGCGACATTAACTGCAGCAGAGGAGGTCACCCTGGAAGTACCAGGAGTCGCAGAGCAGCTGGAGGTGGGAGATGGAGAGAGGGGGACATCTCAGCAACCTGGTGACAGAATTACATCTCATACAGCCACAAGGCATACAGCAGTCACTCATATGGTGACTGATGTCAGCAGCCAGTGAATGTTCATCATGTGTATAATGGTCTTGTTACCCATTCTTGATATGACATTTCTAAATCATCTCTTTACTCTCCCACAGGTCCATCAAGAGCCCCACCACTGTCCAGGAGGAAGAGGAAGACGATTCCTCAGAGGAGCCTCCAGCCTCTGAGGGTGCACCCAACACCAGCGCAGATACGCACACCTCGGTGGGTCCCATGCGAGATAGAGTAGTGTTGTCACCTGGTGTGTCATAAGTCACAAGTGAGCAAGAGGAGATGGTGGAGATAGAGACAGCAGTGGAGACTCCTCGCCAGAGGGTACAGGACGCTCCTAGCTCTGCTCAGCTGCATGCAGACGCTGAGCCTTGGGGGCCATCCAGAAAGAAGGCGTTCCTGGAGGTGCAGGAAGAAGTGCAGGAGGCTTTGACAGGATTTGCAATGCGATGTCAGCAAATGTGCAGAGAATGGAGGAGTTCATCTCCAACATGAGCAGCACAATGTTGCAGGCGATGGCGACTGTAGACTCTTCCATGGAAAGGATGGCCACCTGCATGGAGCAGCTAATGCGCCACTCACATGAGCACGTGCTATCTATGGAGAATTCATGACAGACGTTGATAGACCTCCTCTCTAGGAGGGATATAAATGTAGACTTGGGTCCTCATGGTCCCACTGCTGTGCAGCAAGGTGCTCTCCAGGGAAGTGCAGGTGGCCCATCAGAGGGATGATGGTGAGAGGGGACCTGGAAGTGGGGGCTCCTCTCAAAGCACTTACACTTCTCCACCGGTTGCATCCCTCTCAGTCAGAGCCCCACATGCCTCCTGGGATCGCAATGGCTGAGTCTGCCCCTCCACAGTTGCAGGAGGAGCAGACTTTGGTGGGGCCATCACAGGCTTCAAGACCCAGAGGACGTCTGTCAAAAGTGTCTATGCAGTCACAGCAGGGAAGTGAGCAGGCTGCCTCTACCTCTGCTGAAGCCACAGGGGTTGCACCTCATAGAAGCACGCATAAGAGAAAGATGACACACAAGTAGATGCATATGGGTAACTGTTTGTGTTAAGCTTCCGTTACTCTGATGTCACAGATAAAAAGATTTATTTTCACCACTTTCCGGTCATGGCCAATTTTGTCTGCAACTTTGGAAGTGGTTTAGTGAGTTGGAGTGAATGGTGAGACATAACGTTACCTCCAGCAATGGTGGTCAGTGTGAAAGGAATAACTTGGTCATTGTAGGGATGCTTTATGGTGTTGCTGTGGGGTGGTGAGAACCTGGCGCAGCAAGTGGCAGCCATATGGGTGTAATGCCTGATGTTAAGTAAATCTGGCCATGATGAGCCCATCCCTGGCCTCCCGGGCAGCAATGTGCTTGGGTGCTGGTGGGATCTGGACCGCAGGTTCCTCCTGCTCCTCCTCCTCATCTTCCAACTGATGCTCCTCCTCTGAAGAGACTGTGCGCTCAGTGCCTTGCTCCTCATGCAGCGCTAATCCTCGCTGCTGCGCTGTGTTGTACAGGGCGCAGCAGGCCACGATGATTCTGTAGACCCTGGCTGGTGCGTACTGAAGGGCTCCAGATCTGTCAAGGCATCTGAAGTGCATTTTCTGCATACCTATTGTCTGCTGTATGTGGCTTTCATTATGGCCCAGTAATTCCGGGCACAACGCGTGAATACGGACGGGGTACTCACGCGTGTGCCCGGAGGAATTGCCGGTTTTCAGCATGCACAGCGCATGCGCTGAAAACCGGCATTTCCTGTCCTCTGACCCAAGGGGTTAAGAGGCAGAATGCGCGCGACTGCACAGGCAGCGCGTGCGCAGTGAAATTCCTTTCTTTTTTCAGAGTAGCGCGTGTGTAAAGGCCTCCGGTCTTTACGCATTGAAAAACCACACGTAAGTACTTCGTTTTTCAGGTAAGTGGGCTTTTAGTACAATTGAGAATTTTTTTTCCACAGGTTTGTTATTTTTAAAGAATTTACAGTAAGGTAAGTTTAGTTTTAGCCCCGATTTTTTATATAATTTTTTTTTTCAAATTTTAAAATTATTGTTTAAAATAGTTTTTCAGAATTCTTTATTGTTCAATTAAGTAGTGCAATGTTTTTTTTAATTTTCTTTCAGGTTTAAGTAGTGTTTTGGGGCCAGGAGTTTTCATGAGTTTGACAGCTCTTACTGTCAAACTCATGAATGAGTTTCCCCTCCCCTGATTGGCTGCACAGTGCTCACCTGATCCCAGCCGGCACATCGCACTAACTACGCCGCTGGATCAGGTAAGCACATCGCGCCGACATCTGAACCGGGCCAGTGACAGGAAATGCAAGCAGGCCCGGGCTTCAGATGTCGGCGCGCAGGGTGAGTGCACATCGGGGGCTTGCACGCGCGGCAAGCTCCCGATCCTAATTTCAGGGCCATTATCTTTCCTGGGCCTCAGTACTTGGCCTCCTCAGGGGTGTCACGAGCCACGCCTTCAGTGACTAGCCCTTGACTCCAAGCAGCCAGCCGGAAAGTATGTTTGGAGTTGGGAAGAGCTGAGGGAGGGTGGACTGGCGCAGGACAAAAGAATCATGGCAGCTGCCTGGGAATTTGGCACATGATGATCTTCCTATGGTTGCAGACCAGCTGCACATTGAGGGAGTGGAAGCCTTTGTGGTTGACAAACACTCCTGGGTGATGATGGGGTGCCCTGATGGCCACATGTGTGCAGTTGATGACGCCCAGCACCCATGGGAAGCCAGCCAGATCGGCAAAGCCCAGCGTGCAGTTGGGAATCGGCAATGGAGAATCAGGGATCGCGGGAGGGGTGTCGGAAATTGGCCATGGAGGATCGGGGATTGCTGGGGGGGTGGAGGCTGGAAATTGGTGGGGGAGGGTCGGGAATCGGCAATGGAGGATTGGAGATTGTGGGGGTCGGGGGGGTTGACGGGGGGGGGGGTTGGAGTTGGAGGATGGGCGGGGGGGTATCGGCCGAGGATCGGGGAGGTCGGGGATCGGCGGGGGTGGGGGGGAGAGAGGAATGGGGCTGGCTACCAGAGGATGGTGGCCAGCCTTAGCATCATCTGTGGGGGTGCCAGAGGGGGAGGCCTCATGCTTGGGATCGGAGGCCTGGGATGGTGATCAGAGGCCTCGTGAGTTGGGTCTCCGACCGCGGGCGGTGGGTTAGGTAGGGATCCAGGAGGTAGATGTAAAGCCACTTACCACCTGGATGCAACAGTCCCCGCCTCGGCTTAACTGCCTGGTTTCACGAATTGTGTGAAACCCATCCACATCGAATTAAATTCGAAATGGAGGTGAAAAAAATAGGCTTCCAGCCTCATTACAATATTTAAATTGACATACCGCCCCCTGGGAGCGGGCTGGTCACCCGCCTCCTGTCCCGCCTTCGTTAAACCCAGAAGTGGGTGGGTTGGAGGCGGGATCAGGTCGGGATCCCATTTTTAACAATTTAACTGTCCCATGCTCCAAACCCACCCGTTTTTTTAGGGGAAAATTTTGCCTCTTGTCTCTAATTGAATTATTTTACATTTAACCACATTAAATTGCATCTGCCAATTGTCTATCCATTTCCCTAAATAAGCTCTAGCTACTCATAACCTCCTCCATATCATCATTTATAAAAATGTTGAAGGATACCAGCACCAAGTCCTGTGGTACTCCACTCACCTCTCCATCCAGAATATTTTGAATTCATGCAGACCCTATCACCCAGCCAGTTTTCAATCCAGTTTAGTACACTCCCACCAATACCATGTCATTTTACCTGTGTTACTGTCACACTGTTAACTGCTTTCAACATTACTTTGGAGTCGAAAGTATCAAATACGTTTCTCAGGATAGTTACGCAATCTGGAAAAAATAAATATGTGTTTATACTGTAGTGAAATTAGGAGCCAACTTTCGAGGCAACTGTGATTTAATTTAACATTTCTGATTTCTGATTTATTCATCAGTTTCTAAAGATAAAACTCCTCACAGCAGAGCCCATGCAATGCAGAGACCTTCTGGCTGGTATGCACACCGCCCCTAGATGCCTATTCATGGGATTCCTCATGTCAATTTAGAAATCTGCAGTTTAGTCCAAAGGGAGCTATGAAGTGGATTGGAGTACAGGTGGAACATGACACTATAATTTGAAATATCTCCTACAAGATAAAACTAAAATTAATTTCATAATATTATATGGATGGGGAGGGAGTTCTTGACACTGTGGAAAGAATGGACTAAATGGCCTTTTCCATTTCATGCTGACAGTTGCTGGAAGATGTTACCTGGAGGCAAGGTAGAAAACATGTATTCATACTTCCAGCATTGTAAAGAACAAGCAATTACTGCTGAAACTCTGCACCTCCAACTGCTGGAACTGTTGATGGGATGTTATGTTTCCATGCTGTGGTCAGGACGATGGTGGCAATGCATTTGCACGAATAATGGAAAGTTGTGCTGCTCACCATGCCGCTCTTGAAGAGTTCATGATACCTGCTGCTTGCCCAGCAAGGGCTTAAACATGTACGTGTCAGGGACTGTCTCCATTTGGCAAATAAATGGAGTCCATTTTTGATCAAGGTGGGTCCAAGATGATAAACCTGGTGATGGAAGATTGGAACCAAGTCAACCGTCCGCAGCAGGCTTGGTAATTTAAAAACTGAGCCAGGCAGACCTGTAGCAATCAGGGGTGAATGAACAGCCAGCTTGGCTCATTAATGGGACCTAGAGGGATTAGCCATGTCACTGGGGCCTGGGATTCTTCCCATTTTACAAAGCCAATGTGGTAAAGGGTAGGCTGGTTGGACAAGCAGTGGGAAGTTAAGCAGTGCTCTGTGTTGGCAAGCTACACAGTTTAATTCCAGCAGTACCTCTCCACATACTGAAGGTTCCTAAATCATGGCTGTTACTAATGTGTGCCTAAACTCGGGACTTAGATAAGTGGGGTGTGTCCCTGTGGGGAAGAGTGTGCACTCCATGCAAAGAGAAGCTCTACTTTTGTGGATTTCTCAGTTGCTTGGTTGGAGAGTCTTGAGTCTGGTAATGTGTTTTCATACATATCAGACCCCCAGCTTAGCAGAAATAAAGTTCCATGCTGTTACAATTTTTGGTTTTAATAAAACCTTTGACATTACTATTCACTGTGCCCTTCAGCATGAGAATGCTATATTCAATACTCTCAACATCGCAGCCAGCTATTTTGTCGCAAGTTCTATTTAGCCATACCAAAGTTCTGAACATACTTTGAAACCTGTACCATGCAAATACTGTTAGGATCTTTGTAATTGCTACACAACAGTGCCACATCCTTTCTCACTTGATGAGTGTACTATTTATTTTTGCAATAGCTTGCAGTGCAGATAAATGTCAGTTGTTTTTCATTTTGGTCATTTGCCTGACTTAGCATAGATCTGTGTGGCTGACAGGATCTGTGCACAGAGTCACCTTCAGCCATTTCAAAGCACTAAAAATGGTTTGCAACCAGACCCACCTGATTTCAAGTTGTTTTGGGTGAAGCCCATAAATTGTGTGGTTGATTGGCTATGATTGGGAATTAAGTTCCAATTGATAACCGGGTGATATAAGAAAAGATCATGTTTCAGGGTGGGGCCTTTCTAAGGCGGCATTCAAATTTATCTGATCAGGTTTCCATTTCCTCTTCTTGAACATGGTGACCCAGGTACAGCACCTCTGCAATATGATATCTTTTGGCTTTAACTGTCAACTCTGCCCTTTCTAACCTGATCATTACCTCTGTGATGTAGATGGGGTAGTTGTCCCATGTCTGATTAAGAATGACAATGTCATCTGTTTTCGCCACTGCACGATCCCCAGCCCTCATCAGGACAGAATCCACCCACTGCTGGAGTGTGCCAAGTGAACTTTACATCCCAAAGGTCAAGATGACAAACTCAAATATCCCTGTCGGTTTAGTAAATGTGCAAAGCCTTTGGACATTGCACTTAACAGGATCTGCCGGTATTCTTCAATCTGGCCAAAGGTGAATAGCGGCCTCTAGCACCATGAGAAGCAAAACATTTATTGCACATCAAAGGAAACGGGCTGCTAATTATTCAAGGAAACTAACCAACTTGGGAGCATATTTTTCACCATTATCTAATTTTAGTGAAAATGTTGACATTAATATAAAGCAAATTTCCACACTTTATGTTGCATCTATCTTTTCACTAAAGTTAGCAAATGTTGGAAAATATGTACCTTGATCTTTTGGACAGAAGACACATTAAGTGAAACAAGCAAATGAAATTTTGATAATACATATACTTTCCTATGCTCTTATATACTGATATTTCTCTCCCCAAAATGCAATCATTCACCTTCAAAGGAAGGTAATAAAAGCAGGCATTTGGAATAAATTACTTGTTGCCGTGCAGACTGGTCTAAGGGATATTATATGTGATCCCTGCACAAAAGGGAAGGCCATGCTTGACCAACCTTACTGAATTCTATGAAGAAGTAATAGAAAGAGTAGATAAGGTTAATGTAGTAGATGTAATATATTTGGATTTTCAAAAGGTCTTTGATAAGGTACTGCATAGCAGACTCATGACTAAGGTCAGAGCATGTGGAGTCAGGAGACAGGTAGCAGAATGGATAGCAAGCTGGCTACAAAACAGAAAACAGAGAGTAGGGGGTTAATGGTAGCTACCCAAACTGACAAAAGGTGGGAAGTGGTGTTCCACAGGGATCGGTGCTGGGACCACTGTTGTTCACCATTTACATAAATGATTTGGACTCAGGAATTGGAAGTACAACTTCAAAATTTGCAGACTACACCAAATTGGGAGGTGTAGTTAATACAAAGGAAGAATGTGACAAATAAGGAAGACAGTAATAAGCTTACCAAATGGGTGTGTAATTGGCAAATTAATTTTAATATAAATAAGTGTGACGTGGTGCATTTTGATAGGAAGAATATGTAGACCACATACTGCTTGCATAATAGGAGTCTTAATTGCATAGAGGAGCAAAGGGATTGAGGGGTACAGATACACAAATTGCTAAAAGTAGCGACACAGGTTAATAAGGCCATAAAAAGAGCAAACCAAGCACTGGGGTTCATTTCTAGAGGGATAGAACTGAAAAGCAGAGAAGTTATGATAAGCTTGTATAGAACTTTGGTTAGACCACACTTGGAGTACTGTGCATAGTTCTGGTCTCCATTTTATAAAGATGATATAGAGGCATTGGAGAATGTGAATCTTTTTTGCACCATGATGATACCAGAACTGAGAGGATGTGCTTATTAGGAAAGACTGTACAGGCTGGAACTCTTTTCTCTAGAAAAGAGAAGTCTGAGGGCTGACCTGATAGAGTTCTTTAAGATAATGAAAGGGTTTGATAGGGTAGACTAAAGAAAATGTTTCCACTTGTGGGTGTATCCAAAACTAGAGGTCATAAATGTAAGATAGTCACTAATAAATCCAATGGGGAACTCAGGAGAAATTTCTTTACCCAGAGTGGTAAAAATGTGAAACGCACTGCCACAAGGAGTAGTTGAGGCAAATAGCATAGATGCATTTAAGGGAAAGCTAGATAAGCACTTGAGGGAGAAAGGAATAGAATGATGTGCTGTTAGGGTTAGATGAAGAGGGGGTGGGAGGAGGATTGTGTGGAGCATAGACCTGTTGGGCCGAATGGTTTGTTTCTGTGCTGTACACTCAATGTAACTTGTGTATATCTGTGTGCTATTTTCTTGGAACAGAATGAAAGGTGTACCTTTGAACTGTGGTCTATCCTGTGGCTCCTGAGCCCAGCAGTTGGTGATGAGCTGTATTAGAGTGTCTCGATGAGGAAGGCTGGCTGGAAGAACCTCAGCTGTTATGTTAGGTCTTGCTCCATCACTGATTGCTGGGACTAAATCCTGCAGGTTACATTTATCTGGGGAAACGAGGGGAGTATATTGACATTAGTGTGATTTATTCTGATAAAGAAAAACATACTGAGTATAATGTGCTTATTTTACATAATTACACAATACTGGCACGGAAAAGGTGTTTTTATTGAAACTCTTGTGAACTTTCAAATGCCTAAGC
Source organism: Somniosus microcephalus (assembly GCF_052327205.1). Taxonomy (NCBI): domain Eukaryota; kingdom Metazoa; phylum Chordata; class Chondrichthyes; order Squaliformes; family Somniosidae; genus Somniosus; species Somniosus microcephalus. The sequence continues at coordinate 192,051,985 of NC_140992.1, read as the reverse complement.
TGCTGCCAGTTAAATATAAATTCAGGTAAGAGTCACAAAGAAGTTTATGAATGGCATGGACAGCAGCAAGACATTGATTAAGCTCTATCTACAAGAAGAACCCAACGCAGAGCAGCAATTAACAAAACGAATAGGACATTGAACTACTTAGCCAAAATAGTAGAATGTAAATCAGTGGAGGTAATGATAACAACAACAACTTGCATTTATATAGCGACTTTAACATAGTAAAATGTCCCAAGGCACTTCACAGTGCCAATGGTGGAGCGATTAAAATAGGGAATGGGCAAGATGCCAGAATTGGAGGAGCGCAAAGATCTTGGAGGGTGTAAGGCTGGAGGAGGTTGCAGAGATAAGGTGGCGTGAGGCCATGGAGAGATTTGAAAACAAGGATGCGAATTATAAAATTGACGCGTTGCCGGACCAGGAGCTAATGTATGTCAGCGAGCACAGGGGTGATGGGTGAACGGGCTTGGTGTGAATTAGGATACGGGCATCAAAGCTTTGGATTAGCTCAAGCTTATGGAGGGTGGAAGCTGGGATGGCGCCCAGGAGAGCATTGGAATAGTCAAGAGGTAACAAAGACATGGATGAGGGTTTTAGCAGCAGATGAGCTGAGGCAGGGGCGGAGTCGCGCAATGTTACGGAGATGAAGTAGGTGGTCTTGGTGATGGCGCGGATATGTCAAACTTTATAGTGCTCTAGTCAGACTTCACCTTGAATGCTGCATCCAATTCTGGTCGCCAAGAAATAAGAAAGACATTCAACTGCAGAGAAAGGCATGAGGGTCGTTCCGTGTGTCAGAGTTATGAGTTCTGAGAAAAGACTGGAGAAACTTGGGCTTTTCAGTTTGAAAATCTCAGAGCGGTGAAATTAAAGAGGTAAGTAAGATTATTAAAGGTATAGGAAAAGTTAACCCAGAATATTACTTTAAATTAAACCACAGGAGTAGAACTAGGGGACACAGGTTCAAACTAGAGAAGGGTACTTTTAGGACAGATATCATGGAATTCTTCTTCACATAGATTGTTCAACATTTTTAATAAACTTCCATATAGAGCAGTGGAGACAAAAGCCCTGGAATTTTACAAGAAATGATTTGATGCTACAATGGGTGTGGTGTGGGGGGGAGGGGGAGTGGAGGTTGTCATTAGGATATCTCCAGTACCCATGGATTGGAGGGTAGCTAATGTTACCCCACTATTCAAAAAAGGTAGTAGAGAGAAAACGGGGAATTACAGACCAGTAAGCCTGACATCGGTAGTAGGGAAAATGCTAGAGTCCATTATAAAAGATGTAATAGCAGAACACTTGGAAAACAGTGACAGGATCGGACAAAGTCAACATGGATTTACAAAAGGTAAATTGTGCTTGACTAATCTACTGGAATTTTTTGAGGATGTAACTGGTAAAATAGATAAGGGAGAACCAGTGGATGTGGTGTATTTGGACTTTCAATAGGCTTTCGATAAGGTCCCGCGTAAGAGATTAGCGTATAAAGTTAAGGCACATGGGATTGGGGGCAAGGTATTGACTTGGATAGAGAACTGGTTGGCAGACAGAAAGCAAAGAGTTGGAATAAACGGCTCTTTTTCCGAGTGGCAGGCAGTGACTAGTGGGGTACCGCAGGGATCAGTCCTTGGACCCCAACTATTCACAATATATATTAATGATCTAGACAAGGGAACTAGATGTAATATCTCCAAGTTTGCAGACGACACAAAGCTGGGTGGGCATGTGTGCTGTGAGGAGGATGCCGAGAAACTCCAGGATGATTTGGACAGGTTGGGTGATTGAGCAGAAGCATGGCAGATGCAATATAACGTGGATAAATGCGAGGTTATCACTTTGGTGTCAAAAACAGGAAGGCAGATTATTATTTGAATGGCAATAGATTGGGAGAAGGGGAAGTGCAATGAGACCTGGGTGTCCTTGTGCACCAGTCGCTAAGGTAAGCATGCAGGTGCAGCAGGCGGTTAAGAAGGCAAATGGTATGTTGGCCTTCGTAGCGAGAAGGTTTGAGTACAGGAACAAGGATGTCTTGCTGCAGTTGTACAGGGCCTTGGTGAGACCACATCTTGAGTATTGTCTGCAGTTTTGGTCACCTTATCTGTGGAAGGATGTTCTTGCCATGGAGGGAGTTCAGCGAAGATTCACCAGGCTGATACCTAGGATGGCAGGAATGATGTATGAGGAGCAATTGGGTTGATTGGGCTTATACTCGCTGGAGTTTAGAAGAATGAGAGGGGATCTCATTGAAACTTATAAAATTCTGAGAGGACTGGACAGACTAGATGCAGGAAGGATGTTTTTTTTAAATTCATTGATGGGATGTGGGCGTCGCTGGCTAGGCCTGCATTTAGTGCCCATCCCTAATTGCCCTTGAGAAGTTGGTGGTGAGCCGCCTTCTTGAACCTCTGCAGTCCATATGGTGTAGGTACACCCACAATGCTGTTAGGAAGGGAGTTCCAGGATTTTGGCCCAGCGACAGTGAAGGAACGGCGATACAGGTCCAAGTCAGGATGGTGTGTGTCTTGGAGGGGAACTTGTAGGTGGTGATGTTCCCATGCGTCTGCTGCCCTTGTCCTTCTAAGTGGTAGAGGTCGCGGGTTTGGAAGGTGCTGTTGAAGGAGCTTTGGTGAGTTGCTGCAGTGCATCTTGTAGATGGTACACACTGCAGCCACAGTGCGCCGGTGGTGGAGGGAGTGAATGTTGAAGGTGGTGGATGGAGTGCCAATCAAGCGGGCTGCTTTATCCTGTATGGTGTCGAGCTTCTTGAGTGTTGTTGGAGCTGCACTCATCCAGGCAAGTGGAGAGTATTCCATCACACTCCTGACTTGTGCCTTGTAGATGGTGGAAAGGCTTTGGGGAGTCAGGAGGTGAGACACTCGCCGCAGAATTCCCAGCCTCTGGCCTGCTCTTGTAGCCACAGTATTTATATGGCTGGTCCAGTTCAGTTTCTGATCAATGGTAACCCCCAGGATGTTGATAGTGGGGGATTCAGCGATGGTAATGCCATTGAATGTCAAGGGGAGATGGTTAGAGTCTCGCTTGTTGGAGATGGTCATTGCCTGGCACTTGTGTAGTGCGAATGTTACTTGCCACTTGTCAGCCCTAGTCTGAATGTTGTCCAGGTCTTGCTGCATATGGACACGGACTGCGTCAGTATCTGACGAGTCTCGAATAGTGCTGAACAGTGTGCAATCATCAGCGAACATCCCCACTTCTGACCTTATGATGGAGGGAAGGTCATTGATGAAACAGCCGAAGATGGTTGGGCCTAGGACACTGCCCTGAGGAACTCCTGCAGTGATGTCATGTGATTGAGATGAATGACCTCCAACAACCACAGCCAACTTCCTTTGTGCTAGGTATGATTCCAACCAATGGAGAGTTTTCCCCTTGATTCCCATTGACTTCAGTTTTGCTAGGGCTCCTTGATGCCACACTCGATCAAATGCTGCCTTGATGTCAAGGGCAGTCTCTCTCACCTCATCTCTTGAGTTCAGCCCTTTTGTCCATGTTTGGACCAAGGCTGTAATGAGGTCAGGAGCTGAGTGGCCCTGGCGGAACCCAAACTGGGCGTCAGTTAGCAGGTTATTGCTGAGTAAGTGCCACTTGATAGCACTGTCGACGACACCTTCCATCACTTTGCTGATGATTGAGAGTAGACTGATGGGACGGTAATTGGCTGGGTCGGATTTGTCCTGCTTTTTGTAGACAGGACATACTTGGGCAATTTTCCACATTGCCGGGTAGATGCCAGTGTTGTAGCTGTACTGGAACAGCTTGGCTAGGGGCACAGCTAGTTCTGGAGCACAAGTCTTCAGTACTATTGCCGGAATGTTGTCAGGGCCCATAGCCTTAGCAGTATCCAGTGTCTTCAGCTGTTTCTTGATATCATGTGGAGTGAATTGAATGGGCTGAAGACTGGCATCTGTGATGCTGGGGACCTCAGGAGGAGGCCGAGATGGATCATCCACTCGGCACTTCTGGCTGAAGATAGTTGCAAATGCTTCAGCCTTGTCTTTTGCACTCACGTGCTGGGCTCCACCATCATTGAGGATGGGGATATTTTTGGAGCCTCCTCCTCCTGTTAACTGTTTAATTGTCCACCACCACTCACCATGTTCCCAATGGTTGGGGAGTCCAGAACCAGGGGTCACAGTCTAAGGATAAGGGGTAAGCCATTTAGGACAGAGATGAGGAGGAATTTCTTCACCCAGAGAGTGGTGAACCTGTGGAATTCTCTACCAAAGAAGGCAGTAGAGGCCAATTCATTAAATATATTCAAGAAGGAGTTGGATATATTTCTTAAGGCTAAAGGGATCAAGAGATATGGGGAGAAAGCAGGGACAGGGTACTGAATTTGGATGATCAGCCATGATCGCATTGAATGGCGGAGCAGGCTCGAGGGGCCGAATGGCCTACTCCTGCTCCTATCTTCTATGTTTCTAGATGGAAGAATCAAATGGGCCGAATGTCCTTCCTCATCCATAATTATCCTGGAGTGTATATGGGATGGTTTCCTGGACCAATATGTCGAGGAACCAACTAGAGATCAGGCCATCTTAGACTGGGTATTATGTAATGAGAAAGGATTAATTAGCAATCTTGTTGTGCGAGGCCCCTTGGGTCAGAGCGATCATAAGATGATAGAATTCTTCATTAAGATGGAGAGTGAAGTAGTTGACTCAGAGACTAGGGTCCTGAATTTAAATAAAGGAAACTATAATGGTATGAGGCGCGAGTTGGGTAGGATTGATTGGGGAATGTCACTCAAAGGGTTGACGGTGGATAGGCAATGGTAAACATTCAAAGATCGCACGGATGAACTACAGAATTTGTTCATCCCAGTTTGGCATAAAAATAAAACAAAAAGGGTGACTCAACCGTGGTTAACAAGGGAAATTAGGGATAGCATAAGATCCAAGGAGTGGACATATAAATTGGCCAGAAAAAGCAGTAAACCTGAGGATTGGGAGCAGTTTTGGATTCAACAAAGGAGGACAAAGGGATTAATTAAGAGGGGGAAAATAGAGTATGAGAGTAAGCTTGCATGGAACATAAAAACTGATTGGAAAAGCTTCTATAGATATGTGAAGACAAAAAGATTGGTGAAGTCAAGCGTAGGTCCCTTGCAGTCAGAATCAGGGGAATTTATAATGGGGAACAAAGAAATGGCAGACCAATTAAATACATATTTTGGTTCTGTCTTCACAAAGGAGGACACAAATAACCTCCCAGAGATGTTGGGGAACATAGGATCTAATGAAAGGGAGGAACTGATAGAAATTAGTATTTGTAGGGAAATGGTGTTAGGGAAATTGACGGGATTGAAGGCCGATAAATCCCCAGGGCCTGATAATCTACATCCTAGGGTACTTAAGGAAGTGGCCCTAGAAATAGTAGATGCATTGCTGGTCATCTTCCAAAATTCGATAGACTCTGGAACAGTACCCATGGATTGGCGGGTAGCTAATGTTACCCCAGTGTTCAAAAAAGATGGTAGAGAGAAAACAGGTAATTACAGACCGGTAAGCCTGACATCGGTAGTGGGAAAAATGCTAGAGTCCATTATAAAAGATGTAATAGCAGAGCACTTGGAAAACAGTGACCGGATTGGACCAAGTCAACATGGATATACAAAAGGTAAATCGTGCTTGACTAATCTACTGGAATTTTTTGAGGATGTAACTGGTAAAATAGATAAGGGAGAAACAGTGGATGTGGTGTATTTGGACTTTCAAAAGGCTTTTGATCAGGTCCCGCATAAGAGATTAGCGTGTAAAGTTAAGACACATGGGATTGGGGGCGAGGTATTGACTTGGATAGAGAACTGGTTGGCAGACAGAAAGCAAAGAGTTGGAATAAACAGCTCTTTTTCCGAGTGTCAGGCAGTGACTAGTGGGGTACCGCAGGGATCGGTCCTTGGACCCCAACTATTCACAATATATATTAATGATCTGGACGAGGGAACTAGATGTAACATCTCCAAGTTTGCAGACGACACAAAGCTGGGTGGGCGTGTGTGCTGTGACGAGGATGCCGAGAAACTCCAGTATGATTTGGACAGGTTGGGTGATTGGGCAGAAGCATGGCAGATGCAATATAACGTGGATAAATGCGAGGTTATCCACTTTGGTGTCAAAAACAGGAAGGCAGATTATTATCTGAATGGCAATAGATTGGGAGAAGGGGAAGTGCAACGAGACCTGGGTGTCCTTGTGCACCAGTCGCTGAAGGTAAGCAGGCGGTTAAGAAGGCAAATGGTATGTTGGCCTTCGTAGCGAGAGGGTTTGAGTACAGGAACAAGGATGTCTTGCTGCAGTTGTACAGGGCCTTGGTGAGACCACATCTGGAGTATTGTGTGCAGTTTTGGTCGCCTTATCTGAGGAAGGATGTTCTTGCCATGGAAGGAGTTCAGCGGAGATTCACCAGGCTGATACCTGGGATGGCAAGAATGACGTATGAGGAGAGATTGGGTCGATTGGGCTTGTACTCGCTGGAGTTTAGAAGAATGAGAGGGGATCTCATTGAAACGTATAAAATTCTAACAGGACTAGATGCTGGAAGGATGTTCCCGATGGTCGGGGAGTCCAGAACCAGGGGTCACAGTCTAAGGATAAGGGGTAAGCCATTTAGGACAGAGATGAGGAGGAATTTCTTCACCAAGAGAGTGGTGAACCTGTGGAATTCTCTACCAAAGAAGGGAGTAGAGGCCAATTCATTAAATATATTCAAGACGGAGTTAGATTAATTTCTTAAGGCTAAAGGGATCAAGGGATATGGAGAGAAGGCAGGAACTGGGTACTGAATTTGGATGATCAGCCATGATCTCATTGAATGGCGGAGCAGGCTCGAGGGGCTGAATGGCCTACTCCTTCTCCTATCTTCTATGTTTCTATGTTTATCATGATCTTTTGAATATGTGAAGCAAGGAGCAGGAGCTGTACAATGGGGAGGGGAGGGGAGGGGAGGGGAATAAGGAGGATACTGTAGTAGACGTTGTATTGATTTCTTTGTGGGTTCAATGACGAGACATTTATGAAAGAGAATGTCTTAATCTAAAGTCTGTTCAACTCTTAACAGCATTTACAGGAGACATCATGCTAGTGATGCATCTAGAACGAAACTGAAACTAAACCAAACTGCTTGTCTCTGTCACATGACCTCTGCTGGTCAGGCATAAGTAATCAATCAGGCAACTATGCTGGTAAGACATGATAATCAAACAGGCAAATAACATCACTATTTGCTGATATTACATCTCCTTTTCTTAAAACAAAAGTATTTTACTTTTAACTAACAACATGTTTTCTTTGTATTAATCTGCATTTTAACTGTAACACTTAATGAACTTACATTATCATTATCATGATCAAGGTTTTTTAACCTTGCTTTGTGTGTTCACATGAAATATGTAAATACACTAGAACTTGAAGAAAGAATAAGATAACATTACTTCCTTCTATAACAATAGTCCTTAAATTTGCTCAATGAGTCTCTCAGGAGGCTTCACGTGTCTTGAGGATTTTCTGATTGATTGTCCTTGAATCTGAGTTGTTGCCTCCGATGATGTGTTCTCAGCTGTGTTATCCGGTTGTCCAACAGTATCAGTCTTTTGACTTGCTGTGGCTGGTCCCATGAGAAGATCTCGATGATTTCTTCTCAGAACAGCACCCTCATCTGTCTGAATGGTGTATGATCTTGGTTGAACTTCACTCAGGACAGTTCCTTTCTGAGTCCATGTGTTTGTTTTGTCTTTCAACCTTACTTGGTCACCAGTGTGGAGTTCAGGTAGGTTTTGTGTTCCTCTGTCATAGTAGTACTTTTGCTTTTCTTTCTGTTGTTCTTTGAACTTCCTCACTTTCTCCCCCTCTTTTGTTTTCAGGAGGTTCTCCGGGACGGGTAGGTTTGACCTTAGCCGATGTCCCATCAGGAGTTGGGCTGGTGACTTACCACACTCGAGCGGCGTTGTGCGGTATACAAGCATGCTTTGGTAGAAGTCAGTTCCACTGTCTTTTGCCTTGTACATCAGTCTTTTCACTGTCTGGACCGATTTTTCCACTAGTCCATTGGACTGTGGATAGTGAGGACTTGACGTTGTGTGGACAAAGTCCCACTCTTTGGCAAAGTGTCGGAAACTTGCATTGTAAAACTGGGGTCCGTTGTCTGTGAAGACCTCGCTTGCCACGCCATGTCTGGAGAATATGGCTTTCATACATGTTATCATAGCATCTGCAGTGGTGGTGTACAGTCTACAAACCTCTGGATACAGGGAGTAATAGTCTGTGACTACAAGATAGTCCTTCCCTTGACATACGAATAGGTCAGCGCCTACCTTCTGCTAAGGTCTGTCTGGCGCTGGGTGTGGCTTTAGTGGTTCTACCGGATTGCTTGCTCGATATTTCAGGCATATTGTGCAGTTTGACACCTCATTTGTCACATCTTGGTTGATTCGTGGCCAGTACATCACCTCTCGTGCTCTTTTCTTACACTTTTCGATTCCCAGATGTCCTCCATGGATCTTTTTTAACATCTCTTTTCTCAGACTCTTTGGGATAACTATTTTACTTCCTTTGTAGATGATGTCTTCGACCACTGATAGCAGAGTACTGGAACTGCAGGGCGGAACTATGTCAGGTGAGCAGTCTTGCTTCATGTTGGGCCATCCATCCAAGATGCTTTTCCTCAGTCGTCTCATTGTTTCATCTTTGTTTGTCTCAGTCTTTATGAGCTCCATTTTTGCATCTGCTATGGGCAGTGCACTTGTGATCATGTCCACGTAGGCGTTCACTTTTTCATCCATTGTGGTGTTTGCGGGCTCACTTGGGTCAACAGCTCTGGACAACGTGTCTGCTGTATACATCAGTACCCGGTGTGTACGCAACATTCAGTGTATAGCGTTGCAGCCTGATCATCATTCTTTGTATTCTAAGCGGACAGCTATTTAGTGGCTTTTGGAACAATGCAATCAAGGGCTTATGGTCAGTCTCTACACTGATTGCTTGTCCTGCCACAAACTGGTGAAATCTTTCACAGGCGTATGTGATGCTGAGCAGCTCCTTTTCTATTTGAGCATATCGCGTCTCCGCGTCTGTCATTGAGCGCGATGCATATGCAATAGGTTGCCAGTAGTCATATTTTTGCAGAAGAACGGCACCGAGCCCACTCTGTGATGCATCTGATGATATCTTGATGGGTCTCGCTGGGTCATAAGACCTCAGAACTGGTTCCTTTGTGAACAGTTTCTTTAGATCGCTCCATGACTTCTCATGCTCATGATTCCATTCCCATTCTATGTTCTTTTCAGTTAGTCTTCTCAGTGGCGCCATCTTTTCTGAGAGGTTGGATATGAATTTACCCATGTAGTTGATCATTCCATTAAACCTCTGCACGTCCTTTTTGCATTGTGGCTTTGGCATATTCTCAATGGCGGACACCTTTCTGGGATCTGGTCTGATGCCCTCACTGCTGAGGATATCTCCCACGAATGTCAGTTCTGTCACCCCGAGCTGGCATTTCTCTCTATTCAGCTTCAGGTTTGTTTTCCTTGTTGCTTCCAGCACTTTTTTCAGTCTCTCGTCATGCTCAGTTCTCGTGGTTCCCCATACGATGATGTCATCCATTGATGTATCAACTCCCTCCAGGTGCTCATAGATCATATGGATAGTTTTGTGATACACTTCAGGAGCTGAGGCAATGCCAAATGGTAACCTTAGGAATCTGTATCTGCCAAATGGACTGTTGAACGTGCACAGTCTTGAACTTGCTTCGTCCAATTTCATCTGCCAAAATCCTGATGATGCATCTAACTTGCTGAAATACTTTGCATTTGCAAACTGTGCCATGATTTCCTCACGTGTAGGAAGCTTGAAGTGCTCTCTCTTTATTGCTCTGTTTAGATCTCTTGGATCCAGGCAAATTCTGAGCTTTCCATTCTTTTTGTCCACAGCGATGAGGGAACTCACCCACTCAGTTGGCTCATCTATCTTCTGATTCACGTTCAGGCTTTCCATCCTGTCCAACTCTGCCTTCAGTTGCTTTTGAAGAGCAAACGGAACTTTTCTGCATGGATGTATGACCGGTGTCATACTTTTATCTACTCTGATCGTGTGTTCTCCTGGAATGCAGCCTAGACCCTTAAATAGGTCTTTGTACTCTTTCATGAGTTCATCATAGACTGTCTCTCCTTCGCTTTCCACAACGAGGACTCTCTTTACCAGGTTCAGTCTCTCACAGGCTTTTAAACCTAGTATGGCTTGCACATCCTTTGGCACCACGATTAATGCTAGCGTGTGCTCTCTGTCCTTGTGTGTTACTTTGACAATGCATCTTCCTTTCACTGGTATATCAGTACCTGAGTATCCTGTCACTTTCACTTTGATTCCATGTATCTTTGGTCTGGGTCTAATTTTCTTAAAATCAGTCTCTGATATCACATTAACTTGTGCTCCAGTATCCAATTTAAATGGAATGTGTATGTCATTCACTTTTAGTGTCAACATCCAGTCTCTTTCTTCTTTTTTGTTTTCAGACACAACATCTACATAGAACTCTTCTATCTCGCTTTCATCTACTGTATGGACCTTGCTTTGTTGCGCTTGGTTCTTACAGCAACGGGCATAATGGTTGTTCTTGTTGCAACTATTGCATGTTTTACCATATGCTGGACACTTTCTTGGTGTATGCTGTGTACCGCATCGACTACATGACTTTCGATTGTCCCTTTCATTTTCGTTCGCTGGCCACGCCTCTTTTTTCACATTGGCGCTCTTTTTGTTAAACGGTTTGTATCCGTTCTTTCTCACTGCATCCACGTTGCAGCTATTGTCACTGAACAGCTCCTTTGCCTGCAACTTCACAGTCTCTGTAGCCCTACACAGTGCTATGGCTTTTCCCAGGTCTAGAACTTGCTCTCTTAGCCGTCTTTCCCTTAGACCATTATCCGGAATACCACACACCAGTCTGTCTTTTATCAGCGAGTCTGTCAGTCCCCCAAATTCACACGATTTGCTTCTGTTTCTCAGTTCAGTCACATACTGATCAATAGTCTCACCCGTTTTCTGTACACATGTGAAAAATCTGTGCCTCTCAAACATCACGTTACATTTAGGTATGCAGTAGGCCTCAAACCGTTCCATTATTTTATCTAGTTTCATTTTGTCTCCATCAACAGCGAATGTCAAGTTATTATACACCTCCAGCGCTTCATCACCCACGACATGTAAGAACAGTGACGATTTCCTTTTATTACTTTTCTCGTCAGCTCTGATTGCTGATAAATACAACCCCACACGTTGTTTGAACCTTCTCCAATTTTCAGCCACATTACCTGTCAACTGAAGCGTCGGGAGTAAACCTTCCATTTTTCACTTCGTTAGCTATTCTCTAATGGTAAGTAACGATGTTCTCTTTTGGCTTGCTAATCTGTGGAGAGCTGATTTAACTTCAGATTTTTCCTCTTCATCTCTTTCAATCACTTCTGACACCATGTATTGATTTCTTTGTGGGTTCAATGACGAGACATTTATGAAAGAGAATGTCTTTTAATCTAAAGTCTGTTCAACTCTTTTAACAGCATTTACAGGAGACATCATGCTAGTGATGCATCTAGAACGAAACTGAAACTAAACCAAACTGCTTGTCTCTGTCACATGACCTCTGCTGGTCAGGCATAAGTAATCAATCAGGCAACTATGCTGGTAAGACATGATAATCAAACAGGCAAATAACATCACTATTTGCTGATATCATTACAGACGTGAGGTCTGTTTCATAACCCACCTTCATAAGCCCTCCTTCTTGTCAGCACCTCAAATGCCAGCATGCCATAACTGGGAGTTAAAAAAAGACGTAATAAGTTAATCCTTTGCCTGTGTAATAAACAGGTTAACATATCAGAGAGGTAGGCTGAACCACAAGCATTCATAGATTTTCATTCATAGCTTAAAAACATAATGCCTATTTTGAGGCCTTCTAACCTGAGGAACATTTTATGATGGTGAAGATATAGCTAAGTGCCAAAGGTGTAACCAAATTGGCTTGGGATTGAGGGGCTGTGTAGCCACCAAAGAGCTTTGTAGATGTTGCGAGCACTTCATTTACTCTGTCAGACAAAAGTGTTTTTAAGCAGAACATGGAACTAAACATGTGGGGAACTTCAACTTTTTATTTCTCTACTGAGTCCGACAGATGGATTTTAATGTTTAGAAATATAAGGTAATGCATATTGGAACCAGAAATATTAAATATACACAATGAGGAGGTTCTTTTTAGGAAAAGTAGTTGTGGACACACCTGGAATTGAACTGCTGACCTCTGGCTTTTTCAAAGTCAAGTGCACACAAACCCAACACTTATTCACTGAGACTTGAGAGAACACATATGGTACAAGAATTCCATTTTGGAGTTGGCCAATGGACATGAAAGGGTCCTAATTTCTAATGGACCCCACCAAAAGTGCTTCCCCTTAAAAGGGAGAGACACCACTAAAATTTCAGGGAGGGGTGGCCCATCCAGAGATTTCTAAACAAAAAATGAACAGAAAATAACAATATCAAGTCCAAATGGTGAAATCAGGAAAATTAAAGTATCGTGTGTGGTTCTCACCAATCACAGAAGACCAGTCACAGAAGAAATCCAGTGAGTCAGTGTACACTGCATATTGGTACTCAGGGGTCAACTGGACTCAAAACAAGCAGTCAGAGGAATTCTAACCAGAAATGTTATGCATCATAGACCAATAATAATTATAAGGTAAGAATTATTGGGATCGGAATTCTTTAGACCTGCTCCACCATCGTAAATACAGCAGAGTGGGAATCACAATGCACTCATGACCTTTGCCCATGACCCAGTTGAACTATCGGGGGCCAGCTGCTATAACTGTCATGTGATCAAATGTCATGTGAAGAAAAGTCACGTGATTAAATGTCCAGGAATAGGTCTAATCATAGACTCCTGTAAGACTAGTTATTGGATAATAATGCTGAGTAGCATGTTTCAGAAGGAGTGACACAAATTGGGCCTCTGCAGTCCCTGTTTTCAGGATGAATGAGGGAAGCAGGCCCCTGCAGTCCCTGTTGTCGGGGTGAGGAAAGCATTTCCTGGTCTAACTACTGTTTAATTTCTGAGGAAGAGGCATTGAATTATCAATAATCAAGTTTAATTGCTATTCTGAAACCACAAAACGTGATAGTCAGTGAACTTTACCCTTTAAAGTTGGAGGTGTTTCTCTTCCCATCAGCAGGTACACGCATGTGACTGCAGAACAAGATGAGGAATTCAATATAAAAAGAGTGTAGAAAGCTGTGAGATCCAATCAGACACCTTGCTGAGTGACACAGAGCCAAGAACCCTTCTGTGCAATACCATCAGACACTCCATTAGAGAGGCCGGTTACTCCAGATCTACATATTGACGTGGTCTCTCTAAATTTCATCTGTTATAGGGTGTGGTGTGGTGTGACTGAGAACGAGCATTCTGCTTAGAGTTCATGCTACCTATAAGTACTGATATCAATCTGACATGCTCAAAGATACTCACCTGTATATATCCCCCATTGTGGATGGTGGCTTTCCTTGAAGCCGTTCTGGTGACATATATACAACATCTTCAGTACAGGGTACAACACAAGACAGTGGGGCTGATGCTTTAACCAATTTCTTCCAATTACACATATTGTAATCTGACACCTGTGACAAACAAGTTATTCAATTGATCATCCAGTAGGTGTAACATTTCTATCCCGAAACAGTACTTGTTCTTGTTTGACATTCATACAGTATGCACCAATTCAGTCCTGTCAGTTTCCCCTGTCAATATTGGTGCAATTACTTACCTTGGCTCTGTAATCTTTGTCCAGTAGTACGTTGCTAGACTTCAATGTCTGGTGAAGAACAGGAGGTTCCATCCCATGGAGGCAGCTCATCCCCTCAGCAACATCCAATAGAATTCTCACTCTAAGAGGGACTGGTACATTAGAGTAGAGGTCATCCTGCAAGTAATTACTAATAACATTTACTTTACTGTATAAGTAAAATTATAAAAATTAATTAGTTCTAGAAAAACACTGGAGATGTAGATTTGAGATGTAAACCCCAATTTTCTGAGCTCCACCAGTAGTACAGAGTCTCGCTGGTGGCAGGTGTGAGTTGGAAGATTGCAACATACCCAATATTCCAAAAGGAAATATGGGGCTAAAAGATGAGTGTGTGCTATTGGCATGCACGGGCTTCATTTAAATATTTTAATGATCAAAATCAGGCCCAATGCTGTGTCAGCTGTGGCTCAGTTGGTAGCACCATCGCCTCTTGAGTCAGAAGGTTGTGGGTTCAAGTCCTACTCAGGAACTTAAACACAAAAATCTAGGCTGACACTCCAGTGCAGTACTGAGGGAGTGCTGCACTGTCGGAGGTGCCGTCTTTCGAATGAGACGTTAAACTGAGGCCCCGTCTGCACTCTCAGGTGGACGTAAAAGATCCCATGGCACTGTTTCGAAGAAGAGCAGGGGAGTTATCCCCGGTGTCCTAGCCAATATTTATCCCTCAGTCAACATCACTTAAACAGATTGGCCTAGAAATTCAGTATAGCCACTTTTGGGGCGCTACAGCCGGGCGGCCGCTAAAGTTTGCGCCCGGCGCAACTTAGCGCCACCTTCGCCGATATTCAGTTGCATCGCCCCAAGAGGTTGCTGCTGCGCTAAAACAGGCGATGCACGACTATCATTAGGCGCTAAGCCGGCGGCCCGGGGCGATACCCCCGAGGGCGGGCGCAGCGCAGGTGCGGCGAGTTGCTGATTGAAGGCAGACACTCTGGCGCCGGTGAGCTCTTAAAAGGGGAGGGTGGATTTGTTTGGCTGCCACGCCCTGCACACTGCAGCCCTGAAGCAAGGCCTGACCACTGCTGCTTGATCTGTACAACGCCCAGGACAATGGAGAAGGCCAGGGAGAGAGCGCAGCGCTTCAGCGACGGTGACCTGAGGGTGCTGGTTGGCGCAGTGGAACGCAGGCGCCATGTTCTGTTCCCTGAAGGTGGCAGGAGGCCGCTGCCCAGTGCCTATCGGAAAGCCTGGAGGGAGGTGTCAAACAGGGTGACCTCCAACAGCATGGTTGCCAGGACTCCTGTGCAATGCCGGAAAAAGTTCAACGACCTCACTCGGGTTGTCAGGGTGAGTACCCTTTCCAGTGTCCTCCTCATCCCTGCATGTGCACCTCAGTTTATGGGCAAAGGGACCTGAAAGCCCTAATGCCCAGCCCTCATCCAGCAGCTATGGGACTGTCATGAAAATCACTTGCACATTCAGGACTTTACACACTGTCAGGGCTATTCCACCATGGGAAGCAGTGCAGACAAGATCAGGGCTTCACACTGTCAGGGCTATTCCACCATGGGAGGCAGTGCAGACAAGATCAGGGCTTCACACTGTCAGGGCTATTCCACCATGGGAGGCAGTGCAGACAAGATCAGGGCTTCACACTGTACTTAGAGGCCGTCCTTTCTCTTGCAGGGCAAGGTGGCGCACAACCGAAGGCAGCAGCGTGAGACCGGGGGAGGCCATCCTGACCTCAAACAGCTCTCCGACCTGGAGCAGCGTGTGGAGCGCATTATGTCAGGCCGGCTGATTGGTCCCGTCGCCAGTGGAGATGCCGACCCTGTTGTGGGCCCCAATGGTAAGGGCATCACCTTTTTGACCTCTCTCTTTCCACTTGCGCCTCAGAACAGCATCCTTTGCCACTGTCGGACCAATGCAGTGCATAGCAGCACTCATGCCTCCCTCGCTGCCGCCCTGTCCTCACTCTAAAGCAACTCTTGTGCCTCCCTGCTTTCAGATGGTGAATCGCCAGGTGAGGAGGCGGGCCCTCAAGCTGGCACTGTGAGTGAATTGGAGGGCGAGGAGGAGGAAGAGGAAGAGGAAGCCAGACCATCAGTGCCACCCTCAGCCGAGGCAGCCCATGGTGATGATGGGGACACGTCTTCCCTGGGGGGGAGCAGGGGGGAAGGGTCGGAGGAGAGTGAAGCTCCGGGGCCCAGCGGGCTGCAGCAACGCGGGAGGGGTGGGGAAGCTCGGCGGCCTTCTCCCCGGAGGGTGAGTGCGGCCTCCAGTCCTGCTACGGTGAGCGCAGAGGAGGTGCGGCTCCTAGCGGAAATGGCCGCCCAGGCTGAGCGCAGGCACACTGAGCTCATGGCTGCAGTGGCAAGGATGCCTGACTCCATAGAGTCACTGGCAAGGAGTATGCAGGAATTCGGGGCAGCACAGGCCAGGAGTCTGCAACAATTCAGTGCAGCACAGGACAGGAGTCTGCAGGACTTCGTGGCAGCACAGGCGGCTTCTAGCCAAGTGCTCGGTTGTGCCGTGCATTCACTGGCTGGTGTCATGCGGACACAGACCAGGGCCACACGGGCACTAACTGCTGCCACCCTCGCTGGATCGGCCAGGCATTGCCAGGGCACTCGCCGCGCCGCAGCAGCCCAGCAGTCTGTGCTTCAGCAGATTGCTGCGCATGCTGCAGTGCTGGCCCGTGCAAGTGCCAATGTCTCAGGCGACCAGGGAGTACCTGTGATCTGTCAGGTTGGCAGCATTCCTGCAGCCGAAACTGCCACTCCTCCATTGCAGCTGCCACCAGCCGCTGGACAGACTGCTGCCGCCCAAGCAGAGTTGGAGCAGTCAGCAGCCGGCCCCTCCAGGCCCAGAGCTGGTCCAGGCTGACCCCAAGGGCATCTGCCGTCTCGCCATCTGACCCTCAGCAGCCTTCCCCCAGCCTTGCTGCAGCCACTGGGGTCCCATTGAGGAGGAGCTGCAGGGTGGGCAGGGGCCAGTCACGGATGCGAAACGCATCACCCTCGCAGGGGAAAAAGTAGAAGGTGTGGCCAAATGTTTTGTTTCACTTGTAAAGGCCGATTCTGGTGTATTTGTTTTTTTGGAAAGGCCGATACTGGTGTATTTGTGTTTCTGTAAAGGCCGAGACTGGTCTATTTGTGTTTTTGCGGGGGGCTTCTCTCCATTAGTTTGTTATGTGGGAAGGGCACAGAGGTATCAAAGTAATAAATGTTCTTAAATCGCACTGTCCATGCTTTCTTTTGGAAGTCCTGGTTGCCCTGCTCGGCTGAGGGCTTGTGGAGCGGCTACATTCATCTTGTTCCATTGGCACAAGCCATTCCGAGAGGGGGCCTAGAACCGACGTGCAATAAGCCGCCGACGGGCGGCACTTGCACTTTCTGCCTCCCTCCTGTGCTGGTCCTCCTCCTCCTCCTCTGGTGGTCCTCCAATGTCTGGTGGCAGTGGCTGAGTCCTGCGGATAGCCAGGTTGTGCAGCATGCAGCACACGACAACGAAATGGGAGACTCGCTCAGGCGAGTGCTGTAGGGCTCCTCCAGAACGATCCAGACAGCGGAACCGTTGCTTCAGGACGCCGATTGTTTGCTCAATGATGTTCCTGGTTGCTTGATGGCTGTCATTGTATCCCTCTTCAGCAGGGGTGCTGGGCGCACGGAGCGGGGTCATCAGCCAGGTGCACAAAGGATAGCCTTTGTCCCCGAGAAGCCATCCTTGTGGGTGAGGCTGGGCCTGGAACATGTCTGCCACAGAAGTCTGGCGCAGGATGAAGGCATCGTGGCTGCTGCCTGGAAAGCGGGCATTGACAGCTAGGATGAGCTGCCTGTGGTCACACACCAGCTGGACGTTGAGCGAATGGTAGCCCTTCCGGTTGCGGTAAGCCTCGGCATTCTCTAGAGGTGC
Source organism: Somniosus microcephalus (assembly GCF_052327205.1). Lineage (NCBI taxonomy): Eukaryota > Metazoa > Chordata > Chondrichthyes > Squaliformes > Somniosidae > Somniosus > Somniosus microcephalus. Next base: position 192,034,242 of record NC_140992.1, on the reverse strand, counting down.
CCGCAAAGCCACATGCGTGCAGTCAATGGCGCCCTGCACCATGGGGAAGCCCGCTAATGCTGCAAAGCCCATTGCACGCTGTTGCTGCTTGTCAACGGCCATGGAGAAGGAGATGAACTGACGTCTCCTTCTGAAAAGGGCATTGGTCACCTGGCGGATGCAGCAATGTACCGCAAACTGGGAGATGTTGGAAATGTCCCCAGTAGCGGATTGGAAGGAGCCGGTGGCATAGAAGTTGAGAGACACCGTCACCTTCACTGCCACCGACAGAGACGTCCTGCTCCTCAGCTGCGGCTGCAGATCTCCGCGAAGCAGGTGGCAGATCTCAGTGACCACCGCCCTTCGGAATCGCAGCCTCCGAACACACTGCTCGTCAGACATGTTCAGATATGAGAACTGCTGGCGGTATACCCTGGGTGGGTAAGGCCTCCTTTGCCGACGCCTGTTGCCCCTTCTCCATCTGGCCATGACTGGCACTCTCTCACGGCGTCTCTGAGCCCTTTGAATGCAATGGAGAAGCCCAACGTTTCCACCCATTGCAGCCCCCATTATATGTTTCCAATCAATGCTATGGCTCTGAAGTTAAAGACAAGTGCAAAGCTGTGGCCTGAAGCCACAAGTACCTGTGCGAGTGTTGAGCCAAACCAGAAAGCTCTCTACCTTTGTCTCTCTCCAAAGATCCGTCTCTCTCGAAGAAGGAGTGTTGCAAAATGGCTGCCATTTCTACTGCAGGAGGAGTGCCTTTTAATTTGCGCCCCCCGCACCCCGCAGCGACTGGGAACCGTTGCCCTCTACCAGTCGCTAGGGGTGCCAGGTGCCCAATAGGCCGATGCCACTGAATTTCCGGTTTGGGGCGCACAAAGGGCGTTGCACGATGAAATGACGTCAGGATCTGCGCGCGCAAAGGCTTTGCGCCGCCGCGAAATCTTAACTGAAGTTGGCGAGATGCGCAGATCGCGCTGCGCCCGGGCGCTAGCCGCTTAGCGCCCCACATCTCCTCCTCCTAAGGCGCTAGCGGCTGGCGCAAACAACTGAATTTCTAGGCCATTATCTGGTCATTATCACATTGCTGTTTGTGGGACCTTGTTGTGCACAAATTGGCTGCCGTGTTTCCTACATTGCAACAGTGACTACACTTCAAAGAAATACTTCATTGGCTGTAAAGTGCTTTGGGACATCTGGTGGTCGTGAAAGGTGTGCTATAAATGCAAGTCTTTTTCTTTCTTCCAAATTTGAAAATGGCTCAATCCACAGCTTGCATCTCACCCATATAACCAGGCCACATAGGAGTCACAGACTGCCTGCTCTAGTAGGTTTCATAGAAGAAGATTACAGTTTCAGTTCCTAATAAAAAAATGTATTGGTTTTTAACATTTTCAGCTACATTTTGCTGCATATATTAATTAGTTTTGTTTGATAATCTACCATTTTGGTGTTTTTTTCCTGCCGATGCTTTCCTTTATTGTTCTTGATTGCCACTGGCATTTAAGTCATAGCATACTAAGTGGTGAGGATGGGTATTGCTTTGGGAGTTCCAAACATGCTGCATGATTTATGTGAGGAAGAGCGATTCATGAGAGCTCCACAAATATAGGTGCACACCTGAAGAATTTGGTCTGCACCCAACACTACCCAGGATCCATATTTATGCCTCCTTCAGACCAATCTGGACATGTCAGAGGAGACCTGGCATCGCTTCACAAGAGTGTCTGTGACAAAGTTGCACTATCTGGTGCAGCATAACCTGCAACCAACATTTGGGTCAGGGACAGTTCTTCTCATAGAAGGGAAGGCTACATTCTTCCAATCCACCACAGAGGACATGCCACAATAGGCAGCCTTCACCATACACCTATATCAACCATGTCACAAGTACTATGTCTGCAAGGGCGAACACTTTTCATCACTTTTCCTGTGGAAAAATTGCATCAGGTGGACAGGGCACAATGCTTTCACTGGTTGGTTGAGTACCCTTGAGTGCAAGATGTTTAAATGAAACCCATGTGGGCATCCATACTTTTCATATTAACCCCATAACCTACATGAACAATCACTGTTCAGGTGGTAGCTGACTATAGAAACATCATTATGCCTGTCGGTAGCCATTATCCAGAAAGCAGCCATGATGTCCTCATTTTGCAGCAGTCTTTGGAACCAACATTATTTGAAGGATTAGATTACACTGGATGGATGGCACTTAGCAAAACAAGACCTTTGTCTGCATCCATGGCTACTGACCCCACTAAGATAGTCCTTGTGCAGAGGAATACCTCAGCTTGCAAGTGAAAAATGTTCCATTCCCAGCACTAACATCCATAAGAAACATTTACCCCAAAAGATAGTATTCATAAAAAACTACAAAAAGCTGTGAAGCATTGGATTCTTGATGAAGAACCAGCAAAACATGTTGTACCAACCTCATGTATCAGAGACCACAGTGATCCATTATACATCCACTCAGTAACGACCCCAAGGAATTGAGGACAGGAATATACTCCCATTAGTGGAAGGACTCGTTTAGACCGGATATATCCTGTACTTGCAACATCCCTCAGAAGCTCTGTGAAATTTCTATGCAGAGTAAAAAAAAGTCAGCCCATTCCCAATCCACTGCAACTTGTTACAACAAATTATTCAACTCAGTCCAAAAGCTGCTATTCCAAAGTCATTGACTCACACCCTACTATGGAGGTCCTGGTGAGGTCACGCCATATTAGTGCTAGACAGTACGTACTTGGGCAAATTTCAAATCTTCAGCGGAACTGGGGGTGGGTAGTAGCAGGAAATTAGTTGGGGATGTGCTCTCACATGTCTCCGTCCATTTTTACATCCTTCCAGTTTCTTGAGGGAAAGGACGGCTGGCAATATATATATAGGCGGGCATATAATAATCAGATGCAACTGATGGAAATATGTCACCCAGTGTATTTTATGTAATTTGCAGCATAGTAATGTTAGATGCTCTTGGCATGTCCTGTTATTGTGTAGCCGTTAAGCAAAGTAGATGCTCGTTCCTGGCATTTAACATTGCTATGGCGTAGAGGGGAGAATTTAAATTCTAAAAATAGGAACACCTGCGTAATCGAATGCAGAGACTATAGTGTGAAATTCAAAAAAAAATTTCCAGCTTTATTGGCAGCTTAGAGGCAACAGGCTGTTTTGCTGTCTCAAAGGCCCATCAGAGTAGATCTCCATCCTTACTACTGACAGACTCCTTGCTGATGCCTGGGGAGTTTGCTAACAATATCTAAATAACTTCGAGGCCAGAGATTAGCTGGATCAGGAATGCATCTTTGTGGCAGGTGGAAATGCTGCCATGCTGGAGATGCGCTCCAAATCTGCCATGTCAAAAATCTAGGCCATTGTGTTTAAATTCCAACTTCCACAACTGCAGGTGAAGGACATTTCCATTTGCCTCTCTATCATCGAAGCCTTTCCAGCTGGGACTGCTGACTCTGGCTCTGGGCAGAGTGAAAATACATTGATAAGTTATACTACATTTTCTCTCTTTTTGCCTATTTATGGATCTTTTTGCACCATGTATTAACTCTAGGTCAATCAGATAACCTTCTACTGGACTTTTGTCAATGTTATTCTGTAACCAGGTGCTAGAAGTGCATGGGATTGTGTCAGGTTGATGTTATTCTAATTTTCAGTGTCGGTCTGACTGGCATTTTTGCATTGATTACAGAGCTGCACTGTAAATCCTTTATAAAAGCTGTGAATCCACTGTGTGTCTACCATTGGGAGAGAGAATAAGAACATAAGAACATAAGAAATAGGAGCAGGAGTAGGCCAATCGGCCCCTCGAGCCTGCTCCACCATTCAATAAGATCATGGCTGATCTGATCCTAACCTCAAATCTTCTATCACTCTGCATCCACCCGAACCCATGTGATCTCCCGGGAGAGGCGAAAAACCAGATAAAGACCCAATGGCCAATTTGGGAGAAAAAAATCTGGGAAATTCCTCTCCGACCCATCTAGGCGATCGAAATTCTTCCAGGAGATCACTCTGTCCCTATATTTTCTACAGTACTTACCTTCTGTAAAGGCGATCTCCACCCCAGCCAGGAACAGGAATAAAACCATCTCCTGAAATCTAACAGAATTAGAACACAGTAGGAGCAGAACAAGGCTACACGGCCCCTGGGCCCGCTCCACTACCCACAGGGCCATGACCATTCCGAACCCAGACTCATGTCCAATTTCCTGCCCGCTCCCCGTAACCCTTTATTCCCTTTACTTCTAGGAAACTATCTATTTCTGTTTTAAATTTATTTAATGATGTAGCTTCCACAGCTTTCTGGGGCAGCAAATTCCACAAACCTACCACCCTCTGAGTGAAGAAGTTTCTCCTCATCTCAGTTTTGAATGAGCAGCCCCTTATTTTAAGATTATGCCCCCTAGTTCTAGTTTCACCCATCATTGGGAACATCCTCACCGCATCCACCCGATCAAGCCCCTTCACAATCTTATATGTTTCAATAAGATCGCCTCTCATTCTTCTGAACTCCAATGAGTAGAGTCCCAATCTACTCAACCTCTCCTCATATGACCACCCCCTCATCCCCGTGATTAACCGAGTGAACCTTCTTTGTACTGACTCGAGAGCAAGTATGTCTTTTCTTAAGTATGGACACCAAAACTGTATGCAGTATTCCAGGTGCGGCCTCACCAATACCTTGTACAACTGCAGCAATACCTCCCTGTTTTTATATTCCAACCCCCTAGCAATAAAAGCCAACATTCCATTGGCCTTCTTGATCACTTGCTGCACCTGCATACTAACTTTTTGAGTTTCGTGCACCAGGACCCCCAGATCCCTTTGTACTACAGTACTTTCCAGTTTCTTGCCATTAAGATAATAACTTGCTCTATGATTTTTCCTGCCAAAGTGCATAACTTCACACTTTCCAGTATTGTATTCCATCTGCCAAATCTCTGCCCACTTACTTAGCCTGTCTATGTCCCTTTGCAGGTTTTTTATGTCCTCCTCACTCACTACTTTCCGTCCCATCTTTGTATCATCTGCAAACTTTGATATGTTACACTCGGTCCCCTCCTCCAAATCGTTAATATAGATTGTAAAGAGTTGGGGACCCAGCACTGACCCCTGCGGAACACCACTAGTTACTGGTTGCCAATCTGAGAACGAACCATTTATCCCAACTCTCTGCCTTCTGTTAGATAGCCAATCCTCCACCCATGCCAGAATATTACCCCCAATCCCGTGATTTTTTATCTTGAGCAATAATCTTTTGTGTGGCACCTTGTCAAATGCCTTTTGGAAGTCTAAATACACTACGTCCACTGGTTCCCCTTTATCCACCCTGTATGTTACTTCCTCAAAAAACTCAAGCAAATTTGTTAAACATGACTTCCCCTTCATGAAACCATGCTGAGTTTGCCCTATTAAATTGTGTTTATCCAAATGTCCCGTTACTGTCTCCTTAATAATGGACTCTAACATTTTACCAACCACAGATGTTAGGCTAACAGGTCTATAGTTTCCAGCCTTCTGCCTACTACCCTTTTTAAATAATGGTGTTACATTAGCAGTTTTCCAATCTGCCGGGACCTTTGCTGAGTCCAGTGAGTTTTGGAAAATTATTACCAATGCATCCACAATCCCTACCGCTACTTCCCTCAAGACCCTGGGATGCAAGCCATCAGGTCCAGGGGATTTATCCGCCTTGAGTCCCATTATTTTACCAAGTACCACTTCCTTAGTGATTTTAATTGTATTTAGTTCCTCCCCCCCTCGAGCCCCCTGTTTGTCCAGTGTTGGGATATTCTTAGTGTCCTCTACTGTAAAGACTGATACAAAATAATTGTTCAGTGTTTTTGCCATCTCCATGTTTCCCACCATTAATTTCCCGGTCTCATCCTCTAAGGGACCAACATTTACTTTAGCCACCCTTTTTCTTTTTATATAACTATAGAAACTTTTACTGTCTGTTTTTATATTTTTTGCTAATTTACTTTCATAATCTATCTTCCCTTTCTTAATCAATCTTTTTGTTATTTTTTGCTGTCTTTTAAAGACTTCCCAATCTTCCATCCTCCCACTAGATTTGGCTACCTTATATGCCCTTGTTTTTAGTCGGATACTATCCTTAATTACTTTACTTAGCCACGGATGGCTATCTTTTCTTTTACACCCTTTTTTCCTCAGTGGAATATATTTTTCTTGGAAGTTGTAAAATAACTCCTTAAATGTACACCACTGGTCATGTACCGTCTTACCCTTTAATCTATTTTCCCAGTCCACTCTCATTAATTCCGCTCTCATACCTTCATAGTCTCCTTTATTCAAGCTCAGCACGCTTGTTTGAGATCCAACCTTCTCACCCTCTAATTGAATATGGAACTCAACCATGTTATGGTCACTCATTCCAAGGGGATCCTTTACTAGGACATTTTTAATTAATCCTGTCTCATTACACAGGACCAAATCTAAGGTTGCTTGCCCCCTGGTCGGTTCAGTTACATACTGCTCAAGAATGAGGGTGGAGCATATGAATTTGTGTCTCTCATATTGTGTGGAAATTGAGCTATGTGTTGTATGCAGTAAGGTATTTCTATGGTATTGATTTATGGGGTTGGTAGGGATCATACATTTGTGCGGCTGTGTAGGGGTGGTGTGAATGTGGATTTTTGCTGTGATGTGCAACCTTAGTATGATACCAGACGTGACGCTACTTCTCGAGTTTTGAACTGTACAACTGGCTATGCGCATATTCTAGTGGTATCCTGAAACTGTACTGAGACTAGAATTTTGTTCCCTCTGAAGATGTTCATCAGTCTACCGATGGCCAGTCCTTTCAGTAGAAGCAAGGACTGAGGTTTTCCACTTCATCGCTCAAAGTGAATGGGCAGAAAATTGCGGATTGGCAAGAACAGTGCCACAAAACCCGAGCCTTACTGTTTGGTAAACCCACAGGAGCAACCCCACTATAGGAATGGGACCAATTATTTGATAACCAGCAATCTCCAAAATATTCCCCCACAAAACATTGCAGTAATAGTTACCTGTCTTGTAGACTCTGGTTGGTCAGGATATTGACAGACACATCAATGTTTTTATGTCTGTGCCGTGCCTTTATCGTAAGTCCAGCTCTTGTCTGAAGCAGGGCAAAATCCTCTAAATCTCCTTGTGAGATAATGGGTACGGAGTGTGGAGCCGACATTGGAAAAGACCTAAAGTCAAATAGTGAGAGTGACTTAGACTGTCAGAAACTGTATAATGGGGAGAGAGAGAGAGAAAGAGAGACTGCCTCTTGGAGTGTTTGATCATCTCTCTTTATCATTCTTATAATCATTTATTTCAACAACAACAACAACTTGCATTTATATTGCTCCTTTAACGTAGTAAAACATCTCAATTTTCGTCCCTCCTAACCTGAAGTTGTTGGCATACTTTCTCACTTAGTGTTGGAATTGAGCACTTCCAGGCCAGGTACAGACAGATTAGATGCTAAGTTACAGTTCCATGGGGGCCAGCAGTCCTCTTGTACCTCACACAAGTGGTCAGTCTTCATGTGTGAGCCTGGACAGTGGGTGTCAGCAGGCTATCTGAGAGTGGAGGGTACCTCAACTAAGCTCAAGTCTACCCTCAACTTTCATGCATGTACATGTAATTTCCAGCAGTGGTCACTGATAGTGATCAGAAATGGAACTTGGCGGAATTTCCTCTCCCTAATTCCGGGCACGGGTGTGAATTGTAGTGCCGTACTGTCAACACATCTGAGATCAGCTAACTGGGACCTTCTGGCCTGACCTACTGAGTAATTGGGGGAAATCACAACCCTATTTTAGCTAGATATTCATCCAACTACTTTTCAAGGGAAGTAATCAACAGAGCATTAACTAGTTTTCAGTGGGTCTCTATTCCACACATTTACTATGTTGTAGGGAAAAATATTGGCCTTTCACAAACATTCTGCTGTCGCCACTCATGATGTTGGGAGGCACTTTACGATGACAGGCTGGAAAGTTTTATGCAAAACGTTTGTTTTCTAAGCTATGTCTAGCTAGCATAAGATGGCACAGTTTTGGGAATAGTTTCCATCGAGTTCTGTTGCAGCAAATACGAAGGCCGGAATTTTCTCGCTGCCATGTGTGCGGGTTTGGAGGCGGGTCGGCAGTAAAAGTTGCAGAAAATGTGAGCACGTTGGGAACCTGCCATCATCCCGCCTCCTCGTTCCTTTAACATCGGCGCGTTTGCCAGCGCACCACAGACCCAAACAGCAGAGGCGGGTGACCTAATTAAGCTAATTAAATCCTTGTTGTGAAACCCTTAACAGGGATTTTAACCAGACCTTTTGATTTTCACTGGATGACCACAGGAATCACACAGCACGGAAACCACGTCTGCCAACCTGAGGCAGAAACTCTGGCCATTGAGCGAGGTCATTAATGCAGAGCATGGAAATCCAAATAAATACTCCCACATGACACCTTATTACTTAACTATGGGAAAGGCTCTTGCTGACTCCATTTTGAGCACAGATTTAGGTGTCTACAGTTTACAAGTCTTTTCTGCAACCTCGGAAGCCACTCTTACCATATTGCTAGTAACTATCACAACATTGACAGATTGGTTCTCTGATCTCTACTTGACCTGCACCTATTACATCAGCATGGGTGCCACTTGTACTGTCTCACTTTGGTCTGCACAATTGGACCAGGATGAGCCCCAGCACCAGCAGCAGCAGGTACACCAGCAGCAACAGCAACAACACCACCAACCTTCTCCTCAATGACCTGATGCTCCAAAGGACAGAGGACATCAGCGCAGGGCTGCAGAGCGCCGGGGGCGATACCCTCAACACGGTATACAGGCAGAGGTTGAGCTTCCTCAACATGACTGAGCAGCAGTGCCAAAGGAGGCTCAGGCTATCGTGCCAGGTCGTCGCAGACATTTGCAGCTTACTGGAGCAAGACCTGCAGCCCAGAGAACCAGGTGGACACGCCTTACTAGAGGCTGTCAAAGTCACCAGCGCCCTGAACTTCTTCACCTCAGGCTCCTTCCAGGGACCTGCAGCAGACATTTGTGGCATAGAATCCATAGAGATTTACAGCACAGAAGGAGGCCATTCGGCCCATCTTGTCTGTGCCGGTCGACAAAGAGCTATCCACCCTAATCCCACTTTCCAGCACTTGGTCCATAGCCTTGTAGGTTATGGCACTTGAAGTGCATCTCCAAGTACTTTTTAAATGTGATGAGGGTCTCTGCCTCTACCACCCTTTCAGGCAGTGAGTTCCAGACCCCCACCACCCTCTGAGTGACAAAAATTCTCCTCAAATCCCCTCTAAACATCCAAACAATTATTTTAAATCTATGCTCCCTGGTTATTGACCCTTCTGCTAAGGGAAATAGGTCCTTCCTATCCACTCTATCAAGGCCCCACATAATTTTATACACATCAATTAGGTCTCCCCTCAGCCTCCTCTGTTCCAAAGAAAACAACCCCAGCCTATCCAATCTTTCCTCATAGCTAAAATTCCCCAGCCCAGGCAACATCCTCATAAATCTCCTCTGCACCCACTTCCTGTAATGTGGTGACCAGAACTGTTTGCAGTATTCTAGCTGCGGCCTAACTAGTGTTTTATACAGTTCAAGCATAACCTCCCTGCTCTTATATTCTATGCCTTGGCTAATAAAGGCAAGTATCCCGTATGCCTTCTTAATCACCTTGTCTACCTGTCCTGCTACCTTCAGGGATCTGTGAACATGCACTCCAAGGTCTCTCTGATCTTCTGTACTTCTCAGTGTCCTACCATTTATAATATATTCCCTTGTCTTGTTAGCCCTCCCTAAATGCATTACCTCACACTTCTCCAGACTGAATTCCATTTGCCACTGTTCTGCCCACCTGACCAGTCCATTGATATCTTCCTGCAGTCTGCAGCTTTCTTCTTCATTATCAACCACACGGACAATTTTTGTATCATCTGCAAACTTCTTAATCATACTTCATCTCGCAGGTGACCGCCCATGGATGCATCACACAGGTCACCGATGCCATGTTTAACAAGTCAGCCAATTATGTGAACTTTGCCACTGATGAAGCCAGTGTTACTGAATGTGCGCTCAGCTTTGCCGCTCTAGCTGGCTTCCCACAGGTGCAAGGCATCATCAACTGCACACATGTGGCCATCAGGGCACACCCACATCACCCAGGAGTGTTTATGTACCACAAGGGCTTCCACTCCCTGAATGTGCACCTCACCTGCAACCGTAGGAAGATCATCATGTATTTGTGCGCCAAATTCCCTGGCGGCTGTCATGACTCTTTCGTCCTGCGCCTGTCCACGCTCCCTCAGCTTTTTGCACTGCCAAACACACTTACCAGCTGGCTGCTTGGAGACAAGGACTAGCCACTGAAGACGTGGCTCATGACACCCTTGAGGAGGCCAAGCAATGAGGCTGAGGAGCATTATAATGAAAGCCACATGTCCACCAGATGTGTCATTGAGCAAACAATTGTCATGCTCAAGATGAGCTTCAGATGCCTTGACAGATCTGGAGGAGCTCTTCAGTACGCACCAGCCAGGGTTTCCAGAATTGTTGTTTGCTGCGCAGCAAGGAGGATTAGAGCTGCATGAGGAGCAAGGCGCAGAACACACAGCCTCTTCAGAGGAGGAGGAGGAGAAGCATCAGCTGGAAGACGAGGAGGAGGAGCAGGAGGAACCTGAGGTCTAGATGGCACCAGCACTGGAGCACATTGCTGCCTGGGAGGTCAGGGATGACCTCATCATGGTCAAATTAACTTAACTTCCTGCATTACACCCATTTGGCTGCCACATGCTGTGCCAAGATCTGCCCCTCCCCCGCCTCAACAACACCATAAAGCATCCCTACGTTGAACAAGCCATTCCTTTCACACTGACCCCCATTGCTGGAGGTAACGATATGTCTCGCCATTCACTCCAACTCACAAAGCCACTTCAAAGTAGCAGACAAAAATGGGCATGACCAGAAAGTGGTGAAAATAAATACTTTTATATGTGTCATAACAGTAACGGAACCTTAACAATAACACTTCTTGTGCTAACCATGTGCTTACCCTTGTGCATCTACTTCTGTTCCATTTTTCTTTTACGCGTACTTCTACGAGGTGCAACCCCTGTGGCTTCAGCAGAGGTAGAGGCAGGCTGCTCACTTCCCTGCTGTGACTGTGTAGACACCTTTGGCGGACGTCCTCTGGGATTTGGAGCCTGTGAGGGCCCCGCCAAAGTCTGCTCCTCCTGCAACTATGCAGGGGCAGAATCGGCCCTCAAGATCTGAGGCAGCATCTGGGGCTCTGACTGAGTGGGGGGCAACGGGGGAGAAGTGTGAGCGCTTTGAGAGGAGCCCCCACTTCCATGTCCCCTCTAAACATCATCCCTCGCTGCACAGCAGTGAGGCCATGAGGACACAAGTCTATGTTTACATCCCTCCTAGAGAGGAGGTCTATGAGCTTCTGCCATCTGTTGTCCATAGCTAGCATGTGCTTATGTGAGTGGAGCATTAGCTGCTCCTTGCAGGTGGCCATCTTTCGCATGGAAGAGCCTACAGTCGCCATCGCCTGCGACATGGTGGTGCTTATATTGGAGATGGATTCCTCCATTCTCTGCACAATTGCAAACATCGCGGCTGCAAAATCTGCCAGAGCCTCCTGCATTTCTTGCTGCCCCTCTAGGATCACCCTCTTTCTTGATGGCCCCCAAGGCTCAACGGCTTCATGCAGCTGAGCAGAGCTTGGAGCATCCTGTGCTTTCCCGCGAGGAGTCTCCACTGCTGTTCCTGTCAACCCCATCTGTTCTTGCTCACGTGTGAAATGTGAGACACCAAGTGACAACACTATATCTCGCATAGGACCCACCGAGGTGTGTGTATCTGCGCTGGTGCTGGGTGCGCTTGGGTCTGCTGACGGTGCACCCTCAGAGACTGGAGGATCCTCTGAGGAGCAATAGGGTGGGAGTTGGTGGGGCCCTTGATGGACCTGTGGGAGAGTAAAGAGAAGATTTAGAAATTTTATATCAAGAATGGCTAATGATACCATTATACACATGATAAACATTCACTGGCTGCTGACATCATCGTCACCAGATGAGTGACTGCTGTTTGCCATGTGGCTGTATGAGATGTAATTCTGTCACCAGGTTGCTGAGAGGCCCCCCTCTCTCCGTCTCCCACTGCCAGCTGCTCTGCAACTCTTGAGACCTCCAGGGCCATCTCTTCTGCTGCAGTTAAAGTGCTGAAAGATGGAGGGCCACCTCCGGTTCTCTCCCTCTCCCTGTTGTGTGCTCTCTTCTCATGCAAGGAAGGAAAGAAGAGAAGTTTGAGTGAGAGTGATGGCATGAGTGTAAGGATTGTGTGGGCTACATCTGTAGAGGGTGACTATGAGGGAGTGGGGTGCCAATGCCAAATGGCCTCTTTCTGTGATGTTACTTGGTATGATTACATTAGGATGAGGGTGAGTGTGAGGGGTGGTTATTATGATTACATTAGGATGAGGGTGAGTGTGAGGGGTGGTTAGTCAGATGGGGATGTGAGTATGTACATAGAGAGAGGGATGGGTGGACGTGCAAGGTATGTTGGTGTGAGGAATGATGTGCAGGAGTAAGCTTGGGAAGGCAGAGTGATGGGGATGTGGTGACAGGCACAGCAGGATGAAGGTGAATGTGACTTTGTACTCACCTTTCCTGATCTCATCAGATCATTGAAGCACTTCCGGCACTGCGCCCAGGTCTGCCTTACCACATCCCTGCTGTTGACCTCCTCAGCAATTTGGAGCCAGGCTCTTTTTGTCTCTTGGGGAGCTCTCTTCTGCCCATCAGCAGGGAAGAGGACCCCCCTGCGTGTTCTGACTCCCTCCACAAGAATATGTAGGGAGTCATCGGAAAAGCGGGGTGCAGCCCTCTGTCTTTGGGAAGTAATTTTTCTGTTTCTGCACAACAAGACACCCCTCTCCAATCCTCCCTCCACACTTCTACATGAACCTTCAAATGCGGTGTGGCCAAGGCTGCTTTAAATATCCCCGCTGGAAATGAGTCATCGATGTTGTCATCAGACCCGCACCACTTAATAGGGCTAGGAAACGCGCATGTCTGCCTTAATGGGGCCATTACGCTAAAGTCGCTCTGAGGAGCGGGCTGATCAATCCATCGTGGCACCGACCTGCTATGTGGCCCGCACGCACTCGACCTGACCCGACTCGGTGGGGAAAATTCTGGCTGTAAACATGTTTATCAAGAATGCATTAATGATTATGCTATAGCTATAGAACAGAAAAAATTGTCACCCAAGGGATGACCATTAGAATATTTAGGATAAAATGGCAGTTCAATGAATATATTTCCTTTTTAATTAGCCTTTAATTAGTATTTTCAGTGATTGATAATCGCACCCAAATCTTTTTCCACTTTTGCTAATAGACATCATCATTCATTATGTACATGCTTCCTGCACAAATGTACATTATCCTGAATTTATTCCAGTAAAAAAATCCACTTGCCACTCCTTAGCCAATGCCTTTAATTCCTTTAAATGCAAGCAACCTCTTGAAAACTGGTTATCTGGCCGAATACATAGGGAGGAATTTTAACCCACAGGACGGGCAGTGGGCAGGGAGGGGTTAAAATATAAAAAATGGGAAACCCAACCCCAGCCTGCCACGAACGCGTTTACTTTCGATTTAACCAGGCTCGGTTGGGTGGCGGGCAAGTTATCTGCTCTCAAGAGGCGGGTCAGTAATGTTAATATGTTAATGAGGCTGCATGCCTCAGATTTTAGCAGCCATGTGGATTTAACGGCTGCAGGCCAGGTTTCCCAGGGCTCAGGAAACCTGGCAGCTGAAGGGAGGCGCGAACTGCTGGCTGCAGCAGGTAAGTGCCTTTCCAGCGCTGCTTGTGGGCCTGGAGGATGAGGAGTGCTTCTGCCTGGACCCCAAGCTACCCAGCCGCAATCTTCCTCCCACCCCACGATCTGATGTCAACCCTCCCGCGATCTGATGCCGACCCGCAGTCTCCCCCACAATCTCTTCCGCCTGCGATCTCCACCCTGCAATCTCCTACTGCCCTCATGATTTCTTCTCTCCCCCCGCAATCTCTCCCTCCCTCCTCTCTGGTCCCCGGCTGCAGCTTTTACCACAGGCCTTCCTGCCCAACAACCAGTCAGCCACCTAATCTGGCCAGCTGCCGGGTGGGAAACGGAGAAAAGAAAATTCAAATGAGGTAATGCCGTTAAATTCAGCAGGACCTCTGCGTTCCCTGTATTTCCGTATTTCCCAGCCACTAAAAGTCGCCCCCGCTCCCTCCCCATAAATATCGGGGCCTGCGTCTCTTCCTGCTTATATATCGTTTCGAAATTACTGAAGGGAATACAGCACAGCCCTGGAGAGCTCCATCAATCACTATGCCTCTCTCGCTCCATCAAAACATAACCGTGTTAGCAGCTAGAAGGAGCGACACCTTGAAACAAAGCAGCTGGATATTTATATTTGCTTGTATTTCTATTTTTATTTGTTCCTGCTAATTTAGTAATGGAGATGAAAGCAGGGCAGTGAACCTTTGTTTTAAGTATTTATTTTTTGTGCTCATCAATATGCACGATGCAGTGCTGGGCATCGAAATACTTTGCCACTGAGGGGGTAATTTTAATTTAACCCACCTGGTGGGAAACTGACGGGATTGAATTGGCCTCCCAATTTAACTTTCCATTGGAAAAGGTGTAGAACGGGCAGCCAATCCAATTCTGTCAGTTTCCTGCCAGACGGGTTTGGTTAAATTAACCTCCTCAGTGTAGCCATCAAGTACTCGGTACAGTGCAGATTAGATGCTGGTTAAAGCTCTCACGATGCTGCACTGTTAAGCAATTCCAGGTCATGCATAACATGAGTTAGATACAGAATAAAGAAGATTACCTATTATTGCATTTCCATTTCTCACACTGCCTTCCCTAAGTGAGCTTATTAACTTTAGTAGTAATTCTGCAATCCAGCGGTGTTGAGCTACGCCTGCAGGGAACACAGTCGGAGAGCCGCTACTATAATACTGCAGTCCTGTCTCCAACCCATGCTCTTTGTGAGTGTAGTTGCCCTGCGGTGAGCATGAAATTGTGGAAATTACCCCATTAGTGCCATTTAATCCCAAATTATTAATAATTTTGTACTGTGGAATTATACCTTCTGGCAAACTCATTTTACTTAGAACTCTTACTCCTGCCTGGTACAGCTGAATTCTAATCAGTACTCCAAAGCGAAAGACAGTTAAATCCATAGCATCATCTGTGTCTATAGACTGCACTTAATGTGTACATATGCATAGGGAGTATATACATGCACATGCGCTGCGATCAAAGGCTGAATTCATAGTTAGTATCAATAAGTTGAAATCACTCATTCTTGTAGTTTGCTGCTGACTGTTTACATTGCATAGAATAGCAATATGCCTTTTATTCCTACTAACTATTCTACCCATGGCCTGTTTTACAAGAACAAAAAGCCATTGCTCACCGGCACTCATTTAGAAAGAGCTGGTTTAGGATTCCTCCCCCTGACTTTTCACATACCTGGTACTTCAGTGGAAGCAGACTCAGATTAGAGAATGTAATCTTCACAAAGTCCTTCTCCCCCAGCCCTCGTCTGCTGGTTAAACCGAAATAAGTTGAAATTTTTAACTACGGGACTACGTGGGGCTGTGTGGTTGCTGACTGTGAGTCAGACGATATGGCTGTGATTGGCTGTTGGCTGTTGCTTGAATTCCCCTTAGTATGGTACAAGTGGATTCTGTCAGGAAATTCTTTGCAAACTGGAACTGGGCCAAGCTGTAAATCTGTCGCCATAGCTACTGAGCACCAAAGACAATGACTGTTGACAGCTCTTAGGTTTTCAGGAACTTTGAAAAATATGAGGGGAATTTCAATGTAGACATGTCTGCACAAGTTCCTCATTAATTACCTAACTGTCTCTCACTGTAGGAGAGAAGCATCAGAAAGTAAATTCACATTGGAACCTGAGAGACCCAACTAAGCATACCTCTGATTCTTTAAAAGCCAGCATTTAGCTAAAGAAAAGATAGTTTTTCTAACATTGCTCCCACCCCCATAATAGACAGTGGAAGACAAACAAATAGGTAAATAGAAATAAGTTAGCGAAAAATGGATATCTCGCTCAAAGTAGAAATAAAGTTACATGAAAGTGGAAGGGAGAGTATAGGGAAAATAGGAATGATAGAATAAGCAGAAATAAACTGTATTTTTTTTTACTTCTATTTAAAATGTTATTTTTAGTAGTTTAAAGTTAATATAGTACACTCAAAAATTGAGCCCAGATGTCTCAGTAGCTTTAGTACCATTCTTTTAGTATTTACCATATTATTAATCTTATTCCCAGCATTACAATGTGTGTGCTAGAAGAAAAAGAAAATAGTTTACTCCAGGAAGACAGGGCTTTCCTCAGAACTGCCAGCTATCTAATGGTTAATTTATTAAATAATTAATTGATGATAGGGGGAATTGGTGATTTGAAATTTGATTTAATTCGCTATACCGAATTAAATGTTAGGAATGCAGTTAGCTGAGTCGTTTATTGAAAGAACGTGACCAAGAGGCTTTAGGGTGGAGTAGGCTTAGCAGAGTGAACATTATTTATGGAGATAGTTTCATTCGGTTAACTTATTGAATGTAAATCTCAGGGGATTTATCAGGGAACAACTATTTTAAGGTATATATGAGAGAGCAAAATAAAGGTAAAATGTATTTATGGGGACTAATTTGTTGAAGTCAATTCATTGAAGGGTATTAATATTACAGAATTTTGATATTTATGAGGGGGGCAGGTGTGGTTATTTTGGAACACCAAGTGCAGCATAGGCCAGTGAGTCTTGAGGTAACAAATCACTTCCAGATACTCCCAATATGGGCTGGTGAATCCTGAGGCAATAAAACATTACTAGACTCCTAATGGACCAAATTCTGAGGTAACAGAACATTATCAGACCCTCCCAGCAAGGGCCATTGAGCCCTGAGATTTTGGAGCATTACCAGGCTCTTCTATGACTTATCAGCAGGTTTCAAGGCAAAGTGCCAGACAGGTACAGTTCCATGCAGTGTCCAGGCAAGTTCCAATATAAAACTGTCAATCAGGCATGATCAGAGACCATATGAATCTTGATAGCATTAAGAAGTTACTAAGTATTAGTTCTGCTCAAAAGATTTATTATTTATATTTTTTAAAATATATACATTCATGGTGAGTGAAGGGCAGGGGGGGAAACTGGATGGTGCAGTGGTTTAGACACTGGGCTTTCACTGTTTTTAAAATTCGTTCCTGGGATGTGGGCGTCACTGGCAAGGTCAGCATTTATTGCTCATCCCTAATTGCCTTTGAGCAGGTGGTGGTGAGCCACCTTCGTGAACCGCTGCAGTCCATGTGGTGAAGGTACTCCCATAGTGCTGTTAGGGAGGGAGTTCCAGGATTTTGTCTCAGCGACGATGAAGGAATGGTGATATATTTCCAAGTCAGGATGGTGTTTGACTTGGAAGTGAACTTGGAGGTGATGGTGTTCGCATGTGCCTGCTGCCCTTGTCCTTCTAGGTGGCAGAGGTCACGGGTTTGGGAGGAGCTGTCGAAGAATCCCTAGCAAGTTGCTGCAGTGCATCTTGTAAATGGTACACACTACTGCCACGATGCACTGGTGATCGAGGGAGTGAATATTTAAGGTGGTGGATGGGGTGTGAATCAAGCAGGCTGCTTTGTTCTGGATGGTGTTGAGCTTCTTGAGACTGCATTCATCCAGAGTATTCTATCACACTCCATACTTGTGCCTTGTAGATGGTGGAAGGGCTTTGAGGAGTCAGGAGGTGAGACACTCGCCGCAGAATACCCAGCCTCTGACCTGCTCTTGTTGCCACAGTATTTATGTGGCTGGTCCAGTTAAATTTCTGGTCAATGGTGAACCACAGGATGTTGATGGTGGGGGATTCGGCAATGGTAATGCCGTTGAATGTCAAGGGGCGGTGGTTAGACTCTCGCTTGTTGGAGATAGTCATTGCCTGGCACGAATGTTACTTGCCACTTATCAGCCCAAGTCTGAATGTCGTCCCAGTCTTGCTGCATTCGGGCATGGACTGCTTCATTATCTGAGGAGTTACGAATGGAACTGAACACTGTGCAATCATCCCCCGGTGGGACAGGATATACCCAGGGATGGCGATGGAGGAGTCTGGGACATTGGCTGAAAGGTATGATTCGGTGAGTATGACTGTCAGGCTGTTGCTTGATTAGTCTGTGGGACAGCTCTCCCAATTTTGGCACAAGTCCCCAGATGTTAGTGAGGAGGACTTTGCTGGTTTGACCGTTGTCATTTCCGAAGCCGGTGTCTAGGTCAATGCCGGGTGGTCCGTTGTTGTTATTCTTACTGTTTTTTGTAGAGGTTTGTTACAACTGAGTAGCTTGCTGGGCCATTTCAGAGGGCAGTTAAGAGTCAACCACATTGCTGTGAGTCTGGAGTCACATATAGGCCAGACCAAGTAAGGATGGCAGATTTCCTTCCCTAAAGGGCATTAGTGAACCAGATGGGTTTTTACGATAGTTTCATGGTCATGGTCACCATTACTGATACTAGCTTTTTATTCCAGGTTTATTTAATTTAAATTCCCCGGATGCAGTGGTGGGATTTGGACCCACGTCTGTTGGATTATTAGTCCAAGGTCACTGGATTACTAGTCCAGTAGCATAACCACTATGTTACCTTTGAGAGCTGGGTTGAAATCTAACCCAGACTAACAAGATGATTTCTGGGTGTAAGGGTCCTAATATAAATTAATTTGGGCAGTCTTAGTCCTGTTCCTACTACCTAGAGCATAATACTGTCCTTAATTCAGCACAGATTGGCAATTTCACTCAGACAGGCCTGAGGATGGTTGGTGTGGGAACTGGAAACAATACCACACTTGTGAGTAAGGGATGCTCTTCTTAGGATGGGGGTGGGGTATATTGTTGGTGCTGGGGGTGGATTAATGCAGGGGCCGATGGGGCCTGTTCTCAGGGATCCCAGCCAAATATGGGGCACTTGTTAAAATTTACCATAACACAGAAAAACTGCATACAGCCAGTGGATCAGTTTAATTTAAGCGTAGTATATTGTAATATGCTTTGCTTTATTATTAACTAGCTGAAGTGCCCGGCGGTGCCGAGGGATTTTTGAGGGCACGTTGTTGTTGGAAGAGAGAGAGAGAGAGAGCGACTGGGGGGAAAGAGAGAGCGCGACTGGGGGGAAGAGAGAGCGTGACTGGGGGGAAGAGAGGGAGTGACTGGGGGGAAGAGAGCGCGCGACTGGGGGGAAGGGGGGGCGAAGGTGGGGGGGAAAGGGGAGGGGAGGGGGAAAGGAGGGGAGGGGGGAAAGGGGAGGGGAGGGGGAGGGGAGGGGGGGAGGGGAGGGGGAAAGGGGAGGGGGAGGGGAGAAAGGGGAGGGGGAGGGGATGGGGGAAAGGGGAGGGGAGAGGGGAAGGGGAGGGGGAGGGGGGAAGGGGGGGAAAGGGGAGGGGAGGGGGAGGGGGGAGGGAAGCGGGGGGGGAGGGGAGGGTGTGGGAGGTAAGGGGGGAGGGGGGAGGGAAGGGGGGAGGGGAGAGGGGAGGGAAGGGGGGGAGGGGGGAGGGAGAGGGGAGGGAAGGGGGGAGGGGGAGGGAGAGGGGAGGGAAGGGGGGAGGGGGGAAGGGGGGAGGGAAGGGGGGAGGGGGGAAGGAAGGTGGGGGGAGGGGGGAAAGGGGGGAGGGGGGAAAGGGGGGGAGGAGGGAAAGGGGGAAGGGGGAGGGGGGGAAGGGGGAGGGGAAAGGGGAGAAGGGAAGGGGAGGAAAGGGGAGGGGGAGGGCGGGAGGGGAGAGGGAGGGGAAAGGGGAGGGGGAGGAAAGGGGAGGGGGAGGAGGGAGGGGGGGAGGGGGAGGAGGGAGGGGGGAGGGGGGAGGAAGGGAGGAGGGGGGAAGGGAAGGGGAGAGGGGGGGAGAGGGAGGGGGAGAGGAGGGGAGGGGTGGGGGAAGGAGGGGGGAGAAAGGGAGGGGGGAGCCAGCAGACCCTCTCCCCTCTGCCGGTGATGGCTCCGCTGAGCTCCGTGCTGCCCCACGCACTGACACGCCGAGCGCAGCGCCCCGGTCAGCCCAAGCCCCGCCCTCCCGAGGCCGGGCCTGAGGCGGCTTGAGATGGCCGATTGCGGCTGGCCGGGCCCGGTTGCCTTGGTAACCCTCCTCCCCTCTTCGCCTCCTGATCTCCGGGGACCGGGCCTGGGCCTGAGCGGCTTGAGACGGCCGATTGCGGCTGGCGAGCCCGGTTGCCGGGGTAACCCTCTCCGCTCCCGAGCCCCGCCCCCCCCGCTAACTTGCTCGCTTCCCTCTGGCCACGCTCTGTGTGGAGGTGCGCGTGCGCTGTGCAGCGCAAGCGTGAGGAGCTTGCAGTGAGCCCAGCCAGCCTTTACCAAGATGGCTGGCCGCTGGTTTGGAATCGGGCCCAGCGGGGGGGGTGGGGGGTGAGGTGTGGGAGGAGCGTGCCACAAAACAATTGCCTAGGGTCCAGCATGGCTGGCAACAGACGCCCAGGCTTCGAGGCCTACCTGCAAAAACGGGGAAAGGTAGGAAAATTAATGAGATTAGATAAAAGATTTAGAAAGTAATTAACTTTTTTTAAAAACAATATGTGTTTTAAAAACAACTTTTTTTTTTAAGACGCAGGAAGCGGGAAAAAGAAATGAAAAGTTTGGAATCAAGATGGCGGCGACTCACCTCGGTTCAGAACGATAAGGCCCGCCCACACACGCACCGATTGGTCGACCGTCAGGTCATCGAAGCGTAGGATTGGTCAATCGTCCCGTCACTCGACTCTAGGAGGGCCCGCCCGCACGCGCCAGGAACCCGCCCCCGCCACGCAGCGATTGGTCGACTGTCGGGTCGCTCGACCATACGATTGGTCGACCTCGACGTCACTCAATGCTAATGAGCAGATAATGAGCGGAATTTTGAACGGTTTTTGGATACCGCGTGCACAATTTTTGTCTCACCGAAACGTAAATACGCTTACAACCGTTCTGGAATCGTAAGCTTTCTTTTGATGTAACACACGTGTAGGTACGCTCTATAACTTTTGATTGTATAGCCGGACAGAGAGACAGAAAGACAGACAGAGACATATAGGCCTAGAAATTGAGTGCCCTTAGCGCCGATTTTGCGGCGCTAGAGGGCCTAGCGCTGCATTTGGCGCCGGCGCCGAAATTGCCTGGGGCCCTTACGCCGCGGTAGACCGGTAGCGCTGCGCCGGCACCGATGACGTCATCGGTGTGCGCAGCGTCCCGGTTGCCATGCCGACGGGCCCCAGCGCCGAAATTCAGTTGCGGCCGCCTCGCCCGTGACAGCCGCAACTAAGACTCTGGCAACAGAGTCTTACGAGTCTTTGCGCCGGTGCATTAAAGGCCCCGCGGCGGCCGGCCGCTTTCCCGCCGGCCGCCTGGCCGCAGCTCCCTCCCCGGACTTCCCCCCCCCCCCCCGGAACAGAAGCAAGCCCGGCACTTGTCCGAGGTGCCGGGCTCATTTTTTAAAAGATTTTCGCGGGCCGCGATCGGGTGCAGGCAGCTCCTCCTTAAGGGAAGGAGGAGGCCTGCACTTCCCGAGCCTGCCGCACCGCATCGGGTGCCGCAGCGCCGGAATTGCGGCGCGAAACGGCAGTTAGCGCCGATTTACCGCCGCAAAGACCCTTCAGTAGCGTCGGCAGCCGTTTGGGCGCGGCCCTGCTGAATTTTTGGCGCGCGCAGGGGGACTTAGCGCCGGCACTAACTTCCGGCGCTAAAGCCCTGGCTAAGCCAAAACTCAATTTCTAGGCCATACTGTTTTATATATATAGAAGATGTAGTGTGCATTTTACTACACGTTTGTGTTTTATTGGATTGGGGCTGGGAGTTGTGTGAGGGGTGCAATGGGCACTGATGTTCTTGGTTCCCAAGGACCCAAGAATTCTTAATCTTGCTCTGGCTGGGACAGATTAGAGAGAGCATTACTTTACATTCAATTGTGCTATACCTGACTTGGGAGTGCTTGATGTTGAGACATGGGTTCCTGAAATTGAAAGTGCTCCATTCCCTAACACTAATTGCCCTCAAGTTGATGAATGCAAAATGTCTTGGGAGCAGCATCGTGCAGTTTTATTACAAATATTGACCGTACACTTTTGGTACAAAGGTCTATGTCCATCATATTATTTTGGGATTGGTCTCCATTTGCAGCCAGTTTAAAATGTGTATGGGCAGTGTCAACCCAATTCCTTAAATCAAAGGACATTTTAGTCACAATGAGATCATATGGTTTAATTTGAATATGTAACAACCTTCTCACTTCAGCAGCAACCACAGATAAAATTACTCAAGTACTGTGCAATAGCTCAGTCTTTCCACTCAACTTTTAACCCAGATTCATGACTCAGTGCATATATCTGTGCATGTGCATATGCATGTACGTGAGCATGCTCACAAACTTATTCACACATCTATGTAACAACAACTTGTATTTATATAGCGCCTTTAACGTAGTAAAACGTACCAAGGCGCTTCACAGGAGCATTATAAAACAAAATTTGACATTGAGCCACATAAAGAGATACAGGAAACTTTCTGATATCCGGCACTGATGGGACCGAGCTGGTGCCGTAACATCATAAGTGCCGGACATACCAGAGTTAATGTTTAAACATACGGAACTGAGAAGCTCCGTGTGAATCAACAAACCCTGTTGCTTAGCAACAGCTTCAAAACAGTCGGCTGCAGCTGCAAGCGTCTGTAGCTGAAGCTGTTGCTATAGCTACAGACCTTGCAGTGCTTGACTGGGGGAAAAAAAAGCAACGAGAACTAAAAAAACATATAGAAAACGGCTCCTGATTTTTGCCGTTAGATCGAGTATTCCAGACATATAACCTCCGGATAAACCAAAGTTTCCTGTATTAGGGCAGATGAGAGGTAGGTTTCAAGGAGCGTCTTAAAGGAGGAAAGAGAGGTAGAGAGGCGGAGAGGTTTAGGGATGGAATTCCAGAGCTTAGGGCCTTGGCAGCTGAAGGCATGGCCACCAATGGTGGAGTGATTAAAATAGGGGATGCTCAAGGGGCTGGAATTAGAGGAACACAGATATCTTGGAGGGTTGTGGGACTGGAGGAGATTATAGAGATAGGGAGGGGTGAGGCCATGGAGGGATTTGAAAACAAGATGAGAATTTTAAAATCGAGGCGTTGCTTAACCAGGAGCCATTGTAGGTCAGCGAGCACAGGGGTGATGGGCGAACGGGACTTGGTGCGAGTTAGGACACGGGCAGCTGAGTTTTGAATGACCTCACATTTACAGAGGGTAGAACGTGGGAGGCCGGCCAGGAGTTTGTTGGAATAGTCAAGTCTAGAGGTAACAAAGGCATGGATAAGGGTTTCAGAAGCAGATGAGCTGAGTCAGGTGCGGATTCGAGTGATGTTTGGAGATGGAAATAGTGATGGTGCGGAGATGTGGTCAGAAGCTTATCTCAGGGTCAAATATGACACTAAGGTTGCGAACAGTCTGGTTCAGTCTCAGGCAGTTGCCAGGGAGAGGGATGGAGTTGGTGACTAGGGAACAGAGTTTGTGGCAGGGACCAAAGACAATGGTGTCAGTCTTCCCAATACTTAGTTGGAGGAAATTTCTGTTCATCCAGTACTGGATGTCGGACAAGTAGTCTGACAATTTAGAGACAGTGGAGGGGTCGAGAGACGTGGTGGTGAGGTAGAGCAGGTGCACATCCACACTTATATTGCAGATGCAACAAACTCTAGAAAACGTTTAAAATTTTAATAGAAAATCTTCCTTCATATCTCTATCCCCCTTTTCACATTTTTACCTCACCATCTTTCTCCACACTCTTCCTTTGCATATTATAATGGTAATTTCCAACTTTGTGCTTCTGGTGGAGAGTCTCACCTGCTACGAGCATAAATTAGAAATTTCGGGGCACGCTGTGCATTACTTTCTGCCCATTTAAATACATTTTTTAGAAACTGCTTGAATTTCTAATATACATTTGCGGTATGAAAGTAGTGTCAGAAAAACACTTTCTGTCTGCCTGTGTCTCTCTTTTCCTGTCCTTTCCCACTTTTTCTATATGTCTGACATAAAGTCATGGATGAGCCAAAACTTTTTCCAATGCAACATTGAGAAAATCAAAGCTGGTTTATTCATCCTCGCCAGAAACTATACCCTAGCACTAAACCCAGCACACACTAGTTCACAGGGATATTTTGAATTTGCAGATATCCCCAGTCCTCACTTCCATCCTGCAGATCTTGGATCATATGTCATTTTCTTCAGAAATAGATTAAAAAACATTAATAACAGAAAGTGAAGCTCTAGGGCACCCCACTCACTACCTCCCCCACCCCAACATCACTCCTCTAATGAGTACTCATTGTTTTCTACCCTTCAGCCAATTTATTTTCTATTCTCAGGGTTCACCCTAGATCCCTACAGTTTTGAATTTAACTGATAGCCTTTTGTGTGGAACTTTGTCAGAAGCCTTTTGGAAGTCGAGGTACACCAGGCCACAGGGCTTTCCACCGTCCATTTGGGTTGTCACTTCCGCAAAGAATTCAAGGAGGTTGGTCAGGCAGGATCTTCCCTTTCTGATTCCGTGCTGACTGTTGTTTATTAGGTTGCTATTGTAGAGATGATTCTCAAGGTTACTTTTGATAATCGATTGCATTATTTTACACGGAATGAAAATAGGGTTAATGAGATTGTAATTGCCTGAGTCTGTTTTGCTCCACCCACATTTCTAAACTCTAGCCTATTCCTAAACTCTAGTACTGTGGCAGAACCACTGAATGACTCTGGCTAACTGTATATAATTCTTTTTAACGATGTTCTAACACCAGCCTAAACCTGTACCATTGTGTTAGACATTACTGTGTTTTGTATATAGAGTTTGCATGTACGGGGCGTGGCCCCTTTAAGAGCGCGGGAAAACACGGGAAAACGTGATGACGTCACGTCGCAAACCACGGGGCTGCCCAGGCAGTCCTCGTGGCATCTCCGTTGAGTAAAGACCTGTTTAATTGTTCTCTTGCGTTGATCTCCGTTATTCGTAGGAATTCGTTAATTCCTACAGTACCTCCCTAGTGTCCAATGATTCCCTCATAATGATTGTCAATGATTCATAAACCTCTAGTGTTTGACTTTGTAAGAATTAATCCTGAATTAATTGCTGTCCTGTCCACGTTTTGTTGATCTCATTCTTATAGGGATGTGTGTGTGAGTCTTGTGATAGCTCAGCACTGTGTGAAATTAGGCTGATGAAAGACTGACTTGAGGCTGAAGTCCTGGACTTCCCCCTTTCTTCACCATTTCTATATATAGTGCTGACAAGCAACAGCACTTTAGCAACAGTTACACTTCCTGCTTTCATCATTATGGAGTGGGGCAGGGCAGAGCTATGTGTGTGCACAAATACTTGGATGGCGCACAGTGTGATGGCTTCAGGACTCATGTTCTATTGAGTCAGAAAATAATGAAAGGTCACATGCTGCACTTTGAAATTTTAAAAACTGTTTCAAAAAGGAAGTTTAAAAGTAGTAATTGCACTGGTGGCAATTAAGCTGCCACTAAT
Source organism: Somniosus microcephalus (assembly GCF_052327205.1). Lineage (NCBI taxonomy): Eukaryota > Metazoa > Chordata > Chondrichthyes > Squaliformes > Somniosidae > Somniosus > Somniosus microcephalus. The sequence continues at coordinate 192,008,604 of NC_140992.1, read as the reverse complement.
GTGAAAAGAAAGAACTTGCCTTTATATAGCGTCTTTCATAACCTCAGAACGTCCCAAAGCACTTTACTGCCAATTAAATACTTTTGAAGTGTAGTCATTATTGTAATGTAGGAAACACGGCAGCCAATTTGCACACAGAAAGCGTCCACAAACAGCATTGAGGTAATGACCAGATAATCTGTTTTAGTGACGTCGTTTGAGCGATAAATATTGGCCAGGACACCGGGGAGAATTCCCCTGCTCTTCTTCGAAATAATGCCATGGGATCTTTCACATCCACCTGAGAGAGTTTAATGTCTCATCTGAAAGACAGCGTGAAGCAAAATGGACCCAATATTGGTCCACCTTAGCAATTTTGTACTGGTCTTTGGCACTGCTATTCCAAAATTGTAGACATGCACCAGTGTTCATGATGCAACGTAAAGACAAGACACACAAATTGGCTTCATGCCAAGCAAAACAGGTATGTGTTTGTAGCACACCTGCTATCTTGCTCACAGCTTGATAAAGTGATTGGCAGCATTTGTTTTGGATCTGCTTTTAAGAAACACTTGCTCTTTGATTCAACTAGGAAATGATCAAAATGGCATTAATGTCAGTATCAGGCTTACAATCCAGAGGTCTTGTCTGAGGCTATGCAGATAGCTAGATGCAGATACCCCATCAATGCAAAATTGCATATATTAGTGATGGGGAACATTATATATAAAACAATAATTATAATATATTCAAAAGCTATGCTAAGTATTTCTTTGGGGCTTCTCCTTCTCCACCGCCGTAACATTGGCGGAAACCAGAATCATGGGCTACTGCTGGCCATCGATTGCTGCTTTGACACCTCTGCCGGTTGCCCCCCACCCTCTCCCGGTCACCACCCAGTCTCCCGGTCGCCGCCCCCCCCCCCATCCTGATAGGCCTCCTCACCCGATCAACCCCTTCCCGATTGTCCACTCTTCCGATCGCCTTCCCCTTTAAGCACTTACCTGAGGCCACTGCTGGCGATGCAGCAGCCTGAAATTGCAATCCTCTTCGCTGGCCTAATTTAATGAGGCATGCGCCCCAATATCAGATGCGCCTCGTGCCTACTCGTTCAGGCGCAGGGATCATTGCCTGTCCCCAGTTTGTACCAGCCTGCAAATCAAATTTCTAGGCCACTGTTGTTGTTGACAATTAGAAAAGGTTAAATACCAGTTGTTTACATCTGTGGACGTGAAAGATCCTTTGATATCGTTTGAAGAAGAGCAGGAAATTTTCCTGATGTCCTGGGCAACATTGATCCCTCAAACAAAACCACCAAAAATTGATTGGTTAATTAATCATTCATCTCATTGCTATTTGTAGGATCTTGTTGTGCACAAAATGGCTGCCACATTTTCCTATATAACAGTTGCTGCAGTGCTGCCCAAGTGGCTAATATTCATGTGTGAGCCTTGGCAAGCTATTCCACCACAGTCAAACCTTTTTCTTTCTTCATCTTATATCCATAGATGTGCAGTTCCAGAAGGGTTGATAGGAAATGGAACCCTGGCTAATTTGCTTCTCCCTATCCCAGGAGATGCTGAGGCCAATTGTAGCGTCCTTTCTACCGCATTAGCTGAGATACGTGCAGACTAGAAATTGAAACGGGAACCATCCTAGTTTGAGCATCCAGGTAGCATTCGTAGTTTTAGTAGAGAGCCATGATCTAACTGAATGGCAGAACAGGCTCAAGGGGCTGAATAGCCTACTCCTGTTCCTAGAGCATTCACTGTTGCTGTAAATAGTTAGATAGCCCTGTCCCTATAGCTGTATTTTGCTTTATCTTGATCTGTAATGAGAGAAGGCAAGAAAACAGCACAAATACCACAGTCAGTATAAAGGGAAAGAGGGGAGTAAAAAGAGAAAGAGGGGAGTTTTTTTAAATTTGTTCCTGGGATGTGTGTGTCACTGGCAAGGCCAGCATTTATTGCCCATCCCTAATTGCCCTTGAGAAAGGTGGTGGTGAGCCACCTTCTTGAACTGCTGCAGTCCATGTGGTGAAGGTACTCCCACAGTGCTGTTAAGTAGGGAGTGCCAGGATTTTGACCCAGCGATGATGAAGGATCGGCGATATACCTCTAAGTCAGGATGGTGTGTGTGACTTGGATGGGAACTTGGAGGTGGTGGTGTTCCCATGCACCTGCTGCCCTTGTCCTTCTAGGTGGTAGAGGTCACGGGTTTGGGAGGTGTTGCTGAAGAAGCCTTGATGAGTTGCGTACAATACGCTAATGTCATTTGGCTGTGTTTGTGGTCTTTGTGAAAGATGCAGCTTAGTGCTTTCAACCATATTTATGTTTTAGCATGAGAGGATACCTCAGGTATACAGCTCGCGACTGCAAATCGGAAAGCTAGGATTTGTCCAATGTTGACTGCTCTGCTTGTTAGTTGTACATTCTGTGGATCGCAGATACTGTGCAGCTGCTGTGAGTCACTGGTTCTCCTGCAAGTGGCGCTGCAGGATATCCTAATAGGGAGCGGTTGGAAGCTTCACCCCTGTTTGCTCTGCCAAGTGCTCTTCTTATTTATTAACCATTAGTAATATTGAACATCTGCAGGCTCCTGGGAACTTCACACTGCTGGATCCAGCATGGCAGCTGCACATTCTTTAACATCATCGTTAGTAATTCTGTCTTAGTTTGTGTGTATATGCTCCAGCTGACCAACTTCTCCACATTTGGTGGGACACTTGAGGGTGAGATTGTGATCTCGCCCCACTTCCACCTCAAGATTAGTAATCTTGGGTGTGCAGGGACTGTGCCAGGAATTTCTGGTACTTTTATTTTTATTTCACTGGAAAAGAAGAAAAACTCAGAGGATGCTATGGATATGGGTTATCCCAGCATTCATAGTTGTAGTGAAAGTCTTCTATTAAAATTTTAGATCTTATCAATGCTGCAAGAGGAAACACTCCAAAAACCCACAGCCAGGCAAGCCAACTAGTAAAGAGACTTAAAAAAGGAAAGAGAAACAGAGTTAATGTTTCATTCTGATGAAAGGTTATCGACCTGAAATGTTAACTCTGTTTCTCTCTCCACAGATGCTGCCTGACCTGCTGAGTATTTCCAGCATTTTCTGTTGTTATACCACTTTAACCATGTTTATCTTTTTGTTGTGAGGTGATACTTTCTGATATATGGTTGGCGATCACAAATCACCCCCAGGATTCTTTCCATGTTGACAGTTCTGCGTACATGTCACCATGTGTCTTTGTGACTGTATATGTGTAGGTGTATATGTGTGTGTATGTAATACTGTAGATGAGTCTTTTCATGCATATGAATACTGTACGAAATACTGCAATGTGTTTATATATGTATCTGTGTATATGTGTGTGTGTTTGTGTATGAATGTGTATAGGTATCAATATGATTTTATGTATGTGTTACAAAAATTGTAGCATACTGGGAAATATTATGGAAAAATTTTGATTGTGATTTCAGAGTATTCAAGAGACTTAGGGGGAAAAATTGGGTTGCTTTGCGCCTCCCGTTAGTGCCCGGGCACAAAGCCCTGAGTGCCCTGGCGTGGCACTGCTAACGCCTCCCACGAAATTCAGCAGGAGGTTAGCGACGGCGGCAGCTGGCAGTGCCCCGTGGTGCTGCGCCGCCGGCGATGATGTCATCACCGTGCGCAGCATCCCACTCACACCCTGGCCACAACCTTGGGCTGCACCCCCTGACCTATCGCCAGATGATATGCCCGACAGGGTCAGGGTGGCGTTTTTGCAGCCGTGGTGGCGCTACTTAAAGGGCAGGTGTTGGGCGGCCATTTTTCTTTGGCCGACTGCCAACACCTGCCTCCTTTCCCTTTTATCTTCGGGGTGGCGGCGCAATCGCCGGGCTGTTTTCCCGGCACCCTGCTCCCCAGTGGTCCAACAGGGCCCTGGTGCACGCAGCGCTAGGACCCTCCCCTTTAATCAGGGGAAGAAGGCCTGCAATTACTTGGTGCTGTTGCATGTAGAGCCGCAAAATTCACTGGTAGCGCCCCAAGAAGGAGGGGGAGCACTTCCAGTAGCGCCCCGCCTCCAGCTTGGGGCGCTACTACTGAATTTAGTAGGGGCGCTAGCCGCGACGTTAGTGCCCCAAAGGGGGTGCCACCGAATTTTTCCCCCTTAGAAAAAAAATGAAGGAAAGCAAAAAGGAGGGTAGGAGTTGCTCTTTTTAATACTGTGGGAATGAAGAACGCAGGTGGAGGCCGAGTATAGACATAGCATAGCGGCCTACTTTAATTGCAAATGGGAGAGGAAGTGGGGCGATGAAGACTGATAATTAGACTACGGGCAAGAGACAAATTTGAAACAGTCCCCTCGGCTGCAAGCAATTATGGTCTCGTTGGTGTCAGACTGTAGAGGGCGCTGATTTTCTCGGTCAGTTCAGTTTGATCATAGAACGGGGGGGAGAGAGAGAGAGAGGAGAAAAAGGGATCACCCGGGCTCGGGCGGCAGAGCCAAAGCACATCGCTAGGAAATGGCCGGGAAGGTGCACTGGACCCGGGGCTGGACAGTGCCCATTCTCATTCTCGGGCTTTGCGCCATTCTTAGCTGGGCTGAGCAGGACAACTTTAGCGCAGAGGTAAAGAAGACATCCAGACTCCGGTTGGAGTCAATCTGCAAGTCGCGTCGATGCATGTACAGCTGCTACAGTACTCATACAGACAGATGCACCTTCGTATGAGCTGTTGCTGATCTCACTGTACAGTGTTAACAGGCACCGGGAAAGACAGTATTGATACACACTGACATTTCTATATAGTATTAATATGCATGGTTGGACTAATTGGCCAGTATTAAACCATGCTAATAAATTGTACACCATTAATATGCATGTTTTAGTCGTTGTTCAGTGTTAATATTAATGGCTTGACTAATTGTACAGCGTTAATATCCATGCATAGGCTTATTGTCCAGTATTAGTGTGGTAAGTAACTCTGTACAGTATTAATATGGATGGTTTACTCACTGTCCAGTGTGAATATGAATGGTTTGACTCATTGTACAGAATATACATATCTAGACTCATTGTTGAATATTAAAATATGCTAATAAACTGTAATGTATTAATATGCATGGATTTACTCATTCTACAACACTGATATGTATGAATAGATTCATTGACTGGTACTAATATGAATGATAGTCTCACTGTACTTCATCATTAATATACATGCATAGTCTCATTATTCAATATTAAAGTGTCCTAATAAATTTATAGTATTAAGTTGCATGGATGTACTGTCCGGTAATAAAGTGAGCAAATACATTTATAACATTAAGATGCATGCATAGACTCATTGTCCAGTACTAAAGTGCACTGATTAATTTGCAGTATTAGGTTGCATGGGTGTACTCACTGTCCAGTAATAAAGTTTGCAAATAAACTTACAGTGTTAAAATGCATGGATGTACTCGTTGTCCAGTATTAATATGCATGGATTGACTTCATATCAATATGCATGGATGGACCCAAGCATGAGAATATAAAGCTTTGGAAGAGAAAAGGCTATTTAACTTATTGAGTCCATTCATTTACGGTCAATGATACTCTACATTATTAGTATGCACAAGTGTTACCAAGCATAGTTAGACTGCACCTTATTATGCACCGAGGTTCACTGTATGCTACTTATACACTTGTCTTAACTGAACAGTAGTACTGACATCCATTGACATTGCACTGTTTAATGCATTGAGACTGACTGTAGGGTGTGATTATTGTGCAGTGATAGGCTCTGTAAAGTATTATACACTGTTAGTCTTTATACAATATTATCATTAACTGATAGACTCTCTCTATACTGTTGATATACAGGGAACCACTATACAACATTAATAAACACTGATTGGTCAATAGTTATATGCAGGAAGACTCATTATTCAGTATAAATATTCAGGGAGCAGTAAACTCCAAGAAAGAATGTGCATTAAAGAATTTACTGGAGCTGTTGAGTACGATGGTTATAACTCCAGGTAACACAGTCATTGTCATCAGATTACTTCCTATGTCTGATATGGTTTGAAAAATATTGCTGGCATTGGACTTTAATGCTGTGCATGAAGCTTGTGGTATAGAAAACCGAGAGTAAAGGTTAAAGGTAGTTACTCAGGTTGGCAAAAGGTGGGAAGTGATATTCAGCAACAACAACAACTTGTATTTATTTAGCGCCTTTAACGTAGTAAAATGTCCCAAGACGCTTCACAGGGGCGTTATAAAACAAAATTTGACAATGAGCTACATAAGGAGATATTAGGGCAGATTAGTCAAGGAAGTAGGTTTTAAGGAGCATCTTAAAGGAGTAGAGAGGCAGAGGGGTTTAGGGAGGGAATTCCAGAGCTTAGTGCCTAGGCAGCTGAAGGCACGGCCACCAATGATGGAGCAATTAAAATCGGGGATGCTCAAGAGGCCAGAATTAGAGGAGCGCAGATATCTCGGAGGGTTGTGGGGCTGGAGGAGATTACAGAGATAGGGAGGAGCGATGCCATGGAGGGATTTGAAAACAAAGATGCGAATTTTAAAATTGAAGTGTTGCTTAACCGGGAGCCAATGTAGGTCACCGAGCACAGGGGTGATGGGTGAATGGGACTTGGTGTGAATTAGGACATGGACAGCAGAGTTTTGGATGACCTCACATTTACGGAGAGTAGAACGTGGGAGGCTGGCCAGGAGTGTGTTGGAATAGTCAAGTGTAGAGGTAACAAAGGCATGGATGAGGGTTTAAGCAGCAGATGAGCTGAGCCAGGGGTGGAGTCGGGCAATGTTCCGGAGGTGGAAATAGACGGTCTTAGCGATGGTGCGGATATGTGGTTGGAAGCTCATCGGATATGTGGTCGGAAGGTTGCGATCAGTCTGGTTCAGCCTAAGACAGTTGGCAGGGAGAGGAATAGATCGTTAGCTGGAGAATAGAGTTTGTGGAGGGGACCGAAGACAATGGCTTCGGTCTTCCCAATACTTAGTTGGAGGAAATTTCTGCTCATCTAGTACTGGGTGTCGGACAAACACTCTGACAATTTAGATCCAGTGGAGGGGTCGAGAGATGTGGTGGTGAAGGTGGTGGGTGTCGTTGGCGTACATGTGGAAACTGAAGCTGTGTTTTCGGTCGATGTCGCCAAGGGGCAGCATGTAGATATGAAATAGGAGGGGGCCAAGGATAGATCCTTGGGGGACACCAGAGGTAACGGTGCGGGAGCGGGAAGAGAAGCCATTGCTGCAGGCAGGTCGAGAAGGACGAAGAGGTATAGTTTACCTTTGTCACCGTCACATAGGATGTCATTTGGGACTTTAATAGGAGCTGTTTCGGTACTGTGGCAGGGCGGAAATCTAATTGGAGGGATTCAAACATGGAGTTCCGCGATAGATGGGCACGGATTTGGGAGGCGACAACAAGTTCAAGGACTTTAGAGAGAAAAGGGAGGTTGGAGATGGGGCGGTAGTTTTCAAGGGCGGAGGGGTCAAGGGTTTTTTTGAGGAGGGGGTGATGACGTCAGATTTGAAGGAGAGGGGACAGTACCTGAGAGAGAACACTGTTAACAATATCAGCTATCATGGGAGCCAAGAAGAGAAGTTGGGTGGTCAATAGTTTAATGGGAATAGGGTCGAGGGAGTATGAAGTGGGTCTCATTGACAAGATGAGCTCAGAGAGGGCATGAGGGGAGATAGGAGAGCAACTAGAGAAAGATGTGAGTTCAGGGCTAGGGCAGGGGGGAACCTTAGAGGAAGTTTAGCCCGATGGGCTAGGGGAAGGGAGGGAAGTGGCAGAGGCAGCTGATCAGATGATTTCAATCTTAGTGACAAAGAAGTCCATGAGCTCCTTTCACTTGTACCACAAGGATCCCTGCTGGGACTACTGTTGTTCACCATTTACATAAAATGATTTAAATTTGGGAATCGGAAGTACAATTTCAAAATTTGCGGATGACACCAAATTGGGGGGCATAGTTAATACTGAGGAAGACTGTGACAAAATACAAGAAGGCGTTAATAAACTTGCAGAATGGGCATATAATTGGCAAATTAATTTCAATATAGGTAAGTATGAGGCATAGCATTTTGGATAGGAAGAATAAGGAGGCCACTTACTCCTTGGAAAATAAGATCTAAATGGGGTAAGAGGAGCAAAGGGATCTAGGGGTACAGATATACAAATCACTAAAAGTAGCAATGCAGGTTCATAAAACCATAAAAAAAGCAAACAAAGCACTGGGGTTTATTTCTAGAGGGATAGAATTGAAAAACAGAGAAGTTATGTTAAACTTGTATAGAACCTTGGTTAGACCACACTTGGAGTACTGTGTACAATTCTGGTATCCATATTATAAAAAAGGATATAGAGGCACTGGAGAAGGTGCAAAAAAGATTTACAAGGATGATACCAGAACTGAGGAAAGATTGAAGAGGCTGGGGCTCTTCCCTCTAGAAAACAGAAGGCTGAGGGATGACCTGATAGAGGTATTTGAATGGGTTTGATAGGGTAGATGCAGAGAAGATGTTTCCACTTGTGGAGGAGACCAAAACTAAGGGCCATAAATATAAATACAAAAGCAAAATACTCCGGATGCTAGAGATCTGTACTAAAAACAGAAAATGCTGGAAATATTCAGCAGGTCAGGCAGCTTCTGTGGCGAGAGAAACAGAGTTAACGTTTCAGGTCGATAGCCTTTCATCAGAACTGGAAAAAGTCAGAGATGAACCAGATTTTAAGCAAGTGCAGGGGCAGGGAAAGGGGGGAGGGGAGGAAAGAACAAAAGGGAAGGTCTGTGATAGGAGGCCATAAATATAAGATAGTCACTGATAAATCCAATAGGGAATTCAGGAGAAACTATTTTATTCAAAGAATGTGGAACTCGCTACCACAAGGAGTAGTTGAGGCGAATAGCATAAATGCATTTAACGGGCAGCTAGATAAACACATGAGGGAGAATGGAACAGAAGGTTATGCTGTTAGGATTAGATGAAGAGGGGTGGGAGGAGGCTCATGTGGAGCATAAACACCAGCATAGACCAGTTGAGCCAAATGGACTGTTTCTATGTTGTACATTATATGTATATTTCTATGTATACATTCAAGCTAATTATGGGCAAGAATTGCTTTGCTTGATATGTAGTGCCACCATACTTACAGTCAAACCAAACATATTTATAATGTCAGTAATTCTTCCATCAAGGGGTTTTACCAATCTAGCAATGTTTGGTTATGAGGAACTCCAAGTGGTAAAGAATATGTATAACAAAATACAGGGATGATACATTACAAATATACGCAAAGCTATCTTGCTGTGAGTATACACAGAAATATGTTGTGTAGAATACTGAGGGTTTTGCTGTAGAGTGCTTTTTTAATTAACTGAATGACTTGCGATACAGCATCACCGTACAGTGTATATATTTTAGTGAATTTTGTGCTGGATATTAATGCTGGGACACATCAGCTTTCAGGCACTCAGTATTAGGATGAAGCACTCACATAGAAACATAGAAGATAGGAGCAGGAGTAGGCCATTCGGCCCCTCGAGCCTGCTCCGCCATTCAATGCGATCATGGCTGATCATCCAAATACAGTACCCGGTCCCTGCTTTCTCCCCATACCCCTTGATCCCTTTAGCCTTAAGAAATATATCCAACTCCTTCTTGAATATATTTAATGAATTGACCTCAACTGCCTTCTGTGGTAGAGAATTCCACAGGTTCACCACTCTCTGGGTGAAGAAATTCCTCCTCATTTCTGTCCTAAATGGCCTACCCCTTATCCTTAGACTGTGACCCCTGGTTCTGGACTCCCCGACCATCTGGAACATCCTTCCTGCATCTAGTCTGTCCAGTCCTGTCAGAATTTTATAAGTTTCAATGAGATCCCCTCTCATTCTTCTAAACTCCAGCGAGTACAAGCCCAATCGACCCAATCTCTCCTCATATGTCATTCCTGCCATCCCAGGTATCAGCCTGGTGAATCTTCGCTGCACTCCTTCCATGGCAAGAAAATCCTTCCTCAGATAAGGCGACCAAAACTGCACACAATACTCAAGATGTAGTCTCACCAAGGCCCTGTACAACTGCAGCAAGACATCCTTGTTCCTGTACTCAAACCCTCTCGCTATGAAGGCCAACCTACCATTTGCCTTCTTAACCGCCTGCTGCACCTGCAGCTTACCTTCAGCAACTGGTGCACAAGGACGCCCAGGTCTCGTTGCACTTCCCCTTCTCCCAATCTATTGCCATTCAGATAATAATCTGCCTTCCTGTTTTTGCCACCAAAGTGGATAACCTCACATTTATCCACGTTATATTGCATCTGCCATGCTTCTAGGTTACGGTTAGGATGTTAATACTGGTCTAGTACCAACTTCAGAAGGCCACTCTCTACCACATCAATGTAATGTTTTTCCATTTCTGATATCAATCATCCTGTAACGTGTCTGAGTGAGATTGCCAATTTAGTGGCCATTAGTGGCAAGTTAGGGGCAGAACTGCCCCTGACATGTCACATAATACACTTACAGCTAGCAGACATGGCAGATGTTCATCCGATCAGACTGGGCATCATTTAAACTCAGGTCCCAGAGGTGGAAGGTGAACTTGCCACCCAGTCCCATGCATCTTCAAATTTTCTCCCGCTGTGGAGTTTACCTCCCCCACCACGGCAGTGGGAGAGCCAGCAGAAATGGGAGAAATAGAAATAGCTACAAAAGTAAATTTCTTCGTTAATACAGAAATCTCTTTGGGCAGTTGCAACAACATGAGACTATTGTATTAACTAAGTTTACTGTAAATATTGATTGTACCTCGCCCCTCGAGACTTACCGACAGCGGCAGTAGAGAGAGCGGCCCTGGGAGGAGCCTGAGCAAGGACAGCGAGGAGTATAAGGAGCGAGAGAGAGAGAGCGAGGCCCAGACTCACCGGTAGCGGCATCAGCGAGGGAAAAAAAAACACAAGGAGTGACGTCACAGGATAGCTGGTAACTGATTGGTTGGTAAAGGTCGCATCGTTTTTCTTTGCTAGTCAGATTCGCGGTCGGTGAGTATCACTGTTTTTTTTTCTCTGTTGTCTTTTGGTCTTTAACTAAGGGCAGAGGGGTATGCTAAAAACTTTAGTTAATTAATCTAATAACTAGAGGCATGGCAGGGCATCTCAGTCCCGTGGACTGCACACCCTGTGCCATGTAGGAAGTCCTGGACTCTTCACATAGCCTGGACGACCGCATGTGCAGGAAGTGTCGCCAGCTGCAGCAACTCGAGCTCCGGGTTTTGGAGCTTGAGCGGCAGCTGGAGTCACTGCGATGAAACCGCGAGTCTCAGAACTTTGTGATAGCACGTTTCTAGAGGTGGCCACCCTGCAGCTTAAGAGTGTGCGGGCAGAGAGGGAATGGGTGACCGCCAAACAGAAGGGGAAGACCAGGCAGGTAGTGCAGGAGTCCCCAGAGTGCATCTTGCCCTCCAACCAGTATTCTGTTCTGAGTACTGGTGGGGGCGATGGTTCCTCTGGGGAGTGCAGCCAGAGCCAGGTCCAAGGCACCACGGGTGGCTCAGCTGCACAGGTGGGGAGGAAGAAGAATGGAAGAGCAATAGTGGTAGGGGATTCGATAGTTAGGGGAGCAGACAGGCGTTTCTGCGGCTGTAGACGTGACTCCAGGATGGTATGTTGCCTCCCTGATGCCAGGGTCAAGGATGTCACTGAGCGGCTGCGGGACATTCTCGGAGGAGAGTGTGAACAGACAGATGTCGTGGTCCATATCGGTACCAACTACATAGGCAGAAAGAGGGATGAGGTCCTGCAGGCAGACTATCTGGAGCTAGGAAAAAGATTAAAAAGCAGGACCTCAAAGATAGTAATCTCCGGATTACGCCTGGTGCCACGTACTAGTGAGTACAGAAATAGGAGGATAGAACAGTTGAATGCGTGGCTGGAGAGATGGTGCAGGAGGGAGGGCTTTAGATTCCTGAAGCATTGGGACCATTTCTGGGGAAGGTGGGACCTGTACAAGCCGGACGGGTTACACCTCAACAGAGCTGGGACTAATATTCTCACGGGGATTTTGTTAGTGCTGTTGGGGAGGGTTTAAACTAGCTTGGCAGGGCGATGGGCACCAGCATATAGGAGTAGAAAAGAGGAATAAGGTGCATAAAAGAGTGAGTGCGTTGAATAGTACTAGAGAAGAAAGTAGTACTAGAGGCGGAAGTAGTACCATATTAGATAGGAGCAGACTAAGAAAGACTACGAAAAATTCAAAAATGGGTTTAGAATGCATGTACGTAAACGCACAAAGTGTGGTGAATAAGGTTGGTGAGCTCCAAGCACAATTAGCCTTGTGGCAATAATGGAAACGTGGCTTAAAAAAGGTGAGGAATGGGCACTTAATATTCAAGGGTACAAGGTGTTCAGAAAAGATAGGGAAGAAAAAAAGGGAGGTGGGGTGGCAGTGCTGATTAAGGAAGACATTGTAGTGTTGGAAAGGGAGGACAGAATCCATTTGGTAAAAATGCTATGATCACGCTATTGTGGGTATTTTACAGGCCTCCAAATAGTGAGAGGGAGGTAGAGGAGCAAATCTGCAGGGAAATCGCAGAGATATGCAAGAGCGATAGAGTGGTGATATTGGGGGACTTTAATTACCCAAATATCAATTGGGGTAATGCTAGGGTAAAGGGAAAGGAGGGGGAGGAATTTCTGAAATGTGTTCAGAAGAATTTTCTTGACCAGTATGTTCTTGGCCCAACGAGGAAGGAGGCATTGCTGGATCTGGTGCTGGGGAATGAGGTGGGCCAGGTCGACCAAGTGTCTGTGGGAGAACACTTGGGTATGAGTGATCATCGTATCATAAAATTTAGATTAGCAATGGAGAGGAGCAAGGAACAATCTAGAGTGGAACTTCTAAACTGGAATAGGGCTAACTTCAATGGGATGCAAAAGGATCAAGCTAGGGTAAAATGGAACCAAAGACTGACAAGAAAAACTGTGACAGAACAATGGGTGATCTTTAAGGAGGAGATGTTCCAAGTACAGGCTAGGTACATTCCAACAAGAGGGAAGGGTAAGGGAACCAAACCAAGGGCTCCTTGAATGACGAGGGAGATAGAGAACATGATGAAACAAAAAAAGAGGGTGTATGATGCATGTCAGGTGAAGTCGTCAAGGGAGAACCAGACCAAATACAATAAGTTGAGAAGGGAATTGAAGATGAAAATAAGATTGGCAAAGAGAATATGAGAGTAGAATGGTGGCTAACATAAAAGGGAACTCAAAAATCTTCTGCCGGCATGTAAACAGTAAGTGGGTAGTAAGAGGCGGGGTGGGGCCTATTAGGGACAAAGAAGGTGATATATGCTTAGAGGCGCAGGGCAAGGCTAGAATACTCAATGAGTACTTTGTATCGGTGTTTACTAAGGAGGTGGATGCTGACAAAATATCGGTAGAAGTGGAAAAGGTAGAAGCAATGGAAGGGGTGAAAATTGATAGCATGTACTAGAAAGGCTGGGTATGCTTAGAGTGGATAAGTCGCCTGGTCCAGATGGCTTGCATCCCAGGTTGCTAAGGGAATTGGGGGAAGAGATAGCGGAAGGGCTTGCCATAATTTTCCAATCTTCCCTAGATGCGGGGGTGGTGCCTAAGGATTGGAAAGTGGCAAATGTGACACCGTTGTTCAAGAAAAGGTGTAAGGACAATCCTAGTAACTAGAGGCCGCTCAGTTTAACATAGTGGTGGGTAAAGTTTTAGAAACAATAATCAAGGAAAAAATTAATGGGCACTTGGAGAGGTTTAAGCTAATTAAGGAGAGCCAACATAGATTTGTAAAAGGCAGACCATGTTTGACTAATCTGATTGAATTTTTTGATGAAGTAACAAAGAGGATTGATGAAGGGAATGCAATGGATGCTGTCTACATGGATTTTCGGAAGGCGTTTGATAAAGTATCACATTAACTGGTTAACAAAATTGAGGCTTATGGAATAAATGGGTCAGTGGCAGCTTGGATAAGGACTTGGCTTAAGGACAGAAAACAGCGAGTTGTGGTAAATGGTTGTTTTTCAGACTGGAGGATGGTAGACAGTGGTGTTCCCCAAGGGTCAGTGCTGGGGCCACTGCTTTTTTTGATATATATAAATGACCTGGATATTGGAATACAGAGTAGAATTTTTAAATTTGCCGGTGACACCAAACTTGAGGGTGTGGCAAACAGTGAGGATGATACCAATCGACTGCAACGGGACATAGAAAGGTTAGTAGAATGGGCAGACAAGTGGCAGATGGAATTTAATACAAAGTGTGAGGTGATGCATTTTGGTAGAAGGAACAGGGAGAGGCAATATACACTTAATGGCACAGTTTTAAAGAATGTGCAGGGACAGAAGGACCTGGGAGTTAATGTGCATAGGTCCCTGAAATGGCAGGTCATATTGAGGGAGTGGTTAGCAAAGCCTATGGGATCTTGGGCTTCATAAATAGAGGTATTGAGTACAAAAGTAGAAAAGTTATGCTGAACCTTTATAAAGCACTGGTTAGACCACAACTGGAGTATTGCGTCCAGTTCTGGTCACCACATTTTAGGAAGGATGTGAAGGCCCTTGAAAGGGTGCAGAGGAGATTTACCAGGATGGTTCCGGGGATGGGGGATCTTAGTTACAAGGACAGTTTGGAGAAGCTGGATTTGTTTTCATTAGAGCAAAGGAGGTTGAGGAGTGATCTGATAGATGTGTACAAGATTATGATGGGTTTGGATAGGCTAGACAGGGAAAGGCTGTTCCCACTAGTTGATGGTACAAGGAGTAGGGGACACAGATTTAAGGTTTTTTGCAAGAGATATGGGGGGATGTGAGGAAAAACCTTTTTACGCAGCGAGTACCTGGACCTCGTTGCCGATGGAAGTGGTGGAAGCGGAGACTGGATAGGCACTTGAGAGAAATAAACTTGCAGGGCTATGGGGATAGAGCGGGGGAACGGACTGACTGGATTGCTCTACAGAGAGACGACACGGACTCGATGGGCCTATGGCCTCCTTCTGTACCGTTATGACTCTGACTCTTCTGATTCTCGCACCTCTCCAGCTTTCTAATTTTGCTGCTGCTGATCCCACTGATGCTTCTGGCTTGGATAATGTTCCTACTGCTCCTGCTCCCATAGCCTGGGGCCTCAAACCCTCCTCTTTCTGCTGGTGGCTGGATGCTTCAAGTCTCTATTCCATGTTTTGTTACTGGTTGACCCAGGTCTTTGCTCTGGTCTGCTGCTCTGCTCTACTGCCCTCTCCTTCCCAGCGAGTATCAAGAAATTTATACTTCAGCAGCCTCCCTTTAAACTTGTGCTGTTTATATTCTAAAAATTGATGCTGTTATATTTTAATTAAGGCATAAATATGTGTGAACCACTTAGTAATTGCTACAGAAACCGGATAGACCTGGTGCAAAATTTACATTCTATTGCCTACAGAATTTTGTTGAGCTTGCTTCTGAAATTGGGCTTGGGTGCCGCATAATTTTAGGGTCCCTGAGTGACTTGAAAAATTTAGTTTATTTATGTAAACTACAGACCTACAGCAGCACATGCTCTGGGAAGTTGTATTGTTCCCATGCCTGAGTCTTGGATATTAATTGTCTGTAAGTACTTGAGAATGTTATAGATGATTAGTGTACACTGTATGTTGCAGAAAATGTTTAGTTTGTAACTTTTCTCTGTAAGCAAACTTACACAGCTAGCCGTGTCAGCATCAGTACCTGCTCACGAGAGGTATTGCTACAAGCAGAACCACCAGCACTGTTAGCACTGTTGCCTCACAGCGCCAGGGACCCGGGTTCGAATCCGGCCTCGGGCGACTGTCTGTGTGGAGTTTGCACATTCTCCCCGTGTTTGCGTGGGTTTCCTTCGGGTGCTCCGGTTTCCTCCCACAGTCCAAAGATGTGCGGGTTAGGTTGATTAGCTATGATAAATTGACCCTTAGTGTTAGGGGGATTAAATACGTGGGGTTACGGGGATAGGGTGGGATATGTGTTGGTGTAGGGGTTACGGGGATCGGGTGGGATATGTGTCGGTGCAGGCTCGATGGGCCGAAATGGCCTCTATCTGCACTGTGGGGTTTCTGTGATTTCTGTGATCTGTGATGTTAGAAAGAAAGATTCACATTTATATGAGCGCATTTCGTGATCTCAGGACGTCCCAAAGTTCTTTACTGCCAATGAATTACTTTTGAAGTGTAGTCGCTGTTATAACGTAGGAAAATGCGGCAGCCAATTTGCGCACAGCAAGGTCCCACAAACTGCAAAGTGATAAATGACCAGATAATCTGTTGTAGTAATGTTTTTGGGGTAAATGTTGGCCAGGACACCAAGGGGGAAAAATTTGGTTTATTTTGCACCTCCTGTTAGCGCCCTAGGAGGGCGCTAACGGGGCGCAAAGCAACTAGCGCCCGGGTACGGCGCCGCTAACGCCTCCCACGAAATTCAGCTGGAGGTTAGTGGCGACGGTAACTGCTAGCGTCCCGCGGCGCTGCGCCTCCGATGATGACTTAATCGCCGTATGCAGCACCCCACTCGCGCCCCGGCCGCGATCTTCAGTAGCACCCCCTGACTTACCGCCGGACACTATGTCCGACAGGGTCAGGGGGGCGTACGTGTGGCCGGATGTCACAAATTAAAGGGGAGGTGCCGGGCAGCCATTTTTGTTGCTGGCCGTCTGTAAGCACCTGCCCCCATTGCTGTCCTTGGCCTCCTCTGAAGCCCCCCCGCGGGGTGCTGGCTGTGCTCCATGAGCCCGGCACTCCTCTTGAGTGCCGGGCTCTTTTGCCAGTACTCCCGATCCCTGGTGGGCCAGCTGGGCCCCAGGTCGCGCTGCGCTAGGCCCCTCCCCTTTAATAAGGCAGGAAGGCCTGCAGTACTGCGGCACGTCACATTGTGATATTCACTTGCAGTGCCCCAAGAGGGAGGCAGGGCGCTTCCAGTAGCGCCCTGCCTCCCTCTTGGGCACTACCAGTGAATTTTGGGCATGAGGGCGCTAACTAAACATAGTGCCCTGGCGAAGTTAGAGCACCAAAGGGGGCGCAACCCAATTTTGCCCCCCAAGAGATTTCTGCTAATGCGTTGTTTTATGAGGAGAGGAGTCTTAAAGCATGTAATAGAGAATGCATTATTTTGCTAAAGCAGAGCCATGATTCTTTAAGTCCACAAAATCTAATCGTTGTTTAATAAAACAAGACCAGCGCTGTTCAGAGTTTAGCTGTTGTTTGGTCAGAGAACTTTGAATTGGGAATGTGTTTTGAAATGTGCTAGTCATTTTCAGCCTGTAGCTCAGAAGGACCCAGTATTTTAAGATTGTTTGTTCTTGAGGCTGTACGTCAGAACCCAGGATCCATTATCTGGGTTTCTTTGTCTTGTTTTAAGTGTTTTTGCTAAAATTATATTTGACCCTTTTGTTAATAAATATTTTATGTTTGTGAGGAAAATCATCGATATGCATTACAAATAGCTAACTTTATTCCTCTTTTTTGTAACATTTGTTAGCAGAAATGAGCTGCAATAAATTTGCTGAAATTTGCTTTTACCTAATTGTGACACAGGAAGTGTGATGCCTGCAATGTGATGAACAGGAAATGCGTGGACACATAGGCCTAGAAATTCGGTGGTGCCCCGTTTGGGGCACCAGTCTCGCCTGGGCGCCGGAAGTACCGCCCCGGAAGGAGCCGCGAGCGCCAGCCGGAAATTCAGTTTCAGCGCCCCAAACGGAAGTGGGACGCTGCTCGAGGCGCCCCGCATCCCTCTTGGGGCGCTGCAACTGAAAATCGCAGCGGCACGGCGCGCTGCGGTACTGCAGGCCTTCCTCCCCTTCTTAAAGGGGAGGGGCCTGCTGCAGCGCGATCGGAGATCGCGAGTGCCGGCAAAAGAGCCCGGCACCGAGGAGAAGTGCCGGGCTCTTGGGACACAGCCGGCACAAACCGGGGGGGGGCTCAGGAGGCCGGGGACGGCGGCGTGAAGAGGTGCTGGCAGGCGGCCAGCAAAAAAAATGGCCGCCCCGCACCTCTCCTTTAATTAGCGCCTCTACCGCCGCAGGTAGGCCCCCCTGAATCGGTCGCAAATTGCGACCGGCGTTACAGCGGGGGGCGCTACCAAATTTTGCGATCGGGGCGGTGGCAGGGCGCTGCGCACACCGATGACTTCATCGGTGGCGGCGCAGCGCTACAGGCTAATGCCGCCATTAGCACCCTGCTAAATTTCGCAGGAGGCGTGGCCAGTGGCGCTAAACCCACTAAGTGCCCTCTTTGGGCGCTAACTGGTGGCGCAGCCCACCGAATTTCTAGGCCATGCTGTTTTATTATATTACTAGTAAATCCTCCATGGTGTTGGTCAAGGTAAATTGGAGGAGGTGCTGTTTTATAACAGTAGGTGTGTTATGCCATGTAATGCACACATGTATTATCAAGGCCATTGATTTACAATGACTGAATAAATAAAATTTAGTTTTTATTACATAATGTTCTGGAAATGTTACCAGTGTTTTGGATCAAATTTAGCAACTTGGGCTGTTTCGCCAATATCCTCCTTAGCGATCTCATAAGAACATAAGAAATAGGAGCAGGAGTAGGCCATACGGCCCCTCGGGCCTGCTCCGCCATTCAATAGGATCATGGCTGATCTGAATCTAGACTCACGTCCACTTCCCTGCCCTCTCCCCGTAACCCCTAATTCCCTTATCTGCTAGGAAAATGTCTATCTCCATTTTAAATTTATTTAATGTTGCAGCTTCCACAGCTCTCTGGGGTAGCAAATTCCATAGATTTACTACCCTCTGAGTGAAGAAGTTTCTCCTCATCTCAGTTTTGAAAGGGCAGCCCCTTATTCTAAGATTATGCCCCCTAGTTCTAGTCTCACCCATCAGTGGAAACATCCTCACCGCATCCACCCGATCAAGCCCCCTCACAATCTTATATGTTTCGATAAGATCGCCTCTCGTTCTTCTGAACTCCAATGAGTAGAGTCCCAACCTACTCAACCTTTCCTCATACGTCAACCCCCTCATCTCCGGAATCAACCGAGTGAACCTTCTCTGAACCGCCTCGAGAGCAAGTATATTTTTTCTTAAATATGGAAACCAAAACTGCACGCAGTATTCCAGGTGTGGCCTCACCAATACCCTGTATAGCCCATCCTCTACCTCCATAAACTCCAACATATCCAAAACTCAACCACCATATCCTGTGTTAAGTCCCACGTGCCCAACACCTGTGTCCTACACTGGTTCCCTGTTCCACAGTGCATCGAATTTAAAATGACCATCCCCATATTCAAATTCCTCCACATCTTTGGCCTATCCCTACCTCTGCAATCTCTTCCAGCCATGCATCCCCTCCTGCAACTTTTGCTTCTTCTACTCGGGTCTACTGTGCACCCGTCCGCCCTCATCACCCCACTATTGGTGGAAGAGTCTTCAGTTGCCCCTATCATATTCCTAAACCCACTGTCTCTCAACTCCTCTCTCCACCTTTCAAAGACCTTCTTAATACCCATATTTTGACAAACCTTTCAGTCACCTGCCTTAACTCTCCCACATGGATCAGGGTCCATTCCCTTTATTTTTATTTCTGCCCTGTAAAGTGCCTTGCGATGTTTTCTATGTTAAAGGTGCTATATAAGTGCAAGTTGCTATTGTATAAACTGTAAATGAATGGCCTTGATTATTGTTATATGTTCCTTTACCTATTTTAATTTATTTGGTTATCAACCTTTTTTAAAGCCCAGGATACACATGAAGTCTGTCGGTAAACGTGTAGGAAATTCTGATGAAAGGTCATCGACCTGAAATGTTAACTCTGTTTCTCACTCCACAGATGCTGCCTGACCTGCTGAGTATTTCCAGCATTTTCTGTTTCTATGCAGGAAATTTCAGATAGGTAGCAGGGTTTAGCAGTAGTGGGGATGGGATGGTTACGGAAATGCCTGTGGGGTGATTCCTGTGGTCTGGCAGCAATGTGGAGTGGTCCTAAGATATGGGAGCATTCATACATATGTGACCTGTATCCCCACAGTCCATGCACACATGACGGAGCAATTGATACTAGAAGGAAAACAATGAACAACAACAACTTGTATTTATATAGCGCCTTTAACGTAGTAAAACGTCCCAAGGCACTGCACAGGAGAACTACAAGACAAAAAATTTGACACCGAGCCACATGAGGAGAAATTAGGGCAGATGTAGGTTTTAAGGAGCATCTTAAAGGAGGAAAGAGAGGTAGCGAGGCAGAGAGGTTTAGGTAGGGAATTCCAGAGCTTAGGGCCTAGGCAACAGAAGGCACAGCCACCAATGGTTGAGCGATTATAATCAGGGATCCTCAAGAGGGCAGAATTAAAGGAGCGCAGATATCTCGGGAGGTTGTGGGGCTGAAGGAGATTACAGAGATAGGGAGGGGCGAGGCCACAGAGGGATTTGGAAACAAGGATGAGAATTTTGAAATCGAGGCACTGCTTAACTGGGAGCCTGTGGCGGAGCCACTTAATGAGTCTGGGCAACTGTACATAATTCCCTTTAACGATGTTCTAACACCAGCCTAAGCCTGTACCATGGTGTTAGACATTACTTAGTTTTGTATATAGTGTTTGTATGCATGGGACGTGGCCCCTTTAAGAGCGCGGGAAAACGCGGGCAAACGCGATGATGTCATGTCGCAAACCACGTGACTGCCCAGGCAGTTCTCGTGGAAGCTCCATCTTGTTAAGACCTGTTTCGTGGTTCTCCTGTATCGATCTCATCAAACTGTTTGAACTCGTTTAGTTTTACATTAAAGACCTGTTTGATTTGGTCTCCTGAGTCGACCTCAGTTATTAGTTAGGAATTCATCAATTCCTACAAGCCAATGTAAGTCAGTGAGCACAGGGGTGATGGGTGAACGGGACTTGGTGCGAGTTAGGACACAGGCAGCCGATTTTTGGATGACCTCAAGTTTACATAGGGTAGAATGTGGGATGCCAGCCAGGAGGTCTAGAGGTAACAAAGGCAAGGATGAGGGTTTCAGCAGCAGATGAGCTGAGGCAAGGGCGGAGATGGGCAATGTTACGGAGGTGGAAATAGGCGGTCTTTGTTGTGCTGCGGATATGTGGTCGGAAGCTCATTTCAGGGTCAAATGTGACACCAAGGTTGGGAACAGTGTGGTTCAGCCTCAGACAGATGCTGGGGAGAGGGATGGAATCAGTGGCTAGGGAATGGAGTTTGTGGCGGGGACTGAAAACAATGGCTTTAGTCTTCCCAATATTTAATTGGAGAAAATTTTTGCTCATCCAGAACTGTATGTCGGACAAGCAGTCTGACAATTTAGAGACTGTGGAGGGGTCTAGAGAAGAGGTAGTGAGGTAGAGCTGGGCGTCGTCAGTGTACATGTGGAAATTGACACTGTGTTTTCGGATGATGTCACCAAGGGGCAACATGTAGATGAGAAATTGGAGGGGGCCAAGGATAGATCCTTGGGAGACACCAGAGCTCACGATGCGGGAGTGGGAAGAGAAGCCATTGGAGGTGATTCTCTGGCTACGATTAGATAGATAAGAATGGAACCAGGCGAGAGCAGTCCCACCCAGCTGGATGACGGTGGAGAGGTGTTGGAGAAGGATGGAGTGGTCAACCGTGTCAAAGGCGGCAGACAAGTCAAGAAGGATGAGGAGGGATAGTTTACCTTTGTCACAGTCACAAAGGATGTCATTTGTGACTTGTACAGGTTCAATTGTGCATTTTTAAAAATTTGTTCACGGGATATGGGCATCACTGGCAAAGCCAGCATTTATTGCCCATCACTAATTGCCCTTGAGAAGGTGGTGGTGAGCCGCCTTCTTGACCCACTGCAGCCTGTGTGGTGAAGGTACTCCCACAGTCCTGTTAGGGAGGGAGTTACAGGATTTTAACCCAGCGACGATGAAGGAATGGCAATATATTTCCAAGTCAGGATGGTGTGTGACTTGGAAGTGAACTTGGAGGTGATGGTGTTCACATGCGCCTGCTGCCCATGTCCTTCTCGGTGGTAGAGGTTACAGATTTGGGAGGTGCTGTCAAAGAAGCCTTGATGAGTTGCTGCAGTGCATCTTGTAGATGGTACGCACTGCTGCCACGGTGCACTGGTGATCGAGGGAGTGAATGTTTAAGGTGGTGGATGGAGTGCCAATCAAGCTGGGTTTTTCGTTCTGGATGGTGTTGAGCTTCTTGAGTGTTGTTGGAGCTGCACTCATCCAGGCAAGTGGAGAGTATTCTATCACACTCCTGACTTGTGCCTTGTAGATAGTGGAAAGGCTTTGGGGAGTCAGGAAGTGAGACACTCGCCACAGAATACCCATCCTATGACCTGCTCTTGTAGCCACAGTATTTATGTGGCTGGCCCAGTTAAGTTTCTGGTCAATGGTGACCCCCCAGGATGTTGATGTTGGGGGATTCGGCGATGGTAATTGTAAAGTCTGTGGGTTGTGCAGTTAATAAATACACAGACTTCAGAAGTAACAAACAAACAGGTCTTTACTATTCGAAGGTCCGGGCAAATCTGCCCCAGAAATCCTGCTACAACACTTATATACTGGCGTGGTCACTATCGGTATTACAGTATACAGAAGCCAAACAAATAGTGCCACACCGAAAGTAGTTCCCTTAAAGGTGAACGGTTGCATTCAATAGTTCCCTTAAAGGTAGGCGGGTACATACACTACAATCCTCCCTTTTTAGCTTATTACTTACAGAGTCTCCGTTAAACATACATATCTTCAACTTCCTATAAACAAATTACAGATATAATCTCGGTGGAGTCAATGTCATATAAAACAATTTACAGATATAATCTCGGTGGGAACAGTTCACAGGTTCAGTCTCTGCGGAAACAGTTCATAGATTCAGTCTCTGATCTTGACTCGTTTCGAACAACATTTCTTTGGTGTAGCCGGTTCACCTGGCTAGCGTGACTCCTCCATAGCCTTTTTCTTGACGTAACAGCTTGAACTTTCGTCCTGTTGAACCAGCAGTGCGGACTTTTACAACCAACTGGCTGTCTTGACATTTTCCAGTTTTTCAACTAATTTAGCTCCTTTCGTAGTGCCCCGCCTGAGATGGTAGAAGTGCTAATATTTTAGACAGTTATTATCTTCTGCTTCTTCTTTTTCTTTTCTGCCTTTTTGAAACTCTCGGAGCTCCTTTCTCGGCTGCCAGCTGTAGCGCCACCAACTCTCTATGTTCCTTAGACCTTAAGTGCTTCCTCCGGATTTCAGCACTTTGGGAGTTTTCATCACAAGCTGGGCAGACCACATCCTCGTAATATTCAGTGTCACTCAACAGGTCATGGTAATATTCGGGTTCGTCCTGAGTTAGGCCAGCGAGAGAGCCTTCTTCTTCCTCCTCACCCGTCTGGACGTTAGCTGACGGTGGTTCCTTCCCTAGACATCTTTCTTGAAAAGACTTCTTCATGCATTCATATTCATCCCGCTCTTCCTGGGTTGTCTGCCATTCCTTCACTACTGACCTCATTTGTGAGTTCAATACCTTCCCTTCCACCGGGGATTGCGGTATCAGGCTATTTAATCCTTCTACTGAAGCAGCTGTTTCAACATTCTTCTGTTCACATTGACGTGATTCAACGAACTCTTCATAGAGTAAACTGTAACACAAAATCTGTGTTGCCACCTCAGTTATTTCCGTAACTTTTGGGAGCTCCGAATTCCTTCCCTTTGCAGATTGAAGCTCGTGTTCCCATTGTGGAGTCTTGTCTCTCAGCATGTGAAGGAGTTGGCTGACCGTTAACTCTTCCACGGGGACTCTGTGGATCAGAGTCTTCACCATTTCATCCACCTTTCCCTCCAATGCTTTCACCTTCCTTTCCTCTTGTACTTTGGTTTCAAGCGCTCGAAGAAGTTGCGCCTTGATGCTCCCAAGCTCATGTTCAGAGCCCATTCTTACAGTCTCTGTGTTTCTTACAGTTTCCTTCCCTTCCACTGAAAGGATTCCCAGTTGACTCTGCTCTTCAAGTCGTTGAACCTCGGTCATTGCCGCCTCATATTTGTCTTGGGTTTCCTTCAATATTTTTATGAGTTCTTGGACATCTTGTCTTTCATGTTCTGCCATGTCTTTCACCTCTAAATTCTCCTCTATGGATGGAACTTCTACCGATGAGTTTGTCTTGGCCTTGAGCTCATCAAGAATTTCCTGCAGCCTTTGGACTTCTTGCTCATGTTCAACCTTTAGTTGTTCATATGCTTCTACTGAAACTAGCTTTTCGGAGGTTGCCGAGTTAATCCCCTCCAGAATTGTAGCCTGGGCCTGTTCATACTGTTCTTTCAACTTCTCACACTCTGCTTGTAAGGAGTCGTAGAGAAGAACTGGAATAAAATCCCGGCTTCCTGAAGATTCCTCTTCATTTGCTTCTTTCGCAATTTCCTGTTGGAGTTCAGCCAAGGCTGCTATGCTATCTGCCTCTTGAAGTCTCACTGCCATCGAATCTTCTTTATTCTTGCAGTCTATCTCAGTCATTTTCCGTTTATTTTCATTTAACTGAGTGATAAGCTCCTCTTGCAACATGGCCACATTATTCACATCAGGTAAAGAAGCGTTTCTCTTTTCCATGTCCAAGATTTTTTTTCTGCATCTCTTTAAGTGCACACTGCGATTCAGCTTCTCTTAACCTTGCCTGCACTAGCTCCGTCTCCAATTGCAGAACAAAATCCTCACTGTAGCGTGGTTTGCCTTTATGCTGTATCTCTAGATCATGCAAATATTCTAACTCCTGAACATCATAAGGGAGGTGTGATCGGTAATTGGTCACGATGGCTCTATGGTCGCTCTCTGCTTGAGCCAGCAGGTTCTGTTGTCTTTCCAGACTCTCCCATTCGGTGTCATAGAACTTTTTCATTGTTTTCATCTCTTGTACGAGACGGTAACTTAATTGTTCGAATTGTTGTCGTACTTTGAAATAACGTTGAGTTCGAGCTCGGTGTTCCTCCGTAATGCATATGTCTGTGACTTGAACAGACTCAGAATTCTCTGTCTTTATGCACGCCATCGTTTTTCCAACCTTAGTCAGTGAGTTCATGTTAACCTTGTTTTTCATACGTGGGCTGGACTTATCGTCTTCCGGCTCAGAGTCTGAGCTGCTTGTCTGCACCGAGTCCTCACTCGTCATTGCTTGCAGGTAGTGCCATTCCATGTCTATTTTCTTGATCCACTCCCGTCCTAGAAGTGGTGGTCCTCCCTCATGTAGTACATACAAGTTCATTCTTGGGTGTTCTTTACCCCTATCTCTCACCTTGACTCTTATTTTTCCCATGGGGTATACTTTATGCCCCGTGTATGTCTGCAATACGAACTTGGTATCTCTTAAGGGTATGTGTGAGAATAGCCGGTGGTAATCCCCTCGATTTATGACTGATACAGCTGATCCAGTGTCCAACTCCATTTTCACTTGGACTCCAGCTATTTTTAGCATGACCCAGATAGTTTGTAGGTCAGCTTCCTTACTCACATGGTGGATACTCAGACTACCCAGCTCCTGGCCGTTTGGATCTGAGTCTGGATTCTGTTCGTCTGAACTCTTCTCAGCCCCCTTGTATACCTTGTTGTACTTTTCTTGTGATGGCTTCCTTTGGTTGTTGGTCTTCTTCCCTGACCGGCATACCTTAGCGATGTGACCCAGTTTGCCACATTTCCTACATTCTTGGTTCTTAAACCAGCATTGATTCTGGTCATGTGTTGTCTTCCCACAACGATAGCATTTTGTTGTACTCGAGGTAATTTGGTCCACCCCGAGCGCCGCCGCCTTTAGTTGCATTTCCGCCGTTCCTTTCGCTGCGGCTTCGTGTGATGCGGCTATAAGGACAGCCCTGTCAAGTGTAAGGTCGTTCTCTTCGAGTAGGCGCTTTTGCGTCCCTTCCTTGGACAATCCACCTACGAACTTGTCTCGCAGTGCCTCTGTCAGATTCCCTCCGAACTGGCAGTATTTCGCTAGCCTACGCAGTTCGACCAAGTATTCTGCGTTGTTTTCGTCTTCCCGTTGCGTTCTTGCATAGAATTTGAATCGTTCAGCCAACATCAACGGTGTGGGGTTCAAGTGGTCCTTCAGAACAACCACAATCTCTTCGAAAGACTGATCCGCCGGTTTAGCTGGTGCTAGTAAATCCTTCAAGAGCCTGTATGTCTTTGCGCCCATCGAGTTTAACAATGTTATCGCCTTGTCGTCTTCCTCTATTTTGTTGGCTTCACAATAGATCTCGATGCGTTCCACGTACGTGGCCCAGTCTTCTATCTCAGAATTAAAATCATTAATATTCCCTCGCTTAGGCATCTTTCTTCCCTTGGGAGCAGCACCAGTATTTCTTTAAGTATTCTTATTTTTTTAAATTTTTTTTTTGTTTGTTTCTAAGATGGCGGTTTTCCCGCGAAATCGGCGGTTTCCCGCTCTTTCCTTCTCTCCCCGCCCACTTCAATGGCGGTATGTCAATCAAGATGGCGGTTTTCCCGCTTCTGGCGTCTTCTCCGCCTAATGGCGGCTTCCCGCGTTTCTTCCCGGTGGAAGGGGTACGCTTCCCCCACAGCGGACAGGTTCAGCCGCTGGCTGGCTACCGCACAGCTCCCCTTACTCGGCTATGTCTTTTCCTCCCGCCCGCACGGCTCTACCGGCGCTGGGTACACCCCGTTAACGGAGGACAGTTCAGCCGCTGGACTGGCTCTCGCACAGTCTCTCTCTCCGTACCCGGCTCTGTCGCTCTCTCACCCGCACGTTCGGTGCTACCGGCCCTGGGTACCCCGTTGGTGGAGAACAGCTCAGCCGCTGGACTGGCTCTCGCGCAGTCTCTCACCCCGTTTTCGGCTGTGTCTCTCACCCACTCCCGCACGTTCGGTTTTTCCGGCTCTGAGTACCCCGTTGGTGGAGAACAGCTCAGCCGCTGGACTGGCTCCTCGCAGTCTCTCTCTCCGCACCCGGCTCTCACCCGCACGGTTCCCGTTCGCCTCCCCAGCCCTCTCGCAGACCGGTGTTTCCCTCCCCGGCTGCGGCTGGGTTTCTCTTCCCGCGCCTACTCGCAGGCTCAGCGCTTCGTGGCTGCGGTCGCTGCCCGGAGTTTTCCCGCCGATCGCGGTCCGGCTGTCACCCGACGCCGTTGGACCCGACTTTTGGCCGGCACAGCTCCCCCTCGACCGAGGTCGAGTGCTCTGCCCTTATCCTCCGGATACTTCTACACCTTCCCCTACTCACAGTCTCTTCGGCCGCCTTGTTTCTTGCTGGTCGGCTCACTCCGCACCGTGGCAGAAGGGTAGTCAGTGCCTGTTGCTGATACAGCTTTTGTTGTTAGTCTTCCTGCTTTTCTCCTGCTGCAGCCTCGTGTTTTCTTCCGGCAGCACGGCGAGGGCGGTTGCCTCTCTTCGACGCTCTTCTTGCTTTGGTAATCTTGCCGCAGGGTACGATTGGACTCGTCGCCACTGTAAAGTCTGTGGGTTGTGCAGTTAATAAATACACAGACTTCAGAAGTAACAAACAAACAGGTCTTTACTATTCGAAGGTCCGGGCGAATCTGCCCCAGAAACCCTGCTACAACACTTATATACTGGTGTGGTCACTATCGGTATTACAGTATACAGAAGCCAAACAAATAGTGCCACACCTAAAGTAGTTCCCTTAAAGGTGAACGGTTACATTCAATAGTTCCCTTAAAGGTAGGCGGGTACATACACTACAGTAATTACGTTGAATGTCAAGGGATGGTGGTTAGACTCTCACTTGTTGGAGATAGTCATTGCCTGGCACTTATGTAGCGCAAATGTTACTTGCCACTTATCAGCCCAAGTCTGAATGTCGTCCAAGCCTTGCTGCATGCGGGCATGGACTGCTTCATTATCTGAGGGGTTGCAAATGGAACTGAACACTGCAATCATCAGCGATCATCTCCACCAGTGGGACAGGATATACCCAGGGATGGTGATGGAGGAGCCTGGGACATTGGCTGAAAGGTACAATTCTGTGAGTATGACTATGTCAGGCAGTTGCTTGACTAGTTTGTGGGACAGCTCTCCCAATTTTTGCACAAGTCCCCAGATGTTAATGAGAGGACTTTGCAGGTTCGACTGGGCGTGCCGTTGTCGTGTCCGAAGCCGGTGCCTAGGTCGAAGCTGGGTGGTCCGTCCGATTTTATTCTTACTGTTTTTCGTAGGGATTTGTTACAACTGAGTAGCTTGCTAGGCCATTTCAGAGGGCAGTTAAGAGTCAACCACATTGCTGTGAGTCTGGAGTAAGGAAGGCAGATTTCCTTCCCTAAAGGTCATTAGTGAACCAGATGGGTTTTTACGATAGTTTTATGGTCATGGTCACCATTACTGATACTAGATTTTTATTCCAGATTTATTTAATTAACTGAAATATAACTACCAATTTTCTCCACCAACCAAATATACTGGAGTGTGCTCAATGTATTTCCCAGTCTCCTCCTTTTAATCTCAATTTCTTTTCCAACTTTCCGTATCTTGTCCGGATGCAGTGGTGGGATTTGAACCCACATCTATTGGATTATTAGTTCAAGGTCTCTGGATTATTAGTCCAATAACATAACCACAAGCCTGAATGTCATCCAGGTCTTGCTGCATGCGGGCATAGACTGCTTCATTATCTGAGGAGTTGCGAATGGAACTGAACATTGTGCAATTATCAGCGAACATCCCCACTTCTGACCTTATGATGGAGGTAAGGTCATTGATGAAGCAGCTGAAGATGGCTGGCCCTAGGACACTGCCCTAAAGATATGTGAAGAGAAAAAGATTGGTGAAGTCAAGCGTAGGTCCCTTGCAGTCAGAATCAGAGGAATTTATAATGGGAAACACAGAAATGGCAGACCAATTAAATACATACTTTGGTTCTGTCTTCACAAAGGAGGACACAAATAACCTCCCAGAGATGTCGGGGAACATAGGGTCTAATGAGAGGGAGAAACTGAATGAAATCAGTATTTGTAGGGAAATGGTGTTAGGGAAATTGACGGGATTGAAGGCCGATAAATCACCAGGGCCTGATAATCTACATCCTAGGGTACTTAAGGAAGTGGCCCTAGAAATAGTAGATGCATTGCTGGTCATCTTCTAAAATTCTATAGACTCTGGAACAGTTCCCATGGATTGGAGGGTAGCTAATGTTACCCCACTATTCAAAAAAGGTGGTAGAGAGAAAACAGGGAATTATAGACTGGTAAGCCTGACATCGGTAGTGGGGAAAATGCTAGAGTCCATTATAAAAGATGTAGTAGCAGAGCACTTGGAAAACAGTGACAGGATCGGACAAAGTCAACATGGATTTACAAAAGGTAAATCGTGCTTGACTAATCTACTGGAATTTTTTGAGGATGTAACTGGTAGAATAGATAAGGGAGAACCAGTGGATGTGGTGTATTTGGACTTTCAGAAGGCTTTTGATAAGGCCCCGCATAAGAGATTAGCGTGTAAAGTTAAAGCACAAGGGATTGGCGGCAAGGCACTGACTTGGATAGAGAACTGGTTGACAGACAGGAAGCAAAGAGTTGGAATAAACGGGTATTTTTCCGAATGGCAGGCACTGACTAGTGGGGTACCGCAGGGATCGGTGCTAGGACCCTGTGGTAAACCACTGTTTGTATTCCACTGTGTACATGCCTGGACATGCCTCGGCTGACTCCTCCCACAAGTCCTAGTATAAAGGTGACTGCTCCCCAGCCCTTTGTATTTCTGGACCGGTCGACCACTCGAGGCAGACCTTCATTCTTTTGTTAATAAAAGCCTTTAGTTACTCTCTTAACTCTCAGTCTTTTATGAGTAATTGATAGCGCATCAATTTTATTAACAAAATTTTTATAATGGGGAAGATCCTCACACCAGCATGCCTGGACTTAGATCATCGGGAGGCGGACTCATCCACCAAGTTTACTCACTGGCTTAAGTGTTTCGAAAAATTCCTGACCGCCTCCGCAGCAATCAAATCGGACGAGGACAAACTGGATGTCCTGACCTCCAAAGTGAACCACACTCGGTCATCCAAGACGCGACCTCGTACGCGGACGCTATCAAGCTCCTCAAGGACTAGTACACGCGCCCAGTGAACGAAGTGTACGCCAGGCACCTTCTGGGGAGTCGTAAACAACAACCTGGGGAATCGACCGTGGAATACCTTCAGGCACTGTCTGTGCTTGGCCGGGCCTGTGGTTGTAAGGATGTAAAGGCCGCCGTGTACACAGAGGAACGTATCCGGGACGCTTTTGTAGCGGGCCACAGATCCAATTACACCCGACAGCGACTGTTGGAGCAGAGTGACCTCGACCTCAACAAGGCCTCTGAACTCGCACTATCATTGGATGCAGCCTACCGGGGCATGGATGCCTACTCCTCTGCACCGTGGACGCCGCGGGGAATGACAGCCTGGGACACGGTAGGACTGCCTCATAGCGCCGTGCCACCCCAGCCACACCCCAGCAATGGCCCAACTACCGCAGCAGTGTCCCAAGGCCAGACAGCAGTGCCCCAAGGTCAGAAATGCTACTTCTGTGGCCAGGCAAAACACCCCAGAGCGCGCTGCCCGGCGAAAAACGCGATCTGCTCGGGCTGCGGGAAGAAGGGACACTACGCTAATGTCTGCAGGGCCAAAGCCACCCCGAACCCCAGCAGCGCCGTGTGTGGGCCATGCGGACCGCCATCTTGGGCCTCCCCGGCCATGTGCGAACCACCGGTACAGCAGCCATTTTGGACGCCTCCAGCCACATGGGGATCATGGACGCCGCCATCTTGGACGGCAGCAGGCCCCCAACACCGCCTCATCTGATACCCGCAGCGACACACCGACCCCTACGCTGGCATCCGTTACACTGGACCAAGCGAGACCGCACCAGCTGGCCAGTTCCACAATGGACATTAAGGTAAATGGCCACGATACAATCTGCCTTTTTGACTCTGGGAGCACGGAGAGCTTCATCCACCCCGACACGGTGCGGCGTTGCTCTCTCCCAGTCCTGCCTGCGCACCAGCGGATTTCTATGGCCTCCGAGTCCCAGTCGGCGGACATCGGCGGCTACTGCGTAGTGACACTCGTAGTAGACGGGACCGTGTACGATCATTTTAAACTTCTGGTCCTGCCCGACCTCTGCGCTGCCGTCCTGCTGGGGTTAGATTTTCAGTGCCACCTTAAAAGTGTTACGATGGCGTACGGTGGACCCCTACCCCCACTCACAGTCCGCAGCCAGCAGCTCCCAAATTGCCCGCCGCGCACCAGGTGCAACCTCTCCACACTCAGAGTCACCCCCCCCCCCACTGTTTGCTAACCTCACCCCCGACTGTAAGCCCATCGCCACAAAGAGCAGGCGATACAGTGCCGGGGACAGGGTTTTCATTAAAACCGAAGTGGAGCGGCTCCTGAAGGAAGGGATTATTGAGGGCAGCACCAGCCCCTGGTGAGCCCAGGTTGTGGTCGTTAAGACCGGCGAGAAGCAGCGCCTGGTCATCGACTACAGCCAGACAATAAATCGCTACACCCTGCTGGACGCCTACCCACTCCCCCGCATAGCTGATATGGTCAACCAGATCGCGCAGTACCGCGTCTTCTCGACCATTGACCTGAAATCAGCGTACCACCAGCTCCCTATCCGCCCTGAGGACCGCCAGTATACTGCCTTTGAGGCAAACGGCCGCCTCTACCACTTCCTTAGGGTTCCCTTTGGCGTCACCAACGGGGTCTCCGTCTTCCAAAGGGAGATGGACCGGATGGTAGATCAAAATGCATTGCAGGCCGCTTTCCCATATCTGGACAATGTGACCATCTGCGGCCGTGACTTGCAGGACCATGACGCAAACCTTGAAAAATTCCTCCGCACCGCCCAACTCCTGAACCTGACATATAACAAGGAGAAGTGCATATTCCGCACAAACCGCCTCGCCATCCTTGGCTGTGTTGTGGAACACGGAGTCATCGGCCCCGACCCCGACCGGATGCGTCCCCTTATGGAACTCCCACTGCCCCAAGGCCCTGAAGAGGTGCCTAGAGTTTTTCTCCTATTATGCCCAGTGGGTCCCCTACTATGCGGACAAGGCCCATCCGCTGATCAAGTCCACCTCTTTTCCCTTGACGGCAGAGGCCCGCTTAGCCTTCCACCGTATCAAGGAAGACATTGCCAAAGCCACCATGCACGCAGTGGACGAATCCATCCCCTTCCAGGTGGAAAGCGACGCGTCCGACTTTGCCCTGGCCGCTACCCTCAATCAGGCGGGGAGACCCGTGGCCTTCTTTTCACGAACCCTCCAAGGCCCGGAGACCAGACACTCCGCTGTTGAGAAGGAGGCCCAGGCGATTGTGGAGGCTGTGCATCATTGGAGGCACTACCTGGCCGGAAAACGATTTACCCTGCTCACTGACCAACGTTCAGTTGCTTTCATGTTTAACAACAAGCAGAGGGGCAAAATCAAAAATGACAAGATCTTGAGGTGGAGAATCGAACTTTCCACCTACAATTACGAGATCTTGTACCGGCCCGGGAAGCTCAATGAACCCCCGGATGCGCTATCGCGTGGCACCTGCGCCAGCGCGCAGATCGATAGACTGCAGGCCCTCCACAATGACCTCTGCCACCCGGGGGTCACCAGGTTCTTCCACTTCATCAAGGCCCGCAACCTGCCTTACTCTATTGAGGAGGTCAGGACCATGACCAGGAACTGCCAAGTCTGCGCTGAGTGCAAACCGCACTTTTATAGACCAGACAGGGCCCACCTGATAAAAGCCACTCGCCCCTTCGAGCGCCTGAGCGTTGATTTTAAAGGGCCTCTCCCCTCCTCCGACCGCAATGTGTACTTCCTCAATATTATTGATGAGTACTCCCGTTTCCCGTTCGCCATCCCCTGCCCGGACATGACCAGTGCCACGGTCATTAAATGTCTGAACGACCTCTTCACCCTGTTCGGTTTCCCCAGCTATATCCATAGCGACCGGGGCTCATCGTTTATGAGCGACGAACTCCGTCAGTACCTGCTAACTAGGGGTATTGCCACAAGCAGGACCACCAGTTACAACCCCCGGGGGAACGGACAGGTGGAAAGAGAAAATGCGACAGTTTGGAAGGCCGCCCTGCTAGCCTTAAAGTCTAGGGGCCTTCCAACCTCCCGCTGGCAGGATGTGCTCCCCGATGCGCTCCACTCTATTCGGTCACTGCTCTGCACTGCCACTAACGCCACCCCTCATGAGAAAATGTTTGTCTTCCCAAGGAAGTCCACATCGGGGACATCGCTACCGCCATGGCTGACGTCCCCAGGGCCGGTCCTACTGAGAAGGCACGTGAGGACCCATAAAACGGACCCCCTGGTCGAGAGGGTCGACCTCCTCCATGCCAACCCCCAGTATGCTTACATTGCATACCCGGACGGGCGGGAGGACACAGTCTCCATAAGAGACCTTGCACCCTCGGGGGCCGCAGTAACCCACTACTCACTACCACCCCCCCCACGATCCGATATCCAGCCCCAGCAGATGGCAGGCCTGGGCCCCGCGACCCGCTCGACATCTACGAGGACGACACGCCTGTGCCACAGCCCACGCAGGACTCGACGCCGGAAGCTCCACTACCCCTGCCGTCGCCACGCCGATCACAGCGGCAGACAAGACCTCTGGAGAGACTCCAATACACTAACTTTTAATACACTTCACCCCGCCGGACTCAATTTTAAACAAGGGGTGAATGTGGTAAACCACTGTTTGTATTCCACTGTGTACATGCCTGGACATGCCTCGGCTGACTCCTCCCACAAGTCCTAGTATAAAGGTGACTGCTCCCCAGCCCTTTGTATTTCTGGACCGGTCGACCACTCGAGGCAGACCTTCATTCTTTTGTTAATAAAAGCCTTTAGTTACTCTCTTAACTCTCAGTCTTTTATGAGTAATTGATAGCACATCATTCAGAAGGCTTTTGATAAGGCCCCGCATAAGAGATTAGCATGTAAAGTTAAAGCACAAGGGATTGGCGGCAAGGCACTGACTTGGATAGAGAACTGGTTGACAGACAGGAAGCAAAGAGTTGGAATAAACGGGTATTTTTCCGAATGGCAGGCACTGACTAGTGGGGTACCGCAGGGATCGGTGCTAGGACCCCAGCTATTCACAATATATATTAATGATCTAGACGAGGGAACTAGGTGTAATATCTCCAAGTTTGCAGATGACACAAAGCTGGATGGGCGTGTGTGCTGTGAGGAGGATGCAGAGAAACTCCAGTATGATTTGGACAGGTTGGGTGATTGGGCAGATGCATGGCAGATGCAGTATAATGTGGATAAATGCGAGGTTATCCACTTTGGTGGCAAAAACAGGAAGGCAGATTATTATCTGAATGGCAATAGATTGGGAGAAGGGGAAGTGCAACGAGACCTGGGTGTCCTTGTGCACCAGTCGTTGAAGGTAAGCATGCAGGTGCAGCAGGCGGTTAAGAAGGCAAATGATATGTTGGCCTTCGTAGCGAGAGGATTCGAGTACAGGAACAAGGATGTCTTGCTGCAGTTGTACAGGACCTTGGTGAGACCACACCTTGAGTATTGTGTGCAGTTTTGGTCGCCTTATCTGAGGAAGGATGTTGTTGCCATGGAAGGAGTGCAGCGAAGATTCACCAGACTGATACCTGGGATGGCAGGAATGACATATGAGGAGAGATTGGGTTTACTGGGCTTATATTCGCTGGAGTTTAGAAGAATGAGAAGGGATCTCATTGAAACTTACAAAATTCTAACAGGACTAGACAGACTAGATGCAGGAAGGATGTTCCTGATGACGGGGGAGTCCAGAACCAGGGGTCACAATCTAAAGATAAGGGGTAAGCCATTTAGGACAGAGATAAGGAGGAATTTCTTCACCCAGAGAGTTGTGAACCTGTGGAATTCTCTACCACAGAAGGCAGTTGAGGCCAATTCATTAAATATATTCAAGAAGGAGTTAGATATATTTCTTAAGGCTAAAGGTATCAAGGGATATGGGGAGAAGGCAGGGACAGGGTACTGAGTTTGGATGATTAGCCATGATCTCATTGAATGGCGGAGCAGGCTCGAGGGGCCGAATGGCTTACTCCTGTTCCTATCTTCTATGTTTCTATGTTTCTATGAACTCCTGCAGCGATGTCCTTTGGCTGAGATGATTGGCCTCGAACAACCACAACCATCTTCCTTTGAGCTAGGCATGACTCCAGCCAGTGGAGAGTTTTCTCCCTGATTCCCAGGGCTCCCTGATTACTAGGGCTCCTTGATGCCACACTCGGTCAAATGCAGCCTTGATGTCAAGGGCAGTCACTCTCACCTCACCTCTGGAATTCAACTCTTTTGTCCATGTTTGGACAAAGGCTGGAGTGAAGTCTGGAGCCGAGTGGTCCTGGCAGAACCCAAACTGGGCATCGGTATAGAACATTCGGGTGTAGGTCACACATGCAAGATGGAAGTGAACAGGCTGTTAGAGGCTGCACACGTGTGAGCATAAGGTAGAAGTAATGTGCATGCATTATTGAAGGGTAGAGGTCACAGACATCTGACTACATGTTCAACAGTTGCTGATATGTGGGCCGGAATTTTCCATACCTGGGCAGGTTGGGTGTGGGCGGGCGCCGTGGCGGGTTACAACCCCGTTCCTGATTCCATGCCGCTCCTCAGAGCGACTTTGCGTTAATGGGGCTTATTAAAGCCGCCCTGTGCATTACCCGGCCCAATTAAATGGCGCGGGTCTGATGACGTCAGCGATGACGCATTTTCAGCTGGGATATTTAAAGGAGCCATGGCCACATTGCATTTGAAGGTTCATCTAGGAGTGCGCAGGCAGCGCACTGCACAATTGGACTGCTGGAAAGAGTGCCAAATATGACTGTACTGAGACAGAGGGCTGCACCCAGGTTCTCCGATGACTCCCTCCACATGCTTGTGAAGGGAGTCAGAACATGCAGGGAGGTCCTCTTCCCTTCTAATGGGCGGAAGAGACCTATCCAGGAGACCAAAAGAGGCTGGCTCCAGTCGCTGAAGGTAAACATGCAGGTGCAGCAGGCGGTTAAGAAGGCGAATGGTATGTTGGCCTTCGTAACAAGAGGGTTCCAGTACAGGAACAAGGATGTCTTGCTACAGTTGCACAGGGCCTTGGTGAGACCACACCTTGAGTATTGTGTGCAGTTTTGGTCGCCTTACCTGAGGAAGGACGTTCTTGCCATGGAAGGAGTGCAGCGAAGATTCACCAGGCTGATACCTGGGATGGCAGGAATGACGCATGAGGAGAGATTGTGTCGATTGGGCTTATACTCACTGGAGTTTATAAGATTGAGAGGGGATCTCATCGAAACCTATAAAATTCTGTCAGGCCTGGACAGGCTAGATGCAGGAAGGATGTTTCTGATGGCCGGGGAGTCCAGAACCAGGGGTCATAGTCTAAGGATAAGGGGCAAGCCATTTAGGACTGAAATGAGGAGGAATTTCTTCACCCAGAGAGTGGTGAACCTGTGGAATTCTCTGCCACAGAGGGCAGTGGAGGCCAGTTCATTAAATATATTCAAGAAAGAGTTGGATATATTTCTTAAGGCTAACGGGATCAAGGGATATGGGGAGAAGGCAGGGACAGGGTACTGAATTTGGATGATCAGCCATGATCTCATTGAATGGTGGAGCAGGCTCAAAGGGCCGAATGGCCTACTCCTGCTCCTATTTTCTATGTTTCTATAGCAGAGAAGTTAAACAGCAGGGATGTGGTCAGGAGGACCTGAGTGCGGTGCCGGAAACGTTTCAATGATCTCATTAGATCAGGAAAGGTGAGCACAAAGCCACACTCAACTTCA
Organism: Somniosus microcephalus; assembly: GCF_052327205.1. Lineage (NCBI taxonomy): Eukaryota > Metazoa > Chordata > Chondrichthyes > Squaliformes > Somniosidae > Somniosus > Somniosus microcephalus. The sequence continues at coordinate 191,971,834 of NC_140992.1, read as the reverse complement.
TCCTGCTGTGCCTCTCATCACATCCCCATCACTCTGCCTTCCCAACCCTGCTGCTGCCCACCCTTACTCACACCAACTTACCTGGCACGTCCACCTATCTCTCTCTATCTACATTATCACATCCCCATCTGAATAGTCACCCCTCACACTCACCCTCATCCTAATGCAATCATACAAACTAACAACATACAAGGAGGCCACTTGGCTTGGGCACCCCACTCCATCATAGTCTCCCTCTGAAGATGTAACCCATCCATTCCTTACACGTCATTCCATCACTCTCACTGAACCTTCTCTTCTTTCCTTCTCAGGAAAAGAGAGCCCACAATAAGAGGGAGAGAACCGGAGGTGGAACGCCACCATTGGTGACGCTAACTTCAGCAGAGGATGCTGCCTTGGAAGTTTATGGAGTCGCTGAGCAGCTGGAGGTGGGACACGGAGAGAGTGGGAGACGGAGAGAGGGGGCATCTCGGCAACCTGTCAGAATTACATATCATACAGTTACATGGCATATGTATGCGGACTGATGTCAGCAGCCACTGAATGGTCATCTTGTGCATAACGATATCTGTACCCATTCTTCATATGACATATCTAACTCTTTTTACTCTCCCACAGGTCCATTAAGAGTCCCCCCGCCACCGTCCAGAAGGAAGAGGAAGACGACTCTGCAGAAGAGCCTCCAGCCTCTGAGGGCAAACCGTCACCAGACATAAACGCACCAGCACCAGCACAGATACGCACAACTCGGTGGATCCCACACGAGATGGAATAGTGTTGTCACCTGGTGTCTCACAACTCACAAGTGCGCAAGAGCAGATGGTGGAGACAGGGACAGCAGTGGAGACTCCTTGCCGGAGGGTGCAGGACACTCCCAGCTCTGCTCAGCTGCATGCAGACGCTGAGCCTCAGGAGCCATCCAGAAAGAGGGTGTTCCTAGAGGTGAAGCAAAAAGTGCAGTCGGCTTTGACAGGTTTTGCGAGCGTGATGTCTGCAAATGTGCAGAGAATGGAGGAGTCCATCACCAACATGAACACCACCATGTCACAGGCAATGGTGACTGAAGGCTCTTCCATGGATAGGATGGCCACTTGCATGGAGCAGCTAATGCGCCACTCACAGGAGCACATGGTCTCTATGGAGAATAGATGGTGGACGCTCATAGACCTCCTGTCTAGGAGGGATGTCAAGGTAGACGTGGGTCCTCATAGCCCCACTGCTGTGCAGCAAGGTGTTCTCCAACTCCTTGCTAGCAGGCAAGTGCGGGGGGCCCATGAGAGGGATGATGGTGAGAGGGGACATGGAAGTGGGGGCTCCTCTCAAAGCGTTCACACTTTTCCCCTGTTGCCACCTCCTCAGTCAGAGCCCCAGATGCCTCCTGGGACAGCGATGGCCGAGTCTGCCCCTGCACAGTCACAGGAGGAGCAGACTTTGGTGGGTCCATCAGAGGCTCCAAAACCCAGAGGATGTCCGCCAAAAGCGTCTAAGCAGTCGCAACAGGGAAGTGAGCAGGTGCCTCTACCTCTGCTGAAGCCACGGGTAGAACCTCGTAGAAGCACGCGTAAGAAAAAGATGAAACACAAGTAGATTCACAAGGGTAGCCGCTTGGGTGTTTTGTTAAATGATTGTGTAAAGTTTCCATTACTGTAAAGTCACACATATAAATCTTTATTTTCACCACTTTCCAGTTATGGACAAATTTGTGTGCACCTTTGAAAGTGGTTTACTGAGTTGAAGTGAATGGTGAGACATAATGTTACCTCCAGCAATGGTGGTCAGTGTGAAAGGAATGTCTTGGTCATTGTAGGGATCCTTTATCATGTTGCTGTGGGGTGGTGCGCACCTGGTACAGCAAGTGGCAGCCATATGGGTGTAATGCGTAAAGTTCTTGCCATGAAGAGCCCATCCCTGGCCTCCCAGGCAGCAATGTGCTCGGCTGCTGGTGGGATCTGGACCGCAGCTTCCTCCTGCTCCTCCTCCTCCTCCTCCCCTGAAGAGGCTGTGCACTCAGTGCCTTGCTCCTCATGCAGCGCTAATCCTCATTGCTGTGCTATGTTGTGCAGGACGCAGCAGACAACGACGATTCTGGAGACCCTGGCTGGTGCGAACTGAAGGACTCCTCCAGATCTGTCAAGGCATCTGAATCGCATCTTCAGCATGCCTATTGTTTGCTCTATGACACATCTGGTGGGAATGTGGCTTTCATTATATCTCTCCTGAGCCTCAGTACTTGGCCTCCTCAAGGGTGGCATGAGCCACGTCTTCAGTGGCTAGCCCTTGTCTCCAAGCAGCCAGCCGGAAAGTCTGTTTGGAGGAGCGAAGAGCTGAGGGAGGGTGGACAGGCGCCGGACGAAGGAGTCATGGCAGCTGCATGGGAATTTGGTGCATACATGGATGAATTCGTTGTGGAAATAGAGGTAAACAAGTATGATTTGATTGGGATTACAGAAACGTGGCTGCAGGGTGGGCAAGGCTGGGAACTTAACATCCAGGGATATACAATATTTAGGAAGGATCGGCAAAAAGGTAGGGGAGGTGGGGTAGCATTGCTGGTAAAGGAGGGGATTAATGCAATGGAAAGGAAGGATATTAACTCGGATGAAACGGAATCTGTATGGGTAGAAATGAGAAATAGCAAGGGGAGGAAAACGTTAGTGGGTGTGATATATAGGCCTCCAAATAGTAATATGGAGGTGAGGGAAGGCATAAAAAGGGAAATTAGAGAAGCGTGCGATAAGAGCACAGCTGTCATCATGGGTGACTTTAATTTACATATTGATTGGACTACCCAAATTAGTAAAAATTCTGAGGAGGAGGAATTCCTGGAATGTTTTCGGGACGGTTATCTGGACCAATATGTCGAGGAGCCGACTCGAGATCAGGCCATTTTAGACTGGGTATTGTGCAATGAGAAGGGACTTATCAACAATCTTCTTGTACGAGGCCCCTTGGGTCAGAGCGATCATAATATGATCGAGCTCTCAGTCGAGATGGAGAGTGAGGAAATTGAATCAGAGACTAAGGTCCAGAACTTAAATAAAGGGAATTACGAGGGTATGAGACGGGAATTGGGTAAGATTGATTGGGTGGTGTTTCTGGGGGGATTGACAGTGGATAGACAATGGCAAGCATTCAAAGATAGAATGGAAGAATTCCAGAACATGTTTATACCGGTTTGGCATAAAAATAAACCTAAAAAGGTGGCTCAACCGTGGATAACGAGGGAAATTAGGGACAGCATAAAATCAAAAAAAAGGGCATATCAACTGGCAAAAAAAAGCACCAGACCGGAAGATTGGGGGCAGTACAGGATACAGCAAAAGAGGACAAAGGGATTAATCAGGAAGGGGAAAATAGAATACGAAAGTAAACTTGCAGCAAACATAAAGACAGACTGCAAAAGCTTTTATCGGTATATCAGGAGGAAAAGACTGGTAAAATCCCAAGTCGGTCCCTTGCAGTCCGATTCGGGAGAATATATAATGGAGAATAAGGAAATGGCAGACCAATTAAACTCATACTTTGGTTCTGTATTCACAAAGGAGGACACAAATAACCTCCCAGGAATATCGGCAAACATAGGGACTAATGAGAGGGAGGAGCTGACAGAAATTAGTATCTCTAGGGATATGGTGTTGGGTAAGTTGAGGGGACTGAAGGCCGACAAATCCCCGGGGCCTGATAAACTATATCCTAGGGTACTTAAGGAGGTGGCCCTGGAGATAGCAGATGCTCTAAGGATCATCTTCCGGAACTCCATTGACTCGGGAACAGTACCCGTGGATTGGAGGGTAGCTAATGTTACCCCAATATTTAAAAAGGGGGGTAGAGAGAAAGCAGGGAATTATAGACCAGTAAGCCTTACATCGGTTGTGGGCAAAATGCTAGAGTCCATTATTAAGGATAAAATAGCGGAGCACTTGACAAATGGGGAAAGGATCGGACAGAGTCAACATGGATTTACAAAGGGTAAATCGTGTTTGACTAATCTGCTGGAATTTTTTGAGGAAGTAACTGGTAAAATAGATGGGGGAGAGCCAGTGGATGTGGTGTACCTTGACTTCCAGAAAGCCTTCGATAAGGTTCCACACAAAAGATTATCATGCAAAATTAAGGCTCATGGGATTGGGGGCAAAGTATTAACGTGGATAGAGAACTGGCTGGCGGATAGAAAACAGAGAGTTGGAATAAACGGCTCGTTTTCGGAGTGGCAGGCAGTGACCAGCGGGGTGCCGCAAGGATCTGTCCTGGGACCCCAGCTGTTCACAATATATATAAATGATCTGGATCAGGGAATTGGATGCAATATTTCCAAATTCGCTGACGACACTAAACTAGGAGGAGGGGTGGGCTCTGATGAGGATGTCAGGAGGCTACAGTGCGATTTGGACAGGTTGGGGGAATGGGCGGATACGTGGCAGATGCACTATAATGTGGATAAATGCGAGGTTATCCACTTTGGGGGTAAAAACAGGAGGGTAGATTATTATCTAAATGGCAATAGATTGGGAGATGGGGAAGTGCAGAGGGACCTGGGTGTTCTTGTGCACCAGTCACTGAAGGAGAGCATGCAGGTGATTAAGAAGGCAAATGGTATGTTGGCCTTCATATCAAGGGGGTTCGAGTATAGGAATAGGGATACCTTACTACAGCTGTACAAGGTGCTGGTGAGACCGCATCTGGAGTATTGTGTACAGTTTTGGTCGCCCCATCTGCGGAAGGATGTTCTTGCCATGGAAAGAGTGCAGCGGCGATTCACCAGGCTGATACCTGGAATGGCGGGAATGACCTACGAGGAGAGATTGAATAGTTTGGGCTTGTACTCACTGGAGTTTAGAAGATTGAGAGGGGATCTCATCGAAACATATAAAATTATGGCAGGCCTGGACAGGCTGAATTCAGAGAGAATGTTTCCAATGGCAGGGGAGCACAGAACCAGGGGCCACAGTCTAAAAATAGCAGGCAAATCATTTAAAACAGAGATGAGGAAGAATTTCTTCACTCAAAGAGTGGTGAGCCTGTGGAATTCCCTGCCACAGAGGGCTGTGAAGGCTAATTCAATAAATATTTTCAAGAGAGAATTGGATATATTTCTGAAGGCTAAGGGGATTAAGGGTTACGGAGAAAAGGCGGGGACGGGGTACTGAACTGGTAAGATCAGCTAAGATCTCAGATGAAGATCAGCCATGATCTCATTGAATGGCGGAGCAGGCTCGAAGGGCCGAATGGCCTACTCCTGTTCCTATCTCTATGTTTCCTATGGTTGCAGACGAGCTGCACGTTGAGGGAGTGGAAGCCCTTGCAGTTGACAAACTCTCCTGGGGTGCCCTGATGGCCACACGTGTGCAGTCGATGATGCTTTGCAACTGTGGGAAGCCAGCCAGAGTGGCAAAGCTGAGCCCCTGCTCAGTAACACTGGCTTCATCAGTGGCAAAGTTGATATAATTGGCTGACTTGTGAGAGAGGACATTGGTGACCTGTGTGATGCATCTGTGGGCAGCCGACTGCAAGATGCCGCAAATACCTGCTGCAGATTCCTGGAAGGAGCCTGAAGCAAAGAAGTTGAGGCTGGTGACTTTGACAGCCACTGGTAAGGCATGACCACCCGCACCTCTGGGTTGCAGATCTCGCTCCAGCAATGTCTGCGACGACCTGGTGCGATAGCCTGAGCCTCCTTTGGCACTGCTGCTCAGTCATGTTGAGGAAGCTCATCCTCTTCCTGTATACCCTGTGTTGGGTGTATTGCCTCCGGCGCTGTGTAGCCCTGCACTGATGCCCTCTGCCCTGTGCAGCATCAGATAGATGCCTAGTGCTGCTGGTGTTGGGGCTCATCGTGGTGTGATCCTGAGGACCAAGGTGAGATGGTATAGACAGCAGCCATGCTGATGGAGTAGATGGCAGGTCAAGTAGAGATGAGAGAAGCAATCTTTCAATAAGTTGATAGGTTCTAACAATGAGGTGACACTGGATGGATCACGACTTTGCTGGAAACACTTGCAGCCTGTAGAAAGCTAAATCTATGCTTGCAATACAGTCAGCAATGCTTCTGCCTGAGGAAAATGAGCAGCTGTGAGGTGGGATTTTTATTGTACTTTTCATGCTGTGCACTAATCAGCTGGATCAATGGCCACTCAACTTCTGCCTCAGTTTGACAGACGTAGTTCCCGAGCTGTATGATTCCTGTGGTCATCCAGTGAAATTTGAAAAGTAGGGTTAAAAAGACTCTTAAGGGTCTGACAAGTACATAATAATGATTTAATTTAGCTCGCCCGCCTCTGTCGTTCAGGTCGCTGCCGCGCCAGCAAATGCGCCCAAAGGAAAGGCGCGTGGGGGCGGGATGACATCGGGTTCCTGACCCGCTGCAAGATTTTTCAAATTTCCCACCTGACCCGCCTCCAATCGCGCCCGCACGGACCCCAGAAAATTCCGGCCGTGGATCTCATTGTTTGTGCTCAAGGCAATTTCAAATTTGTGCAATATACAAAACGGGAAAATGGGCAAAAGCATCCACTAAAAAGAGTAGTAAAAGCGGATTGAGCCTCATACTATAGTTTCAAGCTTCTGGGAAATGTTGAGGCCTCCCAGGAAAAAATGTGCATTAAGAGATTCAACAGCAGAAAATAGAATTCAAAAGGTTTTATTAGTGATAGTTTTCTGATGTACATGTTTTGTACGTTTATTGTGTCACAAAGTTGATTTTGAAGCCTATGCATTTAAGGTACTGTGCAGAAATGGCCGCTGAAAGGATTTTGATAAAACATATTTGAAGTGATTTGCTTGGTTGTGCTTTTCCTTTCTTTTATTGGTAAGATGCAGATTGGAGATTGGTGATTGTTCATCTGTTATTGCGTGAAATTCCTAATTGGTTAATTTGCAAAGTGCGATGGCTAAGAAGTGTGAACATATGCACAGTTTATAATAAACATGAATCTCCAATTATGTTATGTTGTAGCGGTACCACCGAGTGTCCCTTACTTATTATACATAATTCCCTTTAACTTAACGATGTATATATATACTAGCTGGGGGGAGCCCGGCTTTGCCAGGGCTGTTTTGGGCCGGGCGGTTTAAATCGAGTGCGAGGCTTTGGGGCCTTTCTGTGTCCCTCTGTGAATCTGCTGCCGGACAACATTTTAAATCGAGTCCCAGGCTTTTGGGCCCTGTCTGTGTCCCTCTCTCAATCTGCTGCCGGGCAACATTTCTACCTTTTAATACCTTGAAAGATGAAAGTGAAAGTACTTATAAAACGTTTTTGGTAAATCTTATGTTATTTTTAAAAGAGATACTAACTTTTTCAAAGCTGGATAAGGAGAGTAGTTTGAGCTGCAAGCAGTGAAACAATGGCTGGTACATCCCTGAGATGAAAACGATTAGTCCCGCCCACACACACACACCGATTGGCCAACCATCAGGGGACTGTACTGTAGGATTGGTCAATCATGACGGCACAGGATTGGTGGAACCTTGACGTCAGTCAATCAATGCTAAGTAGCAGATAATGAGTTTAATTTTGAAGGTTTTTTGCATAAGGCGCGAACAATTTTCGTGCGACCGAAAAGTAAATACGCTTACGACCGTCCCGGAAGCGTAAGCTTTCTTCGGAGGTAACGCTCTATAACTTTCGAGCGCATAGCCGGACAGACGCACACCCGAGGACAGAAGGACAGACAGACAGATCGACTCGTTTATATATATAAAAGATAGTTTACCTGTACGGGGCGTTGCCCCTTTAAGAACATGACCTAATGCAATGACGTCACGTCGCGCATCACGTGACTCACCCAAACGCGGGCTAACGCGATGGCGTCACGTCGCGCATCACGTGACTCACCTAAACGCAAGCCGGCCCAGCTCGGCCTCCCGCGACAATCGCCGGCCTAGCTCGGCCTCCCGCTCCCGCGACAATCGCCGGCCTAGCTCGGCCTCCCGCTCCTGCGGCAATCGCTGGCTCAGCTCGGCCTCCCACTCCCGCGACTTCGGCCGCAACGGCCAGCTGCAGTGCCGGGAGAACGCGATGACGTCATCGCGCCATTCATGTGACTGCCCAAGCGCGGGAAAACGCGATGACGTCATCACGCAATCCACGGGACTGCCAAGTCAGTCCTCGTGGCGTCCCCGCTGAGGAAAGACCTGTTCCAGGACTCTCCTGCATCGATCTACGTTGTTTGCTGTATTTCATCTAATCCAACATTAAAATCCTGTTTGTTGTTCTTCCGAGTCAAGCTCCGTTATTTGTTAGGAATACGCCAATTCCTACATTGGTGACCCAACGACGTGAGGACGGGAATTCATCAAAACCTACATTGGTGACCCCGTCTCCATGAACGTTTTTCACGGGCGACGCGCACAGCCTGAACCCCGTCTCTGTGAACGGTTTCACAGAAGAAGAGACCGACAAACAACAACCGACGAACACCAATTCCTGCATTGGCGACCCCGTCTTTGCGAACGTATTCGCAAAGGAAGTGCAGCCTGGAGGTGATCCTGTTTTTCACGAAAGAAACGCAGCCGGACCCCGATTTTTGAGAACGATTTTCACAAAAGAAGCACGCATGGAAGCATCAGCCGTTTCGCTGTCGCTACCGCAATTCAGGGAGCAGCAACTGCCCTCGTGCTTTCTTCAGGTAGAAGCCCCGTTCGCCAAGAACAGCGATGCAGCGCAGACCAACGTGGTCTCCGTATTCATCAGCTCTACCGCTTTACGGATCGTCCGCCTCCACGGCATCTCCCAACGCAACAGCAAGTATCCATCCCTCCAAGCACGGGTTCCACAGGTTTTCGGGCCCACAAGATCGGAGCGTGCCCCCGCGGAGATGCCACGAGGACTCGCTCCTCAGGAACCACGAGGACGCACTCCTCGCGACCCACGAGGACCCATCCCTCACGAACCGCGAGGACTCGCTCCTCACAAACCACGAGGACCCATCCCTCGCAAACCACGAGGACCCATCCCTCGTGAAACACGAAGACTCATTCCCCGCCGACGACGCACCAGCCCGTCAGCGTGCTGGTTGTGTTTTCTACCACACTTTTCGGCGCGAAAGCGAAGCGTTGCCACCCTCCAGGCAGTTTTCCCCCTAAATCAACAATAACTAGAAGCGTTGCCGCCCTCCCGGCAGTTTTCCCCCTAAATCAACAACAACTCGAAGTGTTGCCGCCCTCTCTACAGTGTTCCCCTCAACAAGCGCGAACCTCTACTGACGCTGCAAACATCGACGACGGGTCCAACGGGCATCCCGCGGCTGCGATCGGCCACGCGAAAGTTGCTGTCATCACCGATCACTGATCAACGCAGCAACGGTTCACTCTCTTTTGTGTTACCGTCGTAGCACTATGGCATGCACCGTTCCGTGCGTTCCAGACTGCCGAAGAGTTCGCTCACCTGTCGACGAGTTCACCGACCTCGCCCGCCAAGTCCTCCTGGATCGCCCGTTTGGCGTTCCTGCAGATTCCGTCAGACTGGGGACGTTTTCCAACAACAACAGAGCCATGGTCCACGTCTGCCCAACTTTCCCGCCACTATGACGCGGCCTGCTGTTTTGCCCCAGCGCCTGTTTCGAACCATGGGCTGCAGAGGTCACGCGTCTCCACGGTCCTTCGCATGGCTGAATACGTTTTATTCGCCATGACGCCGCGGTCCTTCGCACGGCTGGATACGTATTATTCGCCACGACGCACGCAAGGATCCGCTCACGACCAGCACCTTTCGACCTCGCCTGCCAAGTCCAGACAGCACGACCGCCGAGACCACTGACCACCCATCGTCATTGCAGCACACCAGTTATGATCGTCCGCCTGACCACCAGCCACCCAACAGTCTCCGTCTCGAGACTGCAGGAGTCGTTCGGACAGGCTCGTCAGACTACCTCACCTTTTGTCGTTCATTAAAGCGAATTCTGGGGGGGCGCCTGTAGCGGTACCACCGAGTGTCCCTTACTTATTATACATAATTCCCTTTAACTTAACGATGTATATATATATAGTTTACCTGTACAGGGCGTTGCCCCTTTAAGAACGCGACCTAACGCAATGATGTCACGTCGCGCATCATGTGACTCACCCAAACGCGGGCTAACGTGATGATGTCACGTCGCGCATCACGTGACTCACCTAAACGTGAGCCGGCCCAGCTCGGCCTCCCGCTCCCGCGACAATCGCCGGCCTAGCTCGGCCTCCTGCTCCCGCGGCAATCGCCGGCCTAGCTCGGCCTCCCGCTCCTGCGGCAATCGCTGGCTCAGCTCGGCCTCCCGCTCCCGCGATTTCGGCCGCAACGGCCAGCTGCAGTGCCGGGTGCCAGGAGAACGCGATGACGTCATCGCGCCATTCACGTGACTGCCCAAGCGTGGGAAAACGCGATGACGTCATCACGCAATCCACGGGACTGCCGAGTCAGTCCTCGTGGCGTCCCCGCTGAGGAAAGACCTGTTCCAGGACTCTCCTGCATCAATCTACGTTGTTTGCTGTATTTCATCTAATCCAACATTAAAATCCTGTTTGTTGTTCTTCCGAGTCAAGCTCCGTTATTTGTTAGGAATACGCCAATTCCTGCAGTGTCATAGAATGTGCTGCTTTATGGGGATAGGAATATATCATGTAAAATTCACAATTGCCTAGACTTCCTTATGGGGGCCGCATCTCCAGTGGGGATTTCTGCCCGCCCACAGAAGCCCTATGATCCAAGTCATATTGCCAGCCCATATTTGCATGCAGGAGGCAGTCTCCCGATTTCTGCCAGAGAGTTTTGCCAGATTGGCTCATGTTGGCCCTGCTGCAGTGTGAGCAAGCGGCAGCCTCCAAACTCCACTGATGAGGCCTGTGCATGCCCATAATATAAGAGTGCTTGCACAGGCATTGCTCCAAAGAACACCCGACGCCCCCTCCATTGACTTACCACTCTGGGCGCCAGGGCCTGAGAGATGGCCCCAGTTTAATCGGGACAAACACCAGAGGCCCTATTTCCCCCATTTTAATTTAATTTGCATGTGCCTGCACATGTATAGACAGGCACAATTTAGATCTTGGGGTCTGCCCACTGGGAGGTAGCGAGTGGGAGGGATGCGGCAGAATGCATCTTCGTGCATCTTTGTGGCGTGACTGTTTCAGATCTGCTAAAAATCATTGGGGTGGGTAGGAAATTTAGACTAGTGCTTTATACTTCGGCTAAAGTGTATGTATGTGTTCCTTTAAAGATACAAAATCTAATACAGGAAACTTTGTGTTATCCGGAGGCGAACCGTCCGGCTAGCTCGAGCCACCGGCAAAAATCAGGAGCCGTTTTTTATTCTTTTCGTTTCTTTTCTTTGCTTTTTTTGAACAGTCAAGCTCTACAACGCCTGTAGCTAAGCAACAGCTTCAGCTAGAGACGCTACAGAGACACTTGCTGACTGTTTAGAGGCTGTTGCTAAGCAACAGGGTTTGTTGATTCATATGGAGATGAAAATCTCCGTATGTTTCAACATTAGCTCTGGAGTGTACGGCAGTTTTGAGGGAACGGCAGCAGCTCGGTCCCGTCGGTGCTGGATAGCACAAAGTTTCCTGTAAATGTTAAACAAACACTAGGTCAGTTCATTCAAAGGGCAATTGATGTTCAAGCAGGAAATTACAAACCTGGCTTTGTTTGTGGGAAGGTCAATTAAGAGGTGAAGATATTGTGGTTTCAATGGCCTGGAATTTGCTGCAACGGCAATGTTAGTGTTGAACGCCATAGGTTAAACCGTTGTGCTTCCGATCTCCAGTGGTGAATTTCCGGTAAAATTTGCTGGACACTGATTAGAATATGCCGCAGCGAGCATAGTGACGAGTCCGAAACTGGGAAGCCAATGTCCAATACGCATCTAAGCTGCCGGGGCCTGATACAGAACAGAACAGGTTATTTAACGCTTTCATAAAAGTAAAACTATTAAGGCAGGCTTCCCATTTTTATATGTTCCAATTCTTTACCTTTACCTGAGTTGACTATAAATAGAGTTAGGCTTTTCTTATTTTGGAATTAATTCTCGTTGCTTATAATTGGCACGGTGCAAAAACAAGGGCTGCTCATTATTGTTACACATTTTTAAAAAAATTCTCAGGATGTGGGCTTCGCTGGCAAGGCTGGCATTTATTTCCCACCCCAGTTGCCCTTGAACCGCTGCAGTTCGTGTGGTGATGGTACTCCCACAATGCTGTTAGGTATGGATATATGTCCAACTCGGGATGGCGTGTGGTTAATTTCACTTCTGACTGGATGTCTTGTCAGTAAATGAACCTGGCTGAGATCAAATCTATTTTCCACGTTCAGAACCCATTCTCGTAATTCCAATTCCAGTGAATTAGTTCAATGAAAGTGACAATCAGTCTTCCTTTTCCAGTACCCGCTTTCCTTCCGTTTACTTTTAAGAACTATTATTGGCCTATAATTTGTCGGTAATTGTAATTAGATGAATGTCATTGCTGCTGATGCACAGTGTGATGTAATTATTCTCGGAATCCAATCCTGAGGATACGTGGCTGACCCTGGATTTTGCGAAACTGACCAAAAGGCCAGAATTTTCCAGCAGGTCAGCAGGTGGGATTGGTGGCAGGTCAGGTGGGAAAGTCAGAAAGGAAAAGTAAATTAAAAAAAATGTTTTTTAAATTTTGCATTTTTAAAATCTCCAATAACAATTAAAACCTGAAGGAATGAGACTCCACACTTGTAATCGTAAATTTTCAGTGCCAGAGAGGTTGATTGGCAGTAATTAACACTTATCACATTGTTAAAAGGGTACTTAGACTTGAAATGACTTAATTTTCTTTGGGGAGTTTATTTCGTATCTCCTGCGCAAATACACCAACTTCACACCATTCAATGTATTTGCATGGTGAGGCAAGCAGCAAGATGCCATTTTCGTGAAGCTAACGGTAGAGCAGTGCAACACGGACAGAAAGTTTTGGATATCTGTGGTTAATCATGCATCTCCCCCTCGCCTGAAGTTGCTCTACCATTTGCAAATAAATAACAGTGAGTGCCATTATTATTTTGTTATTTTGACAGCAAAATTTGGTCCTATGTTTTAACTGTTCCTGCAAGGGTCTCGGCAGAGCGGCGCAAAAGTCCCAGGAAATTATGGCGTGACGTAAGTAATTGCATAAGTCACTCACACCATAATTTCCTAGACTTAGTGCAGTGTGTCATCGGAAGTATGACAGACAGAACGCGCATGCTAGAATGACCATTTTTATAAGATATCGGATCTATTGTGGCATTACGCACTGTGAGTCAGACATTACGCTGTTTTATGAGTTATTATCAGAGCCATTGACTTATAGTGACTGATGAAGAAGTCAAATTATGTTTATGTTAGATATTATTCTGGGAATTACGGTGATTTGGGGGACATGTTCGTTTTGCCATCTCTGTGACTACATAAACAATCTCCCTGTGGTGTACTTTGTAGCACCATTTGCAGCGACATGTAAGATGAGGATAAAAAAAATAAAAGCATCTTTAAAGTTACTGAAATAACGAGAGGGGCTATTAGATTGCTAAGGCACTTAAGGAGTTAATACTATATATTTCTATAGTGTTATCACTTTAAGCTCTTGTAAAGGATTCAACTGATAAAAGTTTCAGTTAGTCAGCACAAAGATCGGATGCTTGGAAGAAAGCTCCGAGGGGGAAGAATGGATATGAGTAAATCTGGGGGTGGGTGAAGTGGTCAAGATGCGAGGTCATGCATGACTGAAGGGTCGGGTCGGGGATGGGGCAAGTTTTGAGATGATAGGATTGAGAGCCGACCACTACTAACAAGAATATGAAATGGTGTCCCCAACGCCAGTCTGGTGGGAGCAAACGGGTTGGGTGGCTAAGTCCAAGTAGTAGGTTTGAAGCCAGGCTACATAGAGCAGGCGCAAAGCAGGTAGGCTGCCACCCAAGGCCTATTTTTGAACAGCTACAAATGGATCGGGTGGTGGAGGGGGTTCTGGTACCCAGAAAATCTGATGAAAAGGTTGAAAATCCAGTGTAAAACATGCAAAAACAGTTTTAAAAGCACCCCAAAACTGGGGGGATGGAAGAAGAGTGGAAGAGCAATAGTGATAGGGGATTCATTAGTTAGGAGAACAGATAGGCGTTTCTGTGACCGCAGACTTGACTCCAGGATGGTATGTTGCTTCCCTGGTGCCAGGGTCAAGGATGTCACTGAGTGGCTGCAAGACTCCCTGAGGGGGGAGGGTGAACAGCCAGAGGTCATTGTCCATATCGGTACCAATGACATAGGCAGAAAGAGGGATGAGGTCCTGCAGGCAGACTATCAGGAGCTAGGAAAGAGATGAAAAAGCAGGACCTCAAAGATGGTAATCTCCAGATTACTCCCGGTGCCATGCGCTAGTGAGTACAGGAATAGGAGGATAGAACAGATGAATGCGTGGCTGGAGAGATGGTGCAGGAGGGAGGGCTTTAGATTCCTGAGGCATTGGGACTGTTTCTGGGGAAGGTGGGACCTGTACAAGCCGGACGGGTTACACCTCAACAGAGCCGGGACCAATATTCTCACGGAGAGGTTTGCTAGTGCTGTTGGGGAGGGTTTAAACTAGCTTGGCAGGGGGATGGGCACCAGCATTTAGGAGTAGAAAAGAGGAATAAGGTGCATAAAAGAGTGAGTTTGTTGGATAGTACTAGAGAAGTAAGTAGTACTAGAGGCAGAAGTAGTACCATATTAGATAGGAGCAGACTAAGAAAGACTACGAAAAATTCAAAAATGGGTTTAGAATGCATGTATGTAAACACACAAAGTGTGGTGAATAAGGTTGGTGAGCTACAAGCACAATTAGCCGTGTGGCAATATGATGTTGTGGCAATAACGGAAAGGTGGCTTAAAAACAGTGAGGACTGAGCACTTAATATTCAAGGGTACTAAGTGTTCAGAAAAGAAAGGAAGGAAAAAAGAGAGGTGGGGTGGCAGTGCTAATTAAGGAAGGCATTGTAGTGTTGGAAAGGGAGGATGTTCTTGAGGGGACAGGGATAGAATCCATTTGGTTAGAGTTGAGAAGCAAAAAGGGTATGCTCACGCTATTGGGGGTATTCTATAGGCCTCCAAATAGTGAGAGGGAGGTAGAGGAGCAAATCTGCAGGGAAATCGCAGAGATATGCAAGAGCTATAGAGTGGTGATATTGGGGAACTTTAATTACCCAAATATCGATTGGGATAATGCTAGGGTAAAGGGAAAGGATGGGGAGTAATTTCTGAAATGCGTTCAGGAGAATTTCCTTGACCAGTATGTTCTTGGCCCAACTAGGAAGGAGGCATTGTTGGATCGGGTGCTGGGGAATGAGGTGGGCCAGGTCGACCAAGTGTCCGTGGGAGAACACATGGGTATGAGTGATCATCGTATCATAAGATTTAGATTAGCAATGGAGAGGAGCAAGGAACAACCTAGAGTGGAACTTCTAAACTGGAATAGGGCTAACTTCAATGGGATGCAAAAGGATCTAGCCAGGGTAAAATGGAACCAAAGACTGAAGGAAAAACTGTAACAGAACAATGGGTGATCTTTAAGGAGGAGATGTTCCAAGTACAGGCTAGGTACATTCCAACAAGATGGAAGGGTAAGGGAACCAAAGCAAGGGCTCCTTGGATGACGAGGGAGATAGAGAAGATGATGAAACAAAAAAAGAGGGTGCATGATGCATGTCAGGTGAATTCTTCAAGGGAGAACCAGACCAAATACAATAAGTTGAGAGGGGAAATGAAGATGAAAATAAGATTGGCAAAGAGAGAATATGAGAGTAGAATGGCGGTTAACATTAAAAGGGAACCCCAAAATTTTCTACCGGCATGTAACCTGTAAGTGGGTAGTAAGAGGCAGGGTGGGGCCTAGTAGGGACAAAGAAGGTGATATATGCTTAGAGGCGCAGGGCAAGGCTGGAATACTCAATGAGTACTTTGTATCGGTGGATGCTGACAAAATATCGGTAGCAGTGGAAAAGGTAGAAGCAATGGAAGGGGTGAAAATTGATAGACAGGATGTACTAGAAAGGCTGGGTATGCTTAGTCGCCTGGTGCAGTTGGCTTGCATCCCAGGTTGCTAAGGAAATTGGGGGAGGAGATAGCGGAAGGGCTTGCCATAATTTTCCAATCTTCCCTAGATGCGGGGGAGGTGCCTGAGGATTGGAAAGTGGCAAATGTGACACCGTTGTTCAAGAAAGGGTGTAAGGACAATTCTAGTAACTGCAGGCCACTCAGTTTAACATCAGTGGTGGGTAAAGTTTTAGAAACAACAATCAAGGAAAAAATTAACGGGCACCTGGAGAGGGTTAAGCTAATTAAGGATTTGTAAAAGGCAGATCGTGTTTGACTAATCTAATTGAATTTTTTGATAAAGTAACGGAGGATTGATGAAGGGAATGCAATGGATGTTGTCTACATGGATTTTCAGAAGGCGTTTGACAAAGTACCACATAGAAGGCTGGTTAACAAAATTGAGGCTCATGGAATAGGTGGGTCAGTGGCAGCTTGGATAAGGAATTGGCTTAAGGACAGAAAACAGCGAGTTGTGGTAAATGGCTGTTTTTCAGACTGGAGGATGGTAGCCAGTGGTGTTCCCCAAGGGTCAGTGCTGGGGCCACTGCTTTTTTTGATATATATAAATGACCTGGATATTGGAATACAGAGTAGAATTTCTAAATTTGCCGATGACACCAAACTTGGGGGTGCGGCAAACAGTGAGGATGATACCAATCGATTGCAGTAGGAAATAGAAAGGCTAGCAGAATGGGCAGAGAAGTGGCAGATGGAATTTAATACAGAGAATTGTGAGGTGATGCATTTTGGCAGAAGGGACAGGGAGAGGCAATATACACTTAATGGCACAGTTTTAAAGAGTGTGCAGGGACAGAGGGACCTGGGAGTTAATGTGCATAGGTCCCTGAAGGTGGCAGAACATACTGAGAGAGTGGTTAGCAAAGCATATGGGATCTTGGGCTTCATAAATAGAGGTATTGAGTACAAAAGCAGAGAGGTTATGCTGAACCTTTATAAAGTGCTGGTTAGGCCACAACTGGAGTATTGCGTCCAGTTCAGGTCACCACATTTTAGGAAGGATGTAAAGACCCTTGAGAGGATGCAGAGGAGATTTACCAGGATGGTTCCGGGGATGGGGGATCTTAGCTACAAGGACAGGTTGGAGAAGCTGGATTTGTTTTCATTAGCGCAAAGGAGGTTGAGGGGTGATTTGATAGAGGTGTACAAGATTATGACGGATTTGGATAGGCTAGACGGGGAAAGGCTGTTCCCACTAGGTGATTGTACAAGAACTAAGGGACACAGATTTAAGGTTTAGGGCAAGAGATACAGGGGGGATGTGAGAAATAACCTTTTTACGCAGCGAGTGGTGAGGACCTGGAACTCGCTGCCGACGGAAGTGGTGGAAGCGGAGACAATCAATGTTTTCAAGGGGAGACTGGATAGGCACTTGAGGGAAATAAACTTGCTGGGCTACAGGGATAGAGCGGGGGAATGGGACTGACTGGATTACTCTACAGAGAGCCAGCATGGACTCGATGGGCCAAATGGCCTCCTTTTGTGCCGTTATGACTATGACCTTGTGCCACAGTACCACTTCATGTCCAGAGCCCTGCGACTAAAGCGTCACGGCATAAGCGGCACCTAGTGTCCAAAGGCTGGCAACTGCAGCATGACAGCAAATGTAAACATACGATTTTACCGGTATAAAATGTTGATATAAGGTTTTGCCATTATAAATATTGACATAGGAAGCACAACTCAAAAATTGTGATAAAGGAAGTGAGCTTCACGTGGACAGGAAATGTGTGCCATATGCAAGACGTTTAATATATTATAGATAGCATCATATAAATCACAGCATAGAAGGAGGCCGTTCAGCCCATTGTGCCTGTGCTGATGTTATGTCTTCATCAGAGGCTATTTACTCTTTATTATTTCATTAACCTTTACTCATATCCTTTTATATTGTTGTGTCTGACTTGATAGCCACTTGTAGTAAAGTATTCCATGTGCTAATGACCCCGTGTGAAAAAAAATCTTCTAACTTCTGTTTTATTCTTCTAATGATAATCCCGAGTCTGTGACACTTGCTACCAATTCGCAAACCAGTGAAAACATCTTTAACTGCTTACTCTCTAAAGACCTTTCATAATTTTGGAAACCTCTATTAGATTCTCCTATATAATTCTCTGTTCTAATGCGAAAAGCTCCAATTTTAAAGCCTTTTGTAAACCTATAATTTTTCATTCCTGGTATCATTCTAGTGAATCTTTGCTGTAGCCTTTCCATGGTTCAAATATCCTCTCTATAATGTGATGCACAGATCTGCATGCAGTACTTCAACTATTGCCATACAATGTCTTGTACAAATTCAACATAATTTCCTTTCTTTAATGTTCCATGCTCTTTTGTGTAAAACTCAAACCCATTTGCCTCTTTTATAGTGCTTTACAGCTATACTCCGCCTTTAAAGATTCTTCACCTCTAGACCTCTGTTCCTCCCTCTATTAAGAATCTTAACTATTTCACTGTTCTTATTCCAAAATGTACTGCGTCATATTTCTCTATGTTAAACTGCATCTGTCACCAATCTGCCCTGTTAGCTAACCTGTCTGTGCCCTCCCACAGTCTTCTGCATTCTTCACAGTTTGTCATGTCCCCTAATTCAGTAAACTTTGATATCATCCTTCTTGTGCCTATGTTCCAATCATTTATATAAATGAAAAACAAATAGGTCCCAGCGCAAATCCCGGGAGCACATCACACCAATCCGAAAACATCCATTTACCCATAGTCTTAGCTTTGTGACCCGAGCCACCTCTCTGTCCATACAGTCCTTGTGCCTTAGTTTTTGTAACAGGCCTCTTCTGCAGTACCTTTTAAAGCACAGATAGACATGGATATATATTTTCAGATGTCCTGCGGTGTTTCTCAGTGATTTAGAGGTTATGATATTGTGGGAGGGGGGAGTAGATTACTTGGGTATAGAAGTGGGAGATCCACATCTCCAATGAGAACATTTGAAAAAGTTTAGAAAAGGTGGCCTCCCTAGGGAGAGCGAAGTGTTTTTCAATTGGTTCCTAGACATTTGCTCCAAACTTACCCAAGAGCTCCGTCAGACTCCTGCCATAGTTCCAGCAGAATTCTTTTGACAATGACAGGGACCCAATTATGCCACGTGGCCGCTGACCGAGGGAGTTCCCAGTTGGCCTTGTAAAAGGTAGAACCTCTGCGTGCCCCATTACAATGCAATGACGCCAAGGGGTTGGGGATTCCCTACACCGGGAGTTCCCGTTTACTTCGCTCAGAAGGGACCCAGCATATTAATTGAGCCGATACACAGAGAGAGATGAGGCGCAGGTGGGCCCCAGCATAGGGGTTCCAGGTGAGGGGGGTTGCCTGAACCTCCCTAGAAAAATAAACATTTAAAAAGAAATCTGTGTCGGTCTCTTTACACAGGGGACCAAAGGGGAGGTGGATGGTGTCTTGGGAGAGGGAGGAGATTGGGTACCACCCAATGTTCCCTCTAATTAGCGGTCTAAGTGTACGGTCCCTTTAAAGATGGATGGGTCAGTGCTGGAGGGCACTGGCAGACATGATTACGCTGGGATTGCAGCCTATTGATTTTTGGTGCTATAATGTTTTCTGTACACATTGCCAGTAGATAAACAAATACCATAGTTACTGTTCAGGGTGTGGCTTTTATAGTGATTGCCAAGAAATAAACTTTAGTGTAATCTTTTTTTATATTTGCATCTTTATTTCTGCAACAGTTCTTAGTACTGTATATGTAAGCAGAACATTTTGGTAAAATATGTGAAATTCAGAACTTTAGTTCAGAATTTCCCCTCAAAGTCAACTCGTGGTACAGTCCCTTATGTTTATATGAACATGTATTGTTTTCAAGTCCAGCTGCTGTAACCATTTAGAATACATAACAAAATGTAAAAATTGCACTTCAAAATTTGGCATTGTTTAAAGTTATATTTGTCACATATATGTAACATATTGTAGACAATCCTTAAACATAGTAACCTAAATGTTTTTTTCAAGAAAATTACTTCAGATAAGTTGAAAATTTCATGCTTTACTTTGTCTCGGATGTTTTATACAATAACTTGCATTTCCATAGTACCTTTAACGCAGGGAGTTTCACATAGATGTAAGGAAATTAGACACGGAGCCAAAGAAGAAGAAATTAGAAAGGCTTGGTCAAAGAAGTGGGCTTTAAGAAGGACCTTAAAGGAGAAGTGGGAGATTGAGAAGCGGAGAGACTTAGGGAGAGGATTGCAGAGCGTGGGACTAAGCAGTAGAAATATGAGGAAAAACAGATTGCGAGCCAAAGAAGAGATTAGGAATGGTGATCAATAGCTTGGTCAAAGAAATGGGTTTTAAGGAAGGTCTTAAAGCAAGGGAGGGGGTTTAGAGAGAGAATTCTAGAGATTGAAATCTAGGTAGCTAAAAGCATGGCTGCCAGTGGTAGGGTGAAGGGATAGGAGATACATTACAGATGAGTCAGATGAACGAGAGTTCCAGGGTGGGGAGTGGGGTGGGTGTGGCCGTAGGACTGGAGGTGGTTACAGGGAGGGGTGAGGCTATGGAGGGATTTAAACACAGGATGAAAATTTTAATTTTGTGTTGTTGGGGGAGCAGAAGCCAGTTTAGGTTAGTGAGGACAGGGTGATGGGCAAGCATGACTTGGTGGAGGAGAAGATACGGGCACCATAGTTTTGGGTACGTTGAAGTTTATGGAGGATGAGAGGCAGGTCAGGAGACCATTGGAGTAATTGACGTAAAGTCAGAAAATGCTGGAAATATTCAGCAGGTCAGGCAGCATCTGTGGAGAGAGAAACAGAGTTAATGTTTCATTCTGATGAAAGGTTATCGACCTGAAACGTTAACTCTGTTTCTCTCTCCACAGATGCTGCCTGACCTGAATATTTCTAGCATTTTCTGTTTTTATTGGAGTAATTGAGTCTGGAGGTGCCAAAGGCACATGGATGAGAGTTTCAGTAGCAGATGGGCTGAAGTAAAGGGAGTGGTGGAAATAGGTGGTCTTTGTGATGGATAAGATATGGGGTTGGAAGCTTAGCTTGGGATCACACCAGATGACAAGATTACAAGGTCTGGTTCAGTCTGAAACAGTAGCCAAGGAGGAGGATGGAGTCAGTGGAGTTTGTGATGGTGGCTGAAGATATTGGCTTTGGTCTTCCCACTGTTCAGCTGGAGGAAGTTACAGCTCATCAGAGATTTGATTTTGGAGAAGTAGTCTGATGGCCCTTGTATGAAAATGATATTTGAGCCAATCAGCTGCTGTGACACAAGTGTGACATGATGGACAAACCGCATGCTGGATGTATTGTTTTTATACTCTTTTTACAGTGTGTATATTTGCTGAGTAACCCCTATACTATTATAACAGTGACTCCACTTCAAAAGTACTTCATTGGCTGTAAAGCGCTTTGAGACATCCAGTGGTCGTGAAATGCGCTATATAAATGCAAGTCTTTCTTTTATAAACTTTGAGTCTTGGACAGATTTGTGTGCACCTTTAGAAGTAGCTTAGTGAGTTGCAGTGAATGGTGTGACATAATGGTACCCCCCGCAATGGTGATGAGTGTGAAAGGAATGGCTTGGGCATTGTAGGGATGCTTTATGGTGTTGGTGTGGGGGTGGTGCCAACCTGGAACATCATGTGGCAGCCAGGGTGTGCAGCGTCAAGCGAAGTAAATGTGGCCATGGTGAGGCCATCCCTGGTATCCCGGGCAGCAATGTGGTCGGGTGCTGATGTCCTCTGTCCTGTGCAGCATCAGTTGATTGCAGAGAAGGTTGTTGTTGATGTTGGTGCTGCTGGTGTGCCCAGTGATGCTGGTGTTGGGGCTGATCGTGGTGGGAATCTGAGGATCAAGGTGAGATTTTTTCAAGGGCACCGATGCTGATGGAATAGATGGCAGGTGAGGTTGAGATGACAGAAGCAATCTGTCAATGGTGAGAGAGGTTGTTCCAATGAGGTGACACTGGATAGAGAGTTTACTCCAAACACTTGCAAGCTGCATAAAGCTCAATCTGTCTTCCAAATGCAGTAAGCAACAGCTTCTAACCTCCTTGGAAGGTGAAGACCTGTGAAATGGACGCTTTTATAGACCATTAGCAGCTGTCAAGTTAGTAAATCATTACACGCTGACACAACACCCGACCTCCTTACCTCACGTAATCCCCGAGCAGTGGGGAAGCCATTGGCGAACTCTAAAAATCTAAAGGTAAGCTTAAAGTAGTACTTAATTGCCTCTTAACAATCCAGCTAATGATCTAAATTACCTCCCCCGCTGCTTGGTGTCGGGTCTGTTCTGCGCTGACAGACCCGACACCTGGGAGATTAGCGTGGTGGCGGGTTGACAGCGGGGTTCCGACCCGCTGTCAATCATTTCAAATTTCACAGCTGACCCACCTCCGATCCCGTTCTCTCAGTGCTGGTAAGATTCCGGCCTAAGAGTCTCTGCAGAATGCCAGTGTGGAAGCTGAAATCCAGGTTTCTATTTTGGGCTGTGGACAGATAAGCAGACTGTTCTGACAAGATCAGAAAGAAGGTTTGGACGAAGAAGGACGTTCAGCCCATTTGATCTCATCCTTGTATAAAACCAACTCTCTTTTTCCCACTACAGCAATTAGGTGTTTCTTAAATAGCTCTGGTGTCCTGGCCTCAACCGTTTTTCCTGGCAACCCATTCAAGCTGTTAGTCATCCTCTATATAAAGAAATACTTTGTGCTGTGTGCTCTTAACTTGCTCTCTTGTACTGCTAGCTTGGCACATCTGAAAGTATTGTTCCAGGTTTATCCTTTCTATTTCATTAATTATATCTTATATACCTCTATAAGGGCTTTTCTGAGAAACTTAACAGTCATAGCTTTGCAAGTCATTTCGCAAGGTTCTTTGCTCTGGCACCGGTGATCAGCTTGTTGCTGTTCTCTGCATTGCCTTTAAGCCCTGCGTGGTTCTTTTATGTTGAGATGACCAGATTTGTACATAGAATTATAGAATTGTTTAGCACAGAACAAGGCTGTTTAGCATATTTTGTCTGTGCCAGGTCTATGAAAGATCTATTAGCTTAGTCCCATTCTCCCTTCCTTTCCCCATACCCTTTTAAGTAGTTCAGGCGTGGCCTGACCAGAATACTGTACAGCTTTAGTGTGATTTCTGGAGATTTGAACTCAGTTAGTTTGGCAATACAGCCCAGTATCCTGTTCACTTTATTTATTGGTTTCTCAGTGTTTGGACACAATGAATGACGAGTTGACGAACACCCCCGGTCCCATTCAGCTTCCGCTTTGACAGGTTCTATCCCACGCATGAAATAGGCGTGCCCCTGTTTTTACTTCCAGTATGCAGTACCTTGCATTTTTGTAAATGAACTTAATTTGCCACTGATCAGCTCAGGCCAATATCCTGTTGAGGGTTTTTTTATAAGATCTTGGCTGCCTCCTTTGACTCCACACTCCTCTCTGGCTCCAAATTTTAGTACCTTTCACTGAGATTGTGAATCCAGGTCATTTATGTATACTAGGAACAGAAGGTGCTCCAGCATGGACCCCTGTGGCATACCACTTAATATCTCTCAATCTAGCTTCACTTACGACTTCCCTCTGCTTCCTTCCCTCTAGCTAGTTACTAATCCATGTCTGGGACTTAACTTGAAATATACTGACTTTAGTTTTTTAAAGTCTCTACCCTGTAGTACATTATCAAAGGCCTTTTGGTAGTCAAGGTACACAATGCCATTTGGCTTCCCCTGGGCTTGTCATCATCTCAAGAAAGTGTATGATGTTGGACTGGCAGACCTTCTGCTGCAGTTAAGCCTCTCACTCACTTACTAGGTGAGCCTGATGACCTAATATAATCTTTGGTTTCGCTCACTCAGTGAGTCTCATGTCCCGGTGGAATCTGTCTGGAGCATATCCAGTCGTCTGACATGAAAAGCCATCTAGATGGAAAGAGATAGCAGAAAGGGTAACAATAACATGAGGGTCCCAAATTATGATGTACACTAAGGTGTAGCCCTTCTGATTGGGTTGTCCAATAGTCCGGAAACTGATGAAGGGCTCCTTGTACAAGTCTAGTATTATGATGGGTTTATATATTGCAGTGGTGTGTATGAACTTTATTAAGTCAGTATCCATGTCCCTATTCCATATGCAATTTCGAATACTTTGGCTGAGATTTTCCTCTTCAGTGCCTGTGCAAGTAGGAGATTCTCTTCTGACATTGGAATTCAGGAACAGTGGTGGACAGAATAGAGGGAGCTTTACTCAGCATCTAACCCATGCTGCACCTGAGCTGGGAGAGTTCAATGCTGACACTAGATCATTGACGTGGAAAAATATTCCTTTCTTTAAGCCTGACATCCTCATCTTGATGAGCACGAAAATGCACCAAAAGTATCAGCAGTACCTCTGTTTTCGTAAGGCTGAGCCTCTGGAAACAAATGGCAGACTGATCTGGTCTCAACACTTAAAGTACAGAGAGATTAGTCTGGACACTGAAGTCTAGATTTCGTGATCAGTGTTACTTTAATGCCAGCGTTTACCCACTTTAAATAAATGGGTTAACATTGATGAGCAAATAACACTGATCAGAAAATCTAGGGTTAATAGTGTGTATGTTTAGCAGATTATTAACCGGTATTTGTGTTTATCACTATATTGCATTGCAGAAATGAGGTGTCTGTATTTCTGTTTCTTAATGTGTCTGGGTAGTGGTGGATGCAGTGTAGCTCTGTTCTGTATATTTGCATGAGAAGACACAAGGAGAATATTAACTTAGAACGGTTGAACATAAAAACACAAGAAATAGGAGCAGGAGTAGGCCATACGGCCCCTCGAGCCTGTTCCACCATTCAACAAGATCATGGCTGATGTTTGACCTCAACTCCACTTTCCCGCCCGATCTCCATAGCCCTTGATTCCCCTAGAGTCCAAAAATCTATCGATCTCAGCCTTGAATATACTCAACAACTGGGCATTCACAGCCCTCTGGGGTAGAGAATTCCAAAGATTCACAACCCTCTGAGTTAAGACATTTTTCCTCATCTCAGTCCTAAATGGCCGACCCCTTATTCTGAAATTGTGACCCCTCGTTCTAGACTCTCCAGCCAGGGGAAACAGCCTCTTAGCATTTACCCTGTCAAGCCCTCTCAGAATCTTGTATATTTCAATGAGATCACCTCTCATTCTTCTAACACCAGAGAGTACAGGCCCATTCTACTTGATCTCTCATCCCAGGAATCAATCTAGTGAACCTTGGTTGCACTGCCTTTAAAGCAAACTATGGTCTGCATTGTTCAGATGAATTTGCAGTGATGCATTGTGAGTGAGAGTTTACTGACAAAGCTCAATGCTTCACTTCCTGTGAAGTAGCTTATCTTTGCTAGTCTTTGCAGCTCTTTGTGAAGGTTCTGTACAGTGAACATCTTTGAAGTGGAAATCCTATGGCAAGCTGCCACCCAGCAAGCTGGCTGCTAGTTCCAGGTCCACAGCCAGTTTCTACACAAGAGGTGTCTGTGGAAAGACCTTAGCATTGTGAGTCCTTGCAAAATAATGGAATTCTGGATTTTACACAAGACGTTGACATCCACAATGGGGGAATAAATTTCAAATCTGGAAAGGTATTCTGGGGAACAAGCAGAAATGGTGGCAGTATCATATGCTTGATTAGCAAGTGACCTGAACAATAGGGTAGCTTTTAGTGTGGATCAGTATGTGCCCGTTGAGTGCAATTTTTTTCTCCTGGGTTGGCTACTCTGATGCTGGAGGTGGGCAGTTATAAATCCTGATTCCAGGCTTTGGTGAGAATGTGGATGACAAAAGGTTCTGTATGTATACAACATCAGTGTTGTGATGGCGGATGGCGAACACCCTCAGCATAAAGTGTTGCTGATTAGAAAAGCTGCTGTTGTTTAAAGATTTCTTTATGCTTCCGTATAACCCTGTCAGCAGCTGAGACACTGCACAGACTGGTTTGACAGGAAAAGCAAAAAGTGAGTGAAACAATAGCACGGAGGAAATTCAGTCAGAGAGGTTATATTTAATCAGCTGTACACAGAGCCACTGTATTAGAAGACCTTTAGCTGCTCATGTCCAAGTGGAGGATTCAAGTTAGCTAATCAGGTTATGTCATCAAGAGAAACAAAACAGAGAATGCTGGAAACACTCAATAGGTCAGCCAGTCGTGGAGAGAGTGGACAAGACATTTTGCATATGTAGAGTCCCATTTTGAATCTGCAGGCTGTTGCATCTGTGATGAAAGAATCCAGCCCAAAATGGTTTGACATTCAATTGCCTGAATCCCTGTATGTTTGCAGCCAGATGTACCACTGCATGGAATTTCATCATGCAGATGAAATGATGATTATCATCAGACTTGGGTACAGACTGGCCTCATTCTTTCTTTCCTACAATCTACACGCTTTTAAAACTCAAGCTTTACATCATCTAATTACTACTTTGTGGCGGAGCCACTGAATGACTCTGGGCAACTGTATATAATTCCCTTTAACGATGTTCTAACACCAGCCTAAGCCTGTACCATTGTGTTAGACATTACTGTGTTTTGTATATAGTGTTTGTATGTACGGGGCGTGGCCCCTTTAAGAGCACAGGAAAATGTGGGCAAACACGATGACGTCACGTCGCAAACCACATGATTGTCCAGGCAGTCCTCGTGGAATCTCCATCTTGTTAAGACCTGTTTTTGTGGTTCTCCTGTATCGATCTCAACAAACTGTTTGAACTCGTTTAGTCTAACATTAAAGACCTGTTTGATTGATCTCCTGAGTCGGCCTCAGTTATTGGTTAGGAATTCGTCAATTCCTACATTGGTGACCCCGTTTTTTGTGAACATTTTTCGCAAAAAGAACACAGCATGGAGGCCAACGCCGTTTCGCTGAAGCTACCGCAGTTCTGGGAGCAGCAAGCGACCTCGTGGTTCATTCAGGTCGAAGCACAGTTCGCCCTGAGGGACATCGTTGCGGATCAGACCAAATATCTCTATGTGGTCTCTGCACTCGACAGCTCTACCGCCTCGCGGATCGCCAGCCTCCTCGAGAACCCTCCAACGGAGCGCAAGTATGAAACCCTCAAGGCGCAGTTGCTGCAAGTTTTCGGTCTCACTAAATCGGAGCGCGCCCGTTGATTGCTCGCTATGCCCGGCCTCGGGGACTCCAAGCCTGTGGAGTTGATGAGCCAAATGCTCACACTCCTGGGCTCAGAACCGGAATGCTTCCTATTCCGTGAACTATTCCTCAGCCAGCTGCCTGAGCAGGTGCAAGCTGCCCTGGCCAGATCCGAGGTGGAAGACTTCGCGGCAGAAGCGGACAAAATTTTCGCGGTAACGCAGCAGTACTGCATCGCCACGAGGCACCCATCCCCCACAGACGCTGCCCCAGCTCGTCAGCCTGCTGGGCTGTGTTTCTACCACGCACAGTTCGGCGCGAAGGCGCGACGTTGCCGCCCTCCCTGCAGCTTTCCCCAAAAAACAAAACAACTGCGACTACTGAGGAACGGGCCTAATGGGCGCCCCGCAGCCACCATGGCGATCGGCAACACGGGCAAGTTGCTTTTCATCACCGATACGCTCTCCGGTTGTCGTTTTCTGTGCGACACCGGAGCGCAGTGCAGCATTTTGCCCGCGTCCGCCTTCGATGTGCAGGCAGGGAATCACGGCCTCGCCCTTGAAGCGGCCAATGGCGGAGCAATTCGGACCTTCGGCAGACGGCGAGTGGAAGTGTGCTTCGGGGGGCAACGTTTTCACTGGGAGTTTGTGACGGCCAAGGTTTCTCAACCCATTCTCGGCGTGGATTTCCTGTGCGCCAACAGCCTCCTGGTCGACGTGAAGAACCGGCGGTTGATCAACACGGCAACTTTCAATTCTATCCTTTGTTACCGCAGTAACACTACATCGCGCACCGTCGCCTGCGCTTTCCCGACTCCTGACAAGTTCGCTCGTCTGCTTGCCGAATTTCCCGACCTCACAAGACCCACGTTCTCCTCCACAGCCACGAAACATGGTGTGGAACACCACATCACCACCAACGACCCCCCAGTCTACGCGCGGGCCTGGAACCTGGCAAGCTGCCGGTCGCAAAGGCGGAGTTCTCGACCATGGAATGGTTAGGGATTATTCACCAGTCGAATAGTCCCTGGCCTTCACCCCTCCATATTGTCCCGAAGCCTGGCAGCGGATGGTGACCATGCGGCGACTATCGACGCCTAAACGACGCCACCACCCTGATCGGTACCCGATCCCCCACATCCAGGATTTCTCTGCCCATTTGGCAGGGAGCACCGTCTTCTCGAAAGTCGACTTCGTACGGGGCTACCACCAGGTCCCAGTGCACCCACAGGACGTCCAGAGGACCGCAGTCATCACCCCATTTGGCCTCTTCGAGTTTCTGCGAATGCCGTTTGGGTTAAAGAACGCCGCCCAGGCTTTCCAACGCCTGATGGACTCCGTGCTGCGGGACCTCAAGTTCCTCTTCGTCTATCTGCACGATATCCTAATCGCCAGTCCCACTAAAGAAGAACATATCTGTCACCTACGCACCCTTTTTCGACGCCTCAGCCAACACGGCCTGATTATCAACCCGGCCAAGTGTCAGTTTGGCCTGCGCCAAATTGATTTCCTGGGACATCGCATCACCGCAGAGGGAGCGGTTCCTTTACAAGCGAAGATAGAGGCGGTGATATCTTTCCCACGCCCGCAAAGCATTAAGGCCCTGCAGGAATTCCTAGGCATGGTAAACTTTTACCACCGTTTCGTGCCTAAGGCAGCACTACTCATGCAGCCCCTGTACGAGGCCCTCAAGGGCAAGACTGGCAAGAACCCAGTAGACTGGACAGACGACATGGCCCGAGCGTTCGATGACACCAAAAGCGCCTTAGCAAACGCAACCATGCTGGCGCACCCGCTGCCAGGAGCCACCATCGCCCTCACCACTGACGCGTCAGACTACGCCATCGGCGCCGTGCAAGAGCAGTGGGTGAACGGGACGTGGCAGCCGTTGGCATTCTTCAGCCATCAACTGCGGCGGAATGAGAGAGCGTATAGCACGTTCAACCGGGAGTTGCTCGCCCTTTTTCTGGCCATCCGCCATTTTCGCTTCCTCCTGGAAGGACGTCCTTTCACCGCCTTTGTAGACCATAAGCCACTAACTTTTGCCATGGCCAAGACCGCTGAACCATGGTCATCCCGACAGCAACGTCAACTGACCTACATATCCGAATTCACCACGGATATACAGTACGTAGCTGGTAAGGACAACCTGGTGGCAGACTGCCTCTCCCACGCGACCGTCAATACGGTTCATTTGGGCATCGATTACGCCCTTATGGCAGCGGACCAAGCCTCAGACCCAGAAGTCCAAACCTGCAGAACGACCGTCACTGGCCTCCGGTTGGCCAACGTCAAGTTCCATTCGGCAGGTACCACGCTGTAGTGTGACATCTCCGTACAGGACCCTCGCCCGGTCGTCTGGCGCTGTAAAGTGTTCGACGCCATACATGGGTTGTCACACCCAGGAATGAAGGCTTCTCACAAGCTGATGTCAGCGAAATTCGTATGGCATGGCATGCATAAAGATGTCCACGACTGGGCCAACACCTGCGTAGTCTGCCAAAAGGCCAAAGTACAGCGTCACGTCAAAGCTCCATTGGCCACCTTCACAGTTCCGGAGCGACGGTTTGACCATGTCAATGTGGACCTGGTAGGACCACTCCCATCCTCCCATGGTTTTTCACACATCCTGACCATGGTTGACCGCACCACCAGATGGCCGGAGGCGGTTCCCCTGTCATCCACTACTTCAGCGAACGTGGCCAGGGCGTTCATTTCCACCTGGGTCGCCCGGTTCGGAGTGCCCGCAGATATTTCTCCTGACAGAGGACCGCAGTTTTCCTCCGAACTCTGGAATGCAGTGGCCCAAGGACTCGGTGTCAAATTACATCGCACCACAGCCTACCACCCACAGGTGAATGGCCTCTGTGAACGTTTCCACCGATCACTGAAAGCCGCCCTGAGGGCCAGCCTCCAGGACGCTGGATGGGCAGACAAGCTACCGTGGGTCCTGTTGGGCCTTCGCACGGCCCCCAAAGAAGTCCTTCACTCTTCATCAGCGGAGCTGGTGTACGGTCAGCCACTGCGAGTCCCGGGGGATTTCCTGCCAGCTTCGACGAAGCCATGGTCTGCGTCTGACCAGCTTACTAGTCACCAGGAGGCGGCCAGATGCTTCGCACCGGTGCCCACTTCGCACCACGGGCTGCAGAGTTCGCACATTCCCCTGGAGCTTCACAAGGCTGAGTACGTCTTTATTCACCATGATGCTCATAGGGATCCACTCAAGACCCCATATACTGGTCCCTTCCGCGTGTTGGAGGCAGAGGACAAAACCTTCATGGTGGATGTCGGTGGTAAACCGGACCACATTTCGGTCGATTGCTTAAAGCCAGCACATCTGGACCTCGACCGCCCCGTCGAGACAGCACAACCGCCGAGACGAGGTCGGCCACCCATCGCCGTTACAGCAGACCAAGTGCAACCGCCCGCCAGACCACCAGCCGCCCAATAGCCTCCACCTCAGGAGTACAGGAGTCGTTCTGACAGGCTCATCAGACCCCCTCACCGTTTGACTTTGTCCGTTGAAGCAAATTCTGGGAGGGCGCATGTGGCGGAGCCACTGAATGACTCTGGGCAACTGTATATAATTCCCTTTAACGATGTTCTAACACCAGCCTAAGCCTGTACCATTGTGTTAGACATTACTGTGTTTTGTATATAGTGTTTGTATGTACGGGGCGTGGCCCCTTTAAGAGCACGGGAAAACGCGGGCAAACGCGATGACGTCACGTCGCAAACCACATGACTGTCCGGGCAGTCCTCGTGGAATCTCCATCTTGTTAAGACCTGTTTTCGTGGTTCTCCTGTATCAATCTCAACAAACTGTTTGAACTCGTTTAGTCTAACATTAAAGACCTGTTTGATTGATCTCCTGAGTCGACCTCAGTTATTGGTTAGGAATTCGTCAATTCCTACAACTTCCTGATTTATCACACCTTTGGTTCTTTTTTCAACCTTGGTGGTGTTCTGCGTTGTAGGTCTTAGTCCTTATCTTAGCTTTCTCAATATAAAAGCGTCTGGATGGATCACCATTTCACCAGAGTCTTTTCAGGTCCACTAAAAAGTGAGATATGGCAATGCAGTGCTCAAGGCTGAGAGTACTGCCTTTGTTTCTTATTTTATGTGTCAGCTGTGGCTCAGTGGGTAGCCCACTTGCCTCTGAGTCAGAAGGTTGTGGGTTCAAGTCCCACTCCAGGGACTTACATGCATAAAGCTAGGCTGACACTCCAGTGCAGTGCTGAGGGAGTGCTGCACTGTCAGAGGTGCCGTCTTTCAGATGAGACATTAAACCGAGGCCCTGTCTGTTCTCTCAGGTGGACGTAAAAGATCCCATGGCAATATTTCGAAGAAGAGTAGGGGAGTTATCCCCAGTGTCTTGGCTAATATTTCTCCCTCAACCAACATAACAAAAACAGATTATCTGGTCATTTTCACATTGCTGTTTGTGGGAGCTTGCTGTGTGCAAATTGGCTGCTGTGTTTCCTACATTACAACAGTGAGTTCATTTCAAAAGTAGCTGTAAAGCGCTTTCAGATGTCTGGTGGTTGTGAAAGGCGCTATATAAATGCAAGACTTTCTTTCTTTATGATCAAGGAAACATTACAGAAATAGTAGCAAAACAAGATTTAGAGACAGATTAAGATTTAGAGACAGATTGGCCTTGGTTCCCAGAACCCTCCACCAATCATTGCCTTCAATGCTCCTCTCCACTTTAGGCTGAGCATAGAAAGATCAAGGCTGATTCTGCAATCTCGCACTCCCAGTGAATAGCTATGCACACAAGGGGCTAGATCTTGACTTTGTGCAATAGTATAAAATAGATGATAGTGGGTCGGCAGCACTTCACGCAAAATAAAAATTGGGAGAGATATAAAACGGGCTGCTGATTCACTATCACCCATTTTACACTATTGCACAAAGTCAAGATCTATACCAAGGATCGTGATTTGGAAAATTGTAGTTGCAATGTTGTAGCCCTATCTCTGACCCACACTTCAGGCTGGGAGTGCAGAATACAGCCTATCACGTTTCAGGGCCCAGCCTTGGAAATGCTATGAAGATGATGACCTGCTCAGGAGATCAGCAAGAGAGTGTTTAATTTCTTTTAATACTTAAATTAGATACCCTCTGTCTTATATACTTCCCATGAACATTCAGAAAAAGGTAATTGGAGGGATCTAGGAGTATTCCTCTAAAATGACAAGACCCTAGAATTTTCATTCCCTCTTATGAGTTTTGTATGGAATTGAACTGTGTGTTACCAGATCTTATACCAATTAGGATTATTTCATTTGAATTACTTTTCCTTTGTCCATGCTTGAAACATTCTCTCCATACTAAACCCACATCCCCAAACCATTCAGTCATCAGTCCATGGTGTACTCAAACTGAACCACAAAGGAATAGAACAAACTATTAAACCTTCTCTATTACCTCTTTACTTCATTAGTGTTTTAACTTCTGGTACAAACATGATGTTGAATGAAGATCTGTGGGTTATAACTCACAGCTCACTTGTAGTGCTGACCATAACTCATTTATGATTTTATTTGAGTTATCAAATGAACCCATTCACAGTATATAACTCATATCTAACAGCTCCTCTCCTATATCTTTCACTTGCTATCATTATAGAACAGGTAAATACTATTTTGGTAAAGTCTTCTTTTAGCTGTTTACTTCAGTCTTGGATATTCTAGAAGTGTTCGCCAGTAGAAATTGCCAACTAGCCACTACAATGACATTGTTTTAGCCACATGCACTAATTTTAGTAGAAAACACCTACAGATAAGTGTACTTCATTTGTGTATATTTATTTAACAAACATCTACCACTATTCAGTATCCCAGGAAGTAAAGCACTCACAATGATCATAAAACACTCGCACACTCTGCTTTTCATCTTACCATTTTACCATCA
The DNA here is from genome assembly GCF_052327205.1 of Somniosus microcephalus. Taxonomy (NCBI): domain Eukaryota; kingdom Metazoa; phylum Chordata; class Chondrichthyes; order Squaliformes; family Somniosidae; genus Somniosus; species Somniosus microcephalus. Next base: position 191,938,765 of record NC_140992.1, on the reverse strand, counting down.
AACTCACAAAAAAGGTTAAAGCACATATGCATACGCCATATGAATATGAGTGTTGAGATCACATGCCCAATGGCAGCGTCTATTACTCCTTTTTTATTTGCTAATCGGAAATGCATTTAGCCACATCTGGATTCCCAATTAACCACATATGGCTAATGGCTAACATATTGAACATGAATTCATATAGAAGGTATTTCTAGGACTTGAGGCCCATTACATTCAGATTCTAAATAACTTGGCAGTTCCCAAATTATATTAGGCTGGTTAAAGTTCCTCATTAGTATGACCTTTCTGTTTGCACATACTTTGCTTATCTTTATATAAAAAGAAAGACTTGCATTTATATAGCGCCTTTCACAACCACCGGACGTCTCAAAGTGCTTTACAGCCAAATGAAGTACATTTGGAGTGGAGTCACTGTTGTAATGTGGGATACGCGGCAAAAAATTTGCGCACTGCAAGCTCCCACAAACAGCAATGTGATAATGACCAGATAATCTGTTTTAGTGATGTTGATTGAGGGATAAATATTGGCCAGGACACCGAGGATAACTCCCCTGCTCTTCTTCGAAATAGTGCCATAGGATCTTTTACGTCCACCTGAGAGAGCAGACGGGACCTCGATTTAACGTCTCATCCGAAAGACGGCACCTCCGACAGTGCAGCACTCCCTCAGCACTGCACTGGAGTGTCAGCCTAGATTTATGTACTCAAGTCCCTGGAGTGGGACTTGAACCCACAACCTTCTGACTTAACTTGCCCATTTTTATTTTGACCTGATGGTCTATAGAAAACGCCAAAATTACCTTTGCATCCTTCGCAGTACATACTATCTCACTGGAAAACCTATCCTGCAAGATGGATCTACTTCCTTTGCTTCCCAGGTGTACCTGACATATAGACCTACTCCAACTCCTTTCCTGTCTAGTCTGCCCATTCTGAACACTCTAAACCCTTGTTTGTTATACTCCTCCCCATCACTAGGGGTTTAACCCATCTTTCTGAGATCCCTATTACACCACAGTTCCCAATTGTCACACCAGCTTCATGTTCAGTCATCTTGTTGCAAATGCTTTTAGCATTCATAATTAAACACTTTAATAGGCTCTTCTCTTGTAGTAATTAGCGATCTCTCTTCTCTCCCTTCTTAATAACTGCTGAATGCATCATTCATGGTGACTGCTGACCCATCTCTGCTCTCTCTCCTTGTGATTACTGACCACCCTCCTCTGCTCTGTTCCCCTGATGCTGACTGCTGCAATTATTTTTTGCAAAATGGGAAATGGAAGTAGATAATGGAGAGGTTGGCATCTATTACATCTGTCCCCAGCTGATACAAACCATTTGAGAATTCACCATTCTACTGTAATCAACTGGAATAGCTGTAAAAAGGCACCAAATAAAAAGTATGAGTTTTTCTAATATACACATTTTGCTAATTTTTTTTTACAGAGAAAAATCTCAGTTCAGTCGTTACAAGTTCTCAGATTTGTGGGGGAAAGCAAGCAAGTTGACTTAATTAACTTTTTTTGATGCAGCATTCTCGTGCTCCTCAATATTGTGGTTGTAGACAGTTATGTGTGGGTTTTCAATCCATGCTTCATTATTTTGGCAAGGAATAATGGCCAAGTGCCAGTCTTTCAATAAGTTAGTGTGAGAAGGATTTGATCTCTTTGATGAGCTGTATTTGGAGTTGGGGTGGGGTGGGGGTGGTGGGGTTGTTGAAGGTTGTGAATGATCTCAGAATTTGGCTGAGATTTCCTGGGGACTAAAATTTTAATCTGCAACAATAATAAATTCTGAGCTAGTTGTAGACCATAGGGAAAAAATAATCCAACAGGCACCAACCCCTCCACAAGGAGCACAGCTGGCTGTCTCCACGGCACAGTAAATGTAATGGATCTCAGAAATTTTGTGAAAGGAATAAAAAATTATTTATGCAAAATAACATCAAAAGAAAACAAATAAATACTTATTTGAAAAAGTCCAGACTTCAGATACTGCCAATAAATCTTATTTCCAACATCCCTGATGTTTGAAAATGTTTCTGCTCTGAAGACCAGAATAGATTTGTTGATGCCTAATACTTTACTCTCCAGATTTAAATTCACCCAGAAAGCCCTTGTTTTACATTTACCACTTTAAAATGAATTTCTTAAAGTATTTTTACCAAGCAAATCCATTATATTACTCCCTCAAATTCCAGTGAGTTTGCTATTTTAATTAAGATATTTTAATGGTCCTTCTGGACCAAGGTTTTCTGGGGGAACTATTAGTGATACAGGTGGGGAGATGTGACAACAAATAAATTCTGACGCTGGACTATATAAAGTGGTGCGGTTCATCCCAGTAGAGTGGCAGAGTAGGTTCCTGGATGTTTTGAGGATGTGATTACCTTAGCCTTCAATTTGCAGTAGTCTTTACAGATGTGTAAGTTTTCCTGTCATTTCAACTTTTCCCCCACATGTAGGTGATCTACAGGAAAGTAGCTCACATTTGTAGCTCTGACCCCAGGATTGCTGTCTCCGTTAAGAGCTACTTGCACCAAAATGTGGGCTCAATCCAAATAGAAAACAGGCTGTGAAATATGGGCAAAGACCCTGTCAGGAGCAGTCATTGTTTCTCAAGTGCTACAATGGCAGATAATGAATCTGAGTGTTTTCAGCTCAAAGAGATAATCAGACCTACACGTCAAAGTTGCCAACCTTGCTGAAGGATCTTCTCCCTCTCAAAGTATGTTGGTTGGCAACCGCTGTTGTGCCCAAATGACCCATTTTCTCCTCCCTTCCCCTCCCACACACTTGGTAGTTCTCAGTTGAGATCAGATTTGTTTTTTCTGCAATGCTGCTTTAATGTTATTTTGCTCTTTCCAGGATATTATGATTTGACTCTGAAATTTTTTTTGTGGAGGTTTGCAGATATGATCTGTGATCTGTGACTGCACAGTGAACATGAGAGAAACAGGCAGACCTGAACTATGGCATCAGCAGCTGGACTTAGTTTTGTGAGACATGATTGACACTGATCATGACGGTATTGGTGGAGACACTGCTGTAAGGCTCACGGTTGGCACTGCTATTGTGTTGATCATAATGAGCATCTTTAGAGATGATAGTAGGGCTCATTTGTGATCAATTCACCAGCCTAACTTGACAAACTGATTTTTATTGCTAGTTGTGTTACAAATACATACATAACTGAATAATTGGATGGCGCTCTCTTGGTCTTTGTTTATGTTTCAGTCCTGGCTTCAGTCGTATGGATACATCCCCCAAGGTGGCTTACGAATGTCCACGATGAGATCAGCGCAGACACTCTCCAATGCCATCGCTAACATGCAGAGGTTCTATGGAATTCAAGTAACTGGGGAACTTGATGAAAACACAAAAGTGTAAGAGCTTGTTTAAAAATGATTCAGTCTCAGAGCAGTCTCCACACAACACTCAGATGCCCACCAGCCTCAACAAAACATGACAGCACAAGAGATTTGATCAGTGATAAAGATTTGACGAGTACCTCAGCACAGCACCCTCACCATACTATGCTTTCACTGTATGGCACGCTTGGCATTCTCCAGCACCACATAACATCAGTAAGATAAGAACATAAGAAAGAATGGCATAAGAAAATGCCATTTGACCCTTCAAGCCAACCCTTTCAACAGGCTATGTCCAATTTACCCTAACATGGACTCTACACCACCCATTCAATCTCCTCAAAAAAAATTCTGGATAAATACTTCCTAATCCTCAAAGTCAATCAAGCAACATTTCAGGGCACAAAATTCCTGGGACTGGAGAGATTATGTCACAGTTACATAGGAGCAGAAGGGAGGGCAGAATGTGGGCCTGATCCCGGAACTGCCTGGGTTCTGCCCCTTCTGGACCAGACCTTTAAATCCTACTCTGGGATCAGGCCGTGGGCAGATCTTACACATGTCTCCCTATGTCAAGAGGATAGATTGTATGGAGGACTTCCTAGGAAATTCCTCCCTTTATGCCCTTGAAATGTCTCAGTGGAACTGCAGCCAGTTGAAACCTCGCATGAGACCCTTTGAGGCCTTCTAAAAGCCCAAAACTTTCACTAGTATAAGTCAATTGATCCCAGAGATGATCAATTACTTTCTCTAGTTGGAGTTGCTCCATTGGGAGCTGAGGAGTTTAAAAAAAACAAAAAACGCAGGGAATTTTGCCTTGGAAGGACAGATCAGCTTGTGCTGGGGCAGCCGTTGTTGATGCATCCTGGAATTTAGAACTGGAGCTGTGGGCGGGGGTCCTGCAACACTGCACTTACGGTGAGTGAACCGAACCCAAGGAATTTTCCAGGCCCAAATGTTCATCTACTTTCATGTTTCCACTATTCAAACCTAGTCTTCTGTTTTACGGGCAACATTGCATCCAGTTGCCCCATCATCACAGGAACACTGTGTCCCACTAAGTATTTGATCATCGCAGTCTATAGCTTTCCCTATAACTTCCAGTCCCATTATCTAACAGATATTTTTCCAGCTTTGTTTTAAATTAATTAATTGTCATAGCCTCAATTTCCTGTTGTATATATCCACTATACTGTGGGGGGAAAAGTTTCTTCCAATCTTACTTAAACTTTGGTCATTTTAAACTTGTGTCCTCTATTTCTGTCCTTACAGCCCAAGTCAAATAGCCTGTTTATACCTCCATTATTCCTGCCTCTCAGCAGTTTAACAACTTAGATTGTACCCCCCTCAATGTTTTCTCAGTGATAAAGTTAGAGCCTTATGTCCTGGAATCATCCTTGCCACTCTTTAGACCCTCTCCAATGCATCAATGACCTTTTGAAGCAGGATTCACTGAGTGTTTACCATCCTCGCTGTATTCAGCATTTTCTGCCCCTTCTGAACACTAGTATGACAAAATCAATGTCCTCTGCCTTTGCTACCTTACTGTAGGATATTGCTGCTGTTATTATCAGATTGGGTGTTATAGTTCTCTTATTGAAGATGTTCCCTGATCCGACAGTGACTAAATGAGATGAAGTGGGATGAGATTGCTGAACAGCCTTATAGCTATTTTGCTCAGATTGTATGGGCTACATTTACTGCAGACAAACCATGGTGGATGGGGACTGTTGCCATGATACAATGTGTTGCTGTGGTAACACAGAGCACTCATCTGAAATGTCATCACAAAGACCTAATTGCTACACAGGCAAAGACAGATTGGGAGGTGCTTCTGGACATTGTTTTGGTGATTGAAACACAAACTAACTTTGGTAGAATTCTTGACATCTTCCAGTACTCCTGTTCCCCAAGCATGCTCTGAATTAATTTGGTTGCTAACCTTTACTTGCTGTGCATCGACATGTCACAAGTGTTTTGTCAGAACAATTTAGTGTTGAAATGTCTGCTTTGACCTTGTATATTTAGCATGAAAGACTGCTGACAGTGCAATTATTTGTTGCAATATTGTGAGTAATGGAGACCTTGCTGATCCTTATTCTGTTCCTATCAGTGGTTTAGTCTACATCTAGTTAGTTTTTATTTTAAACTTTACATTTTAGGTGAATTTATGAGCTGATCAAGACAAGAAATGTTAACACTGAGGAATGAGACACTATCCAATATCATGTATCCAACATTAGCATCAAGCACTCCCAGGTCAAAGCATAACAAGGCTTGGATGCAGTGTAAAGTGCTTTCTGTTCCCAGCCTCGGAAGATCACCCCTACTGAACCAGTGTGGGTTTTTTCTTTTCCTCTGATAAATGTCGTTATGCCCTGTTTGAGTGTGATTGCCAATTCATGTTGAATTTGAGGAAGTTTTGTGCTGTGTCAACAGCACTCACACGCACTAGAAACTGCCTGGATTCAGTTCGCAGAGGACATTTGCCACCAGCAGACAGAGGATACTTTCATCTCATCAGTCCAGCTCATACAAAACCAGGCCCTTGAGATGCAAGGATAGTGTGCTAACCACTATATCACCCTGTTCCCTCAGTCAATAATTTAAACGTTTCTTTTGAGAGGAGCCAGCCTACTCTGTGCAGGTTGTGGGATAAATTTTCCAACAAAATCATGCACTACCATTGCAAAAAAATTAGGTATGCCAGGCAGGAATGCTTATCACCGCATCCCCACTTCTGTTAGCACTGACATGGATTTTCCTCCACTTACCCCACCGCAGGGATCTTGGCTGCCCAATTCTTGCCTGCTTCACCATATTTAGATGCCAGTGGGAGGACGGGCCCTGGGGCATCAGCAGCCAGCCTGCTCTGCAGAATATTGGAGGGAGAGAGCTTAGTATTGCAATTATCTTCTTCTATTCAGGTCCCCTTAACTCTTGCCAAAGGTCCCTTGGTGCATGGACAATCTGCCTTGAAAGTGAAAAAAGATTTCTCGGGGCTCTTCTGCTCCCTTTAAGGCCCCTCCTCCTCCTAGTGCTGCAGCAGGTCTCCCGTGCAGTATCACCAACTTTTGCACCCATGCAACTGCAGGCTCCCTCTTTGTGGTAGGTATCTGCCAGAACACCACTCTGCATGCTTTATGAGCCCCAACCCAGACAAATGGGTCAGGTCATCGGCAGGACATCGCTTCCCGACCTTCTCCAGTGGTGAATCCAGTCCATCGGAGGTCTCAGCGGTGAATCCAGCCCAGTGGGAAATCCAATCTGCTGTGTTTAAGCACCAACTGGCAGAAGATCCAGTTGCTGTCAGTTTTTCTAGAAAGCTTTAATCTTATCAGTGTGAGTAAACCCAGACCAGTCTCTGCAGTGAGGAAAGGAAGAAATGTTCAGGGTGACCTGAGCAAACAAGCAGCATCTTGAATAGTGAGAGCAGGATGGAGGTTTCACTTCAGCTTTTTGCTTGTTAACCTCTGCCAGGTGGATGAAGAAACCCCGCTGTGGTGTTCCTGACAATTTTGGTACAGAAATCAAGACAAATCTGCGTCGTAAGCGGTATGCCCTCACAGGACAAAAGTGGAATCGGGAACGTATCACATACAGGTAAGGAACTCAGACCAAACTTTTAAACCTCATTCAAATGTTATAATCCTCTGTATCCTTGTATATTGCTGTCTCTCTTATGTATGTGTGTGTGTGTGTGTGTGTGTGTGCTCACCCTTTCCCTGTCTAAAATCTTGTGTGCTTTCTCTGAATAGGAAGCATCGCAGTATAAAGTTTGACGAATGAGTACAATAACCATCTCCAAAATTTATGCTAAGATCTGAGGTCCTTGATTAATGCCGTTACTATAACTTCTTGCAGCATCCAGAACTATACACCCAAAGTGGGGGAATACAGGTCACTCCAGGCCATCCGTAAGGCTTTTGCAGTCTGGCAGAAAGCTACACCGTTAATCTTTGAGGAGATTCCTTATTACGATATTCGATATGGCCGCAGGAAGAACGCAGACATCATGGTCTTCTTTGCCTCGGGTTTCCATGGAGACAGTTCCCCATTTGATGGCGAAGGTGGCTTCCTGGCTCATGCCTACTTCCCTGGCCCTGGAATGGGTGGAGACACGCATTTTGATTTAGATGAGCCATGGACACTGGAAAACATTGACCTTCAGGGTAAGAATTTTTTTTGTTTCTCTCTGGGATGTGAAAGAAAAGAGTGAGCAGTAAACCTGCTCGGGTTTATATCATCCTTTCTTCCCTCAGCCTCTGCACTGAGCGACTCCTTATCCTTGGTGATTGCAATCGCTATTTTAGCTCTCCTCGCCCTCGCTCCTCTGAATTAACACCCCTCTTGTCCTCCCTAAATCTCTCCTTCCGTATAAACTCTCCTACCCGTATTCATGGCCAGGTCATCGACCTTGCAATCTCCCACAGCCGCTCTGCTCCCATGATCTCGATCACTGACAAGGCCATCTCCAACCACTTCATTGTATCCCTTACCACCCTCTACTCATTTACAACCTGTGGTTGCCAACTCTGGTTTGACGTACTGCCACGAGATGTATGGGTCCACTTGGTAAATTAAAAAAAAATCAGCCCCCATTCTAGGAGGGCAGGATCCACTTACTCTGGCAGGGTCAGTGCTGGAGAGCATTGGCAGCTACAATCCCGGTATAACTGCTGGGATCGTTGCTCGTAGAAACATGGAAGATAGGAGCAGGAGTAGGCCATTCGGCCCCTCGAGCCTGCTCCACCATTTAATGAGATCATGGTTGATCATCCAAATTCAGTACCCTGTCCGCTTTCTCCCCATATCCCTTGCTCACTTTAGCCTTAAGAAATATATCTAACTCCTTCTTGAATATATTTAATGAATTGGCCTCAACGGCCTTCTGTGGTAGAGAATTCCACAGGTTCACCACACTCTGGGTGAAGAAATTCCTCCTCATCTCAGTCCTAAATGGCTTACCCCTTATCCTTAGACTGTGACCTCTGGTTCTGGACTCCCCCGCCATCGGGAACATCCTTCCTGCATCTAGTCTGTCTAGTCCTGTTAGAATTTTATAAGTTTCAATGTGATCCCCTCTCATTCTTTTAAACTCTAGCGAATACAAGCCCAGTCGACCCAATCTCTCTTCATACGTCATTCCTGCCATCCCAGGTATCAGTCTGGTGAATCTTTGCTGCACTCCCTCCATGGCAAGAACATCCTTCCTCAGATAAGGCGACCAAAACTGCACACAATACTCAAGGTGTGGTCTCACCAAGGCCCTGCACAACTGCAGCAAGACATCCTTGTTCCTGTACTCGAATCCTCTCGCTACGAAGGCCAACATACCATTTACCTTCTTAACTGCCTGCTGCACCTGCATGCTTACCTTCAGCGACTAGTGCACAAGGACACCCAGGTCTCGTTGCACTTCCCCTTTTCCCAATCTATTGCCGTTCAGATAATAATCTGCCTTCCTGTTTTTGCCACCAAAGTGGATAACCTCGCATTTATCCACATTATACTGCATCTGCCATGCATCTGCCCAATCACCCAACCTGTCCAAATCATACTGGAGTTTCTCTGCATCCTCCTCACAGCACACATGCCCACCCAGCTTTGTGTCGTCTGCAAACTTGGAGATATTACATCTAGTTCCCTCGTCTAGATCATTAATATATATTGTGAATAACTGGGGTCCTAGCACCGATACCTGCGGTACCCCACTAATCACTGCCTGCCACTCGGAAAAAGACCCGTTTATTCCAACTTTTTGCTTCCTGTCTGCCAACCAGTTCTCTATCCAAGACAGTACTTTACCCCCAATCCCATGTGCTTTAACTTTGCATGCTAATCTCTTATGTGGGACATTATCGAAAGCCTTCTGAAAGTCCAAATACACCACATCCACTGGTTTTCCCTTATCTATTCTACCAGTTACATCCTCAAAAAGTTCCAGTAGATTAGTCAAGCATTATTTACCTTTTGTAAATCCATGTTGACTTTGTCCGATCCTGTCACTGTTTTCCAAGTGCTCTGCTATTACATCTTTTATAATGGACTCTAGCATTTTCCCCACTACCGATGTCAGGTTTCCCGATCTATAATTCCCCGTTTTCTCTCTACCACCTTTTTTAAATAGTGGGGTTACATTAGCTACCCTCCAATTCCCCTGATTCTGACTGCAAGGGACCTACACTTGACTTCACTAATCTTTTTCTCTTCACATATCTATAGAAGCTTTTACAGTCAGTTTTTATGTTCCCTGCAAGCTTACTCTCATGCTCTATTTTACCCCTCTTAATTAATCCCTTTGTCCTCCTTTGCTGAATCTTAAACTGCTCCCAGTCCTCAGGTTTGCTGCTTTTTCTGGCCAATTTATATGTCCTCTCCTTGGATATTATGCTATCCCTAATTTCCCTTGTTAGCCACGGTTGAGTCACCTTTTTTGTTTTATTTTTATGCCAAACAGGGATGAACAAATTCTGTAGTTCATCCATGCAATTTTTAAATGTTTGCCACTGCCTATCCACCGTCAACCCTTTAAGTAACATTCCCCAATCCATCCTAGCCAACTCGTGCCTCATACCATCGTAGTTTCCTTTATTTAAATTTAGGACCCTTGTCTCTGAGTCAAATACTTCACTCTCCATCTTAATGAAGAATTCTATCATATTATGATCGCTCTGCCCCAAGGGGCCTCGCACAAGAAGATTGCTAATTAATTCTTTCTCATTACATAATACCCAGTCCAAGATGGCCTGATCTCTAGTTGGTTCCTCGACATATTGGTCCAGGAAACCATCCCGTATACACTCTAGGAATTCCTCCTCCACAGTATTGTTACTAATTTGGTTAGCCCAATCTATATGTAGATTAAAGTCACCCATGATAACTGCTGTGCCCTTATTGCATGCATCTCTAATTTCCCGTTTAATGCCATCTCCAACCTCAGCATTACTGTTTGGGGGTCTGTATGCAACTCCCACTAACGTTTTCTGCCCCATGGTATTTCTTAGCTCTACCCATACAGATTCCACATCATCAGAGCTAATATCCTTCCTTACTATTGTGTTAATCTCCAGCAATGCTACCACACCTCCTTTTCCTTTTTGCCTGTCTTTTCTTGTGCACATTAAGGGCTTTGATATCCGACTTAAAGACACTTTAATTATTCTAGTGAATAGCCCATGCCTGAAAATGTACAGGTTTCGCAGGTAGTTCAGGAGCATCTGCTCAAATGTCTCCCAGTGCAGCTGAGAATAGGAATTCACCATGTGGAGGATCATGGGTCCAAACCCACATCTCATCTCCCCATAGCAGAGCAAACTTGACTCCCAAAATGCGCCACCTCCATTGCTTGTGACAGGATTGGAGACACCTAATTTTAAAATACTGGAGCTCTAGCAGAAAGATGATATTTTATTTTTATGTCTTTTAGCTTGCCTTTCGCTGTGGCTTGCTGAGGTGACATGTTCATCCTTGAGAGTAAATACAACTAAATCATAAGTAAATTTGCATGTTCTGTGTTAATTGATGAAGCATTAACATCCATTTTTGCATTAGAAATATATATCAATATATATATAGAAGATAAATTACCTTAACACAAAATGAGCCCATGCACTAGCTCTAACAGACAGAGAAATGAAATCTTGTGTTGCCAGACATTAACTTAATATGCAACCACTTTCATTCAGATGACAGTCACTGTCTGCTTTGATCTCATTCCTTCAAAGGAGAGTGATTTTATCAGAGAGCATTGTACAGTACGTGCAGAATTGATCTGATTCATTTTAAGAAGTTCATGAGTGAGAGATAAATTAATTATCTTTGACAAATGGCTACTTCTTGAGTGTATATAATGTTGCCCCAATTCTCCTGCTGCAGACTGGCAATTTTCTGAATTATCAGTCCTATGTTTATTTTGTTGCACATTTATAGGAGGCCAGTAATATCAGTGCATTGCTCTAACTGTGCCTTTGAAGTACAAATTATGCTGATCCCAATGCAACCATTGGTACTGTGCTGCTTGGTATAACACCATGTTATTCTTTGGTTTCCCCAGTGTCTTCTATTCTTCAGCCTGACATGTATCTGACATGAAGTGAAAGGCTTATTTTACTCTGGTTTTAGGAATTACTATAGTAGGTTACCGTTTAACTAGTTTTGGTTACGATCTATTGTTTTGGTCCAAAGGGAATGACCTGTTCCTGGTGGCAGTACATGAGCTGGGACACGCTCTGGGCCTAGAACATTCCAACAATCCAAACGCCATCATGGCACCCTTTTACCAGTGGATGGATACAGAGAAGTTTGAGCTTCCGGAAGATGACCTAAGGGGGGTCCAGCAGATTTATGGTGAGCCAGCTTGAGGGATATCACTTTATTTATTCTGTATATTTATATTTTGAAGGGAGGTTCATTTGTAATTCCAAGCTCTGTTCATGTACTGTTTCCATGGGAGATACAAATAACCCTAATGTCCAATTGTAATATATTGTAGGCCAACAGGAGTTGTTGCAGACATAGGACACATTCCTAATTCAGTAGACAGCAAGGACGAATACAGGGCATAAAACTAGAAACAGTTCTAGTTTGTGCTTGGTTTATGCTTTCATTGAGATATGACATTGAATGACATTTGATTCAGTCAGAGGTGCCACTCACTTTCCTGAAAGATTGCCTCATGCTGGAGTGTGGTTCCATGGTTGCTGACAGCCTCATGGATTCTTCCAAATGACTGCTCTCCATATGTGGTGGTCATCAGTGCCATCCCTGACCCTCTCCTGACATTTATACCATGGAATTTTCCACCAGGAACCTATGGCTAGCAATCAGAAGCAGGCACCTTGGTTATTTTCTATTTTTTTCCCTCTTCCAGCTTGGAAGCACAGAGGCCAATTGTAGTGCTCTCAGCAGAGAGCAGTGATTGAACCTGGGACTTTGCTGGTCTTCATGGCTGAGTACCACAGCATAATATCTATTTAACCATTGAGCCATCAAGTGACCCCCATGAGATCTGGTACAAATAATAGATCAAAAGCAAAGTACTGCAGATGCTGGAAATCTGAACTAAAAACAGAAAATGCTGGAAACACTCAGCAGGCCAGGCAGCATCTGTGGAGAGAGAAACAGAGTTATTGTTTCAGGTCGATTACCTTTCATACAAATAATAGACATATGCCTCACCCCCAGTGTGTGAGTTTGAGTACTCCCTCAGGGTAAGTGTCCCTCCCTCCCTCCCTTCTTCCCTCCGAGTGTGTAATGTGCTGACTGCTGCTTTTTTCTGATTGTTCCTGGCTTTGTCTCTAGGTCCACCAGACAGCAAACCCAAACCCACAAATTCACTGCCAACTGTGACACCACGGAGACCAAAGAAACCAGAACATGTGCCCCCCAAAACACCTACCGAGAGAAAACCAGCTCCCAGGGACCCTGATCCAGACAATCCCAGGACTACAGATGGACCCACCCAATATGGTCCTAAGATATGTGATGGCAATTTCGATTGTATGGCTATGTTGCGGGGAGAAATGTTTGTGTTTAAGGTAAAGATGGATTGCAAGTTGAGTTACTGGGTTCTGTTATTTAATTATCAGTCAAGTATGCCTCAGTAGGTCGGTGTAGCAATATTGTGAAGAACTTAAGTTTAAACGTGTGGTAGAGAATGTCAAGTAACCTGAAGCCTTCTTAGCAATGGAGAGTTTGACACTACCCTTATTGCAGTAGGTAGCAGCAAAATCATGAATTGTGTTCCACAGGATCTGTCTGTCACTGTTTCCTATAAGTGACGCGAAGACAGAGCGGAGTAATTATTTACAAAGCTTTTTTCCTTAACAATGCACCAGAGAGGCGGTAACTGCAGCAGCAGCAGGGATGGGGGTTGCGTTTTTCTACCCAAACCCACTGTGCCCTGTAATAGCACCAGCAACTGGAACAGCAATAAGGGCATTGCCAGCCAGCTCTGTGCCCACAACGCCTTGCAACAATAACAGTGATCCAGCAGTATGGATATTACTAACCCAAAGTGTACTGATCCGTAGGATTACAGTAATACCATCGCACACTGATCTATTGTAGTACATAAACTGCACTATAACTTTTAGGCTTGTTTGTTCCTTACAACCAGGGATAGTTTTGATAATCAGACTAGATCAAAAAGAACAATCTAAAAATTATATATTGATGAGAGATTTTGAGCTTGTGCAGATCCAAAATTCTCTGTGTCTGTGTGTTCTGAACTTGATCTCCTGTCCAAATAGGGACTCTGGTTCTGGAGGGTTCGAAATAACCGAGTACTGGACAACTACCCAATGCCTATTGGCCATTTCTGGAGAGGACTGCCAGCCAATATTGATGCAGCATATGAACGGCATGATGGAAAGTTTGTGTTTTTTAAAGGTAAGGGCAGGATCCGCTTATCAATTCAGATGGACTATTTCTGCTGGGGTAGGAGGAATCCTCTGGCCGACACATTAGGTGTATAATTCTATGTGGGATCACCATCGCTTGAAGTGCAGACTAATATCCTATTTATATTAGGAGGTTACTGCTTCCAGTTGTGCAGCCATCAGTGTTGAACCAGTGTAAGTACAAGGTGCTGTTATTGTTGGAGGTGGTGCACCCCATAAAAGCAGGTGGTTTTGTTGCACCTCCAATGATGGTACTAGTTTAGTCTCCAGCGTAAACAACAAGTGATGGAACATCAGCCACAGAAGTGGCCAAAAATCTTCACCAGCTGAGTAACTGAAGCACTCTTGCCCACCTCCGTATTGACAATGATTTTGCTACAACAGTCTGTACTAACTTCCATCTACCATTGAAGGAGGTACTGGTACTAAAGGGCACAACAGCAACAACAGATGGGCGGGGAGTGCACTCTGCCCACCGACCCCCGTTTTGCAACAAATTTTTTAATCGGCCCCGGTGTTTATTCCTCTGAATAGAGTGTGGCAGGAAGGGTTTATTACTCTGCAGATCTGACAGGCTGGGTTTACTTCTGTGGTGGTGTGGTAGCAAGTGTTTAATACTTCAGAGTTATGTCAGTGTAGATTTATTACTCGGGAGATGTTGGCACAGGTTGATGACTGTGGCAGGGTAGGTTTATTGCTTTTGAGGTATATCAGGCTGGATTTATTGCTCTGGAGGTGTTGCAAAGTGATTTTATTTCTCTGGAGGTATGGCAGTATGGTTTTGATAATCTGTAGGTGTGACAGCATTTATTTATTCCTCAAGCTGTGGCGGTTTAGGGTTATTTCAAGGTGTGACAGGGTGGTTTGAATTCTGGAAATGAGAAAGGGTGATATTGATACTCAAAAGTGTGGCAGGGTGGGTTAATTACTTTGGAAGTGTGGCAGTGTTGTATTGATGCTCTGGGTGTGTAGAGGGATGTGTTTATATCTGGAAGTGTGGCAGGCTGCGCTTCTTAGCTTAGCGGTATGGCAGGGTTTGTTTATTGTTCTGGAGGTGCATTAAGGTAGCTTCATTACTCTGGATTTGTGACAGTGTGAGTGTGATACTTTGGAAGTATAACGTGATGGGCTTATTACTCTGAAGGAGTTTCAGATGAGCTTATTACTCTGGAAATGCAGCATTGAAGGTTTATTGCTCTGGTGGTGTGACAGAGTGGGTTTGTTACGCTGGAGCTGCAGCAGGGTGGTCTTGATCACTGATACGTCTATATCCCACCACTTTCTTGTCTCCCTCACCACCCACATTCCCTGCCCTTAATTGCACTTCTTTTAGCATTCATCCATGAAGAAACTTGCCCCTAAGTCTCTCACAAATGCACTTTCAAACTACCAACTGCCTTGCCTTTGGCCCTCCATTTGTCAGGGTGGGGAATGTTAACCCCCTCCACCCACCGCCCCCCCCCCAAGAACGAGTGTGTTCGGAGCGGGTGGTGGGGTAAAAATTAGACTTTTAAAGCGGGAGCACAACCCGGCTCCAACGTGCCCACTTCCAGGTTTAACGGAGCCCGTTTGAATGCTGGTGAGAAACCTACTCGCTGAAGTCAGGATTTCCTAATTGGATGCAGGCGGGTACTTATTGGCGCAATTAACGTCCTTAGGAGATATTAATGAGGTATTTTAAAATTGTTTTTAACTTGGCTCCAAATTTTTCTTGAGCAGGATGGGTTTCCCGGGGCTCTGGAAACAGGCAAGGGAAATGTAATGTATATACCTTTAAGGGGGGAACTATCTTTTACAGCTCATGTATACTGCAGTACCGGCAGTGACCACACCTGTATATAGCCCTGAGTAGTAATCTGTACAGATCAGTTCCAGTGTGAGCCACGTTGAGTAAACACCTGTTGTACCGTTCTCCTGCAGTCTGTGTCTTATTATACACAGACACAACATTGGCGACAAGGCAAGTTCGAACCTACCTGCAACTCTGCATCACCTCCCGGGGATTCGTTCCTGAAGATCAGTGGATTGGAGGTCAAGGCCAGAGACTCGGGCGTCGACCACGGGCAACCGCCCAGTCATCCAGCAGAGACTCGAGAATTGCGGGGGAGGCTGTCGAGAGCCAGGTTTGGCTTTCCAGTCGAGGTGGTCCAGCGAAACGGGCTGGCAACAGGTAGTGCGCAGACCCTTCCCGGACAACGGCGGGCTAGAGCCTGACCAAGTGGCACAGCAAAGGGCCGAGCAGCCGTCGACGGGGGAGAGAGAGAGAGGGCAGAGCGCAGAGGGTGCAGCCGGTGTTCAGGGGCCGAGCAGCGTCGAAGAGAGGGAGAAAGAGACGCGCAGAAACCCGCGAGGCGCCGCCATTGCCACGAGGACCGCCGAGAGCGGCATTGGCAGCAGCGCAGGAGAAGCACGCGAAACCTACAGGGCGCCGCCATTGCCACGAGAACCGCCGGGAGCAGCGTTGGCAGCAGCGGGGGAGGAAGGAAAGCGCGGGAGACGCCATTTTAAGCCATTGGGAGACGCCATTTTAAACCACACCCAAAATGCCGAAGAGTGGAAGTATCACCGCATTTGACAATGAAGTCGAAGATTGGACTACATATGTCGAACGAATAGAGGTGTACTGCAAGGCAAATGAGGTGTCAGATGACAAGAAAGCATCGGTATTGTTAAATTTAATGGGTGCAAAGACGTATGGTTTATTACGAAATCTAGTAACCCCAACGAAGCCAATGGAAAAGAGTTTTGAAGACATAGTAACGATACTACAGGAACATTTAAACCCCACACCGCTGCTGATGGCAGAAAGATTCAAGTTTCACAAACGGAACCAGCATAAGGATGAAAGCAATGCTGATTATTTAACAGAACTGCGCAAACTATCGAAACACTGCCAGTTTGGAGCGGGACTGGCAGATACCTTAAGGGACAAGTTTGTGTGTGGGCTTCAAAGTGAAGGAACCCAGAAACGGCTTTTATCTGAAAAGGACCTTACGCTGGAAAAGGCTTTCAGCATTGCGGTATCATATGAAGCAGCAGCACGGGGCGCTGCAGAGATACAACAGAGACCGCAAGAATATGGCACAAATGAAATGTCATATGGAACAGAGAAGTGCTATCGCTGCGGCAGAACAACACACGACCAGAATGATTGCTGGTTCAAAGACAAAGTGTGCAGACAGTGTGGAAAAGTAGGACACATAGCACGAGTCTGCAGGTCAGGAAAGAAAACCAGCATTAAGAAACCTACCAAAGAAAAGTACAAGAAGGTACATAAGATGACGGAGAATAGTTCAGACGAACAAAAGAGTGATAACGACTCCGAAAGCAGGGAACTGAGTTGTCTGAAACTATATAATGTGATCACAACGGAGGATCACCGAACCATTTGGGTCACTCTCAAGATAGCAGGAGTCCAGGTAAAGATGGAACTGGACACAGGATCAGCCCTAACAGTCATAAACCGACGGGACTACGAGCGGCTATTCTCACACATACCCTTGAGAGACACAAAAATTATTTTGAAGACGTACACGGGGCAAAAAGTCTACCCCAAAGGAAAAATAAGGGTGACCGTTATATATAACGGTAAGGAAACACCAAAACTAGACCTGTATGTATTGCAAGATGGAGGACCACCATTACTGGGACGTGAATGGATCCGGAAAATACAACTGGATTGGCATTCCATACAGGCACTGACTGTGGCTGACAAAAAGGATGATGATGTCACACCTGGGCGACTGTCAAAGATCCTAACTGACATGAAAGAAGTGTTCCAGCAAGGACTCGGAACACTAAAAGGCATGACAGCGACGATTAAAATTGAAGAAAACGCAAGCCCAAAATTTTTTTAAGGCCGACCGGTACCTTATGCGATCCGCCCAGCTGTCGAAGCAGAGCTGGAGAGTCTGGAACGTTCAGGTGTACTGTCCAAGGTAGACTGGAGCGATTGGGCTACACCCATCGTCCCTGTGATAAAAAAGTCATTGAGCAGCACGCCTGGGGAACCAAGGAAGGTTCGCATCTGTGGGGACTTTAAGGTAACAGTGAACCCGGTCCTTCACACCGTACAATATCCACTTCCGCGGATTGAAGATATTTTCGCCTCGCTATCTGGAGGGAAACGCTTCACTAAGATTGATCTGGCCCAGGCGTATCTGCAAATGGAGGTAGAAGAAGCATCAAAAAAATACCTCACAATCAACACCCATAAAGGTCTCTACCAATACAACCGGCTGGTATTCGGGGTAGCATCAGCTCCGGCTATTTGGCAGAGGGCAATGGAACAAGTCCTGCAAGGGATCCCAGGGACCCAGTGTTATTTGGACGACATCCTGGTCACGGGCGAAAATGACAGTGATCACCTTGCCAACCTGGAGCAGGTGCTCACTAGATTGCAGGAATATGGGCTCCGAGCTAACCGCCCCAAATGCGAGTTTTTTAGAAAACAGATCTCGTATTGTGGCCACGTTATCGATAAAGAGGGGTTACATAAGTCCCCAGAGAAGATTGAGGCAGTAGACAAGGCTCCAGCACCGGAAAATGTGTCACAACTGAGGTCGTTCCTCGGGCTGGTAAACTACTACCATAAGTTCTTGCCAAATTTGTCTACAATACTACACCCACTGAACACCCTACTGCAAACTGGGGTGCCATGGAAGTGGAGTGACGACTGTAGATGAGCTTTCCAGAAGAGCAAAACACTAATCACATCGAAAGAGGTATTGGCCCATTACAACCCAGCATTACCAATTCGGTTGGCATGTGATGCGTCACCCTACGGCATTGGAGCAGTGCTGTCGCACAAATTCTCGGACGGCTCAGAGAGGCCAATAGCCTTTGCGTCACGATCACTAACCTCAGCCGAGTGTAACTACGCCCAGATTGACAGGGAGGCCCTCAGCCTAGTGTGGGGAGTGAAAAAGTTCAATCACTATCTGCACGGACAGACTGATCACCAGCCTCTTGTCTCCATTTTTAATCCGAAGAAGGGCGTTCCGGTGATGACTGCGCAACGACTACAAAGATGGTCACTTTTTCTAGGGGCGCACCACTATGAGATTGAATATAAGGGCACGAAACAGCATGGAAATGCTGATGGGCTATCACGCCTGCCAGTGCCTACTGCGGAGGAAGCACCAGCAGTGGATCCTGTCGAAATATTCCATTCGACTATAGTTGAATACATACCGGTAACTAACGCTTGTATCGAAAAGGAAACCCGGAATGACCCGACACTGTCTCGGGTATATGATTTGACGGTGAAGGGATGGCCAGCACATGGCGACTCACTGTTGCCAGCATTCTCGACAAGGAGAGAACAGCTGTCAGTGTGCCGGGGGACCTTGATGTGTGGATCCCGAGTGGTAATTCCACCCAAGTTAAGGGATAGAGTGCTCAATGAGCTTCATGAGGGTCATCTGGGAGGGGTAAAAATGAAAAGCCTAGCCAGGGCTTATGTGTGGTGGCCGGGAATCGATAAACAAATCGAGGACCTGACCAAGAGCTGCTCAGGATGCCAGAAAGTCCAAAATGCACCACCACAGGCCCCTCTACACCCATGGGAGTGGCCCTCATCTCCATGGCAACGGGTGCATATTGATTTTGCTGGTCCATTCATGGACTCAATGTTTTTAATAGCCGTGGATGCGCACTCGAAATGGCCTGAGGTGATCAAAATGTCCTCCACCACCACGGAGAACACTATTGCAGTCCTACGGACCATTTTTGCCAGGAATGGCTTGCCAGAACAGATTTGCTCCGACAACGGACCTCAGTTTGTGTCCAAAAAGTTCCGGAGGTTCTTGAAAAAGAATGGGGTAAGGCATTACACATCCGCCCCATATCATCCAGCCACAAATGGATTGGCTGAGAGGTTCGTACAAACCTTTAAGAAGGCAATAAAGGCTATGTACAATGACAACATTCCGCTGCAGCACAAGGTGGACAATTTCCTGTTCGCCTACCGGAATGCGACACATGCAGTCACCAACCAGGCCCCAGCCATGATGTTCTTTAACCGAAGGTTAAGATCTCGCCTGGATTTGCTCAGACCAAACGTACGAAGAGATGTTGAGAGTAAGCAATTCCAGCACATCCATGAGAAGCCAACAAGGAGCTTCAATGTAGGGCAACCAGTCTTGGCCCGCGACTACCGAACAGAAAAATGGCAGCCAGGAACGATATGCACACGGCAGGGCCCACTAATGTACACAGTGGACGTTGGGGAGAGCATCGTGAGATGCCATGCTGACCAGAGCCTAGAGTCACAGGAACAAGTCAACCCCATGCCTCGCCCATACGTACCTGGTGATGAACCCGACGTACAGGTCGCATCTACCCCAGAAACAGTAGCATCGGAAGCTGATGAACCAACCGACGACAGGGGGCCAGAATCGCCTCCGCACCAAGAGCAAGACACTCGGGAAAGGCGCTATCCAGAAAGGATCAGGAAGCCTCCCCAAAGACTGAATATATAAATAGACTATTTTCAGCTAATGTTGCATGTTAAAAGTGTTAATTATAATTAGTTTGATATTTAATTGTTAAATGAGTGTTATGGTACTGTTAATCTAAAAGGGGAGGAATTGTAATGTATATACCTTTAAGGGGGGAACTATGTTTTACAGCTCATGTATACTGCAGTACCGGCAGTGACCACACCTGTATATAGCCCTGAGTAGTAATCTGTACAGATCAGTTCCAGTGTGAGCCACGTTGAGTAAACACCTGTTGTACTGTTCTCCTGCAGTCTGTGTCTTATTATACACAGGCACAACAGGAAACAGGGAAGTTTGAACAGCAGTTCAGGTGCTTTTTAAACTTGCCATTGTCCCATCTGAATACAGCCTCACTTATTGTAGCTGCTGTCTCAGTTCCCTCTAGCAAATGTCTGGCAGGGAGTGCTGGTGTGGATACAGCTTTTTTCAACCTTGGAGGATTTCACATTGACAATATCAGGATGGAAGGCGCCTTGAATGTGTTTGACAGCGCATCAGAAGAGGAAGACCATCACCGTCCACGGCAGCGACACATGCTGTGGTGGGATCAGCATGTGCACAGGAAAAAGGTCCACAGGAGGGAGGAGTGGAGGAGGACAAAGAGGCACATCACATCTTTGGATGAGAAGAACATAGAGGAGGAGGAGCAGGAGGAATAAGATGGGGCACCCATCGCCAGACAAGCCGCTTACATTCCTGCCAGGGATGCCCTAATATCGCGAAGGTTCATCTAGTGTGAAACATAAAAATTAGAAAATGAAATCCCGCAGTCTGCTCCCAGCACCAGGACCAACCCCACCCCCACCCCCACCCCCAGCCCTCCCTTTGCATTAAACAATCTTTCAACCACTCATCCATCCATTGCACATTCGGCCCATCGAGCCCGTGCCGACGCTCAGCTAGTCCCACTCCCCTGCCATTTCCACGTAGCCCTGCAAATATTTTTCCTTCAGACACTTATCCAACTCCCTTTTGAAAGATAAGATTAAGTCTGCCTCCCCCACCCATTCAGGCAGTGCATTCCAGATCCTAACCACTCGCTGAGTAAAAAAGTTTTTCCTTACATCGCCTTTGGTTCTTTTGCCAATCACCTTAAATCTGTGTCCTCTGGTTCTCGACCCTTCCACCAATGGGAACAGTTTCTCTCTATCTACTCTGTCCAGACCCCTCATGATTTTGAACACCTCTGTCAAATCTCCTCTCAATCTTCTCTGTTCCAAGGAGCACAACCCCAGCTTCTGCAGTCTATCCATGTAACTGAAGTCCCTCATCCCTGGAATCATTCTCGTAAATCTTTTCTGCACCCTCTCCAAGGCCTTCACATCCTTCCTAAAGTGTGATGCCCAGAATTGGACACAGTACGCCAGTTGGGGCCGAACCAGTGTTTTATACAGGTTCGTCATAATTTCCACACTTTTGTACTCTATACCTCTATTTATGAAGCCCAGGATCCCATAAATCTTTTAAGCTGCTTTCTCAACCTGCCCTGCCATCTTCAGCGATTTGTGCACTTATACCCCCAGGTCTCTATGTTCATGGAACAAGTGAAAGGCGAGTTGGCCCTTGGGATGCAATAATGGTCAAGATGTGAAAGTGGTGCAAATCACTCAATTTTATGTGGCATTAGAAAGAAAAAGGAAACTTAACAACATAACATTTTGTCAAACACCCATGTGCATACCCTTGGTGAATTACAATTTCTTCACCTTATGTTTCCCACCACTTCTATGTGGTGCACCCCGTGTGGCCTCAGCTGAGGTAGAGGCAGGCTGCTCAGATCCCTGCCCTGACTGCTGAGATGCTTTTGGCCTACGACCTCTGGGTTTTGGCGCCTCTGATGGCCCCACCAAAGATTGCTCCACCTTCACCTGTGCAGCGGCGGACTCAGCCATCGGGAGATGAGGCAGCATGTCGGGTACTGACTGGGGGGTGGGATGGGGACGGTGTAACAGGTGAGAAGTGGGAGTGCTTTGAGTGGAGTTCCCACTTCCATGCCCCCTTTCGCCATCATCCCTCTCCTGGGCCAGCGCCACATCACTCCTACCACTCTGCTGCAGACCAGATTGGTGAAGATCAGACATGTTGTAAGCCCACGGATTTAAGGTGATTAGCAAAAGAACCAGAGGCGACATGAGGAAAAACTTTTTTAACCAACGCGTGGTTAGGATTTGGGATTCACTGCCTGATGGGGTGGTGGATACGAATTCAATAGTAGCCTTCAAAAGGGAATTGGATAAATACTTGAAGGAGAAAAAATGCAGGGATATGGGGAAAGAGCGGGGGAGTGGGAATAACTGGATTGCTCTTTGAAAGAGCCAGCGTGCACTCGATGGGCCGAATGGCCTCCTTCTGTGCTGTACTATTCTGTACATGGTCATGGCCTGCGTGGACTCATTTGAGAGCATTGCTTGATGCTCCATGGAGGCGGACTCTCTCCATGCCAGACATTCTCGCAATTCCCTGTGCCACCGATCCACTAGTGACCGAGTTAGACTCCTCCATCCTCTCCGCTATTGTAGAGAGTGCACGTGGCATGTCTGTCAGTACCTGGTGAAGATGCTGATGCACCTCTAACATTCTCCTTCTCACGATAGCCCCTGAGGTTCAGCATCTGTGTCCAGCTGAGTATAGCTTGGAGAGGATTACACCCCCCGACGCTGACTCTCCACAGCTGTCCCTGCCACCAGTGTCTACTCGTGCTCGCTTATGAGGTGTGAGTCACCAGGTGAAAACCCAACTAACTCTCTACGTGTACCCACCAGAGTGTGAGTACCTGTGTTGGTGCATGGCTGTAGATCCTGTAACGGTGCACCCTCAGAAGGAATGAGGTCCTCTGAGGAATCATCCTCATGCATGTCCCGTGACACTTGCTGTACGCGTGAAGGCCCTGGAAGACAAAAGAAAGGGCTATGATTTAGTTGTGCCAAATCACAATCTTGGCAATCACCATACTCAGTCTTCTCATAGTTCAATCATTGATGAAATGAAATCAGCATATGTGTGTCAGAGATATTTGTAATTCTGTCACCAGCTGTCTGTGAGCTCCCTGTCTCTCCATCTCTGACTGAGAGTGATGCAAATGTGCCACTTATCTCCAGGGTGTCCTCCTCTGTGAGCGGGACTATTTGTGACGACCCACCTCCAGTCCTGTCCCACTCCCTTGCGTTTTGTGCTCTCTTCTCTTACAAGGAGCGAAAAAACAGACCTGTGAGTGAGTGAAGGTGAGGTATCAATGGTGGATGGATAAATGGGGAGGTGATGAAATGCATAGGCTGGATGCTGCTGAAAGTTCATTGGGTGTGAGGAGTGATGTGATGGAGAACACTTAGCAAGACAGAGTGAAAGCAGGGGAGGGTGCTTAAAGTACAGCATATAGTTGAATCAGCAAATGTTCTCACTTTTCCTCACCTGGCTAGATCATTAAACCGCATTCTACATTGCATTCATGACCTGGGCACACGCTCCTGCTCACCTCCTCAGTTACCTCCAACCACGCCTTCTTGGTGAGAGCAGCAGGTTTCTTCCTCCCATTGCTGGGGAAAAGTATGTCCCTCCTCCTTCTGACTGCCCCAGCAGTAATTCCAGCAAGGCGCCATTAAATCTGGGTGCTGCCCTTGCTCTGTGTCCACCATCCATCTGAATGCCTGCAATTTCCATTTGTAGACTGTCCCTTTAAATATAGCTGAGATTGGGTCATGTGGGTGCGCATCATGCCCATTGCGCAGCTTAGAGACGCGAAACCCAGAAGTCAAAATTAATTGGTTCCGTTGAATTGAGATCGCAGATTCCGACCCGATCAGTTGACTGTTGGGTTTCCACCTTGCAATTCAACGCCCCCGCATGAGATTAACATCGGGGCCAATATTTCTGCAGCTATTGATTAGCTCAACACTGCTTCAGCTCCATTTTCCATGCCCTCATCCCCAGAAAAGCCTTCATAAGCACAAAGCAGCTGTGGGTGATGCAGCCTCTGCATCACATGAGCACTCCCAGAAGGCTGTTTACAGATTCCATTTCCTTACAAGCACACATACTGTGAGTGAAACTACACAGCATATGGATAGGGTTGTTGCCCTTTGCCAAATCCAAAATTGGACAGAGGCAAGCTGTAGAAATGGAGCAGGGCTTAGCAGTTTCAGAAGTAATCTTTTAGCACAGTCTCTATGACTGAAAATGATCAACAGTAAATGTTTTCATTCAAAGAATAGCAATAGTGAGATATTATTTTGAAATTGTATATAAGCCCAGCAAACAATACTGTGCCTCTTAGTTTGGGAAAGTCATAAGCAACATAGTGACTGGATGGGATTCAATTTCTTTTCACGCCATTTAAAGAGTTCAGACTGCATATGTGGAAGACTCTGCCTGTGCAGCAAAAGTATTTTGCCTGTATATCTGTTTCCATTCTCCACAACCAAATTTTTAATATTCAATTTTAAAATTAATTTTTTCGGCCCGAAATTACTGGTGTCCTGCTCTAGTGACAGAGGTTCAGCAGAGCAGAACTTCCAGCTGCCAGTCTGCCCTGGTCCTGACCCCATCTCAAATCATTCAGCCACTTCGTGTCACCCACCTGACAGGGGACAGGAGTTATACTGTCACCTGCATTCGATCTTTGTGATAGTTCATCCTGTGCTCTAACAACAAAATGGACATTTAGCCATGACCAGTGCACTGCATCCCCAATCCATCTGTCTGATATGGTTTGTGTGGGTGCAAAGTGCTTGGAAGGGGACAGGCTTACATACTCATAAATGACAGCAGTTGTGGTATCATTACTTGGAATGGTATTCACTATAGAGAGAGCCATAACAGTAAGTTTTCAGCAGAAAATAGCTATCTTGTTTGACGTACATGGATGACTCATTCCATATGTGAAATGGCTTACTTAAATGAAGTTTGAGTAGTAGCGTCAACATGGGTGGCTTTTAACAAAGCAGTGTTCCAGCAGGAAACCGTCAGAGGCAGCAGGTGGCCACAGCGATTTTAATCAGCAGGTCTCATTTAAATCTTGCCAGTCCACTTCCTGTCTGGAATGGGTTGAAAGAAGGTGCAGAGCGGCTGCCAGTGGGGGTAGTCCTTGGTCGCCCATCAGCTTTCTGGTAACTGGCAGGGAGGGGGTTTCGGAAGGGTACACCTACTTCTCCTGGCCCCACAAAGGACATTTTTTGACTTACCTGGAGGGCTTCTTCGTCCTGTCTACCATCTGTCGATATACTTAAGCCTGGTGGGGAAATCCCTACCCTGGTCCCGATTAAACAGCCATTGGGTTCCTACTGATGTAATAGGACCCTGATTTGCATAAATTCACAAGGCCTGCTTTAGGCAAGGGCCTCATTTGCCTGCAGAACCCGGCAGGTTAATGTCTGGGACGGCGGGAAAGATTTGAGTTCCAAGTGGGTTAGAAACCTGCTTATTTTTAACTGTTTACCTGCTGATTTCTGCTGGGCGGGCGGGGTTAAAATCGACCACAATGCATTTCACTGGAAAATTACAGATTTGTCTCTGGGCACAATGATGCTTGGCTTTACCTTCACATTCGCCCTTTGCACAGGGGACACTGGAACCAGTGCTTGTAGTGTAGCGGTATAAGGATATTCTTGATGTTGACAGTGTGTGTATGTGATAGGAGACAAAGAATGAAATGCATCTCAGAAGTGGCTTTTTGCTTATGGGGGGACTGATTTGGAATGGTTCCGCCCCATAGCAAATGGGGTAAAACTGTAACGATTGAGTTTCTTTAGGATGCGATCTACAGGAAGGTAACACTTCTGATTAGATGCTGTAAAAAAACAGATCCCCACAAATGTTACCAGGTAGGTGAAGAACTGACTGTAGATATGGTTCTTGCCATTTTGGCAAGTGCAGCCAATCAGGCATTTCTGGCTGATGATCACCTTGGCATGCCTTCATTTGTGCAGTATCCTGAAAGCATGGCATGCTTCTGAAGCAGAATGGTTATTCGGGCCTTCACATGTATTTGTGCCATCAGGCCTGCTGTCACAACCTAACTGGAGAATTAGAATCGCCCCAGGCTCAATTAATCTGCTATGCAAGACGCTTTCACCTCTGTGTACAGATACAAATGTGCAGGTGTCACCAGATGGACATAGAGCACCTTTCATGCAGCCTGACTTGCCTGGCACACTTCTCGTCTTCTCCCAAACACTTCAGAAAGGAGTTGTTTTGGGCAGCCAGTTGGCTTCAGTAATGATGTTAGGGGAAAAAATAAACTATTTACACAAAAGTTCATGAAAACCGAAGTGCCAGAAGAAACAAATGGGCCACAAATTGCTTCGGAATTGTTGCATTTTTGCCCCATACATGTACTCCTCAGTGCCTTGAAAGCCATTTACATGAACGTCCTTTTGGAAGCGGGGAAGACTTGTGCAGGGAATTTCTTCAGGGTTTCTCCTGCTCTGTCGGAATTGCTGTCAAAGTTATGATTGCGGAGCGGGAAAAGCCCCAAGGAAATTCCCCACGCTTGGGTTTTGGGCAGAAGCTCACACTGTTTACCTCACCAGAAGTGTGCATCTTGCACAAAAGGGGTGGAAACCCAGCATACAGGATATTCAGGACACAAAGACCTGGATTTTCTCAATGGAGACGAGTTGGAGGCGGGACTGCTGCTTGTTGTGTCAATGTCCCGCCTCCATCCTCATCTGACCAACCAGAGGGATTTTCCCCTGATTGAGCTTGTTAGGCCCGCCCTGCAGGCTCAGCAGGCCAATTAGGGAGGAAGTCACTGACAGAGCACTTCAACATCAGACGTGCTATCTGTCAAGACTTCTTGGAAGAAGAAATGTCAGCGTTTGACAGCTCTGTGAAGCTGTCAAACACTGACAGTCTCTGTAGTTTGTTGAGTCCTTTTCTTCAGGACTCATCAAACCTTTCAACATTGCCGATTTCAGATAGCTGTTGGTTCGGAGGATCCAACAGCCAGTCTGTGAAATCGACAATGAGGATGTCAGATCTCCCGATTCAGAGAGGATGAAGGCTGTAGGAAGAAAACAAGGTAAGTGAACATTTTTTTACACTTATCACTCACCTTATATACTCACCACGCCACACTTGCACCCATCACTCACCTCTACATCTTACTTCCAGGTGCCTCAGGCCGCTGCAGACCTCCTTCACATTTCCTCCAACCCGGCGGGGGGTCTCCGAAGTTGAGAAGCCTTCACCTGTGAAGGTAAAATGGCACTAGTCCTTTTTTCTGCCTGTTAACTACCTGTTAACAGGCAGTTAAAACTATTTAAATCCTTCCCGCCTCCAGGAGACAGGACCTGAAGCAGCACATCTTCCCGCCTCCTGGCAAAAGGGCACAGAGTTGGGATGGGGGTAGGTTTGCCATCCGCCCCCACTTTCTGCTACTTTACCAGCAGTCCCGGCTCCATGCCTGCCTCCTCGGGGCTTGGAAAATCCAGCCCAAAGTCTCCCCCAATGCAATTGATTTTCTGAATTTGAAAATAAATTCTTTGTGGCAGTAGCAAAAGAAGCAAAAAGCAATATCTTCAGGTTTCAAAGGTCACTAGAATTTGATTTGGGTTCAAAGGTGAATAGAATTCTTTCTTCATTTCCAGGCGATAAATTCTGGCTGTTCCATGAAGCGATGTTGGAGCCAGGGTACCCTCGTCACCTGATGGCGCTTGGTGCTGGAATGCCTCATGACAGGATTGATGCAGCCATCTGGTGGGAAATCACTGGCCAGACATACTTCTTCAGAGGGGACAGGTCTGCTTTGAGTTATGTTGCCATCTTTACTTTGAGTATTGTGGAAAAGCTTAGGTTTTAGTTTCTTACTGATTTAGAATCTGTGTACCAGAGGGAAAACCTGGACCCTTCCTGATCTGTAAGGCTCAGTACTGGACCAGAGGGCATCTTTACCCTTGAAAACCTGCAGCCAGTGTAAGATGAATCTCTGTATCTGATGGACATTGCTAAATGGAATTCTCAACAGATGATACATACTCAAGTTAGATACTACAGAAAGATCCATGGTATCCAGCCTAGACAGCCTGTCATGCAATAAAACAAGGGGGAGCCTGCCAGTGTGTGGGTGGAAAATTCCAATGGTCCTACAGTGGAGACACTAGTGCAGCACCAGAAGAGGTAGCGAAGGACCATTGGAGGAACCTGGGACCTTTACCGCTGCTTCCTGGGGCCGAAGGTAGCAGCCTGGGAAGGGATGATAAGTGTGGTGGACAGAGGGAAATCTTCCGGAGATCCGGGACCTTCCCTTCATCATCATTTGCATGCGACAGGCAATGAAGAAGCAGCCAACGACAGCGCCAGCAGGGGCTGGGGTGGGGGTGGGACAAGGAATTCCTGGTAAGGGTGGTGAGTATGGCAGTATGACTCACCACCTGAATTTTCTATCATTCTCTGCCGCGATCCTGTGATAGTTCAGGTGGGATCGTGGAGGAGAGACTTGGCCTCAGAATCAGAAATGCATGACTACAACGACCTTCAGTTCTCTGTGACTACTCTGCAGGAACTTTTACTTTTAAAGTACTAGCTGAAACCGTGCTTAAGCTGTAACTGTGATCTGAACTGAGGGCAACCTCACAGAACACAAATAGAGAGTCTGCCCTATGCATCTTATGCACTGAGAGGTATTCAGTTACCTGCCCCTGTCCAATGCACTTCAAGTAGTGCTTTGTATAGATTTATCTACTCTTATTTCATTTGGCTTGTTTGCTGCTGGTTTGTATTGATTTATTTGACCTGGCTCCATTCCCCTTGAGTGGTGTTTGGTATAGATTTACCTACCCTGACTTGATTCCCCTTGTGTAGAGAATAGTGTGAGGTTGGGTGGGCTGGCTTGCAAAGCACTTAGGTGCTGCAATAACACTGAGTACTGAACAGACTTTCTGATGATTTCAGCTATTGGCGCTTCAGTGAGGAGAGGAGAGCAGTAGATAGTGGCTATCCAAAGCCTATCAGCGTTTGGAAAGGAATACCACCCTCACCGAAGGGGGCCTTCCTCACTGACGATGGAGGTAAGCAAGGAGTCACACAGAGAATTAGGACAAAATAGTGAGCCAGGTTTGGCAGAAACTGATGAGCACGTGTTGTTGAATGCAGGAACCTGCTTCTGTTTGTTAAATGAAAAGAAACTGAATTTAACTTCAGGTAATTGAGATATCATTGTATGATGTAAGCATGAAGGCGTCATATTTTAAAACCGAGATTGAGGCGGTGTTGCAGTTCAACAATAGCATGACATGCAGTGGTGTTACTACAGTAAAAATTGTCACATAGTTACTGCTTTACAGTAACAGTTATGTTTTAAATCCATGCCCAATACAGACAGGGCTCCTCTGTTGCGGTGAACATAGTATGTTTCAGGGACCAGCTGATTCCCAGTTTCACCTATAGGTCAATGTACAAAATAATTCTGTCCAATAAAAATGTTGAAGGAATTAATTGTACAGCATTTCTGACTACTATTGTCTAACATTCAGATCTGTCAAGATGCCATCGCTAAACCAATTCTATTTTGATTGGCAGCTTACACACATTTTTACAAAGGTACCAAATACTGGAAGTTTAACAACCAGTTGCTGAGAACAGAGCCTGGTTATCCAAAATCCATCCTCCGCGACTGGATGGGATGCCGTCTGGATATTGAACCTGATTTTGCTGAGAAGGAGCCTAATTTGGATATTGACGATTTTGATGATTCTAATGATATTGATGATGATGATGAAGAAGGTGGGACAAAGGAAAAGAAGGAAAAGGAGAGGAAAGAAGAGGTGGACATCCATATTAACATCCCTGTGGATGACTATACTAGAGCCATGAATATAGTAATTGTCATAGTCCCACTAATTCTGCTGCTCTGCATTCTGGGATTGATCTACGCCATCCTCCAACTACAGAAGAAAGGAACACCAAGACTCCTGCTGTACTGTAAACGCTCCATGCAGGAATGGGTTTGACATCCACGTTGGTGCTGTCCCTAGGTGACTCACCATTGGGTCACAGACATTGAGTCCAGGTGACAGTGCTTCTCAATTTTGTTTGTTTTGCTTTATATGGTCCTGCTCAATGATGTTAAGTGAGGCATTGACCGTAAGAAACATAGAGAATTTTGGGTTTTTTGAGTTGGTCCCAGTGTAATCGGGCTGAAAGAATTTGTGATGTGGTTCCAAGGAATGCTTCTGTGCCTCTTTACCTCCCTCCCCTTAACTGTGCTGAGTGGGATAGTACAAAGTGAAGCCTGGCCTGAGGAATGATTCCTACTGGGCTTCCAAAAGGAGTTTTATGGGCTAGAGATGATGAACCACAATGAAAAACACTTGAAATCATTAATGTTGTTTGAGCACATCATTCATTGGGATTTATTCATAAATAATTTCTATCCAACTGCACTGCCTTTAGTCCACTGAAAGATTTCCACTCCCGAGCTGAAGATTTTCTGAATATTGGTTAGGACCAGCATGTAATGGAGTCAGAACAACTGCTGACAGTTACAATAAGTCATAGAAGAATTGGACATTCATTGGAGCAGCCACAAAAGATAACCTTATTTCTCTATAACTTAGAATTATTGCAGTTACACCAATTACACCCAACGAGCTTTAATAAAATCACTGTATCATTGGGAGATAGCTGCTATCCTATTGTATCACTGAGAGATAATTACTGTAACTTACTACAAACACTGGGAGATTGTTATTTGCTCTCCTGTAACTCTGGGAGTTAGCTGACTCTGAGATGTCCTTATCAACATTATGATTCTGTTGCGGTTAGACCTGTTCTACTGAAATCATTCCGTTTCACCAGATTTTAGTACAGGACCAAAGAACTTTGTTCACTGATTGTTGATTTCTTTCTTAAAGCTTTGCACTCGTGCCTTTCCTACAGATTGGGTTGTTGCTGCCATAAAGCATCACAACAATAGTTTAACAGGAGTCCTGGTTTACTTCCTCAGGCTGAAAGCAGGGACTCCTTGACTGTAGCCTAACTCTGGGCTGCATGCTGGAGGCTGATGCCTGCTGATTGCAGACTTGTCTCTCCAGGCTGAAGTCTAAAGCCTGCAGACTGCAGGTCTCTCTCATCAAGCTAGAGGCAGAGTTCTAACTGGATAGAGGTAACTGTTAAAGGAGGGATTCCCTTTGTGGATAGTTTACATTCTGATTGCTTTTTCCTCAGAAGAATATATTGTATATAAATAGTGGAGATGTCCTTGTTCGTACGGTGACTCTGTTAACATCATAGACCTGCCTCCATATTGGAAGCAGAAATCTAACTGAATGGAGATAATGGATTTCTCATGGGGATATTCTGTAGTCTGATGGTTATGACTTTGAAAGAATATTAGATATAAAAAAGTACAGTGGCTGCAGCAAGAATAGGGTTGCCACTTTTTGCCAAGTTCAAAACTTGACTTTGACAGAATTCGCATTTGCAGCCTTTCTTTCAACACATGCTTCAAAAAGGTCAAGGCTGCCATAAAATTCAGCAAAGATCAACCTCCATCTTGAATTTTTTATGAACGGTAGAAAGTCTTATGATGTGTTGTATCTTCATCATTTATACACAATCCCCTCAATGATATTATGCAGAAGCATAGGGGTCAGGTTTCACATGTACACCAACAACATTGAACTCTACCTCTTCGTCTCCTCCAAAAGCTATTGATACACTTCCCAATTGCCTTTCAACAAAACTGAAAACTTCCTCTTCAGCGGCTGCCAGCATCTACGTGCCTCCATCAGCTTCTCTGGTTGTACTTCAGGCTAAATCAGGCTACGTAGAATGTTGGCGTATTCCTCAACGCCCAATTGAACAACTTCTCCCACTTCTGTTCCATTACTAAGACCACCTCCACATCTGCAACATTGCCCACCTCTACCTCACCTCTCCCAAAGCCCTAGTCCATGACTTTATCACCTGCAATACTCTTCTATCCAGCATCCTTGCTTCCACCTTCTACAAAGTACAACTCATTCAGAACTCTATGGCTTGCATTCTCCCCCATACAAGAGTTCTGCATTCCCATCACCCCAGTCTTTTCTAAGCTCCAGTGGCTTGCCATGCCCCAAGGAAATTGACTTCAAGATTCTAATCCTTGGTTTCAAATTCATAGCCTCATCCTACATTTCCTCCATCCATTCATTCCCAAGCACACTCCTCACTTTCCTGTCACTGGGCTACTCCTTGTTCCCTGGGCGTTCTAGTACATTATTGGTGGCCGCACTTTCAGCCACTAAACTCCCTCCTTGCTTTCTTGCCACATCCCTCCTTGCCTTCCAAAAGCTTCTAACACTCTTCTCTTTGAGCATGTAATTTCCCCCCAATACTTATTGTTTTTTCTTCTTCTTGCCATTCATCGTTTTTATTTCCAATATTACTTTGGGACATCTTCCTGTTCATTGGGAGTGTTATAGAAATGTAAACAATAGTTGTTGTGTACTTAGATTTCCAGAAAGCCTTTGACAAAATGCTGCACAAAAAACTGCTACAAACGGGTGTAAATTCAATGTAAAACCTGGAAATAGTTAAGACATTTGTCGATGGGTAGGAAGCAGTGGGCACTGTTAGGGGATTGGTGTTGGGTGCAGGGTTGGGGGAAGAATTACTGTGTGGTATGGCCACATAGGATCAGTATTGGAATCCCTTCTGTTTCTAGTACACCACAGCATCTTGGTTCAAAATCAAAATGCTAATTCATCAAATTTGTAAAAAATGTTAAATCGGGCAATGCAATGAAGTCTGTTGAGGCAGCCAAGAAACTACAAAATGAGCTAGATAAAATTTGTAAGTGGCTAGGACAGTCATAGGTGAAACTCTATGCAGACAAGTGTAAAGTATTGCACGTCGGACGGAAAAATGGGTGATACACTATAAGTAGTGTTGAAAAACCCAAGGGTGAATTTGGAAGAGACCTAGGGTTGTTCGTAGACTTGGCACATAACAAGTCCAATCATTGCAAAGCAAATAAAATGCTGAGCTACATAGTCCAAATAGTAGTGTATAAGTCAGAAAAAGTAATATTTAAACTGTACAATACTGTACTCTGGTCAACCTCCATTGTTGGTCAAGGAGACGTTCAAACCCCACAGGTGGTGCAGAGAAGAGCCATGAGCCTGATCCCTAATGCCAGAGAACGGAGTTATAAGGAAAACTTCGAGAAACTTAACTTCTTCAGCCTTGACTCAGAGGTGAGCTTGTGGAGAATATAAAATGATAAAGAGAATAAAAAGGCCAACTTTAGCACCTCACTTCAAGTTAAACTGACAATACGAAAAGGGAACACAAATTCAATCTGGTGAAAGGTAAATTTAGGACTAATGTCTGGAAGTTCTTCTTTAGAATAATCGATACTTGGAATGGACTTCCAGGCAAGGCAAGCAAAACTTTGGAATCATTAGATACTGTGATTGGGGACTGTAGGTTTTTGTAGATGGATGAGCTAATTATAGCAAATGGCCTTCTCATAAAAGCTCACAACATTTCAATCCTGGGGCAGTCAGTCAAATGTTGCACCACCATAGGGATGTAGGGAGATCAAAAGGAGCTTCACTATCTCCTGGATGATAACCAGATGCCATGATAGTCCCCAGGATTACAGATCCCACAGTTCTCCAAAAGAAGATAAAAAGGCAGGTTTAAATTTAAGTAACAGCCTTTTTCATATCCAGTTAACATTTTAGAATTGCCCAGACAGTCCACTCAAAAACTGGATTGTCTGATCCAAAACAGAATGGGTGGTAATTCTGATCAGGAATCCCCACTAGTCTCTCAGAGAGGACACTGGGTCCATATCTTACACTGCATGTGCCTTTATATTAAGTATTTATCAAAACTGGGAGCATCTAACAGCCTTTCTTAGTAATGCTCTTCATTCTAACCTAACTGTTACAGGGTGCAGAAGCTGCCCCAAAATTCATAACATTCAGAATTGCAATTCCGCGATGCTCAATTAGAATTATTTCACTGTAGCATAGCTCTGTCATCAGTTCATGATGATGTGGTGATTTCAAGGTACCTTTTGAATTTGGTGCTAACTTGTATTAAGAGGAAGGTATCCAACTGTGACTTCACCAGGGTATTACAGTGTGATCTGGGCAGCTAACAGTCTGTATTGTACATTGCACAGCCAGGAGATCACACATGTTAGATTTGTGTTGCGGGTATTTACAAAACAAATTCAAATAACTAAATCTGGGAGCATTACCTCTGAGCTCTTTTGCTGTCTGATACTGGTTCCTGTACCTCTTGTTTAAATCACCCACCACATTAATGGTATCCAAATATTGCTAAGCTGTGTTAATCATTGTCACTCAACGTTCCTAGAAATCATGCAATTTGGAAACAAATGTTAGAAGTATGGTTTTATTTTTAAAATAACTTTTTTTGTGTATTTAGATTTTCCAATGTTCTTTTTTAAATTGGTTCATGCTGGGCGTGTGTTACAATTAAATACCACAAATGAAACTTTTTTTCTGCAAATTGCTGTTTCTGCAATGACTCGTCAGTGGCTTCTTTCATGCTATGTGAGGATGCACATTGGCACAACATGTGTCTGCACATTCCTGACACCAGAATGAGCAATCATTCTTATCTATAATGCAATGTGGGATGAATAATACATTGCAATTGTGGTTCACAGCAAATAACAGTATCCATAAGCAGGACCATATCTCCTTAAAATCTTATGCATGTCATAGGATAGTGTGCCACAGGACAAACTATTATCATTTTACCAAGGTGTTAAACACTTGAGACTCACATGGGTTGCCCATCATACACTCCCGCCTGCTCTGAAAGACAGAAGATACCATACTCACACTATATTGTTCAGGTTAATACTAGTACAAGATATATAACAACAGAAGCAAAACAATACGGTAAATAAATAACAATACAATGCTCAGCTTGCACAATATGTTAAACTGTCCCAAAAATAATGGCCAGAATTTTTACCTGGAGACCCACTGGGAGCAGGGAGCAGGGGGTGGGGGGGGGAGGGTGGGGGGGGGGCAGGGGTGGGGGGTGCGGTAGAGCACGGGAAACCCAGATTTCCCCGCATACTGGAGTTTTAACTCCACAGTATGCATGTGACGTCACGGGCAGGTTCCCCGCCCGGAATTCAGCCTGATTGAGAGGGTGGCTTTCAGTCAGGTGGGGAACGCTGGAAAAGAGGCCGCAACCCCAGGTAGGTGCGAGCCCCGACCCTTTGGGGGGGGGGGGGTGGGAGGGGTGGGTTCCGTGTAAAAGTCGGATAGCCAGTTCTGAAGGATGGAAGACTAGAGCCTCGTCTTTAGTTGCTTACAAGCCTTTATTCACAGAGACACACATTACAAACTTTGCACCCCCAAGATAAGCTTGCAACCCTTCCCCAGCCTGCTCTTCTTCTTAGGCAGTTCCTCGGAACCGAGGATGACTTGCTTCCACACTAAAAATTAGTTCTCAGGTGACTGATGAGTCCAATGCGGGACCTACAGTCTCTGTCGCTGTTGGGGTTGTCCATGAGGGTCCTGATGTTCCAGGTCCCGAACTTCATTTTAAAGGGTGGAAGATGCCTGTGCGTGAATTCTTTTAACGTGGGGTGGCCGTTGCACACCAGCTACCACAAGGCCTTGACAGAGCAAGGTCTTGGTCCAATGGCAAGGGGATCCAAAACGATTGGAAACCAGACTCTGCTACATTGGCCTAGCACACACACACAAACATACTCCTACTGTCTTTCTCCCTCCTTCCCGCAGGTCCTCTCTGCCTGGGTTTCATAGGCTGCAGTGTGGTCTGCCCGACTCTGCTGCTGGTCCACGCTGCGCCACTCCTGGGCCTCGACTTATCAACTTACATAGTAACAGTGTAACAGTTTTAGACAGGAGAAAACCATCCGTCCATCTAGCCCTCCTAACCACAGTATTCTTTTGGTAGATATCTAAAAGCCCTGTATCACATTTATTGACAAGGTTCTGACTAGTTTCTCTTGAACCCATTAAGGTTTCTTGTTCCACCATCCGTGTCGATAATTTGCCTCACATACTTACCACTTTTCTGCCATGTACAGAATTTAAGCACAAGGGGTCATATTAATAAATGAAAGAAAACAGAAAATAGGAAATGCAGGAGTAATTTTTTTTACCAAAAGTGTGGTCCCATATATATGGGAGCAAGGCCGGAATTTTTACCTTGGAGTTGGGTCGGGTGCATGCAGGCCGTGTAGCGGGTCGGGAACGTGATGTTCTGCTCAGCGCGTTCTTCAAGGTGACTTTAACTTAATGGCGCCACTTAAAGCAGTCATGCGCGTTTCCCGGCCCAATTAAATTGAGCAGGTCTGATGACGTCATCGATGACTCATTTCCAGCACCGATATTTAAAGCAGCCATGCACACAATTCATTTGAAGGTTGTTAGAGGAGTGTGGAAGGTGAAATAGAAAGGTCTGAGTAGTGTTCCAAACTTTAAATGATGGATACTCAAAAGCAGAGGGCTGCATCCCGATTTTCTGATGCATCCCTGCATATTCTGGTCAAGGCAATGAGTGCACGCAGGGAGGTCCTGTTCCCTGCAGATAGGCGCAAGAGACCCCCCAAAGAGCCTGGTTTGAGATAGCAGAGGAAGTCAACAGCAGGAATGTGGTCAGGAGGAGCTGGATCCAGTGCAGGAAATGATTCAATGATCTCATAAGGTCAGGAAAGGTGAGTGCAAAGTCATACTCACCTTCATCCTGATGTGTCTGTTACCACATCCCCACCACTCTGCCTTCCCAAGCCTACTCCTTCACATTATTCCTCACACCAATATACCTTGCAGGTCTACCCATCCATCCCTAGGTACATACTCACATCCCCCCTCTGACTAACCACCCCTGACACTCGCCCTCATCCTAATGCAGTCATACCAAGTAACACCACAGAAGGAGGCCATTTGGCATTGTCAACCCACTCCCTCATAGTCACCCTCTACAGATGTAACTCATCCATTCCTTACACTCATTCCATCACTCTCACTCAAAGTTCTCTTTCCCTCTTTGCAGGAGAAAAGAGCCCAGAAAACACGGGAGAGGCAGAGAACCGGAGGTGGCCCTCCAGTATTCACGCAACTGACTCCAGCAGAGGAAGGGGCCCTGGAGATATCAGGAGTTGCAGAGCTGCTGGCGGTGGGAGATCGAGAGAGGGGGACATCCCAGCAACCTGGTGACAGAATTACATCTCATACAGCCACATGGTGTACAGCAGTCACTCATATGGTGATTGATGTATGCAGCCAGTGAAATGTCATCATGTGCATAATGATAATATTACTCATTCTTATTATAGCACTTCTAATTCATCTCTTTACTCTCCCACAGGTCCATCAAGTGCCCCCCCCCCCACCCCACGGTCCAGCCAGAGGAGGAAGACGACTCCTCAGAGGAACCTCCAGCCTCTGAGGGTGCACTATCATCAGACCCAAGCACACCCAGCACCAGCGCAGATACGTACACCTCGGTGGGTCCTGAGCGAGATAGAATAGTGTTGGCACCTGGTGTCTCACACTTCACAAGTGAGCAAGAGCAGATGGTGTTGACAGGGACAGCAGTGGAGACTCCTTGCCAGAAAGCACAGGATGCTCCAAGCTCTGCTGAGCTGCATGCAGATGCTGAGCCTCAGGGGCCATCGAGAAAGAGAGTGATCTTGGAGGGGCAGCAACAATTGCATGAGGCTCTGGCAGCTTTTGCAGCCGCAATGTCTGCAAATGTGCAGAGAAGGGAGGAGTCCATCTCCAACATGAGCACCACCATGTCGCAGGTGATGGCGACGGTGTGCTGTTCCAT
Source organism: Somniosus microcephalus (assembly GCF_052327205.1). Taxonomy (NCBI): domain Eukaryota; kingdom Metazoa; phylum Chordata; class Chondrichthyes; order Squaliformes; family Somniosidae; genus Somniosus; species Somniosus microcephalus. The sequence continues at coordinate 191,900,705 of NC_140992.1, read as the reverse complement.
GAAAAGGATGGCCACCTGCATTGAGCAGCAAATGCACCAGTCACATGAGTGTGTGCTAGTTGTGGCAGTTACAAAAGACTAAAGACAGAAGAAGCCCTAGAGGAGTATAAAAAGTGCAGGGGCATACTTAAAAAAGAAATTAGGAGGGCGAGGAGGGGCCATGAAATAACACTGGCGAGCAAAATAAAGGAAAATCCTAAGATGTTTTATAAGTATATTAAGGGCAAGAGGATAACCAGGGAAAGGGTAGGGCCCATTAGGGACCAAAGTGGCAATCTGTGTGTTGAGCCAGAGGATGTAGGCGGGGTTTTAAATGAATTTTTTGCATCTGTGTTCACTATGGAGAAAGACGATGCAGACATAGAAATCGGGCAAGGGGACTGTGACATACTTGAACATATTAGCATCGAGAGGGAGGAGGTGCTAGCGGTTTTAGCGGGCCAAAAAGTGGATAAATCCCCAGGCCCGGACGAGATGTATCCCAGGCTGCTGTGGGAGGCAAGGGAGGAGATTGCAGGGGCTCTGACACTAATTTTCAGAACCTCTCTGGCCACAGGGGATGTACCAGAGGACTGGAGAACAGCTAACGTAGTACCATTATTCAAGAAGGGTAGCAGGGATAAACCAGGGAATTACAGGCCAGTGAGTCTAACATCTGTGGTGGGGAAATTATTGGAAAAAATTCTGAGGGACAAAATTAATCTCCACTTGGAGAGGCAAGGATTAATCGGGGATAGTCAGCATGGCTTTGTCAAGGGTAAATCATGTCTAACAAATCTGATCGAATTTTTCGAGGGGGTGACTAGTGGGGTGGATGAGGGAAATGCTGTGGATGTGGTGTACATGGACTTCAGTAAAGCTTTTGACAAAGTCCCGCATAGGAGACTGGTCAAGAAGGTAAGAGCCCATGGGATCCAGGGTGCCTTGGCGCGTTGGATCCTAAACTGGCTGAGTGGCAGGAGGCAGAGGGTGATGGTCGAAGGTTGCTTTTGTGACTGGAAGCCTGTGTCCAGTGGGGTACCTCAGGGATCGGTGCTGGGTCCCTTATTGTTTGTGATCTACATAAATGATTTGGATGAAAATGTAAAAGGTATGATCAGTAAGTTCGCAGATGACACGAAAATTGGTGGGGTGGTAAATTGCGAGGAGGAAAGCCTCCGGCTACAGGACGATATAAACGGGTTGGTCAGATGGGCGGAAAAGTGGCAAATGGAATTTAACCCTGAAAAGTGCGAGGTGATGCATTTTGGATGGACAAATAAGGCAAGGGAATACACAATGAGTGGTAGGACCCTAGGAAGTACAGAGGGTCAGAGGGACCTTGGTGTACATGTACATAGATCCCTGAAGGCAGCGGAGCAGGTAGATAAGGTGGTTAAAAAGGCATATGGGATACTTGCCTTCATTAGCCGAGGCATAGAATATAAGAGCAGGGAGGTTATGATGGAGCTATACAAAACGCTGGTGAGGCCACAGCTGGAGTACTGTGTGCAGTTCTGGTCGCCTCACTATAGGAAGGATGTGATTGCTTTGGAGAGGGTGCAGAGAAGATTCACCAGGATGTTACCTGGGATGGAGCGCCTCAGCTATGAAGAGAGGCTGGACAGGCTGGAGTTGTTTTCCTTGGAGCAGAGAAGGCTGAGGGGGGACCTGATTGAGGTGTACAAAATAATGAGGGGCATAGATAGGGTAGATAAAGAGGAACTTTTCCCCTTAGTGGGGGGGTCAATAACAAGGGGGCATAGATTCAGGGTTAGGGGCAGGAGATTTAGAGGGGATTTGAGGAGGAACTTTTTCACCCAGAGGGTGGTTGGAATGTGGAACTCAATGCCTGAAAGGGTGGTGGAGGCAGGAACCCTCACAACATTCAAGAAGCATTTGGATGAGCACTTGAAATGCCATTGCATACAAGGCTATGGACCAAATGCTGGAAAATGGGATTAGACTGGACAGGGATGGATGGGCGGCGCAGACACGATGGGCCGAAGGGCCTCTTTCTGTGCTGTAAAACTCTATGACTCTATGACTCTAACAGATGGAAGATCTCTAGGAGGGATATAAATGTAGACTTGGGCATTCATCGCCCCACTGCTGTGCAGCAAGGTGTTCTCCAGCTCCTTGCTAGCAGGGAAGTGCGGGTGGCCCATGAGAGGGATGATGGTGAGAGGGGACATGGAAGTGGGGGCTCTTCTCAAAGCGCTCCCACTTCTCTCCCATTGCCTCCCCCTCAGTCAGAGCCCCACATGCTTCCTCGGATCCCGATGGATGAGTCTGCCCCTGCACAGTTGCAGGAGGAGCAGACTTTGGCGGGGCCATCACAGGCTCCAAAACCCAGAGGACGTCCGCCAAAAGTGTCTAACCAGTCACAGCAGGGAAGTGAGCAGCCTGCCTCTACCTCTGCTGAAGCCACCCGGGTTTCACCTCGTAGAAGCACTCAGAAAAGAAAAAAGACCCAAAAGTAGATGCACATGGGTGTATGAAAAAATGTGAGTGTTAAGTTTCAGATATTTTGATGACACAGATAAATGTATTTATTGCACCACTTTCCGGTCTTGTCCATTTTTGCCTGCTACCTGGGAAGTGGCTTTGTCACTTGGAGTGAATGGTGAGACATTACTTAACCTTGAGCACTGGGGGTTAGGATATGAGCTACGTCTTCAGTGGATAGCCGTTGTCTCCAAGCAGCCAGCCAGTAAGTCTGTTTGGAGCTGAGGGAGGGTGGACTGGCACAGCACGAAAGAGTAATGATAGCTGCCAGGGAATCTGGCACACACATGCATGATTATCTTTTTATGGTTGCAGACAAGCTGCACATTGAGGGAGTGGAAGCCCTTGTGGTTCACAAACACTTCTGGGTGATCTGGGGGTGCCTTCATGGCTACATGTGTGCAGTCAATGACGCCCTGCACCTGTGGGAAGTCAGCCAGAGCCGCAAAGCCGAGCACCCGCTCAGTAACACTGGCCTCATCAGTGGCAAAGTTGACAAAATTGGCTGACTTGTGAAACATAGCATCGGTCACCTGTGTGATGCATCTGTGGGCGGCCAACTGCAAGATCCCGCAAATGTCTGCTGCAGATCCCTGGAAGGAGCCTAAGGCGAAGAAGTTGAGGACGGTGGTGACTTTGACAGCCACTGGTAAGGAGTGTCCACCAGGACCTCTGGGCAGCAGGTCTTGTTCCAGCAAGCTACAAATATCTGCAACGACCTGGCGCGATAGCCTGAGCCTCCTTTGGCACTGCTGCGCAGTCATGTTGAGGAAGCTCATCCTCTGCCTGTATATCCTGTGTTCGGATTATCTCCTCCGGCGCGCTTCAGCCCTGTGGTTCCCCCTTCTCTCCCGTGATGCATGAGGTTGTTCAGGAGAAGGTTGCTGTTGTGGTTGCTGCTGCTGCTGTGGCTGCTGGTGATGGGCTCATCTTTGCATAGGATTACATAGGATATATGGCAAAGAAACAGGCCATTCGACCCAATCAGTCCATGCTGGCGTTTATGCTCCACTCAAGCCTCCTCCCGCCTTTCCTCATCTAAATCTATCAGCATAACCCTCTATTCCCTTCTCCCACATATGCTTATCTAGCCTCCCTTTAAATGCATCTATACTATTCGCTTCAACCACTCCCTGTGGTAGCGAGTTCTACATTCTCACCACTCTTTGGGTAAAGTAGTTTCTTCTGAATTCCCTATTGGATTTCTTGGTGACTATCTTAAATTGATGGCCTCTAGTTATGCTCTTCCCCACAAGTGGAAACACACTCTCTGTATCTACTTTATCAAAACCTTTCATGATTTTAAAGACCTCTATTAGGTCACCCCTCTGCCTTTCTTCAAGCAAAAAGAGACCCAGCCTATTCATCCTTTCCTGATAGGTATACCCTCGCATTTCTGGTATCATCCTTGTAAATCACATGTGGAAACAAACCCATCGATTATTCGCTCTTCTTCAGCTCCAGAGTGAGAGTGAGAAAGCAACATAAAAGTTTACCAAAAACACACTCACCCAATGTGGAGCTCGAACCCACGACCGTGAGATTAAGGCCGTGATTTTTCCTATCGATGCGGCTTGGGGGCGGGACAGCTGCCTTCCGGGTTCCAGTCCCGCCCCCATGACATCAGACGTACAGACGCGATTTTGCGTCAATTGGCCTTGTTAAGCCCGCCCTGCGGGCTTGCTGGCCAATTAAGAGGAAGCCGATGTCAGATGATGTCAGTTGATGATGCGTCATCTGCCGGTTTTCTTAAAAGGGCCACGCACAATTTTTTTTGACAGCTGATTTTTCAGTGTTTGACAGCATTGAGGTGCTGCAAACACTGACAGTCACTGTACAAAGGTCAGCCCTTGCACCCAGGCTCTCCAGTGACTCCCTCCTTAGGCTAGAACAGATGGCAGCTGCAGGTGAGGTTACAGAAGTGATCTGTCACTGGTGAGAGAGGTTCTCCCAATGAGGTGGGACTACACACACAATCCAAAACTTGTCACCTACAGAAAAGTGTAAATGCATTAAAAATGATTTTCCCAACATTTTCTTACCTCTGAAACTCACCAGTGTACCATTGGATTCTTCACACCACTTCTCCAGCTGTCATGAATGCAGAAACATTACAGTAGACCCACAGCACGCCACACTTACCTGGCGTGGTGTCAGGACGTCGGGAAGCCCGCAGTAGACCTGTCAAAATTGCAAAAAGCCTCTTAACTGCCTGTTAACAACCTGTTAACGAGCAGTTAATTGGCTATAATCCTCTTCCCACCGCTAGGTGTCGGGTCCATGCGCAAATCGGGGACCCAACACTTGGGAAGATTGATTGGAGGCGGGTTGACAGCGGGCTTCCGACCCGCTGTCAATCTTTGCGATTTTGCTGGATGTCCCGCCTCCAAACCCGTTCCCTGAGCGCCGGCAAAATTCCAGCCTAAGAGTTTCATGCTCTACCGACTGAGCTAGCCAGGGCTGCTTATATAACACGTCCTTGTCGCTGATTGCAGCCAGGCACCCGTTGGCTTCGTCCCAGGGGTTTAACTTGTTCGGCAAGCCATGAACCAGGCTCTCCTGACTTCCAAGGTGTGTAAGGAAATCAACCATCAAAAGCCCTTTCATTAACCACAAGGGCTCAGGCAATCTTCTGAAAGCAAGGCATGTTTAGTCCATGTCTCTTTCCTGGTGTTTCCTGATTCTGTCTGTCTCTCTGGCTCTGTTTAATCTGTGTGTGGCCATCTGCAGGTTGATTTTGAAAGAATACCTGTGTTTGTGCTTGCACTGGTAATAAAAGGGCTTTAAAATCTGTGCCTTCGAGCAGCATTCAACAAGCACCTGGACTGAAACTTTCTAACTGCGGAAGTGATGAGTTGTAAAGGTAACATTTAACAGTCAGGATGTCCGAGCGGTCTAAGGCGCTGCATTCGGGTCACAGTCTTCTCTGGAGGTGTGGCTTCGAACCCCACTTCTGACATTTCTTATTTTTCACTGCAAAGTGGAACTCACTATTTATGTGTCACTGACTGCAGATGATTATTCCTCCCAGTTGATTTACTCCTACCAGAAAGATCAACTATTTTTTCCGCGTGATTTATGCAGTTTCCAACGGTCGGGTACAAAAAAATAACTTGATCGCGTTAATACCAACTTGATCAAGTTTTTTGCTGAGGTAACTGAGTGGATTGATGAGGGTAATGTGGTTGACATAGTGTACATGGATTTCCAAAAGGCGTTCAACAAAGTGCCACTTGGTCCGATTCTGAGGACCAAGGTGAGACATAAGTGGCACACATCCTGATGTAGTAGATGGTAGGTAAAGTGGAGATCAGAGGGCCAATCCCTCAATGTTTTAATACTGAGTAGTAATGTGGTGAGAGTGGCTTACGAGGTTTCAGAAATGACCTGCAAACTGCTGACACCTAAATCTGTGGACAAAATGTAGATAGCAAGAGCCTTTCCATGAGGCAAGTAATGAGGTGTAATGTTGGAGTATTTATGTGCTTTTCCCAGCTCTCAGTGAATGGACTCGCCAATGGCCCCTGAGCTTCCACCTCCCCTTCACAGGCGAGGTACCTGAGCTGCATGAATCACGTGCTCCTGCAGTAAAAGTCGAAAGCTGATGTTAAAAAACCTCTTAAGGATCTCTCAACAAGCAGTAATGACTTGAATGAGGTTGCCTGCCTCTGCGGATCGGGTCCGTGTCGTGCCTTCAAAGCCGCCTGAGTTAAATGTGTGAGGGGGCGGGATGACGGCGGGTTCCCAACGCGCTTATAATTTCCGGGATTTTTACTGCCGACCCGCCCCCAAACCTGCACGCTCAGCAATGGGAAAATTCCGGCCCTGGCCGCGATTTTGCCGGCGCTCAGAGGGCGGGTTTGGAGGCGGGTCCGGAGTTAAGATCTAAATGATTGACGGCGGGTTGCGAACCCGCTGCCATCCCGCCTCCACGCAATTTTACAGAGTGTCAGGCCTGCGAGTTCCGATCAGATCCGACACCAAGTGGCGGGAGAGCCACTTAAGGCAGATAACAGCTTGTTAACTGCCTGGATAATCCTATTTTGAGAGGCTTTTTCCATTTTGCAACATTTTCAGCGTGTTTCACATCGTGCGACAAACACATCAGCTGATTGTGCTGGGTTCAGCTACTCACTGAATACCTGACAGCTGCTCCTGCAGCATAAAAACTGACCTGCAACATGAGTTCACTTTCAGATGCCAGAACTTTCTGTTTTGAGGTTTTGAAACACATTTTGCAGGTGTATTGAGGTTGTAAGTTTTTAATCTGAGATCCATATGCACTGTGACCTCCTTGGAAAACCCTCTCCCCACATTGACTGAGCGCTTATAACATCTATTCCTCAACTGACATACCTACCAGCAGAATGGGAACCATTTATACCCTCTCATCCTGGTCCTCAGAATCGAAGGAAGAGCAGCCGCGACAGCAGCAGAACCAGGCACAACAGCAGCAGCAACAATAGGAGCACCAACCTCTTCCTCACCCACTTGATGCTACACAGGGCAGAGGGTGTCAGCGCAGGGCTGCACACGTGCCGCAGGAGATACCCCCAACACAGGGTTTACAGGCCGAGGATGAGCTTCCTCAACATGAGTGAGCAGCAGTGCCAAAGAAGGCTGAGACTTTCGTGAGAGGTAGTCGCTGACATCTGCACAATGCTGCACCAACACCTGCAGCCCAGAGGAGCGGGTGGACACTCCTTACCAGTGGCTGTCAAAGTCACCACCGCACTCAACTTCTTTCCTTCAGGTTCCTTCCAGGGATCAGCAGCAGACATCAGAGGCATTTCCCAGTCGGCCGCACACAGTTGCATCACGCAGGTTACCGATGCCCTCTTTGCCATGTCGCACAATTACATCCACTTCTCCACGGATGAAGCAAGTGTTACCACGCATGTGGTTGGCTTTGCAAATATGGCAGGCTTCCCAAGGGTGCAGGGTATCATAGACTGCAAACATGTGGCCATTAGGGCACCCCATCACAACCCAGCTGTATTTGTGAACCGCAAGGGCTTCCACTCCCTTAACGTCCAGCTGGTGTGTAACCACAGGAAGAACATTATGCATGTTTGCGCCAAGTTCCCAGGCAGTTGCCATGACTCGTTCATCCTGTGGCAGTCCACTGTGCCTCAGCTGTTCAATCTGCTGGCACATGGAAATGAGTGTTTGCACGATCTTCATTACACACCATACAGCATCTGTACAATAAACTGTGCATTCCTATCACTCTCCCCACCATCATTACAGATGAAAGGCGCCCTGACCCCTCACTGTGCAACTTCCATTTCTGAGCACACCTAGGCCAACTGTTTGAATCTTTGACATCGCATTTCTTTAATACAATTGAAATAACGATGAGAAGCATAACTGTATTACATCAAAACATCCAAGTGACTACCCTTGTGACTATTTGTGTGTTAACTTTCTCTTACGCGTGTTTCTATGTAGTGCTTCCCCTGTGGCTTCAGCAGATGTAGAGGCAGCTTGCTCACTTCTCTGCTGTGCCTGCTTAGACGCCTTTTTGCGGGAGTCCTCTGGGTTTGGGAGCCTGGGAGGGCTCCGCACCAGTCTGCTCCTCCTGCGGCTGAGCCGGCCATCTCAGTTGGGTCAGGAACCTGGGGCTCTGACCAAGGGCTCCGCAGTGGCATGGGAGTGTGAGCGCTTGGAGAGGAGCCCACACTTCCTTGTTGTCGACCACCAACATCCCTCTCATTGTTCACCCGCACTTCACTGCTAGCAAGTAGCTGGAGAGCACCTTGCTGCACATTAGTGGTGCCATGAGGACCCATTTCTGTGCTGACATTCCTCATAACAAGGACGTCAATGCACCTCTGGTTTCTCTCCTCAATAGATGCCCATCTATCCTCCATAGCAGATCATCTATTTAGAAGTGTTACCATGTTCTGCTGTGTCTGGCGATTTATGTCCTCCATGGAGGTTGCTATCCTTTCCATGGCAGCACCTACATTCGCCATTGGGTGCACCATGGCATTGCTCATGTTTGAGATGGACTCCTCCATTCTCTGCACACTCTTAGTTACCATGGTTGCAAACCCAGTCAGAGCCTCCTGCACTTGTTCCTGAAGCTGCAGCACCGCTCTCTTTCTGGATGGCCCCAGAGGCACAGCATCCACATGCAGCTGAGCAGAGGTAGGAACGTCCAGTGTCCTCCGACGAGGGCTCTCTTCTGCTGTCCCCATCTCCACCATCTGCTAATGCTCACTTGTGAGCTGTGATACACCAGGTGACAACACTAGCCTATTTCGCAAAGGACCCACCGAGGTGTGTGTCTCTGCGCTGGTGCTGAGTGCGCTGAATTCTGCTGACACTGCTCCCTCAGACTGTAGCTTCCTCTGAGGAATCGTCCGGCTCTTCCTCCTGGACAGTGGGGAGGGGGGCTCTCGATGGTCCTGTGGGGGAGTAATGGCATTAGTTAGACATGTGATATTAACGTAGCAGACACATCCCATTGTGCAAATGAACATCAGATGCCATATCAGTCAGTCATGAAATCTAATTGTGAGGTTTGCAAATCTATTCTGTCACCAGCTTGCTCTACTGTGCCCATCTCTCCGTCCCCCACTTCCAGCTCCTCTGCACCTCCGATGATCTCGATAGCAGCCTCCTCAGCATTACTTAAATGCACCATGGAAGGTGGGCCTCCTCCTGTCCTCCCCCTCACCCTCTTATTGTGGGCTCTCTTTTCCTGCAATGAGGGACACAAGTGGAGTTTGAGTGAGAATGTTGGAGTGAGTGTGGAGAATCCATAGCATAGATGCTTAGAGGGAGAAAAAGATGGAGTGAGGTGCCAATACCAAGGGTCCTCCCTGTGCGTTGTTAGTTGTTGTCATTGCATAAGTGATAGCGAGTGTGAGGGGTGCAGAGTAGAATGGTGGAGTGAGTCTGTAAATAGAGAGACAGGGATGGTTAAGGGTGCAAGGGATGTAAGGGTAAGTTGGGATATGCAGGCGTAGGTTGACAATGCAGAGTGCTGGTGATGAGAAGAGATGGGGAGCAGATTGAAGGTAAGTGTGATGTTATACTCACTTTTGTTGAGCGTAGCAGGTCATTGAACCTTTTCCGGCACTGAACCCAGGTGCGACCACACAAAGACCTGGCGCTAACCTCCTCAGCAATTTACAGCCAGGCTGCCTTGGTTTGCTGAGGAGGCTTCCTCCGTCCATTGGAGGGGAACAGTACCTCTTGGCACCCTCTCACTCCCTCCACAAGAGCATGGAGGGAGTTATCACCAAAGCGGGGAGATGCCTTGGTTTTTGCAGCAGTCATCTTGCAAATAATACCACTGAGGAACATCAGAAAGTTAATAAAACCCAAAGGCTGCATCGAAGATGTCAGCAGAGGCGAGCAGCAGACCCGAACCCACTGATTGGGCCGGGTAACGCCCAGTTAAATGAAAATCCTTGTCTCGGTGCGGCTGAAACCGGCCGCGGGACCGGAACCTGCCGACCAGCGAACCCGCCTCCGCTGGGAAAATCCAGCCCAATGTTTCAGTTCGATGACCTTTCACCAGAACCAAAACAATTAGCTGGGTTTCTATCGCATTTGGCACCTGACTAGCATATCAATTATAGCTTGACTTCAGGAGCAACCCCTGGGTATCTGACAAGTGTTTGCAAGGTTTGTTTGCATTTAATATTTCAAAGACATGAAGGATTTTTGTTTATTATTATTTGTTCTTGGGATGTGAGCATTGTTGCCAAGGCTGGCATTTATTTACCCTCCATAGTTGCCCTGAGAAAGTGGCGGTGGGGCCTCTTCTTGAACCGCTGATAGTGGTTTTCTACAACTGAGTGGCTTCAGAGAGCAGTCAAGAATCAACCACTTTGGTGTGGGACTGGAATCACATATAGGCCAGAACGGGTAAGGATGCGAGATTTCCTTCAATTAAGGACATAGTGAACCGCTTGGGTTTTTATCACAATCCGACAGCTTTTACTGATAGCCGCATTTTGTAAATATTTCTTTTTTTAAACTAAATTCAAATTCTCAAACCGCCAAGGTGGAATTTGCACTCACCTTCTCTCGATTATTAGTCAAGGCCTCTGGATTACTAGGCCAGCAACAATAACTTATACATACATGCAACAACTAGTCCCTGGGAAGCTGGTTGGTACAGATAGGCTCTCATAGAAATCTAAATATTTTATTTCTGTCCATCTAAAGCTTCACATGAAAATGTTTGCTAGTGCTGTTGGGGAGGGTTTAAACTAAAGTTGCAGGGGGCTGGGAACCTGTGCAGGGAGACAGAGGAAAGGGAAGCAAGGATAGAAACAAAAGACAGGAAAGAGAAAAGCAAAAGTGGAAGGCAGAGAAATCAAGGGTGTAAATCAAACGGCCACAGTAAATAATAATTCTAAAAGGACTAAGGCCTAGAAATTCAGTATAGCCACTTTTGGGGCGCTAAAGTCGGGCGGCCGCTAAAGTTTGCACCCGGCGCAAAGTCGCGCCACCTTCACCGATATTCAGTCGCATCGCCCCAAGAGGTTGCTGCTGCGCTAAAACAGGCGATGCACGACTATCTTTAGGCGCTAAGCCGGCGGTGCTGAGCGATACCCCCGAGGCCGGGCGCAGCGCTGGTGCGGCGAGTTGTTGATTGATGGCAGACACTCTGGCGCCGGTCAGCTCTTAAAGGGGGAGGGTGGATTTGTTTGCCTGCCACGCCCTGCACACTGCAGCCCTCAACCTAGGCCTGACCACTTCAGCTTCATCTGCACAACGCCCAGGGCTATGGAGAAGGCCAGGGAGAGAGCGCAGCGCTTCAGCGACGGTGACCTGAGGGTGCTGGTTGGCGGAGTGGAGCGCAGGCGCCATGTTCTGTTCTCAGAAGGTGGCACGAGGCCACTGCCCAGCGCCTACCGGAAAGCCTGGAGGGAGGTCTCAAACAGGGTGTCTTCCAACAGCGTGGTTGCCAGGACTCCTGTGCAATGCTGGAAAAAGTTCAACGACTTCACTCGGGTTGTCAGGGTGAGTACCCTTTCCAGTGTCCTCCTCATCCCTGCATGTGCACCTCACTTTATGGGCAAAGGGACCTGAAAGCCCTAATGGCGAGCCCTCATCCAGCAGCTATGGGACTGTCATGAAAATCACTTGCACATTCAGCACTTTACACACTGTACAAGCTATTCGACCACGGGAGGCATTGCAGACAAGATCAGGGCTTCACACTGTACAAGCTATTCGACCATGGGAGGCAGTGCAGACAAGATCAGGGCTTCACACTGTACTTAGAGGCCGTCCTTTCTCTTGCAGGCCAAGGTGGCGCACAACCGGCGGAAACGAAGTGAGACCGGGGGAGGCCGTCCTGACGTCAAAGAGCTCTCCGACCTCGACCAGTGTGTGGAGCGCATTATGGCAGGCCGGCTGATTGGCCCCGTCACCAGTGGAGATGCCGACCCTGTTCTGGGCACCAATGGTAAGGCATCACCTTTTTGACCTCTCTCGTTCCACTTGCGCCTCAGATCAGCATCCTTTGCCACTGTCCGACCAATGCAGTGAATGGCAGCACTCATGCCTCCCTCGCTGCCGCCCTGTCCTCACTGTAAAGCTACTCTTGTGCCTTCCTGCTTTCAGATGGTGAATCGCCAGGTGAGGAGGCGGGCCCTCAAGCTGCCACTGTCAGCGCTTCCGAATTAGAGGAGGAGGAAGAGGAAGCCGGCCCATCAGTGCCACCCTCAGCCGCGCCAGCCCATGGCGATGAAGGGGACACGTCTTCCCTGGAGGGGAGCCGGGGGGAAGGGTCGGAGGAGAGTGAAGCTCCGGGGCCCAGCGGGCTGCAGCAACGCGGGAGGGGTGGGGAAGCTCGGCGGACTTCTCCCCAGAGGGTGAGTGCGGCCTCCAGTCCTGCGACGGTGAGCGCAGAGGAGGTGCGGCTCCTGGAGGAAATGGCCGTCCAGGCTGAGCGCAGGCACAATGAGCTCATGGCTGCAGTGGCAAGGATGCCTGACTCCATTGAGTCTTTGTCAAGGAGTGTGCAGCAATTTGGAGCAGCACAGGCCAGGAGTCTGGATCAATTCAGTGCAGCACAGGCCAGGAGTCTGCAGGACTTCGCGGCAGCACAGGCGGCTTCGAGCCAAGTGCTCAGTCGTGCCGTCCATTCACTGGCTGTTGTCATGCGGACACAGACCAGGGCCACACGGGCACTAACTGCTGCCACCCTCGCTGGATCAGCCAGGCATCGCCAGGGCACTCGCCGCGCAGCAGCAGCCCAGCAGTCTGTTCTTCAGCTGTTTGCTGCGCATGCTGCAGTGCTGGCCCGTGCGAGTGCCAATGTATCAGGCGACCAGGGAGCACCTGCGATCTGTCAGGTTGGCACCATTCCTGCAGCCGACACTGCCACTCCGCCATTGCAGCTGCCACGAACCGCTGGACAGACTGCTGCCGCCCAAGCAGAGTTGGAGCAGTCAGCAGCCGGCCCCTCCAGGGCCAGAGCTGGTGCAGGCCGACCCCCAAGGGCATCTGCCGTCTCGCCATCTGACCCTCAGCAGCCTTCCCCCAGCCTTGCTACAGCCACTGGGCTCCCATTGAGGAGGAGCTGCAGGGCGGGCAGGGGCCAGGCAAGGATGCGAAAGGCATCGCCCTCGCAGGGCAAAAAGTAGAAGGTCTGCACAAATGCTTTGTGGTTGTTGAAAGGCCGAGACTGGTGTAGTTGTGTTTTTGTAAGGCCGAGACTGGTGTCTTTCTTTGTTTTTGTAAGGCCGAGACTGTTAGTTTTGTGTTTTTGGAGGGGGCTTCTCCACATGAGGTTGTAATGTGGGAAGGGCAGAGGTTTGCAATAAATTAATGTTCTTAAATTGCACTGTGCATGGTTTTTTTGTCAAGTCCTGGTTGCCCTGCTTGGCTGAGGGCTTGTGGAGCGGCTACATTCATCTGCTGACATTGGCACAAGGCATTCCCTGAGAGGGGGCCTAGAACCGACGTTCAATAAGCCGGCGACGGGCGGCCCTTGCACTTTCTGCCTCCCTCCTGTGCTGGTCCTCCTCCTCCTCCTCCTCCTCCTCCTCCTCAGGTGGTCCTCCAATCTCTGGTGGCAGTGGCTGAGTCCTGCGGATAGCCAGGTTGTGCAGCATGCAGCAAACGACCACGAAATGGGAGACTCGCTCCGGCGAATATTGTAGGGCTCCATCGGAACGATCCAGACAGCGGAACCGTTGCTTCAGGACACCGATTGTTTGCTCAACGATGTTCCTGGTCGCTTGATGGCTATCGTTGTATCCCTCTTCAGCAGGGGTGCTGGGCGCACGGAGCGGGGTCATCAGCCAGGTACACAAAGGATAGCCTTTGTCCCCGAGAAGCCATCCTCGTGGGTGAGGCTGGGCCTGAAACATGTCTGCCACCGAAGTCTGGCGCAGGATGAAGGCATCGTGGCTGCTGCCTGGAAAGCGGGCATTGACAGCTAGGATGAGCTGCCTGTGGTCACACACCAGCTGGACGTTGAGCGAATGGTAGCCCTTCCGGTTGCGGTAATCCTCGGAATTCTCCAGAGGTGCCCGCAAAGCCACATGCGTGCAGTCAATGGCGCCCTGCACCATGGGGAAGCCCGCGAATGCTGCAAAGCCCATTGCACGCTGTTGCTGCTTGGCAAGGGCCATGGAGAAGGAGATGAACTGACGTCTCCTTTTGAAAAGGGCATTGGTCACCTGGCGGATGCAGCAATGCACGGCGAACTGGGAGATGTTGGAAATGTCCCCAGTAGCGGATTGGAAGGAGCCGGTGGCATAGAAGTTGAGAGCCACCGTCACCTTCACTGCCACCAACAGAGACGTCCTGCTCCTCAGATGTGGCTGCAGATCACCGCCAAGCAGGTGGCAGATCTCTGTGACCACCTCCGTTCGGAATCGCAGCCTCCGAACACACTGCTCGTCAGACATGTTGAGATAGGAGAACTGCTGGCGGTATACCCTGGGTGGGTAAGGCCTCCGTTCCCGACGCCTGTTGCCCCCTCTCCGTCTAGCCAGGACTGCCACTCTCTCACGGCGTCTGTGAGCCCTTTGGATGCAATGGAGAAGGCCAGCGTTTGCACCCATTGCAGCCCCCATAATATGTTAGCAAACAATGATATGTCAATGAAGGCAAAGACAAGTGGAAAGCTGTGGCCTGAAGCCACAAGTACCTGTCCGAGTGTTGAGCCAAAGCAGAAAGCTCTCTACCTTGGTCTCTCTGCAAAGATCTGTCTCTCAAGAAGGAGTGCTGTGAAATGGCAGCCTTTTATAGTGCAGGAGGAGTGCCCTTTAATTTGCGCCCCCCGCGCCCCGCATCGACTGAGCACCGTTCCACTCTACCAGTCGCTAGGGGCGCCAGGCACACAATGGGGCGTCGCGACTGAATTTCCGGTTTGGGGCACACAAAGGGCGTTGCACGAGGAAATTACGTCACGATCTGCGCGCGCAGCTGAGCGCACGCAAAGACTTTGCGCCGCCGCTAAATCGTGAGTGAAGTTGGGGAGAGGCGCAGATCGCGCTGCGCCCGGCCGCTAGCCGCCTAGCGCCCAACATCTCCTCCTCCTAAGGCGCTACCGGCTGGCGCAACCAACTGAATTTCTAGGCCTAAGAGTGTTAAAAAATCAAGCCTGAAGGCTTTGTGTGTTAATGCGAAGAGCATTCGTAATAAGGTGGATGAATTAGTTGCGCAAATAGATGTAAATTGATATGATATAATTGGGATTATGGAGACATGGCTCCAGGATGACCAAGTCTGGGAATTCAACATCCAGGGGTATTCAATATTCAGGAAGGACAGGAAAAAAGGAAAAGGAGGTGGGGTAGCATTGCTGGTTAAAGAGGAGATTAACACAATAATAAGGAAGGATATTAGCTCTGATGATGTGGAATCTGTATGGGCAGAGCTGAGAAATACCTAGGGGCAGAAAATGTTAGTGGGAGTTGTATACAAACCCCCAAACAGCAAAGCTGAGGTTGGGGATGGCATTAAACAGGAAATTAGAGACGTGTGCAATAAGGGCACAGCAGTTATCATGGGTGACTTTAATCTACATATAGATTGGGCTAACCAAATTAGTAACAATACCGTGGAGGAGGAATTCCTAGAGTGTATACGGGATGGTTTCCTGGACCAATATGTCGAGGAACCAACTAGAGATCAGGCCATCTTGGATTGGGTATTATGTAATGAGAAAGGATTAATTCGCAATACGATGGTATGAGGCACGAGTTGGCTAGGTTGGATTGGGGAATGTTACTTAAAGGGTTGATGGTGGATAGGCAATGGCAAACATTTAAAGATCGCATGGATGAACTACAGAATTTGTTCATCCCTGTTTGGCATAAAAATAAAACAAAAAAGGTGACTCAACCGTGGCTAACAAGGGAAATTAGGGACAGCATAAGATCCAAGGAGAGGACATATAAATTGGCCAGAAAAAGCAGCAAACCTGAGGATTGGGAACAGCTTAGGATCCAGCAAAGGAGGACAAAGGGATTAATTAAGAGGAGGGAAATAGATTATGAGAGTAAGCTTGTAGGGAACATAAAAACTGACTGTAAAAGCTTCTATAGATATGTGAAGAGAAAAAGATTGGTGAAGTCAAGCGTAAGTCCCTTGCAGTCAGAATCAGGGGAATTTATAATGGGGAACAAAGAAATGGCATACCAATTAAATACATACTTTGGTTCTGTCTTCACAAAGGAGGACACAAATAACCTCCCAGAGTTGTCGGGGAACATAGGGTCTAATGAGAGGGAGGAATTGAATGAAATCAGTATTTGTAGGGAAATGGTGTTAGGGAAATTGACGGGATTGAAGGCCGATAGATCTCCAGGGCCTGATAATCTACATCCTAGGGTACTTAAGGAAGTGGCCCTAGAAATAGTAGATGCATTGCTGGTCATCTTCCAAAAATCTATAGACTCTGGAACAGTTCCCATGGATTGGAGGATAGCTAATGTAACCTCACTATTTAAAAAAGGTGGTAGAGAGAAAATGGGGAATTATAGACCGGTAAGTCTGACATCGGTAGTGGGGAAAATGCTAGAGTCCATTATAAAAGATGTAATAGCAGAGCACTTGGAAAACAGTGACAGGATTGGACAAAGTCAACATGGATTTACAAAAGGTAAATCATGCTTGACTAATCGACTGGAATTTTTTGAGGATGTAGCTGGTAGAATAGATAAGGGAGAACCAGTGGATGTGGTCTATTTGGACTTTCAGAAGGCTTTCGATAAGGTCCCGCATAAGAGATTAGCATGCAAAGTTAAAGCACACGGGATTGGGGGTGAGGTACTGTCTTGGATAGAGAACTGGTTGGCAGACAGGAAGCAAAGAGTTGGAATAAACGGGTCTTTTTCCGAGTGGCAGGCAGTGACTAGTGGGGTACCGCAGGGATCGGTGCTAGGACACCAGCTATTCACAATATATATAAATGATCTAGACGAGGGAACTAGATGTACTATCTCCAAGTTTGCAGACGACACAAAGCTGGGTGGGCGTGTGTGCTGTGAGTAGGATGCAGAGAAACTCCAGTACGATTTGGACAGTTTGGGTGATTGGGCAGATGCATGGCAGATGCAGTATAATGTGGATAAATGTGAGGTTATCCACTTCGGTGGCAAAAACAGGAAGGCAGATTATTAGCTGAACGGCAATAGATTGGGAAAGGGGAAGTGCAACGAGACCTGGGTGTCCTTGTGCACCAGTCGCTGAAGGTAAACATGCAGGTGCAGCAGGCGGATAAGAAGGCAAATGGTGTGTTGGCCTTCATAGCGAGAGGATTCGAGTACAGGAGCAAGGATGTCTTGCTGTAGTTGTACAGGGCCTTGGTGAGACCACACCTTGAGTATTGTGTGCAGTTTTGGTCACCTTATCTGAGGAAGGATGTTCTTGCCATGGAGAGAGTGCAGCGAAGATTCACCAGACTGATACCTGGTGTAATGTATGTACCTTTAAGGGGGGAACTACTTTCTACAGCTCATGTATACTGTAGTACCGGCAGTGACCACACCTGTATATAACGCTGAGTAGTAATCTGTTGTTTCAGTTGCAGTTTGAACCATGTTGAGTAAACACCTGTTGTACCGTTCTCTGCAGTCCTTTTCTTATTATTACACGGACGTAACAGTGGCGACGAGCAAGTTCGAACCTACCTGCAACTCTGCATCACCTCCCAGGGATTCGCTCCTGGAGAACAGTGGAAGAAGGTCGAGTCCAGAAGCACGGGTGTCGACCACGGGCAACCGCCCAGTCATCCAGCAGAGATTTGAGCATCGCAGGGGAGGCTGTCGAGAGCCAGGCTTGGCTTTCTAGTCACGGTGGTCCAGCGAAACGGGCTGGCAACAGGTACTGCACAGACCCTTCCCGGACAGCGACGGGCTAGAGCCCGACCGAGCGGCACAGGAAAAGGCCGAGCGGCGTCGACGGGGGAGAGAGAGATGGCAGAGCGCACAGGGTGCAGCCGGTGTTCAGGACCGAGCGGCGTCAACGGGGGAGAGAGGCGAGAGAGAGCAGAGCGCAGCCGGTGTTCAAGGGCCGAGCAGCGTCAACGGGGGAGAGAGGCGTGCAGGAAAACGAGGCGCTGCCATTGCCACGAGGACCGCAGAGACCGGCATTGGCAGCAGCGCAGGAGCAGCGCACGAAACCCACAGGGCGTCGCCATTTGCCACGAGGACCGCCGAGAGCGGCGTTGGCAGCAGCGCGGGAGACGCCATTTTAAGCCGCAGCGGGGAAGAAAGGAAAGTGCGGGAGACGCCATTTTAAGCCAGTCTAACCACACCCAAAAATGCCGAAGAGTGGCAGTATCACAGCGTTCGACAATGCAGTCGAAGATTGGATGACATATGTCGAACGCATAGAAGTATACTGCAAGGCGAATGAAGTGCCAGATGACAAGAAAGTGCTGGTATTGTTGAATTCAATGGGTGCAAAAATGTATGGCTTACTACGAATCCTAGTAACCCCAGAGAAGCCAGTAGAAAAGGATTTTGAAAGCATAGTGTCAATCCTACAGGACCACTTAAACCCCACACCACTGCTGATAGCAGAAAGATTCAAGTTTCACAAATGGAACCAGCATAAGGGTGAAAGCATTGCTGATTATTTAACAGAACTGCGCAAACTATCGAAACACTGCCAGTTTGGAGCGGGACTGGCAGATACCTTAAGGGACAAGTTTGTGTGTGGACTTCAAAGTGAAGGAACCCAGAAACGGCTTTTATCTGAAAAGGACCTTACGCTGGAAAAGGCTTTCAGCATTGCGGTATCATATGAAGCAGCAGCACGGGCCACTGCAGAGATACAACAGAGACCGCAAGAATATGGCACAAACGAAATGTCATATGGAACAGAGAAGTGCTATCGCTGCGGCAGAACAACACACGACCAGAATGATTGCTGGTTCAAAGACAAAGTGTGCAGACAGTGTGGAAAAGTAGGACACATAGCACGAGTCTGCAGATCGGGAAAGAAAACCAGCAATAAGAAACCGACCAAAGGGAATCATAATCATAATCATAATCAACTTTATTGTCATTGTTAGTGCACAAGTGCAGTACAACGAAATGTAGGCTTGCAGCTCCCGAGAGTGTACAAGAAGGTACATAAGATAACGGAGAATAGTTCAGACAAACAAAAGAGTGATAATGACTCCGAAAGCAGGGAACTGAGTTGTCTGAAACTACATAATGTGATCACAACGGAGGATCACCGAACCATTTGGGTCACTCTCAAGATAGCAGGAGTCCAGGTAAAGATGGAATTGGACACAGGATCAGCTCTAACAGTCATAAACCGACGGGACTATGAGCGGCTATTCTCACACATACCCTTGAGAGACACAAAAATTATTTTGAAGACGTACACGGGGCAAAAAGTCTACCCCAAAGGAAAAATAAGGGTGACCGTTATATATAACGGTAAGGAAACACCAAAACTAGACCTGTATGTATTGCAAGATGGAGGATCACCATTACTGGGACGTGAATGGATCCGGAAAATACAACTGGATTGGCATTCCATACAGGCACTGGCTGTGGTTGACAAAAAGGATGACGACGTCACACCTGGGTGACTGTCAAAGATCCTAACTGACGCGAAAGAAGTGTTCCAGCAAGGACTCGGAACACTAAAAGGCATGACAGCGACGATTAAAATTGAAGAAAACGCAAGCCCAAAATTTTTTAAGGCCAGACCGGTACCTTATGCGATCCGCCCAGCCGTCGAAGCAGTGCTGGAGAGTCTGGAACGTTCAGGTGTACTGTCCAAGGTAGACTGGAGCGAGTGGGCTACACCCATCGTCCCTGTGATGAAAAAGTCGTTGAGCAGCACGCCTGGGGAACCAAGGGAGGTTCGCATCTGTGGGGACTTTAAGGTAACAGTGAACCCGATCCTTCACACCGTACAATATCCACTTCCGCGGATTGAAGATATTTTCGCCTCGCTATCTGGAGGGAAACGCTTCACTAAGATTGATCTGGCCCAGGCGTATCTGCAAATGGAGGTAGAAGAAGCATCAAAAAAATACCTCACAATCAACACCCATAAAGGTCTCTACCAATACAACTGGCTGGTATTCGGGGTAGCATCAGCTCCGGCTATTTGGCAGAGGGCAATGGAACAAGTCCTGCAAGGGATCCCAGGGACCCAGTGTTATTTGGACGACATCCTGGTCACGGGTGAAAATGACAGTGATCACCTTGTCAACCTGGAGCAGGTGCTCACTAGATTGCAGGAATATGGGCTCCGAGCTAACCGCCCCAAATGCAAGTTTTTTAGAAAACAGATCTCGTATTGTGGCCACGTTATCGATAAAGAGGGGTTACATAAGTCCCCAGAGAAGATTGAGGCAGTAGCCAAGGCTCCAGCACCGGAAAATGTGTCACAACTGAGGTCGTTCCTCGGGCTGGTAAACTACTACCATAAGTTCTTGCCAAATTTGTCTACAATACTACACCCACTGAACACCTTACTGCAAACTGGGGTGCCATGGAAGTGGAGTGACGAATGTGTATGAGCTTTCCAGAAGAGCAAAACACTAATCACATCGAAAGAGGTATTGGCCCATTACAACCCAGCATTACCAATTCGGTTGGCATGTGATGCGTCGCCCTACGGCATTGGAGCGGTGCTGTCGCACAAACTCTCGGACGGCTCAGAGAGGCCAATAGCCTTCGCGTCACGATCACTAACCTCAGCCGAGCGTAACTATGCCCAGATTGACAGGGAGGCCCTCAGCCTAATGTGGGGAGTGAAAAAGTTCAATCACTATCTGCACGGGCATAAATTCACCTTCCTGACTGATCACCAGCCTCTTGTCTGCATTTTTAATCTGAAGAAGGGCGTTCCGGTGATGACTGCGCAACGACTACAAAGATGGTCACTTTTTCTAGGGGCGCACCACTATGAGATTGAATATAAGGGCACGAAACAACATGGAAATGCTGATGGGCTATCATGCCTGCCACTGCCTACTGCGGAGGAAGCACCAGCAGTGGATCCTGTCGAAATATTCCATTCGACTATAGTTGAATACCTACCGGTAACTAACGCTTGTATCGAAAAGGAAACCCGAAATGACCCGACACTGCCTCGGGTATATGATTTGACGGTGAAGGGATGGCCAGCACATGGCGACTCACTGTTGCCAGCATTCTCGACAAGGAGAGAACAGCTGTCAGTGTGCCGGGGGACCTTGATGTGTGGATCTCGAGTTGTAATTCCACCCAAGTTAAGGGATAGAGTGCTCAATGAGCTTCATGAGGGTCATCTGGGAGGGGTAAAAATGAAAAGCCTAGCCAGGGCTTATGTGTGGTGGCCGGGAATCGATAAACAAATCGAGGACCTGACCAAGAGCTGCTCAGGATGCCAGAAAGTCCAAAATGCACCACCACAGGCCCCTCTACACCCATGGGAGGGGCCCTCATCTCCATGGCAACGGGTGCATATTGATTTTGCTGGTCCATTCATGGACTCAATGTTTTTAGTAGCCGTGGATGCGCACTCGAAATGGCCTGAGGTCATCAAAATGTCCTCCACCACCACGGAGAAAACTATTGCAGTCCTACGGACCATTTTTGCCAGGAATGGCTTGCCAGAACAGATTTGCTCCGACAACGGGCCACAGTTTGTGTCCGAAGAGTTCCGGAGGTTCTTGAAAAAGAATGGGGTAAGGCATTACACATCCGCCCCGTGTCATCCAGCCACAAATGGATTGGCTGAGAGGTTCGTACAAACCTTTAAGGAGGCAATAAAGGCTATGTACAATGACAACATTCCGCTGCAGCACAAGGTGGACAATTTCCTGTTCGCCTACCGGAATGCGACACATGCAGTCACCAACCAGGCCCCAGCCATGATGTTCTTTAACCGAAGGTTAAGATCTCACCTGGATTTGCTCAGACCAAACGTACGAAGAGATGTTGAGAGTAAGCAATTCCAGCACATCCATGAGAAGCCAACAAGGAGCTTCAATGTAGGGCAACCAGTCTTGGCCCGCGACTACCGAACAGAAAAATGGCAGCCAGGAACGATATGCACACGGCAGGGCCCACTAATGTACACAGTGGACGTTGGGGAGAGCACCGTGAGACACCATGCTGACCAGATCCTAGAGTCACAGGAACAAGTCAACCCCATGCCTCGCCCATACGTACCTTGTGATGAACCCAACGTACAGGTAGCATCTACCCCAGAAACAGTAGCATCGGAAGCTGATGAACCAACCGACGACAGGGGGCCAGAATCGCCTCCGCACCAAGAGCAAGACACTCGGGAAAGGCGCTATCCAGAAAGGATCAGGAAGCCTCCCCAAAGACTGAATTCATTAATAGACTATTTTCAGCTAATGTTGCATGTTAAAAGTGTTAATTGTAATTAGTTTGATATTTAATTGTTAAATGAGTGTTATGGTACTGTTAATCTAAAAGGGGAGGAATTGTAATGTATGTACCTTTAAGGGGGGAACTACTTTCTACAGCTCATGTATACTGTAGTACCGGCAGTGACCACACCTGTATATAACGCTGAGTAGTAATCTGTTGTTTCAGTTGCAGTTTGAACCACGTTGAGTAAACACCTGTTGTACCGTTCTCTGCAGTCCTTTTCTTATTATTACACGGATGTAACACCTGGGATGGCAGGAATGACGTATGGGGAGAGTTTGGGTCAATTCGGATTATATTCGCTGGAGTTTAGAAGAATGAGAGGGGATCTAATTGAAACTTATAAAATTCTAACAGGACTAGACAGACTAGATGCAGGAAGGATGTTCCCGATGGCGGGGAGTCCAGAACCAGGGGTCACAGTCTAAGGATAAGGGGTAAGCCATTTAGGACTGAGATGAGGAGGAATTTCTTCACCCAGAGAGTGGTGAACCTGTGGAATTCTCTACCACAAAAGGCAGTTGAGACCAATTCATTAAGTATATTAAGAAGGTGTTAGATATATCTCTTAAGGCTAACGGGATCAAGGGATATGGGGAGAAAGCAGGAACAGTGTACTGAATTTGGATGATCAGCCATGATCTCATTAAATGGCGGAACAGGTTCGAGGGGCCGAATGGCCTACTCCTACTCCTATCTTCTATGTTTCTATATTTGTAGTCGTTTACACTATTTCGCTGCAGTTTCCGCTGGTCTCCCACTGAAGTTATGATGGGAGATCGCTGGTAGTCCTGCAGAGTTTGAGAGCCATATATAATAACTTGGCGGAGCTCTGACACCACCCGCCCTCCCCCCCCACCCCCCGCCAAACCTTCCATCTGCACAGGAAGACTTTACTCACTTGAAACCACTTACACGGTACTTGCTCAAGTGAACTGCCCAGTGAGACGTTAACATGGCCATGGTGGAGGGTGGCGTGAAAGATTGATGCTGTCAGGCTGGGGTGTTGGTGAGAGAGTGACACTGTTAAATTGGGGGTGGTGGTGGTGGGGGCGGGGGGTGGCGGGGGAGGCGGGGGTGGGGGGTGGCGGGGGAGGCGGGGGTGTGATTCAACCAGGTGAGGGACAAGGATGGGAGCGGGAGGAATAACTGTTCTCTACTTATTATAGAACAAAAAGATCTCCTCCTTTAAAATAAAATAAATAAACAAATGCTGGGAATCTGAAATAAAAACAGAAAATGTTAGAAATATACAGCAGCTTTTTTGGTTACTGTTTCAGTTGTGAACTGACACCAGTAGGTGAAGAGTCCACACCCGAAATGTTGATCTGTTTTTTCTCTTTACAGCTGCTGATGGAGTTACTGCGTATTTTGATAATTCTATTTAGACTTTGCTGTAGATCTGTGTGTGTGTGTAAGGAGTGATTATGAAGAGCATAATGTAATTTTATTGAATCGGAGCAATACACAAATCAATGACTTCCTAACACATGATGGGAAAGCAATCAGACTGAACACAGCCTTGCCGAGCTGTGGACAAGGAGACTACTTATATGGAGAGGGGCTGAATCAGGAAGTGTCTTGACTTCCTGAATGTATTACCTATCTTTAGCATTTGAAGGGGGAAGGGAGGACTGAACAGCCTGAATGGGGACGTGCTTGTTAACATTGCCCCAGGAAGTGTCTGCTACCGTATTTCCAGTCCTTTAGAGCAAGGAAGTAAGACTGAGTTCCCAGTTACATTTCTAATATTTAAATCAGTGAAGCAAATATAAGAATTATAAATTCAGAGATTTGCCTGCAACATCCTCCAGACATTGGAAACTGATGAAGATAACAGACTCTCCACCCCACATACTGGAGTCTAAAGAGAGGGCAGATCAGTAAATTACAAAATAACAACAGAAAATGCTGGAAAAACTCAGCAGGCCAAGCAACATCCGTGGAGAGAGAAATAGAGTCAACATTTCAGGTCGAAACCCTTTGTCAAGACTAACAGGTGTTGATAAACCCGCCACTTCACCTATAGGGTCTTAAGGGGAAGGTAGGTTTGGTCAGTTAAACGTTATTAACAGACTCTCTTACTCAGCAACAGGGTGTAAGAAAGAAGGCAAACAGTGCGTTTCGATCATTGGTTAATAATTATTTTAAAAACATTGATGATTATTTGATTTTTACAAATTGCAGTACATTTACCACAGCAAGACGATTTATGACTCACTCTTCATTTGCCTTTCAAATAATTTATTCTGGAGTCTTACTTTCTTGGTAGAGCTCCAAGATAATTCTTCTTCCTTTCTATTTGACTTTGAATTGCACACACAAAGGAACGCTTAATTTCATTCTTCTATCTCAGATTTGTCCTTCATCGCAGTACATATTTAACACAGCAAGTAAACATGTCACAGTCAGAAGGTAATGCATCGGAGAAGTTGCATTTACAATTATCAGATGTATTAGTTGCATTTTCCTTAACCCTTGGTCGTCCTTCAGATCAGGACCTGCATGGATTTGTCTGCAATGTCATTTACTACTTGAGTATCAGCCTATTGTGGCCCAGAGCCTCCTTTGATTTGCCTGTTTACCTAATCCTTTCTTGTGCTCTCATGATTCTTTACCACATCGGTTACAAACATTGTTTTCAACTGCCTTAATCCTGTCTGAATTCTAGTGCTTATCAAGCCTTGGCTCCTAGAGTTGACTTGGTTCCATACACCTTGGTGCAATCCTCCTAGTCACCCTCCCTTCCCTACCTAGGGCTATTAAACATAGACATAGAAACATAGAAGATAGGAGCAGGAGTAGGCCATTCGGCCCTTCGAGCCTGCTCCGCCATTCAATGTGATCATGGCTGATCATCCAAATTCAGTACCCTGTCCCTGCCTTTTCCCCATATCCCTTGATCCCTTTAGCCTCAAAAAATATATCCAACTCTTTCTTGAATATATTTAATGAACTAGCCTCCACCGCCCTCTGTGGTAGAGAATTCCACAGGTTCACCACTCTCTGGGTGAAGAAATTCCTCCTCATTTCAGTCCTAAATGGCTTACCCCTTATCCTTAGACTATGACCCCTGGTTCTGGACTCCCCGGCCATCAGAAACATCCTTCCTGCATCTAGTCTGTCCAGAACTGACAGAATTTTATAGGTTTCGATGAGATCCCCTCTCAATCTTCTAAACTCCAGTGAGTATAAGCCCAATCGACACAATCTCTCCTCATGCGTCATTCCTGCCATCCCAGGTATCAGCCTGGTGAATCTTCGCTGCACTCCCTCCATGGCAAGAACGTCCTTCCTCAGGTAAGGTGACCAAAACTGCACACAATACTCAAGGTGCGGTCTCACCAAGGCCCTGTACAACTGTAGCAAGACATCCTTGTTCCTGTACTCGAACCCTCTTGCTACGAAGGCCAACATACCATTTGCCTTCTTAACCGCCTGCTGCACCTGCATGCTTACCTTCAGCGACTGGTGCACAAGGACACCCAGGTCTCTTTGCACTTCCCCTTCTCCCAATCTATTGCCATTCAAATAATAATCTGCCTTCCTGTTTTTGCCACCAAAGCGGATAACCTCACATTTATCCACATTATAGTGCATTTGCCATGTTTCTGCCCAATCACCCAACCTGTCCAAATCGTACTGGAGTTTCCTGACATCCTCCTCGCAGCTTACCCTCCCGCCCAGCTTTGTGTCATCTGCAAATTTGAAGATATTACATCCAATTCCCTCGTCCAGATCATTAATATATATTGTGAACAGCAGGGGTCCTAGGACCGATCCTTGCGGTACCCCACTAGTCACTGCCTGCCACTCGGAAAACGACCCGTTTATTCCAACTCTTTGCTTTCTGTCCGCCAACCAGTTCTCTATCCAAGTCAATACCTTGCCCCCAATCCCATGTGCCTTAATTTTGCACGCTAATCTCTTGTGTGGGACCTTATCGAAAGCCTTCTGAAAGTCCAAATACACCACATCCACTGGTTCTCCCTTATCTATTTTACCAGTTACATCCTCAAAAAATTCCAGTAGATTAGTCAAGCATGATTTACCTTTTGTAAATCCATGTTGACTTTGTCCGATCCTGTCACTGCTTTCCAAGTGCTCTGCTATTACATCTTTTATAATAGACTCTAGCATTTTCCCCACTACCGATGTCAGGCTTACTGGTCTATAATTCTCCGCTTTTTCTCTATCATCTTTTTTGAATAGTGGGGTAACATTAGCTACCCTCCAATCCATGGGTACCGTTCCAGAGTCTATCGAGTTCTGGAAGATGACCAGTAATGCATCTACTATCTCTAGGGCCACTTCCTTAAGTACCCTGGGATGTAGGCCATCAGGCCCTGGGGATTTATCGGCCTTCAGTCCCATCAATTTTCCTAACACCATTTTCCTACAAATACTGATTTCTTTCAGTTCCTCTCTTTCATCAGACCCTATGTTCCCCGGCATCTCTGGGAGGTTATTTGTGTCCTCCTTTGTGAAGACAGAACCAA
Source organism: Somniosus microcephalus (assembly GCF_052327205.1). Taxonomy (NCBI): domain Eukaryota; kingdom Metazoa; phylum Chordata; class Chondrichthyes; order Squaliformes; family Somniosidae; genus Somniosus; species Somniosus microcephalus. The sequence continues at coordinate 191,873,869 of NC_140992.1, read as the reverse complement.
AGTATGTATTTAGTTGGTCTGCCATTTCCTTGTTTCCCATTATAAATTCCCCTGATTCTGACTGTAAGGGACCTACGCTTGACTTCACTAATCTTTTTCTCTTCACCTCAGGGTTACCTCAGGGGTTGTGATACCCATGTGACCTGTAATGCCTTGGGACTCAGCAATGCTTGATTTAAATGTTTAACCTGGGCCTAACACTCTAACTTAGTCTGGATAAAAGGTGTAATGAAATCTGTTTGTCTTGATCCTGTATTCGTTTTGCACTCATGTATATTACCCTCCCCCACTGTGTATAGTTTCACTTCCTCTTTCCCGACTAACCTGGGAGGTTCCAGGTCTTGGCTCTTGGCTCCGCCCCTGACTTCTCTTACATAAAGATCCCAGGATCTATATGACTCATTCCTGTGAACCAGTCGGCGTGTTGAGATGTTAGCTCTGATCTTAGTGATTAAAAGCCAACTTGTTTAAGTCTATAACTTCTAGTTTTGTGGTTATTGAAGGCCCATCAAAAGGGATCTGAAATTCTGCAGGGTTTCACCCAGACTCAGCAACAGTGCAAAGGGATATAAATAGGTTAAGTGAGTGGGCAAAAATTTGGCAGATGGAGTACAATGTGGGAAAATGTGAGGTTATCCCCTTTAAAAGGAAGAATGAAAAAGCAAATTATTATTTAAATGGAGTGAGACTACAAAATGCTGCGGTACAAAGGGATCTAGGGGTCCTAGTACATGAAACGCAAAAACTTAGCATGCAGGTACAGCAAGTAATTAGGAAGGCTAATAGAATGTTGGCCTTTATTGCAAGGGGTATGGAGAATAAAAGTAGGGAAGTTTTGATGCAACTTTACAGGGCGTTGGTGAGTCCGCACCTGGAATACTGTGTACAGTTGTGGTCTCCATATTTAAGGAAGGATATACTTGCATTGGAGGCAGTACAGAGAAGGTTCACTAGGTTGATTCCTGGAATGAAGGTGTTGACGTATGATGAAAGGTTGAGCAGGTTGGGCCTATACTCATTGGAGTTTAGAAGAATGAGAGGTGATCTTATTGAAACATATAAGATTCTGAGGGGGATTGACAGGGTGGATGCTGAGAGGATGTTTCCCCTAGTGGGGGTATCTAGAACTAGGGGGCATAGTTTCAGAAGAAGGGGTCGCCCATTTAAGACGGAGATGAGAAAGAATTTCTTCTCTCAGAGGGTCGTGAACCTTTGGAATTCTCTACCCCGGAGAGCTGTGGAGGCGGAGTCACTAAATATATTCAAGGCGGAGATTGACAGACATTTGAACTACAAGGGAGTCAAGGGGTATGGGGCGAGAGCAGGAAAGTGGTGTTGAGGACAAGATTGGATCAGCCATGATCTTATTGAATGGCGGAGCAGGCTCGAGGGGCCGATTGGCCTACTCCTGCTCCTGTTTCTTATGTTCTTATGTTCTTATGACTCCTGCCATAACTCTAGTGGGAGGCCAGCAGAACAACCAGAGATAAGGCATAAATGACTGAAAATTACCATTTATCTCAGACTTCTGCTGGAAGATTGGGAGAAACCCTGGGGAATTTCAGGGCCAATCAGTCTAAAAGCAGCTGCTTATCAAACATGAAGAGTTATGTCCCTCAATGCAAACTTCAACCCAATTTAAGAGTCCTTTCGCGAATGTTTTTGGTTAGTAAACCAATTTTACGCAGTCTATATTCTCAGGGGCCTCCTATTAGGACAAATGACCTTGTTTCCCTTCCTAATCCAGCATTCTTTTACCTTGGACTTTACTGTCTGTATCTGCCTGATACACACAGTAAAAAAAAAAGAATTTGTAATGAATTTCTGCATTCTTCTTATAGACTTCAATAAATCACAGTAATTTATTTTCCCTGGGCCACACCATGACCTTCAATAATTACAATGACGAGTTTGCCGTATTGGGCCAGAGGTGATTCAATCAATTTTGTAAATAACTTGTTCAATAAGTCGTGCACAATCTCATCTCCTTCAGGCCTTCTGACATCATTTGATACACTAATATATTACTTAGTTGTCTTCAATTCTCCCTGAGGCTTCACTTGTGCGTCAGTTATACTCTGTACATCTGTTCTGGAGTACACCAAGCTACTTAAGACCATGACTGCTGCCTCCTAATAATCTTGCTATTTTTCATACTTTTATTCAGTCTCTGAATGCCCCCTCCTTTCTATGATCTGTGCATGGACTGATAGCAATCCCAGTATTTGTACTTTCTGCGGCATTGCCCATTCTACTATTGTCCTAATCGACACACCTGCTGACTACCTCCTACTTATGGTTTATGTCACCCTGCCCGTGTATATGACATGTACTTCCATCATTTCCCACAAGAGCCACACTGATCAGTGTTACTGCCTCATTCCAATGGGTTTGCTTTCAGAATGCCTATCTTGGGTAGCTCCCTTCTTGAGCTTCAGTTTTTGTACTGTTATCAACTTTTCTCTGCTTCTCTTGGTTTTATTGGATCTACTCACGTTGGTATTATTTATATATTATAGAATCGTACAGCACAGAAGGAGGCCATTCAGCAAATCATGCCTGTGCTGGCTCTTTGGAATAGCTAACCAATTAGTCCCACACCCCTGCTCTTTCCCCATAACCCTGCTATTGAATCTGCTTCCACCATCCTTTCAAGCAGTGCATTCCAGATCATAACAACTTGCCACATTAAAAAAAATTCTCCTCATCTCCCCTTTGGTTCTTTTGCCAATTACCTTAAATTTGTCTTCTGGTTACTGACCCTCCTGCCAGTGGAAACAGTTTCTCTCTGTGTACTCTATCAAAACCCCTCATAACTTTGAACACCTTTATTAAATCTCCCCTTAACCTTCTCTACTCTAAGCTTCTTCAGTCTCTCCACGTTAACTGAAGTCTCTCATGCCTGGTACCATTCTAGTAAATCTCCTCTGCACCCTCTCCAAGGCCTTGATATCCTTCCTAAAGTGTGGTACCCAGAATTGGACACAGTACTCTAGCTAAGGTATAATTAGGGATTTATAAAGGTTTAGCATAACTTCCTTGTTTTTGTTCTCTATTTATAAAGCCACGGATCCCGTGTGCTTTTTTTAACAGCCATCTCAACTTGTCCTGCCACCTTCAAATATTTGTGTACGTAAACCCCCAGGTCTCTCGGTTCCTGCACCCCCTTTAAAATTGTACCATTTTGGTTATATTGCCTCTCCTCATTCTTCCTTCCAAAATACATCACTTCACACTTCTCTGCATTAAATTTCATCTGCCATGTGTTTACCCATTTCACCAGTCTACGTCTAGTGGATCTCCCATGGCATTGTGCAAGTTAAGTCAGAGGATACACAGTTTTATGAAGACAGGTGCATTGTACCATGTGAAGCACAATGGATTATTCTGCTGAGGTGGAGCTGTGTGAATGGGCACATCCCTTGCAATGCACAAGGCCTAACTGTTGTGTAGATAAATCCTGCAATCAATTATAGGCTAACTATTCTTAGTCATATCCAGAGGTCAATTAAAGGGCATTTTCTGTTCCTGGGGATGTTTTGCTGGAGGTGATTGTAAATCCATGGCTCCTCCGTTAGCTCAGAAGAAAACAACAACAACAACTTGTATTTATATAGCACCTTTAACATAGTAAAACATCCCAAGACTTTTCACAGGAGCGTTATCAAATAAAATTTGACACTAATCCACATAAGTAGATATTAGGGCAGTAAAGAGGTAGGTTTTAAGGAGCGTCTGAAAGGAGGAAAGAGAGGCGGAGAGGTTTAGGGAGGGCATTCCAGAGCTTCAGGCCTTGGCAGCTGAAGGCACGGCCGCCAATGGTGGAGCGATTAAAATTGAGGATGCTCAACATGCCAGAATTGGAGGAGCACAGACACCTCGGAGGGTTGTAGGGCTGGAAGGGGTTACAGAGATAGGGAAGGGTTTGAAAACAAGGATGTGAATTTTAAAATCGAATCGTTGCTTAACCGGGAGCCAGTGTAGGTCAGCGAGCACAGGGGTGATGGGTGAACGGAACTTGGTGCAAGTTAGGACACGGGCAGCAGAGTTTTGGATGACCTCACGTTTACGGAGGGTAGAACGTGGGAGGCCGGCCAGGAGTGCGTTGGAATAATCAAGTTTAGAGGTAACAAAGGCATGGATGAGGGTTTTGTTAGATCCGTGGTTCAGTGGATAAATAATTACACGGATGCTGTACAGAAACAAATAACAGGTCTTTACTGGAGGAGGGTAATCTCTAGACTGGGGTACAGAGGCATGCGCACAGCTTATATACCGGTGTGGTCACTGCCGGTACTACAGTATACAGGAGCTGTAAAAAGTAGTTCTGACTTAAAGCACATACACTACAATTCCTCCCTTTTTAGATGAATAATACCCCCTTAATATTCAAATAACAATTACATTTTTACATGTACATTCAATAACAAAAGTCCATTTATAGATTCAGTCTTTGGGGCGGCTTCCTGACCCTTTCAGGATAGCGCCTTTCCGGAGGTTCTTGTTCTTGGTGCAGAGGCGATTCTGACCCCCTTTCATCGGGTAGTTCATCGGGTTCCACTGCTACTGGGTCTGAAGTAGATACTACCGGTATGTCGGGTTCATCCCCAGGTACTCAAGACATGGGGTTGACGCATTCCTGTGATGCTAAAATCTGATCGACGTGGCGTCTCACAATGTTCTCCCCGACATCCACTGTGTACATTAATGGCCCCTGCTTTGTACATATCGTTCCGGGTTGCCACTTCTCTGTTCGATAGTCCCGGGCCAAGACTGGTTGCCCTACATTGAAGCTCCTTGTCGGCTTCTCGTTGATGTGCTGGAATTGTTTGTCCTCAACATTTCTTCGCACATTTGGTCTGAGCAAGTCCAGATGAGATCTCAACCTTTGGTTAAAGAACATCATGGCCGGGGTCTGGTTGGTAACTGCATGTGTCGCGTTTCGGTAGGCTAATAAGAAATTGTCCATCTTATGCTGTAGTGGAATTTCCTCGTCGCACATGGCCCTTATCGCCTTCTTAAAGGTTTGTACGAACCTCTCAGCCAATCCATTGGTGGCTGGATGATACGGGGCGGATGTGTAATGCCTTACCCCATTCCTTTTCATGAATTTTTGGAACTCGTCGGACACAAACTGTGGTCCATTATCAGAGCAGATCTGCTCTGGCAACCTGTTTCTGGCAAATATGGTCCGTAGGACTGCAATCGTTTTCTCTGTAGTGGTTGAAGACATCTTTATCACCTCAGGCCACTTTGAATGAGCATCCACTGCTATTAAGAACATTGAGTCCATGAATGGACCAGCGAAATCAATGTGCACCCGTTGCCATGGAGAGGAAGGCCACTCCCATGGGTGTGGAGGGGCATGTGGTGGTGCATTTTGGACCTTCTGGCATCCTAAGCAGCTCTTAGTTAGGTCTTCGATTTGTTGATCGATTCCCGACCACCACACATAAGCCCTAGCTAGGCTTTTCATTTTCACTCCCCCCAGATGACCTTCATGTAGCTCATTTAGCACTCTCTCCCTTAACTTGGGTGGAATCATCACTCTGGATCCACACATCACTGTCCCCTGGCATACTGACAGCTGTTCTCTTCTGGATGAGAATGCTGGCAACAGTGAGTCGCCATGTGTTGGCCATCCCCTCACCGTCAATTCATATACCCGTGACAGCGTCGGATCATTGCGGGTCTCCTTCTCTATATCCGCGTTTGTTACTGGCAATCGTTCAATTATTGACGAATAAAATATCTCGATAGGGTCCACTGCTGGTGCTTCCTCCACAGTAGGCACTGGCAGGCGCGATAGCCCATCAGCGTTCCCATGCTGTCTCGTGCCTTTATATTCTATTTCATATTGATTCGCCCCTAGAAACAGGGACCATCTTTGTAGCCGCTGTGCAGTCATTACTGGCACGCCCTTCTTAGGATTAAAGATGGAGACAAGTGGTTGGTGGTTAGTCAGCAAGGTGAACTTCTGTCCATGCAGATAGTGGTTGAATTTTTTTACTCCCCATACTAGGCTGAGGGCCTCCCTGTCAATCTGGGTGTAGTTGCGCTCGGCTGAGGTTAGTGACCGAGACGCAAAGGCTACTGGCCTCTCCAACCCGTCTGGGAATTTGTGCGACAGCACCGCTCCAATGCCATAGGGTGATGCATCACATGCCAAACGAATTGGTAGTGCTGGGTTGAAATGGGCCAACACCTCTTTTGATGTGATCAATTCTTTACACTTCTGGAAAGCTCGTCTACGTTCGGCATCCCACTTCCATTGTACCCCTGTTTGCAGTAGGGTGTTCAGCGGGTGTAATACCGTAGACAAATTTGGTAAGAACTTGTGGTAATAGTTTACCAGCCCGAGGAACGACCTCAGTTGTGACACATTTTCCGGTGCTGGAGCCTTGACTACTGCCTCTATCTTGTCAGGGGACTTATGTAACCCCTCTTCATCGATGACGTGGCCGCAATATGAGATCTGTTTCTGGAAAAACTCGCACTTGTGGCGATTAGCTCGTAGCCCATATTCCTTTAATCTGGCGAGCACCTTCTCCAAGTTAGCGAGGTGATCACCGTCATTTTCGCCCGTGACCAAGATGTCGTCCAAATAACACTGGGTCCCTGGAATCCCTTGCAGGACCTGATCCATCGCCCTTTGCCAGATAGCCGGAGCTGAGGCTACTCCAAACACCAGCCGGTTGTATTGATAGAGACCTTTATGGGTGTTGATCGTAAGGTAATGTTTCGAAGCTTCTTCTACCTCCATTTGCAAGTACGCCTGGGCTAGATCAATTTTGGTGAAGCGTTTACCACCAGATAGCGAGGCGAAAATATCCTCAATTTGTGGAAGCAGATATTGCACCGTGTGAAGGACTGGGTTCACTGTCACCTTAAAATCCCCACAGATGCGGACCTTCTTTGGTTCCCCAGGCATATTACTCTTCATTACAGGAACGATGGGTGTAGCCCACTCGCTCCAGTCCACTTTGGACAGTACTCCTGAACGTTCCAACCCTTCCAGCTCTGCTTCAACCGCTGGTCTGATCACATAAGGCACTGGTCTGGCCTTCAGAAACTTTGGGCTTGCATTATCCTCTATTTTAATTGTTGCTGTTATTCCTTTTAGTGTTCCTAGTCCCTCGTGGAACACTTCTTTTGCGTCAGTTAGCATTTTTGACAGTCGTCCAGGTGTGACGTCGTCATCCTTTTTGGCCTCCACCTTCAGTGCCTGTATGGAATGCCAATCTAAATGTATCTTCCGGATCCATTCACGTCCTAGCAGTGGTGGTCCTCCATTTGGCAATACATATATATCCATTTTAGGTATTTCCTGACCTTTATATGTCACTTTCACCCTTATTTTTCCTTTGGGGTAGACTTTTTGCCCCGTATACGTCTTCAAGACAATCTCTGTAGCTTTCAAGGGTATGTGTGAAAATAGCCGCTTGTAGTCTCTTTGATTTATGACTGTTAGAGCTGACCCTGTGTCCAATTCCATTTCCACTTGGACTCCGTCTATCTTGAGTGTAACCCAGATGGTCTGGTGATCCTCCATTTCGGTTACATTATGTAGTTTCAGACAACCCAGCTCCTTGCTTCCGGAGTCTGTGTCACTTTTCTGTTCATCTGAACCACTGTCCATCACCTGGTGTACCTTTTTGTACTTCTCCTGTGGAGATTTCTTACTGTTGGTTTTCTTCCCAGACCTGCAGACTCTTGCTATGTGTCCTGCTTTCCCACACTGTCTGCACACTTGGTCCTTGAACCAACAATCTTTCTGGTCATGTGTTGTTCTGCCGCAGCGATAGCAGTTCCCTGTTCCATAGGTCATTTCGTTGGTGCCATATTCTTGCGGTCTCCGTTGTATCTCTGCAGCGCCCCTTGCGGCTGCTTCATGTGATACTGCCATACTGAAAGCTTTGTCCAGCGTAAGGTCCTTTTCTGATAGAAGCCGTTTCTGGGTTCCTTCACTTTGTAGCCCACACACAAACTTGTCCCTTAACGTGTCTGCTAGTCCTGCTCCAAACTGGCAGTATTTCAATAGCTTGCGCAGTTCCGTTAGGTACTCAGCATTGCTTTCGTCTTTGTGTTGGTTCCTTTTATGGAACTTAAATCGTTCTGCTATCAGCAGCGGTGTGGCGTTTAAGTGGTCCTGTAGGATTTCTACTATGCTTTCAAAATTCTTGTTTACCGGCTTCTCTGGGGTTATTAGATTTCGCAGTAACCCATAAGTTTTTGCACCCATGGAATTTAACAGAACCAGTGCTTTATTAGCATCTGGCACTTCATTCGCCCTGCAGTACACCTCAATACGTTCCACATATGTCGCCCAATCTTCGACTTCATTGTCGAACGTAGAGATACTGCCACTCTTCGGCATCCTTGGTTGTGCGTTAACTATCACCAATGGCGCCTCCCGCGCTTCCCCTTCTTCTCCGCTGGCACAAAATGGCGTCTCCCGTGCTTTCCTTCCTTCCCGCGCTCGCCCATCTTCTCCGCTGCGGCTTCGCAAAATGGCGTCTCCCGCGCTCTTCCTTCTTCTCCGCGGCTCAATGGCGCCTCCCGCGCTCTCCCTGCTTCTCCGTGGCTCAATGGCGTCTCCCGCGCTCTCCCTGCTTCTCCGCGGCTCAATGGCGCCTCCCCTTGCTTCGCCCCGCGGACCCTGATCAGCCCGTGATCCCTGGCTGTGCTCTGCGCGTTCTTCCCTTGATATTTGTCGACGCCGCTCAGTCTAGAACCCGGCTGTTTCTTACCCTCTCTCTCTCCGGTTTGCAGTATTTTTCCTCGACGCCGCTCGGTGATCAACCCCCGGCTGCGCCCTGCTCTCTTCACCCTCTTTCTTACCCTGTCGACGCTGCCCGGCTCTCTCTCTCTGCCGTCGGTCGGCTCCAACCGCCGCTGCTCGGGAAGGGTCTGCTCTGGACCTGTCGTCGGTCTCTTACTGCTCGTTGTGGCTGGGGAACCAAGCCCGGCTCTCCACAGCCTCCCCAGCGAAGTTGGATCTCTGCCTGACTGCTGGGCGGTTGCTCGTGGTCGACGCCCGTGTTCCTGGACTCGACTATTTTTTTTATTTTTTTATGTTTCAGGTAGATTCGCATCAACACTCGTTGCCACTGTTAGATCCGTGGTTCAGTGGATAAATAATTACACGGATGCTGTACATAAACAAATAACAGGTCTTTACTGGAGGAGGGTAATCTCTAGACTGGGGTACAGAGACATGCGCACAGCTTATATACCGGTGTGGTCACTGCCGGTACTACAGTATACAAGAGCTGTAAAAAGTAGTTCTGACTTAAAGCACATACACTACAGGTTTCAGCTGAGGCAGGGGTGGAGTCGGGCGACATTACGGAGGTGGAAATAGGCGGTCTTAGTTATGCCGTGGATATGTGGTTGGAAATGACTGGTTATCTTTTTAAAAAAAACATTTGTGAGTACAATGGTACATCAGTTACTGTGGCACTCATGCGGCCCCTAAAATTACATAGGGTTACATAGGATATCCAGCACAGAAACAGGACATTCAGCCCAACCAGTCCATGCCGGCGTTTATGCTCCACTTGAGCCTCCTCCTGCCTTTCCTCATCTAACTCTATCAGTATAACCCTCTATTCCCTTCTCCCACATATGCTTATCTAACCGCCCCTTAAATGCATCTATTCTATTCGCTTCAACCGCTCCCTGTGGTAGCGAGTTCCACATTCTCACCACTCTTTGGGTAAAGAAGTTTCTTCTGAATTCCCTATTGGATTTCTTAGTGACTATCTTATATTGATGGCCACTAGTTTTGTTCTTTCCTGCAAGTGGAAACACCCTCTGTATCCACTCTATCAAAACCTTTCATGATTTTAAAGACCTCTATTAGCTCACCCCTCAGACTTCTCTTTTCAAGAGAAAAGAGACTCAGCCTGTTCATCCTTTCCTGATAGGTATACCCTCACATTTCTGGTTTCATCCTTATAAATCTTCTCTGCACCCTCTCCAGTGCCTCTATATCCTTTTTATAATATGGTGACCAGAATTGCACACAGTATTGCAAGTGTGGTCTGACCAAAGTTCGACACAAGTTTAGCATAACTTCACTACTTTTCAAATCTATCCCTCTAGAAATAAACCCTAGTGCTTGGTTTGCTTTTTTTATGGCCTTGTTAACCTGTATTGATACTTTTAGTGAATTGTGTATTTGTACTCCTAGATCCCTTTGCTCCTCTACCCCATTTAGATTCTTATTTTCCAAGTAATATGTGACCTCCCTATTTTTCTTACCAAAATGTAATACCTCACATTTATCTGTGTTGAATTTCATTTGCTAATTATATGCCCATTCTACAAATTTATTAATGTTTTCTTGTAATTTGTTGCAGTCCTCCTCAGTATTGGCTATGCCCCCTAATTTGGTGTCATCCGCAAATTTAGAAATTGTATTTTTGATTCCAAAGTCTAAATCGTTAATATAAATTGTGAACAACAGTGGTTCCAGCACTTGTCCCCTGACTCCGCATTCTCTGACCTTATTCATTAGTCTATTATGTGGTACTTTATCGAAGGCCTTTTGAAAATCTAGATAAATTACATCTACTGCATTACCCTTGTCTACTCTCTCTGTTACCTCATCAAAAAATTCAATTAGGTTGATCAAGCAAGACTTTCCCTTTTGAAATTCATGCTGACTGTTATATTTTTCATTTCTAGATGTTCTTCTATTTTCTCCTTTAGTAGGGATTCCATTATTTTTCCTACCACCTGCTGACTGGCCTATAGTTCCCTGGACATGTTCTATCTCCCTTCTTAAATATAGGCATTATGTTAGCTATCCGCCAGTCCTCTGGCACTACACCTTTTTCTAACAAATTACTAAATATGTATAGTAATGCCTCTGCTATTTCTTCCCTAGATTCTTTTAAAATGTGCGGATGTAAGCCATCCGGGCCAGGGGTTTTATCCTCTTTGAGTTTCATTAGTCTATTTAGTATATCTCCCCATTTTATTTTAAATGCAGTTAATTCATTACTAATCTCATCATCCGATGTCATCTCCACCTGTTCTATCTCCCTGGTAAATACTGAAGCAAAGTAATTACTCAATATCTCTGCCATCTCTCTATTGCTGCCTGTGGTATTATCCTCTCCATCCCTTCGTGGCCCTATTCCCATCCTGACCTTTTTTTATTTATGTGCCTGTAAAATATTTTACTATTTTGTTTTATGTTCCTTGATATTTTAATTTCATAGTTCCTCTTTGCCTTCCTAATTGTTTTTTTGACTTCTCTCCTAATCCCTTCATATTCTCTCTTATCATGCTCTCCCCTGCTGTCCATGTACTTAATGTGTGCCTCTTTCCTTACCCTCAATTTTTCCCTTATGGCTTTATTCATCCACGGTGTCTCATTAATGTTTAGCCTCTTGTTTATTAGCGGAATATATTTTTCCTGGACTCTGTTGAACACCGTTTTAAATGTTTCCCATTGCTGTTGTACATCATTGTTTGCCAATACTGTTGTCTATTTTATTTTCCCAAGTGCTGTTTTCAGCCCCTCAAAATCAGCTTTTCTCCAATCTATTACCCTGGTCTTTGTCATACCTATGTCCTTCTCAATTATTATCTTAAAGCGTATTATATTATGGTCATTATTGCCTAGATGGTCCCCTACTTTTACTTCTCTTATCTGCTCTGGTTCATTCCCCATTACTAGATCCAATAGCGAATCCTCCCTTGTTGGACTTTTTACATACTGGGTTAGAAAGGAGTCCTGTACGCATTATAGGAACTCCGTTCCCTTATCCCTTTTACCTACCTCTTCTGTCCAATTAATATCTGGGTAGTTGAAACCCCCATGATTATTATTCTATGTTTTTTACTCATTTCCCTAATTTGCTTGCATATTTCTTCCTCCACCTCCCTTCCGCTATTAGGTGGCCTGTAGACTACCCCATTAGTGTGATTATCCTTTATTATCTTTTATCTCTATCCACGTGGATTCTATTTCTGTCTTGCTGATAGCTGTGTCAGTTTTTTCTACTGCCATTATGTTATCCCTAATAAGTACAGCTACTCCACCTCCCCTTTTCCCCTCTCTGTCTTTTCCAAATATGTTATACCCTGCAATGTTTAATTCCCAGTCCCGATTTTTCTGTAACCATGTCTCAGTAATCCCTACTATGTCTGGTTCCTCATAACGCATGATTGCCTCCAGCTCCCCTGTTTTATTACGGACACTGTGTGCATTGCTGTACAGACAGATTAACTCATTTTTTTATAGCAGTTCCTCTCACTTTATTTTTAACCATTGAAAATGCCAATGTAATCAGTTACAATAGGGATTCCCTATGTAAACAGATCCCGGTGATAATGTAGTTGCAGGCTGCAGCCACTGAGTGGAGTTATAACTCTACTGTCTCCTCTGACATAATGTGAGCAATGCCATGGGAGATCTAATAGCACAATCAAATGCTTTTACTTTGGCTTTTACTTTTACTCTGTGCCAGTTACATGGGTGTATACGAGGAGAGGACCTGTTTTATGCTCCTTCAGTCAGGAAGAAAGATTTGGTCAGCTGAAAACTAATAGCTAGTTGAAGTGAAGAGTGTTTGTATTGGCTTCAATAGGACCAAGTCTGCTGGTAGAGACTTGCAACTATGGTACTAAATTGTTCTAAAAATTGATAGCATTTCAAAAGTGCTTCAGATTTAAAAAACTGATGTTATCTAGACAAGCCTGTAGTATGTTCCTCTGCTTCTTCATGCATTTGTAAGTGATGCGGGGGGCGGGGGGGGGGGGGAGCGAGGGAGGGTGTGGGAAGCAGGGTTTGTACTGCGTTATTCACAAAGACTCCAAACCTGTCTCTTCACATTCCAGGCATTACTGCCAGAAAAAAGGCAATGAAAAGCCCTATTCCCCATTAAATAGTCTTCTTGATACCATACCTATCCACTGGGTACCCTTTTCATCTTCTATAAAGACGTACATATATTTTATGCAGGAAAAAGTCCACAGCAACACTCCTAAAAATGTAGATAATGATCAGAAGAATAAATGACAATGAACCCATCTGCAGGCTAGTAGCAGATCCAGATTACTTTAATCTCCTGTAAAGTCCGCTTCCCCAGATCTACCATTCAAATTCTTTCTCAAAACTTATCCTGTGGAACAATAATCAGCTATGGGTGCATAACGGTGAGGCTGAGGACTTCCATTCGATTAGAATCCGAGGGAGCAAACTAATGTCCAGACATCTGCCTGGGCTGAAAGGGAAAGCCAATAAGACCAGCCCAGGGTCCACGACCAATTTGCTCTTTTTCATTTCACTACTGAGCCAATGCTATTCAAAGCAAGACAACGGAGTTCAAGAGCTGGAAATGGAACAAATTCTAGTTCATTACCATGCCTTGTTTATAATGCGCATCTAATCTGTGTGATATTCAGAGGTATATTGAAAACTTTTAAAACTCCCAGAGTGGATTGGTCATCCATTTTACACCCTGGAAACGAAAATCGTGCTCTGTGTGAAAACAGGCCGATCTGCTACTGCCCAACGATAAAAGTGAAAATTCACACTGGATCCTGCTTGAAACAGAACTCAAACTCTGCCTCCGCTAATGCGGCAGGTGTTAATGGATTTGCCTAAAGGGAGAAACTGCAGGACAGGGTTTGGCCATGAAAGGGCCTCATTATACTTCTTTCTCTCACCATAGCATGAAGAAGTAAAGACCAAAATGTTTTTGTTTTGTCAAGCGATTTATTCTATTCTGCGTCTAGGCAAGGCTGCACTAAGGTTTTGAATAACAAGCTTAGGATAGAATTGTCCACCTCCTTCAACAACATATTGTGACAACTTCCTCTCTCACTTTTTAATCTTTCTTTGTTCATCAAAGAAAGGCTCGTCAGTGCTGGACAATGGAACACTTTTCCACTTCAGGCATGAGGATGGCTGGTGTGGGAAATGGAAATATTGTACTGGTGAGTTAAATAACTGAGGTTAAATAACATTGTTGTAGCAGAGAAAAAGGAGCTTTATCTTGTATCTAATTGTGAAAAAAAAAATACTTTTTTGTCTTAATTCAATTCTTTAACCTGTATTTCTAGAATCAGCATGTAAGGGGCTAAAACAATTTTACAGTGGGTATTCCTCGGGGGGAGGGGGCAGGGGTGGGAATACATTTGTTCAGTTCCAGACATTCTGGCTATGGTGTTCTTCATAATTACAAATTGATGAGGCTGGGGACAATAGAAAACTCATGGGCCTAGAAATTGGGTATAGCCCCGCTTGAGGCGTTAGAACTGGCGATGCGCAAAGTTTATAGCCAGACGAAACTTATCGCCGCCTGGCGCGATATTGGGTTGCATCGCCCCCAAAGGGGATTGAGGCGCTAACTCAGCCGTTGCACGGTGCTCTTAAGGCGCAAAAGGTCAGGCGCTACTCAATATCGACGCGGACGGGCGCAGCGCAGGTGAACTCAATTACAGGAACGCACGAGACCTACAGGCGCCGGCCAGCTCTTAAAGGGGCGGGTCAGTCAGACTGAGCTTAAACACCCAACGCCCTGAAGGCCTCAGATTCGGCGCTCGCCCTTGTCTGGCGTTAGAAACTTGTGCATTATGGAGAAGGTTAGGCAGAAAGCAGAGCGCTTCAGCACTGAGGCTCTGGACCACTTGGTGGCTGCAGTTGAACACCGTCGAGAGGTCCTGTATCCGGATAATGGCAAGAGGCCAAATCAGAAGGCTTATCGACGATCTTGGAGGGAGGTTGCTGTGAGGGTGAATTCCAGCAGCATGGCGACCAGGACCCCTGTTCAGTGCAGGAAGAAATTCAACGACCTCACACGGATCGTTAGGGTGAGTGATGGTTTACCAAACTTGTGCTTCCCTCCATCTGCAGCTGACTTCGGGCACCCTGCTGCAATGATGCGCCAATGGCCATCTGTCAGTATGCACCCATGGCCCTTTCTGGCCACACACATGGACAGATGTCTCAAGGCCTCATGTAAGGGCTCTTGCACCATGGGGGGCATGCGATGAGGTCTCAAGGCCTCATGTAACAGAACCTCCCCTTCTTTCCCCTGCAGTCCAAGATGGCACAGATTAGAAAGGAGCAGCGTCGAACCGGTGGCGGACCTGCACAAGTGGTCACTCTCACGGATCTGGAGGAGAGAGTGCACCAGATACTTGGAGGACATCTGTCTGGTCCAGTGACCACTGCATCTGCCGACCCCATTACCGACAGCGAGGGTAAGACTCTCACCTTTTCCACCTGTTGCCTTCCACTTGGTCCCCCCGCCAGCATGCATCCTCAGTGTGCAGCCATGTCAGAGCCTTGCCGCAATCTGGCATGCCTTTCAGCAAACCTGTCCTTTTGCTAAAGCCACACTTCCACCTCCCACTTTCAGATGAAGCAGCACCAACTCGGGCTCAACGCGCTGTAGCTGCCAGTGCCAGTGCCACCGGAGGCGAGGACCAGGAGGAATCCGGACCAGCCATTGCAGAATCCGGGGAGCGGAGACATCTGCAGACTGGGGATAGTAGTCCCCTGGAGGGGAGGGGGGGTGGCTCTGAGGATGAACCAGTTGCCGGACCAAGCGGCATGGAGCAACGCAGGGGGGATAGGCAAGTTCGGCCACCGTCTCCCCGCAGGGCAAGGCAGGTCGTCATGACTGCTGCACAGAGTGCAGATGAGGTCCATCGCCCTCCAAACAAGCTCCCATTCCGATGCCAGTTGGTCAAAAGGCTTTTAGGTGTAGTGGTGCAAGTGCTTCAGACAGGGTTGAAGGTACCAAGTACTGTAAAGCTCAAATCCCAGAACTCCGCTCCACATTAGCTCACCAACTCTCTCTAGCAGCGAGCGCAATGAGCAGGCCAAGTGGCAGAAGATTCTGCAGTAGAGCTGTCCCCTTTAAATAGCGCCCCCCTACTCCGAGAAGGGCCTGTTAGCCCTCCCTCGAACTGTCACTAATAGCGCTGGGCGCTAAGGCTCCGGGCGCCACTCAATATGCGCTCAGGCGCTCCTAAAAGGCGTTGCACACTGAAATGACGTCATGAGCTGCTTGCGCTCACGGGCGCGTGCAAACACTTAGCGCAGGCGCTAAATGTATAGTCAATATCTGAGTTGGCGCTATCTTCATAGTGTCCGCCCCAACATAGCACTTCGCCCCAATTCTAGGTCTCTTTAGGCGCTCAGCGCCGGCGCTACCAACCCAATTTCTAGGCCATGGTGTCAATTGACCAGAGCCAGTGCCACTCAACCTCTGGCATTGTCAAAGATAGGTTATGCATTTAATATTGGTGAATGGCTATTTCTTCTGATGTATTTATGAGCAATGCAGTTGTCTTCTGCCTTTGTGCCAGGACACCTGCGGGACTATCACAACCCACCTGGTCACGGATCAAAGGATAAGCCTCGCCTGTGTCCAAATCCCACCACGGCCTCACACCCTCCCTATCTCTGTAACCTCCTCCAGCCCTACAACCCTCCGTGATCTCTGCACTACTCCAATTTTGGCCTCTTTGCACCCGCGATTTCTTTTGCTCCACCATCGGCGGCTGTGCCTTCAATCGTTTAGGCCCTAAGCTCTGGAATCGCCTCACTAAACCTCTCTGCCTCTCTACTTCTCCTCCTTTAAGTCACTCCTTAAAACCTACCTCTTTGACCAAGCTGTTGGTCACCTGTCCTAATAGCTTTTTCTGTGGCTCGGTGTCAAACGTTGTCTGATAACGCTCCTGTGGAGCACCGTGGGACATTTTACTACATTAAAGGCGCTATATAAATGCAAGTTGTTGTTGTAGTGACTTTGATTGGCAGCTGTTTCTGAAGTCTTTTGAGAAGAGGATGAGTCACTGATTGGCTGGAGCCCCCTGTGATGGACAGCTTGTGCGAGAGGCTTCCTCTTACAGAATTATATTGGCAGTCCATAGCCAGCTTCATTCAGCAATCAGTGAGTGATTCTTAACAAAGGGTAACTGGGCTAGATGTGACTAATGCAAGTAAGCCCCATTTACAATGGCTCCAAAATTCTTGGGGATCCCTTCGACTGATGCAAGTGTGGTGGAATGGAACCTCCATCTGCCCTAGTCCAAAGCTTGTCCCAAATCCTGGGTTTGCGGTCATTTGATTAACTAAGGTGGATAGATTACACCTGCAAGGATGCTTCAGTGGAGCCCGTCCTGATATGTGTGCCAGAAAATGGTGAGGTCCACCGCTGGTCTGCCTGAGTGCTCCAAGGCCCTACTGGACTGAAGAAAAAAAATCAGAACTAAAGGTGTTCACTTCCAGCGGAGCCTTTGTGCATCAGAGTAAGGTAACCTCGGGTGTTTTTAGAGCAGACGTGAGTTCTGCTGAGGCCTACCAAGGGCATAATGGGCATAATTCCCAAGGAAGCCTGGAAATTCCCTCAGATTCACCCCCTTCACATAGAGGGGAACAGGTGGAAGATCTGTTGGCTCCACCCACCAGAATTTAAAAGGTCACAGCAAATCGAGCAGAATCTTGCCATAACTTGGATCTGCAGCACATATCTGGAACCCCTGGTGAAAATCCAGCTATCCACTATCTCTGGTCCCAGGAGATTTAGTTACATCCACCAGAGAGAGACTTTTATCTCCTAATATTTCATTTCATCACCTCTAACTCGCCCATATTTATTTAATATCAACAATTGACAGTTTATGAAGAGCAAATTTATGATTTTGTTACAACCGTCTCCTTCAACTAAAAATTTAAAACATTAATATAACAAATAAATTGCACACAATTATTTTTCAAAAGACATGTGGCTCCCAAAGGGACCAGAATCTTACCTGAGATTAAAAAGGTTTAAAAAAAAAAGTAAAGGGTAACTTCCCATCATGCAAAATGTCAGCTCTTGCAAATATTAGTGCATAAAATTAGCATCAATGCTGAAGCACAACTAAATCTAACTGGCAAAATTCCAAATCTATGTGTCTGGTTCAGAATGTTCGTCCAACCCACTGTCATATAAGAACCCAACCAATGCAACACATGGACAGTTTACATCAATCCAGCTGGCACATTCTCACCACCAGATTTGACAGCAATGGAAAGGGCCGGCAGGATAGTCCTACTCGCGATCGAGCAAATCTCATGAGAGGTTTCATAGAAGTCGGCAGTGAGTTTGAAAGTGTTAGAAGATCATTGCAGCACTAAATAGAGCTGTTTCATTATGAGAGCAGAGGAAATCTCGGAGCTGGAATAGTTAATGACATCTGAGATGTGGCTGTCGCCCAAACCAAGATCTCTTTGTTAAGCTCATGAATCCACAGAATGAATTGCATCATGGGCCATTTATTATCACAAGTGGTTACGGACCAGGCAGCAGATTGGTTTGTGATGGTCTGCCAAGAGTTGACCCACTTTGAAAGGCTAACAACAGCCTCCAAACGCATGGACACTATATTATTGTTCTCAAGGAGCTACACTTTAGGACTTTAAATAAGGATCTTTGTGGTTTGCTACACTGGAAGCCTTTGTGCTCACTGTCGTTATTCCAGATGCCCTCAGCAATCATTAACTATTCGAGGCCACAATTTAGTGGCTGTGCTGAACAGTCTCACCACATCATAGCGTCTGTCAAGGAAAGGCTATCAGTACAAATATTACAAGCATTTGTCACTGAAACTTAAGGCATCATTTGTGTACTGTGCATGGGAATTTACTAGATTGTAGTATAGAGAATTCTCCAGTTACAATTAATAGGGTGGGAGAGTACCAGTTCGGGGGCACACCACTGCGCATGTGTGCAAAGTTTCATCCATGCTCAGCAAGGTTTCTAGGAAGATGATTGCTCAGGGAAATAAGCTAAAGCTAGTTCAAAATAAAATTCTCCTTCCAGGAGAAACAACAATTTACTTGTACTTCTTCCAACTTAGTATACTGTATTCACTGCTCATGATCCCGGCTCCTCTATATTGGGGAGCCCAAACGTAGATTGGGTCATCGATTTGCTGAACACCTCCATTCAATGCGCAAGCTTGACTCTGAGTTTCCGGTTGCTTTAATTCTCCATCTAGAACATAAGAATGAGAACATAAGAAATAGGAGCAGAAGTAGGCCATTCGGCCCTTCGAGCCTGCTCCACCAATCAATTAAATCATGGCTGATCTTCTACCTCAATTCCACCTTCCTGCATTATCCCCATATCACTGGATTCCATTAATATCCAAAAATCTATCAATTTCTGTCTTGAATATACTCAATGACTGAGCATCCGCAGCTCTCTGAGGTAGAGAATCTCAAAGATTCACAACCCTTTGAGTGAAGGAATTTCTCTTCCGCTCAGTCCTAAATGGCCGACCCCTTATTCTGAGACTGTGACCCCTGGTTCTAGACTCCCCAGCCAGGGGAAACATCCTCCCAGATTCTATCCTATCAAGCCCCTTAAGAATTTTATATATTCAATGAAATCACCACTCATTCTTCTAAACTCTAGGGAATATAGGCCTAGTCTACTCAATCTCTCCTCATAGGACAATCCCCTCATCCCAGGAACCAGTCTGGTGAACCTTCATTGCACTCCCTCTATGGCAAGTATATCCTTCCTTAAGTAAGGAGACCAAAACTGTACACAATACTCCAGGTGTGGTCTCACCAATACCCTATATAATTGTAGGAAGACTTCTTCAAGCTTGGGCTAGAAATTCGGCTCCGTAGCGCCAGATTTTTCGGTGCCATGGGTGCCGTTTTGTGGCAAAAATGGCATTCGCGTCGCGCGTGAACACTTCTGATGCGGGCTGCACCGGACGCCATTTTGGTGAGGATGGTAGGGCAGGCGTTAGGAGCGTGCTCTGCAAGTATGTAGAGTGGGCAGATTGTGACGACAATCAGCGTGCAATGCTAATTTGACGCCAGCGCAATCATTTTCATTCTCAATGCTGGAGAATAGCTGAACATGTCTTCAGCAGAAGCAAGGACACCCCACCAGTGATAGTTAAAGGGATCAGCAACCACTTCTCAGGTTGGTTGATGATTAATTTCTACTGGCTCTGTGTAAGTCTGTGGAAGTGTTTGGTGCTTTCCAGAGTTGTGTAAAGTTGCTGAGGTAACAGGGAGTGGTGCTGCAAGTGGAGAAGGCTTTGTTTCTGACTCAATGGTTCTGGTCAGACTACTTGCTCCCATTCATGGGTGCCGTAGTTGTCATCCCCCTTGGACTACAGCATGACAGGGAGATAAAGCAGAGGCAGCAAAGAAGAGGACAAGCTGCTCACAGAGGGAGAAGGAGGAGGGAGAGAAGGGCTCTCAGCAGGAGGCCTTCCCCACCTAGGGTCTTCCAATAGCAATTTTCTTGCCTCATCCTGAGCCAGGAGCAATGTGCGAGGCATCTGCGCTTTACGAAGGAGGTGCTCACAGAACTCTGCTACCTCTTGCATCCAGACCTGCAGCCTCACACCAGGGCAAGGGCAGTGCTGCCAGTGGCTATGAAGGTGAACGTGGCCCTGAAGTTTTTTGCATTGGGATCCTTTCAGGCTGGAACAGGCAACATCTGTAACATCGCCCAGTTCACCGTCCACTGCTGCATAACAGAGGTGACAAACGCATCTAAATGCTGAGATGTACCACAACTGCAAAGATTACCACTTGCTGAATGTACAGTTAGTGTACGACCATGCTCAGCACATCATGATGGTGAATGCCCAGGTATACTGGCTGCAGTCATGCTTTTTTTTATTTGTTTTTTTAAATGGGATGTGGGCGTTGCTGGCAAGGCCAGCATTTATTGCTCATCCCTAGTTGCCTTTGAGAAGGTGGTGGTGAGGGAGTGGAATCCCTTTCAGTTCTGGTATAGGGCAGAGTTGGCATACGGTGCCCGCAAAGCGATGCCTGTGCGGTCAATGGCACCCTGCACCATAGGGAAGCTGCAATCCTAAATCCTAGCAAAGCCGCGTGCCCGCTCAGCCTGCTTGTCTCTGGCAAGAGAGAATGAAATGTCGTTAGCTGTCTTTGAATACAGAGCCTCAGTGACCTCCCTTACGTAACAATGGCCAGCAAACTGCGTGATGCTTAAAATATCTCCAGCTCCAGCCTGGAAGGAGTCAGATGCATAAAAGTTCATTGCCATGGTCACCTTTACAGCGACTGGCAATGTGGTCCTTGCCCTGGAGAAGGTGGTGGTGAGCTGCCTTCTTGAACCACTACAGTCCGTGTGATGAAGGTACTCCCACAGTGCTGTTAGGTAGGGAGTTCCAAGATTTTGACCCAGCGACAATGAAGGATCAACGATATATATCTAAGTCAGGATGGTGTGTGACTTGGAGGGGAAATTGGAGGTGGTGGTGTTGCCATGCGCCTGCTGCCCTTGTTCTTCTAGGTGTAAGAGGTCGCGGGTTTGGGAGGTGCTGCCAAAGAAGCCTTGGCGAGTAGCTGCAGCACATCTGCAGATGGTACACACTGCAGCCACAGTACGCCGCTGGTGGAGGGAGTGAATGTTTAAGGTGTTGGATGGGATGCCAATCAAGTGGGCTGTTTTGTCCTGGATGGTGTCGAGCTTCTTGAGTGTTGTTGGAGCTGCACTCATCCAGGCACATGGAGAGTATTCCATTACACTCCTTACTTGTGCCTGTTAGATGGTGGAAAGGCTTTGGGGAGACAGGAGGTGAGACACTCACCACAGAATACCTAGCCTCTGACCTGCTCTTGTTGCCACAGTATTTATGTGGCTGGTCCAGTTAAGTTTCTGGTCAATGGTGACCCCCCAGGATGTTGATGGTGGGGGATTCGGCGATGGTAATGCTGTTGAATGTCAAGGGGCGGTGGTTAGACTCTTGCTTGTTGGAAATAGTCATTGCCTGGCACTTCTGTGGTGCGAATGTTACCTGCCACTTATCAGCCCAAGCCTGAACGTCATCCAGGTCTTGTTGCATGCGGGCATGGACTGTTTCATTATCTGAGGAGTTGTGAATGGCGCTGAATAGCTGTTAATCTGCGCCAGTCCACTGTTCCCTCAGCCTTTGAGTCACCATGAAAAACCAGAGGGTGGCTACTGGGTGACACGGGCTATCTGCTGACCACTTAGCTCATGACTCCACTGTGTAACCCACGCACATGTGGGCACTGGGCAGCATGCATATAATGAAAGCCATGCTGCCACATGGAATCTGATAGAGCAGACCATTGGTGTTCTTAAACAACGCTTTCACTGCCTGGACCACTCTGGAGGAGCCCTGCAGTACTCACCAGAGCGCGTCTCAAGATTCGCTGTGGTCTGCTGCATGCTCCACAACCTCACCATCATGAGGGCACAGCCCTAGCCACCAGGCATACGGTGACCAGTGAGGAGGAGGAAGAGGATGTGGAAAAAGAGGAAGCGGAAGAGATAAGTCAACCCAGACAGCCCCTTTCTGCCCAGGCTGTCCGTGATTGACTCATCTGACTGCAGTACCAGTAAACGCAACCCCAATTCACAATTAAACATAGAAACATAGAAGATAGGAGCAGGAGTAGGCCATTCGGCCCCTTAAGGCTGCTCTGCCATTCAATGCGATCATGGCTGATCATCCAAATTCAGTACCCTGTTCCTGCTTTCTCCCCATATCTCTTGATCCCTTTAGCCTTAAGAAATATATCCAACTCCTTCTTGAATATATTTAATGAATTGGCCTCTACTGCCTTCTGTGGTAGAGAATTCCACAGGTTCACCACTCTCTGGGTGAAGAAATTCCTCCTCATTTCTGTCCTAAATGGCTTACTCCTTATCCTTAGACCGTGACCCCTGGTTCTGGACTCCCCAACCATTGGGACCATCCTTCCTGCATCTAGTCTGTTCAGTCCTGTCAGAATTTTATAAGTTTCAATGAGATCCCCTCTCATTCTTCTAAACTCCAGCGAGTATAAGCCCAATCGACCCAATCTCTCCTCATACGTCATTCCTGCCATCCCAGGTATCAGCCTGGTGAATCTTCGCTGAACTCCTTCCATGGCAAGAACATCCTTCCTCAGATAAGGTGACCAAAACTGCACACAATACTCAAGATGTGGTCTCACCAAGGCCCTGTACAACTGCAGCAAGACATCCTTGTTCCTGTACTCAAACCCTCTCGCTATGAAGGCCAACATACCATTTGCCTTCTTAACTGCCTGCTGCACCTGCATGCTTACCTTCAGCGACTGGTGCACAAGGACACCCAGGTCTCGTTGCACTTCCCCTTCTCCCAATCTATTGCCATTCAGATAATAATCTGCCTTCCTGTTTTTGACACCAAAGTGGATAACCTCGCATTTATCCACGTTATATTGCATCTGCCATGCTTCTGCCCAATCACCCAACCTGTCCAAATCATACTGGAGTTTCTTGGCATCCTCCTCACAGCACACACGCCCACCCAGCTTTGTGTCGTCTGCAAACTTGGCGATATTACATCTAGTTCCCTAGTCTAGATCATTAATATATATTGTGAATAACTGGGGTCCAAGGACTGATCCCTGCGGTACCCCACTAATCACTGCCTGCCACTCGGAAAAAGACCCTTTTATTCCAACTCTTTGCTTTCTGTCTGCCAACCAGTTCTCTATCCAAGTGAATACTTTGCCCCCAATCCCATGTGCCTTAACTTTACACGCTAATCTCTTATGCGGGACCTTATCGAAAGCCTTTTGAAAGTCCAAATACACCACATCCACTGGTTCTCCCTTATCTATTTTACCAGTTACATCCTCAAAAAATTCCAGTAGATTAGTCAAGCAGGATTTACCTTTTGTAAATCCATGTTGACTTTGTCCGATCCTGTCACTGTTTTCCAAGTGCTCTGCTATTACATCTTTTATAATGGACTCTAGCATTTTCCCCACTACCGATGTCAGGCTTACCGGTCTGTAATTCCCCGTTTTCTCTCTACCACCCTTTTTTGAATAGTGGGGTTACATTAGCTACCCTCCAATCCATGGGTACTGTTCCAGATTCCATCGAATGTTGGAAGATGATCAGCAATGCATCTACTATTTCTACGGCCACTTCCTTAAGTACCCTAGGATGTAGATTATCAGGCCCTGGGGATTTATTGGCCTTCAATCCCGTCAATTTCCCTAACACCATTTCCCTACAAATACTGATTTCTTTCAGTTCCTCCCTTTCATCAGACCCTTTGTTCCCCGACATCTCTGGGAGGTTATTTGTGTCCTCCTTTGTGAAGACAGAACCAAAATATGTATTTAATTGGTCAACCATTTCTTTGTTCCCCATTATAAATTCCCCTGATTCTGACTGCAAGGGACCTACGCTTGACTTCACCAATCTTTTTCTCTTCACATATCTATAAAAGCTTTTACAGTCAGTTTTTATGTTCCTTGCAAGCTTACTCTCATATTCTATTTTCCCCTTCTTAATTAATCCCTTTGTCCTCCTTTGTTGAATCAGACAAACAATAGTTCCACACCTTATCTTCCCTCTGTTACTGATCATCACAGCATCCTCTTGGCCACAATAATGAAATAAAAGCCACCACAAAAGAAACATTCCAATCCAACTTTACACATCAATCTATCCAATATTACATAACAAAGTGAACAAGTCACCCTTGTGCATTCCCTTAGTGCCTGTCTTCCATGTGCCTTTGCCTGTCCTAGTGCTCCTACAAAGTGCTACCCCAGTGGCTGCAGCATGGCTGGTGGAAGGCTGCTGACTTTCAGTGGAGGAGACTGCAGATGGCCTTGGAGGATGACCTCAAGCAGCTCAGGGCCTAGAACGCCCGGCTGTGGACTGCACCACCTTGGCATGGGTGGCAGCAGTCTGGGCTATCTGGCTGACAGCAACAGCAAGGGCACTGGCAGAGTGACAGTGGTGGGAGGACGAATGCTGTCATCCTGAGAGAGGACAGCAGGGTCGGCCTCCATGGAGCCACTACAACTCCCCCGGGGCAGCGCCTCAGCAATCCTAGTAATCTGTTGGATGCCAGATTGCTGGACTGCTATGATACCCTGCAAGCCCCTTTCCACACTGGTAAATCCAGCCACGATGGCAGGAATCTGAGCTTGCATAACAGAAGCCTGAGCTACCACTGCAGCACTCAGATATTGGGTGGCTTCTGGTCGTGCTGCAATGGAAGCTGAGACATCGGCCATCAGGTGTTGCATCATGGTTGGGTCCACAAGTGTATTGATGGAGTTGGCCACCACTTCCACACTGGAAAGGATGGGCGCCAAGCTCTGCGCAAAGCCATGTGCCAAGTTGGTGCTGGACTCCTCCATGCTCCTTGACATTGAACGCAGGCTTCCTGGCAGGACTCCTAATGCATCAAGCATTTTGTTGTGTATACTCATTGACGTAAGAAAACTACTAGGCACTTGGTCTAAGTGTTAAACAAAGCTTTAATCAACTGTTTTACAACATGGAGGTCTAGTTGCGTCCTTCACTAGTTTCTGTTAAGAATGTCCTGCGCAAGCTGGGCCCGTGCCCGAGTATTTATACTCTCCCTGGACAGCACCACCCACAGGCCGCTCAGTTGGTTCATGTCACTCATCAGCCTTCTTCTGTTGGTTACCCCATCGAAGTGCTCATTTGAGTCCTCTGCAGCAGAACTCATGTACAACCTTGCCCTCCGGGGAGCTGGCACCTGCACTACCCTTTCTCCCTGTCCTGGCTGCAGGCCACTTGTGCCCGGTGTCTCACCACATGCAGATCCCACATCTAAACTATCCTCTAAAGAGTGGCTGAAAGAGTGCTGTGGGAGGCAGGGGTTTCACTTCATGAGCCACTGGCACCAATGCTGGGGAAAGAGGGAACTGTTCCGTTGGGACAGGCTCCACTTAAACCGGGCTGAAAGCAGTGTCCTGGCAAATCGAATAACTAGGGCAGTAGACAGGGCTTTAAACTAATGAAGGGGGAGGTGGGAGGATTCAGGAAAGAGTAAATTTAAAACCAGCAAGGGAAATGTCAAGGCTCTAGAGCAGAGCAGCGTTTTGGGTAAAAATAAGCAGAGTGGGTCAGGAAGGGAAAGAGAGAGTAACAAAGGTAATATGGCATCAGTGACTAAGGTGACATCAGGGAAAAATAGAAAAAAGTCAAATCGAAAGGCACTATATCTGAATGCGCGAAGCATTCACAACAAAATAGATGAATTAATGGTGCAGATACAAATTAATAGGTTTGATCTAATAGCCATTACGGAGACGTGGTTGCAAAGTGACCAAGGTTGGGAACTAAATATTCCAGGATACTTAACTTTTAGAAGAGATAGTCAAAATGGAAAAGGAGGAGGGGTAGCCCTGATAAAAGATGGGATAAAGACAGTAGAGAGAAAGAATCTTAGCTCTGAAAATCAAGAAGTAGAATCAGTTTGGGTGGAGCAAGGGGTAGAAAACATTGGTGGAAGTTGTTTATAGGCCCCAAACAATAGTTGCAATGTAAGGCAGAGAATAAATCAGGAAATTAGAGGTGCATGTAACAAGGATAATACAGTAATCATGGGGGACTTTAATCTACATATAGACTGGGCAAACCAAATTTGCAGTAATAGTGTGGAGGACGAATTCATGGAATGTATACAAGATAGTTTTCTAGATCAGTATGTTGAGGAACCAACTAGGGAACAGGCTATTTTAGATCTAGTATTGTGCAATGAGAAAGGGTTAATTAATAACCTTGTAGTAAAGGGGCCTTTAGGGAAGAATGACCATAATATGATAGAACTTTATATTGAGTTTGAAAGTGATTTAGTTAAATCCGAAACTAGGGTCTTAAATCTAAACAAAGCAAGCTACGTTGGTATGAGGGGCAAGTTGGCTAAGGTAGATTGGGAAACTACATTAAAAGGTACGACGGTAGACAAGCAATGGCTAGCATTTAAAGAATTAATACATAACTTACAACAAATATACATTCCATTAAGACACAAAAATCCCACAGGAAAAGTGGTACAACCGTGGCTAACAAGAGAAGTTAAAGATAGTATTAGATCAAAGGAAGAGGCTTATAATGCTGCCAAAAAGAAGAGTAAGCCTGAGGTTTGGGAGGATTTTAGAATTCAGCAAAGGAGGACCAAGAAATTGAGTAAATTGATTATTACACAAAATTAGGACTCATGGGGCTCGATTTTTACTGAGCTGTGGAGTCGGGCTTGGAGGCGTGCGGAGGGTTAAAATCGCAAAAACTGGCGGGCGGGACCCCCCCTGCCTGGTTCCCGACTCCGAGCAATTTTAACTCAGGCGTGTCTGATGGTCCTGACTCCGTCCCGTATCCAACAGACGGGACTGGTCTTTAAGGCCCTTAATTACAAATAAATGGCCTCTATAATCCTATTTTAACAGTCCCTTGAAAATTTAAACCTTTTCCCACGTAAAACACGCCTGGTGGGAATCACGAATGTGAAACCTGGCGGGAGCACTATTGGATTGCTGACTATCAACTGCAGGTCAACCATTAAAGAGGAGATTTGATCAGCCATCATTTGCAGGTGGCAGGACTTAGTGGTCTCAGGTCTGGGGCAACTTTTACAAGGCTTAACCACACCTGTGGAAGGTTGGAGCCTCACACCCATCTCCAGTATGGCATCCTGGGAAACCCCTCTCGCCACCTTCACTCAGCGCTTCCTCAACGGAGGCATATACCAGAAGCATGGGAGCCATTTATTTCCTTCCCATCTGGGCATTAGAGGAGCTTGAGCACCAGCCACGGCAGCAGCAGAACCAGGAACAACAGCAGCACCAGCAACAGCAGCAGCAGCAGGAGCGCCAGGCTGCTGCTCACCCACCTGAGGCTGCACAGGCCAGAAGGGGCCAGCGCCTGGAAGCCCGTCGGCACAGGAGATACCCGCTAAACAGGGTCTACAGACACAGGGTAACCTATCCCAACATGTCTGAGCAGCAGTGCCAAAGGCGGCTCCGACTTTCGTGAGAGGTAGTGACTAACATCTGCGCAATGCTACACCAAGACCTGCTGCCCAGAGGACCAGGTGGACAAGCATTACCAGTGGCCGCCAAAGTCACCACCGCACTCAACTTTTTTTGCCTCAGGCTCATTCCAGGGATCAGCAGCAGACATCAGCGGCATCTCCCAGGCGGCCGCACACACTTGCATCACGCAGGTAACCGATGCCCTATTTGCCCTCGCGCACAATCACATCCATTTCACCAAGGATCGAGCAAATGTCACGGCGCGAGCGGTTGGGTTAGCTCATCTGGCAGGCTTTCCAAGGGTGCAGGGCATCGTTGACTGCACACATGTGGCCCTTAGGGCACCCCATCGCAACCCAGGTATTTTTGTCAACCGCAAGGGCTTCCACTCCCTCGACGTTCAGCTGGTGTGTGACCACAAGAAGGAGATTTTGCATGTTTGTGCCATGTACCCTGGCAGTCGCCATGACTCCTTCATACTGTGCCAGTCTAGTGTGCCTCCGCTATTCAGTCCACCAGACCAACTTAACGGATGGCTACTTGGAGACAAGGGCTATCCCCTGAGGATGTGGCTAATGACGCCGTTGAGGAGGCCAACCAACGAAGCTGAGGAACGCTACAACTCCAGCCACATTTCCACCAGATCCATTATCGAGCAAACCATCAGTTTGCTGAAGATGCGCTTCAGATGCCTGGATAGATCAGGTGGAGCCCTGCAGTAGTCAGCAGCCAGGGTCTCCAGGATCGTCGTGGTTTGCTGTGCACCTCACAACATGGCACAGCATCGTGGATTGCAGATTCCTGAGGACCAAGTGGCTCCTCACATATCCTCCTCAGATGAGGAGGAGGAGGAGGAGGAGGAGGGCGAAAACGAACATCCTGCAGAGGCCCATCAACCAGTGGCAGCATTACGCGAGAACATTGCTGCCCGGGATGCAAGGAATGCATTCATCCTGGCCAGATTTGCTTAGCCTAGTCAATCAAGCACTTTTGCCTCGCAGCTTCTTACCAGAGCATTGACAATGTCCAAGAACCAGAGGATTCCTAGCACTCTGACCACCATGCTAACAGTTGCAAGTATTCCTAAGGCCTCAATGTGGAAGTCCCAATAGCGAAATGACAGACGCCACAACTGCAACATTTGCCATCAGAATTTTTATGCACAATTACGACATGATGGATTTTTACACTAAACACAAAATTCCACCCAAGTGACTACCCATGTGACTACTTGTGCTTTATCTTCCTCTTATGCGTGCTCTTACGTAGTGCTTCCCCTGTGGCTTCAGCAGATGTGGAGGCCCCTTGCTCACTTTCCTGCTGCTCCTGTCGCCACACCTTTGGCGGGCATCCTCTGGGGTTGCCAGCCTGTGAGGGCTCATCAATAGTCTGCTGCTCCTGTGGCTGTGCAGGGGTTGAGACGTCTATCTCACTTGGGTGTGGACTCCGGTGGGGCTCTGACCGAGGGCTCTGCAGTGGCATGGAAGTGTGAGCGCTTGGAGAGGAAGCCCCACTTCCTTGAGGTCTGCCACCAACCTCCCTCTCATGGGTCAGGTCCCCCTCAGCGCCTGCAAGTGACTGGAGAGCACCTTGCTGCCCATCAGGGGGGCCATGGGGACCCGTATCTGCAATGGCAGTCCTACTCAGAAGCACTTCCATGAAGGTCTGGTTTCTCTGTTCAATAGATGCCCATCGCTCCTCAAGAGATGTCATTCTGAACAATGACCATGTTTTCCATACCCTGGCGACTAAGCTCCTCCATAGCCGTAGCCCTCCTCTCCTCTACCGTAGCCATCCTCTCCTCTATGGTAGCCAGCCTTACCACGGAGGTAGCAAGCGTTTCCACTGAGGTAGCCATCCTTTCCGTGGTGATGCGTTCATGCACCAATGACTCCAAGGCTCTGCTCATGTTCGCTATAGACTCCTCCACTCGCTCCACACTCGCAGCGACCCTAGAGACAAAACCTGCCAGAGACTCCTGCATCTGTTCCTGGAGTTCCATCACCTCTGATCTTATGGATGGACCCAGAGGCAGAGGGTCGAAATGCTGCTGAGCCGAGCTGGCAGAGTCCTGCGCCCTCCGACTACGACTCTCCACTGCTGTCCCTGTCTCCACAATTGCTGATGCTCACTTGTGACACCAGGTGACAACATAGAAACATAGAAGATAGGAGCAGGAGTAGGCCATTCGGCCCCTCGAGCCTGCTCCGCCATTCAATGAGATCATGGCTGATCATCCAAATTCAGTACCCTGTTCCTGCCTTCTCTCCATATCCCTTGATCCCTTTAGCCTTAAGAAATATATCCAACTACTTCTTGAATCTATTTAATGAATTGGCCTCTACTGCCTTCTTTGGCAGAGAATTCCACAGGTTCACCACTCTCTGGGTAAAGAAATTCCTCCTTATCTCTGTCCTAAATGGCATCCACTTATCCTTTGACTGTGACCCCTGGTTCTGGACTCCCCGACCATCGGGAACATCCTTCCAGCCTCTAGTCTGTCTAGTCCTGTTAGAATTTTATAAGTTTCGATGAGATCCCCTCTCATTCTTCTAAACTCCAGCGAGTACAAGCCCAATTGACCCAATCTCTCCTCATACATCATTCCTGCCATCCCAGGTATCAGCCTGGTGAATCTTCACAGCACTCCTTCCATGGCAAGAACATCCTTCCTCAGATAAGGTGACCAAAACTGCACACAATACTCAAGGTGTGGTCTTACCAAGGCCCTGTACAACTGCAGCAAGACATCCTTGTTCCTGTACTCAAACCCTCTCGCTATGAAGGCCAACATACCATTTGCCTTCTTAACCGCCTGCTGCACCTGCATGCTTACTTTCAGCGACTGGTGCACAAGGACGCCCAGGTCTCGTTGCACGTCCCCTTCTCCCAATCTATTGCCATTCAGATAATAATCTGCCTTCCTATTTTTGACACCAAAGTGGATGACCTCGCATTTATCCACATTATATTGCATCTGCCATGCTTCTGCCCAATCACCCAACCTGTCCAAATCATATTGGAGTTTCTCGGCATCCTCCTCACAGCACACACGCCCATCCAGCTTTGTGTTGTCTGCACACTTGGAGATATTACATCTAGTTCCCTTGTCCAGATCATTAATATGTATTGTGAATAGCTGGGGTCCAAGGACTGATCCCTGCGGTACCCCACTAATCACTGCCTGCCACTCGGAAAAAGAGCCGTTTATTCCAACTCTTTGCTTTCTGTCTGCCAACCAGTTCTCTTTCCAAGTGAATACCTTGCCCCCAATCCCATGTGCCTTAATTTTACACGCTAATCTCTTATGCGGGACCTTATCGAAAGCCTTTTGAAAATCCAAATACACCACATCCACTGGTTCTCTCTTATCTATTTTACCAGTTACATCCTCAAAAAATTCCAGTAGATTAGTCAAGCACGATTTACCTTTTGTATATCCATGTTGACTTTGTCCAAGTGCTCTGCTATTACATCCTTTATAATGTACTCTAGCATTTTCCCCACTACCGATGTCAGGCTTACCGGTCTGTAATTCCCCGTTTTCTCTCTACCACCCTTTTTGAACAGTGGGGTAACATTAGCTACCCGCCAATCCATGGGTACTGTTCCAGAGTCTATTGAATTTTGGAAGATGATCAGCAATGCATCTACTATTTCTAGGGCCACTTCCTTAAGTACCCTAGGATGTAGATTATCAGGCCCTGGGGATTTATCGGCCTTCAATCCCATCAATTTCCCTAACACCATTTCCCTACAAATACTGATTTCTATCAGTTCCTCCCTTTCATTAGACCCTATGTTCCCTGACATCTTTGGGAGGGTATTTGTGTCCTCCTTTGTGAAGACAGAACCAAAGTATGTATTTAATTGGTCAGCCATTTCTTTGTTCCCCATTATAAATTCCCCTGATTCTGACTGCAAGGGACCTACGTTTGGCTTCACCAATCTTTTTCTCTTCACATATCTATAAAAGCTTTTACAGTCAGTTTTTATGTCCTGAAGGTCCCACCGAGTTGTGAGTGTCTGCGCTGGTGCTGGATGCGCTGAATTCTGCTGTCGCTGCGCCCTCAGAGGTTGCAGCTTCCTCTGACGAGTCTGGCTGCTCAGCCTCTTCTTCCTG
Organism: Somniosus microcephalus; assembly: GCF_052327205.1. Lineage (NCBI taxonomy): Eukaryota > Metazoa > Chordata > Chondrichthyes > Squaliformes > Somniosidae > Somniosus > Somniosus microcephalus. Next base: position 191,841,920 of record NC_140992.1, on the reverse strand, counting down.
GCTAGGGGGAACGGATGCTTGTGATGGTCCTGTGGGGGAGTAAAGGAAAGAGTCAGAGATGTGATGCAAAGGCTACATGCACATAGCTTTTTGCAGATGCTCATAAGTCCATCTGTTACAGCATCACAATCAGTATCAGCGACTCATGCAATGTCAAAGAGAGAGATGGGAAACTTTTCTGTCACCAGCTTGCTGTGTTGCACCCGTCTGTCTGTCCCCACATGCGAATCATCCTCAATGCCCATGATTTCCAGGATGGCCTCCTCCCAGGGGGTCAGGTGGGCTAATGAGGCTGTCCCTCCTCCTGTCCTGGCTTGCTCTCTTTTGTTGTGAGCTCTCTTTTCCTGCAATGAGGGAGACAAGTAGAGGTTGAGTGAGAATGAAGGAGTGAGTGTAGAGATTGCATAGCATAGATACTTAGAAGGAGACAAAGATGGAGTGAGGTTGCAAGACCAAGGGCCCATGTGTTGTCAGTTGTGTTCAAAGCATCAGAGTGATAGGGAGTGTGAGGGCTGCATGGTGGAATAGTTATGTGAATGTGAGCATAGAGAGAGAGGGAATGGGTAAGGGTGCATGGATGTCAGTGTCAAGTGGGATGTGGAGGAAAAGATTGCTGAAGCTGAGTGCTGGTGAGGAAAGGCAATGGGGATCAGATTGAGGGTGATGGGAAATTCATACTCACTTTTCCAGTGCGCTGAAGGCCATGAAATCTTTTCCTGCACTGTATCCAGGTTCTGTGGGTGACTCCCAAGGAGTTGACCTCCTCAGCCACCTGCATCCACACTGCCTTGGTCTGAGTGGGAGGCCTCTTCCTCCCTGATGAAGGGAACAGGACCTCCCTGTTGGCCCTAGCCCCATTGACTAATGCCTGCAGTGCCACCTCATCAAAGCGAGGAGCTGCTCTTGCCCTCTCGCTTGTCATCTTTCCTGCAGGTCCCTCTGACACCAAATGGAGAAAGCTTGGAAGCCTGCAGAAGAAGCAAGGCTTGCTGTGGACCTTAAATGCAGCAGCAATGATGACGTCATCGGAGGGGACTTTCAATCATGAAAAATCCCTTTGTAAAGGCTTCCCACACGTTGGAAATCAATTGGCCAATTGAGTTAAAATTGCATCAATCTCCCACATCCATTTAGATTCGTGTGGGAAGCACGAAATTCGGATAACACGACAACAGCCCGCACCCGAGTTAAAATCGAGCCCATGGGATTGGGGGTAATATATATGAGCATGGATTGAGGATTGGCTAATGGACAGAAAACAGAGAGTAGGAATAAACTGGACTCTTTTAGGTTGGCAGGCTGTAACTAGCGGGGTACCGCAAGGATCAGTGCTTGAGCCTCAGCTTTTTACAATCTATATTAATGACTTAGATGAAGGGATTGAGTGTAATGTAGCCAAGTTTGCTGATGATACAAAGTTAGGTGGGAATGTAAGCTGTGAGGAGCGTGCAAAGAGGCTGCAGAGAGATATAGACAGGTTGACTGATTGGGCAAGAACATGGTAAATGGAATACAATGTGGAGAAGTGTGAAGTTATCAACTTTGGTCGGAAAAACCAAAAAGAATATTTTTTGAATGGTGAGAGACTGGGAAATGTTTGCATTCAGAGGGACCTGGGTGTCCTTGTACATGAATCACAGAAAGTTAACATGCAGGTACAGCAAGCAATTAGGAAAGCAAATGGTATGTTAGCTTTTGTTACAAAGGGATTAGAGTATAAGAGTAAAGAAGTCTTACTACAGTTATACAGGGCATTGGTGAGGCCACACCTGGAGTACTGTGTACATTTCTAGTCTCCTTACCTAAGGAAAGACATACTTGCCTTAGAGGGAGTGCAACGAAGGTTCACTAGACTGATTCCTGGGATGAGGGGATTGCCCTATGAGGAGAGATTAAGTAGACGAGGCTTATATTCCCTAGAGTTTAGAAGAATGAGAGGTGATCTAATTGAAACATATAAAATTCTGAAGGGGCTTGATAGGGTTACTGCTGAGAAAATGTTTCCCCTGGCTGGCGAATCTAGAACACGGGGTCACAGTCTCAGAATAAGGGGTCAGCCATTTAGGACTGAGATAAGGAGCAATTTCTTCACTCAAAGGGTTGTGTATTTTTGGAATTCTCTACCCCAGAGAGCTGTGGATGCTTAGTCGTTGAGTATATTCAAGACAGAGGTCAATAAATTTTTGGAAACTAAGGGAATTAAGGGATATGGGGATAGTGCAGGAAGGTGGAGTTGAGGTAAAAGATCAGCCATGATCTTGTTGAATGGCCAAATGGCCTACACCAGCTCCTATTTCTTATGTAAAGTACGCGGAATGTCAGTATCTGAGCTGATGGCTGCGAGTGTGAAATCTGTTGTGTATGTACCTTTAAGGGAATAACTGGTTTTAGACTGCAGTACCGGCAGTGACCACCCCTGTATAAAAGGCCCTAGCAGGCTTCTGTATTTCAGTCTGACGTTGCCTCCTGTTCAGTAAAGTACCTGTTAAACTGTTCTCCCGAAGTCCGTGTATTATTGAGGCGCGGACTTTACAGTGGCGACGAGTAAGTTCGAACTCACCTGCAGTGTGGCATCATCTCACGCGGATCTCGCCCTGAGAGGAGGGTTCTTGGAGGTCGTAGTCTGAGCAACGGGCGTCGACCGCGGGCAACCACCCAAAGAATTCATCGGTGTTCGGAGAATTGCGGGAGAGACTGTGGAGAGCTGTGCTTGGCTCCCCAATTAAGGTGTTCCAGCAAATCGTGCTGGTAGCAGGTAGCGCGCTGACCCTTCTGGACTGCGGCGGGCTCAAGCTCGATCGAGCGGCTCTACAAAACGGGGCGCGCAGCATCGCCCGGAAAAGAAAACAAGAGAGAGAGAGGATGGAGTGCACAGGGCGCGGTCGGTGCTCAAGAACAGGGCAGCGGAGAGAAAATAAACGGGGGGGAAGGAAAGCGAGACGCGCCGAAGCCGCGGGTCACCGCCATTACCCTGTAGAACGCTAGGAGCAGTGTGGCAGCAAGGGGAAGAAGCAAAAGTGCGGGAGGCGCCATTTTATTCCATTGGGGAAGAAGCAAAAGCGCGGGAGGCGCCATTTTAAATCACCCAAGATGCCGAAAAGTGGCAGTATCACTGCTTTCGACAACGAGGTAGAAGACTGGACCATGTATGTGGAAAGAATTGAAGTGTACTGCAAGGCAAATGAGGTGGCCGATGGAAAGAGGGCGTCGGTATTATTAAATCTGATGGGTGCGAGTACGTACGGCCTATTGCGGAATTTAATTACCCCAGCTAAACCAATGGAGAAAAGTTTTGAGGAGATTGTTCATATCTTACAGGAACACCTAAGCCCTACACCACTGCTGATAGCAGAAAGATTCAAGTTCCATAAAAGAAACCAGCACAAAGATGAGAGCAATGCTGACTATCTTACGGAACTACGCAAGTTATCGAAGCACTGCCAGTTCAGAGCAGGACTGGCAGACACCTTACGGGATAAGTTTGTCTGCGGGCTCCAGAGTGAAGGAACCCAGAAACGACTACTTTCAAAAAAGGACCTGACGCTAGAACAGGCTTTCAGCGTGGCAGTATCCTACAAAGCAGCAGCACGGGGAGCTGCGGAAATACAACAGAAACCACAAGAATACAGCGCTAACGAAATGGCGTATGGAGCAGAAAAGTGCTATCGCTGCGGCAGAACAACCCATGAGCAGAAGGACTGCTGGTTTAAAGACAAAGTATGCAGGCAATGCGGAAAAATGGGACATATAGCAAGAGTCTGCAGGTCGGGAAAGAAAACCAACAAGACAAGAACTACTAAGGAACAGTACACGAAAGTAAAGAAACTGACAGACAGTAGTTCGGAAGATCAGGAGCGTGATAAGGACTCCGGGAGCAGGAGACTAAGTTGTCTAAAGTTACACAACGTGATCGCAAAGGAAGATCACCGAACCATTTGGGTCATCCTCATGATAGCAGGGTCCCCAGTAAAGATGGAATTGGACACAGGATCAGTCCTAACTGTCATGAATCGATGAGACTATGAGCGGCTATTCTCACACATACCCTTAAAGGACACGTCCATTGTATTGAAGACATACACGGGGCAAAAGGTCTACCCCAGAGGAAAAATAAGGGTGCCAGTTAAATATAATGGCAAGGAAACACAGAAACTGTATATGTATATACTACGAGATGGTGGACCACCATTATTGGGACGTGAATGGATCCAAAAAATACAATTGGATTGGCATTCCATTCTGGCGCTAACTGTGACTGACAAAAAGGATGATGATGTCGCACCTGGACGTCTGTCACAAATTCTATCTGACGCGGAAGAGGTGTTCCAACAAGGACTTGGGACTCTAAAAGGAGTAAAGGCAACCATAAAGATTGAGGATAATGTAAACCCAAAATTTTTCAAGGCCAGACCGGTGCCATATGCAATCCGCCCAGCCATTGAAGCTGAACTGGAGAATCTGGAGCGTTCGGGTGTGCTGTCCAAGGTGGACTGGAGCGAGTGGGCCACACCCATCGTTCCTGTAATGAAGAAAGCATTGAGCAGCACGCCTGGGGAGCAAAGGAAGGTTCGCATCTGTGGGGACTTCAAGGTGACTGTGAACCCAGTCCTGCACACAGTACATTATCCACTTCCGCGGATAGAAGATATTTTCGCCTCACTATCTGGAGGGAAACGTTTTACAAAGATTGATCTGGCTCAAGCGTATCTTCAAATGGAGGGGGAAGAAGCATCTAGGAAATACCTCACGATAAACACTCACAAAGGCCTTTACCAGTACAATCGACTGGTATTCGGGGTAGCATCGGCCCCGGCTATTTGGCAGAGGGCAATGGAACAAGTCCTGCAAGGGATCCCGGGGACCCAGTGTTATTTGGACGACATCCTGGTTACGGGCGAAAATGACAATGAACACCTTGCCAACCTGGAGCAGGTGCTCACGATATTGCAGGAATATGGGCTATGAGCCAACCGCCCCAAGTGCGAGTTCTTCAGGAGGCAAATCTCGTATTGTGGCCACATGATTGATGAGGAAGGGTTGCATAAGTCGCCGGACAAGATTGAGGCTGTAGTCAAGGCTCCAGCACCGGAAAATGTGTCGCAACTGAGGACGTTCCTCGGGTTGGTGAACTACTACCATAAGTTCTTGCTGAAATTATCTACAATTCTGCACCCACTGAACGCCCTGCTTCAAACTGGAGTAACATGGAAATGGAGTGATGAGTGTAAGCGTGCCTTTCAGGAATGTAAATGCCTAATCACTTCAAAAGAAGTATTGGCCCACTACAACCCAACACTACCGATTCGGTTGGCATGTGATGCGTCACCATACGGCATTGGAGCGGTGCTGTCACACAAATTCCGTGATGGTTCAGAGAGGCCAATAGCTTTTGCATCGCGCTCGCTAACCTCAGCCGAGCGTAACTACGCCCAGATTGACAGGGAGGCCCTCAGCCTGGTGTGGGGGGTGAAGAAGTTCAATCACTATCTGCACGGGCAGAAATTCACCCTACTGACTGATCATCAGCCCCTGGTCTCCATTTTTAACCCAAAGAAGGGTGTTCCGGTGATGACAGCGCAACGGCTGCAAAGATGGTCACTTTTCCTAGGGGCACATCAGTACGACATAGAGTACAAGGGTACGAAACAGCATGGGAACGCTGATGGCCTGTCGCGCCTACCGTTGCCTACGGCAGAAGAAGCACCTGCAGTGGATCCTGTTGAGATATTCCATGCGACCATAGTAGAATGTTTGCCTGTTACAAATTCGAGTATAGAAAAGGAAACCCGAAATGACCCGACACTCTCTCGGGTCTATGATTTGACGGTGAAGGGATGGCCAGCATATGGCGACTCACTGTTGCCAGCATTCTCGCCAAGGAGAGAACAGCTGTCAGTGTGCCGGGGAACCTTGATGTGTGGATCCCGAGTGGTAATTCCACCCAAGTTGAGAGATAGAGTGCCCAATGAGCTTCATGAGGGTCATCTGGGAGGGGTAAAAATGAAGAGCCTAGCCAGGGCATTTGTGTGGTGGCCGGGAATCGATAAAGAAATCGAGGATATGACCAAGAGATGCACAGGATGCCAGAAGGTCCAAAACGCTCCACCACAGGCCCCGCTACATCCATGGGAGTGGCCCTCATCTCCATGGCAACGGGTACACATTGATTTTGCTGGTCCATTTATGGACTCAATGTTTCTAATCGCTGTGGATGCCCATTCGAAATGGCCAGAGGTCATTAAAATGTCCTCCACCACCACGGAGAAAACTATTGCAGTCCTAAGGACCACCTTCGCCAGGAATGGGTTGCCAGAACAGATTTGCTCCGACAACGGGCCACAGTTTGTGTCTGAGGATTTCCGGAGGTTCCCGAAGAATAATGGGGTGCAACATTACACATCTGCCCCATATCATCCAGCCACAAATGGATTGGCTGAGAGGTTTGTTCAGACCTTTAAAAAGGCCATAAAGGCAATGTATAATGACGACATACCACTACAACACAAGGTGGATAATTTCTTGTTTGCTTACCGGATGCGACACATGCAGTAACCAACCAAACTCCAGCCGTACTGTTTTTCAACCGAAGACTAAGATGTCGCTTGGATTTGCTCAAACCAAACATAAGACGAGATGTTGAGGATAAGCAGTTCCAGCACATAAATGAGAAGCCAACCAGGAGCTTCAAGATAGGGCAACCAGTCTTGGCCCGCGACTACCGAACAGAAAAATGGCAGCCTGGAACGATATGCACACAGCAGGGACCACTAATGTACACAGTGGACGTTGGAGAGAGCATCGTGAGATGCCATGCTGACCAGATTCTAGAGTCACAGGAACAAGCCAAACCTATACCACAAGCATGTGCACCTGGTAATGAGCCCGAAGTACAGATTGCGTCTACCTCCGAAGCAGGGGTATTGGAAGCTGACAAACCAACCAATGACAATGAGCCACAATCGACTCCACCGCAAGAACAGGATACTCGAGAAAGGCGCTATCCAGTCAGGATCAGGAAGCCTCCTCAAAGACTGAACTTATAAATGACTATTTCAGTTGATGTATATAGTACCGAGAAAATTGTAATTGTAATTAGTTATTATTTAGTTGTTAAATGAATGTTATGTACTGTTTATCTAAAAGGGGAGGAATTGTTGTGTATGTACCTTTAAGGGAATAACTGGTTTTAGACTGAAGTACCGGCAGTGACCACCCCTGCATAAAAGGCCCTAGCAGGCTTCTGTATTTCAGTCTGACGTTGCCTCCTGTTCAGTAAAGTACCTGTTAAACTGTTCTCCTGAAGTCCGTGTATTATTGAGGTGCAGATTTTACAAAATCGAGCTGTGTTTTCATCATCAGTGCCTTGGTGCTCTTATTTTGTGCTCCTCTACCAGTGCCTGGCCAGGTGGCAGTTCTTGGATATCTGAAAGGACAATGGCACAAGGGTAAGGTTGTGGTGAGGGGAGGGGGTGAAATCAAGAGGTTCATGCTTACACCATGTGCAGCTTGTAAATTAGAAGAGATTGTGGGATGAGGGGGAAGTGGGATGCGAGAAGGAGGATTATGTATGAGCATACCGGCATCTTGTATTGTTTCAGCCCCGCCGCTGGCTCACGGGCCCTCCCAATAATGGCCAGCACTGTCTCCTCCATCGGGGTCAGGTTATACAGCCGCACCTGTCCCCCGCTGATTAGCTCCTGCTGCTTCCCATTATGCATCACCTTGTCCTGTAAGAGAGAGCGGGAAGTGTGTCGGTGAGTGTGGTGCAATCTGCTTGGGTGATGTGGCTGTCATGGCTGAATAGCTGGCAGTGTGTGAAAGCTGTGAGATGTGTGTGTGAGGCTTGCAGCAGTGGTAAGTGAGGGTAAAGTGAAGCTATGTGATTGCTAGAGATTGTAGGCTGGTGTGTGATAGGGATGTGGTGCATTGAGCAGTGTGTGAGGCTAGTAGTGCAGTTGGTAGGAAAAGGCATTTGAAGATGATTCACTGACCTTGACCACTTGTGTGAGGCCATTGCCCTTCTTGCGGCACTGCATCCAGGTCCTCAGGGCTTGACTCCTGGCATTGACTGCCAGGGCTATCTGGTTCCACTGCCTTCGCAAAGTTTGTCTGGAGGGCCTCCTGGCCCCCTATGGATAGAGCACATCTCTCCTCCTCTCCACGTCCTCCATCAAGGCCTCCAGTGCAACGTCCGAGAACCTTGGAGCACGCTCTCTCCCCTGTTGCACCATTATTCAGCCTTTCCTAGGTCAGAATGTCTTCCTGCTGACTTACAGCACCTGCTCCAGCTGCAATGCACCTCCCCCAGCTGCAATGCACCTCCCCTTTACGAGGTGCAGGCTGGCTTTAAGTAGCACAGGCTAGCTTTAACTGGTGCTAGCCTGCCACAATATTGGCCCCCTGCTGAGGTATGCAGTTACTCAAAAGCATGATTGGTGCTGGCTGCATGCTAAAATCATTTAAATGAGCAGGCAACACGAAGTGCTGCCTGCATCGGACTCAACAGCTAGGGGTTAATCGCGCAGCACGATCTCCGCGCCCTTTTTCTAGCCCTATCCAAATTAGCCCCCTTTATGTTTCTTATAGGTTAATGGAGAGTATAACATTGGGTATTGAACACTATAACATGGAGTAATGGATCACTACAACAGGAGGAATGGGACCATATACAGTGGGATAATAGGCCACTATAATATGTGTAAATAGGACTAGGTAATAAGATAGTCTAACATTGAGTAATGGGACAGTATGATGTGGGGGAATGGGACACCACAACATCGGTAATGGGACGCTATAACATGGGAGAATAGATCATAATAATGAGAATGGGACAGTATACTATGGGATAATAGGACAGTATAACATAAGGTAACGGGACAAGAATTACATGGAATATACAGCACAGAAACAGGCCATTCGACCCAAGAGGTCCATGACGGTGTCTATGCTCCACATAAGCCTCTTCCCACTCTTCACAGTATAATATGGGACATTACTATATTGGGTAATAGGACACAACATGGAGTAGTTGGTCACTATCACATTAGGTAATAGGGCAGTAAAATATGAGATAATAAAACAGTATAAATGGATGGAATAAAATAATATAACATGCCAAGAGACCTGTGTCCACTCAGCACTACGCAGTGATACCAAAGAGACATGAGTGCCTGTTGAGCAATTTCAGAGCCTTTCCAACAGTTTGTGATGAACAGTACAGCAGCTTCACTATCTGAACTAACCCTCCTGAACTTCTGCCTATTGCTCTCAAAAGTGCCTCTGGATGTTTTTACTGTAGCCATGGTGTAGACATACTGCTGCGCCTCCTGGCAGCATTGAGTTAAGAGCACTTAAAGCTTTCCCAGATGCAAAAGGAAATACCTTTTATTTTATTTGCAACTGCCATCTCATATTGAAGGGGAAAACCAATCTTCAGGAAAAATTGCAGTGTAAGGGCTGCTTAAATAAGAGTTTATTACAATGTAGAATAAGAACTGCTACATACAGCACTAGGCCCCTATATGCTGTTGTTTGAAATAATTCCGCTGTCCTAAGCAAAAACTGAAATGCGCCTGATCCCGAGGGCAATTTGATGTTGCCATGGAATCCAATGAAAGATATTCTAGAGAGAGGGAGGAAGTGAGGTCAGGGGCCATGTCCTGCCGGTGTCCAAATTTTCTGACAAAACCATGTTTGTTTTGGATTGTGTCTCAATTGTGAATTAGAAAATGATGTAAAGCATATCTTGGCATCCTGATGAATATATCGTTGGAGTTCTTCATCAAGGATGTTATACAAAGTCAATCATCGTTCTCAAAGAAACGACACCTTTTTAGCGATGCACATAAATGATTATAGTTTTTGTTGAAAGAGTAGCTATTCTCTTCATTATCTTAAACAAGATTTAAAAGTTACCAGCCTACCTTTAACAATCTCTAACCATCTTGTACACCTCACAAGAGTGCATACTTCATGTTGCCCACTGGCGACAGAGTGTCCGACTCATAACTGGGAGACCAGGGAATGGATTCTCCTCCCATTGATGGGTTAGCGGTCAGGTGGGACCTCCGCCTGCCCACATGGTATAACAAATGCCTTCTTTTCTTTTATGCCTCACTCTAAGAGCCTCCAATCCAGTCTGTACCGCTTCCTTATCCTCCTCCTCTTCAATGCATAGGAATAGAGGGATCCCCTCTGGGAAATCCATTTCCCCGGTCCAAAATTCCCAGTGTATCAAACAGCGAAGATCAATGTGCAGGCAAAGTAAGACAAACATCCAGTTGCAGCAAACAAATTGTCCTCCTCAATGCAGTAGCCGCCTCTGGTATACCAGTGTGCTGCTCATACTGCCATTTATATAGTGGCGGTAGTAATTTGGGTCTGGTTTTGAAGGACGGTGGGGTAAATGGGGTGAGAAAGTTAGCCGTGCCCACTTCACCCTTTTTAAAAGTGTCAGGACAGGCTGGGGAATAAAGGGGAATGATGTTTCTCTTTTGGAGGACAATTTGCGGGAGGGTTTTGGTGGCAGATTTAAGGTGTTAGGTCTTACCGGCTCATTTTTATAGTTTTGCAGCCCAACAATAAATCAAATTCTGATTGATCTCAATTGATACCAGAAATGAAATTTCCCTTATAAGGTGAGTATGATTAAAATTAAGCAATTTTGTCTGTGATATATCACATTATAGGCTTCTTTCTTCCTGTCGTGGTATATACAGGGTTAAGCAGAAAGTTAGAATCATCTCTCTGCTGAAGGGGAAAATCAATTTTCCAGATAACTAACAGTGAACAGACTGATTAAACAAGAATTCATTACAATGCAGAAAATGGTCAAGCTTGTTTTTATACACAACAGGCCCAGAACAGATGATGGCTAGATTTGTTGCTTCGACCAACTCCTGCTAATATTTTGGCAGATCAGGGACAGGCAGAGCTGGAAAATTGTTCTGGGATGAAGCTGCCATATCTCCACCTCCTCCAGCACTCCCATTTCCTGCTCCATGAATGTATTTCCTGTGATTCTCTAGTCCTCGCGATATAAAGGCCAGCATTCCATTAGCCTTTTTGATTATTTTCTGTACCTGTTCATGACATTTTAATGATCTATGTACCTGAACCCCCAAGTCTCTTTGCACATTCACTGCTTTTAGCTTTTTACCATTTAAAAAGTACCCTGTCCTATCCTTTTTAGGTCCAGAGTGGATGACCTCACATTTACTTACATTGAAATCCATTTGCCACGGTTTTGCCCATTCACTTAATCTATCAATATCCCTTTGTAATTTTATGTTTTCCTTTACATTGCCTACAATGCCGGCTGTCTTTGTGTCATCGGCAAATTTGGATATATGACTTTCTATGCCATCATCTAAGTCGTTAATAAATATTGTGAATAGTTGAGGCCCCAACACAGATCCCTGCGGGACACCACTAGTCACATCCTGCCAACTTGAGTACCTACCCATTATCCCTACTCTCTGTCTCCTGCCACTCAGCCAATTTCCTAACCAGGTCAATAATTTGCCCTCAACTCCGTGGGCTTCTACCTTAGTTAATAGTCTCTTATGTGGGACTTTATTAAATGCCTTCTGGAAGTCCATATAAATAACCTCCATAGACATTCCCCTGTCCAATACTTTAGTCACCTCTTCAAAAAATTCAATCAGGTTGGTCAGGCATGACCTACCTTTCACAAATCCATGCTGGCTCTCTCTGATCAACTGAAAATTTTCGAGGTGTTCAGTCACCCTATCCTTAATTATAGACTCTAGCAATATCCCCACAACTGATGTTAGGCTAACTAGTTTCCCTCTCTCGCCATTCTTAAAAAGTGGAGTGACATGTGCAATTTTCCAATCTAAAGGGACGGTTCCTGAATCTAGAGAACTTTGGAAGATTATAATTAGGGCATCTGCAATGTGCTCACCTACTTCCTTTAAATTCCTGGGATGGAAACCATGTGGCCCTGGGGATTTATCACTCTTTAGTGCCATTATTTTCTTTATTACTGTTATTTTACCTACGTTAATTATATTGAGTCCCTGTCCTCATTTCAATATTAGTTTCCTTGGGCTTTCCAGCATGTTATCCTCTTCTACTGTAAATACTGACGCAAAGTAATTATTCAACATGTCCGCCATTTCCCCATTGTCATTGACAATATCACCGCTTTCAGTTTTTAAGGGGCCAACATTGCTCCTGACCACCCTCTTTTTCCTAATGTAACTATGAAAATTCTTCGTATTAATTTTGATATCCCTTGCAAGTTTCTTTTCATACTCCCTTTTTGTAGATCTTACTATCTGTTTTGTGACCCTTTGCTGTTCTTTGTAGCTCTCCCATTCACCAGGACCTGCATTTTTGTAAGCCCTTTCCTTTAGTTTTACACTGTCCCTTACCTCTTTAGTTGTTCATCGCTGTTTTTTTTGGCAAGGAGCCCTTGGGGTATAAACTGGTTCTGTTTCACCATATTGGGCCGTATTTTGTGACCCCTATGGGTGCGTACGAGGTGCGCATGCGCCCATAAGGGCCGCACAAGTTCCAGGTTTAGGCATGTGAAGCGCATGCACGAAAACCCGGAACATGCGATCTGTCAAGAATTCTCTTGACAGATCATCTGCATTTCCGGGAAAAGGGCCCCCGCAGGCGGAGAGTTGCACTATTTGCCCAGCTTCCGCCTGCTGAATGCCTGTGAAATTCTTACACCTGGTAAAAGCAGGCATAAGGCTTGCTTTTACCAGCATAAGGGTTTTAAAAAATAGAAAAAGCACATTTTATCACTCATTTATACATTAAAAACCCTGTCCAATAAGGTAAGTTTATTTTAGCCCTGTTAAAACATATAGGCCTAGAAATTCAGTATAGCCATGTTTGGGGCGCTACAGCTGGGCGGTCGCTAAATTTTGCGCCCGGCGCAACTTAGCACCACCTTCGCCGATATTCAGTTGCAACGCCCCAAGAGGTTGCTGCTGCGCTAAAGCAGGCGATGCACGACTCTCATTAGGCGCTAAGCCGGCGATCCGGGGTGCTAACACCGAGGGCGGGAACAGCGCAGGTGCGGCGAGTTGCTCATTGAGGGCAGACAGTCAGGTGCCGGTCAGCTCTTAAAGGGGGAGGGTGGAATTGTTTGGCTGCCACGCCCTGCACACTGCAGCCCTAAAGCAAGGCCCGAACACTGCTGCTGGAACTGCTCCATGCCCAGGAGAATGGAGAAGGCCAGGGAGAGAGTGCAGCGCTTCGGCGAGGGTGACCTGAGGGTGCTGGTTGGCGCAGTGGAGCGCAGGCACCATGTCCTCTTCCCTGAGGGTGGCAGGAGGCCGCTGCCCGCCGAATATCGGAAAGCCTGGAGGGAGGTCGCAAACAGGGTCACATCCAACAGCGTGGTTGGCAGGACTCCAACCCAATGCTGGAAAAAATTCAACGACCTCACTCGGGTTATCAGAGTGGGTACCCTTTCCAGTATCCTCCTCATCCCTGCATGTGCAACTCACTTTATGGCCAAAGGGACCTGAAAGACCTAATGCCCAGCCCTCATCCAGCAGCTATGGGACTGTCATGAAAAGCACTTGCACATTCAGGACTTTATACAATGTCAGGGCTATTCGACCATGGGAGGCAGTGCAGGCAAGATCAGGGCTTGACACTGTCAGGGCTATTCCACCATGGGAGGCAGTGCAGGCAAGATCAGGGCTTGACACTGTCAGGGCTAATCGACCATGGGAGGCAGTGCAGGCAAGATCAGGGCTTCACACTGTCAGGGCTATTCCACCATGGGAGGCAGTGCAGGCAAGATCAGGGCTTCACACTGTCAGGGCTATTCCACCATGGGAGGCAGTGCAGGCAAGATCAGGGCTTCACACTGTACTTAGAGACCGTCCTTTCTCTTGCAGGGCAAGTTGGCGCATAACAGAAGACAGCAGCGGCAGACCAGGGCAGCCGTCCTGACCTGAAACAGCTCAGCAACCTAGAGCAGCGAGTGGAGCGCATCATGGCAGGCCGGCTGATTGGCCCCGTCGCCACTGGAGATGCCGACCCTGTTCTGGGCACCAATGGTAAGGTCATCACCTTTTTGACCTCTCTCTTTCCACTTGCGCCTCACACCAGCATCCTTTGCCACTCTCGAACCAATGCAGTGCATAGCAGCACTCATGCCTCCCTCGCTGCCGCCCTGTCCTCACTCTAAAGCAACTCTTGTGCCTCCCTGCTTTCAGATGGTGAATCGCCAGGTGAGGAGGCGGCCCCTCAAGCTGGCACTGTGTCGGAGTCAGACATAGAGGAGGAGGAAGAGGAAGCCGGCCCATCAGGGACACCCTCAGCCGAGGCAGCCCATGGCCATGATGGTGACACATCTTCCCTGGAGGGGAGCAGGGGGGAAGGGTCAGAGGAGAGTGAAGCTCCGGGGCCCAGCGGGCTGCAGCAACGCAGGAGGGGTGGGGAAGCTCGGCGGCCTTCTCCCCGGAGGGTGAGTGCGGCCTCCAGTCCTGCTACGGTGAGCGCAGAGGAGGTGCGGCTCTTGGCGGAAATGGGCGCCCAGGCTGAGCGCAGGCACACTGAGCTCATGGCTGCAGTGGCAAGGATGCCTGACTCCATAGAGTCACTGTCAAGGAGTGTGCACGAATTCGGGGCAGCACAGGCCAGGACTCTGCAACAATTCAGTGCAGCACAGGCCAGGAGTCTGCAACAATTCAGTGCAGCACAGGCCAGGAGTCTGCAGGACTTTGCGGCAGCACAGGCTAGGAGTCAGCAGGACTTCGCTGCATCACAGGCGGCTTCTAGCCAAGTGCTCAGTCGTGCCGTGCATTCACTGGCTGGTGTCATGCAGACACAGACCAGGGCCACACGGGCACTAACTGCTGCCACCCTCGCTGGATCAGCCAGGCATCGCCGGGGCACTCGCCGCGCCGCAGCAGCCCAGCAGCCTGGGCTTCAGCAGATTGCTGCGCATGCTGCAGTGCTGGCCCGTGCGAGTGCCAGTGTATCAGCCGACCAGGGAGTGCCTGTGCTCTGTCAGGTTGGCAGCATTCCTGCAGCCAACACTGTCACTCCGCCACTGCAGCTGCCACCAGCCGTAGGACAGACTGCTGCCGTCCAAGCAGAGTTGGAGCAGTCAGCAGCCAGCCCCTCCAGGCCCAGAGCTGGTCCAGGCCGACCCCCAAGGGCATCTGCCATCTCACCATCTGACACTCAGCAACCTTCCCCCAGCCTTGCTGCAGCCACTGGGGTCCCATTGAGGAGGAGCTGCAGGGCGGGTAGGGGCCAGTCACGGAAGTGAGATGGATCACCCTCGCAGGGGATAAAGTAGAAGGTGTGGCCAAATGTGCTGTTTTATATATAGAGGCCGAGACTGGTATATTTGTTTTATATATAAAGACCGAGCCTGGTATATTTGTTTTATATATAAAGGCCGAGACTGGTGTATTTGTTTTATATATAAAGGCCGAGACTGGTGTATTTGTTTTATATATAAAGGCCGAGACTGGTGTATTTGTTTTATATATAAAGGCCGAGACTGGTATATTTGTTTTATATATAAAGGCCGAGACTGGTGTATTTGTTTTATATATAAAGGCCGAGACTGGAGTATTTGTTTTATATATAAAGGCCGAGACTGGTGTATTTGTGTTTTTTGGGGGGGTTTCTCTCCATTAGCTTGTCATGTGGAAAGGGCACAGAGGTCTCACAGTAAAAAATGTTCTTAAATCGCACTGTCCATGTTTGCTTTTGCAAGTCTTGGTTGCCTTGATCAGCTGAGGGCTTGTGGAGTGGTTACATTCATCTTCTGTCATTGGCACAAGCCATTCCCTGAGAGGGAGCCTAGAACCGAGTTGCAATAAGCTGCCGACGGGCGGCCCTTGCACTTTCTGCCTCCCTCCCGTGCTGGTGCTCCTCCTCTTCCTCCTCCTCTGGTGGTCCCCCAATGTCTGCTGGCAGTGGCTGAGTCCTGCGGATAGCCAGGTTGTGCAGCATGCAGCACACGACAATGAAATGGGAGACTCGCTCAGGCGAGTACTATAGGGGTCCCCCGGAACGATCCAGACAGCGGAACCGTTGCTTCAGCACGCCGATTGTTTGCTCAATGATGTTCCTGGTTGCTTGATGGCTGTCATTGTATCGCTCTTCAGCAGGGGTGCTGGGTGCACAGAGCGGGGTCATCAGCCAGGTGCACAAAGGATAGCCTTTGTCCCCGAGAAGCCATCCTCGTGGGTGAGGCTGGGCCTCGAACATGTCTGCCACAGAAGTCTGGCGCAGGATGAAGGCATCGTGGCTGCTGCCTGGAAAGCGGGCATTGACAGCTAGGATGAGCTGCCTGTGGTCACACACCAACTGCAAGTTGAGCGAATGGTAGCCCTTCCAGTTGCGGTAATCCTTGGCATTCTCTAGAGGTGCCCGCAAAACCACATGCGTGCAGTCAATGGCGCCCTGCACCATGGGGAAGCCCGCTAATGCTGCAAAGCCCATTGCACACTCTTGCTGCTTGTCCACGGTCATGGGGAAGGAGATGAACTGACGTCTCCTTCTGAAAAGGGCATTGGTCACCTGGCGGATGCAGCAATGTACCGCGAACTGGGAGATGTTGGAAATGTCCCCAGTAGTGGATTGGAAGGAGCCGGTGGCATAGAAGTTGAGAGCCACCGTCACCTTCACTGCCACTGACAGAGATGTCCTGCTCCTGAGCTGTGGCTGCAGATCTCTGCGAAGCAGGTGGCAGATCTCAGTGACCACCTCTATAGTAATCTGGGATGTTATGATTAAGATTATCCACCAGGTGGTGCTGTAGCCAATGTTGCTACTAAGGTCAGAGGTTTGCTTCCTGTTAAGGTCAGAGGTTTGCTTCCTGTATAGGTCAGCAAAGGTGGAATGCCAGGATGCAGGCATGATGTTTGTTACTCTGTTTGTTTAATAAAATACTCATACTAGTTCCAAGATATCGCCTCTTCGAGTTCTTGTTCCACTACATGGATTTATCACATTTGGCGACGAGGTAAAAAGGACCCTGGATAAAGAAGAGAAGTCTGCCAGGACTTTTAAACAACAAAATCACGAGCTGAAGTTAGATATCAGTTGGAAGAGAGCATGGCTGACACGGTAGGAACGGTTTCCGCTTTTGATAGTCAAGCACAAACCTGGGAGGAATACTGTGAAGTGTTGGGTTATTTTTTCGAAGCAAATGAAATAAATGATGCCGGAAAAAGGAAAGCCATTCTGCTTAGTTCAGTGGGAAGCCAGACCTACAGTTTGATGAGGAATCTGCTCAGTCCTGAAAAGCCTGGAGACAAATCATTTGTTGAATTGGCGGCTTTGCTAAAAGAACATTTCAACCCTAAGCCTAGTGAGATTGTACAGTGGTTCAAGTTTAATTCAAGGAACAGGAACGAGGAAGAGAGCGTAATGGACTATGTAGTGGTGATGCGTAAATTAGCACAAGATTGCAATTATGGGAACAACCTGAAGGAAATGCTGCGAGATAGGCTAGTTTGTGGAATTATGGACGACCGAATGCAGCATAGATTATTATCCGAGACTGGGCTTACTTATGAAAAAGCATTGGAACTTGCTCAAGCCATAGAGACAGCGAACCGAGATGTAAAAGAAATACAGGGTTCAAACAGGGCTAGTGCTATGCAAGTTGCAGGTCAGGTTGTTGTGCACAAGTTGAACATGCGTCAGAAACCACAATGTGAGCATGTGAAGGCATGTTATAAATGCAAGGGTGATCACCTGGTGAGTGAATGCCGGTTTCTGGAGGAAAAGTGCTACAAGTGTGGGAAACAAGGACACATAAAACGAGCTTGAAGGGCAAAATCACCTGTGGAGGAATCCAAACCAAAAGGGGAAGGACAGCAAAACCAAGGGAGAGAAGTGAAAAAACATGGAGCACACCACATCAGCGGGGAAGCTGAGGAAGAAGAGGACATGTTCATAATGTATAGCATGTTAGAGAACATTCCGAAAGTGGCTCCTATCACATTGCAACTGACAGTAAATGACTCTAAGGTGAACTTTGAAGTGGATACAGGGTGCGGTGTGACTATAATGAACAAGGCAGGGTACTCAAAATTGTGGAACCGTGCAAAAGTTCCAGAGTTAAAGCCTTGCTCCCTCCATCTTAAAACATATACAGGTGAACGAGTAGCAACATTAGGTACAGCTAATGTAACTGTGCAACACAGGGACACAGTGGAACAGCTACCTGTAGTTATAGTACCAGGTACCGGACCAAACCTGTTAGGTCGGGGCTGGATAAAAGAACTTAAATTAGACTGGGGAGCAATAAATCAAATAGATGCGGGCAAACAGTTGACTTTGCAAGAAGTGTTGAGTGAACATGCGAATGTGTTCAAGGAGGAACTTGGCACATTTAATGGCCCCCCAGCTAAGATTTATGTCGACCAGGAGGCACCGCCAAGGTTTTTTAAACAACGACCTGTGCCTTATGCCATGAAGCCAAAGGTAGAGGCTGAGCTTGACCGTCTATTGAGAGAGAACATACTGGAGCCAGTGAAATGTTCGGAATGGGCAGCTCCCATAGTACCTGTTTTGAAACCGGACAATTCGGTAAGACTCTGTGGAGATTATAAATTGACAGTTAATCGGGTGTCCAAACTAGAGCAGTATCCGATTCCCAAAACAGAGGATCTCTTTGCAAACCTGGCTGGAGGAAAGAAATTCACAAAGTTGGATATGAGTTATGCCTACTTGCAGATTACACTGGATGACTGAATTCTGTGATAGTAGATTGGCGGTTAGGATCAGATCAGCCATGATCTTATTGAATGGCGGAGCAGGCTCGAGGGGCCGATTGGCCTACTCCTGCTCCTATTTCTTATGTTCTTATGTTCTTATGACGAATCAAAGAAGTATGTCACCATAAATATACACAAGGGCTTGTTTACATATAACCGCTTACCGTTTGGTGTCTCATCTAGTCCAGCTATCTTCCAGAGGACAATCGAAGGTGTACTGCAAGGGATTCCACATGTTTCCATCTATCTGGATGACATTCTGGTGATGGGAAGAACCGACCAGGAGCATCTGAGCACTCTGAGAGAGGTACTACAGAGATTGGAGAGGGCAGGGTTCTGGCTCAAGAGGAGTAAGTGCACTTTCCTGGGGAATGAGGCAGTGTTCCTGGGACACAGAGTGGACGCCACTGGGCTCCATCCACTCAAGGAGAAGGTACAAGCACTGCAGGACGCCCCTGCTCCTACAAATGTGGCTGAGTTAAAAGCTTACCTGGGACTGCTGAACTATTATAACAGGTTTTTACCAAACTTGTCAACTGTGTTAGCACCTCTTCACAAACTACTGCGCAAGGAGACACAGTGGCAGTGGGGAGAGGAGCAGGGGGATTCATTTGAACAGTCCAAGAAACTGATGCTGTCGTCGGATGTGCTGGTTCACTACAATGCAGAGAAAGACATCATTCTCTCTTGTGACGCTTCACCTTACGGGTTGGGGGCAGTTCTTTCACACTGCATGGAAGATGGAACTGAAAGACCAATAGGGTTTATGTCCCGAACTCTAACACCAGCGGAAAAAAACAATTCCCAGTTAGACAAAGAGGGGTTAGCAGTAATGTTTGGGTTACAGATGTTCCACAAGTACATATATGGCAGGAAGTTCACCATATGCACCAATCATAAACCTCTTCTCTCTCTTTTCAACAAAATGAAAGCAGTTCCACAGATGGTGTCACCCCAGATCCAGAGGTGGGCAGTGACGTTGAGGGCATATCAGTATCTCATCGTCTACAAGGCGGGCAAGTACCATGGGAATGCAGATGCCTTCAGCCATCTTCCACTGCCAGGCACACCTATCCGTGCAGCTCCAGAGGATAGAGTTTTGATGTTGGAGGACACTGACATGGCACTTGTGACTGCAGAGCAAGTAAGAACATGGACAGGTAAAGATCCAGTACTGTCTAGAGTTCGAGAATATGTGGTGAGGGGATGGCCACAGCATCCGGAAGGGGCTGACTTCACACCCTACAGTGTCAGGAAAACAGAGCTGAGTGTGCAGGATGGTTGCATGTTGTGGGGAGCACGAGTGATTATTCCACAGCCAGCACAACAGTCTATCCGAGAGCAACTACATCAGTGTCATCCTGGGGTCTCGCGTATGAAAGCCTTGGCTAGGAGTTACTTGTGGTGGCCAAAGCTAGATGAGGAGATAGAAAATCTAGTCAAGACATGCAGCACTTGTCAGGAACACCGGAAGGCACCAGCAGCGGCTCCTCTCCACCCCTGGGAGTGGCCGGATAAACCATGGAGAAGATTGCACTTAGATTATGCGGGTCCATTCATGGGGAAGATGTTCCTTATAATCATTGATGCACATTCCAAATGGATGGATGTTTATCCTGTAAATTCTGCTTCCGCCACTACTACTATAGACTGCCTGCGTCGGAGCTTCAGTAATCAAGGGCTACCGGGGATCGTGGTGAGTGACAATGCCACTTGTTTTGTGAGTACAGAGACAAAAGAGTTCTTGGCAAAAAATGGCATAGTGCAGGTGACCTCGGCTCCATATCATCCGTCCTCGAATGGACTTGCGGAGAGAGCCGTACAAACATTTAAGGAGATGATGAAAAAAAGTGCAGAAGGGAGTTTAGCAGCCGAAGTGTCACAGGTTCTGTTCAGCCACAGAATAACACCTCAATCCACCACAGGACTCTCTCCTGCTGAGATGTTATTAGGTCGTAGACTACGCTCCACTCTTGACCTTGTCCACCCAGACCTAAAAAGGAAAATGGAAAACAGACAAAACAAACAAAAAGAGAACCATGACAAAAGAACAAAGAGCCAAAGTTTTGGAGAAGGAGATGCGATCCTTACCAGGAATTTCAGTTATGGACCAAAGTGGATTCCTGGCTTCATAGACTCACTGACAGGTCCAGTATCATACAAGGTCATGTTGGGAGATGGTAGGGTAGTACGCAGACATGTAGATCAGATACTTCCCAGACAAGGGGAAATTGAAATGAAGGTTCCAGATGCAATGACTGAAGACAGGGTTGCCCCCAGTTATCCAAGTGCATCTGTGGTGCCACCACCAGGGACAGAGATAATTCCACAGGAACCTACCCGTCAAGAGGAAACCATCGTTGCAGAGTCAGATACTCTGAGCACTGCTCAAGAGCAGCTGGTGGCTTCACCACAAACAAGCAGGGACTTTACTGTTAGACGTTCATAAAGGCCTCGCAAGCCACCAGAGAGATTGATACTGAACTGTTGGATTCGTCAAGTATGGAACATGATGAATGGAGACTCCTTATGCGACCCTCAGGAATGGTTGTTTGTTAAGAAATTCATACTGAAATCTTAAGGGGGGAGGGGTATAGTAATCTGGGATGTTATGATTAAGGTTATCCACCAGGTGGTACTGTAGCCAATGCTACTACTAAGGTCAGAGGTTTGCTTCCTTTTAAGGTCAGAGGTTTGCTTCCTGTATAGGTCAGCAAAGGTGGAATGCCAGGATGCAGGCATGATGTTTGTTACTCTGTTTGTTTAATAAAATACTCGTACTAGTTCCAAGATATCGCCTCTTCGAGTTCTTGTTCCACTACATGGATTTATCACAACCTCCCTTCTGAATTGCAGCCTCCGAACACACTGTTCCTCAGACATGTTCAGATATGAGAACTGCTGGCGGTATACCCTGGGTGGGTAAGGCCTCCTTTGCCAATGCCTGTTGGCCCTTCTCCGTCTGGCCATGACTGGCACTCTCTCACGGCGTCTCTGAGCCCTTTGAATGCAATGCAGCAAGCCAACGTTTTCCCCCATTGCAGCCCCCATTATATGTTTCCAATCAATGCTATGACACTGAAAGTTAAATACAAGTGCAAAGCTCTGGCCTGAAGCCACAAGTACCTGTGCGAGTGTTGAGCCAAACCAGAAAGCTCTCTACCTTTGTCTCTCTCCAAATATCCGTCTCTCACAAAGAAGGAGTGGAGCAAAATGGCTGCCATTTATACTGCAGGAGGAGTCCCCTTTAATTAGTGCCCCCTGCGCCCCGCAGCGACTGGGAACCGTTCCCCTCTACCAGTCGCGGGGGGCGCCAGGCGCACAATAGGCCGGCTCCACTCAATTTCCGGTTCGGGGCGCACAAAGGGCGTTGCACCATGAAATGACGTCAGGATCTGCGCGCACAGCTGAGCGCGCGCAAAGGTTTTACGCTGCTAAATCTTAACTGATTTTCGCGAGAGGTGCAGATCGCGCCCTGCCCGGGCGCTAGCCGCTTAGCGCCCCACTTCTCCTCCTCCTAAGGCGCTAGCGGCTGGCGCAAACAACCGAATTTCTAGGCCATACTTTTTAATCCAAAAATATACATTTTTGTTTCAAATATTTAATTAAATGGCATTTTAATTAATTTTAAATATGTAATTTAAAAAAATTATTTCCTGTGTTCGTATATTTTTTAAGTGATCCCCATTCATACTAATGGGGATTCTGTACATACGGAACTCCCATAAGTATGAATGGGGATTCCCTTCTTTTATTGGTTGGGGCGGCCCACGTAATCCCAAGGGCGTTTGCGAACCTACTGCGTCCCTGGGATACGTGGGCCTCTACCCGCAGGTACCCGGAGAGGCCCAGGAGTGTGAATCTCCGTATCTCCTGGATCACCAGGTAAATTCGTAGATTTTTTACAGGTCGGAGGCATCCGCCCGCGGGAAGCCTCCGACCGCAAATTTTGGGCCGTTAAATACTTTTTTAAACATCTCCCACTGATTTCCTGTCACTTTACCCATTAACAGAGTTACCCAGTTTACTTTGGACAGTCTCTGCTTCATCCCGTTGAAGTCGGCCTTACCTAAATCTAGAATCTTAGTAGCTGTTTTGCATTTCTCCCTTTCAAACGCTACTTTGAACTCGATCATGTTATGATCGCTATTGGATAAATGTTCATGTGTGGCAGAGCCACCAAGGAACTCTTATACGAATGTATATAATTGCCTTTAAATCTGTATTCTTTCGCTGTATGTAAATAGCGCGGTCTCTAAAGGGTTTAGACCGAACGCGATGACATCATCACGTGGGTCACGTGACATTCCCAACGGCGGGAAACGTGATGACGTGATGACGTCATGACGTCGGCCTGAGGGGCCTCCCCTTCTCAGTCCTCGTGGAGCCAGCATTAAGCAAGCACCTGTTGATTTGTTCTCCTGCGTTTTTGTTTGTTACTTCCAACAGTTTGCATTAAACATCGTTTTGGTTAGCTGATTGACTCGCTCTCAGTATTTTCGTCAGGAATTTACCAATTCCTACAGTGGTGACCCCGAATCTTCGCGGATGATCTTCGCGGAGGAAGCGAGACGCAGTGACATGATGGAAGCAAACGCAGTGGTTTTGAAGCTCCCTCAGTTTTGGGAACAACAGGCGGCCTCCTGGTTCGTGCAAGTAGAGGCTCAGTTCGAACTTCGGAACATAGTGCAGGATCAGACCCGTTACCTCTACGTGGTCTCTACACTCGACAGCTCCACGGCTTCGAGGATCATCAGCCTGCTGGAAAACCCCCCGGCGGACAGCAAGTACGACACCCTTAAGGCGCGGCTTATCCAGGTATTCGGCCTCACAAAGTCAGAAGGCACACGGCGGTTACTCACGCTGTCCGGGTTAGGCGACTCCAAGCCGTCAGAGTTAATGAGCCAGATGCTCACACTCCTTGGTTCAGAACCGCAATGTTTCCTCTTTCGGGAATTGTTCCTGAGCCAATTGCCCGAGCAGGTGCAAGCGGCCCTCGCGAGGTCAGACACTGCGGATTGTGTGGTGCTGGCCGCCGAGGCCGACACAGTTTACACCGTCATGCAACAAAACTGCACCGCCACAAGGCATCCCGCCCAGAAGGGCCCCGCCCTGACGCCTCCACCATCCGGTTGGCGTTATTACCACGTCCGTTTCGGCCCGAAGGCCAGATGCTGCCGCCCTCCCTGCGGGTTCAAGCCTAAAGCAACGAAGAAACACCAGCACCAACAGCGCGACGGGAAGACCGAACCTGAAGTAGACCCCACGGCCGCGATGGTGATTGGCGATTCCAGGAAGCTATTATATATCACCGATTCCATCTCAGGCCGGCAGTTCTTATGCGACACGGGAACGCAGTGTAGTATCCTTCCCGCCTCGGTCCTCGACATCCAGGCTGGGAGGCGCGGTTGTCCCCTCCAAGCTGCCAACGGCGGTGCTATTCGTACATTCGGGAAACGGCGGGCCCAGGTGTGTTTCGGCGGTCAGCTCTTCCAATGGGAGTTTATCACCGCCAAAATTTCGCAAGTGATCCTCGGCACCGATTTTTTATGTGCCAACAGCTTGTCGGTCGATTAAAAAAATCGGCGGCTGATCAACGCCGCCACGTCCAACTCCATCCCGTGCTTTCGGGGTTCAGTCGCGTCGCACACAGTCTCCTGCGCTTCGCCAACGCCCAACGAATTCACCCGCCTTCTCGGTGAATTTCCAGAGTTAACCAGGCCCACCTTTTCTGCCACGACCGCCAAGCATAGGGTGCAGCACCACATTACAACGACTAGCTCCCCAGTCTACGCACGGGCTCGGCGACTAGAATCCAGCAAACTCGCGGCCGCTAAGGCGGAGTTCGCCGCAATGGAGCGGTTGGGGATTATTCGCCGGTCGAATATTCCCTGGTCCTCGCCGCTCCAGATCGTCCCTAAACCCGGCGGCGGATGGCGGCCCTGCGGTGACTACCGACGGCTTAATGATGTCACAACTCCGGATAGGTACCCCATACCACACATCCAGGATTTCTCCGCGCATTTGGCAGGGAATTCGATCTTTTCTAAGGTTGACCTCGTCCGTGGGTACCATCAAGTGCCTGTACACCCCCAGGACATCCCAAAGACGGTGGTTATTACCCCCTTCAGCCTATTTGAGTTCCTCCAAATGCCATTTGGGCTCAAAAATTTGGCACAGGCATTCCAGCGCCTTATGGATTCGGTGCTGTGGGACCTTAAATTTTTATTTGTGTATCTGGATGATATCCTGATCGCCAGCGCCACTAAAGAAGAACACCTCAGTCATCTGCGCACCCTCTTTCGCCGCCTCCATCAGCATGGCCTGATAATCAACCCGGCCAAATGCCAGTTCGGGCTGCAGCAGATTGACTTTTTGGACCACCGCATCACTTCAGAGGGGGCACTGCCACTCCAGTCAAAGGTGGAGACGATCACAGCATTTCTGCGGCCACAGTCCGTCAAGGCCCTCCAGGAGTTCCTGGGTGTGGTAAATGTTTACCATCGTTTTGTTCCCAGGGCCGCGCAACTGATGCAACCGCTCTATGAGGCCCTCAGAGGAAATCCGGGAAAGGAACCCGTGGTTTGGACGCCTGAGATGAATTGCGCCTTCAGAGACACAAAGGTCGCTCTCGCAAACGCAACGATGTTGGCACACCCACTGCCTGGAGCCACCACTGCTCTTACGACCGACGCTTCTGATTACGCCATCGGAGCCGTGCAGGAGCAGTGGGTCAACGGCGCGTGGCAGCCACTGGCGTTTTTTAGTCGCCAACTGCACAGTAATGAGCACAAGTACAGCACGTTCGACAGGGAGTTGTTGGCGCTGTTTCTGGCTATCCGCCATTTTCGTTTTCTTTTGGAAGGGCGCCACTTCACCGCGTTTGTGGACCACAAACCGCTGACTTTTGCTATGGCCAAGACTACCGAACCGTGGTCGGCTCGGCAGCAGCGACAACTCACCTTTATTTCAGAGTTTACCACCGACATCCGTCACGTGGCCGGCAAGGACAACGTGGTGGCCGATTGCCTCTCGCGGGTGTCCGTCCAGGCCGTCCAGCTGGGAATAGATTATTCACACATGGCTGCTGACTAAGCAGCTGACCTGGAAACTCAAGCATTTCGTACCGACTCCACCTGCCTCCAGCCAACAGATGTGCATTTCGACGCGGCGGGTACCTCCTTGCTCTGCGACATCTCCTTGGGGGATCCCTGCCCGATCGTTCCGGTTTCCTGGCGTCGGAAAGTCTTTGACGCCATACACGGACTTTCACATCCCAGCGTGAAGGCGTCTCAAAAGTTACTGGCATCCAAATTCGTCTGGAGAGGGATGCGCAAGGATGTCCGCGACTGGGCGAACACCTGCGTCGTTTGCCAAAGAGCCAAAGTGCAACATCATGTTAAAGCCCCCTTGGCCACCTTCGAAGTACCGGAACGCCGTTTCGACCACGTCAATGTCGACCTCGTTGGGCCACTTCCGCTGTCACAAGGTTTCACTCACCTCCTGACCATGGTCGACCGCACTACAAGATGGCCAGAGGCGGTTCCTCTGACGTCCACTACCTCCGCAGATGTCGCCAGGGCTTTTATTTCCTCATGGGTGGCGCGGTTCGGCGTCCCATCAGATATTTCGTCTGACCGCAGTCCACAATTCTCGTCCGAACTTTGGAACGCTGTAGCCTTAGGTTTGGGCACCAAGCTCCACCGCACCATGGCCTACCACCCGCAGGCCAACGGGTTATGTGAGCGCTTTCTTCGGTCGTTGAAGGCGTCACTGAGAGCCAGCCTCCAGGGCACTGCATGGGTAGACAGGCTGCCTTGGGTTATGCTTGGTTTGCGTACGGCACCAAAGGAAGACCTGCAGTCATCTGCTGCGGAACTGGTGTACGGCCAGCCACTTCGGGTGCCAGGCGAGTTCCCGCCATCACCAATGAAGCCGTGGTCCGCAGCCGACCAACTGGAAGCTCACCGGGAAGCAGCCCAAGTGTTCCAGCCAATTCCAACGTCACATCACGGTTTTCCAGCCTCCCACATCCCAATGGAGCTAATGCGGGCCAAGTTCGTTTTTGTCCGTCACGATGCCCATCGCAGTCTGCTCAGGCCTCCTTATATGGGCCCTTTCCGAGTATTGCAGGTGGGTGCCAAGAGCTTTTTGGTCGACATCGGTGGCAAGCCCGACCACATTTCAATCGACCGCCTCAAGCCCGCGCACCTGGACCTTGAACAACCAGTCGAAACTGCACAGCCACCGCGTCATGGTCGACCGCCCGCTGCTACCATGCCTGACCGGGTCGCTCCACCCACCCGTTCATCAACTGCCCAGCAAATTCCTCTCCGGGAATATAGGAGTCGTTCAAACAGGCTTGTCCGACCTCCTCTTCGATTGACTTTTGTTATTAAAGACAATTCTTGGGGGGGCGCATGTGGCAGAGCCACCAAGGAACTCTTATACGAATGTATATAATTGCCTTTAAATCTGTATTCTTTCGCTGTATGTAAATAGCGCGGTCTCTAAAGGGTTAAGACCGAACGCGATGATGTCATCACATGGGTCACGTGACGTTCCCAACGGCGGGAAACGTGATGACGTCATGACGTCGGACTGAGGGGCCTCCCCTTCTCAGTCCTCGTGGAGCCAGCATTAAGCAAGCACCTGTTGATTTGTTCTCCTGCGTTTTTGTTTGTTAATTCCATCAGTTTGCATTAAACATCGTTTTGGTTAGCTGATTGACTCGCTCTCAGTATTTTCGTCAGGAATTTACCAATTCCTACACACGCACATTTAGGCTGTTAATTAAATCTGGCTCATTACTCATTACTAAATTTAATATGGCTTGCCCCCTTGTTGCCTCTAGGACATATTGTTGTAGAAAACTATCCCGAACACACTCAATAAATTCACTACCTTTCAGACAGGTGCTAGTCTGCTTTTCCCAATCTACATGAAAGTTAAAATCCCCCATTAAAACCACGCTGCCTTTACTATATGCTTGTCTAATCTCTGCATTTATACAATCTAGCACTTTACAGCTGCTACCAAGGGGCCTATACACAACTCCCACTACAGTCTTAAATCCTTTCCTGTTTCTTAATTCAACCCATAAGGTCTCCACTGGCAGCTTACCTCTCTTTAAATCCTCTCTTATCATTGAAGTGGTTTCATCCCTAATCACTAAGGCCACTCTGCCATTTTCCCTATCTGTCCTGTAAAACTTATAACCTGGTATATTTAGTTCCCAGCCCTGACTGTCTTGCAGCCATGTCTCAGTCATGGCTGCCTTGTCACAACCTCCAATTTGAATTCGTGCCTGCAGTTCATTCAACTTATTCCTTATACTCCGTGCGTTTATATAAAGAATGCTTATTCGGGCCACACACCCTAGCATGTTCTTCAGCTCTAATGTTTTACTCACCTGTTTCTTATTTCTCTCTTCTGGTTTAATCGCTTTACATCTTTTAGTTTTCCCTTTACATGTAGTGCCTAAAGCACAATTTCTGACTGTTACTCTACCCTCATCCCTTTCGTTTGTTTTTGCACTACTATTTGTACTACAATTTCCACCTGAACCCCCCCACCCATTTACTAGTTTAAAGCCCTTGTGACTGCCCTATTAATCCTTTCCACTTGGACCCTGGTCCCAGACCAGTTCAGGTGGAGCCCGTCGAAATGGTACAGTTCCTTCCTGTCCCAATACTGGTGCCAGTGCCCCATGAAATGGAACCCCTCTTTCCCACACCACTCCTTGAGCCACGTGTTCACTTCCCTGATCAGCTTATCTCTACACCAACTTGCACGTGGCCCATGTAATAATCCAGAGATTATAATCCTTGAGGTCCTGTTCTTTAATTTAGCTCCTAGTTCCTGGTACTCCCCAAACAGAAGCTCTTGCCTATTCTTCCCTATGTTGTTGGTCCCAACATGGACCACAATGACTGGATTCTCCCCCTCCCTCTCCAATATACTTTCAAGCCAGTTCGAGATGTCCCTCACCCTGGCACCAGGTAGGCAATATACCATCTGGGACTCTCGATCTTGCTTACAAAGGATGCTATCTGTCCCCCTAATTATAGAATCGCCTACAACTACCACATTACGCTACCTCTTCTCCTTCTTCTCCCCCCTTTGGACAGCTTCCTGCTCAAAGGTGCCATGGTCTGCATTCTGGCTGTCCTTCCGACAGTCTTTATCCTTATCCTCACAAGTAGCAAGTACATTGTACCTGTTGGATAGGATCAGTTTCGGTGGATTCGCATTCCCTTTCTTACCTGGGTTCCCCTTACTCTGCACACTATCGGTCATACTATGATGTATATACCTTTAAGGGGGGGACTATGTTTTACAGCTCATGTATACTGCAGTACCGGCAGTGACCACACCTGTATATAACACTGAGTAGTAATCTGTACAGATCAGTTGCAGTTTGAGCCATGTTGAGTAAACACCTGTTGTACCGTTCTCCGCAGTCCGTTTCTTATTATACACAGACGTAACATTGGCGACGAGGCAGGTTCGAACCTACCTGCAACTCTGCATCACCTCCCGGGGATTCGTTCCTGGAGATCAGTGGATTGGAGGTCAAGGCCAGAGACTCGGGCATCGACCACAGGCAACCGCCCAGTCATCCAGCAGAGACTCGAGAATTGCAGGGGAGGCTTGGCTTTCCAGTCGAGGTGGTCCAGCGAAACGGGCTGGCAACAGGTAGTGCGCAGACACTTCCCGGACGGCGGCGGGCTAGAGCCCGACCGAGCGGCACAGCAAAGGGCCGAGCAGCGTCGACGGGGAGAGAGAGAGAGGGCAGAGCGCACAGGGCGCAGCCGGTGTTCAGGGGCCGAGCAGCGTCGGAGAGAGGGAGAGAGAGACGCGCAGAAACCCGCGAGGCGCCGCCATTGCCACGAGGACCGCCAAGAGCGGCGTCGGCAGCAGCGGGGGAGGAAGGAAAGCGCGGGAGACGCCATTTTAAGCCATTGGGAGACGCCATTTTAAACCACACCCAAAATGCCGAAGAGTGGCAGTATCACCACATTTGACAATGAAGTCGAAGATTGGACTACATATGTCGAACAAATAGAGGTGCACTGCAAGGCAAATGAGGTGTTAGATGACAAGAAAGCGTCGGTATTGTTAAATTTAATGGGTGCAAAGACGTATGGTTTATTACGAAATCTAGTAACCCCAACGAAGCCAATGGAAAAGAGTTTTGAAGACATAGTAACGATACAAAAGGAACATTTAAACCCCACACCGCTGCTGATAGCAGAAAGATTCAAGTTTCACAAACGGAACCAGCATAAGGATGAAAGCAATGCTGATTATTTAACAGAACTGCGCAAACTATCGAAACACTGCCAGTTTGGAGCGGGACTGGCAGATACCTTAAGGGACAAGTTTGTGTGTGGGCTTCAAAGTGAAGGAACCCAGAAACGGCTTTTATCTGAAAAGGACCTTACGCTGGAAAAGGCTTTCAGCATTGCGGTATCATATGAAGCAGCAGCACGGGGCGCTGCAGAGATACAACAGAGACCGCAAGATTATGGCACAAACGAAATGTCATATGGAACAGAGAAGTGCTATCACTGCGGCAGAACAACACACGACCAGAATGATTGCTGGTTCAAAGACAAAGTGTGCAGACAGTGTGGAAAAGTAGGACACATAGCACGAGTCTGCAGGTCGGGAAAGAAAACCAGCAATAAGAAACCGACCAAAGGGAAGTACAAGAAGGTACATAAGATAACGGAGAATAGTTCAGATGAACAAAAGAGTGATAACGACTCCGAAAGCAGTGAACTGAGTTGTCTGAAACTACATAATGTGATCACAACGGAGGATCACCGAACCATTTGGGTCACTCAAGATAGCAGGAGACCAGGTAAAGATGGAATTGGACACAGGATCAGCTCTAACAGTCATAAACCGACGGGACTACGAGCGGCTATTCTCACACATACCCTTGAGAGACACAAAAATTATTTTGAAGACGTACACGGGGCAAAAAGTCGACCCCAAAGGAAAAATAAGGGTGACCGTTATATATAACGGTAAGGAAACACCAAAACTAGACCTGTATGTATTGCAAGATGGAGGACCACCATTACTGGGAGGTGAATGGATCCGGAAAATACAATTGGATTGGCATTCCATACAGGCACTGACTGTGGCTGACAAAAAGGATGACGACGTCACACCTGGGCGACTGTCAAAGATCCTAACTGACGCGAAAGAAGTGTTCCAGCAAGGACTCGGAACACTAAAAGGCATGACAGTGACGATTAAAATTGAAGAAAACGCAAGCCCAAAATTTTTTAAGGCCAGACCGGTACCTTATGCGATCCGCCCAGCCGTCGAAGCAGAGCTGGATAGTCTGGAACGTTCAGGTGTACTGTCCAAGGTAGACTGGAGCGAGTGGGCTACACCCATCATCCCTGTGATGAAAAAGTCGTTGAGCAGCACACCTGGGGAACCAAGGAAGGTTCGCATCTGTGGGGACTTTAAGGTAACAGTGAACCCGGTCCTTCACACCGTACAATATCCACTTCTGCGGATTGAAGATATTTTCGCCTCGCTATCTGGAGGGAAACACTTCACTAAGATTGATCTGGCCCAGGCATATCTGCAAATGGAGGTAGAAGAAGCATCAAAAAAATACCTCACAATCAACACCCATAAAGGTCTCTACCAATACAACCGGCTGGTATTCGGGGTAGCATCAGCTCCGGCTATTTGGCAGAGGGCAATGGAACAAGTCCTGCAAGGGATCCCAGGGACCCAGTGTTATTTGGACGACATCCTGGTCACGGGTGAAAATGACAGTGATCACCTTGTCAACCTGGAGCAGGTGCTCACTAGATTGCAGGAATATGTGCTCTGAGCTAACCGCCTCAAATGCGAGTTTTTTAGAAAACAGATCTCGTATTGTGGCCACGTTATCGATAAAGAGGGGTTACATAAGTCCCCAGAGAAGATTGAGGCAGTAGTCAAGGCTCCAGCACCGGAAAATGTGTCACAACTGAGGTCGTTCCTCGGGCTGGTAAACTACTACCATAAGTTCTTGCCAAATTTGTCTACAATACTACACCCACTGAACACCCTACTGCAAACTGGGGTGCCATGGAAGTGGAATGACGAATGTAGACGAGCTTTCCAGAAGAGCAAAACACTAATCACATCAAAAGAGGTATTGGCCCATTACAACCCAGCATTACCAATTCGGTTGGCATGTGATGCGTCACCCTACGGCATTGGAGCGGTGCTGTCGCACAAATTCTCAGACGGCTCAGAGAGGCCAATAGCCTTTGCGTCAGTCACGATCACTAACCTCAGCCGAGCGTAACTATGCCCAGATTGACAGGGAGGCACTCACCCTGGTGTGGGGAGTGAAAAAGTTCAATCACTATCCGCACGGGCAGAAATTCACCTTGCTGACTGATCACCAGCCTCTTGTCTCCATTTTTAATCCGAAGAAGGGCGTTCCGGTGATGACTGCGCAACGACTACAAAGATGGTCACTTTTTCTAGGGGCACACCACTATGAGATTGAATATAAGGGCACGAAACAGCATGGAAATGCTGATCGGCTATCACGCCTGCCACTGCCTTCTGCGGAGGAAGCACCAGCAGTGGATCCTGTCGAAATATTCCATTCGACTATAGTTGAATACCTACCGGTAACTAATGCTTGTATCGAAAAGGAAACCCGAAATGACCCGACACTGTCTCGGGTATATGATTTGACGGTGAAGGGATGGCCAGCTCATGGCGACTCACTGTTGCCAGCATTCTCGACAAGGAGAGAACAGCTGTCAGTGTGCCTGGGGACCTTGATGTGTGTATCCCGAGTGGTAATTCCACCCAAGTTAAGGGATAGAGTGCTCAATGAGCTTCATGAGGGTCATCTGGGAGGGGTAAAAATGAAAAGCCTAGCCAGGGCTTATGTGTGGTGGCCGGGAATTGATAAACAAATCGAGGACCTGACCAAGAGCTGCTCAGGATGCCAGAAAGTCCAAAATGCACCACCACAGGCCCCTCTACACCCATGGGAGTGGCTCTCATCTCCATCGCAATGGGTGCACATTGATTTTGCTGGTCCATTCATGGACTCAATGTTTTTAATAGCCGTGGATGTGCACTCAAAATGGCCTGAGGTCATCAAAATGTCCTCCACCACCACGGAGAAAACTATTGCAGTCTTACGGACCATTTTTGCCAAGAATGGCTTTCCAGAACAGATTTGCTCCGACAACGGACCACAGTTTGTGTCTGAAGAGTTCCGGAGGTTCTTGAAAAAGAATGGGGTAAGGCATTACACATCTGCCCCGTATCATCCAGCCACAAATGGATTGGCTGAGAGGTTCGTACAAACCTTTAAGAAGGCAATAAAGGCTATGTACAATGACAACATTCCGCTGCAGCACAAGGTGGACAATTTCCGGAATGCAACACATGCAGTCACCAACCAGGCCGCAGCCATGATGTTCTTTAACCGAAGGTTAAGATCTCGCCTGGATTTGCTCAGACCAAACGTACGAAGAGATGTTGAGAGTAAGCAATTCCAGCACATCCATGAGAAGCCAACAAGGAGCTTCAATGTAGGGCAACCAGTCTTGGCCCGCGACTACCGAACAGAAAAATGGCAGCCAGGAACGATATGCACACAGCAGGGCCCACTAATGTACACAGTGGACGTTGGGGAGAGCATCGTGAGACGGCATGCTGACCAGATCCTAGAGTCACAGGAACAAGTCAACCCCATGCCTCGCCCATAAGTACCTGGTGATGAACCCGACGTACAGGTAGCATCTACCCCAGAAACAGTAGCATCGGAAGCTGATGAACCAACCGACGACAGGGGGCCAGAATCGCCTCCGCACCAAGAGCAAGACACTCGGGAAAGGCGCTATCCAGAAAGGATCAGGAAGCCTCCCCAAAGACTGAATTTATAAATAGACTATTTTCAGCTAATGTTGCTGATGTGCCTTCAATAACCACAAAACTAGAAGTTATAGACCTTAACAAGTTGACTTTGAATCACTAAGATCAGAGCTAACATCTCAACACACTGACTGGCTCGCAGGAATGAGTCATATAGATCCTGGGACCTTTATGTAAGAGAAGTCAGGGGCGGAGCCAAGAGCCAAGACCTGGAACATTCCAGGTTAGTCAGGAAAGAGGAAGTGAAACCATACACCGTGTGGGGGAGGGTAATATACATGAGTGCAAAACGAATACAGGCAAGCCAAACACATTTCATTACAGTTGCGTGTTAATTGTAATTAGTTTGAGATTTAATTGTTAAATGAGTGTTATGGTACTGTTAAACTAAAAGGGGAGGAATTGTAAAGTATGTACCTTTAAGGGGAGAAATACTTTTTACAGCTCCAGTATACTGTAGTACCGGCAGTGACCACACCTGTATATAAACCCTGAGTAGTGATCTGTACCATTAGATCTAGAGTAACGCTCATTCACTAAACACCTGTTGAATTGTTCCCTGCAGTCTGTTGTCTGAATATTGAAGGACACAACAATAAGATACACGGATCTAACACAGAGTCTATAACATTTTCACTGTCCCAGTCCCAGAGTCTATAACATTCTCAATGTCCTTGTCCCAGAGTCTATAACATTCTCACGGTCCCAGTCGCAGAGTCCATAACATTCTCACTGACCCAGTCCCAGAGTCCATAACATTCTCACTTTCCCAGTCCCGGAGTCTATAACATTCTCACTGTCCCAGTCCCAGAGTCTATAACATTCTCACTGTCCCAGTCCCAGAGTCTGTAACATTCTCACTGTCCCAGTCCCAGAGTCTATAACATTCTCACTGTCCCAGTCCCAGAGTCTATAACATTCTCACTGTCCCAGTCCCAGAGACTGTAACATTCTCACTGTCCCATTCCCAGACTCTATAACATTATCACTATCCCATTCCCAGAGACTATAACATTCTCACTGTCCCAGTGCCAGAGTCTGTAACATTCTCACTGTCACAGTCCCAGAATCAATAACATTCTCACTGCCCCAGTCACAGACTCTCTAACATTCTCATTATCCCGGTCCCTCTGTCTATAACATTCTCACTGTCCCAGTCTCAGAACCTATAACATTCTCACTGCCCAGTCCCAGAGTCTATAACATTCTCACTGTCCCAGTCCCAGAATGTATAACATTCTCACTGCCCCAGTCCCAGAGTCTATAACATTCTCACTGACCCAGTCCCAGAGTCGAAAACATTCTCACTGCCCCAGTCCCAGAATATATAATATTCTCACTGTCCCAGTCCCAGTGTCTATAACATTCTCACTGTCCCAGTCCCAGAATGTATAACATTCTCACTGTCCCAGTACTAGAGTCTACAACATTCTCACTGCCCAGTCCCAGAGTCTATAACATTCTCACTGTCCCAGTCCCAGAGTCTATAACATTCTCACTGTCCCACTCCCAGAGTCTACAACATCCTCACTGTCCTAGTTTCAGAGTCTATAACATTCTCACTGTCCAGTCCCAGAGACCATAACATTCTCACTGACCCAGTCCCAGATTCTATAACATTCTCACTGTCCCAGTCCCAGAGTCTATCATATTCTCACTGTACCAGGCCCAGAGTCTATAACATTATCACAGTCCCAGTCCCAGAGTCTATAACATTATCACTGTCCCAGTCCCAGAGTCTATAACATTCTCACTGTCCCAATCCCAGAATC
Source organism: Somniosus microcephalus (assembly GCF_052327205.1). NCBI lineage: Eukaryota > Metazoa > Chordata > Chondrichthyes > Squaliformes > Somniosidae > Somniosus > Somniosus microcephalus. The sequence goes on along the minus strand of NC_140992.1, from coordinate 191,806,477 downwards.
TATAACATTCTCACTGTCCCAGTCCCAGAGTCTATAACATTCTCACTGTCCCAGTCCCAGAGACTGTAACATTCTCACTGTCCCAGTCCCAGAGTCTATAGCATTCTCACTATCCCATTCCCAGAGACTATAACATTCTCACTGTCCCAGTGCCAGAGTCTGTAACATTCTCACTGTCCCAGTCCCAGAATCAATAACATTCTCACTGCCCCAGTCACAGACTCCCTAACATTCTCATTATCCCGGTCCCTCTGTCTATAACATTCTCACTGTCCCAGTCTCAGAGTCTATAACATTCTCACTGCCCAGTCCCAGAGTCTATAACATTCTCACTGTCCCAGTCCCAGAATGTACAACATTCTCACTGCCCCAGTCCCAGAGTCTATAACATTCTCACTGACCCAGTCCCAGAGTCAATAACATTCTCACTGCCCCAGTCCCAGAATATATAACATTCTCACTGTCCCAGTCCCAGTGTCTATAACATTCTCACTGTCCCAGTCCCAGAATGTATAACATTCTCACTGTCCCAGTCCCAGAGTCTATAGCATTCTCACTGCCCAGTCCCAGAGTCTATAACATTCTCACTGTCCCAGTCCCAGAGTCAATAACATTCTCACTGTCCCACTCCCAGAGTCTACAACATCCTCACTGTCCTAGACTCAGAGTCTATAACATTCTCACTGTCCAGCCCCAGAGTCTGTAACATTCCCACTGTCCCAGTCCCAGAGTCTATCATATTCTCACTGTACCAGTCCCAGAGTCTATAACATTATCACAGTCCCAGTCCCAGAGTCTATAACATTATCACTGTCCCAGTCCCAGAGTCTATAACATTCTCACTGCCCCAGTCCCAGAATATATAACATTCTCACTGTCCCTGTCCCAGTGTCTATAACATTCTCACTGTCCCAGTCCCAGAATGTATAACATTCTCACTGCCCCAGTCCCAGAATATATAACATTCTCACTGTCCCAGTCCCAGTGTCTATAACATTCTCACTGTCCCAGTCCCAGAATGTATAACATTCTCACTGTCCCAGTCCCAGAATCTATTACATTATCACTGTCCCAGTACCAGAGTCTATAACATTTTCACTGTCGCAGTCCCAGAGTCTATAACATTCTCACAGTCCCAGTCCCAGAGTCTATAACATTCTCACTGTCCCAGTCCGAGAGTCTGTAACATTCTCACTGTCCCAGTCCCAGAGTCTATAACATTCTCACTGTCCCAGTCCCAGAGTCTATAACATTCTCACTGTCCCAGTCCCAGAGACTGTAACATTCTCTCTGTCCCAGTCCCAGAGTCTATAACATTCTCACTATCCCATTCCCAGAGACTATAACATTCTCACTGTCCCAGTCCCAGAGTCTGTCACATTCTCACTGTCCCAGTCCCAGAATCAATAACATTCTCACTGCCCCAGTCACAGACTCTCTAACATTCTCATTATCCCGGTCCCTCTGTCGATAACATTCTCACTGTCCCAGTCTCAGAACCTATAACATTCTCACTGCCCAGTCCCAGAGTCTATAACATTCTCACTGTCCCAGTCCCAGAATGTATAACATTCTCACTGCCCCAGTCCCAGAGTCTATAACATTCTCACTGACCCAGTCCCAGAGTCTATAACATTCTCACTGTCCCAGTCCCAGAGTCTGTAACATTCTCACTGTCCCAGTCCCAGAGTCTATAACATTCTCACTCTCCCAGTCCCAGAGCCTATAACATTCTCACTGTCCTAGTCCCAGAGACCATAACATTCTCACTGTCCCAGTCCCAGAGTCTCTAACATTCTCACTGTCCTGGTCACAGTGTCTATAACATTCTCATGGTCCGAGTCCCAGAGTTGATAACATTCTCAGTGTCCAAGTGCCAGAGTCTACAACATTCTCACTGTCCCAGTCCCAGAGTCTGTAACATTCTCACTGTCCCAGTCCCAGAGTCTATAACATTCTCACTCTCCCAGTCCCAGAGTCTATAACATTTTCACTGTCCCAGTACCAGACTCTAACATTCTCACTGTCCCAATCCCAGAGTCTATAACATTCTCACTGTCCCAGTCCCAGAATCTATAACATTCTCACTGTCCCAGTCCCAGAGTCTATAACATTCTCACTGTCCCAGTCCCAGAGTCTATAACATTCTCACGGTCCCAGTCCCAGAGTCTATAACATTCTCACTGTCCCAGTCCCAGAGTCTATAACATTCTCACTGACCCAGTACCAGAGTCTATAACATTCTCACTGATGCAGTACCAGAGTCTATAACATTCTCACTGTCCCAGTCCCAGAGACTATAACATTCTCACTGTCCCAGTCCCAGAGTCTATAACATTCTCACTGTCCCAGTCCCAGAGACTATAACATTCTCACTGTCCCAGTCCCAGAGTCTATAAAATTCTCACTGTCCCTGTCCCAGAGTCTATAACATTTTCACTGTCCGAGTCCCAGAGTCTATAACATTCTCACGGTCCTTGTCCCAGAGTCTATAACATTCTCACTGTCCCAGTCCCAGAGTCTGTAACATCCTCACTGTCCCAGTCCCAGAGTCTATAACATTCTCATTGTCCCAGTCCCAGAGACTATAACATTCTCACTGTCCCAGTCCCAGAGTCTATAACATTCTCACTGTCCCAGTCCCAGAGTCTATAACATTCTCACTGTCCCAGTCCCAGAGTCAACAATATTTTCACTGTCTCAGTCCCAGAGTCAATAACATTCTCACTGTCCCAGTCCCAGAGTCTATAACATTCTTACTATCCCAGACCCAGATTCTGTAACATTCTCACTGTACAGTCCCAGAGTCTATAACATTCTCACTGTCCGAGTCCCAGCGTCTATAACATTCTCACTGACTCAGTACCAGAGTCTATACCATTCTCACTGCCCCAGTCCCATAGTCTATATCATTCTCACTGTCCCAGTCCCAGAGTCTATAACGTTCACACTGTCCCAGTCCCAGACTCTATAACATTCTCACTGTCCCAGTCCCAGAGTCTATAAAATTCTCACTGTCCCAGTCCCAGAGTCTATAACATTTTCTCTGTCCCAGTCCCAGTGTCTATAACATTCTCACTGTACAGCCCCAGAGTCTATAACATTCTCACTGTCCCAGTCCAAGAATCTATAAAATTCACACTGTCCCGGTCCCAGTCCCATAGTTTATAACATTTTCTTTGTCCCAGTCCCAGAGTCTATAACATTCTTACTGTACAGTCCCAGAGTCTATAACGTTCTCACTGTCCTAGTCTCAGAGTCTATAACATTCTCACTCTCCCAGTCCCAGAGTCTATAACATTCTCACTGTCCCAGTCCCAGAGTCTATAACATTCTCACTGTCCCAGTCCCAGAGTCTATAACATTCTCAGTGTCCCAGTCCCAGAGTCTCTAACATTCTCACTGTCCTGGTCACAGTGTCTATAACATTCTCATGGTCCGTGTCCCAGAGTTTATAACATTCTCATTGTCCAAGTGCCAGAGTCTACAACATTCTCACTGTCCCAGTCCCAGAGTCTATAACATTCTTACTCTCCGAGTCCCAGAATCTGTAACATTTTCACTGTCCCAGTACCAGACTCTGTAACATTCTCACTGTCCCAATCCCAGAGTATATAACATTCTCAGTGTCCCAGTCCCAGAATCTATAACATTCTCACTGTCGCAGTCCCAGAGTCTATAACATTCTCACTGTCGCAGTCCCAGAGTCTTTAACATTCTAACTGTCCCAGTCCCAGAATCTATAACATTCTGACTGTCCCAGTCCCAGAGTCTATAACATTCTCACTGTCCGAGTCCCAGAGTCTGTAACATTGTCACTATCCCAGTACCTGAGTCTATAACATTCTCACTGACACAGTCCCAGAGTTTATAACATACTCACTGGACGAGTCCCAGTGTCTATAACATTCTCACTGTCCCAGTCCTAGAGTCTATAACATTCTCACTCTCCCAGTCTCAGAGTCTATAACATTCTCACTGTCCCAGTCCCAGAGTCTATAACATTCTCACTGTCCGAGTCCCAGAGTCTATAACATTCTCACTGTCCCAGTCCTAGAGTCTATAACATTTTCACTGTCCCAGTCTCAGAGTCTATAACATTCTCACCGTCACAGTCCCAGAGTCTATAACATTCTCACTGCCCCAGTCACAGAGACTATAACATTCTCACTGTCCCAGTCCCAGAGTCTATAAAATTCTCACTGTCCCAGTCCCAGAGTCTATAACATTCTCACTGCCCCAGTCCCAGAGTCTATAACATTCTCACTGTCCCAGTCCCAGAGTCTATAACATTCTCACTGTCCCAGTCCCAGATTCTACAATATTTTCACTGTCTCAGTCCCAGAGTCAATAACATTCTCACTGTCCCAGTCACAGAGTCTATAACATTCTCACTATCCCAGTCCCGGAGACCATAACATTCTCACTGTCCCAGTCCCAGAGTCTGTAACATTCTCACTGTCCCAGTCCCAGAGTCTGTAACATTCTCACTCTCCCAGTCTCAGAGTCTATAACATTCTCACTGTCCCAGTCCCAGAGTCTATAACATTCTCACTGTCCGAGTCCCAGAGTCTATAACATTCTCACTGTCCCAGTCCTAGAGTCTATAACATTTTCACTGTCCCAGTCTCAGAGTCTATAACATTCTCACCGTCACAGTCCCAGAGTCTATAACATTCTCACTGCCCCAGTCACAGAGACTATAACATTCTCACTGTCCCAGTCCCAGAGTCTATAAAATTCTCACTGTCCCAGTCCCAGAGTCTATAACATTCTCACTGCCCCAGTCCCAGAGTCTATAACATTCTCACTGTCCCAGTCCCAGAGTCTATAACATTCTCACTGTCCCAGTCCCAGATTCTACAATATTTTCACTGTCTCAGTCCCAGAGTCAATAACATTCTCACTGTCCCAGTCCCAGAGTCTATAACATTCTCACTATCCCAATCCCAGAGACCATAACATTCTCACTGTCCCAGTCCCAGAGTCTGTCACATTCTCACTGTCCCAGTCCTAGAATCTATAACATTCTCACTGTCGCAGTCCCAGAGTCTACAACATTCTCACTGTCCCAATCCCAGAATCTATAACATTCTCACTGACACAGTCCCAGAATCTATAGCATTCTCACTGTCCCAGTCCCAGAGTCTATAACGTTCTCACTGTCCCAGTCCCAGAATCTATAACATTCTCAGTGTCCCAGTCCCAGAGTCTATAACATTCTCACTGACCCAGTCCCAGAGTCTATAACATTCTCAGTGTCCCAGTCCCAGAGTCTATAACATTCTCACTGTCCCAGTCCCAGAATCTATAACATTCTCACTGTCCCTGTCCCAGAGCCTGTAACATTCTCACTGTCCCAGTCCCAGAGTCTATAACATTCTCACTATCCCAGTCCCAGATTCTGTAACATTCTCACTGTCCCAGTCCCAGAATGTATAACATTCACACTGTCCCAGTCCCAGAGTCTATAACATTCTCACTGTCCCAGTCCCAGAGTCTACAATATTTTCACTGTCTCAGTCCCAGAGTCAATAACATTCTCACTGTCCCAGTCCCAGAGCCTATAACATTCTCACTATCCCAGTCCCAGATTCTGTAACATTCTCACTGCCCCAGTCCCATCGTCTATAACATTCTCACTGTCCCAGTCCCAGAGTCTATAACATTTTCACTGTCCCAGTCACAGAGTCTATAAAATTCTCACTGTCCCAGTCCCAGAGTCTATAACATTTTCTCTGTCCCAGTCTCAGTGTCTATAACATTCTCACTGTACAGTCCCAGAGTCTATAACATTCTCACTGTCCCAGTCCAAGAATCTATAAAATTCGCACTGTCCCAGTCCCAGTCCCGTAGTTTGTAACATTTTCTTTGTCCCAGTCCCAGAGTCTATAACATTCTTCCTGTACAGTCCCAGAGTCTATAACGTTCTCACTGTCCTAGTCTCAGAGTCTATAACATTCTCACTGTCCCAGTCCCAGAGTCTATAACATTCTCACTGTCCCAGTCCCAGAGCCTATAACATTCTCACTGTCCTAGTCCCAGAGTCTATAGCATTCTCAGTGTCCCAGTCCCAGAGACTCTAACATTCTCACTGTCCTGGTCACAGTGTCTATAGCATTCTCATGGTCCGTGTCCCAGAGTTTATAACATTCTCATTGTCAAAGTGCCAGAGTCTACAACAATCTCACTGTCCCAGTCCCAGAGTCTATAACATTCTCACTGTCCCAGTCCTAGAGTCTATAACATTCTCACTGTCCCAGTCTCAGAGTCTATAACATTCTCACTGTCCCAGTCCCAGAGTCTATAACATTCTCACTGTACAGTCCCAGAGTCTATAACATTCTCACTGTCCCAGTCCCAGAGTCTATAACATTCTCACTGACCCAGTACCAGAGTCTATAACATTCTCACTGTCCCAGTCCCAGAGTCTATAACATTCTCACTATCCCAGTCCCAGATTCTGTAACATTCTCACTGTCCCAGTCCCAGAGTCTATAACATTCTCACTGTCCCAGTCCCAGAGTCTGTAACATTCTCACTGTCCCAGTCCCAGAGTCTATAACATTCTCACTATCCCAGTCCCAGATTCTGTAACATTCTCACTGTCCCAGTCCCAGGGTCTATAACATTCTCGCTGTCCCAGTCCCATACTCAATAACATTCTCACTGCCCCAGTCCCAGAGTCTATAAAATTCTCACTGTCCTTGTCCCAGAGTCTATAACATTTTCACTGTCCGAGTCCCAGAGTCTATAACATTCTCACGGTCCTTGTCCCAGATCTATAACATTCTCACTGTCCCAGTCCCAGAATCTATAACATTCTCACTGTCCCAGTCCCAGAGTCTATAACATTCTCACTGTCCCAGTCCCAGAGTCTATAACATTCTCACTGTCCCAGTCCCAGAGTCTGTAACATTCTCACTGTCCCAGTCCCAGAGTCTATAACATTCTCACTGTCCCAATCCCAGAGTCTGTAACATTCCCACTGTCCCAGTCCCAGAGTCTACAATATTTTCACTGTCCCAGTCCCAGAATCTATAACATTCTCACTGTCCCAGTCCCAGAGTCTATAACATTCTCACTGTCCCAGTCCCAGAGTCAATAACATTCTCACTGTCCCAGTCCCAGAGTCTGTAACATTCTAACTGTCCCAGTCCCAGAGTCTATAACATTCTCACTATCCCAGATCCAGATTCTGTAACATTCTCACTGTACAGTCCCAGAGTCTATAACATTCTCACTGTCCCAGTCCCAGCGTCTATAACATTCTCACTGACCCAGTACCAGAGTCTATACCATTCTCACTGCCCCAGTCCCATGGTCTATAACATTCTCACTGTCCCAGTCCCAGAGTCTATAACGTTCACACTGTCCCAGTCCCAGACTCTATAACATTCTCACTGTCCCAGTCCCAGAGTCTATAAAATTCTCACTGTCCCAGTCCCAGAGTCTATAACATTTTCTCTGTCCCAGTCCCAGTGTCTATAACATTCTCACTGTACATTCCCAGAGTCTATATCATTCTCACTGTCCCAATCCCAGTGTCTGTAACATTCCCACTGTCCCAGTCCCAGAGTCTACATTATTTTCACTGTCCCAGTCCCAGAGTCTATAACATTCTCACTGTCCCAGTCCCAGAGTCTATAACGTTCACACTGTCCCAGTCCCAGACTCTATAACATTCTCACTGTCCCAGTCCCAGAGTCTATAACATTTTCTCTGTCCCAGTCCCAGTGTCTATAACATTCTCACTGTACAGTCCCAGAGTCTATAACATTCTCACTGTCCCAGTCCAAGAATCTATAACATTTGCACTGTCCCGGTACCAGTCCCATAGATTATAACATTTTCTTTGTCCCAGTCCCAGAGTCTATAACATTCTTGCTGTACAGTCCCAGAGTCTATAACGTTCTCACTGTCCTCGTCTCAGAGTCTATAACATTCTCACTCTCCCAGTCCCACAGTCTATAACATTCTCACTGTCCCAGTCCCAGAGTCTATAACATTCTCAGTGTCCCAGTCCCAGAGTCTCTAACATTCTCACTGTCCTGGTTACAGTGTCTATAACATTCTCATGGTCCGTGTCCCAGAGTTTATAACATTCTCATTGTCCAAGTGCCAGAGTCTACAACATTCTCACTGTCCCAGTCCCAGAGTCTATAACATTCTTACTCTCCGAGTCCCAGAGTCTGTAACATTTTCACTGTCCCAGTACCAGACTCTGTAACATTCTCACTGTCCCAATCCCAGAGTATATAACATTCTCTCTGTCCCAGTCCCAGAATCTATAGCATTCTCACTGTCGCAGTCCCAGAGTCTATAACATTCTCACTGTCGCAGTCCCAGAGTCTTTAACATTCTAACTGTCCCAGTCCCAGAATCTATAACATTCTGACTGTCCCAGTCCCAGAGTCTATAACATTCTCACTGTCCCAGTCCCAGCGTCTATAACATTCTCACTGACCCAGTACCAGAGTCTATACCATTCTCACTGCCCCAGTCCCATGGTCTATAACATTCTCACTGTCCCAGTCCCAGAGTCTATAACGTTCACACTGTCCCAGTCCCAGACTCTATAACATTCTCACTGTCCCAGTCCCAGAGTCTATAAAATTCTCACTGTCCCAGTCCCAGAGTCTATAACATTTTCTCTGTCCCAGTCCCAGTGTCTATAACATTCTCACTGTACATTCCCAGAGTCTATATCATTCTCACTGTCCCAATCCCAGTGTCTGTAACATTCCCACTGTCCCAGTCCCAGAGTCTACATTATTTTCACTGTCCCAGTCCCAGAGTCTATAACATTCTCACTGTCCCAGTCCCAGAGTCTATAACGTTCACACTGTCCCAGTCCCAGACTCTATAACATTCTCACTGTCCCAGTCCCAGAGTCTATAACATTTTCTCTGTCCCAGTCCCAGTGTCTATAACATTCTCACTGTACAGTCCCAGAGTCTATAACATTCTCACTGTCCCAGTCCAAGAATCTATAACATTTGCACTGTCCCGGTACCAGTCCCATAGATTATAACATTTTCTTTGTCCCAGTCCCAGAGTCTATAACATTCTTGCTGTACAGTCCCAGAGTCTATAACGTTCTCACTGTCCTCGTCTCAGAGTCTATAACATTCTCACTCTCCCAGTCCCACAGTCTATAACATTCTCACTGTCCCAGTCCCAGAGTCTATAACATTCTCAGTGTCCCAGTCCCAGAGTCTCTAACATTCTCACTGTCCTGGTCACAGTGTCTATAACATTCTCATGGTCCGTGTCCCAGAGTTTATAACATTCTCATTGTCCAAGTGCCAGAGTCTACAACATTCTCACTGTCCCAGTCCCAGAGTCTATAACATTCTTACTCTCCGAGTCCCAGAGTCTGTAACATTTTCACTGTCCCAGTACCAGACTCTGTAACATTCTCACTGTCCCAATCCCAGAGTATATAACATTCTCTCTGTCCCAGTCCCAGAATCTATAGCATTCTCACTGTCGCAGTCCCAGAGTCTATAACATTCTCACTGTCGCAGTCCCAGAGTCTTTAACATTCTAACTGTCCCAGTCCCAGAATCTATAACATTCTGACTGTCCCAGTCCCAGAGTCTATAACATTCTCACTGTCCGAGTCCCAAAGTCTGTAACATTCTCACTATCCCAGTACCTGAGTCTATAACATTCTCACTGACACAGTCCCAGAGTTTATAACATACTCACTGTCCGAGTCCCAGAGTCTATAACATTCTCACTGTCCCAGTCCTAGAGTCTATAACATTCTCACTCTCCCAGTCTCAGAGTGTATAACATTCTCACTGTCCCAGTCCCAGAGTCTATAACATTCTCACTGTCCGAGTCCCAGAGTCTATAACATTCTCACTGTCCCAGTCCTAGATTCTATAACATTCTCACTGTCCCAGTCTCAGAGTCTATAACATTCTCACTGTCACAGTCCTACAGTCTTTCACATTCTCACTGCCCCAGTCACAGAGACGATAACATTCTCACTGACCCAGTCACAGAGTCTACAATATTTTCACTGTCTCAGTCCCAGAGTCAATAGCATTCTCACTGTGCCAGTCCCAGGGTCTATAATATTCTCACTATCCCAGTCCCAGAGACCATAACAGTCTCACTGTCCCAGTCCCAGAGTGTGTAACATTCTCACTGTCCCAGTCCCAGAGTCTATAACATTCTCACTCTCCCAGTCCCAGAGTCTGTAACATTTTCACTGTCCCAGTACCAGACTCTGTAACATTCTCACTGTCCCAATCCCAGAGTCTATAACATTCTCACTGTCCCAGTCCGAGAATCTATAACATTCTCACTGTCGCAGTCCCAGAGTCTATAACATTCTCACTGTCCCAATCCCAGAATCTATAACATTCTCACTGACACAGTCCCAGAATCTATAGCATTCTCACTGTCCCAGTCCCAGAGTCTATAATGTTCTCACTGTCCCAGTCCCAGAATCTATAACATTCTCACTGTCCCAGTCCCACAGTCTATAACATTCTCACTGACCCAGTCCCAGAGTCTATAACATTCTCACTGTCCCAGTCCCAGAGTCTGTAACATTCTCACTGTCCCAGACCCAGAGTCTATAACATTCTCACTATCCCAGTCCCAGATTCTGTAACATTCTCACTGTCCCAGTCCCAGAGTCTATAACATTCTCACTGTCCCAATCCCAGAGTCTGTAACATTCCCACTGTCCCAGTCCCCGAGTCTACAATATTTTCACTGTCCCAGTCCCAGAATCTATAACATTCTCACTGTCCCAGTCCCAGAGTCTACAATATTTTCACTGTCTCAGTCCCAGAGTCAATAACATTCTCACTGTCCCAGTCCCAGAGCCTATAACATTCTCACTATCCCAGTCCCAGATTCTGTAACATTCTCACTGTACAGTCCCAGAGTCTATAACATTCTCACTGTCCCAGTCCCAGCGTCTATAACATTCTCACTGACCCAGTACCTGAGTCTATACCATTCTCACTGCCCCAGTCCCATAGTCTATAACATTCTCACTGTCCCAGTCCCAGAGTCTATAACATTCACACTGTCCCAGTCCCAGAGTCTAAAGCATTTTCACTGTCCCAGTCCCAGAGTCTATAAAATTCTCACTGTCCCAGTCCCAGAGTCTATAACATTTTCTCTGTCCCAGTCCCAGTGTCTATAACATTCTCACTGTACAGTCCCAGAGTCTATAACATTCTCACTGTCCCAGTCCAAGAATCTATAACATTCTCACTGACCCAGTCCCAGAGTCTACAATATTTTCACTGTCTCAGTCACAGAGTCAATAACATTCTCACTGTGCCAGTCCCAGAGTCTATAATATTCTCACTATCCCAGTCCCAGAGACCATAACAGTCTCACTGTCCCAGTCCCAGAGTGTGTAACATTCTCACTGTCCCAGTCCCAGAATCTATAACATTCTCACTCTCCCAGTCCCAGAGTCTGTAACATTTTCACTGTCCCAGTACCAGACTCTGTAACATTCTCACTGTCCCAATCCCAGAGTCTATAACATTCTCACTGTCCCAGTCCGAGAATCTATAACATTCTCACTGTCGCAGTCCCAGAGTCTATAACATTCTCACTGTCCCAATCCCAGAATCTATAACATTCTCACTGACACAGTCCCAGAATCTATAGCATTCTCACTGTCCCAGTCCCAGAGTCTATAATGTTCTCACTGTCCCAGTCCCAGAATCTATAACATTCTCACTGTCCCAGTCCCACAGTCTATAACATTCTCACTGACCCAGTCCCAGAGTCTATAACATTCTCACTGTCCCAGTCCCAGAGTCTGTAACATTCTCACTGTCCCAGTCCCAGAGTCTATAACATTCTCACTATCCCAGTCCCAGATTCTGTAACATTCTCACTGTCCCAGTCCCAGAGTCTATATCATTCTCACTGTCCCAATCCCAGAGTCTGTAACATTCCCACTGTCCCAGTCCCCGAGTCTACAATATTTTCACTGTCCCAGTCCCAGAATCTATAACATTCTCACTGTCCCTGTCCCAGAGTCTATAACATTCTCACTGTCCCAGTCCCAGAGTCTACAATATTTTCACTGTCTCAGTCCCAGAGTCAATAACATTCTCACTGTCCCACTCCCAGAGTCTATAACATTCTCACTGTCCCAGTCCCAGATTCTGTAACATTCTCACTGTACAGTCCCAGAGTCTATAACATTCTCACTGTCCCAGTCCCAGAGTCTATAACATTCTCAGTGTCCCAGTCCCAGAGTCTCTAACATTATCACTGTCCTGGTCACAGTGTCTATAGCATTCTCAAAGTCCGTGTCCCAGAGTTTATAACATTCTCATTGTCCAAGTGCCAGAGTCTACAACATTCTCACTGTCCCAGTCCCAGAGTCTATAACATTCTCACTCTCCCAGTCCCAGAGTCTATAACATTCTCACTGTCCCTGTCCCAGAATCTATAACATTCTCACTGTCGCAGTCCCGGAGTCTATAACATTCTCACTGTCGCAGTCCCAGAGTTTATAACATACTCACTGTCCGAGTCCCAGAGTCTATAACATTCTCACTGTCCCAGTCCCAGAGTCTATAACATTCTCACTGTCCGAGTCCCAGAGATTATAACATTCTCACTGTCCCAGTCCTAGAGTCTATAACATTCTCAGTGTCCCAGTCTCAGAGTCTATAACATTTTCTCTGTCCCAGTCCCAGTGTCTATAACATTCTCACTGTACATTCCCAGAGTCTATATCATTCTCACTGTCCCAATCCCAGTGTCTGTAACATTCCCACTGTCCCAGTCCCAGAGTCTACATTATTTTCACTGTCCCAGTCCCAGAGTCTATAACATTCTCACTGTCCCAGTCCCAGAGTCTATAACGTTCACACTGTCCCAGTCCCAGACTCTATAACATTCTCACTGTCCCAGTCCCAGAGTCTATAACATTTTCTCTGTCCCAGTCCCAGTGTCTATAACATTCTCACTGTACAGTCCCAGAGTCTATAACATTCTCACTGTCCCAGTCCAAGAATCTATAACATTTGCACTGTCCCGGTACCAGTCCCATAGATTATAACATTTTCTTCGTCCCAGTCCCAGAGTCTATAACATTCTTGCTGTACAGTCCCAGAGTCTATAACGTTCTCACTGTCCTCGTCTCAGAGTCGATAACATTCTCACTCTCCCAGTCCCACAGTCTATAACATTCTCACTGTCCCAGTCCCAGAGTCTATAACATTCTCACTGTCCCAGTCCCAGAGTCTATAACATTCTCAGTGTCCCAGTCCCAGAGTCTCTAACATTCTCACTGTCCTGGTCACAGTGTCTATAACATTCTCATGGTCCGTGTCCCAGAGTTTATAACATTCTCATTGTCCAAGTGCCAGAGTCTACAACATTCTCACTGTCCCAGTCCCAGAGTCTATAACATTCTTACTCTCCGAGTCCCAGAGTCTGTAACATTTTCACTGTCCCAGTACCAGACTCTGTAACATTCTCACTGTCCCAATCCCAGAGTATATAACATTCTCTCTGTCCCAGTCCCAGAATCTATAGCATTCTCACTGTCGCAGTCCCAGAGTCTATAACATTCTCACTGTCGCAGTCCCAGAGCCTTTAACATTCTAACTGTCCCAGTCCCAGAATCTATAACATTCTGACTGTCCCAGTCCCAGAGTCTATAACATTCTCACTGTCCGAGTCCCAAAGTCTGTAACATTCTCACTATCCCAGTACCTGAGTCTATAACATTCTCACTGACACAGTCCCAGAGTTTATAACATACTCACTGTCCGAGTCCCAGAGTCTATAACATTCTCACTGTCCCAGTCCTAGAGTCTATAACATTCTCACTCTCCCAGTCTCAGAGTGTATAACATTCTCACTGTCCCAGTCCCAGAGTCTATAACATTCTCACTGTCCGAGTCCCAGAGTCTATAACATTCTCACTGTCCCAGTCCTAGATTCTATAACATTCTCACTGTCCCAGTCTCAGAGTCTATAACATTCTCACTGTCACAGTCCCACAGTCTATAACATTCTCACTGCCCCAGTCACAGAGACGATAACATTCCCACTGTCCCAGTCCCAGAGTCTATAAAATTCTCACAGTCCCAGTCCCAGAGTCTATAACATTCTCACTGCCCCAGTCCCAGAGTCTATAACATTCTCACTGTCCCAGTCCCAGAGTCTATAACATTCTCACTGACCCAGTCCCAGAGTCTACAATATTTTCACTGTCTCAGTCCCAGAGTCAATAACATTCTCACTGTGCCAGTCCCAGAGTCTATAATATTCTCACTATCCCAGTCCCAGAGACCATAACAGTCTCACTGTCCCAGTCCCAGAGTGTGTAACATTCTCACTGTCCCAGTCCCAGAGTCTATAACATTCTCACTCTCCCAGTCCCAGAGTCTGTAACATTTTCACTGTCCCAGTACCAGACTCTGTAACATTCTCACTGTCCCAATCCCAGAGTCTATAACATTCTCACTGTCCCAGTCCGAGAATCTATAACATTCTCACTGTCGCAGTCCCAGAGTCTATAACATTCTCACTGTCCCAATCCCAGAATCTATAACATTCTCACTGACACAGTCCCAGAATGTTTAGCATTCTCACTGTCCCAGTCCCAGAGTCTATAATGTTCTCACTGTCCCAGTCCCAGAATCTATAACATTCTCACTGTCCCAGTCCCACAGTCTATAACATTCTCACTGACCCAGTCCCAGAGTCTATAACATTCTCACTGTCCCAGTCCCAGAGTCTGTAACATTCTCACTGTCCCAGTCCCAGAGTCTATAACATTCTCCCTATCCCAGTCCCAGATTCTGTAACATTCTCACTGTCCCAGTCCCAGAGTCTATAACATTCTCACTGTCCCAATCCCAGAGTCTGTAACATTCCCAGTGTCCCAGTCCCCGAGTCTACAATATTTTCACTGTCCCAGTCCCAGAATCTATAACATTCTCACTGTCCCTGTCCCAGAGTCTATAACATTCTCACTGTCCCAGTCCCAGAGTCTACAATATTTTCACTGTCTCAGTCCCAGAGTCAATAACATTCTCACTGTCCCAGTCCCAGAGCCTATAACATTCTCACTATCCCAGTCCCAGATTCTGTAACATTCTCACTGTACAGTCCCAGAGTCTATAACATTCTCACTGTCCCAGTCCCAGCGTCTATAACATTCTCACTGACCCAGTACCTGAGTCTATACCATTCTCACTGCCCCAGTCCCATAGTCTATAACATTCTCACTGTCCCAGTCCCAGAGTCTATTACATTCACACTGTCCCAGTCCCAGAGTCTATAACATTTTCACTGTCCCAGTCCCAGAGTCTATAAAATTCTCACTGTCCCAGTCCCAGAGTCTATAACATTTTCTCTGTCCCAGTCCCAGTGTCTATAACATTCTCACTGTACAGTCCCAGAGTCTATAACATTCTCACTGTCCCAGTCCAAGAATCTATAACATTCTCACTGACCCAGTCCCAGAGTCTACAATATTTTCACTGTCTCAGTCACAGAGTCAATAACATTCTCACTGTGCCAGTCCCAGAGTCTATAATATTCTCACTATCCCAGTCCCAGAGACCATAACAGTCTCACTGTCCCAGTCCTAGAGTGTGTAACATTCTCACTGTCCCAGTCCCAGAGTCTATAACATTCTCACTCTCCCAGTCCCAGAGTCTGTAACATTTTCACTGTCCCAGTACCAGACTCTGTAACATTCTCACTGTCCCAATCCCAGAGTCTATAACATTCTCACTGTCCCAGTCCGAGAATCTATAACATTCTCACTGTCGCAGTCCCAGAGTCTATAACATTCTCACTGTCCCAATCCCAGAATCTATAACATTCTCACTGACACAGTCCCAGAATCTATAGCATTCTCACTGTCCCAGTCCCAGAGTCTATAATGTTCTCACTGTCCCAGTCCCAGAATCTATAACATTCTCACTGTCCCAGTCCCACAGTCTATAACATTCTCACTGACCCAGTCCCAGAGTCTATAACATTCTCACTGTCCCAGTCCCAGAGTCTGTAACATTCTCACTGTCCCAGTCCCAGAGTCTATAACATTCTCACTATCCCAGTCCCAGATTCTGTAACATTCTCACTGTCCCAGTCCCAGAGTCTATAACATTCTCACTGTCCCAATCCCAGAGTCTGTAACATTCCCACTGTCCCAGTCCCCGAGTCTACAATATTTTCACTGTCCCAGTCCCAGAATCTATAACATTCTCACTGTCCCTGTCCCAGAGTCTATAACATTCTCACTGTCCCAGTCCCAGAGTCTACAATATTTTCACTGTCTCAGTCCCAGAGTCAATAACATTCTCACTGTCCCACTCCCAGAGCCTATAACATTCTCACTATCCCAGTCCCAGATTCTGTAACATTCTCACTGTACAGTCCCAGAGTCTATAACATTCTCACTGTCCCAGTCCCAGCGTCTATACCATTCTCACTGCCCCAGTCCCATAGTCTATAACATTCTCACTGTCCCAGTCCCAGAGTCTATAACATTCACACTGTCCCAGTCCCAGAGTCTATAACATTTTCACTGTCCCAGTCCCAGAGTCTATAAAATTCTCACTGTCCCAGTCCCAGAGTCTATAACATTTTCTCTGTTCCAGTCCCAGTGTCTATAACATTCTCACTGTACAGTCCCAGAGTCTATAACATTCTCACTGTCCCAGTCCAAGAATCTATAAAATTCGCACTGTCCCAGTCCCAGTCCCATAGTTTATAACACTTTCTTTCTCCCAGTCCCAGAGTCTGTAACATTCTTACTGTACAGTCCCAGAGTCTATAACGTTCTCACTGTCCTAGTCTCAGAGTCTATAACATTCTCACTGTCCCAGTCCCAGAGTCTATAACATTCTCACTGTCCCAGTCCCAGAGTCTATAACATTCTCACTGTCCCAGTCCCAGAGTCTATAACATTCTCAGTGTCCCAGTCCCAGAGTCTCTAACATTATCACTGTCCTGGTCACAGTGTCTATAGCATTCTCAAAGTCCGTGTCCCAGAGTTTATAACATTCTCATTGTCCAAGTGCCAGAGTCTACAACATTCTCACTGTCCCAGTCCCAGAGTCTATAACATTCTCACTCTCCCAGTCCCAGAGTCTATAACATTCTCACTGTCCCTGTCCCAGAATCTATAACATTCTCACTGTCGCAGTCCCGGAGTCTATAACATTCTCACTGTCGCAGTCCCAGAGTCTATAACATTCTCACTGACACAGTCCCAGAGTTTATAACATACTCACTGTGATAAAAATGCTAACTTCCGGGAAGTTATGTCATCACTTCCTGTGAACTATGAACTGTGAACTATGAACTGTGTACATACCTCACTTCCTGTCATATGTCACTTCCTGTTGGACTGGTATAAATACTGGTCTGTTCAGTATTGTAAGAGGCTTCTACCAGAGGCATGGTAAAGACCTCTCTTGTATATAGTGTGTTTATAAGTTACTTAAAGCTTACTTTAAAGTTACTTGATGGTAAGTCTCCTTTTTCTTACATCAATTTAAGTAACTTAGTATTTACACTGACAAATACTAGACCTTCAGACAAACTCGGAAGTTAAGGATCCAGGGAACCACCCATCATGGAGAAAATCCTTAGACCTATTCGTCTGGACTTGGACCCGAATACACCAGCAGCTGGCAGGGTATGGAAGCATTGGTATCGTACTTTTGAGAATTTTCTGGATGAATGTAAAGTGGATGCTCCTGCTAAATTGAAGATACTTGTCAATTATGTGACCCCAAAAGTGTTCGAATATGTTGATGACTGGGATAATTACGAAGAGGTGATTCGGGCACTTAAGAAACTGTATGCGAAGACCCCAAATGAGGTCTATGCTAGACATCTACTGGCCACAGCCCGACAAGGGCCAGGGGAATCAATTGACGAATTCCTGCAAGAACTTCGCAGGCTCAGCGTAGATTGTAACTTTCAGGCAGCCTCAGCTGAGCTGTACCGCCAAGAAATGATTCGTGATGCTTTCATCTGCGGGATTGCCTCTCCATTTATACGCCAGCGTCTACTAGAAAGTAAAACACTTGAGCTACAAAAAGCTTTTGACCTAGCTTGTTCACTGGATTTGGCAAAGAGAAATGCAGACCTCTATCAGCTGCCCAGATCTCGATCTGCTGCTGTAGCTGCAACCAGACAATTCAAGCGGTCTCAGGTGAACCCTATCATGAGGGAATCTAATTCTGATAATTCTGATGAAGAAGAGGAGGACGACCCCACTTTAGCAGCCTCTTGGCAATCTAGGAAGGAATGCTTCTTTTGTGGAGATGCTTTTCACCCTAGGAAAACCTGCCCTGCTCGCAATGCAATCTGCAGTTATTGCGGGAAAAAAGGACACTTTGCTAAAGTTTGCCTATCAAGGGCCTCTACGAGGGCCAATCCAGCTAAGACCTACCGAACTGCCCCAATTAGGGCCTATCAAGATGCTCCAGCTAGGACCTATCAAGCTTCCTCTCGAGCTCTCTCCCGAAGAAGCACACCGAGAGTTTTAGCCACTCTCTGTGCAACGACACCAATTACAGCTGCTTGCCCACAGAACCTGTCTCAGGCAGCCACAAAAATTTCAATTAAAGGGCATACCTTAGATGCCTTAATTGACTCAGGAAGTACTGATAGTTTCATTAAGGAACAGATTGTTGCGAAATTGAAACTACATGTCTTCCCATCGGACCAGGCAATTGCGATGGCCCAGTCATCACTTAATACCAGAATCTCCGGCTTTTGTGTTGTTGATATGACACTTCATGGTCGTATGTATCCCTCCACCCGACTTTCGGTGCTCAAAGACTTATGTAGTGATCTCCTCTTAGGGCTGGACTTCCAAAAACAGCATAAGAAACTCACCATTGAGTTTGGTGGATCCAAACCCGGACTTACTATTTCTAATATACCATCTAAATTACCTTTTTGTGCATTATCAGCAGCTTCACTTGATGAACCCTCATTATTTGCCAGTATTCCGCCTCAATGCCAACCGATAATAACGAAATCGCGGCGCTTTAATCAGGAAGACCAATCTTTTATTGCGGCTGAAATCTCTCGACTTCTAGCAGAGGATATCATTGAACCATGTTCGTCGCCCTGGCGGGCTCAAGTCGTCATTGTCAAGAACCCTCTAAAACCTCACAAACAGCGACTATGCATCGATTATTCGCAAACCATCAATCAATATACCGACTTGGACGCCTACCCATTGCCACGCATTGATGATATGGTTAATAAACTGGCCGAATACAAAGTGTTCTCAACTTACGATTTAAAAAGTGCCTATCATCAGTTACCCTTGAAGGTCTCAGATAAGCAGTACACAGCCTTTGAGGCTAATGGACGGCTGTACCAATTTCGTCGCCTCCCATTCGGGGTTACTAATGGAGTGGCTGTCTTTCAACGGGCAATGGATGGCCTGGTTAAGCAGGAAAACCTAAGGGACACTTTTCCCTATCTTGATAACATTACCATTGCAGGTCACGATCAACAGGAACACGACTCCAACCTCCAAAAATTTCGG
This sequence comes from Somniosus microcephalus, assembly GCF_052327205.1. Taxonomy (NCBI): domain Eukaryota; kingdom Metazoa; phylum Chordata; class Chondrichthyes; order Squaliformes; family Somniosidae; genus Somniosus; species Somniosus microcephalus. The sequence goes on along the minus strand of NC_140992.1, from coordinate 191,786,928 downwards.
GATGCCCTCCATCGCCGTAATTTGACCCTGAATGAATCCAAATCTGTTGAGTCGCAACCGACCATCAACATCCTTGGCTACTGCGTAGGCAATGGTATCATTAAGCCAGACCCAGAAAGACTTCGCCCGCTCCAAGAGCTCCCGTCACCTAAGAATCCGGCTTCTTTACGTCGGGCTCTCGGTCTGTTTGCATACTACGCTAAATGGATTCCTCATTTTTCGGACAAAATCCAACCCTTGCTGCATGCTAGATCATTTCCACTGGGAACAGCGGCTGTTGCAGCCTTTAACCTTCTCAAAAAACAGTTGGAGAAAGCGGCTCTTCACTCCATCGATGAGAATCTCCCTTTCGTGGTTGAATGTGATGCCTCGGAGGTGGCGATCTCGGCTACTCTGAATCAGGAAGGTCGTCCTGTAGCATTTATGTCCAGGACCTTACAAGGTGCCGAGCTACATTATCCTCCGGTTGAGAAAGAAGCCACAGCCATCATAGAGGCAGTACGGAAGTGGAACCATTTTCTAGCTCGCCAGCACTTTACATTGATCACGGACCAACGATCAGTCGCCTTCATGCTCGATAATCGAAAACGAACCAAAATTAAGAATAATAAAATACAACTTTGGAGGATGGAACTGGCCTCTTTTGGTTATACCATTCTCTATCGGCCTGGCAAGGAGAATGTGGCCCCGGACACCCTCACACGGGCATTCTGCTCCACTATGTCATCCTCCACTCTCATGGATGTCCACAATGGTTTGTGTCATCCTGGTGTTACGCGCATGCTACATTTCGTACGATCACGGAATCTCCCTTTTTCCACTGGAGATGTAAAGAAAATATGCTCAGAATGCCGGCTTTGTGCGGAATTAAAACCTCAGTTCTTCCGCCCCTCAGCTGGTATACTCATACATGCAACCCAACCGATGCAACGACTTAGCATCGATTTTAAGGGCCCAGTGCCCTCTTCAACTCGGAACACATATTTGCTCACCATGATCGACGAATATTCACGTTTTCCGTTTGCCTTCCCCTGCTCCAATATGCTGGCGTCCACAGTAATCTGCTGCCTTGAGCAGGTATTTTCTCTCTGTGGCATGCCGGCTTATATTCACTCAGATCGGGGTCCATCCTTTATGTCAAGGGAACTCAAGGACTACCTCTCAGAACGGGGAATTGCTACAAGCAAAACAACACCATACCATCGCATCGGAAATGGGCAGGTAGAGAGGTATAACGGTATCATCTGGAATTCCGTACGTCTCGCTTTAAGATCTCGGGGCCTACCAGACCAGCAATGGGAAACAGTGCTTCCGGATGCATTGCACTCTATACGGTCCCTGCTTTCTACAGCCACAAATACTACACCTCATGAGCGGTTCTTTGGATTCCAGCGTCGCTCATCTCATGGGACATCACTCCCATCATGGCTAACTACTCCTGGACCTGTATTACTCCGAAGATACGTTCGGACGTCTAAAAATGACCCTCTCGTAGACGAGGTTGAACTAACCGATGCCAACCCCACCTATGCAAACATACGATATTCCGACGGCCGAGAATCTACCGTATCATTACGGGATCTGGCTCCCTGCCCACCAGGACCTAGTGGGACATCGGGTGATGGCATTTCACCAGGAAACTCTTGGGACCTATCGGGTACCCCTCTCCAGGATCCTGATCGGACACCAACTAGCTTGGTGCCGGTAGAACCCCGTGCTCAAGGTTGCGACCCTCCCAGTACCGCGCATGAAAGTACTGATCCGCCACAGACCAGCTCTGCACCTCCCTCTGAACAGAGGCAGTCCGACTTTGAACCTATTGGGGCTCGTACTCGAAGCCATGATCTCCCCGACCCTTCACAGGGCAATCCAGGCCACACAGACTCTGACCAATGGCCAACCGCATGGAAGCGGACCAGCGACCCTCTACGACGGGAATCCAAACGGGTGCGACTCTTCCTTGTTCGGCGGCTGCGGACCAAAAGGTAGACCACAGCCTCCTAATCCTGCAGGAGGGAAGAATGTGATAAAAATGCTAACTTCCGGGAAGTTATGTCATCACTTCCTGTGAACTATGAACTGTGCACTATGAACTGTGTACAGACCTCACTTCCTGTCATATGTCACTTCCTGTTGGACTGGTATAAATACTGGTCTGTTCATTATTGTAAGAGGCTTCTACCAGAGGCATGGTAAAGACCTCTCTTGTATATAGTGTGTTTATAAGTTAATTAAAGCTTACTTTAAAGTTACTTGATGGTAAGTCTCCTTTTTCTTACATCACTCACTGTCCGAGTCCCAGAGTCTATAACATTCTCACTGTCCCAGTCCTAGAGTCTATGACATTCTCACTGTCCCAGTCTCAGAGTCTATAACATTCTCACTGTCCCAGTCCCAGAGTCTATAACATTCTCACTGTCCGAGTCCCAGAGATTATAACATTCTCACTGTCCCAGTCCTAGAGTCTATAACATTCTCACTGTCCCAGTCTCAGAGTCTATAACATTCTCACTGTCCCAGTCCCAGAGCCTATAACATTCTCACTGTGCAGTCCCAGAGTCTATAACATTCTCACTGTCCCAGTCCCAGAGTCTATAACATTCTCACTGACCCAGAACCAGAGTCTATAACATTCTCACTGTCCCAGTCCCAGAGTCTATAACATTCTCACTGTCCCAGTCCCAGAGTCTGTAACATTCTCATTGTCCCAGTCCCAGAGTCTATAACATTCTCACTGTCCCAGTCCCAGAGCCTGTAACATTCTCACTGTCACATTCCCAGGGTCTATAACATTCTCACTGCCCCAGTCCCAGAGTCTATAAAATTCTCACTGTCCTTGGCCCAGAGTCTATAACATTTTCACTGTCCGAGTCCCAGAGTCTATAACATTCTCACGGTCCTTGTCCCAGATCTATAACATTCTCACTGTCCCAGTCCCAGTGTCTGTAACATTCTCACTGCCCCAGTCCCAGAGTCTATAACATTCTCACTATCCCAGTCCCAGATTCTGTAACATTCTCACTGTACAGTCCCACAGTCTATAACATTCTCACTGTCCCAATCCCAGAATCTATAACATTCTCACTATCCCAGTCCCAGATTCTGTAACATTCTCACTGTACAGTCCCAGAGTCTATAACATTCTCACTGCCCCAGTCCCAGAGTCTATAACATTCTCACTGTCCCAGTCCCAGAGTCAATAACATTCTCACTGTCCCAGTCCCAGAGTCTGTAACATTCACACTGTCCCAGTCCCAGAATGTATAACATTCTCACTGCCCCAGTCCCAGAGTCTATTACATTCTCACTGCCCCAGTCCCAGAGTCTATAACATTCTCACTGCCCCAGTCCCAGAGTCTATAAAATTCTCACTGTCCCAGTCCCAGAGTCTATAACATTCTCACTGTCCCAGTCCCAGAGTCTATAACATTCTCAGTGTCCCAGTCCCAGAGTCTCTAACATTCTTATTGTACAGTCCCAGACTCCATAACGTTCTCACTGTCCTAGTCTCAGAGTCTATAACATTCTCACTCTCCCAGTCCCAGAGTCTATAACATTCTCACTGTCCCAGTCCCAGAGTCTATAACATTCTCACTGTCCCAGTCCCAGAGTCTATAACATTCTCACTGTCCCAGTCCCAGAGTCTATAACATTCTCAGTGTCCCAGTCCCAGAGTCTCTAACATTCTCACTGTCCTGGTCACAGTGTCTATAACATTCTCATGGTCCGAGTCCCAGAGTTTATAACATTCTCAGTGTCCAAGTGCCAGAGTCTACAACATTCTCACTGTCCTAGTCCCAGAGACCATAACATTCTCACTGTCCCAGTCCAAGAGTCTGTAACATTCTCACTGTCCCAGTCCCAGAGTCTATAACATTCTCACTCTCCCAGTCCCAGAGCCGATAACATTCTCACTGTCCTATTCACAGAGACCATAACATTCTCACTGTCCCAGTCCCAGAGTCTCTAACATTCTCACTGTCCTGGTCACAGTGTCTATAACATTCTCATGGTCCGAGTCCCAGAGTTGATAACATTCTCAGTCTCCAAGTGCCAGAGTCTACAACATTCTCACTGTCCCAGTCCCAGAGTCTATATCATTCTCACTGTCCCAGTCCCGGAGACCATAACATTCTCACTGTCCCAGTCCCAGAGTCTGTAACATTCTCACTGTCCCAGTCCCAGAGTCTATAACATTCTCACTCTCCCAGTCCCAGAGTCTATAACATTTTCACTGTCCCATTACCAGACTCTGTAACATTCTCACTGTCCCAATCCCAGAGTCTATAACATTCTCACTGTCCCAGTCCCAGAGTCTATAACATTCTCACTGTCCCAGTCCCAGAGTCTATAACATTCTCACTGTCCCAGTCCCAGAGTCTATAACATTCTCACTGTCCCAGTCCCAGAGTCTGTAACATTCTCACTGACCCAGTACCAGAGTCTATAACATTCTCACTGTCCCAGTCCCAGAGTCTATAACATTCTCACTGATCCAGCACCAGAGTCTATAACATTCTCACTGTCCCAGTCCCAGAGACTATAACATTCTCACTGTCCCAGTCCCAGAGTCTATAACATTCTCACTGTCCCAGTCCCAGAGTCTGTAACATCCTCACTGTCCCAGTCCCAGAGCCTATAACATTCTCATTGTCCCAGTCCCAGAGACTATAACATTCTCACTGTCCCAGTCCCAGAGTCTATAACATTCTCACTGCCCAAGTCCCAGAATGTGTAACATTCTCACTGTCCCAGTCCCAGAGTCGATAACATTCTCACTGTCCCAGTCCCAGAGTCTATAACTTTCTCACTGCCCCAGTCCCAGAATGTATATCATTCTCACTGGCGCAGTCCCAGAGTCTATATCATTCTCACTGTCCCAGTCGCAGAATCTATAACATTCTCACTGTCCCAGTCCAAGAGTCTATAACATTCTCACTGTCCCAGTCCCACAGTCTATAACATTCTCACTGTCCCAGTCCCAGAGTCTGTAACATTCTCACTGTCCCAGTCCCAGAGTCTATAACATTCTCACTATCCCAGTCCCAGATTCTGTAACATTCTCACTGTCCCAATCCCAGAGTCTATAACATTCTCACTGTCCCAGTCCCAGAATCTATAACATTCTCACTGACACAGTCCCAGAATCTATAACATACTCACAGTCCGAGTCCCAGAGTCTATAACATTCTCACTGTCCCAGTCCCAGAGTCTATAACATTCTCACTGTCCCAGTCACAGAGTCTATAACATTCTCACTGACTCAGTCCCAGAGTCTATAACATTCTCACTGTACAGTCCCAGAGTCTATAACATTCTCACTGTCCCAGTCCCAGAGTCTATAACATTCGCACTGACCCAGTACCAGAGTCTATAACATTCTCACTGTCCCAGTCCCAGAGTCTATAACTTTCTCACTGTCCCAGTCCCAGAGTCTGTAACATTCTCACTATCCCAGTCCCAGATTCTGTAACATTCTCACTGTCCCAGTCCCAGAGTCTATAACATTCTCACTATCCCAGTCCCAGATTCTGTAACATTCTCACTGTCCCAGTCCCAGAGTCTATAACATTCTCACTGTCCCAGTCCCAGAGTCTGTAACATTCTCACTGTCACAGTCCCAGGGGCTATAACATTCTTGCTGTCCCAGTCCCATACTCAATAACATTTTCACTGCCCCAGTCCCAGGGTCTATAAAATTCTCACTGTCCTTGTCCCAGAGTCTATAACATTTTCACTGTCCGAGTCCCAGAGTCTATAACATTCTCACGGTCCTTGTCCCAGAGTCTATAACATTCTCACTGTCCCAGTCCCAGTGTCTGTAACATTCTCACTGCCCCAGTCCCAGAGTCTATAACATTCTCACTATCCCAGTCCCAGATTCTGTAACATTCTAACTGTACAGTCCCAGAGTCTATAACATTCTCACTGCCCCAGTCCCAGAGTCTATAACATTCTCACTGTCCCAGTCCCAGAGTCTATAACATTCTCACTGTCCCAGTCCCAGAGTCTGTAACATTCACACTGTCCCAGTCCCAGAATGTATAACATTCTCACTGCCCCAGTCCCAGAGTCTTTTACATTCTCACTGCCCCAGTCCCAGAGTCTATAACATTCTCACTGCCCCAGTCCCAGAGACTATAACATTCTCACTGTCCCAGTCCCAGAGTCTATAACATTCTCACTGTCCCAGTCCCAGAGTCTATAACTTTCTCAGTGTCCCAGTCCCAGAGTCTCTAACATTCTCACAGTCCTGGTCACAGTGTCTATAACATTCTCATGGTGCGAGTCCCAGAGTTTATAACATTCTCAGTGTCCAAGTGCCAGAGTCTACAACATTCTCACTGTCCTAGTCCCAGAGACCATAACATTCTCACTGTCCCAGTCCCAGAGGCTGTAACATTCTCACTGTCCCAGTCCCAGAGTCTATAACATTCTCACTCTCCCAGTCCCAGAGCCTATAACATTCTCACTGTCCTAGTCCCAGAGACCATAACATTCTCACTGTCCCAGTCCCAGAGTCTCTAACATTCTCACTGTCCTGGTCACAGTATCGATAACATTCTCATGGTCCGAGTCCCAGAGATGATAACATTCTCAGTGTCCAAGTGCCAGAGTCTAAAACATTCTCACGGTCCCAGTCCCAGAGTCTATATCATTCTCACTGTCGCAGTCCCAGAGACCATAACATTCTCACTGTCCCAGTCCCAGAGTCTGTAACATTCTCACTGTCCCAGTCCCAGAGTCTATAACATTCTCACTCTCCCAGTCCCAGAGTCTATCACATTTTCACTGTCCCAGTACCAGACTCTGTAACATTCTCACTGACCCAATCCCAGAGTCTATAACATTCTCACTGTCCCAGTCCCAGAATCTATAACATTCTCACTGTCCCAGTCCCAGAGTCTATAACATTCTCACTGTCCCAGTCCCAGAGTCTATAACATTCTCACTGTCCCAGTCCCAGAGTCTATAACATTCTCACTGTCCCAGTCCCATAGTCTATAACATTCTCACTGACGCAGCACCAGAGTCTATAACATTCTCACTGTCCCAGTCCCAGAGACTATAACATTCTCACTGTCCCAGTCCCAAAGTCTATAACATTCACACTGTCCCAGTCCCAGAGTCTATAACATTCTCACTGTCCCAGTCACAGAGTCTATAAAATTCTCACTGTCCCTGTCCCAGAGTCTATAACATTTTCACTGTCCGAGTCCCAGTGTCTATAACATTCTCACTCTCCCAGCCCCAGAGTCTATAACATTCTCACTGTCCCAGTCCCAGAGTCGATAACATTCTCACTGTCCCAGTCCCAGAGTCTATTACTTTCTCACTGCCCCAGTCCCAGAATGTATAACATTCTCACTGGCGCAGTCCCAGAGTCTATATCATTCTCACTGTCCCAGTCCCACAGTCTATAACATTCTCACTATCCCAGTCCCAGATTCTGTAACATTCTCACTGTCCCAATCCCAGAGTCTATAACATTCTCACTGTCCCAGTCCCAGAGTCTATAGCATTCTCACCGTCCCAATCCCAGAATCTATAACATTCTCACTGACACAGTCCCAGAACCTATAACATACTCACTGTCCGAGTCCCAGAGTCTATAACATTCTCACTGTCCCAGTCACAGAGTCGATAACATTCTCACTGACTCAGTCCCAGAGTCTATAACATTCTCACAGTCCCAGTCACAGAGTCTATAACATTCTCACTGACTCAGTCCCAGAGTCTATAACATTCTCACTGTACAGTCCCAGAGTCTATAACATTCTCACTGTCCCAGTCCCAGAGTCTATAACATTCGCACTGACCCAGTACCAGAGTCTATAACATTCTCACTGTCCCAGTCCCAGAGTCTATAACTTTCTCACTGTCCCAGTCCCAGAGTCTGTAACATTCTCATTGTCCCAGTCCCAGAGTCTATAACATTCTCACTATCCCAGTCCCAGATTCTGTAACATTCTCACTGTCCCAGTCCCAGAGGCTATAACATTCTCACTGTCACAGTCCCAGGGTCTATAACATTCTCGCTGACCCAGTCCCATACTCAATAACATTTTCACTGCCCCAGTCCCAGGGTCTATAAAATTCTCACTGTCCTTGTCCCAGAGTCTATAACATTTTCACTGTCCGAGTCCCAGAGTCTATAACATTCTCACGGTCCTTGTCCCAGAGTCTATAACATTCTCACTGTCCCAGTCCCAGTGTCTGTAACATTCTCACTGCCCCAGTCCCAGAGTCTATAACATTCTCACTGTCCCAGTCCCACAGTCTATAACATTCTCACTGTCCCAGTCCCAGAGTCTGTAACATTCTCACTGTCCCAGTCCCAGAGTCTATAACATTCTCACTATCCCAGTCCCAGATTCTGTAACATTCTCACTGTCCCAATCCCAGAGTCTATAACATTCTCACTGTCCCAGTCCCAGAGTCTATAACATTCTCACTGTCCCAATCCCAGAATCTATAACATTCTCACTGACACAGTCCCAGAATCTATAACATACTCACAGTCCGAGTCCCAGAGTCTATAACATTCTCACTGTCCCAGTCCCAGAGTCTATAACATTCTCACTGTCCCAGTCACAGAGTCTATAACATTCTCACTGACTCAGTCCCAGAGTCTATAACATTCTCACTGTACAGTCCCAGAGTCTATAACATTCTCACTGTCCCAGTCCCAGAGTCTATAACATTCGCACTGACCCAGTACCAGAGTCTATAACATTCTCACTGTCCCAGTCCCAGAGTCCATAACTTTCTCACTGTCCCAGTCCCAGAGTCTGTAACATTCTCACTATCCCAGTCCCAGATTCTGTAACATTCTCACTGTCCCAGTCCCAGAGTCTATAACATTCTCACTATCCCAGTTCCAGATTCTGTAACATTCTCACTGTCCCAGTCCCAGAGTCTATAACATTCTCACTGTCCCAGTCCCAGAGTCTGTAACATTCTCACTGTCACAGTCCCAGGGTCTATAACATTCTCGCTGTCCCAGTCCCATACTCAATAACATTTTCACTGCCCCAGTCCCAGGGTCTAAAAAATTCTCACTGTCCTTGTCCCAGAGTCTACAACATTTTCACTGTCCGAGTCCCAGAGTCTATAACATTCTCACGGTCCTTGTCCCAGAGTCTATAACATTCTCACTGTCCCAGTCCCAGTGTCTGTAACATTCTCACTGACCCAGTCCCAGAGTCTATAACATTCTCACTATCCCAGTCCCAGATTCTGTAACATTCTAACTGTACAGTCCCAGAGTCTATAACATTCTCACTGCCCCAGTCCCAGAGTCTATAACATTCTCACTGTCCCAGTCCCAGAGTCTATAACATTCTCACTGTCCCAGTCCCAGAGTCTGTAACATTCACACTGTCCCAGTCCCAGAATGTATAACATTCTCACTGCCCCAGTCCCAGAGTCTATAACATTCTCACTGCCCCAGTCCCAGAGTCTATAACATTCTCACTGCCCCAGTCCCAGAGACTATAACATTCTCACTGTCCCAGTCCCAGAGTCAATAACATTCTCACTGTCCCAGTCCCAGAGTCTATAACATTCTCAGTGTCCCAGTCCCAGAGTCTCTAACATTCTCACTGTCCTGGTCACAGTGTCTATAACATTCTCATGGTCCGAGTCCCAGAGTTTATAACATTCTCAGTGTCCAAGTGCCAGAGTCTACAACATTCTCACTGTCCTAGTCCCAGAGACCATAACATTCTCACTGTCCCAGTCCCAGAGGCTGTAACATTCTCACTGTCCCAGTCCCAGAGTCTATAACATTCTCACTCTCCCAGTCCCAGAGCCTATAACATTCTCACTGTCCTAGTCCCAGAGACCATAACATTCTCACTGTCCCAGTCCCAGAGTCTCTAACATTCTCACTGTCCTGGTCACAGTATCTATAACATTCTCATGGTCCGAGTCCCAGAGATGATAACATTCTCAGTGTCCAAGTGCCAGAGTCTACAACATTCTCACTGTCCCAGTCCCAGAGTCTATATCATTCTCACTGTCGCAGTCCCAGAGACCATAACATTCTCACTGTCCCAGTCCCAGAGTCTGTAACATTCTCACTGTCCCAGTCCCAGAGTCTATAACATTCTCACTCTCCCAGTCCCAGAGTCTATAACATTTTCACTGTCCCAGTACCAGACTCTGTAACATTCTCACTGACCCAATCCCAGAGTCGATAACATTCTCACTGTCCCAGTCCCAGAATCTATAACATTCTCACTGTCCCAGTCCCAGAGTCTATAACATTCTCACTGTCCCAGTCCCAGAGTCTATAACATTCTCACTGTCCCAGTCCCAGAGTCTATAACATTCTCACTGTCCCAGTCCCAGAGTCTATAACATTCTCACTGACCCAGTACCAGAGTCTATAACATTCTCACTTTCCCAGTCCCATAGTCTATAACATTCTCACTGACGCAGTACCAGAGTCTATAACATTCTCACTGTCCCAGTCCCAGAGACTATAACATTCTCACTGTCCCAGTCCCAGAGTCTATAACATTCACACTGTCCCAGTCCCAGAGTCTATAACATTCTCACTGACCCAGTCCCAGAGTCTGTAGGATTCTCACTGTCCCAGTCCCAGAGTCTATAAAATTCTCACTGTCCCTGTCCCAGAGTCTATAACATTTTCACTGTCCGAGTCGCAGAGTCTATAACATTCTCACTCTCCCAGTCCCAGAGTCTATAACATTCTCACTGTCCCAGTCCCAGAGTCTATAACATTCTCACTGTCCCAGTCCCAGAGTCTATAACATTCTCACTGGCCCAGTACCAGAGTCTATAACATTCTCACTGTCCCAGTCCCAGAGTCGATAACATTCTCACTGTCCCAGTCCCAGAGTCTATTACTTTCTCACTGCCCCAGTCCCAGAATGTATAACATTCTCATTGGCGCAGTCCCAGAGTCTATATCATTCTCACTGACCCAGTCCCAGAATCTATAACATTCTCACTGTCCCAGTCCCAGAGTCTATAACATTCTCACTGTCCCAGTCCCACAGTCTATAACATTCTCACTGTCCCAGTCCCAGAGTCTGTAACATTCTCACTGTCCCAGTCCCAGAGTCTATAACATTCTCACTATCCCAGTCCCAGATTCTGTAACATTCTCACTGTCCCAATCCCAGAGTCTATAACATTCTCACTGTCCCAGTCCCAGAGTCTATAACATTCTCACTGTCCCAATCCCAGAATCTATAACATTCTCACTGACACAGTCCCAGAACCAATAACATACTCACTGTCCGAGTCCCAGAGTCTATAACATTCTCACTGTCCCAGTCACAGAGTCAATAACATTCTCACTGACTCAGTCCCAGAGTCTATAACATTCTCACTGTCCCAGTCACAGAGTCTATAACATTCTCACTGACTCAGTCCCAGAGTCTATAACATTCTCACTGTACAGTCCCAGAGTCTATAACATTCTCACTGTCCCAGTCCCAGAGTCTATAACATTCGCACTGACCCAGTACCAGAGTCTATAACATTCTCACTGTCCCAGTCCCAGAGTCTGTAACATTCTCACTGTCCCAGTCCCAGAGTCTGTAACATTCTCACTGTCCCAGTCCCAGAGTCTATAACATTCTCGCTATCCCAGTCCCAGATTCTGTAACATTCTCACTGTCCCAGTCCCAGAGTCTATAACATTCTCACTGTCACAGTCCCAGGGTCTATAACATTCTCGCTGTCCCAGTCCCATACTCAATAACATTTTCACTGCCCCAGTCCCAGAGTCTATAACATTCTCACTGTCCCAGTCCCAGAGTCTGTAACATTCACACTGTCCCAGTCCCAGAATGTATAACATTCTCACTGCCCCAGTCCCAGAGTCTATAACATTCTCACTGCCCCAGTCCCAGAGTCTATAACATTCTCACTGTCCCAGTCCCAGAGCCTATAACATTCTCAGTGTCCCAGTCCCAGAGTCTCTAACATTCTCACTGTCCTGGTCACAGTGTCTATAACATTCTCATGGTCCGAGTCCCAGAGTTTATAACATTCTCAGTGTCCAAGTGCCAGAGTCTACAACATTCTCACTGTCCTAGTCCCAGAGACCATAACATTCTCACTGTCCCAGTCCCAGAGTCTCTAACATTCTCACTGTCCTGGTCACAGTATCTATAACATTCTCATGGTCCGAGTCCCAGAGATGATAACATTCTCAGTGTCCAAGTGCCAGAGTCTACAACATTCTCACTGTCCCAGTCCCAGAGTCTATATCATTCTCACTGTCCCAGTCCCAGAGACCATAACATTCTCACTGTCCCAGTCCCAGAGTCTGTAACATTCTCACTGTCCCAGTCCCAGAGTCTATAACATTCTCACTCTCCCAGTCCCAGAGTCGATAACATTTTCACTGTCCCAGTACCAGACTCTGTAACATTCTCACTGACCCAATCCCAGAGTCTATATCATTCTCACTGTCCCAGTCCCAGAATCTATAACATTCTCACTGTCCCAGTCCCAGAGTCTATAACATTCTCACTGTCCCAGTCCCAGTGTCTATAACATTCTCACTGTCCCAGTCCTAGAGTCTATAACATTCTCACTGTCCCAGTCCCAGAGTCTATAACATTTTCACTGTCCCAGTCCCATAGTCTATAACATTCTCACTGACGCAGGACCAGAGTCTATAACATTCTCACTGTCCGTGTCCCAGAGTCTATAACATTCTCACTGTCCCAGTCCGAGAGTCTATAACATTCTCAGTGACCCAGTACCAGAGTCTATAACATTCTCACTGTCCCAGTCCCATAGTCTATAACATTCTCACTGACGCAGGACCAGAGTCTATAACATTCTCACTGTCCCAGTCTCAGAGACTATAACATTCTCACTGTCCCAGTCCCAGAGTCTATAACATTCACACTGTCCCAGTCCCAGAGTCTATAACATTCTCACTGACCCAGTCCCAGAGTCTGTAGGATTCTCACTGTCCCAGTCCCAGAGTCTATAAAATTCTCACTGTCCCTGTCCCAGAGTCTATAACATTCTCTCTGTCCCAGTCCCAGAGTCTATAACATTCTCACTGTCCCAGTCCCAGAGTCTGTAACATTCACACTGTCCCAGTCCCAGAATGTATAACATTCTCACTGTCCTGGTCACAGTGTCTATAACATTCTCATGGTCCGAGTCCCAGAGTCTACAACATTCTCACTGTCCTAGTCCCAGAGACCATAACATTCTCACTGTCCCAGTCCCAGAGTCTATAACATTCTCACTCTCCCAGTCCCAGAGCCTATAGCATTCTCACTGTCCTAGTCCCAGAGACCATAACATTCTCACTGTCCCAGTCCCAGAGTCTCTAACATTCTCACTGTCCTGGTCACAGTATCTATAACATTCTCATGGTCCGAGTCCCAGAGATGATAACATTCTCAGTGTCCAAGTGCCAGAGTCTACAACATTCTCACTGTCCCAGTCCCAGAGTCTATATCATTCTCACTGTCCCAGTCCCAGAGACGATAACATTCTCACTGTCCCAGTCCCAGAGTCTGTAACATTCTCACTGTCCCAGTCCCAGAGTCTATAACATTCTCACTCTCCCAGTCCCAGAGTCGATAACATTTTCACTGTCCCAGTACCAGACTCTGTAACATTCTCACTGACCCAATCCCAGAGTCTATATCATTCTCACTGTCCCAGTCCCAGAATCTATAACATTCTCACTGTCCCAGTCCCAGAGTCTATAACATTCTCACTGTCCCAGTCCTAGAGTCTATAACATTCTCACTGTCCCAGTCCCAGAGTCTATAACATTCTCACTGTCCCAGTCCTAGAGTCTATAACGTTCTCACTGTCCCAGTCCCAGAGTCTATAACATTCTCACTGTCCCAGTCCTAGAGTCTATAACATTCTCACTGTCCCAGTCCCAGAGTCTATAACGTTCTCACTGTCCCAGTCCCAGAGTCTATAACATTCTCACTGTCCCAGTCCTAGAGTCTATAACATTCTCACTGTCCCAGTCCCATAGTCTATAACATTCTCACTGACGCAGGACCAGAGTCTATAACATTCTCACTGTCCCAGTCCCAGAGACTATAACATTCTCACTGTCCCAGTCCCAGAGTCTATAACATTCACACTGTCCCAGTCCCAGAGTCTATAACATTCTCACTGACCCAGTCCCAGAGTCTGTAGGATTCTCACTGTCCCAGTCCCAGAGTCTATAAAATTCTCACTGTCCCTGTCCCAGAGTCTATAACATTTTCACTGTCCGAGTCCCAGAGTCTATAACATTCTCACGGTCCTTGTCCCAGAGTCTATAACATTCTCACTGTCCCAGTCCCAAAGTCTAAAGCATTCTCACTGTCCCAGTCCCAGAGTCTATAACATTCTCACTGACCCAGTACCAGAGTCTATAACATTCTCACTGTCCCAGTCCCAGAGTCTATAACATTCTCACTGACCCAGTACCAGAGTCGAAAACATTCTCACTGACGCAGTACCAGAGTCTATAACATTCTCACTGTCCCAGTCCCAGAGACTATAACATTCTCACTGTCCCAGTACCAGAGTCTATAACATTCTCACTGTCCCAGTCCCAGAGACTATAACATTCTCACTGTCCCAGTCCCAGAGTCTATAACATTCTCAATGTCCCAGTCCAAGAGTCTATAACATTCTCACTGACTCAGTCCCAGAGTCTGTAAGATTCTCACTGTCCCAGTCCCAGAGTCTATAAAATTCTCACTGTCCCTGTCCCAGAGTCTATAACATTCTCACTGTCCCAGTCTCAGATTCTATAACATTCTCACTGTCACAGTCCCAGAGTCTATAACATTCTCACTGTCCCAGTCTCAGATTCTATAACATTCTCACTGTCACAGTCCCAGAGTCTATAACATTCTCACTGTCCCAGTCCCAGAGTCTATAACATTCTCACTATCCCAGACCCAGATTCTGTAACATTCTCACTGTACAGTCCCAGAGCCTATAACATTCTCACTGTCCCAGTCCCAGCGTCTATAACATTCTCACTGACCCAGTACCAGAGTCGATACCATTCTCACTGTCCCAGTCCCAGAGTCTATAACATTTTCTCTGTCCCAGTCCCAGTGTCTATAACATTCTCACTGTACAGTCCCAGAGTCTATATCATTCTCACTGTCCCAATCCCAGAATCTGTAACATTCCCACTGTCCCAGTCCCAGAGTCTACAATATTTTCACTGTCCCAGTCCCAGAGTCTATAACATTCTCACTGTCCCAGTCTCAGAGTCTATAACATTCTCACTGTCCCAGTCCCAGAGTCAACAATATTTTCACTGTCCCAGTCCCAGAGTCTATAACATTCGCACTATCCCAGACCCAAATTCTGTAACATTCTCACTGTACAGTCCCAGAATCTATAACATTCTCACTGTCCCAGTCCCAGCGTCTATAACGTTCACACTGTCCCAGTACCAGACTCTATAACATTCTCACTGTCCCAGTCCCAGAGTCTATACCATTCTCACTGTCCCAGTCCCAGAGTCTATACCATTCTCACTGCCCCAGTCCCATAGTCTATAACATTCTCACTGTCCCAGTCCCAGAGTCTATAACGTTCACACTGTCCCAGTCCCAGACTCTATAACATTCTCACTGTCCCAGTCCCAGAGTCTATAAAATTCTCACTGTCCCAGTCCCAGAGTCTATAACATTTTCTCTGCCCCAGTCCCAGTGTCTATAACATTCTCACTGTACAGTCCCAGAGTCTATAACATTCTCACTGTCCCAGTCCAAGAATCTATAAAATTCGCACTGTCCCGGTCCCAGTCCCATAGTTTATAACATTTTCTTTGTCCCAGTCCCAGAGTCTATAACATTCTTACTGTACAGTCCCAGAGTCTATAACATTCTCACTGTCCCAGTCCAAGAATCTATAAAATTCGCACTGTCCCGGTCCCAGTCCCATAGTTTATAACATTTTCTTTGTCCCAGTCCCAGAGCCTATAACATTCTTACTGCACAGTCCCAGAGTCCATAACGTTCTCACTGTCCTAGTCTCAGAGTCTATAACATTCTCACTCTCCCAGTCCCAGAGTCTATAACATTCTCACTGTCCCAGTCCCAGAGACTATAACATTCTCACTGTCCCAGTCCCAGAGTCTATAACATTCTCAGTGTCCCAGTCCCAGAGTCTCTAACATTCTCACTGTCCTGGTCACAGTGTCTATAACATTCTCATGGTCCGTGTCCCAGAGTTTATATCATTTTCACTGTCCCAGTACCAGACTCTGTAACATTCTCACTGTCCCAATCCCAGAGTCTATAACATTCTCACTGTCCCAGTCCCAGAATCTATAACATTCTCACTGTCACAGTCCCAGAGTCTATAACATTCTCACTGTCGCAGTCCCAGAGTCTATAACATTCTAACTGTCCCAGTCCCAGAATCTATAACATTCTGACTGTCCCAGTCCCAGAGTCTATAACATTCTCACTGTCCGAGTCCCAGAGTCTGTAACATTCTCACTATCCCAGTGCCTGAGTCTATAACATTCTCACTGACACAGTCCCAGAGTTTATAACATACTCACTGTCCGAGTCCCAGAGTCTATAACATTCTCACTGTCCCAGTCCTAGAGTCTATAACATTCTCACTCTCCCAGTCTAAGAGTCTATAACATTCTCACTGTCCCAGTCCCAGAGTCTATAACATTCTCACTGTCCGAGTCCCAGAGTCTATAACATTCTCACTGTCCCAGTCCTAGAGTCTATAACATTCTCACTGTCCCAGTCTCAGAGTCTATAACATTCTCACTGTCACAGTCCCAGAGTCTATAACATTCTCACTGCCCCAGTCACAGAGACTATAACATTCTCACTGTCCCAGTCCCAGAGTCTATAAAATTCTCACTGTCCCAGTCCCAGTGTCTATAACATTCTCACTGCCCCAGTCCCAGAGTCTATAACATTCTCACTGTCCCAGTCCCAGAGTCTATAACATTCTCACTGTCCCAGTCCCAGAGTCTATAACATTCTCACTATCCCAGTCCCAGAGACCATAACATTCTCACTGTCCCAGTCCAAGAGTCTGTAACATTCTCACTGTCCCAGTCCCAGAGTCTATAACATTCTCACTCTCCCACTCCCAGAGTCTGTAACATTTTCACTGTCCCAGTACCAGACTCTGTAACATTCTCACTGTCCCAATCCCAGAGTCTCTAACATTCTCACTGTCCCAGTCCTAGAATCTATAACATTCTCACTGTCGCAGTCCCAGAGTCTATAACATTCTCACTGTCCCAATCCCAGAATCTATAACATTCTCACTGACACAGTCCCAGAATCTACAGCATTCTCACTGTCCCAGTCCCAGGGTCTATAACATTCTCACTGTCCCAGTCCCAGAGTCTATAACATTCTCACTGTCCCAGTCCCAGAATCTATAACATTCTCACTGTCCCAGTCCCAGAGTCTATAACATTCTCACTGACCCAGTCCCAGAGTCTATAACATTCTCACTGTCCCAGTCCCAGAGTCTGTAACATTCTCACTGTCCCAGTCCCAGAGTCTATAACATTCTCACTATCCCAGTCCCAGATTCTGTAACATTCTCACTGTCCCAGTCCCAGAGTCTATAATATTCTCACTGTCCCAATCCCAGAGTCTGTAACATTCCCACTGTCCCAGTCCCCCAGTCTACAATATTTTCACTGTCCCAGTCCCAGAATCTGTAACATTCTCACTGTCCCAGTCCCAGAGTCTATAACATTCTCACTGTCCCAGTCCCAGAGCCTATAACATTCAATATCCCAGTCCCAGAGTCTATAACATTCTCACTGTCCCAGTCCCAGCGTCTATAACATTCTCACTGACCCAGTAGCAGAGTCTATACCATTCTCAGTGCCCCAGTCCCATAGTCTATAACATTCTCACTGTCCCTGTCCCAGAGTCTATAACATTCACACTGTCGCAGTCCCAGAGTCTATAACATTCTCACTGTCCCAGTCCCAGAGTCTATAAAATTCTCACTGTCCCAGTCCCAGAGTCTATAACATTTTCTCTGTCCCAGTCCCAGTGTCTATAACAT
The DNA here is from genome assembly GCF_052327205.1 of Somniosus microcephalus. Classification (NCBI taxonomy): domain Eukaryota; kingdom Metazoa; phylum Chordata; class Chondrichthyes; order Squaliformes; family Somniosidae; genus Somniosus; species Somniosus microcephalus. Next base: position 191,768,877 of record NC_140992.1, on the reverse strand, counting down.
TCTCACTGTACAGTCCCAGAGTCTATAACATTCTCACTGTCCCAGTCCAAGAATCTATAAAATTCGCACTTTCCCAGTCCCATTCCCATAGTTTATAACATTTTCTTTGTCCCAGTCCCAGAGTCTATAACATTCTCACTGCCCCAGTCACAGAGACTATAACATTCTCACTGTCCCAGTCCCAGAGTCTATAAAATCTTACTGTCCCAGTCCCAGAGTCTATAACATTCTCACTGCCCCAGTCCCAGAGTCTATAACATTCTCACTGTCCCAGTCCCAGAATCTATAACATTCTCACTGTCCCAGTCCCAGAGTCTATAACATTCTCACTGACCCAGTCCCAGAGTCTATAACATTCTCACTGTCCCAGTCCCAGAGTCTGTAACATTCTCACTGTCCCAGTCCCAGAGTCTATAACATTCTCACTATCCCAGTCCCAGATTCTGTAACATTCTCACTGTCCCAGTCCCAGAGTCTATAATATTCTCACTGTCCCAATCCCAGAGTCTGTAACATTCCCACTGTCCCAGTCCCCCAGTCTACAATATTTTCACTGTCCCAGTCCCAGAATCTGTAACATTCTCACTGTCCCAGTCCCAGAGTCTATAACATTCTCACTGTCCCAGTCCCAGAGCCTATAACATTCAATATCCCAGTCCCAGAGTCTATAACATTCTCACTGTCCCAGTCCCAGCGTCTATAACATTCTCACTGACCCAGTAGCAGAGTCTATACCATTCTCACTGCCCCAGTCCCATAGTCTATAACATTCTCACTGTCCCAGTCCCAGAGTCTATAACATTCACACTGTCGCAGTCCCAGAGTCTATAACATTCTCACTGTCCCAGTCCCAGAGTCTATAAAATTCTCACTGTCCCAGTCCCAGAGTCTATAACATTTTCTCTGTCCCAGTCCCAGTGTCTATAACATTCTCACTGTACAGTCCCAGAGTCTATAACATTCTCACTGTCCCAGTCCAAGAATCTGTACATTTCGCACTGTCCCAGTCCCAGTCCCATAGTTTATAACATTTTCTTTGTCCCAGTCCCAGAGTCTATAACATTCTCACTGCCCCAGTCACAGAGACTATAACATTCTCACTGTCCCAGTCCCAGAGTCTATAAAATCTTACTGTCCCAGTCCCAGAGTCTATAACATTCTCACTGCCCCAGTCCCAGAGTCTATAACATTCTCACTGTCCCAGTCCCAGAATCTATAACATTCTCACTGTCCCAGTCCCAGAGTCTACAATATTTTCACTATCTCAGTCCCAGAGTCAATAACATTCTCACTATCCCAGTCCCAGAGTCTATAACATTCTCACTATCCCAGTCCCAGAGACCATAACATTCTCACTGTCCCAGTCCAAGAGTCTGTAACATTCTCACTGTCCCAGTCCCAGACACTGTAACATTCTCACTGTCCCAATCCCAGAGTCTGTAACATTCTCACTGTCCCAGTCCTAGAATCTATAACATTCTCACTGTCGCAGTCCCAGAGTCTATAACATTCTCACTGTCCCAATCCCAGAATCTATAACATTCTCACTGACACAGTCCCAGAATCTATAGCATTCTCAGTGTCCCAGTCCCAGAGTCTATAACATTCTCACTGTCCCAGTCCCAGAATCTATAACATTCTCACTGTCCCAGTCCCAAAGTCTATAACATTCTCACTGACCCAGTCCCAGAGTCTATAACATTCTCACTGTCCCAGTCCCAGAGTCTGTAACATTCTCACTGTCCCAGTCCCAGAGTCTGTAACATTCTCACTATCCCAGTCCCAGATTCTGTAACATTCTCACTGTCCCAGTCCCAGAGTCTATAACATTCTCACTGCCCCAATCCCAGAGTCTGTAACATTCCCACTGTCCCAGTCCCCGAGTCTACAATATTTTCACTGTCCCAGTCCCAGAATCTATAACATTCTCACTGTCCCAGTCCCAGTGTCTATAACATTCTCACTGTCCCAGTCCCAGAGTCTACAATATTTTCACTGTCCCAGTCCCAGAATCTATAACATTCTCACTGTCCCAGTCCCAGAGCCTATAACATTCTCACTATCCCAGTCCCAGATTCTGTAACATTCTCACTGTACAGTGCCAGAGTCGAAAACATTCTCACTGTCCCAGTCCCAGCGTCTATAACATTCTCACTGACCCAGTACCAGAGTCTATACCATTCTCACTGCCCCAGTCCCATAGTCTATAACATTTTCACTGTCCCAGTCCCAGAGTCTATAACATTCACACTGTCCCAGTCCCAGAGTCTATAACATTCTCACTGTCCCAGTCCCAGAGTCTATAAAATTCTCACTGTCCCAGTCCCAGAGTCTATAACATTTTCTCTGTCCCAGTCCCAGTGTCTATAACATTCTCACTGTACAGTCCCAGAGTCTATAACATTCTCACTGTCCCAGTCCAAGAATCTATAAAATTCGCACTGTCCCAGTCCCAGTCCCATAGTTTATAACATTTTCTTTGTCCCAGTCCCAGAGTCTATAAAATTCTTACTGTACAGTCCCAGAGTCTATAACGTTCTCACTGTCCTAGTCTCAGAGTCTATAACATTCTCACTGTCCCAATCCCAGAGTCTATAACATTCTCACTGTCCCAGTCCCAGAATCTATAACATTCTCATTGTCGCAGTCCCAGAGTCTATAACATTCTCACTGTCGCAGTCCCAGAGTCTATAACATTCTCACTGACACAGTCCCAGAGTTTATAACATACTCACTGTCCGAGTCCCAGAGTCTATAACATTCTCACTGTCCCAGTCCTAGAGTCTATAACATTCTCACTGTCCCAGTCTCAGTGTCTATAACATTCTCACTGTCCCAGTCCCAGAGGCTATAACATTCTCACTGTCCGGGTCCCAGAGTCTATAACATTCTCACTGTCCCAGTCCTAGAGTCTATAACATTCTCACTGTCCCAGTCTCAGAGTCTATAACATTCTCACTGTCCCAGTCCCAGAGTCTATAACATTCTCACTGCCCCAGTCCCAGAATCTATAACATTCACACTGTCCCAGTCCCAGAATGTATAACATTCACACTGTCGCAGTCCCAGAGTCTATAAAATTCTCACTGTCCCAGTCCCAGAGTCTATAACATTTTCTCTGTCCCAGTCCCAGTGTCTATAACATTCTCACTGTACAGTCCCAGAGTCTATAACATTCTCACTGTCCCAGTCCAAGAATCTATAAAATTCGCACTTTCCCAGTCCCAGTCCCATAGTTTATAACATTTTCTTTGTCCCAGTCCCAGAGTCTATAACATTCTCACTGCCCCAGTCACAGAGACTATATCATTCTCACTGTCCCAGTCCCAGAGTCTATAAAATCTTACTGTCCCAGTCCCAGAGTCTATAACATTCTCACTGCCCCAGTCCCAGAGTCTAAAACATTCTCACTGTCCCAGTCCCAGAATCTATAACATTCTCACTGTCCCAGTCCCAGAGTCTACAATATTTTCACTGTCTCAGTCCCAGAGTCAATAACATTCTCACTATCCCAGTCCCAGAGACCATAACATTCTCACTGTCCCAGTCCAAGAGTCTGTAACATTCTCACTGTCCCAGTCCCAGAGTCTATAACATTCTCACTCTCCCAGTCCCAGAGACTGTAACATTTTCACTGTCCCAGTACCAGACTCTGTAACATTCTCACTGTCCCAATCCCAGAGTCTGTAACATTCTCACTGTCCCAGTCCTAGAATCTATAACATTCTCACTGTCGCTGTCCCAGAGTCTATAACATTCTCACTGTCCCAATCCCAGAATCTATATCATTCTCACTGTCCCAGTCCCAGAGTCTATAACATTCTCACTGACCCAGTCCCAGAGTCTATAACATTCTCACTGTCCCAGTCCCAGAGTCTGTAACATTCTCACTGTCCCAGTCCCAGAGTCTATAACATTCTCACTATCCCAGTCCCAGATTCTGTAACATTCTCACTGTCCCAGTCCCAGAGTCTATAACATTCTCACTGTCCCAATCCCAGAGTCTGTAACATTCCCACTGTCCCAGTCCCCGAGTCTACAATATTTTCACTGTCCCAGTCCCAGAATCTATAACATTCTCACTGTCCCAGTCCCAGAGTCTACAATATTTTCACTGTCCCAGTCCCAGAGCCTATAACATTCTCACTATCCCAGTCCCAGATTCTGTAACATTCTCGCTGTACAGTCCCAGAGTCGAAAACATTCTCACTGACCCAGTCCCAGCGTCTATAACATTCTCACTGACCCAGTACCAGAGTCTATACCATTCTCACTGCCCCAGTCCCATAGTCTATAACATTTTCACTGTCCCAGTCCCAGAGTCTATAACATTCACACTGTCCCAGTCCCAGAGTCTATAACATTCTCACTGTCCCAGTCCCAGAGTCTATAACATTCTCACTGTCCCAGTCTCAGTGTCTATAACATTCTCACTGTCCCAGTCCCAGAGTCTATAACATTCTCACTGTCGCAGTCCCAGAGCCTATAACATTCTCACTGTCCCAATTCCAATATCTATAACATTCTCACTGACACAGTCCAGAATCTATAACATACTCACTGTCCGAGTCCCAGAGTCTATAACATTCTCACTGTCCCAGTCCCAGAGTCTATAACATTCTCACTGTCCCAAGTCACAGAGTCTATAACATTCTCACTGTCCCAGTTCCAGAGTCTATAACTTTCTCACTGTACAGTCCCAGAGTCTATAACATTCTCACTGTCCCAGTCCCAGAGTCTATAAAATTCTCACTGTCCCAGTCCCAGAGCCTATAACATTTTCTCTGTCCCAGTCCCAGTGTCTATAACATTCTCACTGTACAGTCCCAGAGTCTATAACATTCTCACTGTCCCAGTCCAAGAATCTATAAAATTTGCACTGTCCCAGTCCAAGTCCCATAGTTTATAACATTTTCTTTGTCCCAGTCCCAGATTCTATAAAATTCTCACTGTCCCAGTCCCAGAGTCTATAACATTCTCAGTGTCCCAGTCCCAGAGTCTCTAACATTCTCACTGTCCTGGTCACAGTGTCTATAACATTCTCATGGTCCGAGTCCCAGAGTTTATAACATTCTCAGTGTCCAATTGCCAGAGTCTACAACATTCTCACAGTCCTAGTCCCAGAAGCCATAACATTCTCACTGTCCCAGTCCAAGAGTCTGTAACATTCTCACTGTCCCAGTCCCAGAGTCAAAAACATTCTCACTCTCCCAGTCCCAGAGCCTATAACATTCTCACTGTCCTAGTCCCAGAGACCATAACATTCTCACTGTCCCAGTCCCAGAGTCTCTAACATTCTCACTGTCCTGGTCACAGTGTCTATAACATTCTCATGGTCCGAGTCCCAGAGTTGATAACATTCTCAGTGTCCAAGTGCCAGAGTCTACAACATTCTCACTGTCCCAGTCCCAGAGTCTATATCATTCTCACTGTCCCAGTCCCAGAGACCATAACATTCTCACTGTCCCAGTCCCAGAGTCTGTAACATTCTCACTGTCCCAGTCCCAGAGTCTATAACATTCTCCCTATCCCAGTCCCAGAGTCAATAACATTTTCACTGTCCCAGTACCAGACTCTGTAACATTCTCACTGTCCCAATCCCAGAGTCTATAACATTCTCACTGTCCCAGTCCCAGAGTCTATAACATTCTCACTGTCCCAGTCCCAGAGTCGATAACATTCTCACTGTCCCAGTCCCAGAGTCTATAACATTCTCACTGTCCCAGTCCCAGAGTCTATACCATTCTCACTGACCCAGTATCGGAGTCTATAACATTCTCACTGTTCCAGTCCCAGAGTCTATAACATTCTCACTTACCCAGTACCAGAGTCTATAACATTCTCACTGTCCCAGTCCCAGAGCCTATAACATTCTCACTGTCCCAGTCCCAGAGTCTATAACATTCTAACTGTCCCAGTCCCAGAGTCTATAACATTCTCACTGTCCCAGTCCCAGAGTCTATAACATTCTCACTGACCCAGTCCCAGAGTCTGTAAGATTCTCACTGTCCCAGTCCCAGAGTCTATAAAATTCTCACTGTCCGAGTCCCAGAGTCTATAACATTCTCACGGTCCTTGTCCCAGAGTCAATAACATTCTCACTGTCCCAGTCCCAGAGTCTGTAACATCCTCACTGTCCCAGTCCCAGAGTCTATAACATTCTCATTGTCCCAGTCCCAGAGTCTATCACATTCTCACTGTCCCAGTCCCAGAGTCTATAACTTTCTCACTGCCCCAGTCCCAGAATGTATAACATTCTCACTGGCGCAGTCCCAGAGTCTATATCATTCTCACTGTCCCAGTCCCAGAATCTATAACATTCTCACTGTCCCAGTCCCAGAGTCTATAACATTCTCACTGCCCCAGTCCCAGAGTCTATATCATTCTCACTGTCCCAGTCCCAGAGTCTGTAACATTCTCACTGTCCCAGTCCCAGAGTCTATAACATTCTCACTATCCCAGTCCCAGATTCTATAACATTCTCACTGTCCCAATCCCAGAGTCTGTAACATTCCCACTGTCCCAGTCCCAGAGTCTACAATATTTTCACTGTCCCAGTCCCAGAGTCTATAACATTCTCACTGTCCCAGTCCCAGAGTCTATAACATTCTCACTGTCCCAGTCCCAGAGTCTACAATATTTTCACTGTCTCAGTCCCAGAGTCAATAACATTCTCACTGTCCCAGTCCCAGAGTCTATAACATTCTCACTATCCCAGACCCAGATTCTGTAACATTCTCACTGTACAGTCCCAGAATCTATAACATTCTCACTGTCCCAGTCCCAGCGTCTATAACATTCTCACTGAACCAGTACCAGAGTCGATAACGTTCACACTGTCCCAGTCCCAGACACTATAACATTCACACTGTCCCAGTCCCAGAGTCTATAAAATTCTCACTGTCCCAGTCCCAGAGTCTATAACATTTTCTCTGTCCCAGTCCCAGTGTCTATAACATTCTCACTGTACAGTCCCAGAGTCTATAACATTCTCACTGTCCCAGTCCAAGAATCTATAAAATTCGCACTGTCCCAGTCCCAGAGTCTATAACATTCTCACTGTCCCAGTCCCAGAGTCTATAACATTCTCAGTGTCCCAGTCCCAGAGTCTCTAACATTCTCACTGTCCTGGTCACAGTGTCTATAACATTCTCATGGTCCGTGTCCCAGAGTTTATAACATTCTCATTGTCCAGGTGCCAGAGTCTACAACATTCTCACTGTCCCAGTCCCAGAGTCTATAACATTCTCACTCTCCCAGTCCCAGAGTCTGTAATATTTTCACTGTCCCAGTACCAGACTCTGTAACATTCTCACTGTCCCAATCCCAGAGTCTATAACATTCTCACTGTCCCAGTCCCAGAATCTATAACATTCTCACTGTCGCAGTCCCAGAGTCTATAACATTCTCACTGTCGCAGTCCCAGAGTCTATAACATTCTAACTGTCCCAGTCACAGAATCTATAACATTCTGACTGTCCCAGTCCCAGAGTCTATAACATTCTCACTGTCCAAGTCCCAGAGTCTGTAACATTCTCACTATCCCAGTACCTGAGTCTATAACATTCTCACTGACACAGTCCCAGAGTTTATAACATGCTCACTGTCCGAGTCCCAGAGTCTATAACATTCTCACTTTCCCAGTCCCAGAGTCTATAACATTCTCACTGTCCCAGTCCCAGAGTCTGTAACATTCTCACTGTCCCAGTCCCAGAGTCTATAACATTCTCACTAACCCAGTCCCAGATTCTGTAACATTCTCACTGTCCCAGTCACAGAGTCTATAACATTCTCACTGTCCCAATCCCAGAGTCTGTATCATTCCCACTGTCCCAGTCCCAGAGTCTACAATATTTTCACTGTCCCAGTCCCAGAGTCTATAACATTCTCACTGTCCCAGTCCCAGAGTCTATAACATTCTCACTGTCCCAGTCCCAGAGTCTACAATATTTTCACTGTCTCAGTCCCAGAGTCAATAACATTCTCACTGTCCCAGTCCCAGAGTCTATAACATTCTCACTATCCCAGACCCAGATTCTGTAACATTCTCACTGTACAGTCCCAGAGTCTATAACATTCTCACTGTCCCAGTCCCAGCGTCTATAACATTCTCACTGAACCAGTACCAGAATCTATACCATTCTCACTGCCCCAGTCCCATAGTCTATAACATTCTCACTCTCCCAGTCCCAGAGTCGATAACGTTTACACTGTCCCAGTCCCAGACACTATAACATTCACACTGTCCCAGTCCCAGAGTCTATAAAATTCTCACTGTCCCAGTCCCAGAGCCTATAACATTTTCTCTGTCCCAGTCCCAGTGTCTATAACATTCTCACTGTACAGTCGCAGAGTCTATAACATTCTCACTGTCCCAGTCCAACAATCTATAAAATTCGCACTGTCCCGGTCCCAGTCCCATAGTTTATAACATTCTTTTTTTCCCAGTCCCAGAGTCTATAACATTCTTACTGTACAGTCCCAGAGTCTATAATGTTCTCACTGTCCTAGTCTCAGAGTCTCTAACATTCTCACTGTCCTGGTCACAGTGTCTATAACATTCTCATGGTCCGTGTCCCAGAGTTTATAACATTCTCATTGTCCAGGTGCCAGAGTCTACAACATTCTCACTGTCCCAGTCCCAGAGTCTATAACATTCTCACTCTCCCAGTCCCAGAGTCTGTAACATTTTCACTGTCCCAGTACCAGACTCTGTAACATTCTCACTGTCCCAATCCCAGAGTCTATAACATTCTCACTGTCCCAGTCCCAGAATCTATAACATTCTCACTGTCGCAGTCCCAGAGTCTATAACATTCTCACTGTCGCAGTCCCAGAGTCTATAACATTCTAACTGTCCCAGTCACAGAATCTATAACATTCTGACTGTCCCAGTCCCAGAGTCTATAACATTCTCACTGTCCAAGTCCCAGAGTCTGTAACATTCTCACTATCCCAGTACCCGAGTCTATAACATTCTCACTGACACAGTCCCAGAGTTTATAACATGCTCACTGTCCGAGTCCCAGAGTCTATAACATTCTCACTGTCCCAGTCCCAGAGTCTATAACATTCTCACTGTCCCAGTCTCAGAGTCTATAACATTCTCACTGTCCCAGTCCTAGAGTCTATAACATTCTCACTGTCACAGTCCCAGAGTCTATAACATTCTCACTGCCCCAGTCACAGAGACTATAACATTCTCACTGTCCCAGTCCCAGAGTCTATAACATTCTCACTGTCCCAGTCCCAGAGTCTATAACATTCTCACTGCCCCAGTCCCAGAGTCTATAACATTCTCACTGTCTCAGTCCCAGAGTCTATAACATTCTCACTATCCCAGTCCCAGAGTCTACAATATTTTCACTGTCTCAGTCCCAGAGTCAATAACATTCCCACTGTCCCAGTCCCAGAGTCTATAACATTCTCACTATCCCAGTCCCTGAGACCATAACATTCTCACTGTCCCAGTCCCAGAGTCTGTAACATTCTCACTGTCCCAGTCCCAGAGTCTATAACATTCTCACTCTCCCAGTCCCAGAGTCTGTAACATTTTCACTGTCCCAGTACCAGACTCTGTAACATTCTCACTGTCCCAGTCCCAGAGTCTATAACATTCTCACTGTCCCACTCCCAGAATCTATAATATTCTCACTGTCGCAGTCCCAGAGTCTATAACATTCTCACTGTCCGAATCCCAGAATCTATAACATTCTCACTGACACAGTCCCAGAATCTATCACATTCTCACTGTCCCAGTCCCAGAGTCTATAACATTCTCACTCTCCAAGTCTCAGAGTCTGTAACATTTTCACTGTCCCAGTACCAGACTCTGTAACATTCTCACTGTCCCAATCCCAGAGTCTATAACATTCTCACTGTCCCAGTCCCAGAATCTATAACATTCTCACTGTCGCAGTCCCAGAGTCTATAACATTCTCACTGTCGCAGTCCCAGAGTCTATAACATTCTCACTGTCGCAGTCCCAGAGTCTATAACATTCTAACTGTCCCAGTCCCAGAATCTATAACATTCTGACTGTCCCAGTCCCAGAGTCTATAACATTCTCACTGTCCCAGTCCCAGAGTCTATAACATTCTCTCTGCCCCAGTCACAGAGACTATAACATTCTCACTGTCCCAGTCTCAGAGTCGAAAACATTCTCACTGTCCCAGTCCCAGAGTCTATAACATTCTCTCTGCCCCAGTCACAGAGACTATAACATTCTCACTGTCCCAGTCCCAGAGTCTATAACATTCTCACTGTCCCAGTCCCAGAGTCTATAACATTCTCACTGCCCCAGTCCCAGAGTCTATAACATTCTCACTGTCTCAGTCCCAGAGTCTATAACATTCTCACTATCCCAGTCCCAGAGTCTACAATATTTTCACTGTCTCAGTCCCAGAGTCAATAACATTCCCACTGTCCCAGTCCCAGAGTCTATAACATTCTCACTATCCCAGTCCCTGAGACCATAACATTCTCACTGTCCCAGTCCCAGAGTCTGTAACATTCTCACTGTCCCAGTCCCAGAGTCTATAACATTCTCACTCTCCCAGTCCCAGAGTCTGTAACATTTTCACTGTCCCAGTACCAGACTCTGTAACATTCTCACTGTCCCAGTCCCAGAGTCTATAACATTCTCACTGTCCCACTCCCAGAATCTATAATATTCTCACTGTCGCAGTCCCAGAGTCTATAACATTCTCACTGTCCGAATCCCAGAATCTATAACATTCTCACTGACACAGTCCCAGAATCTATCACATTCTCACTGTCCCAGTCCCAGAGTCTATAACATTCTCACTCTCCAAGTCCCAGAGTCTGTAACATTTTCACTGTCCCAGTACCAGACTCTGTAACATTCTCACTGTCCCAATCCCAGAGTCTATAACATTCTCACTGTCCCAGTCCCAGAATCTATAACATTCTCACTGTCGCAGTCCCAGAGTCTATAACATTCTCACTGTCGCAGTCCCAGAGTCTATAACATTCTCACTGTCGCAGTCCCAGAGTCTATAACATTCTAACTGTCCCAGTCCCAGAATCTATAACATTCTCACTGTCGCAGTCCCAGAGTCTATAACATTCTCTCTGCCCCAGTCACAGAGACTATAACATTCTCACTGTCCCAGTCTCAGAGTCGAAAACATTCTCACTGTCCCAGTCCCAGAGTCTATAACATTCTCTCTGCCCCAGTCACAGAGACTATAACATTCTCACTGTCCCAGTCCCAGAGTCTATAACATTCTCACTGTCCCAGTCCCAGATTCTATAACATTCTCACTGCCCCAGTCCCAGAGTCTATAACATTCTCACTGTCCCAGTCTCAGAGTCTATAACATTCTCACTGTCCCAGTCCCAGAGTCTACAATATTTTCACTGCCACAGTCCCAGAGTCAATAACATTCTCACTGTCCCAGTCCCAGAGTCTATAACATTCTCACTATCCCAGTCCCAGAGACCATAACATTCTCACTGTCCCAGTCGCAGAGTCTGTAACATTCTCACTGTCGCAGTCCCAGAGTCTATAACATTCTCACTCTCCCAGTCCCAGAGTCTGTAACATTTTCACTGTCCCAGTACCAGACTCTGTAACATTCTCACTGTCCCAATCCCAGAGTCTATAACATTCTCACTGTCCCAGTCCCAGAATCTATAACATTCTCACTGTCGCAGTCCCAGAGTCTATAACATTCTCACTGTCCCAATCCCAGAATCTATAACATTCTCACTGACACAGTCCCAGAATCTATAACATACTCACTGTTCGAGTCCCAGAGTCTATAACATTCTCACTGTCCCAGTGCCAGAGTCTATAACATTCTCACTGTCCCAGTCACAGAGTCTATAACATTCTCACTGTCCCAGTCCCAGAGTCTATAACATTCTCACTGTACAGTCCCCGAGTCTATAACATTCTCACTGTCCCAGTCCCAGAGTCTATAACATTCTCAATGACCCAGTACCAGAGTCTATAACATTCTCACTGTCCCAGTCCCAGAGTCTATAACATTCTCACTGTCCCAGTCCCAGAGTCTGTAACATTCTCACTGTCCCAGTCCCAGAGTCTATAACATTCTCACTATCCCAGTCCCAGATTCTGTAACATTCTCACTGTCCCAGTCCCAGAGTCTATAACATTCTCACTGTCCCAGTCCCAGAGTCTGTAACATTCTCACTGTCACGGTCCCAAGGTCTATAACATTCTCGCTGTCCCAGTCCCATACTCAATAGCATTCTCACTGCCCCAGTCCCAGAGTCTATAAAATTCTCACTGTCCTTGTCCCAGAGTCTATAACATGATCACTGTCCGAGTCCCAGAGTCTATAACATTCTCACGGTCCTTGTCCCAGAGTCTATAACATTCTCACTGTCCCAGTCCCAGAGTCTGTAACATCCTCACTGTCCCAGTCCCAGATTCTATAACTTTCTCATTGTCCCAGTCACAGAGACTATAACATTCTCACTGTCCCAGTCCCAGAGTCTATAACATTCGCACTGTCCCAGTCCCAGAGTCTATAACATTCTCACTGCCCCAGTCCCAGAATGTGTAACATTCTCACTGTCCCAGTCCCAGAGTCTACAACATTCTCACTGTCCCAGTCCCAGAGTCTATAACTTTCTCACTGCCCCAGTCCCAGAATGTATAACATTCTCACTGTCCCAGTCCCAGAATCTGTAACATTCTCACTGTCCCAGTGCCAGAGGCTGTAACATTCTCATTGTCCTAGTCCCAGAGTCTATAACATTCTCACTGTACAGTCCCAGAATCTATAACATTCTCACTGTCCCTATCCCAGAGTCTATAACATTCTCACTGTCCCAAATCCAGAGTCTATAACATTCTCACTGTCCCAGTCCCAGAGTCTATAACATTCTCACTGTCCCAGTCCCAGAGTCTATAACATTCTCACTGTCCCAATCCCAGAGTCTATAACATTCTCGCTGTCCCAGTCCCAGAGTCTATAACATTCTCACTGTCCCAGCCCCAGAGTCTATAACATTCTCACTGACCCAGTCCCAGAGTCTATAACATTCTCACTGACCCAGTACCAGAGTCTATAACATTCTCGCTGTCCCAGTCCCAGAGTCTATAACATTCTCACTGTCCCAGCCCCAGAGTCTATAACATTCTCACTGACCCAGTACCAGAGTCTATAACATTCTCGCTGTCCCAGTCCCAGAGTCTATAACATTCTCACTGTCCCAGCCCCAGAGTCTATAACATTCTCACTGACCCAGTACCAGAGTCTATAACATTCTCACTGTCCCAGCCCCAGAGTCTATAACATTCTCACTGACCCAGCACCAGAGTCTATAACATTCTCGCTGTCCCAGTCCCAGAGTCTATAACTTTCTCACTGTCCCAGCCCCAGAGTCTATAACATTCTCACTGACCCAGTACCAGAGTCTATAACATTCTCACTGTCCCAGCCCCAGAGTCTATAACATTCTCACTGACCCAGTACCAGAGTCTATAACATTCTCGCTGTCCCAGTCCCAGAGTCTATAACATTCTCACTGTCCCAGCCCCAGAGTCTATAACATTCTCACTGACCCAGTACCAGAGTCTATAACATTCTCACTGCCCCAGTCCCAGAGTCTATAAAATTCTCACTGTCCTTGTCCCAGAGTCTATAACATGATCACTGTCCGAGTCCCAGAGTCTATAACATTCTCACGGTCCTTGTCCCAGAGTCTATAACATTCTCACTGTCCCAGTCCCAGAGTCTGTAACATCCTCACTGTCCCAGTCCCAGATTCTATAACTTTCTCATTGTCCCAGTCACAGAGACTATAACATTCTCACTGTCCCAGTCCCAGAGTCTATAACATTCGCACTGTCCCAGTCCCAGAGTCTATAACATTCTCACTGCCCCAGTCCCAGAATGTGTAACATTCTCACTGTCCCAGTCCCAGAGTCTACAACATTCTCACTGTCCCAGTCCCAGAGTCTATAACTTTCTCACTGCCCCAGTCCCAGAATGTATAACATTCTCACTGTCCCAGTCCCAGAATCTGTAACATTCTCACTGTCCCAGTGCCAGAGGCTGTAACATTCTCATTGTCCTAGTCCCAGAGTCTATAACATTCTCACTGTACAGTCCCAGAATCTATAACATTCTCACTGTCCCTATCCCAGAGTCTATAACATTCTCACTGTCCCAAATCCAGAGTCTATAACATTCTCACTGTCCCAGTCCCAGAGTCTATAACATTCTCACTGTCCCAGTCCCAGAGTCTATAACATTCTCACTGTCCCAATCCCAGAGTCTATAACATTCTCGCTGTCCCAGTCCCAGAGTCTATAACATTCTCACTGTCCCAGCCCCAGAGTCTATAACATTCTCACTGACCCAGTCCCAGAGTCTATAACATTCTCACTGACCCAGTACCAGAGTCTATAACATTCTCGCTGTCCCAGTCCCAGAGTCTATAACATTCTCACTGTCCCAGCCCCAGAGTCTATAACATTCTCACTGACCCAGTACCAGAGTCTATAACATTCTCGCTGTCCCAGTCCCAGAGTCTATAACATTCTCACTGTCCCAGCCCCAGAGTCTATAACATTCTCACTGACCCAGTACCAGAGTCTATAACATTCTCACTGTCCCAGCCCCAGAGTCTATAACATTCTCACTGACCCAGCACCAGAGTCTATAACATTCTCGCTGTCCCAGTCCCAGAGTCTATAACTTTCTCACTGTCCCAGCCCCAGAGTCTATAACATTCTCACTGACTTAGTACCAGAGTCTATAACATTCTCACTGTCCCAGCCCCAGAGTCTATAACATTCTCACTGACCCAGTACCAGAGTCTATAACATTCTCGCTGTCCCAGTCCCAGAGTCTATAACATTCTCACTGTCCCAGCCCCAGAGTCTATAACATTCTCACTGACCCAGTACCAGAGTCTATAACATTCTCACTGTCCCAGCCCCAGAGTCTATAACATTCTCACTGACCCAGCACCAGAGTCTATAACATTCTCGCTGTCCCAGTCCCAGAGTCTATAACATTCTCACTGTCCCAGCCCCAGAGTCTATAACATTCTCACTGACCCAGTACCAGAGTCTATAACATTCTCGCTGTCCCAGTCCCAGAGTCTATAACATTCTCACTGTCCCAGCCCCAGTGTCTATAACATTCTCACTGTCCCAGTCCCAGAGTCTATAACATTCTCACTGTCCCAGTCCCAGAGTCTATAACATTCTCACTGTCCCAGTCCCTGAGTCTGTAACATTCTCACTGTCCCAGTCCCAGAGTCTATAACATTCTCACTATCCCAGTCCCAGATTCTGTAACATTCTAACTGTCCCATTCCCAGAGTCTATAACATTCTCACTGTCCCAATCCCAGAGTCTGTAACATTCCCACTGTTCCAGTCCCAGAGTCTACAATATTTTCACTGTCCCAGTCCCAGCGTCTATAACATTCTCACTGTTCCAGTCCCAGAGTCTATAACATTCTCACTGTCCCAGTCCCAGAGTCTACAATATTTTCACTGTCTCAGTCCCAGAGTCAATAACATTCTCACTGTCCCAGTCCCAGATTCTGTAACATTCTCACTGTTCAGTCCCAGAGTCTATAACATTCGCACTGTCCCAGTACCAGAATGTATATCATTCTCACTGTCCCAGTCCCAGAGTCTATAAAATTCTCACTGTCCCAGTCCCAGAGTCTATAACATTCTCACTATCCCAGTCCCAGATTCTGTAACATTCTCACTGTCCCAGTCCCAGAGTCTATAACATTCTCACTGTCCCAATCCCAGAGTCTGTAACATTCCCACTGTCCCAGTCCCAGAGTCTATAACATTCTCACTGTCCCAGTCCCAGATCCTGTAACATTCTCACTGTCCCAGTCCCAGAGTCTATAACATTCTCACTGTCCCAGTCCCAGATCCTGTAACATTCTCACTGTCCCAGTCCCCGAGTCTATAACATTCTCACTGTCCCAGTCACAGATCCTGTAACATTCTCACTGTCCCAGTCCCAGAGTCTATAATATTCTCACTGTCCCTATCCCAGAGTCTGTAACATTCCCACTGTTCCAGTCCCAGAGTCTACAATATTTTCACTGTCCCAGTCCCAGAGTCGATAACATTCTCACTGTCCCAGTCCCAGAGTCTATAACATTCTCACTGTCCCAGTCCCAGAGTCTGCAATATTTTCACTGTCCCAGTCCCAGAGTCTATAACATTCTCACTGACACAGTCCCAGAGTCAATAACATTCTCACTGTCCCAGTCCCAGATTCTGTAACATTATCACTGTACAGTCCCAGAGTCTATAACATTCTCACTGTCCCAGTCCCAGCGTCTATAAAATTCTCACTGACCCAGTACCAGAGACTATACCATTCTCACTGCCCCAGTCCCATAGTCTATAACATTCTCACTGTCCCAGTCCCAGAGTCTATAACATTCGCACTGTCCCAGTACCAGAATGTATAACATTCTCACTGTCCCAGTCCCAGAGTCAAAAAATTCTCACTGTCCCAGTCCCAGAGTCTATAACATTCTCACTATCCCAGTCCCAGATTCTGTAACATTCTCACTGTCCCAGTCCCAGAGTCAAAACATTGTCACTGTCCCAATCCCAGAGTCTGTAACATTCCCACTGTCCCAGTCCCAGAGTCTACAATATTGTCACTGTCCCAGTCCCAGAGTCTATAACATTCTCACTCTCCCAGTCTAAGAGTCTATAACATTCTCACTGTCCCAGTCCCAGAGTCTATAACATTCTCACTGTCCGAGTCCCAGAGTCTATAACATTCTCACTGTCCCAGTCCTAGAGTCTATAACATTTTCACTGTCCCAGTACCAGACTCTGTAACATTCTCACTGTCCCAATCCCAGAGTCTATAACATTCTCACTGTCCCAGTCCCAGAATCTATAACATTCTCACTATCCCAGTCCCAGAGACCATAACATTCTCACTGTCCCAGTCCCAGAGTCTGTAACATTCTCACTGTCCCAGTCCCAGAGTCTATAACATTCTCACTCTCCCAGTCCCAGAGTCTGTAACATTCTCACTGTCCCAGTCCCAGAGTCTATAACATTCTCACTGTCCCAATCCCAGAGTCTATAACATTCTCACTGTCCCAGGTCAAGAGTCTATAACATTCTCACTGACCCAGGGCCAGAGTCTATAACATTCTCACTGTCCCAGTCCCAGAGTCTATAACATTCTCACTGTCCCTGTCCCAGAGTCTATAACATTCTCACTGCCCATATCCCAGAATGTATAACATTCTCACTGTCCCAGTCCCAGAGTCTATAACATTCTCACTGTCCAGTCACAGAGTCTATAACATTCTCACTGTACAGTCCCAGAGCCTATAACATTCTCACTGACCCAGTACCAGAGTCTATAACATTCTCACTGTCCCAATCCCAGAGTCTATAACATGCTCACTGTCCCAGGCCCAGAGTCTATAACATTCTCACTGTCCCAGTCCCAGAGTCTTTAACATTCTCACTGACCCAGTACCAGAGTCAATAACATTCTCACTGTCGCAGTCCCAGAGTCTATAACATTCTCACTGTCCCAGTCCCAGAGACTGTAACATTCTCACTGTCCCAGTCCCAGAGTCTATAACATTCTCACTGTCCCAGTCCCAGATTCTGTAACATTCTCACTGTCCCAGTCACAGAGTCTATAACATTCTCACTGTCCCAGTCCCAGAGTCTGTAACATTCCCAATGTCCCAGTCCTAGAGTCTACAATAATTTCACTGTCCCAGTCCCAGTGACTATAACATTCTCACTGTCCCACTCCCAGAATCTATAACATTCTCATTCTCCCAGTCCCAGACTCTATAACATTCTCACTATCCCAGTCCCAGTGTCTGTACCATTCTCACCGCCCCAGTCCCAGAGTCTACAAAATTCGCACTGTCCCAGTCCCAGTCCCATAGTTTATAACATTTTCTCTGTCCCAGTCCCAGAGTCTCTAACATTCTCACTGTCCTGGTCACAGTGTCTATAATATTCTCATGGTCCGAGTCCCAGAGTTTATAACATTCTCAGTGTCCAAGTGCCAGAGTCTACAACATTCTCACTGTCCTAGTCCCAGAGACCATAACATTCTCACTGTCCCAGTCCCAGAGTCTGTAACATTCTCACTGTCCCAGTCCCAGAGTCTATAACATTCTCACTCTCCCAGTCCCAGAGTCTATAACATTCTCACTGTCCCTGTCCCAGAGTCTATAACATTCTCACTGACCCAGTACCAGAGCCTATAACATGCTCACTGTCCCAGTCCCAGAGTCGAAAACACTCTCACTCTCCCAGTCCCAGAGTCTATAACATTCTCACTGACCCAGTACCAGAGTCTATAACATTCTCACTGTCGCAGTCCCAGGGCCTATAACATTCTCACTGTCCCAGTCCCAGAATCTATAACATTCTCACTGTCCCAGTCCCAGAGTCTACAATACTTTCACTGTCTCAGTCCCAGAGTCAATAACATTCTCACTCTCCCAGTCCCAGAGTCTATAACATTCTCACTATCCCAGTCCCAGAGTCTATACCATTATCACTGCCCCAGTCCCAGAGTCTATAACATTCACACTGTCCCAGTCCCAGAATGTATAACATTCTCACTGTCCCAGTCCGAGAGTCTATTAGATTCTGACTATCCCAGTCCCAGTGTCTATAACATTTTCTCTGTCCCAGTCCCAGTGTCTTTTACATTCTCACTGTACAGTCCCAGAGTCTATAACATTCTCACTGTCCCAGTCCAAGAGTCTATAAAATTCACACTGTCCCAGTCCCAGTCCCATAGTTTATAACATTTTCTCTGTCCCAGTCCCAGAGTCTATAACATTCTTACTGTACAGTCCCAGAGTCTATAACGTTCTCACTGACCTAGTCTCAGAGTCTATAACCTTCTCACTGTCCCAGTCCCAGAGTCTATAACATTCTCACTGTCCCAGTCCCAGAGTCTATAACATTCTCATTGTCCCAGTCCCAGAGTCTATAACATTCTCACTGTCCCAGTCCCAGAGACTCTAACATTCTCACTGTCCTGGTCACAGTGTCTATAACATTCTCATGGTCCGAGTCCCAGAGTTTATAACATTCTCAGTGTCCAAGTGCCAGAGTCTACAACATTCTCACTGTCCAATCCCAGAGACCATACCATTCTCACTGTCCCAGTCACAGAGTCTGTAACATTCTCACTGTCCCAGTCCCAGAGTCTATAACATTCTCACTCACCCACTCCCAGAGTCTGTAACATTTTCACTGTCCCAGTACCAGACTCTGTAAAATTCTTACTGTCCCAGTCCCAGAATCTATAACATTCTCACTGTCGCTGTCCCAGAGTCTATAACATTCTCACTGTCCCAGTCCCAGAGTCTATAACATTCTAACTGTCCCAGTCCCAGAATCTATAACATTCTGACTGTCCCAGTCCCAGAGTCTATAACATTCTCACTGTCCGAGTCCCAGAGTCTGTAACATTCTCACTATCCCAGTACCTGAGTCTATAACATTCTCACTGACACAGTCCCAGAGTCTATAACATTCTCACTGCCCCAGTCGCAGAATGTGTAACATTCTCACTGTCCCAGTCCCAGAGTCTATAACATTCTCACTGTCCCAGTCCCAGAGTCTATAACATTCTCACTGCCCCAGTCCCAGAATGTATAACATTCTCACTGTCCCAGTCCCAGAGTCTATATCATTCTCACTGTTCCAGTCCCAGAATCTGTAACATTCTCACTGTCCCAGTGCCAGAGGCTGTAACATTCTCATTGTCCCAGTCCCAGTGTCTATAACATTCTCACTGCCCCAGTCCCAGAATGTATAACATTCTCACTGTCCCAGTCCCAGAGTCTATAACATTGTCACTGTCCCAGTCCCAGAATGTATAACATTCGCACTGTCCCAGTCCCAGTCCCATTGTTTATATCATTTTCTCTGTCCCAGTCCCAGAGTCTATAACATTCTTACTGTACAGTCCCAGAGTCTATAACGTTCTCACTGTCCTCGTCTCAGAGTCTATAACATTCTCACTGGCCCAGTCCCAGAGTCTATAAAATTCTCACTGTCCCAGTCCCAGAGTCTATAACATTCTCACTGTCCCAGTCCCAGAGACTATAACATTCTCACTGTCCCAGTCCCAGAGTCTCTAACATTCTCACTGTCCTGGTCACAGTGTCTATAACATTCTCATGGTCCGAGTCCCAGAGTTTATAACATTCTCAGTGTCCAAGTGCCAGATTCTGTAACATTCTCACTGTCCCAGTCCCAGAGTCTGTAACATTCTCACTGTCCCAATCCCAGAGTCTGTAACATTCCCACTGTCCCAGTCCCAGAGTCTATAACATTCTCACTGTCCCAGTCCCAGATCCTGTAACATTCTCACTGTCCCAGTCCCAGAGTCTATAACATTCTCACTATCCCAGTCCCAGATTCTGTAACATTCTCACTGTCCCAGTCCCAGAGTCTATCACATTCTCACTGTCCCAATCCCAGAGTCTGTAACATTCCCACTGTTCCAGTCCCAGAGTCTACAATATTTTCACTGTCCCAGTCCCAGAGTCGATAACATTCTCACTGTCCCAGTCCCAGAGTCTATAACATTCTCACTGTCCCAGTCCCAGAGTCTGCAATATTTTCACTGTCCCAGTCCCAGAGTCTATAACATTCTCACTGACACAGTCCCAGAGTCAATAACATTCTCACTGTCCCAGTCCCAGATTCTGTAACATTCTCACTGTACAGTCCCAGAGTCTATAACATTCTCACTGTCCCAGTCCCAGCATCTATAACATTCTCACTGACCCAGTACCAGAGACTATACCATTCTCACTGCCCCAGTCCCATAGTCTATAACATTCTCACTGTCCCAGTCCCAGAGTCTATAACATTCGCACTGTCCCAGTACCAGAATGTATAACATTCTCACTGTCCCAGTCCCAGAGTCTATAAAATTCTCACTGTCCCAGTCCCAGAGTCTATAACATTCTCACTATCCCAGTCCCAGATTCTGTAACATTCTCACTGTCCCAGTCCCAGAGTCTATAACATTCTCACTGTCCCAGTCCCAGAGTCTATAACATTCTCACTGTCCCAGTCCCAGAGTCTACAATATTTTCACTGTCTCAGTCCCAGAGTCAATAACATTCTCACTGTCCCAGTCCCAGAGTCTATAACATTCTCACTATCCCAGTCCCAGATTCTGTAACATTCTCACTGTCTCAGTCCCAGAGTCAATAACATTCTCACTGTCCCAGTCCCGGAGTCTATAACATTCTCACTATCCCAGTCCCAGAGACCATAACATTCTCACTGTCCCAGTCCCAGAGTCTGTAACATTCTCACTGTCCCAGTCCCAGAGTCTATAACATTCTCACTATCCCAGTCCCAGAGTCTGTAACATTCTCACTGTCCCAGTCCCAGAGTCTATAACATTCTCACTGTCCCAATCCCAGAGTCTATGACATTCTCACTGTCCCAGGTCCAGAGTCTATAACATTCTCACTGACCCAGTGCCAGAGTCTATAACATTCTCACTGTCCCAGTCCCAGAGTCTATAACATTCTCACTGTCCCAGTCCCAGAGTCTATAACATTCTCACTGCCCATATCCCAGAATGTATAACATTCTCACTGTCCCAGTCCCAGAGTCTATAACATTCTCACTGTCCAGTCCCAGAGTCTATAACATTCTCACTGTACAGTCCCAGAGTCTATAACATTCTCACTGACCCAGTACCAGAGTCTATAACATTCTCACTGTCCCAATCCCAGAGTCTATAACATGCTCACTGTCCCAGGCCCAGAGTCTATAACATTCTCACTGTCCCAGTCCCAGAGTCTTTAACATTCTCACTGACCCAGTACCAGAGTCTATAACATTCTCACTGTCGCAGTCCCAGAGTCTATAACATTCTCACTGTCCCAGTCCCAGAGACTGTAACATTCTCACTGTCCCAGTCCCAGAGTCTATAACATTCTCACTGTCCCAGTCCCAGATTCTGTAACATTCTCACTGTCCCAGTCACAGAGTCTATAACATTCTCACTGTCCCAGTCCCAGAGTCTGTAACATTCCCAATGTCCCAGTCCTAGAGTCTACAATAATTTCACTGTCCATGTCCCAGTGACTATAACATTCTCACTGTCCCACTCCCAGAATCTATAACATTCTCACTCTCCCAGTCCCAGACTCTATAACATTCTCACTATCCCAGTCCCAGTGTCTGTACCATTCTCACCGCCCCAGTCCCAGAGTCTATAACAATATCACTGTCCCAGTCCAAGAGTCTATAACATTCTCACTATCCCAGTCCCAGTGTCTGTACCATTCTCACCGCCCCAGTCCCAGAGTCTACAAAATTCGCACTGTCCCAGTCCCAGTCCCATAGTTTATAACATTTTCTCTGTCCCAGTCCCAGAGTCTATAACATTCTTACTGTACAGTCCCAGACTCTATAACGTTCTCACTGTCCTAGTCTCAGAGTCTATAACATTCTCACTGTCCCAGTCCCAGAGTCTATAACATTCTCACTGTCCCAGTCCCAGAGTCTGTAACATTCTCACTGTCCCAGTCCCAGAGTCTCTAACATTCTCACTGTCCTGGTCACAGTGTCTATAACATTCTCATGGTCCGAGTCCCAGAGTTTATAACATTCTCAGTGTCCAAATGCCAGAGTCTACAACATTCTCACTGTCCTAGTCCCAGAGACCATAACACTCTCACTGTCCCAGTCCCAGAGTCTGTAACATTCTCACTGTCCCAGTCCCAGAGTCTATAACATTCTAACTGTCCCAGTCCCAGAATCTATAACATTCTGACTGTCCCAGTCCCAGAGTCTATAACATTCTCACTGTCCGAGTCCCAGAGTCTGTAACATTCTCACTATCCCAGTACCTGAGTCTATAACATTCTCACTGACACAGTCCCAGAGTCTATAACATTCTCACTGCCCCAGTCGCAGAATGTGTAACATTCTCACTGTCCCAGTCCCAGAGTCTATAACATTCTCACTGTCCCAGTCCCAGAGTCTATAACATTCTCACTGCCCCAGTCCCAGAATGTATAACATTCTCACTGTCCCAGTCCCAGAGTCTATATCATTCTCACTGTTCCAGTCCCAGAATCTGTAACATTCTCACTGTCCCAGTGCCAGAGGCTGTAACATTCTCATTGTCCCAGTCCCAGTGTCTATAACATTCTCACTGCCCCAGTCCCAGAATGTATAACATTCTCAATGTCCCAGTCCCAGAGTCTATATCAATCTCACTGTCCCAGTCCCAGAATCTGTAACATTCTCACTGTCCCAGTGCCATAGGCTGTAACATTCTCACTGTCTCAGTCCCAGAGTCTATAACATTCTCACTGTCCCAGTCCCAGAGTCTATAACATTCTCACTGTCCCAGTCCCAGAGTCTGTAACATTCTCACTGTCCCAGTCCCAGAATCTGTAACATTCTCACTGTCCCAGTCCCAGAGTCTGTAACATTCTCACTGTCCCAGTCCCAGAATCTGTAACATTCTCACTGTCCCAGGCCCAGAGTCTATAACATTCTCACTATCCCAGTCCCAGAGTCTAAAACATTCTCACTGTCCCAGTCCCAGAGTCTATAACATTCTCACTGTCCCAGGCCCAGAGTCTATAACATTCTCACTGACCCAGTCCCAGAGTCTATAACATTCTCACTGTCCCAGTCCCAGAGTCTATAACATTCTCACTGTCCCATTCCCAGAGTCTATAACATTCTCACTGACCCAGTACCAGAGTCTATAAAATTCTGACTGTCCCAGTCCCAGAGTCTATAACATTCTCACTGACCCAATCCCAGAGTCTATAACATTCTCACTGACCCAGTACCAGAGTCTATAACATTCTCACTGTCCCAGTCCCAGAGTCTATAACATTCTCACTGTCCTAGTCACAGAGTCTATAACATTGTCACTGTCCCAGTCCCAGAATGTATAACATTCGCACTGTCCCAGTCCCAGTCCCATTGTTTATATCATTTTCTCTGTCCCAGTCCCAGAGTCTATAACATTCTTACTGTACAGTCCCAGAGTCTATAACGTTCTCACTGTCCTCGTCTCAGAGTCTATAACATTCTCACTGGCCCAGTCCCAGAGTCTATAAAATTCTCACTGTCCCAGTCCCAGAGTCTATAACATTCTCACTGTCCCAGTCCCAGAGACTATAACATTCTCACTGTCCCAGTCCCAGAGTCTCTAACATTCTCACTGTCCTGGTCACAGTGTCTATAACATTCTCATGGTCCGAGTCCCAGAGTTTATAACATTCTCAGTGTCCAAGTGCCAGATTCTGTAACATTCTCACTGTCCCAGTCCCAGAGTCTGTAACATTCTCACTGTCCCAATCCCAGAGTCTGTAACATTCCCACTGTCCCAGTCCCAGAGTCTATAACATTCTCACTGTCCCAGTCCCAGATCCTGTAACATTCTCACTGTCCCAGTCCCAGAGTCTATAACATTCTCACTATCCCAGTCCCAGATTCTGTAACATTCTCACTGTCCCAGTCCCAGAGTCTATCACATTCTCACTGTCCCAATCCCAGAGTCTGTAACATTCCCACTGTTCCAGTCCCAGAGTCTACAATATTTTCACTGTCCCAGTCCCAGAGTCGATAACATTCTCAATGTCCCAGTCCCAGAGTCTATAACATTCTCACTGTCCCAGTCCCAGAGTCTGCAATATTTTCACTGTCCCAGTCCCAGAGTCTATAACATTCTCACTGACACAGTCCCAGAGTCAATAACATTCTCACTGTCCCAGTCCCAGATTCTGTAACATTCTCACTGTACAGTCCCAGAGTCTATAACATTCTCACTGTCCCAGTCCCAGCATCTATAACATTCTCACTGACCCAGTACCAGAGACTATACCATTCTCACTGCCCCAGTCCCATAGTCTATAACATTCTCACTGTCCCAGTCCCAGAGTCTATAACATTCGCACTGTCCCAGTACCAGAATGTATAACATTCTCACTGTCCCAGTCCCAGAGTCTATAAAATTCTCACTGTCCCAGTCCCAGAGTCTATAACATTCTCACTATCCCAGTCCCAGATTCTGTAACATTCTCACTGTCCCAGTCCCAGAGTCTATAACATTCTCACTGTCCCAGTCCCAGAGTCTATAACATTCTCACTGTCCCAGTCCCAGAGTCTACAATATTTTCACTGTCTCAGTCCCAGAGTCAATAACATTCTCACTGTCCCAGTCCCAGAGTCTATAACATTCTCACTATCCCAGTCCCAGATTCTGTAACATTCTCACTGTCTCAGTCCCAGAGTCAATAACATTCTCACTGTCCCAGTCCCGGAGTCTATAACATTCTCACTATCCCAGTCCCAGAGACCATAACATTCTCACTGTCCCAGTCCCAGAGTCTGTAACATTCTCACTGTCCCAGTCCCAGAGTCTATAACATTCTCACTATCCCAGTCCCAGAGTCTGTAACATTCTCACTGTCCCAGTCCCAGAGTCTATAACATTCTCACTGTCCCAATCCCAGAGTCTATGACATTCTCACTGTCCCAGGTCCAGAGTCTATAACATTCTCACTGACCCAGTGCCAGAGTCTATAACATTCTCACTGTCCCAGTCCCAGAGTCTATAACATTCTCACTGTCCCAGTCCCAGAGTCTATAACATTCTCACTGCCCATATCCCAGAATGTATAACATTCTCACTGTCCCAGTCCCAGAGTCTATAACATTCTCACTGTCCAGTCCCAGAGTCTATAACATTCTCACTGTACAGTCCCAGAGTCTATAACATTCTCACTGACCCAGTACCAGAGTCTATAACATTCTCACTGTCCCAATCCCAGAGTCTATAACATGCTCACTGTCCCAGGCCCAGAGTCTATAACATTCTCACTGTCCCAGTCCCAGAGTCTTTAACATTCTCACTGACCCAGTACCAGAGTCTATAACATTCTCACTGTCGCAGTCCCAGAGTCTATAACATTCTCACTGTCCCAGTCCCAGAGACTGTAACATTCTCACTGTCCCAGTCCCAGAGTCTATAACATTCTCACTGTCCCAGTCCCAGATTCTGTAACATTCTCACTGTCCCAGTCACAGAGTCTATAACATTCTCACTGTCCCAGTCCCAGAGTCTGTAACATTCCCAATGTCCCAGTCCTAGAGTCTACAATAATTTCACTGTCCATGTCCCAGTGACTATAACATTCTCACTGTCCCACTCCCAGAATCTATAACATTCTCACTCTCCCAGTCCCAGACTCTATAACATTCTCACTATCCCAGTCCCAGTGTCTGTACCATTCTCACCGCCCCAGTCCCAGAGTCTATAACAATATCACTGTCCCAGTCCAAGAGTCTATAACATTCTCACTATCCCAGTCCCAGTGTCTGTACCATTCTCACCGCCCCAGTCCCAGAGTCTACAAAATTCGCACTGTCCCAGTCCCAGTCCCATAGTTTATAACATTTTCTCTGTCCCAGTCCCAGAGTCTATAACATTCTTACTGTACAGTCCCAGACTCTATAACGTTCTCACTGTCCTAGTCTCAGAGTCTATAACATTCTCACTGTCCCAGTCCCAGAGTCTATAACATTCTCACTGTCCCAGTCCCAGAGTCTGTAACATTCTCACTGTCCCAGTCCCAGAGTCTCTAACATTCTCACTGTCCTGGTCACAGTGTCTATAACATTCTCATGGTCCGAGTCCCAGAGTTTATAACATTCTCAGTGTCCAAGTGCCAGAGTCTACAACATTCTCACTGTCCTAGTCCCAGAGACCATAACATTCTCACTGTCCCAGTCCCAGAGTCTGTAACATTCTCACTGTCCCAGTCCCAGAGTCTATAACATTCTCACTCTCCCAGTCCCAGAGTCTATAACATTCTCACTGTCCCTGTCCCAGAGTCTATAACATTCTCACTGACCCAGTACCAGAGCCTATAACATGCTCACTGTCCCAGTCCCAGAGTCTATAACACTCTCACTCTCCCAGTCCCAGAGTCTATAACATTCTCACTGACCCAGTACCAGAGTCTATAACATTCTCACTGTCGCAGTCCCAGGGCCTATAACATTCTCACTGTCCCAGTCCCAGAATCTATAACATTCTCACTGTCCCAGTCCCAGAGTCTACAATACTTTCACTGTCTCAGTCCCAGAGTCAATAACATTCTCACTCTCCCAGTCCCAGAGTCTATAACATTCTCACTATCCCAGTCCCAGAGTCTATACCATTCTCACTGCCCCAGTCCCAGAGTCTATAACATTCACACTGTCCCAGTCCCAGAATGTATAACATTCTCACTGTCCCAGTCCCAGAGTCTATTAAATTCTGACTGTCCCAGTCCCAGTGTCTATAACATTTTCTCTGTCCCAGTCCCAGAGTCTATAACATTCTCACTGTCCCATTCCCAGAGTCTATAACATTCTCACTGACCCAGTACCAGAGTCTATAAAATTCTGACTGTCACAGTCCCAGAGTCTATAACATTCTCACTGACCCAATCCCAGAGTCTATAACATTCTCACTGACCCAGTACCAGAGTCTATAACATTCTCACTGTCCCAGTCCCAGAGTCTATAACATTCTCACTGTCCTAGTCACAGAGTCTATATCATTGTCACTGTCCCAGTCCCAGAATGTATAACATTCTCACTGTCCCAGTCCCAGAGTCTATAACATTCTCAGTGTCCCAGTCCCAGAATCTGTAACATTCTCACTGTCCCAGTGCCAGAGGCTGTAACATTCTCATTGTCCTAGTCCCAGAGTCTATAACATTCTCACTGTACAGTCCCAGAGTATATAACATTCTCACTGTCCCAGTCGCAGAGTCTATAACATTCTCACTGTCCCAGTCCCAGAGTCTCTAACATTCTCACTGCCCATGTCCCAGAATGTATAACATTCTCGCTGTCCCAGTCCCAGAGTCTATAACATTCTCACTGTCCCAGTCCCAGAGTCTGTAACTTTCTCACTGTCCCAGTCCCAGAGTCTATAACTTTCTCACTGCCCCAGTCCCAGAATGCATAACATTCTCACTGTCCCAGTCCCAGAATCTGTAACATTCTCACTGTCCCAGTGGCAGAGGCTGTAACATTCTCATTGTCCTAGTCCCAGAGTCTATAACATTCTCACTGTACAGTCCCAGAGTCTATAACATTCTCACTGTCCCAATCCCAGAGTCTATAACATTCTCACTGTCCCAATCCCAGAGTCTATAACATTCTCACTGTCCCAGTCCCAGAGTCTATAACATTCTCACTGTCCCAGTCCCAGAGACTATAACATTCTCACTGTCCCAATCCCAGAGTCTATAACATTCTCACTGTCCCAGGCCCAGAGTCTATAACATTCTCACTGACCCAGTACCAGAGTCTATAACATTCTCACTGTCCCAGTCCCAGAGTCTATAACATTCTCACTGCCCAAGTCGCAGAATGTGTAACATTCTCACTGTCCCAGTCCCAGGGTCTATAACATTCTCACTGTCCCAGTCCCAGAGTCTATAACATTCTCACTGCCCCAGTCCCAGAATGTATAACATTCTCATTGTCCCAGTCCCAGAGTCTATAACATTCTCTCTGTCCCAGTCCCAGAATCTGTAACATTCTCACTGTCCCAGCGCCAGAGGCTGTAACATTCTCATTGTCCCAGTCCCAGAGACTATAACATTCTCACTGCCCCAGTCCCAGAATGTATAACATTCTCACTGTCCCAGTCCCAGAGTCTATAACATTCTCACTGTCCCAGTCCCAGAATCTGTAACATTCTCACTGTCCCAGTGCCAGAGGCTATAACATTCTCACTGTCCCAGTCCCAGAGTCTATAACATTCTCACTGTCCCAGTCCCAGAGTCTGTAACATTCTCACTGTCCCAGTCCCAGAATCTGTAACATTCTGAGTGTCCCAGTCCCAGAGTCTATAACATTCTCACTATCCCAGTCCCAGAGTCTATAACATTCTCACTGTCCCAGTCCCAGAGTCTATAGCATTCTCACTGTCCCAGTCCCAGAGTCTATAACATTATCACTGTCCCAGTCCCAGAGTCTATAACATTCTCACTGTCCCAGTCCCAGAGTCTATAACATTCTCACTGTCCCAGTCCCAGAGTCTATAATATTCTCACTGTCCCAGGCCCAGAGTCTATAACATTCTCACGATCCCAGTCCCAGAGTCTATAACATTCTCACTGTCCCAGTCCCAGAGTCTATAACATTCTCACTGTCTCAGTCCCAGAGTCTATAACATTCTCACTGTCCCAGTCCCAGAGTCTATAACATTCTCACTGTCCCAGGCCCAGAGTCTATAACATTCTCACTGACCCAGTCCCAGAGTCTATAACATTCTCACTGTCCCAGTCCCAGAGTCTATAACATTCTCACTGTCCCAGTCCCAGAGTCTATAACATTCTCACTGACCCAGTACCAGAGTCTTTAACATTCTCACTGTCCCAGTCCCAGAGCCTATAACATTCTCACTGTCCCAGTCCCAGAATCTGTAACATTCCCACTGTCCCAGTCCTAGAGTCTACAATAATTTTACTGTCCCAGTCCCAGAGACTATAACATTCTCACTGTCCCAGTCCAAGAGTCTACAATATTTTCACTGTCTCAGTCCGAGTCAATAACATTCTCACTCTCCCAGTCCCAGAGTCTATAACATTCTCACTGTCCCAGTCCCAGTGTCTATAACATTCTCACTGTCCCAGTCCCAGAGTCTATAACATTCACACTGTCCCAGTCCCAGAATGTATAACATTCTCACTGTCCCATTCCCAGCGTCTATAAAATTCTGACTGTCCCAGTCCCAGTGTTTATAACATTTTCTCTGTCCCAGTCCCAATGTCTTTAACATTCTCACTGTACAGTCCCAGAGTCTATAACATTCTCACTGTCCCAGTCCAAGAGTCTACAAAATTCGCACTGTCCCAGTCCCAGTCCCATTGTTTATATCATTTTCTCTGTCCCAGTCCCAGAGTCTATAACATTCTTACTGTACAGTCCCAGAGTCTATAACGTTCTCACTGTCCTAGTCTCAGAGTCTATATCATTCTCACTGGCCCAGTCCCAGAGTCTATAAAATTCTCACTGTCCCAGTCCCAGAGTCTATAACATTCTCACTGTCCCAGTCCCAGAGTCTCTAACATTCTCACTGTCCTGGTCACAGTGTCTATAACATTCTCATGGTCCGAGTCCCAGAGTTTATAACATTCTCAGTGTCCAAGTGCCAAAGTCTACAACATTCTCACTGTCCTAGTCCCAGAGACCATAACATTCTCACTGTCCCAGTCCCAGAATCTGTAACATTCCCACTGTCCCTGTCCTAGAGTCTACAATAATTTTACTGTCCCAGTCCCAGAGACTATAACATTCTCACTGTCCCAGTCCAAGAGTCTACAATATTTTCACTGTCTCAGTCCCAGAGTCAATAACATTCTCACTCTCCCAGTCCCAGAGTCTATAACATTCTCACTGTCCCAGTCCCAGAGTCTATAACATTCTCACTGTCCCAGTCCCTGAGTCTATAACATTCACACTGTCCGAGTCCCAGAATGTATAACATTCTCACTGTCCCATTCCCAGCGTCTATAAAATTCTGACTGTCCCAGTCCCAGTGTTTATAACATTTTCTCTGTCCCAGTCCCAATGTCTTTAACATTCTCACTGTACAGTCCCAGAGTCTGTAACATTCTCACTGTCCCAGTCCAAGAGTCTACAAAATTCGCACTGTCCCAGTCCCAGTCCCATTGTTTATATCATTTTCTCTGTCCCAGTCCCAGAGTCTATAACATTCTTACTGTACAGTCCCAGAGTCTATAACGTTCTCACTGTCCGAGTCTCAGAGTCTATAACATTCTCACTGGCCCAGTCCCAGAGTCTATAAAATTCTCACTGTCCCAGTCCCAGAGTCTATAACATTCTCACTGTCCCAGTCCCAGAGACTATAACATTCTCACTGTCCCAGTCCCAGAGTCTCTAACATTCTCACTGTCCTGGTCACAGTGTCTATAACATTCTCATGGTCCGAGTCCCAGAGTTTATAACATTCTCAGTGTCCAAGTGCCAGAGTCTACAACATTCTCACTGTCCTAGTCCCAGAGACCATAACATTCTCACTGTCCCAGTCCAAGAGTCTGTAACATTCTCACTGTCCCAGTCCCAGAGTCTATAACATTCTCACTCTCCCAGTCCCAGAGTCTATTACATTCTCACTGTCCCAGTCCCAGAGTCTGTATCATTCTCACTGTCCCAGTCCCAGAATCTGTAACATTCTCACTTTCCCAGTCCCAGAGTCTATAACATTCTCACTATCCCAGTCCCAGAGTCTATAACATTCTCACTGTCCCAGTCCCAGAGTCTATAACATTCTCACTGTCCCAGTCCCAGAGTCTATAACATTCTCACTGTCCCAGTCCCAGAGTCTATAACATTCTCACTGTCCCAGTCCCAGAGTCTATAACATTCTCACTGTCCCAGTCCCAGAGTCTATAACATTCTCACTGACCCAGTACCAGAGTCTTTAACATTCTCACTGTCCCAGTCCCAGAGTCTATAACATTCTCACTGTCCCAGTCCCAGAATCTGTAACATTCCCACTGTCGCAGTCCTAGAGTCTACAATAATTTCACTGTCCCAGTCCCAGAGACTATAACATTCTCACTGTCCCACTCCCAGAATCTATAACACTCTCACTGTCCCAGTCCCAGAGTCTACAATATTTTCACTGTCTCAGTCCCAGAGTCAATAACATTCTCACTCTCCCAGTCCCAGAGTCTATAACATTCTCACTATCCCAGTCCCAGTGTCTGTACCATTCACACTGCCCCAGTCCCAGAGTCTATAACATTCTCACTGTCCCAGTCCCAGAGTCTATAACATTCACACTGTCCCAGTCCCAGAATGTATAACATTCTCACTGTCCCATTCCCAGCGTCTATAAAATTCTGACTGTCCCAGTCCCAGTGTCTATAACATTTTCTCTGTCCCAGTCCCAGTGTCTTTAACATTCTCACTGTACAGTCCCAGAGTCTGTAACAT
Organism: Somniosus microcephalus; assembly: GCF_052327205.1. Classification (NCBI taxonomy): domain Eukaryota; kingdom Metazoa; phylum Chordata; class Chondrichthyes; order Squaliformes; family Somniosidae; genus Somniosus; species Somniosus microcephalus. Next base: position 191,736,843 of record NC_140992.1, on the reverse strand, counting down.
TCTCACTGTCCCAGTCCAAGAGTCTACAAAATTCGCACTGTCCCAGTCCCAGTCCCATTGTTAATATCATTTTCTCTGTCCCAGTCACAGAGTCTATAACATTCTTACTGTGCAGTCCCAGAGTCTATAACGTTCTCACTGTCCTAGTCTCAGAGTCTAAAACATTCTCACTGTCCCAGTCCCAGAGTCTATAACATTCTCAGTGTCCAAGTGCCAGAGTCTACAACATTCTCACTGTCCTAGTCCCAGAGACCATAACATTCTCACTGTCCCAGTCCCAGAGTCTGTAACATTCTCACTGTCCCAGTCCCAGAGTCTATAACATTCTCACTCTCCCAGTCCCAGAGTCTGTAACATTTTCACTGTCCCAGTACCAGACTCTGTAACATTCTCACTGTCCCAGGCCCAGAATCTATAACATTTTCACTGTCGCAGTCCCAGAGTCTATAACATTTTCACTGTCCCAGTCCCAGAGTCTATAACATTCTAACAGTCTCAGTCCCAGAATCTATAACATTCTGACTGTCCCAGTCCGAGAGTCTATAACATTCTCACTGTCCGAGTCCCAGAGTCTGTAACATTCTCACTATCCCAGTACCTGAGTCTATAAGATTCTCACTGACACAGTCCCAGAGTTTATAACATACTCACTGTCCGAGTCCCAGAGTCTATAACATTCACACTGCCCCAGTCGCAGAATGTGTAACATTCTTACTGTCCCAGTCCCAGAGTCTATAACATTCTCACTCTCCCAGTCCCAGAGTCGAAAACATTCTCACTGCCCCAGTCCCAGAATGTATAACATTCTCACTGTCCCAATCCCAGAGTCTATAACATTCTCACTGTCCCAGTACCAGAATCTGTAACATTCTGACTGTCCCAGTCCCAGTCTATAACATTCTCACTGTCCGAGTCCCAGACTCTGTAACATTCTCACTATCCCAGTACCTGAGTCTATGACATTCTCACTGACACAGTCCCAGCGTCTATAACATTCTCACTACCCCAGTCGCAGAATGTGTAACATTCTGACTGTCCCAGTCCCAGAGTCTATAACATTCTCACTGTCCCAGTCCCAGAGTCTATAACATTCTCACTGCCCCAGTCCCAGAATGTATAACATCCTCACTGTCCCAGTCCCAGAGTGTATAACATTCTCACTGTCCCAGTCCCAGAATCTGTAACATTCTCACTGTCCCAGTGCCAGAGGCTGTAACATTCTCATTGTCCCAGTCCCAGAGTCAAAACATTCTCACTGTCCCAGTCCCAGAGTCTATAACATTCTCACTGTCCCAGGCCCAGAGTCTATAACATTCTCACTGACCCAGTCCCAGAGTCTTTAACATTCTCACTGCCCCAGTCCCAGAGTCTATAACATTCTCACTGACCCAGTCTCAGAGTCTATAACATTCTCACTGTCCCAGTCCCAGAGTCTATAACATTCTCACTGTCCTAATCAGAGAGTCTATAACATTCTCACTGTCCCAGTCCCAGAATGTATAACATTCTCACTGACCCAGTTCCAGAGTCTATAACATTCTCACTGTCCCAGTCCCAGAATCTGTAACAGTCTCACTGTCCCAGTGCCAGAGGCTGTAACATTCTCATTGTCCTAGTCCCAGAGTCTATAACATTCTCACTGTCCCAGTCCCAGAGTCTATAACATTCTCACTGTTCCAGTCCCAGAGTCTATAACATTCTCACTGCCCATGTCCCAGCATGTATAACATTCTCACTGTCCCAGTCCCAGAGTCTATAACATTCTCACTGTCCCAGTCCCAGAAACTGTAACATTCTCACTGTCCCAGTGCCAGAGGCTGTAACATTCTCACTGTACAGTCCCAGAGTCTATAACATTCTCACTGTACAGTCCCAGAGTCTATAACATTCTCACTGTACAGTCCCAGAGTCTATAACATTCTCACTGACCCAGTACCAGAGTCTATAACATTCTCACTGTCCCAATCCCAGAGTCTATAACATTCTCACTGTCCCAGGCCCAGAGTCTATAACATTCTCACTGACCCAGTCCCAGAGTCTATAACATTCTCACTGTCTTAGTCCCAGAGTCTATAACATTCTCACTGTCCCAGTCCCAGAGTCTATAACATTCTCACTGACCCAGTCCCAGAGTCTATAACATTCTCACTGTCCCAGTCTCAGAGTCTATAACATTGTCACTGACCCAGTACCAGAGTCTATAACATTCTCACTGTCCCAGTCCCAGAGTCTATAACATTCTCACTGTCCCAGTCCCAGAGTCTATAACATTCTCACTGACCCAGTACCAGACTCTATATCATTCTCACTGTCGCAGTCCCAGAGACTATAACATTCTCACTGTCCCAGTCCCAGAGTCTGTAACATTCCCACTGCCCCAGTCCTAGAGTCTGCAATAATTTCACTGTCCCAGTCCCAGAGACTATAATATTCTCACTGTCCCACTCCCAGAATCTACAACATTCTCACTGTCCCAGTCCCAGAGTCTACAATATTTTCACTGTCTCAGTCCCAGAGTCAATAACATTCTCACTCTCCCAGTCCCAGAGTCTATAACATTCTCACTATCCCAATCCCAGTGTCTGTACCATTCACACTGCCCCACTCCCAGAGTCTATAACATTCTTACTGTCCCAGTCCCAGAGTCTATAACATTCACACTGTCCCAGTCCCAGAATGTATAACATTCACACTGTCCCAGTCCCAGAATGTGTAACATTCTCACTGTCCCATTCCCAGAGTCTATAAAATTCTGACTGTCCCAGTCCCAGAGTCTATAACATTCTCACTGTCCCACTCCTAGAGTCTACAAAATTCGCACTGTCCCAGTCCCAGTCCCATAGTTTATAACATTTTCTCTGTCCCAGTCCCAGAGTCTATAACATTCTTACTGTACAGTCCCAGAGTCTATAACGTTCTCACTGTCCTAGTCTCAGAGTCTATAACATTCTCACTGTCCCAGTCCCAGAGTCTGTAACATTCTCACTGTCCCAGTCCCAGAGTCTATAACATTCTCACTGTCCCAGTCCCAGAGTCTATAACATTCTCACTGTCCCAGTCCCAGAGTCTCTAACATTCTCACTGTCCTGGTCACAGTGTCTATAACATTCTCATGGTCCGAGTCCCAGAGTTTATAACGTTCTCAGTGTCCAAGTGCCAGAGTCTGTAACATTCTCACTGTCCCAGTCCCAGAGTCTATAACATTCTCACTCTCCCAGTCCCAGAGTCTGTTACATTTTCACTGTCCCAGTACCAGACTCTGTAACATTCTCACTGTCCCAGTCCCAGAATCTATAACATTCTCACTGTCGCAGTCCCAGAGTCTATAACATTCTCACTGTCCCAGTCCCAGAGTCTATAACATTCTAACTGTCACAGTCCCAGAATCTATAACATTCTGACTGTCCCAGTCCCAGAGTCTATAACATTCTCACTGTCCGAGTCCCAGAGTCTGTAACATTCTCACTATCCCAGTACCTGAGTCTATAACATTCTCACTGACACAGTCCCAGAGTTTATAACATTCTCATTGTCCCAGTCCCAGACTCTATAACATTCTCAATGCCCCAGTCCCAGAATGTATAACATTCTCACTGTCCCAGGCCCAGAGTCTATAACATTCGCACTGTTCCAGTCCCAGAATCTGTAACATTCTCACTGTCCCAGTGCCAGAGGCTGTAACATTCTCACTGTCCCAGTCCCAGAGCCTATAACATTCTCACTGTCCCAGTCCCAGAGTCTATAACATTCTCACTGTCCCAGTCCCAGAGTCTGTAACATTCTCACTGTCCCAGTCCCAGAATCTGTAACATTCTCACTGTCCGAGTCCCAGAGTCTCTAACATTCTCACTGTCCCAGTCCCAGAATCTGTAACATTCTCACTGTCCCAGGCCCAGAGTCTATAACATTCTCACTATCCCAGTCCCAGAGTCTATAACGTTCTCACTGTCCCAGTCCCAGAGTCTATAACATTCTCACTGTCCCAGTCCCAGAGCCTATAACATTCTCACTGTCCCAGTCCCAGAGTCGATAACATTCTCACTCTATCAGTCCCAGAGTCTGTAACATTTTCACTGTCCCAGTACCAGCCTCTGTAACATTCTCACTGTCCCAGTCCCAGAATCTATAATATTCTCACTGTCGCAGTCCCAGAGTCTATAACATTCTCACTGTCCCAGTCCCAGAGTCTATAACATTCTCACTGCCCCAGTCCCAGAATGTATAACATTCTCACTGTCCCAGTCCCAGAGTCTATAACATTCTCACTGTCCCAGTCCCAGAATCTGTAACATTCTCACTGTCCCAGGGCCAGAGACTGTAACATTCTCATTGTCCCAGTCCCAGAGTCTATAACATTCTCACTGCCCCAGTCCCAGAATGTATAACATTCTCACTGTCCCAGTCACAGAGTCTATAACATTCTCACTGTCCCAGTCCCAGAATCAGTAACATTCTCACTGTCCCAGTGCCAGAGGCTATAACATCCTCACTGTCCCAGTCCCAGAGTCTATAAAATTCTCACTGTCCCAGTCCCAGAGTCTATAACATTCTCACTATTCCAGTCCCAGAGTCTGTAACATTCTCACTGTCCCAGTCCCAGAATTTGTAACATTCTCACTGTCCCAGTCCCAGTGTCTATAACATTCTCACTATCCCAGTCCCAGAGTCTATAACATTCTCACTGTCCCAGTCCCAGAGTCTATAACATTCTCACTGTCCCAGTCCCAGAGTCTATAACATTCTCACTGTCCCAGTCGCAGAGTCTATAACATTCTCACTGTCCCAGTCCCAGAGTCTATAACATTCTCACTGTCCCAGTCCCAGAGTTTATAATATTCTCACTGTCCCAGGCCCAGAGTCTATAACATTCTCACTATCCCAGTCCCAGAGTCTATAACATTCTCACTGTCCCAGTCACAGAGTCTATAACATTCTCACTGTCCCAGTCCCAGAGTCTATAACATTCTCACTGTCCCAGTCCCAGAGTCTATAACATTCTCACTGTCCCAGGCCCAGAGTCTATAACATTCTCACTGACCCAGTCCTAGAGTCTATAACATTCTCACTGTCCAAGTCCCAGAGTCTATAACATTCTCACTGTCCCAGTCCCAGAGTCTATAACATTCTCACTGACCCAGTACCAGAGTCTTTCACATTCTCACTGTCCCAGTCCCAGAGTCTATAACATTCTCACTGTCCCAGTCCCAGAATCTGTAACATTCCCACTGTCCCAGTCCTAGTGTCTACAATAATTTCACTGTCCCAGTCCCAGAGACTATAACATTCTCACTGTCCCACTCCCAGAATCTATAACATTCTCACTGTCCCAGTCCCAGAGTCTACAATATTTTCACTGTCTCAGTCCCAGAGTCAATAACATTCTCCCTCTCCCAGTCCCAGAGTCTATAACATTCTCACTATCCCAGTCCCAGTGTCTGTACCATTCACACTGCCCCAGTCCCAGAGTCTATAACATTCTCACTGTCCCAGTCCCAGAGGCTATAACATTCACACTGTCCCAGTTCCAGAATGTATAACATTCTCACTGTCGCATTCCCAGCGTCTATAAAATTCTGACTGTCCCAGTCCCAGTGTCTATAACATTTTCTCTGTCCCACTCCCAGTGTCTTTAACATTCTCACTGTACAGTCCCAGAGTCTATAACATTCTCACTGTCCCAGTCCAAGAGTCTACAAAATTCGCACTGTCCCAGTCCCAGTCCCACAGTTTATAACATTTTCTCTGTCCCAGTCCCAGAGTCTATAACATTCTTACTGTACAGTCCCAGAGTCTATAACGTTCTCACTGTCCTAGTCTCAGAGTCTATAACATTCTCACTGTCCCAGTCCCAGAGTCTATAACATTCTCACTGTCCTGGTCACAGTGTCTATAACATTCTCATGGTCCGAGTCCCAGAGTTTATAACATTCTCAGTGTCCAAGTGCCAGAGTCTACAACATTCTCACTGTCCTAGTCCCAGAGACCATAACATTCTCACTGTCCCAGTCCCAGAGTCTGTAACATTCTCACTGTCCCAGTCCCAGAGTCTAAAACATTCTCACTCTCCCAGTCCCAGAGTCTGTAACATTTTCACTGTCCCAGTACCAGACTCTGTAACATTCTCACTGTCCCAGTCCCAGAATCTATAACATTCTCACTGTCGTAGTCCCAGAGTCTATAACATTCTCACTGTCGTAGTCCCAGAGTCTATAACATTCTCACTGTCCCAGTCCCAGAGTCTATAACATTTTAACTGTCACAGTCCCAGAATCTATAACATTCTCACTGTCCCAGTCCCAGAGTCTATAACATTCTCACTGTCCTAGTCACAGAGTCTATATCATTGTCACTGTCCCAGTCCCAGAATGTATAACATTCTCACTGTCCCAGTCCCAGAGTCTATAACATTCTCAGTGTCCCAGTCCCAGAATCTGTAACATTCTCACTGTCCCAGTGCCAGAGGCTGTAACATTCTCATTGTCCTAGTCCCAGAGTCTATAACATTCTCACTGTACAGTCCCAGAGTCTATAACATTCTCACTGTCCCAGTCGCAGAGTCTATAACATTCTCACTGTCCCAGTCCCAGAGTCTATAACATTCTCACTGCCCATGTCCCAGAATGTATAACATTCTCGCTGTCCAAGTCCCAGAGTCTATAACATTCTCACTGTCCCAGTCCCAGAGTCTATAACTTTCTCACTGTCCCAGCACCAGAGTCTATAACTTTCTCACTGCCCCAGTCCCACAATGCATAACATTCTCACTGTCCCAGTCCCAGAATCTGTAACATTCTCACTGTCCCAGTGGCAGAGGCTGTAACATTCTCATTGTCCTAGTCCCAGAGTCTATAACATTCTCACTGTACAGTCCCAGAGTCTATAACATTCTCACTGTCCCAATCCCAGAGTCTATAACATTCTCACTGTCCCAATCCCAGAGTCTATAACATTCTCACTGTCCCAGTCCCAGAGTCTATAACATTCTCACTGTCCCAGTCCCAGAGACTATAACATTCTCACTGTCCCAATCCCAGAGTCTATAACATTCTCACTGTCCCAGGCCCAGAGTCTATAACATTCTCACTGACCCAGTACCAGAGTCTATAACATTCTCACTGTCCCAGTCCCAGAGTCTATAACATTCTCACTGCCCAAGTCGCAGAATGTGTAACATTCTCACTGTCCCAGTCCCAGGGTCTATAACATTCTCACTGTCCCAGTCCCAGAGTCTATAACATTCTCACTGCCCCAGTCCCAGAATGTATAACATTCTCACTGTCCCAGTCCCAGAGTCTATAACATTCTCTCTGTCCCAGTCCCAGAATCTGTAACATTCTCACTGTCCCAGCGCCAGAGGCTGTAACATTCTCATTGTCCCAGTCCCAGAGACTATAACATTCTCACTGCCCCAGTCCCAGAATGTATAACATTCTCACTGTCCCAGTCCCAGAGTCTATAACATTCTCACTGTCCCAGTCCCAGAATCTGTAACATTCTCACTGTCCCAGTGCCAGAGGCTATAACATTCTCACTGTCCCAGTCCCAGAGTCTATAACATTCTCACTGTCCCAGTCCCAGAGTCTATAACATTCTCACTGTCCCAGTCCCAGAGTCTGTAACATTCTCACTGTCCCAGTCCCAGAATCTGTAACATTCTGACTGTCCCAGTCCCAGAGTCTATAACATTCTCACTATCCCAGTCCCAGAGTCTATAACATTGTCACTGTCCCAGTCCCAGAGTCTATAGCATTCTCACTGTCCCAGTCCCAGAGTCTATAACATTATCACTGTCCCAGTCCCAGAGTCTATAACATTCTCACTGTCCCAGTCCCAGAGTCTATAACATTCTCACTGTCCCAGTCCCAGAGTCTATAATATTCTCACTGTCCCAGGCCCAGAGTCTATAACATTCTCACGATCCCAGTCCCAGAGTCTATAACATTCTCACTGTCCCAGTCCCAGAGTCTATAACATTCTCACTGTCTCAGTCCCAGAGTCTATAACATTCTCACTCTCCCAGTCCCAGAGTCTATAACATTCTCACTGTCCCAGGCCCAGAGTCTATAACATTCTCACTGACCCAGTCCCAGAGTCTATAACATTCTCACTGTCCCAGTCCCAGAGTCTATAACATTCTCACTGTCCCAGTCCCAGAGTCTATAACATTCTCACTGACCCAGTACCAGAGTCTTTAACATTCTCACTGTCCCAGTCCCAGAGCCTATAACATTCTCACTGTCCCAGTCCCAGAATCTGTAACATTCCCACTGTCCCAGTCCTAGAGTCTACAATAATTTTACTGTCCCAGTCCCAGAGACTATAACATTCTCACTGTCCCAGTCCAAGAGTCTACAATATTTTCACTGTCTCAGTCCCAGAGTCAATAACATTCTCACTCTCCCAGTCCCAGAGTCTATAACATTCTCACTGTCCCAGTCCCAGAGTCTATAACATTCTCACTGTCCCAGTCCCAGAGTCTATAACATTCACACTGTCCCAGTCCCAGAATGTATAACATTCTCACTGTCCCATTCCCAGCGTCTATAAAATTCTGACTGTCCCAGTCCCAGTGTTTATAACATTTTCTCTGTCCCAGTCCCAATGTCTTTAACATTCTCACTGTACAGTCCCAGAGTCTATAACATTCTCACTGTCCCAGTCCAAGAGTCTACAAAATTCGCACTGTCCCAGTCCCAGTCCCATTGTTTATATCATTTTCTCTGTCCCAGTCCCAGAGTCTATAACATTCTTACTGTACAGTCCCAGAGTCTATAATGTTCTCACTGTCCTAGTCTCAGAGTCTATATCATTCTCACTGGCCCAGTCCCAGAGTCTATAAAATTCTCACTGTCCCAGTCCCAGAGTCTATAACATTCTCACTGTCCCAGTCCTAGAGTCTCTAACATTCTCACTGTCCTGGTCACAGTGTCTATAACATTCTCATGGTCCGAGTCCCAGAGTTTATAACATTCTCAGTGTCCAAGTGCCAGAGTCTACAACATTCTCACTGTCCTAGTCCCAGAGACCATAACATTCTCACTGTCCCATTCCCAGAATCTGTAACATTCCCACTGTCCCTGTCCTAGAGTCTACAATAATTTTACTGTCCCAGTCCCAGAGACTATAACATTCTCACTGTCCCAGTCCAAGAGTCTACAATATTTTCACTGTCTCAGTCCCAGAGTCAATAACATTCTCACTCTCCCAGTCCCAGAGTCTATAACATTCTCACTGTCCCAGTCCCAGAGTCTATAACATTCTCACTGTCCCAGTCCCTGAGTCTATAACATTCACACTGTCCCAGTCCCAGAATGTATAACATTCTCACTGTCCCATTCCCAGCGTCTATAAAATTCTGACTGTCCCAGTCCCAGTGTTTATAACATTTTCTCTGTCCCAGTCCCAATGTCTTTAACATTCTCACTGTACAGTCCCAGAGTCTATAACATTCTCACTGTCCCAGTCCAAGAGTCTACAAAATTCGCACTGTCCCAGTCCCAGTCCCATTGTTTATATCATTTTCTCTGTCCCAGTCCCAGAGTCTATAACATTCTTACTGTACAGTCCCAGAGTCTATAACGTTCTCACTGTCCGAGTCTCAGAGTCTATAACATTCTCACTGGCCCAGTCCCAGAGTCTATAAAATTCTCACTGTCCCAGTCCCAGAGTCTATAACATTCTCACTGTCCCAGTCCCAGAGACTATAACATTCTCACTGTCCCAGTCCCAGAGTCTCTAACATTCTCACTGTCCTGGTCACAGTGTCTATAACATTCTCATGGTCCGAGTCCCAGAGTTTATAACATTCTCAGTGTCCAAGTGCCAGAGTCTACAACATTCTCACTGTCCTAGTCCCAGAGACCATAACATTCTCACTGTCCCAGTCCAAGAGTCTGTAACATTCTCACTGTCCCAGTCCCAGAGTCTATAACATTCTCACTCTCCCAGTCCCAGAGTCTATAACATTCTCACTGTCCCAGTCCCAGAGTCTGTATCATTCTCACTGTCCCAGTCCCAGAATCTGTAACATTCTCACTGTCCCAGTCCCAGAGTCTATAACATTCTCACTATCCCAGTCCCAGAGTCTATAACATTCTCACTGTCCCAGTCCCAGAGTCTATAACATTCTCACTGTCCCAGTCCCAGAGTCTATAACATTCTCACTGTCCCAGTCCCAGAGTCTATAACATTCTCACTGTCCCAGTCCCAGAGTCTATAACATTCTCACTGTCCCAGTCCCAGAGTCTATAACATTCTCACTGACCCAGTACCAGAGTCTTTAAGATTCTCACTGTCCCAGTCCCAGAGTCTATAACATTCTCACTGTCCCAGTCCCAGAATCTGTAACATTCCCACTGTCCCAGTCCTAGAGTCAACAATAATTTCACTGTCCCAGTCCCAGAGACTATAACATTCTCACTGTCCCACTCCCAGAATCTATAACATTCTCACTGTCCCAGTCCCAGAGTCTACAATATTTTCACTGTCTCAGTCCCAGAGTCAATAACATTCTCACTCTCCCAGTCCCAGAGTCTATAACATTCTCACTATCCCAGTCCCAGTGTCTGTACCATTCACACTGCCCTAGTCCCAGAGTCTATAACATTCTCACTGTCCCAGTCCCAGAGTCTATAACATTCACACTGTCCCAGTCCCAGAATGTATAACATTCTCACTGTCCCATTCCCAGCGTCTATAAAATTCTGACTGTCCCAGTCCCAGTGTCTATAACATTTTCTCTGTCCCAGTCCCAGTGTCTTTAACATTCTCACTGTACAGTCCCAGAGTCTGTAACATTCTCACTGTCCCAGTCCAAGTGTCTACAAAATTCGCACTGTCCCAGTCCCAGTCCCATTGTTAATATCATTTTCTCTGTCCCAGTCACAGAGTCTATAACATTCTTACTGTACAGTCCCAGAGTCTATAACGTTCTCACTGTCCTAGTCTCAGAGTCTATAACATTCTCACTGTCCCAGTCCCAGAGTCTATAACATTCTCAGTGTCCAAGTGCCAGAGTCTACAACATTCTCACTGTCCTAGTCCCAGAGACCATAACATTCTCACTGTCCCAGTCCCAGAGTCTGTAACATTCTCACTGTCCCAGTCCCAGAGTCTATAACATTCTCACTCTCCCAGTCCCAGAGTCTGTAACATTTTCACTGTCCCAGTACCAGACTCTGTAACATTCTCACTGTCCCAAGCCCAGAATCTATAACATTTTCACTGTCGCAGTCCCAGAGTCTATAACATTTTCACTGTCCCAGTCCCAGAGTCTATAACATTCTAACTGTCCCAGTCCCAGAATCTATAACATTCTGACTGTCCCAGTCCGAGAGTCTATAACATTCTCACTGTCCGAGTCCCAGAGTCTGTAACATTCTCACTATCCCAGTACCTGAGTCTATAAGATTCACACTGACACAGTCCCAGAGTTTATAACATACTCACTGTCCGAGTCCCAGAGTCTATAACATTCTCACTGTCCCAGTCCCAGAGTCTATAACATTCACACTGCCCCAGTCGCAGAATGTGTAACATTCTCACTGTCCCAGTCCCAGAGTCTATAACATTCTCACTCTCCCAGTCCCAGAGTCTATAACATTCTCACTGCCCCAGTCCCAGAATGTATAACATTCTCACTGTCCCAATCCCAGAGTCTATAACATTCTCACTGTCCCAGTACCAGAATCTGTAACATTCTGACTGTCCCAGTCCCAGTCTATAACATTCTCACTGTCCGAGTCCCAGAGTCTGTAACATTCTCACTATCCCAGTACCTGAGTCTATGACATTCTCACTGACACAGTCCCAGCGTCTATAACATTCTCACTACCCCAGTCGCAGAATGTGTAACATTCTGACTGTCCCAGTCCCAGAGTCTATAACATTCTCACTGTCCCAGTCCCAGAGTCTATAACATTCTCACTGCCCCAGTCCCAGAATGTATAACATCCTCACTGTCCCAGTCCCAGAGTGTATAACATTCTCACTGTCCCAGTCCCAGAATCTGTAACATTCTCACTGTCCCAGTGCCAGAGGCTGTAACATTCTCATTGTCCCAGTCCCAGAGTCAAAACATTCTCACTGTCCCAGTCCCAGAGTCTATAACATTCTCACTGTCCCAGGCCCAGAGTCTATAACATTCTCACTGACCCAGTCCCAGAGTCTATAACATTCTCACTGTCCCAGTCCCAGAGTCTATAACATTCTCACTGCCCCAGTCCCAGAGTCTATAACATTCTCACTGACCCAGTCTCAGAGTCTATAACATTCTCACTGACCCAGTACCAGAGTCTATAACATTCTCACTGTCCCAGTCCCAGAGTCTATAACATTCTCACTGTCCTAATCAGAGAGTCTATAACATTCTCACTGTCCCAGTCCCAGAATGTATAACATTCTCACTGACCCAGTTCCAGTGTCTATAACATTCTCACTGTCCCAGTCCCAGAATCTGTAACAGTCTCACTGTCCCAGTGCCAGAGGCTCTAACATTCTCATTGTCCGAGTCCCAGAGTCTATAACATTCTCACTGTACAGTCCCAGAGTCTATAACATTCTCACTGTCCCAGTCCCAGAGTCTATAACATTCTCACTGTTCCAGTCCCAGAGTCTATAACATTCTCACTGCCCATGTCCCAGAATGTATAACATTCTCACTGTCCCAGTCCCAGAGTCTATAACATTCTCACTGTCCCAGTCCCAGAAACTGTAACATTCTCACTGTCCCAGTGCCAGAGGCTGTAACATTCTCACTGTACAGTCCCAGAGTCTATAACATTCTCACTGTACAGTCCCAGAGTCTATAACATTCTCACTGTACAGTCCCAGAGTCTATAACATTCTCACTGACCCAGTACCAGAGTCTACAACATTCTCACTGTCCCAATCCCAGAGTCTATAACATTCTCACTGTCCCAGGCCCAGAGTCTATAACATTCTCACTGACCCAGTCCCAGAGTCTATAACATTCTCACTGTCTTAGTCCCAGAGTCTATAACATTCTCACTGTCCCAGTCCCAGAGTCTATAACATTCTCACTGACCCAGTCCCAGAGTCTATAACATTCTCACTGTCCCAGTCTCAGAGTCTATAACATTGTCACTGACCCAGTACCAGAGTCTATAACATTCTCACTGTCCCAGTCCCAGAGTCTATAACATTCTCACTGTCCCAGTCCCAGAGTCTATAACATTCTCACTGACCCAGTACCAGACTCTATATCATTCTCACTGTCGCAGTCCCAGAGACTATAACATTCTCACTGTCCCAGTCCCAGAGTCTGTAACATTCTCACTGTCCCAGTCCCAGAGTCTATAACATTCTCACTATCCCAGTCCCAGATTCTGTAACATTCTAACTGTCCCAGTCCCAGAGTCTATAACATTCTCACTTTCTCAGTCCCAGAGTCTGTAACATTCCCACTGCCCCAGTCCTAGAGTCTACAATAATTTCACTGTCCCAGTCCCAGAGACTATAATATTCTCACTGTCCCACTCCCAGAATCTATAACATTCTCACTGTCTCAGTCCCAGAGTCTACAATATTTTCACTGTCTCAGTCCCAGAGTCAATAACATTCTCACTCTCCCAGTCCCAGAGTCTATAACATTCTCACTATCCCAATCCCAGTGTCTGTACCATTCACACTGCCCCAGTCCCAGAGTCTATAACATTCTTACTGTCCCAGTCCCAGAGTCTATAACATTCACACTGTCCCAGTCCCAGAATGTATAACATTCACACTGTCCCAGTCCCAGAATGTGTAACATTCTCACTGTCCCATTCCCAGAGTCTATAAAATTCTGACTGTCCCAGTCCCAGAGTCTATAACATTCTCACTGTCCCACTCCTAGAGTCTACAAAATTCGCACTGTCCCAGTCCCAGTCCCATAGTTTATAACATTTTCTCTGTCCCAGTCCCAGAGTCTATAACATTCTTACTGTACAGTCCCAGAGTCTATAACGTTCTCACTGTCCTAGTCTCAGAGTCTATAACATTCTCACTGTCCCAGTCCCAGAGTCTGTAACATTCTCACTGTCCCAGTCCCAGAGTCTATAACATTCTCACTGTCCCAGTCCCAGAGTCTATAACATTCTCACTGTCCCAGTCCCAGAGTCTCTAACATTCTCACTGTCCTGGTCACAGTGTCTATAACATTCTCATGGTCCGAGTCCCAGAGTTTATAACATTCTCAGTGTCCAAGTGCCAGAGTCTACAACATTCTCACTGTCCTAGTCCCAGAGACCATAACATTCTCACTGTCCCAGTCCCAGAGTCTGTAACATTCTCACTGTCCCAGTCCCAGAGTCTGTAACATTTTCACTGTCCCAGTACCAGACTCTGTAACATTCTCACTGTCCCAGTCCCAGAATCTATAACATTCTCACTGTCGCAGTCCCAGAGTCTATAACATTCTCACTGTCCCAGTCCCAGAGTCTATAACATTCTAACTGTCACAGTCCCAGAATCTATAACATTCTGACTGTCCCAGTCCCAGAGTCTATAACATTCTCACTGTCCGAGTCCCAGAGTCTGTAACATTCTCACTATCCCAGTACCTGAGTCTATAACATTCTCACTGACACAGTCCCAGAGTTTATAACATACTCACTGTCCGAGTCCCAGAGTCTATAACATATTCAATGCCCCAGTCCCAGAGTTTATAACATTCTCATTGTCCCAGTCCCAGACTCTATAACATTCTCAATGCCCCAGTCCCAGAATGTATAACATTCTCACTGTCCCAGTCCCAGAGTCTATAACATTCGCACTGTCCCAGTCCCAGAATCTGTAACATTCTCACTGTCCCAGTGCCAGAGGCTGTAACATTCTCACTGTCCCAGTCCCAGAGCCTATAACATTCTCACTGTCCCAGTCCCAGAGTCTATAACATTCTCACTGTCCCAGTCCCAGAGTCTGTAACATTCTCACTGTCCCAGTCCCAGAATCTGTAACATTCTCACTGTCCCAGTCCCAGAGTCTCTAACATTCTCACTGTCCCAGTCCCAGAATCTGTAACATTCTCACTGTCCCAGGCCCAGAGTCTATAACATTCTCACTATCCCAGTCCCAGAGCCTATAACATTCTCACTGTCGCAGTCCCAGAGTCTATAACATTCTCACTGTCCCAGTCCCAGAGTCTATAACATTCTCACTGCCCCAGTCCCAGAATGTATAACATTCTCACTGTCCCAGTCCCAGAGTCTACAACATTCTCACTGTCCCAGTCCCAGATTCTGTAACATTCTCACTGTCCCAGGGCCAGAGACTGTAACATTCTCATTGTCCCAGTCCCAGAGTCTATAACATTCTCACTGCCCCAGTCCCAGAATGTATAACATTCTCACTGTCCCAGTCACAGAGTCTATAACATTCTCACTGTCCCAGTCCCAGAATCTGTAACATTCTCACTGTCCCAGTGCCAGAGGCTATAACATCCTCACTGTCCCAATCCCAGAGTCTATAAAATTCTCACTGTCCCAGTCCCAGAGTCTATAACATTCTCACTATCCCAGTCCCAGAGTCTGTAACATTCTCACTGTCCCAGTCCCAGAATCTGTAACATTCTCACTGTCCCAGTCCCAGTGTCTATAACATTCTCACTATCCCAGTCCCAGAGTCTATAACATTCTCACTGTCCCAGTCCCAGAGTCTATAACATTCTCACTGTCCCAGTCCCAGAGTCTATAACATTCTCACTGTCCCAGTCCCAGAGTCTATAACATTCTCACTGTCCCAGTCCCAGAGTCTATAACATTCTCACTGTCCCAGTCCCAGAGTTTATAATATTCTCACTGTCCCAGGCCCAGAGTCTATAACATTCTCACTATCCCAGTCCCAGAGTCTATAACATTCTCACTGTCCCAGTCCCAGAGTCTATAACATTCTCACTGTCCCACTCCCAGAGTCTATAACATTCTCACTGTCCCAGTCCCAGAGTCTATAACATTCTCACTGTCCCAGGCCCAGAGTCTATAACATTCTCACTGACCCAGTCCTAGAGTCTATAACATTCTCACTGTCCAAGTCCCAGAGTCTATAACATTCTCACTGTCCCAGTCCCAGAGTCTATAACATTCTCACTGACCCAGTACCAGAGTCTATAACATTCTCACTGTCCCAGTCCCAGAGTCTATAACATTCTCACTGTCCCAGTCCCAGAATCTGTAACATTCCCACTGTCCCAGTCCTAGTGTCTACAATAATTTCACTGTCCCAGTCCCAGAGACTATAACATTCTCACTGTCCCACTCCCAGAATCTATAACATTCTCACTGTCCCAGTCCCAGAGTCTACAATATTTTCACTGTCTCAGTCCCAGAGTCAATAACATTCTCCCTCTCCCAGTCCCAGAGTCTATAACATTCTCACTATCCCAGTCCCAGTGTCTGTACCATTCACACTGCCCCAGTCCCAGAGTCTATAACATTCTCACTGTCCCAGTCCCAGAGGCTATAACATTCACACTGTCCCAGTCCCAGAATGTATAACATTCTCACTGTCGCATTCCCAGCGTCTATAAAATTCTGACTGTCCCAGTCCCAGTGTCTATAACATTTTCTCTGTCCCACTCCCAGTGTCTTTAACATTCTCACTGTACAGTCCCAGAGTCTATAACATTCTCACTGTCCCAGTCCAAGAGTCTACAAAATTCGCACTGTCCCAGTCCCAGTCCCATAGTTTATAACATTTTCTCTGTCCCAGTCCCAGAGTCTATAACATTCTTACTGTACAGTCCCAGAGTCTATAACGTTCTCACTGTCCTAGTCTCAGAGTCTATAACATTCTCACTGTCCCAGTCCCAGAGTCTATAACATTCTCACTGTCCTGGTCACAGTGTCTATAACATTCTCATGGTCCGAGTCCCAGAGTTTATAACATTCTCCGTGTCCAAGTGCCAGAGTCTACAACATTCTCACTGTCCTAGTCCCAGAGACCATAACATTCTCACTGTCCCAGTCCCAGAGTCTGTAACATTCTCACTGTCCCAGTCCCAGAGTCTAAAACATTCTCACTCTCCCAGTCCCAGAGTCTGTAACATTTTCACTGTCCCAGTACCAGACTCTGTAACATTCTCACTGTCCCAGTCCCAGAATCTATAACATTCTCACTGTCCCAGTCCCAGAGTCTATAACATTCTCACTGCCCCAGTCGCAGAATGTGTAACATTCTCACTGTCCCAGTCCCAGGGTCTATAACATTCTCACTGTCCCAGTCCCAGAGTCTATAACATTCTCACTGCCCCAGTCCCAGAATGTATAACATTGTCACTGTCCCAGCCCCTGAGTCTATAACATTCTCACTGTCCCAGTCCCAGAGTCTGTAACATTCTCACTGTCCCAGTCCCAGAATCTGTAACATTCTCACTGTCCCAGTCCCAGAGTTAAAACATTCTCATTGTCCCAGTCCCAGACTCTATAACATTCTCAATGCCCCAGTCCCAGAATGTATAACATTCTCACTGTCCCAGTCCCAGAGTCTATAACATTCTCACTGCCCCAGTCCCAGAATCTGTAACATTCTCACTGTCCCAGTGCCAGAGGCTTTAACATTCTCACTGTCCCAGTCCCAGAGCCTATAACATTCTCACTGTCCCAGTCCCAGAGTCTATAACATTCTCACTGTCCCAGTCCCAGAATCTGTAACATTCTCACTGTCCCAGGCCCAGAGTCTATAACATTCTCACTATCCCAGTCCCAGAGTCTATAACGTTCTCACTGTCCCAGTCCCAGAGTCTATAACATTCTCACTGTCCCAGTCCCAGAGCCTATAACATTCTCACTGTCCCAGTCCCAGAGTCTATAACATTCTCACTCTATCAGTCCCAGAGTCTGTAACATTTTGACTGTCCCAGTACCAGACTCTGTAACATTCTCACTGTCCCAGTCCCAGAATCTATAACATTCTCACTGTCACAGTCCCAGAGTCTATAACATTCTCACTGTCCCAGTCCCAGAGTCTATAACATTCCAACTGTCCCAGTCCCAGAATCTATAACATTCTGACTGTCCCAGTCCCAGAGTCTATAACATTCTCACTGTCCGAGTCCCAGAGTCTGTAACATTCTCACTATCCCAGTACCTGAGTCTATAACATTCTCACTGACACAGTCCCAGAGTTTATAACATACTCACTGTCCGAGTCCCAGAGTCTGTAACATTCTCACTGTCCCAGTCCTAGAGTCTATAACATTCTCACTGTCCCAGTCCCAGAGTCTATAACATTCTCACTGCCCCAGTCGCAGAATGTGTAACATTCTCACTGTCCCAGTCCCAGGGTCTATAACATTCTCACTGTCCCAGTCCCAGAGTCTATACCATTCTCACTGCCCCAGTCCCAGAATGTATAACATTCTCACTGTCCCAGTCCCAGAGTCTATAACATTCTCACTGTCCCAGTCCCAGAGTCTATAACATTCTCACTGTCCCAGTCCCAGAATCTGTAACATTCTCACTGTCCCAGTGCCAGAGGCTGTAACATTCTCATTGTCCCAGTCCCAGAGTCTATAACATTCTCACTGCCCCAGTCGCAGAATGTATAACATTCTCACTGTCCCAGTCCCAGAGTCTATAACATTCTCACTGTCCCAGTCCCAGAATCTGTAACATTCTCACTGTCCCAGTGCCAGAGGCTATAACATCCTCACTGTCCCAGTCCCAGAGTCTATAAAATTCTCACTGTCCCAGTCCCAGAGTCTATAACATTCTCACTATCCCAGTCCCAGAGTCAGTAAAATTCTCACTGTCCCAGTCCCAGAATCTGTAACATTCTCACTGTCCCAGTCCCAGAGTCTATAACATTCTCACTATCCCAGTCCCAGAGTCTATAACATTCTCACTGTCCCAGTCCCAGAGTCTATAACATTCTCACTGTCCCAGTCCCAGAGTCTATAACATTCTCACTGTCCCAGTCCCAGAGTCTGTAACATTCTCACTGTCCCAGTCCCAGAGTCTATAACATTCTCACTGTCCCAGTCCCAGAGACTATAATATTCTCACTGTCCCAGGCCCAGAGTCTATAACATTCTCACTGTCCCAGTCCCAGAATCTGTAACATTCTCACTGTCCCAGTGCCAGAGGCTATAACATCCTCACTGTCCCAGTCCCAGAGTCTATAAAATTCTCACTGTCCCAGTCCCAGAGTCTATAACATTCTCACTATCCCAGTCCCAGAGTCAGTAAAATTCTCACTGTCCCAGTCCCAGAATCTGTAACATTCTCACTGTCCCAGTCCCAGAGTCTATAACATTCTCACTATCCCAGTCCCAGAGTCTATAACATTCTCACTGTCCCAGTCCCAGAGTCTATAACATTCTCACTGTCCCAGTCCCAGAGTCTATAACATTCTCACTGTCCCAGTCCCAGAGTCTATAACATTCTCACTATCCCAGTCCCAGAGTCTATAACATTCTCACTGACCCAGTCCCAGAGTCTATAACATTCTCACTGTCCCAATCCCAGAGTCTATAACATTCTCACTGTCCCAGTCCCAGAGTCTATAACATTCTCACTGTCCCAGGCCCAGAGTCTATAACATTCTCACTGACCCAGTCCCAGAGTCTATAACATTCTCACTGTCCAAGTCCCAGAGTCTATAACATTCTCACTGTCCCAGTCCCAGAGTGTATAACATTCTCACTGACCCAGTACCAGAGTCTATAACATTCTCACTGTCCCAGTCCCAGAGTCTATAACATTCTCACTGTCCCAGTCCCAGAATATGTAACATTCCCACTGTCCCAGTCCTAGTGTCTACAATAATTTCACTGTCCCAGTCCCAGAGACTATAACATTCTCACTGTCCCACTCCCAGAATCTATAACATTCTCACTGTCCCAGTCCCAGAGTCTACAATATTTTCACTGTCTCAGTCCCAGAGTCAATAACATTCTCCCTCTCCCAGTCCCAGAGTCGATAACATTCTCACTATCCCAGTCCCAGAGTCTATAACATTCTCACTATCCCAGTCCCAGTGTCTGTACCATTCTCACTGCCCCAGTCCCAGAGTCTATAACATTCTCACTGTCCCAGTCCCAGAGTCTATAACATTCACACTGTCCCAGTCCCAGAATGTATAACATTCTCACTGTCGCATTCCCAGCGTCTATAAAATTCTGACTGTCCCAGTCCCAGTGTCTATAACATTTTCTCTGTCCCACTCCCAGTGTCTTTAATATTCTCACTGTACAGTCCCAGAGTCTATAACATTCTCACTGTCCCAGTCCAAGAGTCTACAAAATTCGCACTGTCCCAGTCCCAGTCCCATAGTTTATAACATTTTCTCTGTCCCAGTCCCAGTGTCTATAACATTCTTACTGTACAGTCCCAGAGTCTATAACGTTCTCACTGTCCTAGTCTCAGAGTCTATAACATTCTCCCTGTCCCAGTCCCAGAGTCTATAACATTCTCACTGTCCTGGTCACAGTGTCTATAACATTCTCATGGTCCGAGTCCCAGAGTTTATAACATTCTCAGTGTCCAAGTGCCAGAGTCTACAACATTCTCACTGTCCTAGTCCCAGAGACCATAACATTCTCACTGTCCCAGTCCCAGAGTCTAAAACATTCTCACTCTCCCAGTCCCAGAGTCTGTAACATTTTCACTGTCCCAGTACCAGACTCTGTAACATCCTCACTGTCCCAGTCCCAGAATCTATAACATTCTCACTGTCGCAGTCCCAGAGTCTATAACATTCTCACTGTCCCAGTCCCAGAGTCTATAACATTCTAACTGTCACAGTCCCAGAATCTATAACATTCTGACTGTCCCAGTCCCAGAGTCTATAACATTCTCACTGTCCGAGTCCCAGAGTCTGTAACATTCTCACTATCCCAGTACCTGAGTGTATAACATTCTCACTGACACAGCCCCAGAGTTTATAACATACTCACTGTCCGAGTCCCAGAGTCTATAACATTCTCACTGTCCCAGTCCTAGAGTCTATAACATTCTCAGTGTCCCAGTCCCAGAGTCTATAACATTCACACTGCCCCAGTCGCAGAATGTGTAACATTCTCACTGTCCCAGTCCCAGAGTCTATAACATTCTCACTGTCCCAGTCCCAGAGTCTATAACATTCTCACTGCCCCAGTCCCAGGATGTATAACATTCTCACTGTCCCAATCCCAGAGTCTATAACATTCTCACTGTCCCAGTCCCATGATCTGTAACATTCTCATTCTCCCAGTCCCAGAGTCTATAACATTCTCACTGCCGCAGTCCCAGAATGTATAACATTCTGACTGTCCCAGTCCCAGAGTCTACAACATTCTCACTGTCCCAGTCCCAGAATCTGTAACATTCTCACTGTCCCAGGCCCAGAGTCTATAACATTTTCACTATCCCAGTCCCAGAGTCTATAACATTCTCACTGTCCCAGTCCCAGAGACTATAACATTCTCACTGTCCCAGTCCCAGAGTCTATAACATTCTCACTCTCCCAGTCCCGGAGTCTGTAACATTTTCACTGTCCCAGTACCAGACACTGTAACATTCTCAGTGTCCCAGTCCCAGAATCTATAACATTCTCACTGTCGCAGTCCCAGAGTCTATAACATTCTCACTGTCCCAGTCGCAGAGTCTATAACATTCCAACTGTCCCAGTCCCAGAATCTATAACATTCTGACTGTCCCAGTCCCAGAGTCTATAACATTCTCACTATCCCAGTCCCAGAGTCTATAACATTCTCACTGTCCCAGTCCCAGAGTCTATAACATTCTCACTGTCCCAGTCCCAGAGTCTATAACATTCTCACTGTCCCAGTCCCAGAGTCTATAACATTCTCACTATCCCAGTCCCAGAGTCTATAACATTCTCACTGACCCAGTCCCAGAGTCTATAACATTCTCACTGTCCCAATCCCAGAGTCTATAACATTCTCACTGTCCCAGTCCCAGAGTCTATAACATTCTCACTGTCCCAGGCCCAGAGTCTATAACATTCTCACTGACCCAGTCCCAGAGTCTATAACATTCTCACTGTCCAAGTCCCAGAGTCTATAACATTCTCACTGTCCCAGTCCCAGAGTCTATAACATTCTCACTGACCCAGTACCAGAGTCTATAACATTCTCACTGTCCCAGTCCCAGAGTCTATAACATTCTCACTGTCCCAGTCCCAGAATATGTAACATTCCCACTGTCCCAGTCCTAGTGTCTACAATAATTTCACTGTCCCAGTCCCAGAGACTATAACATTCTCACTGTCCCACTCCCAGAATCTATAACATTCTCACTGTCCCAGTCCCAGAGTCTACAATATTTTCACTGTCTCAGTCCCAGAGTCAATAACATTCTCCCTCTCCCAGTCCCAGAGTCGATAACATTCTCACTATCCCAGTCCCAGAGTCTATAACATTCTCACTATCCCAGTCCCAGTGTCTGTACCATTCTCACTGCCCCAGTCCCAGAGTCTATAACATTCTCACTGTCCCAGTCCCAGAGTCTATAACATTCACACTGTCCCAGTCCCAGAATGTATAACATTCTCACTGTCGCATTCCCAGCGTCTATAAAATTCTGACTGTCCCAGTCCCAGTGTCTATAACATTTTCTCTGTCCCACTCCCAGTGTCTTTAATATTCTCACTGTACAGTCCCAGAGTCTATAACATTCTCACTGTCCCAGTCCAAGAGTCTACAAAATTCGCACTGTCCCAGTCCCAGTCCCATAGTTTATAACATTTTCTCTGTCCCAGTCCCAGTGTCTATAACATTCTTACTGTACAGTCCCAGAGTCTATAACGTTCTCACTGTCCTAGTCTCAGAGTCTATAACATTCTCCCTGTCCCAGTCCCAGAGTCTATAACATTCTCACTGTCCTGGTCACAGTGTCTATAACATTCTCATGGTCCGAGTCCCAGAGTTTATAACATTCTCAGTGTCCAAGTGCCAGAGTCTACAACATTCTCACTGTCCTAGTCCCAGAGACCATAACATTCTCACTGTCCCAGTCCCAGAGTCTAAAACATTCTCACTCTCCCAGTCCCAGAGTCTGTAACATTTTCACTGTCCCAGTACCAGACTCTGTAACATCCTCACTGTCCCAGTCCCAGAATCTATAACATTCTCACTGTCGCAGTCCCAGAGTCTATAACATTCTCACTGTCCCAGTCCCAGAGTCTATAACATTCTAACTGTCACAGTCCCAGAATCTATAACATTCTGACTGTCCCAGTCCCAGAGTCTATAACATTCTCACTGTCCGAGTCCCAGAGTCTGTAACATTCTCACTATCCCAGTACCTGAGTGTATAACATTCTCACTGACACAGCCCCAGAGTTTATAACATACTCACTGTCCGAGTCCCAGAGTCTATAACATTCTCACTGTCCCAGTCCTAGAGTCTATAACATTCTCAGTGTCCCAGTCCCAGAGTCTATAACATTCACACTGCCCCAGTCGCAGAATGTGTAACATTCTCACTGTCCCAGTCCCAGAGTCTATAACATTCTCACTGTCCCAGTCCCAGAGTCTATAACATTCTCACTGCCCCAGTCCCAGGATGTATAACATTCTCACTGTCCCAATCCCAGAGTCTATAACATTCTCACTGTCCCAGTCCCATGATCTGTAACATTCTCATTCTCCCAGTCCCAGAGTCTATAACATTCTCACTGCCGCAGTCCCAGAATGTATAACATTCTGACTGTCCCAGTCCCAGAGTCTACAACATTCTCACTGTCCCAGTCCCAGAATCTGTAACATTCTCACTGTCCCAGGCCCAGAGTCTATAACATTTTCACTATCCCAGTCCCAGAGTCTATAACATTCTCACTGTCCCAGTCCCAGAGACTATAACATTCTCACTGTCCCAGTCCCAGAGTCTATAACATTCTCACTCTCCCAGTCCCGGAGTCTGTAACATTTTCACTGTCCCAGTACCAGACACTGTAACATTCTCAGTGTCCCAGTCCCAGAATCTATAACATTCTCACTGTCGCAGTCCCAGAGTCTATAACATTCTCACTGTCCCAGTCGCAGAGTCTATAACATTCCAACTGTCCCAGTCCCAGAATCTATAACATTCTGACTGTCCCAGTCCCAGAGTCTATAACATTCTCACTGTCCGAGTCCCAGAGTCTGTAACATTCTCACTATCCCAGTACCTGAGTCTATAACATACTCACTGACACAGTCCCAGAGTTTATAACATACTCACTGTCCGAGTCCCAGAGTCTATAACATTCTCACTCTCCCAGTCCTAGAGTCTATAACATTCTCACTGCCCCAGTCGCAGAATGTGTAACATTCTCACTGTCCCAGTCCCAGGGTCTATAACATTCTCACTGTCCCAGTCCCAGAGTCTATAACATTCTCACTGCCCCAGTCCCAGAATGTATAACATTGTCACTGTCCCAGTCCCAGAGTCTGTAACATTCTCACTGTCCCAGTCCCAGAATCTGTAACATTCTCACTGTCCCAGTCCCAGAGTCTATAACATTCTCACTGTCCCAGTCCCAGAGTCTATAACATTCTCACTGTCCCAGTCCCAGAGTCTATAACATTCTCACTGTCCCAGTCCCAGAGTCTATAACATTCTCTATGTCCCAGGCCCAGAGTCTATAACATTCTCACTGACCCAGTCCCAGAGTCTATAACATTCTCACTGTCCCAGTCCCATAGTCTATAACATTCTCACTGTCCCAGTCCCAGAGTCTATAACATTCTCACTGACCCAGTACCAGAGTCTATAACATTCTCACTGTCCCAGTCCCAGAGTCTATAACATTCTCACTGTCCCAGTCCCAGAATCTGTAACATTCCCACTGTCCCAGTCCTAGAGTCTACAATAATTTCACTCTCCCAGTCCCAGAGACTATAACATTCTCACTGTCCCACTCCCAGAATCTATAACATTCTCACTGTCCCAGTCCCAGAGTCTACAATATTTTCACTGTCTCAGTCCCAGAGTCAATAACATTCTCCCTCTCCCAGTCCCAGAGTCTATAACATTCTCACTTTCCCAGTCCCAGTGTCTGTACCATTCACACTGCCCCAGTCCCAGAGTCTATAACATTCTCACTGTCCCAGTCCCAGAGTCTATAACATTCACACTGTCCCAGTACCAGAATGTATAACATTCTCACTGTCGCATTCCCAGCGTCTATAAAATTCTGACTGTCCCAGTCCCAGTGCCTATAACATTTTCCCTGTCCCAGTCCCAGTGTCTTTAACATTCTCACTGTATAGTCCCAGAGTCTATAACATTTTCACTGTCCCAGTCCCAGAGTCTATAACATTCCAACTGTCCCAGTCCCAGAATCTATAACATTCTGACTGTCCCAGTCCCAGAGTCTATAACATTCTCACTGTCCGAGTCCCAGAGTCTGTAACATTCTCACTATCCCAGTACCTGAGTCTATAACATACTCACTGACACAGTCCCAGAGTTTATAACATACTCACTGTCCGAGTCCCAGAGTCTATAACATTCTCACTGTCCCAGTCCTAGAGTCTATAACATTCTCACTGTCCCAGTCACAGAGTCTATAACATTCTCACTGCCCCAGTCGCAGAATGTATAACATTCTCACTGTCCCAGTCCCAGGGTCTATAACATTCTCACTGTCCCAGTCCCAGAGTCTATAACATTCTCACTGCCCCAGTCCCAGAATGTATAACATTGTCACTGTCCCAGTCCCAGAGTCTGTAACATTCTCACTGTCCCAGTCCCAGAGTCTTTAACATTCTCACTGTCCCAGTCCCAGAATCTGTAACATTCTCACTGTCCCAGTCCCAGAGTCTATAACATTCTCACTATCCCAGTCCCAGAGTCTATAACATTCTCACTGTCCCAGTCGCAGAGTCTATAACATTCTCACTGTCCCAGTCCCAGAGTCTATAACATTCTCACTGTCCCAGTCCCAGAGTCTATAACATTCTCACTGTCCCAGTCCCAGAGTCTATAACATTCTCACTGTCCCAGTCCCAGAGTCTATAATATTCTCACTGTCCCAGGCCCAGAGTCTATAACATTCTCACTATCCCAGTCCCAGAGTCTTTAACATTCTCACTGTCCCAGTCCCAGAGTCTATAACATTCTCACTGTCCCAGTCCCAGAGTCTATAACATTCTCACTGTCCCAGTCCCAGAGTCTATAACATTCTCACTGTCCCAGGCCCAGAGTCTATAACATTCTCACTGACCCAGTCCCAGAGTCTCTAACATTCTCACTGTCCCAGTCCCATAGTCTGTAACATTCTCACTGTCCCAGTCCCAGAGTCTATAACATTCTCACTGACCCAGTCCCAGAGTCTATAACATTCTCACTGTCCCAGTCCCAGAGTCTATAACATTCTCACTGCCCCAGTCCCAGGATGTATAACATTCTCACTGTCCCAATCCCAGAGTCTATAACATTCTCACTGTCCCACTCCCAGAATCTGTAACATTCTCACTGTCCCAGTGCCAGAGGCTGTAACATTCTCATTGTCCCAGTCCCAGAGTCTATAACATTCTCACTGCCCCAGTCCCAGAATGTATAACATTCTCACTGTCCCAGTCCCAGAGTCTATAACATTCTCACTGTCCCAGTCCCAGAATCTGTAACATTCTCACTGTCCCAGGCCCAGAGTCTATAACATTTTCACTATCCCACTCCCAGAGTCTATAACATTCTCACTGTCCCAGTCCCAAAGTCTATAACATTCTCACTGTCCAAGTCCCAGAGTCTATAACATTCTCACTGTCCGAGTCCCAGAGTCTATAACATTCTCACTCTCCCAGTCCCAGAGTCTGTAACATTTTCACTGTCCCAGTACCAGACTCTGTAACATTCTCACTGTCCCAGTCCCAGAATCTATAACATTCTCACTGTCGCAGTCCCAGAGTCTATAACATTCTCACTGTCCCAGTCCCAGAGTCTATAACAGTCCAACTGTCCCAGTCCCAGAATCTATAACATTCTGACTTTCCCAGTCCCAGAGTCTATAACATTCTCACTGTCCGAGTCCCAGAGTTTGTAACATTCTCACTATCCCAGTACCTGAGTCTATAACATACACACTGACACAGTCCCAGAGTTTATAACATACTCACGGTCTGCGTCCCAGAGTCTATAACGTTCTCACTGTCCCAGTCCTAGAGTCTATAACATTCTCACTGTCCCAGTCCCAGAGTCTATAACATTCTCACTGCCCCAGTCGCAGAATGTGTAACATTCTCACTGTCCCAGTCCCAGGGTCTATAACATTCTCACTGTCCCAGTCCCAGAGTCTATAACATTCTCACTGCCCCAGTCCCAGAATCTGTAACATTCTCACTGTCCCAGTGCCAGAGGCTGTAACATTCTCATTGTCCCAGTCCCAGAGTCTATAACATTCTCACTGCCCCAGTCCCAGAATGTATAACATTCTCACTGTCCCAGTCCCAGAGTCTATAACATTCTCACTGTCCCAGTCCCAGAATCTGTAACATTCTCAATGTCCCAGTCCCAGCGTCTATAACATTCTCACTGTCACAGTCCTGGAGTCTATAACATTCTCACTGTCCCAGTCCGAGAATCAATAATATTCTCGCTGTCCCAGTCCCAGAATCAATAACATTCTCAATGTCCCAGTCCCAGATTCTATAACATTCTCACTGTCCCAGTCCCAGTGTCTGTAACATTCTCAATGTCCCAGTCCCAGAGTCTATAACAGTCTCACTGTCCGAGTCCCAGAGTCTGTAACATTCTCACTGTCCCAGTCCCAGAGTCTATAACATTCTCACTGTCCCAGTCCCAGAATCAATAATATTCTCACTGTCCCAGTCCCAGAATCAATAACATTCTCAATGTCCCAGTCCCAGAGTCTATAACATTCTCACTGTCCCAGTACCAGAGTCTATAACATTCTCACTGTCCCAGTCCCAGATTCTATAACATTCTCAGTGTCCCAGTCCCAGAGTCTATAACATTCTCACTGCCCCAGTCCCAGAGTCTTTAATAATCTCACTGTCCCAGTCCCAGAATCTGTAACATTCTCACTGTCCCAGTCCCAGAGTCTATAACATTCTCACTGTCTGTGGTGATTATTCTTGTTTTATAAGAAGCATTGTAATTGGTTGCCTGTTTTCCTGCCTTGAGATATATGCTGTAAACTTATTGGTTAGTTGATGTCATGTGACCGGTGGTGTCCATCTTAAATTCAGTTCTCCACAGTTTGGTGGAGACTGGGTGTTTAATATGTACTGCTGCTTTGTTAAGGTTAATAAAGCCTAGCTTTTGAAAGGCAACCTACTCTTCATTTCAATTTTTTTAACCTTTGGCTATAATGGAACGATATCTTCGACCGGAACGATTTAATGCTGACCCTAATTCTGCAGGAGTGGATGATCAATGGAAACATTGGTATCGTACATTTAAAAACTTTTTGGGTGTGTTGGATCAGCAATCTCTAAAGTTGGATATACTAATCAACTACATTGCTCCGGATGTGTACAAGTATATTTTGGACTGTGAAACTTATGATTTGGCTATTGCTTCGTTGGAAAAAGTTTTTGTTAAACCCAAAAATGAGGTATTTGCACGTCATCTTTTACCTGCCCGTAGGCAGCAGGCGGGAGAATCCTTGGATGCTTATTTACAGGCACTCCGGCGCCTTGGTGCTAACTGTAATTATAAGGCCGTGTCGGCAGAAGAACATAAGGAAGAGTCGGTACGGGATGCATTTATTAATGGATTACTGTCTAGATCAATTCGTCAGCGGTTATTAGAAAATAAGACCTTGGATCTTAAGAGTGCTTTTGAGCAAGCCTCTACATTGGATTTGGCTCAGAGAAGTTCGGATTCTTATGCTCTTTTTGATCGCCCTGCGACCGTGGCTTCGGCAGTTCCGGATGAAAAGGAATTATGTGGACTTAATAGGAGTGGTTTACCAGATTCCGAAACAGTTTCTACTTCGGCAGCTGTTGCCTCTAGGATTCAGAAGTGTTATTTTTGCGGGAACGCCCGGCACCCTCGTCTGAAGTGCCCTGCCCGGGAGGCTGTGTGTAGTAAATGCGGCAAGGGAGGTCATTACGCACTTGTTTGCAAATCGGTTGCCTCCTCTGCGACCATTCAGCCTTCAGATAGGGCATTTATTGCATCAGTTTCTGCCGCCTTTGCCCATGGCCTAAACAAAGCTATAGTTATGGCCCAAGTTAATGGGTTAGAAGTGAAGGCCCTTATAGATACGGGCAGTACTGAGAGCTTTATAAGTCTTCAGTTTGTGAGGGAGAAGCGCTTGAAAATTTCGCCTGTTTCCTATCAGGTGTGTGTGGCTCAGACGACTCTCACCTCACAAGTAGCTGGTTGTTGCCTTGTGAAATTAATTCTCCTAGGTAATACGTATACTGATATACACCTATCTGTTCTGCCTAATCTCTGTGCGGATATTTTGTTTGGTCATGATGTGCTTCAATTACATGAGTCTCTCAGTCTTTCTTTCGGAGGAACTAAGCCACCTTTGTCTATTTGTGGATTAACTTCTTTATCTATTTCTCCATTATCACTTTTTTCCAATTTGATGCCGGACTGTAAGCCAATTGCTACCAAGTCAAGAAGGTATAGCAGTCAGGATAAAGAATTTATTAATTCTGAAGTTCAACGTCTTTTATCGGAAGGAATCATTGAACCTAGTTTTTCGCCCTGGCGGGCACAGGTAGTTGTCACCACTAATGAGAGACATAAGAAGCGAATGGTGATAGACTACTCTCAAACTATTAACAGGTATACTCAATTAGATGCGTACCCCCTGCCTAAGATTGATGAGCTTATCAATAAAGTATCTCAATATAAGGTTTTTAGCACTATTGACCTGAAGAGTGCTTATCATCAGATTCCTATCGCTAAGAGGGACCAACCATATACGGCCTTTGAAGCTGGCGGAAAGCTGTACCAGTTTTGCCGAGTACCATTCGGTGTTACTAACGGTGTCGCCTGTTTTCAACGGGCAATGGATGCTTTTATAAGTGATAACTCTCTCTCTGACACCTTTTCATATTTAGATGACATCACGGTGTGTGGCAAATCAAGGGTGGAGCATGATTTTAATTTAGAAAGATTCCTTCAAGCTGCGGAAAAAGTTGGCTTAACCTTTAATAAAGAGAAGTGTATCTTTTCGACCACCGAGGTAAATTTACTGGGGTATATTATCTCGGGAAATAAGATTAAACCAGATCCAGAACGGCTGCGACCACTGATTGATTTACCTTGCTCTACTAATTCTAAGGCTTTGCAACGAGTTGTTGGACTGTTTTCTTATTATTCTAATTGGATTGCAAACTTCTCGCAGAAGATCCGGCCCCTTATTCAGGTTACGACATATCCTCTATCATGGGAGGCCAGGATGTGTTTTGATAATCTTAAAAAGGATATCCTTGGAGCAGTTGTGCATTCTATTGATGAGCAGGTTCCCTTTGTGATTGAGACGGACGCTTCTGATTTTGCAATTGGGGCTACCCTGAACCAAAATGGAAGACCTGTGGCCTTTTTCTCACGTACTCTGAACAATAGTGAGAAGAGACATTCATCAATAGAGAAAGAGGCGTACGCAATAGTAGAAGCACTGCGTAAATGGAGACATTATTTATCTGGGCGACATTTTACGTTAGTAACTGACCAAAAATCTGTGTCCTTCATGTTTGATGTCAAACATTTTGGAAAGATTAAGAATGATAAAATAATGAGGTGGAGGATTGAGTTGGCATGCTACCATTTTGATATAGTTTATCGTCCGGGGAAGGATAATGTTGCCGCTGATGCGCTGTCGAGGGCTTATTGTTCTGTGATTCACGGAGATACGCTTATTAATCTTCATAATGCTTTGTGCCATCCTGGTGTTACGAGGATGATACACTTCGTACGCAGTAAGAATTTGCCCTTTTCAGTTGAAGATGTCAAGCGGATGGCTTCGTCATGCTCTGTCTGCGCCCGGTGTAAACCGAATTTGTTTAAGCCTCAACGAGCTCATCTTATAAAGGCTACTTCTCCCTTTGAACGTCTGAGCGTTGATTTTAAGGGGCCTCTTCCTTCAACGACTCAGAATCGATATATATTTACTGTTGTGGATGAGTTTTCAAGGTTCCCTTTTGCTTTTCCTTGTGCAGATGTATCAGCTGCTACAGTTATCAAATGTCTGACTCAACTTTTTGTCATCTTTGGGATGCCTGCGTATATCCATTCGGATCAGGGAAGTTCTTTTATGTCTTCCCAGTTGAAGGAATACCTCCAGAGTCGGGGAATTTCTACTAGCAGAACTACCCCATATAATCCCCAGGGTAATGGACAGTGTGAACGATACAATGGGGTAATCTGGAAGGCAGTTATGTTGGCTTTGACATCCCGGAACCTTAAGAATACACAGTGGGAAATGGTATTGCCTGATGCCCTGCATTCCATTAGATCATTGCTTTCAACGGCTACTAATGTGACTCCCCATGAAAGGCTCATTAACTATCCGCGGAGATCCACTACGGGATATTCGGTACCTTCATGGCTTACTATGCAGGGACCTGTGCTGCTTCGACGCCATGTTAGACTGTCAAAGTATGATCCTTTAGTGGAGGAGGTGGAGCTATTGGAGGCGAATTCCCAATATGCTCACATTCGATTCCAAGATGGGAAAGAAAGTACGGTTTCAGTTAAAGGCTTAGCTCCTTGTGGTGGCCAGCCCTCTTCTGAGGACATTAATAATAGCCATAATTCAGATAATGTTGATGTCATCACAGATACTACGAATATTTCCAATCCTATTGCAGACACTTACAATTCTCTTAGTCTGCCCCCGATGGATGTTCATGACCTTCCCAGTTTACCTTCTAATGGGACTTCCAATTCGGATACTGTTGATAATCGGGATATTGATAGCCTCCCTGCAGAAGATATTTCTGTGTCTCCTGGTGTGGGAGGGCAAGGAACTCCACCAAGGCTAAGAAGGTCGACACGAACAAGATATCCGGTTGACCGATTAAAAATGGACTTTTAAAATAATTTAATAGTAAAATTTTAAAATTGTTGAAGGTATTATACATGTATTGTTTTAGTCATAAATAATTAATTGTAAACTGTAAAGGCTACCTAGGTTGAAGTATATTTTAAAAGGAGGGGTGAATGTGGTGATTATTCTAGTTTTATAAGAAGCATTGTAATTGGTTGCCTGTTTTCCTGCCTTGAGATATATGCTGTAAACTTATTGGTTAGTTGATGTCATGTGACCGGTGGTGGCCATCTTAAATTCAGTTCTCCACAGTTTGGTGGAGACTGGGTGTTTAATATGTACTGCTGGTTTTTTAAGGTTAATAAAGCCTAGCTTTTGAAAGGCAACCTACTCTTCATTTCACTGTCCCAGTCCCAGAGTCTATAACATTCTCACTGTCCCAGTCCCAGAATCAATAATATTCTCGCTGTCCCAGTCCCAGAATCAATAACATTCTCAATGTCCCAGTCCCAGAATCAATAACATTCTCAATGTCCCAGTCCCAGAGTCTATAACATTCTCACTGTCACAGTCCCGGAGTCTATAACATTCTCACTGTCCCAGTCCCAGATTTTATAAGATTCTCACTGTCCCAGTCCCAGAGTCTATAACATTCTCACTGTCCCAGTCCCAGAGTCTTTAACATTCTCACTGTCCCAGTCCCAGAATCAATAATATTCTCACTGTCCCAGTCCCAGAATCAATAACATTCTCAATGTCCCAGTCCCAGAGTCTATAACATTCTCACTGTCACAGTCCTGGAGTCTATAACATTCTCACTGTCCCAGTCCGAGAATCAATAATATTCTCGCTGTCCCAGTCCCAGAATCAATAACATTCTCAATGTCCCAGTCCCAGATCCTATAACATTCTCACTGTCCCAGTCCCAGTGTCTGTAACATTCTCAATGTCCCAGTCCCAGAGTCTATAACAGTCTCACTGTCCGAGTCCCAGAGTCTGTAACATTCTCACTGTCCCAGTCCCAGAGTCTATAACATTCTCACTGTCCCAGTCCCAGAATCAATAATATTCTCACTGTCCCAGTCCCAGTGTCTGTAACAGTCTCAATGTCCCAGTCCCAGAGTCTATAACATTCTCACTGTCCGAGTCCCAGAGTCTGTAACATTCTCACTGTCCCAGTCCCAGAGTCTATAACATTCTCACTGTCCCAGTCCCAGATTCTATAACATTCTCACTATCCCAGTCCCAGAGTCTATAACATTCTCACTGTCCCAGTCCCAGAGTCTATAACATTCTCACTGTCCCAGTCCCAGAGTCTATAACATTCTCACTGTCCCAGTCCCAGAGTCCATAACATTCTCACTGTCCCAGTCCCAGAGTCTATAACATTCTCACTCTCCCAGTCCCAGAATCTATGGGCTCGATTTTGCCGGCGCTCAGGAGGCGGTGTTGGAGGCGTGTCAGGCGGTAAATTTGAACAAAATGCTGGTGGTTCCGATCCTGCCATCAACCTGCCTCCGTCCAATTTTTCCAAAGGTGGGCTCACAGACTCCAGGCTGCTTGTTAACTGCCTGTGTAATCCTATTTTGCCTGCCTTTTACATTTTGCCACATTTTCAGCGTGTTCCATGTCATTCACAAACCATGCTAGCTAAGTGTGGCGGGTTGACACGTGGCTGGCTTCCTGACAGCTGCAGCTCCAGCATAAAAACGGAGCTTTCAACAAGGCTCAGTTGCAGGTGGCAGGACTTTTTTTTTCAGGTCTTGGCAAACTTTTTGCAGGTCTACTGATCTTGGAAGTGGTGAAGCTGAGATCCATCTCCATTGTGGCCTCCTGGGAAAACCCTCAACGGTTCCTCAAAGGAGATATCTACCAGCAGCATGGGAACCATTTATTTCGTTTCATCCTGGTCCTCAGATTCGGAGGTCGAGCAGCCGCGGCAGCAGCAGAACCGGGAACAACAGCAGCAGCAACAACAGGAATGCCAACCTTCTCACCCACCTGATGCTGCACAGGGCAGAGGAAGTCAGCGCACGGCTGCACGTCGCCGCAGGAGATACCCCCAACACAGGGTTTACAGGCTGAGGAGCAGCTTCCTAAACATGAGTGAGCAGCAGTGCCAAAGGAGGCTGAGACTTTCGCGACATCTGCGCAATGCTACACCAACACCTGGAGCCCAGAAGAGCAGGTGGACACTCCTTACCAGTGGCTGTCAAAGTCACCACCGCCCTCAATTTTTTTGCTTCAGGGTCCTTCCAGGGATCATCAGCAGACATCAGCGGCATCTCCCAATCAGCCGCACACACTTGCATCACGCAGGTAACCGATGCCCTCTTTGCCAAGGCGCACAATTACATACACTTCTCGATGGATGAAGCAAGTGTAACCGCGCGTGCGGTTGGCTTTGCAAATATGGCAGGCTTGCTGAAGGTGCAGGGCATCGTCGACTGCACACATGTGGCCCTTAGGGCACCCCCTCACAACCCAGCTGTTTTTGTCAACCACTGGTGTGTAACCACAGGAAGGACATTTTGCATGTTTGTGCGAAGTACCCTGGCAGTTGCCATGACTCGTTCATCCTTCGGCAGTCTAATGTGCCTCCGCTGTTCAATCCGCCAAACCAACTTTCTGGGTGGTTACTTGGAGACAAGGGCTATCCCCTGAAGACGTGCCTAATGATGCTGTTGAGGAGCCCATCGAACAAAGCTGTGGAGAGCTACAATGCCAGCCACATTTTGACCAGATCCATCATTGAGCAAACCATCGGCTTGCTGAAGATACGATTCAGATGCCTTGACAGATCAGGTGGAATCCTACAGTATTCAGCAGCAAGGGTCCCCAGAATCGTCGTGGTCTGCTGTGCACTGTACAACATTGCACAGCATCGTGGCTTGCAGCTGCCTGAAGAACAAGTGGCTCAGCGCTTAGCCTCCTCAGATGAGGATGATGAGGAGGAGAAAGACCTTGCGGAGGCGGATGCGCCAGTTCCAGCAGCATGCGAGCACATTGCTGCCCGGGATGCAAGGGATGCACTAATCTTTGCCAGATTCGCTTAGGTAGATGAATCAAACACATGTGGCTGGCACCTTCTTATCCGACCATAGACAATGGACAAGAACCTGTGGGTTCCTATCAATCTTACCACCATCATTACAAATGCAAGTAGCCCTGAGCCCTCAATGTGCAAGTTCCATTTCCCAGGTCACATAGGCAAGAACTTCAACTGTTTGCCATCACTTCTGTTTATTCAATGCACAAGAGGATGGCTATGACAAAAAATAAATACAACAGAACATAACACCCAAGTTACTACCCTTGTGACTAATTGTGCTTTATGTTCCTCTTACGTGTGCTTCTACGTGGTGCTTCCCCTGTGGCTTCAGCAGATGTGGAGGTACCTTGCTCACTTTCATGCTGCTCTTGCTTCAACACCTTTGGCGAGCGTCCTCTGGGATTGCGAACTTGTGAAGGCTCGGCAACAATCTGCTCCTCCTGCGTCTGTGCAGTCGCTGAGACACCCATCTCAGTTGGGTGAGGACTCTGGTGGGGCTCTGACCAAGGGCTACCTAGTGGCATCGGAGTGCGAGCACTTGGAGAGGAGCACCCACTTCCTTGTTGCCTGCCACCAACATCCCTCTCATGGGTCAGCCATACTTCAGTGCTAGCAAGTGGCTTGACAGCACCTTGCTGCACATCAGGGGGCCCATGAGGACCCATATATGCACTGGCAGTCCTACTCAAAAGGACTTCCATGAAGCTTTGGTTTCTCTGCTCAAAAGCTGGTCCTCCAGCGATGTCAGTCTATTCTGAACATTCACCATGTTTTCCAGACTCTGGCGACTTATTTCCTCCATGGCCATAGCCATCATTTCCACGGAGGTTGCCATCCTTTCTGTGGTGGTGCGTTCATGCGCCATTGCCTCCACAAAGGCACTGCTCATGTTAGAGTTGGACTCCTCCATCCTCTCCACACTCGCAGTATCCCTGGAGACAAAACCTGCCAGAGACTCCTGCACTTGTTCCTGGAGTTCCAGCACCACTCTCCTTCTGGATGGACCCAGAGGCACAGGGTCCACATGCAACTGAGCAGAGCTGGGAATGCCCTGCGGCCTCTGACGAAGACGCTCCACTGCTGGCCCTGTCTCCACCATCTGCTGATGCTCATTTGTGAGCTGTGATACACCAGGTGACAAAACTAACCTATGTCCCGAAGGTCCCACCGAGGTGTGAGTGTCTGTGCTGGTGTTGGGTGCACTTAATTCTGCTGACGCTGCGCCCTCAGAGGTTGCAGCTTCCTCTGAGGAGTCTTGTGGTTCAGGCTCTTCCGCCTGGACAGTGGGGAGATGGGTTGCCGATGGTCCTGTGGGGGAGTAAAGGAAAGAGTTAGACATGTGATATTAACATAGCATGCACATGGACTTGTGCAGATGATCATAAGTCAATCTGTTAGAGCATCAGAATCAATATCAGTCACTCATGCAATGTCAATGAGAGAGATGCAAAATATTCTGTCACCAGCTTGCTCTGATGCGCCCGTTTGTCCATCCCCTACTTACTCATTCTCCTCAGCTGCAACGATCTCTAGGGCCACCTCCTCAGCGCTGGGGAGCTGGGCTATTGAGGGTGGCCCTCCTCCTGTCTTCGCCCTTTCCCTCTTATTGTGGGCTCTCTTTTCCTGCAATGAGGGACACAAGTGGAGTTTGAGTGATAAAGATGGAGTGAGTGTAGAGAATCCATAGCATAGATGCTTAGAAGGAGACAAAGATGGAGTGAGGTCCCAATACCGAGGGCCCTCCCTGTATGTTGTTAGTTGTTGTCATTGCATAACAGTGATAGGGAGTGTGAGGGCAGCATAGTCGAATAGTGAAATGATTGTGTACATAGTGAGAGAGGGATGGATAAGGTGCAAGGAATGTAAGAGTAAAGTGGGATGTGTAGGAGTAGGTTGACAATGCAGAGTGCTGGTGCTGAGAGGAGATGGGGAGCAGAATGAGGGTAAAAGTGATGGTCTATTCACTTTTCCTGTGTGGACAAGGTCATTGAACCTCTTTCGGCACTGCAGCCAGGTTCTGCTGCACATTGATCTGGAGCTGACCTCCAGAGCCAGTTGCAGCCACACAGCTTTGGTTTGCTGAGGAGGTTTTTTTCCTACCAGAGGAAGGAAAGAGCACCTCCTTTTGAACTCTGGCTCCCTCCACCAGAGCATGGAGGCAGTCATCATCGAAACGTGGTGAGGCCTTGGCCTTTGAGCTCGACATTTCAGCAGTAGCACACACTTTAAGCTGTTGTCACTTTGGAAGAACATAGGCACAAAAGGAAGCAATGCTGCTTGGAGGCCTTAAATGCTGCTGGAGAAATGACGTCAGCAGAGGCGAGTTTCAGACCCAAAAGACTAATTGGGCCAGGGGTGTGTGCACGCAGGGAATCAATTGCCCAGTTAGGGCAAAATCGCAATTTTATGCCGCCTGACAGCGGCAAAATCGAGCCCTATAACATTCTGACTGTCCCAGTTTCAGTGCCTATTCCATTGTCCTTTGAGCCTCTCCGAGCAGCCTTGACCCTCTGCCAGTGTTCTGTGCTATTTGATTGATTATTAAATGCTCCACAAATAGAAAATCAGGGCGGGCACAATTTCCTCATAATGTATTGAGGTGTGGTCGGAAAGCCTAGTCTCTCAGATCCTACATAGGTTCGCCTAAGGAAGCGGTAAGCAAGGCGCTTGTTCCATAGTCAAATGAGGTAAAATCTCACTGCTCAACTTGTTAACAGGACTGGGCCGGCAGGAAACTCACCAATGATGGGAGCCCTTTCCAACAGGAAGGTGAAGGTTCATAAAATCACATTCTCTCACAGCAAGCTGATGAGAATCTCGTCCTCCATTCATATATTCAATTACACTATTATACACTGCACACACCCAGCTGGGACGCAGCCATTTTGACCACAGTAACCATGGCAACTATATTTAACATAGCTTTTACGACATTTAAACTTGCGACATTTTTGCTTCCCAAATCTAGCAGGGAAAGGAAAGGCAAAGGCCCAGAATTTTCGGTGGGTAATGATGGTGAACTACCAGCATTCGAGTCATTACCCCTCTGAAACTGACCGCAACTTCCGGATTTAGCGCATGTTCTTCTAAGCACGGAAATCCTGAAGTTGCGTCAGTCTTTCACTGCTCCGGTACAGGCTGTGCTGTGGCGCCCCAGCCTGCACCGCCCCCCCCCACCCGCCCACACCCCCCCATGCCGACAATCAGTGAAATCAGTGAAACTGACGAAAACGTTGGCTTTTCCGCAGTAATATCACTGTTAAATATCCCATTAAATGTTAAGCCTTGTTGGAATAGGTGCAACTGAGGTTTTAGCAGCGTATTGACTGCTAAACAAACATTCTGACCCTGAGAAACTAATTTTTATATTTGTGGAGTGTCAAATTTCTTAATTATGATAAAAAAATTTAAAAAATTTAAAAACTTGAATTTTTTTTTTAAGATTGTTCATGATGTTTCAGCTTTTACCTTATTCCCATGTGAAAGTCCCAATCTTTATTTCGCTCTCCGTAACATTTTTAAAAAGTCCAGATTCAAACAGCTTCTCATTTCCTGGTTTCATGTCTGTGAAAATTCTGCAATGGGATTGGCTGCTTAGAAAGCTTGTTGATGTCACTGCAGCATCGCCATAGGAATCCCCTATTCACAGCGCTGCAACGTCGAAAAGGCAAACTTCTCGCCAAAGAGATCGCTTTGCATCTCACACAAGTCCTAAGATCGTATCAGAAACTAATGCCTAGCCAAATCGGGAAACATAAGCTGCTCAAGGATTAAGCTAAGTTTCTTATATCCTCTCATACTGTCCAATGGGCAAGCAAACCTACCTCCAAGGCTATACATGTATGTGCATTAATGCAACAAATGCAAGTTTTCTTAAATGGACAATTATTTAGTAACAACACTTTTTACTGTAACTGGTTAATGTGAAGCACATTGGAACACGAGGACCCGATTTTAAACTAACCCATCCGGCGGGAACGGGGCGTGTTCAGGTCAGGTGCCCGTTTTACACCCCGTCCGGTTTTACGCTCCATTGAAGTCTCTACAGCGGGAGTCCGGTGGAACGGCTGAATAAATTTGCTACCACGCTGTTTATAATTAGTGACTTAGTCCAGGGCATACTGCCAGTATTCAATGGGTACAGCCATTATTGGGTGAAGAAAGAAGAAAGAACTTGCATTCATACGGTGTCTTTCGCATCCTCGGGACGTTCCCAAGCGTTTTCCAACCAATGGATCACTTTTGAAGCGCAGTTGCAGTTGTTAGGTAGGCAAACACGGCAGCTAATTTGCGAAACAGCGAGGTCGCACAAACAGAAAATGAATGGCCAGGTAATCATTTTGGGTGGTATTGCTCAAGGGGGGAAGGTTGGCACTGGGAGAACTCCCTGCTTTTCTTCGAAAATGCTGTCATAGGATTTTTTTACATCCACCTGAGCAGGCAGAAGGGGGTCTTAACACCATTTCAAAAAGACAGCACTCCCTCAACATTGCACTGAACGATGTGCTCCAGTCGAAAGTGGTATTTGAACCCACAACCTCTGACTCAGAGGAGAGTGCTGACACTGTCTTTGATATATTCACTGGGCACAATTCAACCAGGATTGTCTGAGTCATGCCATTAATATTCATTGAGTACATTTTAACGAGATAGTTGGCTACACATTAAAAAAATTTAGTGGCTGCATAGTTCCAATGGGATTGTCTTAGCTGATTAGAGACACGCTCAGTACAGCGTATCTGCATACTGACAGCTGTTTAAGTTGTCAGTTATTTTAGGTTTTTTTAAGTTATTCTATGTACACTTCTTAGCTACTGCATACATTACTTTACGCTATCATCCATTCAACTTGGCATTATCATCTACCTGTTTTACCTCAGGGGGATCACTTGCCCTTACACCTCATGAAAGAAAACCAGGGAATGGCATCAATCTCAATCTCTAACTGTGGTATTAATGAGGAGGAGGATATGCAGAATACAGTAAATCCTTTCAGAAAACTGCTTAAACTGGCTGCCAGTGTGGGTAACACAGGGCCTGCTGTGACTTAGGGGCAGATTCCAATCCATTCGGATCAGGAGACTGAAGGAGTCAGGCCACCCTCGGGCTATCGGAAATCAGACACATTTTTTCCCATGAGACAAAGTGAAGATAGACAGATAGCTCTTGTTGTCTATAAGTGTCAGTGACATAAAGAATGTGCTCAGTGCAGGCAACACACCAAATAGGAAAGCACAGGCTCTTACTGCAAGTCATACCCCATTGAATGTTCCTTCATAGCATGGAGGAAAAACAACCAATGACAAGCAAATACTATGAACAGTAACATTTCTGTCTTACAAGGTAATGATTTTGCTGTTAAAAGTATTTGAAAAAAATGAGATTGTATTCCTCTGTGGATGGCTCAGTAAGTAAATACACCACATGGTGTGGCTTGACCCATAACAGATTTGGTCTGTGTTGAGTTAGCCATTCACACTCATTATGCAGTCCACCCCTACAAATTGTCTGATCCTCATACAGTTTGATATCTGTTTCATTTTTGATTCTGTTCTGCACTACCACCCCACAGACCTTCCCTGGGATCCATGGCCTGTCTGTATCTGTGGTTCCAGCACTCTAGATTACTTTGACTGTTGTATATTGGGAAGTTTATAACCCACCAATCTTGATGGAAGCTACTACTACATTGTAAGGCCCTGGAGACCCAACGATCCATGAATCAATTGAAACTGTTTCATTTATTGGTGACATGGAGATAGATGGAATGTGATGTGATTGGCAATGCTGATCTATTTAAGAATTACTGGAGAGAATAGCTGTTCCAAGTTTGTTAGAAAATATAAAGTTTTATATCTTTTTTGAAAGGAATATTGTAATGGTGTGGTTTATTTTTCTGGTTGTGACCAGCTGGTGAGTCCATTTAGGGGCTTTATTTAGGAAAAGTTGGTGCTGGCGTGGTGAACCTAGACAGGACTGCTGTGTTATTCATGTATAATGGAGAACAGAGGAAGTTTTTTTTAAATGTAATTGTAATGAAGTAGAATTGTGTTGATTGATGAGTAATGGATTTTGTTTTGCTTTCCCTCTTGGAGACGGTTTAATATTTGCTCTTTTTAACTTTTGAGGAAAAGAAACTGAGAATGAAGCTGTTGAGACTCATAATTGCTCAAGTGAGATTATAGCTATCAGTTTCTTGGGCTTATCTATCCTGTTTTTTTTTTGGAGGGTCTACATGAGGCACGGGTGAATCCAAGTGATCCTTATATTAACAGTTCCTGATGTGCTGTGTTAATTAGTCTAAAAGGCTGGACGAGAAGCACTTATGTCAGCAATAAAAAGTAATGGGCAGGAAGTTAGTAAGGATGTCAAAATCATAAAATGAAGGAAATAATTGGAAAAAGGAGTGGCTGAACAGATGAAAATTCAACTGGCAGAAGTGAAGTTTTAGTCTGGAGGAACCTTGTAGAGAAGGCTGTATGATCAGCCAGAAATTAAACCCAGTTACAACGAAGACTATCGAGCTTTGAATTTCAGGTGAAAGAGCAGTAAAACTTTGGCACAAACTTTCGTTTGTGGTTTGGAAGTTAAATCTTCTGTCCTCTAGCGTATCACTGAAAATGCAGCTGTGTCTTCCCCAATAAATCTTCTAACTACTTTGAACTCTTTAAGTAATAAAATTTCCACATGTACTGGAGTGTAGGCCCACCACAAAACCATCTTTTTCCCAGTTTGGGAAACTGCAGGGTACAAGTAACCCCATTTCTGGTACTAAACCAGAGGATTACTTAACCTTTCATCCACAAACTGATAATGATGTTATGGCCACGCTAAACCATGCAGTGTGTAAGAAAGGGAGAGGTTGGTGGGATAAGGCTAGTAAATCCATCCATTCTCAGCAGAGCTCAAAGAACAGTTTTGTCGTCATTCCTTCCTGAGGACTATCCTGATGAGCTCTACGAAGGTTAAAGGACTAAAGGCAGCTGATTTGTGTCTCTAATATGTTTTTTAAGTTGATCCAGCAATGCAGTGGTTAAGAGTAAACATGGGCAGTTGCAGGTTGATTCATTTGTGTAGTACAACTTAGATTAAATTGGTGAAACTGGGTAAGCATTGAGGGGTCAGTAATGTGGTCCGGATGCAGAAGGACTGGAGCCGTTGCTTTTCAGACGCTATGTGTACCTGCGCTCCACTGAGCTGGCATCGTGCCAAAATGTGAGGACAGCTTACTTAAATAAATGCTTTCACTGGTCTCCTGCTGAAACTTTGGTGAGTTGAGGCCAATTCATTAAATATATTCAAGAAGGAGTTAGATACATTTCTTAAGGCTAAAGGGATCAAGGGATATGGGGAGAAAGCAGGGACAGGGTACTGAATTTGGATGAGCAGCCATGATCTCATTAAATGGCGGAACAGGCTTGAGGGGTCGAATGGCCTACTCCTGCTCCTATCTTCTATGTTTCTATGTTATGTGAGAGACTAGTGGAATCCCCTCAGAAATGGCATAGACCTGGTAGCACCAGGTCTCCAGTATTTCTGGGAGTTTCTTGGTTGCCTTATAAGAGCTCGTCGAGGTCCGCCACCAAAAGGTAAATGATGGGTCAGTTGTGGAGCTAGGTCGGGGACTCCCTAAGCCAAAGTTCCTGCTCCCGAGCTTCAGTTCGGACCCATTGTAGTCGTGGCGGCCAATACACCAAGAAAGAGGAGGCATATCGACCTCCATAGGGGTGCATGTGGGCCCCACCACAGGCGTCCAGTCCTGACATAGGGCAGACAGGTGCCAGAGATGACTCCGAAGTGGTGCTTGCACCCACCTGCCCCCTACAAATAAGGTGCTCTCCCACTGACCCTACAACCTCTGGTGGGGGTCAGCATTGAGGATACTGGCGGGCACAATTCTTAGCGTAACCTCCGGGATCACTACCCAGAGAATTTCAGGGTCCATAAGCTCGTGGAGGGTGTAAATCAAATGCTTAAGCAATAGTTTTCTGATTCTTGTAGCCCTCTCTTGACCTGAAAAAAGGAGGAGGGAAGTACTTTTAAAAAATGAAAATAGGACATGCTAAAAGAAAGCATGTTGGATGCTTGCCATAGACTCGAATGTGGTTGAGAGCACATTCATTTCCTGTCAAATGAAGTATTTTAAGACCAAATTAGTTCCAAAATGTATCAGGCCTTTTGTAAAGTTAAATTTGTCAAATCATAAAATTGAGCATGCTGGTACTGCATCTGTTTTAATGGCGTGGCAACCCAACATTGTTGACTATAATATAATAGGCCACAATATCTTTGAGGCTTTATTTAAGAGTGCTCAGATGATGAGTTTCTGGGCTTTGGAAGAGGCCAATCATGTGAAAAGCAGTTATAAAATGTTATTGGGACCCAATTTGCTTGTGATATGCACATTTACTTTGGGTTGAAGGGAGAGAAGAAATTAGGTATAAAAATTGGATTCTGATTTGTCCGGATTACTAGGAGATATCTTACACTAGTTTCAGCTCGCTGTTAGCCACACTTCAGCTAGGACCTTCAGATTTGTACTGTAAAGGGCTGAGATAGGGTCTTTCCAAATCCATTGACAGAGCTACTTTGCCAGGCAATCCAGATGGATTAAATCTGGGAAAAGGACCAGCGAGTTGGGAAGTAACTGCTATTTATGACTATATTGTAGGAAAACTTTTTCAAGATATTTTGCTTATATTGGATGAAGTAACAGGAAGAGGTGGGCTGCTACTCGTGTTCTGAAACTGATGTGAACACCCTAATAAGTTTCATTAATAAAAAGTATATATGAATTAACACTTTCGAGTATAACTAGCTGTGGGGTTAGGTTAGCAGGGTCGGAAGTTACCTGCTGTTGAATGAAAGATCCCTAATAATATTTAGACTGGAGTTTTCAGATAGCACTGTCATTCTGACCAAAAGCTGTTGTTCCAGTTGTACTGTAATGCTCCATAATCCTGAGATTGAGGCTGATGTGCTTTTATTGATATTTGATTGGCTTTCTTGCTATTGAACATATCCAATGAGTTACCTATTTTGTGTGCTGCACAGAACGTTGTAACTGGCTCTTCTTTGCTCTTGGTCAGTCCACTATGGAACACTATTGCTGCTCCGACGCTTTCTTCACACACTTTGGCTCCGATATTTACTCAGAACTGGGAAGAGAGCGGGGCGGTGGGGAGGATTTTCAGATGGGAAACCCCAAAGAATAGGTTTCCCACACGTCCTGCCGAATTTAATGGCAGGCCGTCTTTAAAAATATTTCAACAGGTTTCCTGCCCGACAGCTAGCTAGCCTGACAGGCAGGCTGCCTGTTGGGCTGGAAAGCAGCAGAAAGCAGA
This sequence comes from Somniosus microcephalus, assembly GCF_052327205.1. Classification (NCBI taxonomy): domain Eukaryota; kingdom Metazoa; phylum Chordata; class Chondrichthyes; order Squaliformes; family Somniosidae; genus Somniosus; species Somniosus microcephalus. The sequence continues at coordinate 191,692,548 of NC_140992.1, read as the reverse complement.
TGTCAGGTAAGTCTGACATCGCAGGAGAGGCGGCGCATGGTTGGGGTGAATCGGACATCATGGGGGGGGGTTGAATTGGGCATTGCGGGCTGGGGGAGGATACGGACATCGTGGGGGGGTGGTGATGGGAGGATATGGACATCATGTCCGGGGATACAGATATCGCGGGGTGTGGGGGGGATACGGACATCGTGGTGGGGGGGGAGGGAATGGGAGGATATGGACATCATGTCCGGTGATATGGATATCGCAGGGTGTGTGGGGGATACGGTCATCTTGGGGGAGGTTTGGGCTCATCGGACATCATGGTAGGGGTGATTTGGTCATCGTGGGGCTGCGTCAGCCGACCGCGGGGGTCTAATCGCATGGAGGTAAGCTTGGTGGGTCGTGGGAAGCACTCCTGCTCCTCCTGGTCCACAAACAGTGCAATAAAGACACTGACCTCATGGATCCGGCCCTTCTCGCCTCCTTTTACCTGCCGAGATTCCCACGGCCCGGAAATCCCGGCCACTTGCGTTAAAAATAAAAATTGAGTTAAAATGGAGGCATGTAGTCTCCTTAAAAAATTTTAGTGACTGACCCACCTTCTGAGGGCGAGTTGGGTCCGGGTTTGAGAGTTTAAAAATTTTTTAACTTCCCACCCATCCCCAAACCAGCTGTCCTTGGGGGTGAAAATTTCCCCCTTTGTTTCATTTTTTTCACAAAACAAGGTTGAGGTTAGCATAACATCTGTACTGAGAAAGCCCACGCAGCTTGCCCTGTTTAGATCATGAACATATTTTCATCTACCTCTTAGCTTGGTGCTAAGCCAATATACCTCTGTTACCCTTGGGATCTGCTCACTTATATTTGAACTGCTGCAACCAAGCTTATACTCAATGTGTTAAAGTATTTAGCTTGCAAAATGATAGCTACCTAAGTATAAAGTAACTATTCCTTAAGTTGCATTTAACAGAAGGTTTTATAAGAAGCCATACCATATCCAGCTTACTGCTTTCCTTTATAACTCTAAAAATTTGATCTTCCCAAGTTTCCTTCATTTTTTTTCTGATGCAGACTCATTTATCTCTCTATGTTTCTTAGCTCATTGATTTAAGACCCATTACTACTCTTGGTGACCTCCTTTCGATCTCTCTAATGTCTGTGTCTGTGTTTTTTTGGAAGTACCGTGACCAAAACTAGACAAAATACCATATTTTGTTTATTCATTCTCAGGATACGGGTGTCACTAACAAGGCCAGCATTCACTGCCCATCCCTAGTTGCCCTTGAGAAGATGGTGGTGAGCTTTCTTCTTGAACTACTGCAGTCCATATGGTGAAGGTGCTGTTAGGTAGGGAGTTCCAGGATTTTGACCCAGTGACAATGATTACTCTGTAAACCTTTGGATTTGGGATCCTGACTATTCCTGCGCTTGCTAATCTTGGATGTGAAGGAGAAGTAGATGACTGAAGAGTAATGGAATGACAGAAGAAAGTGTCAGTGTATTATTTTCCTGCTTAGTGCTATTCTGAGCATTCCTACCAGAAAAGGAGTAAGAATGGCAAGTGAAATAGTGAAAGAAACAGCAATTTAGCTTGTTAATTAATGCACTTATGCGATGTTCCACAGCTGCAATCACAGCAAAGAGTGGACATTTTACTCCTGATCATACGTGGAGTTAGTGAGAAAGGGGCAGCTTGCAAAGTATCACCACAGTAGTGAGAGAAGTGAATAGTACAAAGGAGTTTTCTACCCAACAGTACGACTGCCCGTGTCCTAACTCGCACCAAGCCCCGTTCGCCCATCACCCCTGTGCTCGCTGACCTACATCGGCTCCTGGTTAAGCAGCGCCTCGATTTCAAAATTCTCATCCTTGTTTTCAAATCCCTCCATGGCCTCGCCCCTCCCTATCTCTATAATCTCCGTCAGCCTCACAACCCCCCCCGAGGTATCTGCACTCCTCTAATTCTGCCCACTTGAGCATCCCTGATTATAACCGTTCAACCTTTGGTGGCCGTGCCTTCTGTTGCCTGGGCCCTAAGCTCTGGAATTCCCTGCCTAAACCTCTCCGCTTCCCTACCTCTCTTACCTCCTTTAAGACGCTCCTTAAAACCTACCTCTTTGATTAAGTTTTTGGTCACCTGCCCTAATTTATCCTTATGTGGCTCGGTGTCAAATTTTTTGTCTTAAAATACTCCTGTGCAGCACCTTGGGACGTTTTACTACGTTAAAGGCGCTATATAAATACAAGTTGTTGTTGTTATTGCATTATATTGCAGTGGAGCGGGAAGAGGTTAAGTTACATGGCTCGTTAGCTGCTTGAGAAGTGTTAAAAGATGATTTTTACAAGGGGCTTTGCTGCTAAAAAGTGCGTTCTCACAAATCCCATGTTTGAAAACCACGTTTTCTAGCAGCTACATTACGATTTTGTTAGTATTGCAGAAAAAAAATGCTTTTCTTCAACTTTAATTAAAAGCAAAGCCTGACCCCACATCTAATAATTTCATTGTTTTGGAAATTACCGCTGTGCAGTGTGACATTTAACATTCAGTTTTTCCTGCTAATTTAACAATATACCCTTCATTGTATAATGGTATTTGCTTTTTTTAAGCAGTGATGCACATTGTTTTGCTTTCACTAAAGTAGGGGTCCCAGGACTGATCCCTAGGGGAAAATTTGGATCCATTGGCTATTGCTGCCTGAGTAGAGCCATTACTGTTGATAACTACCCTTTTCCCTATTGAGCCCATTAATAGTCTAATGTGGAACTTCATAGTGGATCTCATGAACTTTCACTTCAGCCGTACCTCCTGTCAAGAACATTATTAAAATTCTTTTTGAAAGTCAAAATATGATATCCAGCTACTCGTACATCCTCAAAGAATTCTAATAAATTAATCAAGCATGACCTGCCTTTCATATACCCATCTTGGCTGGGATTTATTACATCTACTCTCCCTGATGCTCTTGAATTACTTCCTCTGTAATAGACTCCACTATTTTCCCACTGTAAATGTCAGGCCTATAATTCTCAAGTTCTTGTTCCTGGACTTATATAAAAATGCATCCCTGTCTCTGTAAGCTGTCAGGACTTCACTGTGTCCTATGTCTCTATAAGCAATCCATATGTAGTATCATTAGCAGATTAATCTTCAACCAGCTAAGTCTCCTACTCTAACCTGTTCTTTCCCAGCACCTCAAAACTATGGCTCCTTATCATCCTCAGTTTTCCTTTTCTCCTAAAATCTACAGGCTATTAATCCCCAAGCTTAGTATCACCTAACCATGACCTTTTGATTTACTGTGTCTTCTGTCCTATTTTTTTCAACCTTGGTGGTGTCCTGCATTATGAGCTCTGGCCCTTCATCTAGGTTTCCTAGTTTTGAAAAGTGCCGTCTGTTGTTATGTTTCCTGGAAACAGGAGGCTGATGTCATTGGGCTCTTGAGCATCTAATTTCATGTATGTATCACTGATTGCCTGGAGCCCCTCTTGTTGAGTGGGATTGTTCCACCAAACTGCTCAGGTGGGGCATGAATCCAAAACCTTCCAGTCAAAGGGCACAGATGTAGTTTGTTCAGCAAATGAATGTTTAGTATAGTTGGTGTAACTATGAGTAACGTAAAAAAAAAACAAAGCTTGACTTTGTCGGTTTTGAAGCTGGGTGTTCTTCAATGTAAGTGCTCTAACTTTCACCAGCATGTTACATGCAGCTACTGTACCATATGCACTAAGTAAGTTGCAACTGTATGTATGTTTGGCAGGGCAGCTGGATAAAGTTTTGCACAGACTGGAACACAGATCTACTGGAGAGTTGCACCTTAGAGTAAACCTGAGTTCAGATGTCTTATTTTGAATTTTCAATCAGTATTTGGCGTCGCAAGAAGCAAAACCCATTACAAATCTCACTGTCCCTCTGCAAGCAGAAGTATCATTTAGCTACAGACAGGAAAAGAGACCAGTGTGGTGATGTCAGACAGAACCAGGCAGCTTTTAATCAGGATAATTACAAAAGCAGCTGAGCTGGATGTTAAAAGCTCATGGGCGGCGCTCCCTGTCTCCCAGGGCTTTTTCTGTTTCAATCTCCTGAAAAATCTTTACATCCCCCTCCCCCTCCCAGTGGTGGGTGACCACATTTCCTTTAATGTGGTGAACAGACGTGTACACAGGAATTGGGCACAAACTCAAGTTTCAGTCTGGGCCTGAGCTGTCCTGCACACATATGTTGACTGTCTTTGGGTGGTAGCTGGGCACGAGCTGTTCACAGCCACTGTCGAGCCATTAGAATTGTCTGCAGTATTTTTCGTGTGGTATCTTGCTGCCTATAAAAGGGACTGCCTCAAGATGGCAGCCACTTGAAGGTATAAATGTGCAACCTCAGCATGGTCAGAGGAATAGGGATAGTCACTTCCTTGTAGGAGTGGGGATAATCACCCTGCTTTATCAGACTGCCCCCAGTCCCCTGTTATTTAACACTTTTGTGGTGTGGCACAACCCCCGGACTCTCCAGTTATTGTTTAACATCTTGGTGATTCTGCACATTTCACATCTGATCTGAGTGCTGGGATTTTGCTGACTCTGTTTTATTGCCCGCGTGCTACAGTTTCCATCATAAAGGAAAAGGACCTGCCTGCTTCCTCAGTGCTTGAGGTGTGGCCCGAGCCCTGGATGTGACCCAGGCCTGGGCCCCACTGGGACAGGAAAGCCCGTCTCCATGGCAACAGCTTGAGATTTTTTTTAAATGACTCCGTCTCTTCCAGCTGCACGGTCAGCTCTTTCACTGCAGCTAAATCTCAGTAGTTACACAGAGCAGACAGGTCAAGGAGCTGACTACTGAACAACAGAAGTGATAGTTATACCGAGCAGACAGGCCTGTTGAGAGCCTATCTGAGCCTCGGTGTTGATGCACAATACACAATCCTTATGGATAGGCAAGAGGTTATCTATCTTGCAAATTGTTCAATATTTTGACACACACTTGGCTGATGTTTAAAGCAGGAGTTGCCAAGTGAACAAACCTATAAATAAAAGGTATGCTGCAGGAAACTCTGGGCTCCTCGTCTCTGGTGATCTTGCATTCATATGGCATTGGCTTTGGGCTTTACAAAGACTTAATTCGGGGCCTTCAGAATCTAAGACTAATAGGAAATATTCTCGTACTGGGAAATGTACAGGTGCTGTCTATCTTCCTTTGTGTCTCTATCTTTAGGTGAAATGTGTATCTTGGCTCCTTGGGGGGGGGGGAGGGGAGGAATGAGATTCTAATGTTTGATATAAATGACTTAATTGTTGTGGCACTCCGTTCATGCTGTTATTTTCCGCAGCTCTGCTTTCCATTCCCACTCACAGCTCAGACTTGCACCTCTCGGAGATTTGTGAGGGTGGAACGGACAGCACAGCATTCCTGTAAGTCATTTGTTCTGGTGGTTTTCATTTCAAGGGATTTAATTTCCCCGAGAGGCTGTTTTTGATCTGGTAATGCACAGCACATGCGTAGGACACTGTTGCAGCTGTCCGTCTGTGGTGTCCTCTGAAAGTACAGCTCTGCTGCCCCCTACTGATTGCATCTGGTATATCGCCACATTCAGAAAATCCCACCAATGACCCATGACCAATGAACTCTGCGATGTGAGAAATACAGAATCTGTTCACAATTTGGTAACGTTGTTCATACTTCATCCCCTGCCTAATCAAGTGAAGGCATATTGTGAATATAGCCAACATTGTATAAGATAAACCAATACTCTGGCATAATATGTTGTGTCACTCATTGATCTTCTGGTACTGTGGGGTGAAATTGGTCTTCGGCCAAAATGCGGATCAGACGATAGTGAATCAGCAACCAATTTTCTTTTCCATTCCGGCTGCCATCTTGGAATACTTTTTTTTTATTTGTTTTTTTATGGGATGTGGGCGTTGCTGGCAAGGCCAGCATTTATTACCCATTCCTAATTGCCCTTGAGAAGGTGATGGTGAGCCGCATTCTTGAACCGCTGCAGTCCCTGTGGTGAAGGTACTCCCACTGTGCTGTTAGGGAGGGAGTTCCAGGATTTTGACCCAGCGACGATGAAGGATCGGCGATATACTTCTAAGTCAGGATGGAGGGGAACTTGGAGGTGATGGTGTTCCAGTTCGCGGGTCTGGGAGGTGCTGCCGAAGAAGCCTAGGCGAGTTGCTGCAGTGCATCTTGTAGATGGTACATACAGCAGCCACGGTATGTCGGTGGTGGAGGGAGTGAATGTTTAAGGTGGTGGATGGGGTGCCAATCAAGCGGGCTGCTTTGTCCTGGATGGTGTTGAGCTTCTTGAGTGTTGTTAGAGCTGTACTCATCCAGGCAAGTTGAGAGTATTCCATCACACTCCTTGTGCCTTGTAGATGGTGGAAAGGCTTTGGGGAGATAGGAGGTGAGACACTCGCCGCAGAATACCCAGCCTCTAACCTGCTCTTGTTACCACAGTATTTATGTAGCTGGTCCAGTTAAGTTTCTGGTCAATGGTGACCCCCAGGATGTTGATGTTGGGGGATTTGGCGATGGAAATGCCGTTGAATGTCAAGGGGCGGTAGTTAGACTCTCGCTTATTGGAGATAGTCATTTGCTGGCACTTCTGTTGCGCGACTGTTACCTGCCACTTATCAGCCCCAGCCTGAACGTCGTCCAAGTCTTGTTGCATGCGGGCATGGACTGCTTCATTATCTGAGGAGTTGTGAATGGCACAGAACACTGTGCAGTAAAGAAAGAGTAGGGCCTATTAGAGAACATGAGGGTAATCTGTGTGTGGAGGCGGGAGACGTCGGTAGGGTTCTTAATGAATACTTTGCGTCTGTTTTCACAAATGAGAGGGGTGAAGCAGATATGCTATCGGGGCGTGGAGTGTGAAATATTAGATTAAATAAACATAGTGAGAGAGAAAGTATTAAGGGGTTTAGCAGCTTTAAAGTGGATAAATCCCCAGGCCCGGATGAAATGTATCCCAGGCTGTTAAGCGAAGCAAAACAGGAAATAGCAGAGGCCCTGACCATCATTTTTCAATCCTCTCTGGCTTCAGGTGTGGTGCCAGAGGACTGGAGGACTGCTAATGTGGAACCTGTGTTTGAAAAGGGAGAAAAGGATAGATCGAGTAATTACAGGCCAGTCAGCCTAACCTTGGTGGTGGGAAAATTATTGGAAAGAATTCTGAAGGACAGGATAAATGTTCATTTAGAAAGACACGGATTAATCAAGGATAGTCAGCATGGATTTGTTAAGGGAAGGTCGTGTCTGACAAACTTGATTGAATTTTTTGAGGAGGTAACGAGGGTCGATGAGGGTCGTGCATTTGATGTAGCGTATATGGACTTTAGCAAGGCTTTTGATAAGGTTCCACATGGCAGACTGGTCATGAAGTTAAAAGCCCATGGGATCCAGGGCAAAGTGTCAAGTTGAATTCAAAACTGGCTCGGAGACAGGAAGCAGAGGGTAATGGTTGATGGGTGTTTTTGTGACTGGAAGGCTGTTTCCAGTGGGGTTCCGCAGGGCTCAATACTAGGTCCCTTGCTTTTTGTGGTATATATCAATGATCTAGACTTGAATATAGGGGGTATGATTAAGAAGTTTGCAGATACTAAAATCGGCTGTATGGTTGATACTGAAGAAGGAAGCTGTAGACTGCAGGAAGGTATCAATAAATTGGTCAGGTGGGCAGAACAGTGGCAAATGGAATTCAATCCGGAGAAGTGTGAGGTAATACATTTGGGGAGGGCTAACAAGGAAAGGGAATACACATTAAATGGTAGGACACTGAGTAGTGTAGAGGAACAAAGGGACCTTGGAGTGCATGTCCACAGATCCCTGAAGGTAGCAGGCCAGGTAGATAAGGTGGTTAAGAAGGCATACGGAATGCTTGCCTTTATTAGCCGTGGCATAGACTACAAGAGCGGGGGGGTTATACTTCAACGGTATAAAACACTAGTTAGGTCTCAGCTAGAGTACTGCGTGCAGTTCTGGTCACCACATTACAGGAAAGATGTGATTGCACTGGAGAGGGTACAGAGGAGATTTACAAGGATGTTGCTGGGAGTAGAGAATCTTAGCTATGAGGAAAGATTGGATAGGCTGGGTCTGTTTTCCTTGGAACAGAGGAGGCTGAGGGGATATCTTATTGAGGTGTATAAAATTATGAGGGGCATAGATAAAGTGAATAGAAAGGCCCTATTTCCCTTAGCAGAGAGGTCAAAAACCAGGGGGCACAGATTTAAAATAATTGGTGGAAGGCTTAGAAGGGATTTGAGGGGAAATTTCTTCACCCAAAGGGTTGTGGGGGTCTGGAACTCACTGCCTGAAAGGGTGGTAGAGGCAGGAACCCTAACCACATTTAAAAAGTACTTGGATGTGCACTTGGGATGCTCTAACCTGCAGGGCTACGGACCAAGAGCTGGGAAGTGGGATTAGGCTGAATAGCTCTTTGTTGGCCGGCGCGGACATGATGGGCTGAAATGGCCTCCTCCGTGCTGTAACTTTCTATGATTCTATGATTCTATGATCAACGAACATCCCCATTTCTGACCTTATGTTGGAGGGAAGGTCATTGATGAAGCAGCTGAAGATGGTTGGGCCTCGGACACTGCCCTGAGGAACTCCTGCAGGGATGTCCTGGGGCTGTGATGATTGACCTTCAACCACCACAACCATCTTCCTTTGTGCTAGGTATGACTCCAGCCACTGGAGAGTTTTCCCCCTGATTCCCATTGACTTCAGTTTTACTAGGGCTCCTTCATGCCACACTCAGTCAAATGCTGCCTTGATGTCTAGGGCAGTCACTCTCCCCTCACCTCTGGAATTCAGCTCCTTTGTCCATGTTTGGACCAAGGCTGTAATGAGGTCGGGAGCCGGGTGGTCTTGGCGGAACCCAAACTGGGCATCAGTGAGCAGGTTATTGGTGAGTAAGTGTCGCTTGATAGCACTGTCGATGACATCTTTCATCACTTTGCTGATGATTGAGAGTAGACTGATGGGGTGGTAATTGGCTGGATTGGATTTGTCCTGCTTTTCGTGGACAGGACATACCTGGGCAGTTTTCCACATTGTCGGATAGATGCCAGTGTTGTAGCTGTGCTGGAACAGCTTGGCTAGAGGCGCAGCTAGTTCTGGAGCACAAGTCTTCAGCAGGATAGCCAAGATGTTGTCGGGGCCCACAGCCTTTGCTGTATCCAGTGCACTCAGCCGTTTCTTGATATCATGCAGAGTGAATCGAATTGGCTGAAGACTGGTTTCTGTGATGGTGGGGACCTCAGGTGTAGGCTGATATGGATCATCCACTCGGCACTTCTGGCTGAAGATGGTTGCAAATGCTTCAGCCTTGTCTTTTGCCCTTACGTGCTGAGCTCCACCATCATTGAGGATGGGGATATTCATGGAGCCTCCTCCTCCTGTTAGTTGTTTAATAGTCAACCACCATTCACGACTGGATGTGGCAGGACTACAGAGCTTTGATATGATCCGTTGATTGTGGGATCGCTTAGCCCTGTCTATAGCATGCTGCTTCCGCTTTTTAGCATGCATGTAGTCCTGTGTTTCAGCTTTTCCATATTGGCACCTCATTTTTAGGTACGCCTGGTGCTGCTCCTGGCATGTTCTTCTACACTCCTTATTGAACCAGGGTTGGTCCCCTGGCTTGATGGTAATGGTAGAGCGAGGGATATGCCGGGCCATGAGGATACAGATTGTGGTGGAATACAATTCTGCTGCTGCTGATGGCCCACAGCGCCTCATGGATGCCCAGTTTTGAGCTGCTAGATCTGTTCTAAATCTATCCCATTTAGCACGGTGGTAGTGCCACACAACACGATGGAGGGTGTCCTCAGTGTGAAGATGGGACTTCGTCTTCACAATGACTGTGCAGTGGTCAGTGCTACCAATACTGTCATGGACAGATGCATCTGCAACAGGTAGGACGAGGTCAAGTAGGTTTTTCCCTTGTGTTGGTTCACTCACCAGCTGTCGCAGGCCCAGACTGGCAGTTATGTCCTTCAGGACTCGGCCAGCTCGGTCAGTAGTGGTGCTACTGAGCCACTCTTGGTGATGGACATTGAAGTCCCCCACCCAGAGTACATTCTGTGCCCTTGCTACCCTCAGTACTTCTTTCAAGTGGTGTTCAACATGGAGGGAAAGGCACAGAAGACACGGCAAGAGTGATTCTTAATTATTCCGGCTAAATATTATACAGATGGAATTGAGTTGTTGGCTAATTTTGTTTTCTGGATTTTAGTGTTGGTGTTAATATTTGTAGTGGAGTGACGGAAAAACCTGTAAGGTTGGAATGAGGAAATCAGTCGGATGGTGGTAATAAGGATTGTGGAACTGTTGATATATTGGGATGGGAGGGATGGTTCATGTGAAGCACTCTTGGATGAGCTGCTCTCTGAGAGCTCTGCCACCTAGTCGTACTGGTGGTTGATGCGGCTCATGCTCTTCCTCTTCTTCATTGCTGCTCTTCCTTCTCCTCCTCCTCCTGCACTTCTTCCAGGTGGTGGTAAGGGCTGGTCCCTCATGATGGGAAAGTTATGTAGCACGCAGCAAAGGATCACAAATCTGGATACCCGTTCAGGTCTGCACTGCACAGCTCCTCCTGAACATTCCAAGCAGCAGAAACGTTGCATGAGCACACTGTGTCTGCTCCATCACCTTCCTGGTCACAGCATGGCTCTCACTGTACACCAGCTGTGCCTGGGTTCCTGACAGGATTGGTGAGCCATGTCTGAAGGGGATAGTCTTTGTCGCCCAGTAGCCAGCCTGTAACCTGACAGCCTGGTTGGAATAAAGGCGGCACTGGCGCACGATGAATGAATCATGACTGCTGCCAAGAAACTGGGCACAGACCTGACCTCCCTGATAGAATGATGGACTGCTGCAGCCTGGAAAGAGCCTGTTGCATAAAGTTAAAGGCCACAGTGACCTTGACAGCCACAGGCAGTGGTATCCATGCCCCAGTGCGAGTCTGGAGTTGAGGCTGCAGCAGAGGGCATAGCTCGGTGACAGCCTCCTTTGTGAAGCATAGGTGCTGAGACATTGCTGCTCAGTGAAGTTCAGGTATGAAGGATGATGTGCCTCAATAATTCCGAGACTCGATGTTAACGAAACAAAACAAGGCTTTTATTAACTTAGAAGATAACACGCAGTGGAGAGAGGTATCTTCCATCTGGAGCTCTGCAGTACTGGATATATGAGGCCAGACTGAGCTGGCTTACATAGAGGCCAGGTATGGGCAGAGCCCTACACACAACACATTCCATACATTCCAATATACAATAGGAGAAACCTGAAACCAACCACAGTCACAGGCAATACAATGGTAAGGGGGAACCTGAAACCAACCACAGTCACAGGCAGTGATGAATGGAATATTTCATCACATTCACCCCTTCTATAGATTTAGTCTGTTCGGGGGTTTGGTAGTCCTCTGCGACCGACGTGGCTGTTGTGGTGTCGCGGGTGTCGGCTGGGTGTCCCCGGTGGCCTCCTGGGTCTCTGCCGGGGGTGCCGCCAGGGTTGTTGAAGGGGTAGTTGGTGGGGGTGCCGTTGGTCGATGTTCTTCCGGGGGTGATGAAAGAGTAGTGGGTGCGTAAGAGTTGCAGTGGTCGTTGTTGCTGCTATTGCCGTGGTTGTTGTCGTTACCGGCTGGGGCGACGTCTTTTATTGACACGGTGTCCTCCCTTCCGTCGGCGTGCCGGACATATGCATATTGGGGGTTGGCGTGGAGTAGGTGCACTGGCTCCACGAGAGGGTCCGTCTTATGGCCCCTCACATGCCTTCGCACGAATACAGGACCTGGGGTGGAGAGCCATGACGGCATGGATACGCCTGAGGTGGATTTCCGGGGAAAGCTAAACATTCGTTCATGAGGCGTGGCATTAGTGGCAGTACACAATAGCGACCGTATCGAATGGAGCACATCTGAGAGGACTTCCTGCCAGCGGGAGATAGGGAGGCCCTTGGTCCTTAGAGCTAGAGTGACTGCTTTCCATACTGTCCCGTTCTCTCGCTCCACTTGGCCGTTACCCCGGGGGTTGTAGCTGGTGGTACGGCTCGTGGCGATACCCCTGGACAGCATGTACTGGCGTAGCTCTTCACTCATGAAGGACGCCCCCCTATCCGTGTGGATGTAGCTCGGCATACCGAACAGACAGAACAGGCTGTTGAGGCATTTAATGACTGTGGCGCTGGTCATGTCTGGGCAGGGGAAGGCGAATGGGAACCGGGAGTATTCGTCCACAATGTTCAGGAAGTAAACATTGCGGTCGACGGACGGGAGGGGGCCCTTGAAATCTAAGCTGAGCCGCTCAAAGGGCCGTGTAGCTTTGATTAAGTGGGCTCTATCAGGGTGGTAGAACCGAGGCTTGCACTCAGCGCAAGTGCGGCAGTTCCTGGTCAGGGACCGAACTTCCTCAATCGAGTAGGGTAAGTTGCGGGACTTTATGAAGTGGAACAGCCGCGTGACCCCTGGGTGGCAGAGGTCGTTGTGGAGGGTCTGTAGCCGATCCCCGGTGGCGCTGGCACACGTCCCTCGTGAGAGGGCATCTGGGGATTCGTTAAGGGCCCCTGGCCGGTAAATGATGTCATACTCGAAGGTGGAGAGCTCGATCCGCCACCTAAGAATCTTATCATTTTTGATCTTCCCCCTCTGTTTATTATTGAACATAAACGCTACCGACCGCTGGTCGGTAAGTAGGGTGAAGCGTTTGCCGGCTAGGTAGTGGCGCCAGTGGCGCACTGCCTCCACGATGGCTTGGGCCTCCTTTTCCACGGAGGAGTGTCTGATCTCGGGCCCTTGGAGGGTCCTCGAGAAGAAAGCTACGGGCCGCCCCGCCTGGTTGAGGGTGGCCGCCAAGGCAAAGTCAGACGCATCACTTTCCACTTGAAATGGAGTGTTCTCATCCACTGCCTGTAGCGTGGCCCGCTCAATATCCTGCTTAATGCTTCTGAAGGCGGCGTGGGCCTCAGCAGAGAGCGGAAAAGAGGATGCTTTCAAGAGGGGGCGGGCTTTGTCGGAGTAGTTGGGGACCCATTGGGAATAATAAGAAAATAACCCCAGGCACCTTTTCAGGGCTTTGGGAGTGTTGGGCAGGGGCAGCTCCCGTAGGGGGCGCAATCGGTCGGGGTCTGGTCCGATTTCCCCATTCTCCACCACGCTGCCTAGTATGCAGAGGCGCGTGGTGTTGAAAACGCACTTGTCCTCGTTGTAGGTGAGGTTGAGTTTTTGTGCGGTTTTCAGGAACCCCTCGAGGTTCGAGTCGTGATCCTGCTGGTTGTGACCGCAGATGGTGACGTTGTCGAGGTAGGGGAAGGTTGCCTGCAAGTGGTGGTCATCGACCATGCGATCCATCTCCCTCTGGAAGACCGAGACCCCATTCGTCACCCCAAAGGGGACTCAGGAATTGGTAGAGGCGTCCGTTCGCCTCGAAGGCGGTGTACGGGCGGTCCTCTGGTCTGATAGGGAGCTGGTGGTACGCTGACTTGAGGTCGATGGTGGAGAACACCCGGTATTGGGCGATTTGGTTCACCATTTCTGATATGCGGGGTAGCGGGTAGGCGTCTAGTTGGGTGTACCTGTTGATCGTTTGGCTATAGTCGATCACCATCCGTTTCTTCTCGCTACCCCTTACCACCACCACTTGGGCGCGCCACGGGCTATTGCTGCATTCAATAATGCGCTCTTTCAGGAGCCTGTCTACCTCGGTCGCGATAAACCGCCTGTCCTCCCAGCTGTACCTCCTGCTTTTGGTCGCTATTGGCCGGCAGTTAGGGGTAAGGTTCGCGAATAGCGAAGGCGGCTTTACCTTCAGGGTAGCCAGGCCGCACACTGTGAGGGGCGGCTGGGACCCACCGTACTTGAGCGTGATGCTTTGGTGGTTGCACTGGAAATCCAGGCCCAAGAACACGCTCGCGCATAGATTCTTCATGATTAATACTTTAAAATTATCGTATACAGTCCCGTTAACGGACAATTGTACCGTGCAGTAACCCAGAATGGTCGATGTCTGGGTTTTATCAGCCATAGAGATGGTACCCCGAGTAGGGACCACCTTTAGGGAGAGTTGTCGTGCCAGTTCAGGGTGGATAAAACTCTCCGTGCTTCCACTGTCAATTAAACATTTAACCCCGCACCCGTTTACCTCGATGTCCACCATTGATTTGGATAGCGGGTGGGGCCTGGTCTGGTCCACTGTGACCGATGCCACTGTAGGGCCCTGATCGAGACAAGATGGCGTCCACGCTGTCTGCTCACAAGATGGCGGACCCCACGAGGTCGGGCAAGATGGCGTCCAAGGTGGCCGCTCCCACGGCGCACACGTGGCGGTGGCGGGTTTTGGTTTTCCGGCGGGGTTCCCTCTGCACACCTTCCCGAAGTGCCCCTTCTTACCGCACTTAAAGCAGGTGGTGCCTTTCGCCGGGCACGGGTTTCTGGTGTGCTTTGGCTGCCCGCAGAAGTAGCAGTTGGGTCCCCGACGCGTCGCGGCTGTCGTAGGGCTTCTGGGGGGAGAGCGGGGCCCCGACGGTGTCGGGCTGCCGGGCGGGGAAGATGCCTTCCAAGATGGCGGCGCCCTTGGTGCACACGTGGCGGCGTGGACGGCGCGGGCTGAAGAGTAGGCGTCCGAGTTTCTCTGGGCCACATCCAGGGATCGCGCGGTGTCCGCAGCCTGTTTCAGGTCCAATCCCGTTTTTTCCAGCAGTCTTTGCCGGATGTAAGTGGAGCTGAGGCCTGTGATAAAGGCATCGCGAACAAGCTCGTCGGTGTACACTGCGGCTTTTACATCTCGGCACTTGCAGTCTTTGCCAAGCATTTTCAGGGTGCCTAGGAACTCCTCCACCGATTCCCCAGGTCGCTGTGCGCGAGTGGCGAGCAGATGCCTAGCATACACCTCATTCGTAGGCTGCTGGTAATGCGCCTTTAAGATGTCGCAGGCGGCCAGGTACGTGTCGGCGTCTTGGATGAGGGGGTAAACCCGGTGGCTTACCCAATTCCGCAGAATTCCGAGTTTCATACTCGCAGCGTCCGTAGCGTCTTTGACGGCTGCGGAATTGTCCAGGAAGAATTCCATACACATAAACCAGTGTCCGAAGCATGCTGATGCGTCCGGAGCATGCTGATCCAAATCCAAACGTTCGGGTTTCAGGAGTTGATCCATTGTGTTGAAAAATAAGTTAATAAAATTGATGTGCCTCAATAATTCCGAGACTCGATGTTAACGAAACAAAACAAGGCTTTTATTAACTTAGAAGATAACACGCAGTGGAGAGAGGTATCTTCCATCTGGAGCTCTGCAGTACTGGATATATGAGGCCAGACTGAGCTGGCTTACATAGAGGCCAGGTATGGGTGGAGCCCTACACACAACACATTCCATACATTCCAATATACAATTGGAGAAACCTGAAACCAACCACAGTCACAGGCAATACAATGGTAAGGGGGAACCTGAAACCAACCACAGTCACAGGCAGTGATGAATGGAATATTTCATCACAAAGGATTCGAAAATTTCATAAGTGTAAGTGTACTGCATTCATATCATCTTTTTGTATAGTATTGTTATCTTATTTTTCTCTGATAATAAATTTTGGTTTTCTTTGTACCAAACCACTGGTCTGCCAATAAGCCCGGGGATCAAAACTAAGGGGTGAGCGATTCGAACCACTCAGAGATAAGGCAGCCAGAGACATAACCGACTGGCCAAAGCAAGTAGCAAAAACCCCCTTACAGAATGGCGACCGGCGGCAGGACCCCGGCAGCAGTGTGCGATATAGCAGACAGTGGTGCAGACGAAGGAGCCGTAATGGAAGAGAGGTTGTCCGATTATGTGTTTAGAAAGGTGAATATCACCAAGAAGTGGATACTCACCCTATTACAGGCTGAGCGTCCCATAGATGCAGCCGCCCAGTGGACGGCCAGTAAACAACATAAGGGGTCAATAGAGAAAGCAGTGTGGCTTATGTGCTACAAGAAACAGGTCCTACTGTTGGACGGGGTTGTAACAACACAGGCTGCCAAGCTTAAGAAATCGGCCCTAGAAATCCAGGACAAGGAGATAGAGATACAGGATAAGGTTTTAGCAGAGGATAAATTGATAGTGGCACTTCAGGCGCTAAACCAAGAAAGAGTGCAGACGGCAAAAGAACACCAGCCAAAAATAGAGCGCCTGGAGAGCCGGGTCGCTGACGTTAAGAATAATACAAGAGCAAAAATAGAGCGCCTGGAATGCCAGACCGCCGAAATCAAAGGTAGCGCAAGGTACAAGGTGGAGTGTTTGGAGTTCCAGGTCAGAGAGGCAAGAGGTAGTGAGATAAGGTTACAGGACACAATTGCCCGCCTAACCCAAGAGATAAGAGAACAGGAGGAGAAGGTTAAAGAAGTAAAGGCATGGGGAACCCCAGAGTTGAGTGGGAACGGTTGGGGAACAACACTCATTGGACTATCAATTCAATTCAATTCAATTCAAATCACTTTATTGGCATGATAAGGTACATCTTATGTTGCCAAAGCATCGAAAAACATTTATGGTTGAACACATAAACGCAGATCTATTCATACAGTGTATAAACAGATATATCCCTGAGTGTATAAATATACATTCGTATAATTTGTATATACTCTTTTCTTAGGTTTACTGGTTGTCCCTCTGTTTATGGCAAGCTGTAACATAGTGTGCCGCTAAGGTTACACAGTTTCTCTGTTCCCCTAGTAGGTATGGGAGTTTTTGGTCGTCATTCAAATTTCTGAATTCAGGGCATATTTGTGTGAATTTTTAGTAGAAATCCTCCCTGATGCCCTGATATTTTCCACAAGCTGTGAGGAAGTGGGACCCATGGGGGGGTTAAGTGTGTGCTGGGATAAATGGTGGGAACCGGATCAGGGGATCTATGTCTGTATGTGGGGATCAGAGAAGGCCTGCCCCACAGGCATTTCCATCATTTTCCGCAGCCAGTGGCAAGATAACGGGAGGGGGATGGACTGGGAGTCTCACCTGGACGCATGCGCGATCCCATACTCCCCAATCTCAGTTAATGCCACTGAACTAGTGACCCGCCCCCGACAGCCCCTGCCCACAACCGCGACGTCACGGACGATAGTAGAGGGACGCCCCGCCACCACCAAGGGGCCAGGGAACGGCTTGGTGCTAGTACCTACAGACCAGGTGCTGTATCAAGGGGTGCACTATGCGGTAGCCTCCGTGATTTTAAACCTCACCAAGGTACACCTTCCCGCGTGGTGCCTCACAGAGACCGCGCAGTTGTATCAAGCCCTCTTAAAAGATATGTTCCGTAAATTTTATGAGTTTGATTTTTCAGACGTTGACAGAACCGGTCTATACACCCATGAGCTTTTGGACGGGATTGGGAGATAAAGAAGGGGTGCTTTTACCAGATTCCCCCTCTCCCAGGACACCTCACCAAATTGCTGAAAGCCGTTTTAGTGTTACAAAAACACTTCTATACCCTGGAACAGAAGACTGTCCAGATAGGGGTCGACATTTTAGATATTACGACCCCACCCTGGTGGGACATTTTTGAAAATATAGAGGTCCCATCCTGGATCCGTATGGCATCCCAAATCCTGGTGGTGTGTCAGTTAGGGATAGTTCTCTACCTGGTGTGTATCCAGTGTAGGAGAAAGGGTCCCAGATTAGAGTTTAAAACTAAAAAGATGTGGAAGGAACATTAAGCCCGGGTGGAGGAAGAGACACCCGTTTGAGTTTTGCGTCGCATCACTTAAACGTGATGGTCGTTGTTTGTTATTTTTAATAAAGATTGTTTCTTCATTTCATTGTGTTATTTTAATAAAGATTGTGACTGTTTGATACTACAGAATAAAATTTTTGTAATGTACCAAGTGGTGCAGGGGTGTTGGACCCCCTCCATGCTTGGATTGTTTGTAACGAATCGTATTTGCCATCTGTAGATGCCTGTCGTACACCGCGTTTTCTCTAAGTACGGGGAATGTGGGCTGAGGGATTATGGATAGGTAAATACAGGGGAAGGTTATTTGTGGGGGGTCAGAAATTTTGCTCACCTTGGTTGGACACTTCAAGCAAGTTTCAGTATCCTAGGTGGGACTGAAGGATTCGAAAATTTCATACATCTCTCCCCCCCCGAAGATTTATTTGGTTTTTAAAAGAAACCCTGGTCAGACTGAGTTTTAATATCCAGGGCACAACAAAATGGCTGCGGTCAGACCTCGTGACCGAAAGCCTGTCAGTTTCAATTCGGACCCTGGCAAGCTAACAGCTTGTGTATTTCAATGTCTGCAGCAAGGAGATCACGAAACCAGCCAAGACTTTTGCATATGCATTGGGGACAAACCCAATTACAATCAGACCTACGCATAACGGCCATCAAGGTGTTTGCTCAAACAATCAAAATAATCAGCGGGGCCATCGAGACGGGGCTGGCCCCCATCAAAGAACCTGTTGGACAAAGGAGAGCAGTTGCAGAACCGGCAGGAACCGATTACCGGCCATCCACGTCGATGGGCCAAGATCGATACCTTTTGTTTTAAACGAGCTCACCCAAATCATACAAAGGACTGTACTGATTTGCCAAGCAGATAAGGGCTACCGAGAGGAGTATAAATATAGCCCCTCAGGAAGCCATGCTCTCTCTCTCGCCTCGCCTCCTACGCCCAGCCTCGCCATCAACCAAGGAAGAAGACTATTGAAGGAGAGCCCGTCCAGAGAGGTAGGATACCCTGTCAGAGACCTTTTAATTACTGGGGTATCTCTACCTGGACGGTGAAGTCTGTGCAACAGCGGGACCATGTGACATCGGCAGGCAACAGGGCAAAGGGGCAAGGCTTTCTTTCAACATCTCAGACCGGTGAGCATTATACTTCTGACCCATCGCAAGATAATCTAGCTAAGTGTAGAGGGTGGGAGTTAAGGGGATTGCTGAATTGTCATTTTAGCCATTTTCCCTCGATGTGCCGTTTTCTCCTCCCCTGTTAAGTGTAAGTGTACTGCATTCATATCATCTTTTTGTATAGTATTGTTATCTTATTTTTCTCTGATAATAAATTTTGGTTTTCTTTGTACCAAACCACTGGTCTGCTCGTTTGTCTATATCGCTATCTGCCCGGGGATCAGAACTAAGGGGTGAGCGATTCGAACCGCTCAGAGATAAGGCAGCCGGAGACATAACCGACTGGCCAAAGCAAGTAGCAAAAACCCACTACAAGTAGGAGAAGTGCTCCCTGAAGACCCGCTGTGGGTATGGCCTCCTGCACTGTGTTCTTCTCCCAGCTGCTCCTGCTCTCTCCTGTCTTCTTGCTGCTCCCCCTCATCCTCCAGCCCCAAAGGCAGACAAAAGCAGTCCAGCACCAGCAAAAACTTATTAACAGAAGTCAGAAGTCAGTTGTAGAAGTTAGAAATGGGACAAAAATGCCCAGAAGTTAAGCAGCAGCTTAAAAAGACAAACCATCAACTAATTTGTATGTAGTGGATGAGCCCTTTAAATAATGCTGCTGAAGTGTCCTTGCTGCCTGTTCGTGCCACAAGTTGCTGAGTGAGTTTATCATGTGGTGAGTCAGGCGCTGGAGCAATTTCAATTTCACAAAAGGGTCCTACAACAAATGTAGGATGCTTATTTACATATGTTCTTCTGAGTGCTTTAAATACTTGTGGCGTGTGCCCTGGGAACCCGGTCCAATATGGCGGATTGCACACTTCTGGTATGGAATGAGCATGCATGGGCCTGTCTTATTGTATGCTTAGGTGTCTGTTTTACACCTGTAAAACGGGTGTGGTGCTATTGAGCGTGATCCTGAAGAATATGAAGAAGCCAAGAGATAGGTGTTGTGTATGTAATATGTGTGCTACTTTGAACCTATGGACAGGACTGCACTACTTGTTGGGCGTAGTGATACGCAGTACCACTCCTGGCCATAGGGGTATAAATAGTACTGTGGGTACTGATCCCCCTCAGTTCCCGCCTGTGGGCATGAAGTAAAGACCTATGTATAGTCCCTACCTCCAACCAGTAAAGACCTGTTTGAGTTATACGTTTAAGTCTTTGTGTTAATTGTTCAATACAATACACATACTTAACAATAGGATATATCTATTTGTTGTTGAACCAAATGGCGCATCTATTCTTTGTGGCACTAAGCTGAGAATCTTTCCCATTTGGTATTGGAAGAGTGCTTAATGGAAGTCCAGTACATCAATGGTAATGCCAATGTGTTGACAGCTTGTTTGAGAAGCTCAGTTTCAAGAATCTGCATTGATCAAGAGCTGAGCAATCATTACAGATGGGTCCAGGTGGAGAGCAAATGGTCTCTTTAGGGGGAACTAAAAGAAGATTGGATGGTCAGCTAAAGGAGATCTAGAAGCCACTGCTGCCTGGGTCAGTACGATACAATGAGGATTATTAAAGCTCCTACCTTTCTGTTGTTGAGGATCCTTGTGATCAGAGGACAAGAAGAACACACAAGAGATAATTTCTTCCCACTGGTATGGAGCACCTCCCCTCATGTGTACCACTGGAGTTGCACTACATTTTGCACTGCTGTTGAAGCCTTTCAGTTAATTGTAATGCTTGTCAGCATTTTCTTCAAATATGTAGGGGGGAAAATTCAGTTGGTTAGCGCCTCCCGTTAGCACCTGGTGCAGTGTTGCATGGCAAATCCGCCCCGCCCCGCCCCACCCCACCCCGCCCCGTTGTGCCGCCGCTACCAGTTACCATCAGGGACCTCACCGCCAGGCAGATCATGACGTGAGTGAGCGTGCAACGCTCACTGGGCACTTGATCTGCCAAATTCATTTTCTCCCCCTGCCTTAGAGCTTCGCCCCAATAGCGACAGGGAGAGGAGGCATCAAGCAGGCGGATGCTGGCTCCAGGGGCGGTATTTAAAGGCATCCTCAGTAATGAGCCGCAGCTGTCAGGTTAGTGCTGTTTCACTGCTTCCTTGTCAGTTTGACATTATGCAACAGTTTAATTCAATCATTTAATGGTTGTTTAGTATCAGGAGTGTTGTGGCTACTAACAATTAGTTACATTTATTCTCACAACATATTAAAGTGCCACACTTGGTTACATTAATGGGGGCTGTATTGGCAGTCGACCTCGCCCTCCAGGATCTATGGCGGAGGGAGCGGAGGCAGTGAGAAAGACTGGAACATGTGGCCAGAGGGAGGAGGAGGGCCATGAGGGCTCTCAACAGGAGGCCTTATCCTCCGAGAGTATTCTGAGAGCACTTCTCCTACCTCCAATTAAGCAAGGAGCAGTGTATTAGAAGGCACCGCTTCAGCAAGAAGGTGGTCACAGAACTCTGCCACCTCCTGCAACCAGACCTCGAGCCTCAGATCAGGACGACCATGGCTCTCTCAGTGGCAGTCAAGGTCACCGTTGCTCTCAATTTCTTCGCCAGTGGATCCTTCCAGTCTGCAACAGGAGATATAGTGAACATCTCGCAGTTCGTCATCCATCGCTGTATCCGGGAGGTCACAGAGGCTCTCTACAGTAGGAGAAGGGACTACATTTCCTTCCCCATCACCAGAGAGAAGCAGGACGAACGTGCATGTGGTTTCAATTCAATTTCAATTTTATTTGCCATATGTAACTAGTACAATGGAATGCTTACTCCCCGATCACTCCCACAATAAGCTGTGGGAGCTCACAGAGACACGTCGCTATTCTCCAGCGCCATGTTCAGAAAAGTCAATTCAATGGCATCCAATGGCAGTGGGAACGCGATGTCCCTCAGCCGCTCCATCACTGCGGCCTCCTCCTCACTGTTGCCGGCTCCACGATGTGGTGGCCTGCTTCTCCCGCTCACGGTCCGGCCTCTGGCCACCATGCCCGGCTCCCCTCCTCCCAGTCGGAATGCGAGCTTCCCGCCGAGGAGCTGCCGGCCGACGTGCTGTAGCGGGTCGTCGTAGCTGCTGCTGCTGCTTATTGCTGCTGCGCTGCCTCCGCCCGACTCGCCGAACACATCGTCGTGATGTATAAGCTCCGGTCGCCGCGGCCTCCTCCTCACTGTCGCCGGCTCCACGGTCCAATGGCCCGGGGCCTGCTTCTCCCACTCACGGTCCGGCCTCTGGCCGCCATGCCCGGCTCCCCTCCTCCCAGTCGGAATGCGAGCTTCCCGCCGAGGAGCTGCCGGCCGACGTGCTGTAGTGGGTCGTCGTGGCTGCTGCTGCTGCTTGTTGATGCTGCGCTGCCTCCGCCCGACTCGCCGAACACATCGCTCCGGCAACGGGAGCGGGCAGCGGGGGAGCGGGCCGTCCGAAGCAGGGAGAGCGCTTACCTCCAGACCGCCTCGGTCGCCATCTTGACTTGACTTGCTTTGTCAGGATAGCATGCTTCCCCATGGTGCAGGGCATGATTGACTTCACCCATGTGGCTTTGCAGGCACCACATAACAATCCTGAGTTCCTCTGTAACCGCAAAGGCTACCACTCACTTAATGTGCAGTTGGTGTGCGATCACGCACAGCAAATCCTCACTGTCAATGCCCGCTATCCTGGCAGCAGCCACAATGCCTTCATCCTGCGCCAGACCAGACCAGTGTGCAAACACTCTTCCAGCCACCACATCAAGCTCACGACTGGCTGCTCGGAGACAAGGGCTATGTGCTCTCCACCTGGCTCATGACTCCCCTCCACAACCCCAACACTACTGCCCAGCACTCATATAATGAGAGCCATGCTGCCACCAGGAACATCATCGAGCAGACCATCAGAGTGCTCAAGCAACGGTTCCACTGTAGAAACGGAGGTTCCTATCGAAAAGACTGAGTTCGACTCAGGCAATTAAAACAATGAACTATAATGGAACAAAACAGGTTTTAACTAGAAACTGCTGGAATATATCAACTACAGGTCTGCTCTCCTTGAAGGCTCCATGAGGACTGATCCCCTGGTCTGAAGGCTGACGTCATGATGTCATCATGTTCTTCCCGCCATTGGGGAATCACGTGACTAACGGCATGACGTCATCACGTTGAAACCGCGCTGTAAAGGTAACATTGCTGTTAAAGGAATTATGTACAACCGTTCTGAGTCCTTTGGTGGCTCCACTACATGCGCCCCCCCAGAATTGTCTTTAACAGAAAAAGTGAGACGAGGAGGAGGTCTGACAAGTCTGTCTGATCGACTTCGATACCCTGGCAGAGGAAGTTGATGGCCGGTGGTCGAGCTGGCAGTCGGTTGTGGTTGAGCAGGCGCGGCGAGCGTGGTCGAGTTGGCGGGCGGATTTGGTTGATCTGGCGCGGCGGCTGCGGGCGGTCGGCCACGTTTGGGTGGTTGAGCGACGACGACTGGGTGGTCCAGGTCCAGGTGAGCTGACTTCAATCGGTCCACCGAGATGTGATCCGGCTTTCCTCCGACGTCGACCGAAAAGGATTTTTCTCCTGGTTCGATGACGCGGAAAGGACCAGTGTAAGGGGCTTGAGCGGATCCCGGTGAGCATCGTGGCGGACGAATACATACTCAGCATTCTTCAGTCCCGGTGGCACGTGGGAGTTCTGTAAGCCGTGATTTGATGTAGGCACCGGAGCGAAGCATCTGTCCGCTTCCTGGTGGCTAACGAGTTGCTGGGAGGCGGACCATGGCTCTGTGGGAGAAGGGAGGAAATCCCCTGGTACTCGGAGAGGCTGGCCGTAGACGAGTTCAGCTGAGGACGATTGCAGGTCTTCTTTGGGTGCCGTACGAAGACCCAGAAGGACCCATGGAAGCCTGTCCACCCATCCTGCACCTTGAAGACTGGCCCGAAGGGCGGCTTTAAGTGACCTGTGGAATCGCTTGCAAAGGCCGTTCACCTGTGGATGATTGGCGGTGGTGCGATGAAGTTTAGTGCTGAGCCCCTGAGCTACAGCGTTCCAAAGCTCCGAGGAAAATTGTGGCCCACGGTCAGAAGAGATGTCCGCCGGTACCCCGAAACGGGCAACCCAACAGGAGATGAAAGCTCTAGTGACGTCTGCCAAAGTGGTGGAAACCAAAGGAATTGCCTCTGGCCACCTAGTGGTGCGGTCCACCATGGTGAGGAGATGAGTATAACCCTGAGAAGGCGGAAGCGGCCCCACAAGGTCCACATGCACGTGGTCAAAACGACGCTCCGGAACAGCGAACGTAGCCACTGGAGCTTTAACATGACGCTGGACTTTGGCCTTCTGGCAGACGACGCAGGTGTTAGTACAGTCACGGACATCGAGGTGCATACCTTTCCAGACGAACTTCGCCGACATAAGCCATTGTGAAGCCTTCATCCCAGGGTGCAACAACCCGTGTATGGCATCAAACACCTTCCGGTGCCATGCGACCGGCACGATAGGTCGGGGAACGCCCATGGAGACGTCGCAAAGGAGCGTGGCGCCTGTGGCCTGGAAAGTGACGTCGGTCGCTTGGAAGCTAGAGGGAACGGTTCTGTATGATTGGACCTCAGTGTCCGAGGCCTGATCTGCAGCCATGAGGGCGTAGTCGATCCCCAGGTGCACCACGTGGACCGTCGCATGGGAGAGGCAATCCGCCACCAGGTTGTCCTTACCAGACACGTGTTGAATGTCCGTGGTAAATTCGGAAATAAACGTCAAGTGACGTTGTTGACGAGCAGACCACGGTTCGGCGGTCTTGGCCATGGCGAACGTAAGAGGTTTGTGGTCGACAAAAGCCGTGAAGGGACGTCCTTCCAATAAGAACCAGAAATGGCGAATGGCGAGGAAAAGGGCCAGTAGCTCCCAATCGAAGGTGCTGTATTTTTTTTCATTTTTCCGTAGTTGACGGCTGAAAAACGCCAGCGGTTGCCACGTGCCGTTGACCCACTGCTCTTGCATGGCACCAATGGCGTAGTCGGACGCGCCCGTGGTAAGGGCGATGGTGGCACCTGGAAATGGGTGCGCCAGCATGGTTGCGTTGGCCAAAGCGCTCTTGGTGTTGACGACCGCCTGGTCCATCTCGGCTGTCCTGCTGATTGGATCCTTACCGGACTTGCCCTTGAGGGCCCCGTACAAGGGTTGCATAAGCTGAGCCGCCTTAGGGACAAAACGGTGGTAGAAGTTGACCATCCCCAGGAACTCCTGCAAGGCCTTGACGGTTGGCGGGCGCGGGAAAGAGGTAACCGCTTCCACCTTCGTCATTAAGGGGACGGTGCCGTCCGATGTTATGCAGTGTCCCAAGAAATCGATCTGCTGCAGGCCGAACTGGCACTTGGCCGGGTTGATGACTAAACCGTGCTGGCTGAGGCGCATAAAGAGGGAACGCAAATGGGAGATGTGCTCTTCCTTGCTAGCACTGGCGATGAGAATGTCGTCAAGGTAGACGAAGATGAAGCGTAGGTCTCGGAGCACGGAGTCCATTAAATGCTGGAACACCTGTGCTGCGTTCTTCAAGCCAAACGGCATCCGCAGGAACTCAAAGAGGCCAAAAGGGGTGATGACTGCGGTTTTCGGGACGTCTTGCGGGTGCATGGGAACCTGGTGATATCCCCGGATGAGGTCGACTTTAGAAAAGATAGAATTTCCCGCCAAATGGGCCGAGAAATCCTGAATATGCGGAATCGGGTACCGATCCGGAGTGGTGGCGTCGTTTAGGCATCGGTAGTCACCGCATGGCCGCCAGCCGCCGCCCGGTTTCGGAACAATGTGGAGAGGCGAGGACCAGGGACTATTGGATCGTCGAATGATCCTGAGCCGCTCCATCGTGTCGAACTCCGCTTTCGCAGCCGCGAGCTTGCCGGGTTCGAGCCTTCTAGCCCAAGCATAAACCGGGGAGCCAGTAGTGGTGATATGATGTTCAACACCATGCTTCGTTGCCGAGGAGTAGAAAGTGGGCCTTGTCAGCTCCGGAAACTCTCCGAGGAGCCGAGTGAAGTCATCCGGAGGAGGGAAGGCGCAGGCAATAGAGCGCGACATGGGGGTACCGTGGTAGCACGGAATCGAGTGGAAGGTGGCCACGTTGATCAGCCGGCGGTGCCGGACATCGATGAGGAGGCTGTTGGCACACAGAAAATCCGCCCCTAGGATGGCCTGTGAGACTGTGACCATGACGAATTCCCAAAAGAAGCGCTGACCGCCGAAACAGACTTCGACCCGCCGCTTTCGGAAAGTTCGAATTGCTGCGCCATTAGCCGCTACGAGGGAAAAACCGAGGTTCCCAGCCTGCATATCGAGCTTCGACGCAGGTAGAATGCTACACTGCGCCCCGGTGTCACAAAGAAAACGTCGGCCCAATAGGGAATCGGTGATATAAAGAAGTTTCCCCGTAGATCCGACGGCCACTGCAACCGCGGAGCGCCCGTTAGACCCGGTCCTCCTTCGCCAGGAATGCTGCAGGAGCTTTGTTGGGGGGTTTTTGGGCGAAAAACTGCAGGGGGAGCGGCAGCATCGTGCTTTCGCGCCAAAATGGGCGTGGTAGGAGCACCAGCCCACAGTAGGAGGAGCTGGAACCGCGTCTGTGGGGGATGGGCGCCTCGTGGCCGCGCAGCACTGCTGGGTTACCGTGAAAATCTTATCGGCTTCGGCAGCAAGCTCGGCGCAGTCTGTAATGTCGGATCTGGCTAGGGCAGCCTGTACCTGCTCAGGCATTTGGTAGAGGAAAAGCTCCCGGAAGAGGAAGCATTCTGGTTCGGCACCCAAGAGCGTGAGTATTTGGCTCATGAGCTCGGACGGTTTGGAGTCCCCGTGGCCAGGCATCATGATGAGCTGGCGAGCGTGCTCTGACTTCGAGAGCCCGAAGACATGAAGCAACCGTGCCTTAATCGCATCATACTTGCTGTCAGTAGGAGGACTACCGAGGAGGCTGATGATCTGTGAGGCAGTTGCGCTGTCGAGGGCGGAGACCACATAATAATAACGGGTCTGATCCGCGACGATGTTCCTGATGGCGAACTGGGCTTCAGCCTGGATAAACCAGGCGTCTGGTTGTTGCTCCCAGAACAGTGGCAGTTTCAGCGTGACGGCAATCGTGTCCATGATGAATCTTCCACGAAAATTGTTCGTAGAAATCGGGGTCACCAATGTAGGAACGGAGGTTCCTATCGAAAAGACTGAGTTCGACTCAGGCAATTAAAACAATGAACTTTAATGGAACAAAACAGGTTTTAACTAGAAACTGCTGGAATACATCAACTACAGGTCTGCTCTCCTTGAAGGCTCCACGAGGACTGATCCCCTGGTCTGAAGGCTGACGTCATGACGTCATCACGTTCTTCCCACCATTGGGGAATCACGTGACTAACGGCATGACGTCATCACGTTGAAACCGCGCTGTAAAGGTAACTAGACATTGTACAGGTACAGGCACAGACAGTAACTACATTGCTGTTAAAGGAATTATGTACAACCGCTCTGAGTCCTTTGGTGGCTCCGCCACACCACTGCCTTTAGTGCTCGGGAGGAGCCCTCCAGTACTCGGCTGAGCGGGTGTCCCATTTCGTGGTGGTCTGCTGCATACTCCACATCTTGGCCATCATGAAGGCCCAGCCCTTGCCACCAGGGATTGCGGGACCACCTCCGGAGGAGGAAGAGGGAGAGGAGGAGAATAAGGAGGAGGAACAGGAGCAAGGGAGGAGGCAGCCAGTCAATCAGCCTTCTGGAAGGGTGGTCCGTGATCGCCTCATTAGATTGTGGTTCCGGTTGTTGTGTATGTACCTTTAAGAGAGAACTGCTTTTATACTGTAGTACCGGCAGTGACCACACCTGTATATAAAGCCGTAGCAGGCTTCTGTACTTTCAGTTCCAGCATACCTTCTGTTCAGTAAACACCTGTTATTATTGTTCTCCTGCAGTCCATGTGTTATTGATACGCTGACACTACACTGGCGACGAGCAGGTTCGAACTCACCTGCAGTACTGCATCACCTCACGGGGATCCATCCCTGAAAAGAAGCTTCTTGGAGGTCGAAGTCAGAACAACAGGCGTCGACCGCGGGCAACCGCCCAGTGATCCATCGGAGTTCAGAGAATCGCAGGGGAGGCTGTGGAGAGCTGGGCTTGGCTCCCCAGTCAAGGTGTTCCAGCAAATCGTGCTGGTAGCAGGTAGTGCGCTGACCCTTCCGGACTGCGGCGGGCTAGAGCTCGATCGAGCGGCTCTGCAAAGGGGCCGTGCAGCGTCGTCGGGAGGAAAAGAGAGAGAGAGGGTGGAGCGCACAGGGCGCGGTCAGTGCTCAAGAACCGGGCAGCGTGGAGAAAATAAAATGAGGGGAAGGAAAAGACAGATGCGCCGAAGCCGCGGGGCGCCGCCATTACCCTTTAGAACGCTAGGAGCAGCATTGGCAGCAAGGGGAAGAAGGAAAAGCGCGGGAGGCGCCATTTTATTCCATTGGGGAAGAAGGAAAAGCGCGGAAGGCGCCATTTTAATCCATTGGGGAAGAAGGAAAGGCGCGGGAGGCGCCATTTTAAACCACCCAAGATGCCGAAGAGTGGCAGTATCACTGCTTTCGACAACGAAATAGAAGACTGGACCACGTATGTGGAAAGAATTGAAGATTACTGCAAGGCAAATGAGGTGGCCGATGGAAAGAAGGCGTCGGTATTATTAAATTTGATGGGCGCGAGAACATACGGCCTATTGCGGAATTTAATTACCCCAGCTAAACCAATGGAGAAAAGCTTTGAAGAGATTGTCAATATCTTACAGGAACATCTAAACCCTACACCGCTGCTGATAGCAAAAAGATTCAAGTTCCATAAAAAAAACCAGCACAAAGATGAGAGCAATGCTGACTACCTTACGGAACTACGCAAGTTATCAAAGCACTGCCAGTTCGGAGCAGGACTGGCAGGTACCTTAAGGGATAAGTTTGTCTGTGGGCTCCAGAGTGAAGGAACCCAGAAACGACTACTTTCGGAAAAGGACCTGACGCTAGAACAGGCTTTCAGCGTGGCAGTATCCTACGAAGCAGCAGCACGGGGAGCTGCGGAAACACAACAGAAACCACAAGAATATAGCGCTAACGAAATGGCATATGGAGCAGAAAAGTGCTATCGCTGCGGCAGAACAACCTATGATCAGAAGGACTGCTGGTTTAAGGACAAAGTATGCAGGCAATGTGGAAAAGTGGGACACATAGCAAGAGTCTGCAGGTCGGGAAAGAAAACCAACACTAAAAGAACTACTAAGGAAAAGTACAAGAAAGTAAAAAAAATGACAGACAGTAGTTCAGAAGATCAGGAGAGTGATAATGACTCCGGGAGCAGGAGACTAAGTTGTCTAAAGTTACACAACGTGATCGCAAAGGAGGATCACCGAACCATTTGTGTCACCCTCATGATAGCAGGGTCCCAAGTAAAGATGGAATTGGACACAGGATCAGCCCTAACTGTCATGAATCGACGAGACTATGAGCGGCTATTCTCACACATACCCTTGAAGGACACGTCCATTGTATTGAAGACATGCACGGGGCAAAAAGTCTACCCCAGTGGAAAAATAAGGGTGCCCGTTAAATACAACGGCAAGGAAACACAGAAACTGTATCTATATATACTACAAGATGGAGGACCACCATTATTGGGACGTGAATGGATCCGAAAAATACAACTGGATTGGCATTCCATTCAGGCGCTAACTGTGGCTGACAAAAAGGATGACGACGTCACACCTGGGCGACTGTCAAAAATTCTAACTGACGTGAAAGAGGTGTTCCAACAAGGACTTGGGACTCTAAAAGGAGTAACGGCAATGATAAAAATTGAAGATAACGCAAACCCAAAATTTTTTAAGGCCAGACCGGTACCGTACGCGACCAGCCGTTGAAGCAGAGCTGGAGAGTCTGGAGCGTTCGGGTGTGCTGTCCAAGGTGGACTGGAGCGAGTGGGCCACACCCATCGTTCCTGTAATGAAGAAATCATTGAGCAGCACGCCTGGGGAGCCGAAGAAGGTTCGCATCTGTGGGGACTTTAAGGTAACTGTGAACCCAGTCCTGCACACAGTACAATATCCACTTCCACGGATAGAAGATATTTTCGCCTCACTATCTGGAGGGAAATGCTTTACGAAGATTGATCTGGCCCAAGCATATCTACAAATGGAGGTGGAAGAAGCATCTAGGAAATACCTCACGATAAACACTCACAAAGGTCTTTACCAGTACAACCGACTGGTATTCGGGGTAGCATCAGCCCCGGCTATTTGGCAGAGGGCGATGGAACAAGTCCTGCAAGGGATCCCGGGGACCCAGTGTTATTTGGACGACATCCTGGTTACGGGCGAAAATGACAGTGAACACCTTGCCAACCTGGAGCAGGTGCTCACTAGATTACAAGAATATGGGCTACGAGCCAACCGCCCCAAATGCGAGTTTTTCAGGAGACAAATCTCGTATTGTGGCCACATGATTGATCAGGAGGGGTTACATAA
Organism: Somniosus microcephalus; assembly: GCF_052327205.1. Taxonomy (NCBI): domain Eukaryota; kingdom Metazoa; phylum Chordata; class Chondrichthyes; order Squaliformes; family Somniosidae; genus Somniosus; species Somniosus microcephalus. Next base: position 191,662,248 of record NC_140992.1, on the reverse strand, counting down.
GTCCCCAGACAAGATTGAGGCAGTAGTCAAGGCTCCAGCACCGGAAAATGTGTCGCAACTGAGGTCGTTCCTCGGGTTGGTGAACTACTACCATAAGTTCTTGCCGAATTTATCTACAATTCTGCACCCACTGAACGCCCTGCTACAAACTGGTGTAACATGGAAATGGAGTGATGAGTGTAAGCGTGCCTTTCAGAAATGTAAATGCCTAATCACTTCAAAAGAAGTATTGGCCCACTACAATCCAACACTACCGATTCGGTTGGCATGTGATGCGTCTCCCTACGGCATTGGAGCGGTGCTGTCACACAAATTCCTTGACGGTTCAGAGAGGCCAATAGCCTTTGCGTCGCGCTCGTTAACCTCAGCCGAGCGTAACTACGCCCAGATTGACAGGGAGGCCCTCAGCCTGGTGTGGGGGGTGAAGAAGTTCAATCAGTATCTGCACGGGCAGAAATTCACCCTACTGACTGATCATCAGCCTCTGGTCTCCATTTTTAACCCTAAGAAGGGCGTTCCGGTGATGACGGCGCAATGGCTGCAAAGATGGTCCCTTTTTCTAGGGGCACATCAATACGACATAGAGTACAAGGGTACGAAACAGCATGGAAACGCTGATGGGCTGTCACGCCTACCATTGCCTACGGTGGAGGAAGCACCTGCAGTGGACCCTGTTGAGATATTCCATTCGACCATAGTCGAATGTCTGCCTGTTACAAACTCAAGTATAGAGAAGGAAACCCGAAATGACCCGACACTCTCTCGTGTCTATGATTTGACGGTGAAGGGATGGCCAGCACATGGCGACTCACTGTTGCCAGCATTCTCGCCAAGGAGAGAACAGCTGTCAGTGTGCCAGGGGACCTTGATGTGTGGATCCCGAGTGGTAATTCCACCCAAGTTGAGAGATAGAGTGCTCAATGAGCTTCATGAGGGTCATCTGGGAGGGGTAAAAATGAAGAGCCTAGCCAGGGCGTTTGTGTGGTGGCCGGGAATCGATAAAGAAATCGAGGATATGACTAAGAGATGCACAGGATGCCAGAAGGTCCAAAATGCTCCACCACAGGCCCCGCTACACCTATGGGAGTGGCCCTCATCTCCATGGCAATGGGTACACATTGATTTTGCTGGTCCATTTATGGGCTCAATGTTTTTAATCGCCGTGGATGCACATTCGAAATGGCCAGAGGTCATCAAAATGTCCTCCACCACCACGGAGAAAACCATTGCAGTCCTATGGACCATCTTCACCAGGAATGGCTTGCCAGAACAGATTTGCTCCGACAATGGACCACAGTTTGTGTCCGAGGATTTCCGGAGGTTTTTGAGGAATAATGGGGTAAAACATTACACATCTGCCCCATATCATCCAGCCACAAATGGATTGGCTGAGAGGTTTGTTCAGACCTTTAAAAAAGCAATAAAGGCGATGTATAACGACGACATACCACTACAACACAAGGTGGATAATTTTTTGTTTGCTTACTGGAATGCGACACATGCAGTCACCAACCAAGCTCCAGCCATAATGTTCTTCAACCGAAGGCTAAGATGTCGCCTGGATTTGCTCAAACCAAACATAAGACGAGATGTTGAGGATAAGCAATTCCAGAACATCAATGAGAAGCCAACCAGGAGCTTCAAGATAGGGCAATCAGTCTTGGCCCGCGACTACCGAACAGAAAAATGGCAGCCAGGAATGATATGCACACAGCAGGGACCACTAATGTACACAGTGGACGTTGGCGAGAGCATCGTGAGACGCCATGCTGACCAGATTCTAGAGTCACAGGAACAAGTCAAACCCATACCACGAGCATGCGCACCTGGTGATGAACCCGAAGTACAGATTGCGTCTACCTCAGAATCAGTGGTATTGGAAGCTGACGAACCAACCAACGACAATGAGCCAGAATCGACTCCGCCGCAAGAACAGGATACTCGAGAAAGGCGCTATCCAGTCAAGATCAGGAAGCCTCCTCAAAGACTGAACTTATAAATGATTACTTCAGTTGATGTATATAGTACACAGAAAATTGTAATTGTAATTAGTTATTATTTAATTGTTAAATGAATGTTATGTACAGTTTATCTAAAAGGGGAGGAATTGTTGTGTATGTACCTTTAAGAGAGAACTGCTTTTATACTGTAGTACCGGCAGTGACCACACCTGTATATAAAGCCGTAGCAGGCTTCTGTACTTTCAGTTCCAGCATACCCTCTGTTCAGTAAACACCTGTTATTATTGTTCTCCTGCAGTCCGTGTGTTATTGATACGCGGACACTACACCAATAAATAAAACCCCAGATCCCCGTTGCTCACCACATTCCCATCATTCCATCCCTGTCACAGGCCATATCACAGCGCTAAGCTGAAATGAGAGAGACCACAAAATAATCCAAACTGAATTAATAAATTTATCATTAATCAGTGAACACATATTTGCACCAAAAATATTAACTATTCACCCTTGTGCAATACCTTGGTGCCTCTCGTTACTGTGCCTTTGCCTACTCTAGTACTCCTTTGAAGTGTTGGCCCTGTGGATGCAGCACAGCTGCTGGAAGGCTGCTGAGTGTCCGTGTGGGAGACTTCAGATGGCCTTGCAGGACGCCCTCGACCAGCTCTGGGCCTGGAAGGCCCGGCTGTAGACTGCATCACCTCAGCATGGGCGGCATCAGTCTGGGCTGGCTGGATGACAGGCAGCGACATGGGCAATGGCGGAGTGGCAGTGACAGCAGGTTGCTGTTCCACTGACCCACTCCCACTCCCCTGGGGCAGCACCTCAGCATCACTAGCAATCTGTTGGAGCACAGATTGCTGGCCTGCTGCAACATCATGAAAACCCCAGCCACGATGACAGCAGTCAGAGCTTGCGTGGCATCAAGCTGAGACTGCATGAGGTCAGTCTGAGATTGGATGCCACCAAGCAGAGACTGCATTACAGCACTAAGATGTTGTGTCCCTTCCACCTGTGCTGCAATGGAAGCTGCCAGTTCGCCCATCACACACGGCATCAGGTCTGGGTCGCCACGGTCTCTCTGGTAGTCTACCATACTTTGCAGACTGCAAATGATGGGCTCCATGGTGTGCACAGAGCCTGTTGGATTTCAGGATGGGGAGGAGCACTAGGAAAGCAAATTTTGGAAGCCTTAAATCGCAATTGTGATGATAATAATTTTAATTAGTTTATTGATTGGTTGTTTAAAATTATTGTGTACAAAAGTCCTTTCCTTATTAACGTCAACTCCTCCAGTACCAATGATGTCTGAATATGAGGATATTAAGGGTGAGACCTTTGATGCAGAGTTTCTTAAACTTAGCGAAATGGATTGTCCTTAGAAAGGACAAAAGGGGGGAATGAGGAAATCTACATGATACAAGGGGTTAATTTCAAGTGCTTGCTGGGTAAAAGTTTTCAGACTTGACACTGGGCAAGTGTCGATGTGTAACTAGAGCTATTGCACGTACTTAGATTACAGCCAAGAACAGATGTCTGCCCACTTAATGAGAATGTAGAATTGAAACAATGGGTTCCTTTGAAGTAACCACTGACCTGACAACTCGTGACCGTAAGCAAACCTACCCTCCCAATACATGATTAAGATTAAAGAGGACCTCCGGTTACACGATTCATGCCCTGTTATAGATTAACGGTTGACTTATGTGTCCAGGATCCTTCTGTCAATACGTCATAAGACCTGATGATTAATCTAATATGTATCCTGATAGAGGAACAAAGGAATGTCAATCAAACTTGTTTGTTACACTGTATAAATATGGAACGCTTACGCTGTATCATTGGAATAGTAGCCTCACCCCTTGAGTGGAGGTACTGATTCCCCTTGCAAGTTAAATAAAAGGCCTGTCCGTCTGACGAATCCAAGTGTGTATTGAGTCATTACCCAGAGCTAAGAAGTAAGGCACTTCTACAGTGGGTGAGTGCTGGGGGTGTGGTGCTTTGGGCAGTGTGTGACGATTGTGATACAGATGATAGTATGTAACATTTGTTGAAGGATTGACTCACTTTGACCACCCGAGTAAGGTCGTTAAATTTCTTCCTGCATTATGTGTGGGTCCTGGGGACCACAGTGCTGCCCAAGGTGTGCTGGGCTACCTCCCTTCACATGGTGTGGAAGACTTGCGGTGAGGGCCTCCTGCCACTTACTGGGTACAGCACCGCCCTCCGTCTCTCCACAATGAAGACCAACGCCTCCAATGTGTTATCACTGAATCTGTGGGCTCTTTCCCTGGGGCATGGATGTGCCATCAGTGCAGCTTCTTGAGTCGTCCGGCTCCTTCTACTTGGCCTGCTTGTGCTTGCTGAGGCAGCTGCACAGCCAGCAATGCTGAGAATGAGGTTCTGCAGCATCGATGAACCTCCCCTTTAAGAACTGGAAAGAGCTTGCGGCAATGATGACTTGTGATTAGACTGCATCTGATATTGGTCAGCACTTTGAGTTTAATGCCAGTGAGCTAGGCCGTTAGCGCTTGATTTAGCGCTCCAATCCTTTCTTTGTGCAATGAGACTGAATTTTGCATACAGTCTGAAGCATTAGAGCCTGGCGCTAATTCTCAAAATTTTCTAAAGTTAGCGCCCATTCCTGGGCTATAATGAATTTCTACCCCATAGTGTTGCTGTTACACACTGTGAAATTGAGAAATGAAACTTTCACCAGAACTGTGGAGGAATAACTGACCGGCACCTCCATGAACACATGCTTATGAGAGTTGTCACCTTAACTTTGTGGCATTCTCCTTACTGTTCCACTCGCTGCAGTATTTATTGGCATCTACTTAAATATGCATGCACTGAATAAAAGATTTACAGGGCTTAACAGCCTTGTTGATTTTCATTGCTGTGTAACTTTCTGCATGGAAAATTTACGACTTGTCCACTGGTACTCAGTACAATTTCTCCTGTTCTTTATGCCAGCAACCAGCAGGGAACCAGCAACCAGCAGGGTCAAAGTTGACAAACGTTCATTCTCAAAATAGTGACCTCTAGCTGTAGGTTTTTTACATCACCTGGGAGAAGCACTATTTGTGGCAAAATTGTTAATATGTTTTTTATAACCAAAGTTTCTCTAGAAATAATGAATCACTGCCTTGTAATATCTCAATACTGTAATAAATAAAAATCCTGGCCCAGTTATTCAAGGTTACCAACTACTGTTAACAGGATAGGACTGGATCAAGAGCAGTAATCTCTGATAATGAGATGCACTGAGTTTGGTTGCCAGTAAGAGGCTGGATATTATCAGCTGTCCTCATTGAAAAGAGCAGCCTCTCATCCACAAGCAATGAATGATAAACAGGACAAACTGCCCTTCAGTCCCAGGATAAATGGGAAAGATCGACCTTCCATATCATTGGAATAAAGACGGTTGATAAGTATCCATTTTCAATTGCATAAATCAGAAGGAGTCAAGTATTGGGAGATTTACAGATGAAAGTAAACACAATATCAATGTTATTATCACTATGCGCTGACTCCTGCAGTGCCCTCTCTTTGATGGTAATGCGAGAAATCAGAGTGTGCTTCTCTGCCACAGCATGAATGAAACTGAATTCATTTACGAGTGAGAAATAATTGGTAATTGGCCACTGATATACTGTTGGTGGGTAACAAATTAAAATTAATTAGGTGACTCTGCTAGTAGAATTAATGTCATGTGAATATTTTAGTTTGTTGCTATGTTTAAATAAAGATTTTCATTTAAAAATAAAATCTTTTTCCCCTCCTCCAACATTGCTACAGTTAATCTGTGTCTGAATTATCCTCAGCTCGTTAATCTACTGGCTTGTCAGCAGAACCAGGATCATTCTCATGACATCCCTTCTATTGGCAGGAGATTTGTTTTTTTTTTGCATTTGGATGTCTGGTTCTAGCCCTGTACTGATGACCTGGTTCAAGGCTCACTACTGTGAATAAACAAAGGAGTGTGTCTTTTTACCTGTCAATAGCTGTATGTGGATGACTAGTATCATATGTTATATGCCATATGTCTAACAGAATAAATATATCTGGAATACACTGAGAAAGCCTAACTCTGATCAAACACACGTACACAGACACCAGTGTTTGACCAGGGATACAATGAAATATCTTGCATCATGTGCACACTGCTCTCTATTTATGGGACTCTTTTTTTCTCCTCTCTCTCTCCATTCTCTCTCTCTTTTCCCCTTCTCCCCATCTTTATGTATATGCCTATGAGCAGAGTAGCACAATTTGGTGGCAGTCATTAAAATTGTTCATCACCCTGGATGCCTTCTAGGCTCAAAGTTCCGGGGCCTAGAAATTTAGTTGGGCGCGCCAGCCGTTAGCGCCTTAGAAGGAGTAGATCTCGAGCGCTAGGCGCTTAGCGCCCGGGCGCAGCGCGATCTGCGCCTCGCCCCAACTTCAGTACACATTTAGCGCCGGCGCAAAGTCTTAGCGCGCACCCTGCTGCGCGCGCAGATCATGACGTCATTTACTAGTGCAACGCCCTTTGTGCGCCCCGAACCGGAACTTCACTCGCGCCGCCCTATTGTGCGCCGGGCGGCCCGAACGACTGTGAAGTGGAACGGTACACAGCCGAGGCGGGCCGCGGGGAGCGCTAATTAAAGGGCACTTACCCTGCACTATAAAGGGCTGCCATTTTGCAGCATTCACTCTTGTGCAACGGTTTTTTGGAGAGAGACCAAGGAGGAGAGCTTACTGGTTTGGACCAACACTAGGACAGGTATTTTTGGCTCAGGCCAGAGCTTAGCAATTATCTTTGCCTTCATTGAGAGCTCATTGTTTCCCAGCATATAATGGGGGTTGCATTGGGTGCCAACGCTGACTTTCAGCCTTATGCCAGAAGGGCTTACAGACGCCGTGAGAGAGTGGCAGCCCTGGCTAGACACAGAGGGGGCAACAGGCGTCGCCAACTGAGGCCTTACCCACCCAGGGTATACCGCCAGCAGTCCTCCTATCTGACCATGTCTGCCGCGATGTGTGTAAGGAGGCTGCGATTCAGAAGGGAGGTGGTTGCAGACATCTGCCAGCTGCTTCAGAGAGATCTGCAGCCACAGCTGATGCGCAGGACGTCTCTGTCGGTGGCAGTGAAGGTGACGGTGGCTCTCAACTTCTATGCCACCGGCTCCTTCCAATCCGCTGCTGGGGACATCGCTAACATCTCCCAGTTCGCCGTGCATTGCTGCATCCGCCAGGTGACCGAAGCCCTTTTCACAAGGAGACATCAATTCATCTCCTTCTCCATGACCCTGGACAAGCAGCAGCAGTGTGCAGTGGGATTTTCAAGAATAGCGGGCTTCCCCATGGTGCAGGGCGCCATTGACTGCACGCATGTGGCTTTGCGGGCACCTCTGGAGCATGCCGAGGATTACCGCAACTGGAAGGGCTACCATTCCCTCAACGTACAGCTGGTGTGTGACCACAGGCAGTGCATCCTAGCTGTCAATGCCCGCTTTCCAGGCAGCAGCCACGATGCCTTTATCCTGCGACAGACAACTGTGGCTGACATGTTCCAGGCACAGCCTCCCCCAAGAGGATGGCTTATCGGGGACAAAGGCTATCCTTTGTGTACCTGGCTCATGACCCCGCTCCGCGCGCCCACGACCCCTGCTGAAGAGGCATACAACGAGAGCCATCAAGCGACTAGGAACATCATAGAACAAACAATCGGTGTCCTCAAGCAACGGTTCCGCTGTCTCGATCGCTCCGGGGGAGCCCTCCAGTATTCGCAGGACCGAGTCTCCCAATTCGTCGTCGTTTGCTGCATGCTGCACAACCTGGCTATCCGCAGGACTCAGGCACTGCCACCTCACGTTGGACCCCCACCTCAGGAGGAAGAGCAGGAGGAGCATGAGGAGGAGGAGGACGAGGAGTACCAGCCCAGGAGGGAGGCACAAGGTCCAAGGGCCGCCCGTCGGCGGCTTATTGAACGTCACTTCTAGGCCCCCTGTCAGGGAATGGCTTGTGCCAATGAAAGAACGTGATTGCAGCCGCTCCGCAAGCCCTCAGCCGGTTAAGGCAACAAACACTTCAAAGATCAAACATGGACAATGTGAATAAATAAAATGCTTTATTGTACAAACTCAGGGCCCCTCCCACATGAAAACCAAAAACAGACGAAACCCCCAAAAAACACTCAAACACATTACTCGCTCCCACAACCTGGAGAGGATTAACAAAACAGTGCAACTAAAATGGCCGTCATCCTCGGCCTTCGTAAAAAACAAACATCACATCCTCGGCCTTCAAAAAACAAACATCCAATTCTCGGCCTCAAAAAACAAACACAACTGGCCACACATTCGACTTTTTGGCCCGCTAGGTCGATGCCTTGGCCATCTTTGTGTGGCCCCTGCCCGCCCTGCTGCTCCTCCTCAAAGTAAGGCCATTGGCTGCTGCAAGGCTGGGGGCAGGCTCCAGAGGGGCACATGTCGTGACGGCAGATGCCCTTGGGGGTCGGCCTAGTCGTGGCCTGGCCGTCGAGCGGGCGGCTGTTGAATGCTGCAGCTGTGGCTGGCCAGCATCAGTCGCTGCAGCAGCTCCTGGCAGCTCCACTGGGGGAGTGGCAGTGGCAGCTGGAGGAATGGGGGCAAGCTGGCGGATGGCAGGCGCTCGCTGGTCGCCTGAGACACTGGCGCTCGCCCGGGCCAGCACTGCAGCATGCGCACCAATCTGCCGAGGGACAGACCGCTGTGCTGCTGCAGCGCGCCGGGTGCCCTGGCGATGCCTGGCTGACACAGCGAGTGTGGCAGCAGTGAGTGCCCGTGTTGACCTGTTCAGTGACCGCATCAGAGCACCCAGTGACTGCACGGCACCACTGATCACCTGGCCACTCGCTGCCTGAGCTGCCCCGAATTCCGCCCGACTGGTGGCCTGTGAGGCCCCGACGTCGGTGACACTCCGAGAGAGGGACTCGATGGCCTCAGGCAACCGTGCCACTACCCCCATGAGCTCCGTGTGCCAGCGCTCCGAGTCCGCGGACAAGTCCTCGAGGCGTTCCATCTCCTCGGCGAAGACCATCTCCGGACTGGAGGCTGGACTCTCCCTCTGGGGAGAAGGCCGCCGAGCTGGCCGACCCTTCCTGCATTGCTGGAGGCCGCTGGGCCCAGCAATTGGACTCCACTCCGACCCTTCCCCCCTCTGGGGAGAAGGCCGCCGAGCTGGCACCCCCCTCCCACGTTTCTGCAGGCCGCAGGTCCCATGAGCTCCCCTCCCCTCCGACACTTCCGCGACACTCCCCTCCAGGGAAGACGTGTCCCCTACATTGGCATGGGTTGCCACAGCTGAGGGTTCCCCTGATGGGCCGCCTTCCTCTTGCTCCTCCTCCTCCTCCTCCTCTGAGGGGCTGTCACTGGCAAGTTCAGGGACCTCCTCCTCACCATCTGAAACCAGGAAGGCACAAGAGTAGCTTTAGAGTGAGGAGAGGCCGTCAGCGAGGGATGCATGAGTGGTGGCATTCAGCGCATTGGTCGGACAGTGGCAAAGGATGTAGATCTGATGCGCAAGTGGGACAAGAGAGGTCCAAACGTGGATGTCCTTACCATTGGTGCCCAGAACAGGGTCGGCATCTCCACATGCAACAGGGCCAATCACCCGGGCACACATGATACGCTCCACGCGATGTTGAAGCTCGGTGAGCGGCTGGATCTGGGGTCGGCCTCCCCCGGTCGCAGTCCGGCTCTTCCGATTATTAGCCAGCTTGGCCTGCAAGAGAAAGGACGGCCTCTAAGTACAGTGTGTCGCCCTGATCTTGTGTGCACTGCCTCCCATGGTGGAATAGCCTGGCCAGTGTGTCGCCCTGATCTTGTGTGCACTGCCTCCCATGGTGGAATAGCCTGGCCAGTGTGTCGCCCTGATCTTGTGTGCACTGCCTCCCATGGTGGAATAGCTTGGCCAGTGTGTTAAGTGCAGAATGTGCAATTGATGTTCATGCCTGTCCCATAGCTGCTGGATGAGGGCTGGCCATTAGGGCTTTCAGGTCCCTTTGCCCATAATGTGAGGTGCACATGCAAGGATGAGGAGGTCACTGGAAAGGGTACTCACCCTGACAATCCGCGTGAGGTCATTAAACTTTTTGCGGCATTGGACACCGGTCCTGGGGACCTCGCTGTTGGCTGACACCTTGCTGGCGACATGCCTCCAGGCTCTCCGGTAGGCGCGGAGCGGCGCCCTCCTGCCATTGTCCAGGTACAAAATATGGCGCCTCTTCTCCACACCACCAACCAGCACACTCAGATCACGCTCTGAGAAGCGCTGCGCTCGTTCACGGGCCCTCTGCATGGCTTCAGGCGCTATTTGGGTCCAGCAGCAGTGTTCAGGCCTAGCTGGAGGGCTCCACTATCCAGGGCGTGGCAGCAGACAAAGTCGACCCTTCCCCCTTAAGAGCTGGCCGGCGCCAGGGTGTCTGCTGTCAATCACGAGATGGCCGCACCTGCGCTGCGCCCGGCCTGGGCGCTCTCGCTCAGCACCTCCGGCTTAGCGCCTAAAGAGAGGCGTCCAGCACCAGTTTTAGCGCTCGAGCAAACTCTTAGGGCGAAGCTCATGAATATCGCAGAAGTGGCCTCGATTTGGCGGCGGGCGCAAACTTTAGCGGCCGCCCGACTTTAACACCCCAAAAGTGGCTACAATGAATTTCTAGGCCCAGATGTTTTCATCTGCTTCATTATCTGTCACGATTCTGCAGTTCCAATTCTGAAAGCAAAGCCAGGATTTTTTGCCCTCTCCCACCGATTTTGCAGCAGAACTAAGGAGGGCAGGAGTGACATCTGAGCTGGGGACTAGGCTCTGCTGTACCTTCTCCTTTTTGTGTTTAGATTTTCCATTGGAAGCAATGAGCGTTGCATAGTATTCAAATGATGGAAATAAGTCCTTATGGCTACAGACCACACCACGTGCATTTGCCCAGTGAGCTATAGGGTCGGGGGTGGGGGGGGGGGGTGGGTATCCATATATTACTCTTTCCTAACTTTTGTTATTAGTCCTCTGAGCTACTGTCTTAGAGCCTATGTTTAACCAATTCTTGCTTCTCATTTCTGTCTCTCTCACTTGTCATTCTTCGCTAAGACTGAATTCAGTCCCAATCCGATGAACAGCTGGAACATAGCCAGCTATTCATTAATTGTGTTAGGAAGATTAGACAGACTTGTATAATTAATATAAGATTTTGAACATCACCAGGGATTGACTGAAAGGCTGCCTGTCAGGGTGGTGGAAGCAGATTGAATAGTAACTTTCAAAGAGAATTAGAGATATATTTGAAAAGGAAAAATTTGCAGGGTTATGGGGAAAGAGCAGGGGGAGTGGGACAAATTGGACTGCTCTTGCATAGAGCCAGCACAGGCACAATGGGCCGAAGGGCCTCCTGTGCTGCAAGATGCTATGATTCAACCCTCTATGTAACCAGGCAGGGAGAGGCTGTGCATTCTGTAGTAGCGTGTTGATGAGTATTCCCTTTCTCACCAAATCTCATTCCTCAGTTTCTAACTTTCTCTTTTGTCTTCATCTCACTCATGCTTTCTCTCATGATCTGTTTCTCTTCATGTTCTGTCCCTTTTCTCCTTCCTTCACACTCTCGTTATTTTTCTTTCCACCGCTTTCTTTTTCTCCCTCTTCCTCTCTCGTGTCTCTCTCAGTGACTTTACTGTGGAGAAACGTCCTTCATGGCCTTAATCCTTTCCTTGCAGGGTGATAGCTTAATCTCCCCTTGGGTCCCAGAGTGCCTGGGGGCAGCAATTCACACGCACAAGCTTATACACATCGAGCTGGGACTTTCAGGAATGGACCCCACTCACTAACCTCTCCAACACCACAGGTAAATCTTGGGTTGTTTAGATTTTGATGCTTGTGGGTACACACTCTGTCTTGTAATCTTCTGGTGGAAAGAAACAACAAGCTCACAGTAAAACTGTCAACTATATCTGCAGATTTGAAATCTGGCCTTTACATACGTCTTGTATTTTTTTTAATTGGCTAAGGATTTGTCTGTGCTTTACGTAGCAGTCGATGAGAAGTAAATGAGCTACAGATGACTATATTCTGCAAATTACACCCAACTTAAAGGCAATAAACAATGTTAATGAAATTTCAGTAACTCAGTCATACTACAGTACCTTGCTTATACATTGAGTGGCTCATGGCGAGACTGCAGCATATCCCAAAGCCATTAATGGCCGCGTGTTATAGTCTTAAAGCAGATAATCAGTATAGAGTGAGTGCAACATTAGTGACCCACAAAACATTGTTTTTAATTAGGTTTTCTGAAAGATTATTATATTCAGTTGCATCATGTGAAAAGAATGACACAAATCTCAGTCAAGAATCTGCTCAAACCAGTAAGGTTTGATTCTTGTTACAGTTGCTACCTACATATATTAATTATACATTCACTGCTATACAGTTTGTGTGGATTATTTTACTGTATTATTCGCTGTATAATGCTGCTGTATTATACTTCAGCATTCTACAGCAACTGTCTACTATTCCAGTGTGCTCAATATCATCATCTGTGTATTCTACAGTGCTACACAATCAGCATCAGTATTATTCTACAGTGTCCTCACTTGTATAGTCAGCGAGCCTGAAAATCCGTGGCCTTCCAGTGCACTCATGCCATAAATCAGAAGGAAGGCCTGCAAATCAGGCTGGAGCCTGAATATGCCAGGACTAGGCCTAAGCTGCTAATTTCTGCAGGGCCTTGTTTGGGATGGAACTTCCATCTGCCCCAAAGTTGGTCCTCTGCGTCAGAGGGGGCACGAGCGGGTGGGTAGGGTTCCCCAGGTTGCAAGTTTGCTTGGTCCCACCTGGGATCCACCACGCAGGGTGAAGGAAAGCGTTACGGCCGCTCGTCCAGTGGAAGTGGAACCCACCCGTGGGACCAAGCCTGTGTCTAGATCTAAGACAAAGATCGGCATCACTCAGGAGTCAGGGACCAATGTGCCCAACCAAAGGACTGCTGGGCCTTAGGGTATTGTGCCAACTCCAGCGGCAGGCCTGCAGCCCAATTCCAGCTGCCCCCGTCTCCGCTGGGGTGGGTGCCCAAGATGCACCCATAATGATATCCACTTGGAATATCACAAAGAAAAGAAAATAGTGGGACCCATTACACCTGGGCTGTGTCCCCATTGTCTTCCAAAAAGATTGCCTGAGAGTCCCGAGATGGGGTGGAATGGTTACACTCTAAGTAGGTATGGCCATGTAAGTGAGGTGAGAGGGCCCTAATTGGGGCTCCCACCTCATTTTCCTGCAAGTATGTTGGATTGGCACCCATTATGAATTCCACCCCCTATTGTCAAGCGCAAGGCTCTGTCAAAGAGAGGACCACTTCTGGGATACATTGCACCTATGCAGATAAGCTGAATCCACAAATACAGGTGGGTTTGGAATTGGTCAGGCAGAATGCACTTAGGGTACAGTCTGCCTGGCTACCATCTGCTCTAGTGCAGTTTCTATTATTGTACAGTGTGCACTCAGTTGCGATGGTACAGTCATTATCTGTATTTATTCTGCAGTGCACTCAGTGCTGTATGGTCAGTTTGTATTGTTTTACAATGTTACACAGCCAGTGTCTGCATTAGTGTTCGGTGTGTTCAGTGTTGTAAAGTCAGTGGCCTAGAAATTGAGTTTTGGCTTAGCCAGGGCTTTAGCGCCGGAAGTTAGTGCCGGCGCTAAGTCCCCCTGCGCGCGCCAAAAATTCAGCAGGGCCGCGCCCAAACGGCTGCCGGCGCTACTGAAGGGTCTTTGCGGCGGTAAATCGGCGCTAACTGCCGTTTCGCGCCGCAATTCCGGCGCTGCGGCACCCGATGCGGTGCGGCAGGCTCGGGAAGTGCAGGCCTCCTCCTTCCCTTAAGGAGGAGCTGCCTGCACCCGATCGCGGCCCGCGAAAATCTTTTAAAAAATGAGCCCGGCACCTCGGACAAGTGCTGGGCTTGCTTCTGTTCCGGGGGGGGGGGGGGGGGGGGGAAGTCCGGGGAGGGAGCTGCGGCCAGGCGGCCGGCGGGAAAGCGGCCGGCCGCCGCGGGGCCTTTAATGCGCCGGCGCAAAGACTCGTAAGACTCTGTTGCCAGAGTCTTAGTTGCGGCTGTCACAGGCGAGGCGGCCGCAACTGAATTTCGGCGCTGGGGCCCGTCGGCATGGCAACCGGGACGCTGCGCACACCGATGACGTCATCGGTGCCGGCGCAGCGCTACCGGTCTACCGCGGCGTAAGGGCCCCAGGCAATTTCGGCGCCGGCGCCAAATGCAGCGCTAGGCCCTCTAGCGCCGCAAAATCGGCGCTAAGGGCACTCAATTTCTAGGCCAGTATCTATTGCTCTGTGGTGTCTGTATTCCACAGTGCACTCAGGATTATGCAGTCTATTCCTCGACAGTGCTCCAATTAGAAAGCCTAGGCCCCTGTGTCTGTTATTGTACAGTGCACCATCTGTTAAACAGTCAAGGCGAAAAATTTGGGGGCTTTACGCCGCCCGTTACCATCAGAAAATGGCGAGTCAGCGGCGGCTGCCGGTTTTTCGCCAGCTGGTGTCGGGTCCAGCAACCTCCTCCATTTTCGTCATCCCGATAGCGCTGCCAGTAAGTATTAGTGCCCTGCAACACTGACTTAATCTCACCACGGCCAACTTCAACCCTAGTGCTGAGTTCAGCGCTGGGTCACAACTTTGCCAGGGAAACCCAGCGTGCAAAGAGACTGACAGAGGCACTGTCGGCACCTCTTAAAGGGACACACACATCTTTCAGGTAAGTTTGCATTTAAGCTTTTGGACTGGATTTTTTTGATTTTATTGAAGTAGTGGCTTGCTGCAATAGATGTTAAAAGTTTTTTTAAGCGTGTAGGGAGTGCTGCTGGTTGCTTGCAAGGCATCGGATGGTAAAGGAAGGCCTCTGAGAAAACAGAAAATGCTGGAAATACTCAGCAGTTCAGGCAACATCCGTGGAGAGAGAAACAGAGTTCACATCACAGGTTGAGATGCTGCCTGAACTGCTGAGTATTTCCAGCATTTTATGCTATAATTTCAGATTTACAGCATTCGCTCACAGAGGGAAGAGGAAGACACAGAAGAGGAAGAAGCAGAAGAGGAGGAAGCATATGGAAGGATGCATCTCAGACAGCCCCTTTGTGGCCGGGATATCCGGGATGGAATCATCCGCCTGCGGTCCCAGTGACCATAACCCCAATTCCCCTTTCAACATTTGTCCCACATCTTACCTTCCCTCTGTTACTGACCATCACAGTGTCCTCTTGGCCATGATGCTGCAATAAAAGCCACCACAAAGCAAACTTTTCAATCCAACTTTATACATCTATCCATCCAATATGACATCAAGAAATCAACTCATCACCCTTATGCATTCTCTTAGTGACTGTCTTGTGTGTGCCTTTGCCTACCCTACTGATATCATGCAGTGCTACCCCAGTGGCTGCAGCATAGCTGGTGGAAGGCTGCTGACTTTCAGTGGAGGACACTGCACATGGCCTTGCTGGTTGACCTTGAGGAGCTGGTGGCTGGGAGTGTCAAATCAATAATTTTCTTCTTCACTCTCCTCTACCTCTTCTTGGTCAACCACTGGCTGGGCAGGCTGCATTTTTGGGTGTGTGAAATGATGAAGGCACAAGGGTGGAATTGTGGTGTGGGGAGGGCAGGAAAGCAAGACGTGCTTGCCAGAAGGAGGATACCAGCATCTTGTATCCTTTCAGCCCTGTCGCTGGCCAATGGCTCAGCCATGCCCCTGCCAAGGATGGCCAGCACCGTCTCCTCCAAGGGGGTAAGGTGAGGCTAGGAATAGGAGATGTGCCTCATGATTGGTACAGATTGTTGGTAGGTGAGTGATTGGGGGAGGGGGGGTAGCCAGGCATTGAGAAGTGTGTGAGGCTAGTGGTGCAGTTGGTGGGAGACGGCTTTTGAAGATGCATTCACTGACCATGACCAGTGGTCTGAGGTCATGAAGCTTCATTGGGCACAGGAGCCAGGTGGTGGGGGCGACACTGCTGGCAGTAACAGCCTCGGTGATGTACTCACACATCATTCTTTCTGGAGGGCCTCCTGGCCCCTGTGGGTAGAGGACCTTTCTTGCAGTGTTGACACCCTGCATAAAGTTGGAGTATTGCGTGCGAGACCCTGGGTGCCCCTTCCCTCACTTGCTGAACCATTTGTGTTAGTGCTGAAGCACTTTTCCCAGTTTTTAAGGTTCGGAAGGGAATTCAGCTTTAAGTGCTTGAAGTGCCAAATTCCATTTGGGACTTCTTTTTAATGGTAATTTTTTTATTGAAAGGCAGTAAGGGCTGAAAGCTGCATTTTTTCACTGCACTTCAATTTTTATTATTTTTGAATGCATTGCCCCGTAAATTTGTAGCCCCTTTAATTACCCACAATGCCTTGCAAACTCCACAGCCTCGCTCCTAGAGGCTGTAAGAAGCTGCATCACCGACCGTGGACGGGAACTTCAGGTCAGAGGCCTCCATTACCGCCATCAGGAGGGCGTTGCACAGTAAGTTAGTGCTGCGCTCCACATTGCCAACCCCCAGCGTGAATTTTTCACCGGTCATGCTGCAGCCATTTTAAGCAGCTACCATTAACTCGAGTTGCCGGTGACATCTGCAATTCAGTTGGCGCACACCAATTTATCCCCCTCAGTGTCTATTATACATAGCACTCACTGTTAAACAGTCAGGCCCTGAAAAGCCAGTGGGGAAAGAAATTGGGCTATGTAGCACCTGTAGTGCTTCGAAAATGGCGTCCAAGATGCGCGCATGCACACTTTCGACAGGAAGTGCACTGGACGCCATCTTGGTAAAGACGTTTATGCGCATGCACCTAACGACCGCCGGCAGCTTGCAGAGCAGGCAGATTATGATGTCAATCAATGTGTAATGTTGATTTGACGCTAGTGCTGCCATTTCAAGCGCCATGCTCCAGCCTACGCCTTATCTTAACCTCGCACAGCTGAACATGATGTTAAACGGCATGAAGGATCCCCCATCAATGCTACTTTAAGGGATCATTAACTACTTACAGGTTAGTTGCTGGATTATTTCTTCTGGTTGTTGGTGCAATTCTACAAGTTTTGGAGCTTTCCTATACTTGGCTAAAGTGTCAAAAGTCTACAGGGAGTGGTCTGACTAGTGCTGAAGTACTTTTTTGATAATTTTTGAAACAAGTTGCTTCCAGCCATGGGTGACCTGGTAGGCCTTCCTCTTAGAATTGATCGTGGCTGGGAGAATGAACAGAGGCCACGCAGAGCAGGACAAGCTGCTAGAAGGGGGAGGTGGAGGAGGGGGAGAAGGGCTCTCAGCAGGAGGCTATTGTTAAGTATGTGTATTGTATTGAACAATTAACACAAAGACTTAAACGTATAACTCAAACAGGTCTTTACTGGTTGGAGGTAGGGACTACACGTAGGTCTTTACTTCATGCCCACAGGCGGGAACTGAGGGGAGATCAGTACCCACAGTACTATTTATACCCCTATGGCCAGGAGTGGTACTGCGTATCACTACGCCCTACAAGTAGTGCAGTCCTGTCCATAGGTTTAAAGTAGCACACATATTACATACACAACATTCCTCCCTTCTTAGCTTTACAGTCATCTCCCCATTTAACATAACGTAATAACATATATACATATATAACTTCAGGTTTACATAACAGAATAACATAGATACATAGATAACTTCATGTCAAAACAGATCACAGATTCAGTCTCTGCGGAAAACAGTTCACAGATTCAATCTCTGCGGAAAATAGTTCACAGATTCAGTCTCTGTGGTGTAGTCGGTTCACGTTGCTGGAGTGACTCATTCAATAGTCCTTCCATGGATTTAACAGCTTGAACTTCCGAACTGATTTGGCTCCGTTCGGAGGGACCACGTGTGTGATCTGGTAGGGGTGATAATGGTTCAGATGGTTATCATCTTCTGCTTCGTCTTTTCCTTTTCTGCTTCTTAGAGACTCTCTGGGCTCCCCTGTCAGCTGCCAGCTGTAGCGCCACCATCTCCCTATGTTCCTTAGACTTTAAGTGATTCATCCTGATTTCTGCACTTTGGGAGTTTTTATCACAAGCTGGGCAGACCAGGTCACTATAATATTCAGTGTCACTCAATAGGTCATGGTAATATTCGGTGTCGTCCTGATCTAGGCCAGCGAGAGGGTCTTCTATTTCTTCCATACCCAGCTGGACGTTAGCCAGTTCTTGTTCCAAATCCAGACATCTTTCCTGAAGAGACTTCTTCATGTGTACCTCTGCATCCAGCTTTTTCTGGGCTTTCAGCAAGTCGTTTACTAGTGACCTCATTTGTGATTTTAATACTTCAACTTCCTTTGGAGATTGATTGATCGGACTATGCAATCCCTCTACCGGAGCAGCTGTTTCAGCGGTCTGTTGTTCTACGTTGACGTGAGTCAGCGTACTTTTGGCATCCAAGGGCTGCTCTGTTGCAGTCATCTCAGTCTGTGTTGCCACCTCAGCTCTTCCAATAACCTTTGAGAGCTCCGAACCCCTTTCGTTTGAATATTGAAGTTCGTGTTCAAGTTTTTCCCATTTCAGAGTCCTGTCCTTCAGCATATGCAGGAGTTGGCTGACCGTTAACTCCTCTGACATCAGACGTTTTGTGTGCTCCTGCTCCATTTGCTCCAGCAGCTGCTTCTGTTGTCTTTCCAGATGTTCCCACTCTATATCAAAGAACTCTTTCGTCGCATTCATCTCTTGCTCAAAACGGCGAATCATTTGTTCTAATTGCTGTTGCAGTTTGAAATGGAGTTGAGTTCGAGCCCGGTGTCCCTCAGAAATGTGCATGCCAGTAGACTGGACAGACTCAGAATTCTCTATCTCAGTGGAATTCTGTGCTGAAACTTTGTCTTTTGCACACGGGTTGGTCTTACCCTCATCAGTTCCAGAGTCTGGGTTGATTATGTTCACCGAGTTCTCACTCGTTATTGTTTGTAGGAAATGCCAGTCGATATTCATTTTCCTAATCCACTCCCGTCCTAGTAGTGGAGGACCTCCTTCAGATAGCACATATAAGTCCATTATTTGACTTTCTTCACCCTTGTGGACCACTGTGACCTCAATTTTCCCGATGGGGTACACTCTTTGCCCCGTGTATGTTTTCAATATGAGCTCCGTATCCTGTAGGGGAATATGTTGGAATAACCTTCCATAATCTTTCTTATTTATGACCGTCAATGCCGATCCAGTGTCCAATTCCAGTTTTACTTGGACTCCTTCTATCTGAAGAGTGACCCAAATTGTCTGGAGGTCTGCACCCTTACCCACGTTGAGTACCCTTAAGCTAGCCAGTTCAATACTGCTTAAGCCAGCCAGTTCATTACTGCTAGCGTCTGAATCGGACTCCTGTTCGGCCACCTTGTGTACTTTTGCGTATTTTCCTTGCAGTGACTTCTTGTTGCTGGTCTTCTTCCCTGACCTGCATACTCTAGCTATGTGTCCAAGCCTACCACAAGTTCTACATTCTTGGTTTTTAAACCAACACTGGTTCTGATCATGCGTTGTCTTTCCACAACGATAACATTTGCCAGAACTTACACCCAATTTGTGTGCACTGAGCTCCGGTGACCGTAGCTGCATTACTGCCGTGCCTCTCGCTGCGGCTTCGTGTGCTGCTGCCACAGTGACCGCCTTCTCAAGCGTCAGCTCATTCTCCTCGAGCAGTCGCTTTTGTGTATCCTGTTTAAATAAACCACACACAAATTTGTCTCGTAGTGCATCTGTCAGTCCCGTTCCAAACTGGCAATATTTCGCTAATTTACGCAATTCCAGCAAATATTCAGCATTGCTTTCATGCTGTAGCTGCCTTCTGTCGTAAAATTTAAATCGTTCCGCTAGCATCAGCGGCGTGGGGTTTAGATGATCTTTCAGGACAGTAACAATCTCATCGAACGTCTTATCCGCCGGTTCATCTGGTGATAACAGGTGTTTCAATTGCCCGTATGTCTTCGCACCCATTAAATTTAATAATGTTAGAGCTTTATCTTGGTCACGAATTTTATTGGCCTTACAATAATTTTTTACTCTTTCAACATATATGGCCCAATCTTCGAGGTCACTATCAAAGGTGCTAATATTCCCGTGTTTAGGCATTGTAGATTTGCAATTTCTCAGATTTTATTTTCTTTACTTGTTATCAAAGATGGCGGCTTCCCGCTCTTGCCATCGTCCTCCGCCCACAAAATGGCGGTTTTCCCGCGCTTGGCGGTCTGCACCCGTCCCCCGCCGCCGTCTCCCTTCAGCCCCCGAGTGCGGCCCTTATCTTCGCCGCGATCGCCCGAGTGTGGCCCTTATCAGCGGATGCGATCGCTGGATCGCGAAGTGGCTCCCGACCGAAGCGGCTCTCGGCCCTTATCTTCTGTGCGATCGATAGCCCGCGCTGTGCACCGCGGCTCTCGCACCTTGAGCTTCTGCAGCCGCCGCGCCTTTCAGTCCGAGTGCGGCCCTTATCTTTGGTCCCGATCGCTGGCCCGCGCTGCGCCTCGCACTTGAAAGCGGCCCGGCCTTATCTCCGATCGCGATCGATGGCCCTTATCTCCTCCAACTTCCCCAGCCCTGTCTTTGCAGCCAACGCTGCACGGCTTACCCCACCACCTAGGTTGAACAAGGAAACTGCAGAAAGACTTCTGTCAGTTGCTGGAAGCTGTCAGGATGGCTGCTGCACTCCAGTGCTCAGTCGGTGATGGAGGCTTCAGAGTCCTAAAGCCTGTCGCTTCTAGTGGGGTGGTGATGTTTGAAACCTCTCTTCAACTGCCGCAGGGTAAGAACCTGACTCGTCGCCAGTGTTAAGTATGTGTATTGTATTGAACAATTAACACAAAGACTTAAACGTATAACTCAAACAGGTCTTTACTGGTTGGAGGTAGGGACTACACGTAGTTCTTTACTTCATGCCCACAGGCGGGAACTGAGGGGAGATCAGTACCCACAGTACTATTTATACCCCTATGGCCAGGAGTGGTACTGCGTATCACTACGCCCTACAAGTAGTGCAGTCCTGTCCATAGGTTTAAAGTAGCACACATATTACATACACAACAGCTATATCCACCGAGGGAGGGGCTTTAGGGAGCAATTCCCTTACCTCAACTTCAGCACCGACCAATGCTTGAAACACCTTCGCTTCACTAAAGAGGTCATGTCTGAAATCTGTCAACTGCTGCAGCCACAACTGCAACCTCAGATCAGGGCAAGGATTGCATTGCCTGTGGCTGTGAAGGTGACCATGGCGCTGAACTTTAGTGCATCTGGCTCTTTCCAGGCTGCTGCTGGAGATATTAGCAACATCT
Organism: Somniosus microcephalus; assembly: GCF_052327205.1. Lineage (NCBI taxonomy): Eukaryota > Metazoa > Chordata > Chondrichthyes > Squaliformes > Somniosidae > Somniosus > Somniosus microcephalus. The sequence goes on along the minus strand of NC_140992.1, from coordinate 191,640,957 downwards.
CTCAGTTTGCAGACACTGCTGCATAAGGGAGGTCACTGAGACTCTCTATACAAAGAATATAATGAGCTTCTTCTCATTCAATAATGGGAAACAGGGAAATGGCAGAGACTTTGAACAAATATTCACAGTAGAAGACACTAAAAGCATCCCAATAATAATCAAGGGGCTATAGGGAGGGAGGAACTTAAAACACTGGCTATCACTAGAGAAAAAGTACTAGGCAAACTAATGGGACTAAAGGTGAACAAGTCCCCTGGACTTGATGGCCTGCAGCCTCGAGTCTTAAAAGAAGTGGCTGTAGAGATAAAAAATTCAGTTGTTTGCGCCAGCCGCTAGCGCCTTAGGAGGAGGAGAAGTGGGGCGCTAAGTGGCTGGCGCCCGGGCGCGGCGCGATGTACGCCTCTCGCGAAATTCAGTTAAGATTTAGCGGCGGCGCAAAACCTTTGCGCGCGCTCAGCTGTGCGCGCAGATTCTGACGTCATTTCATGGTGCAACGCCCTTTGTGCGCCCCGAACCGGAAATTCTGTGATGCCGGTCTATTGTGCGCCTGGCACCCCCCGCGACTGGTAGAGGGGAACGGTTCCCAGATGCTGCGGGGCGTGGGGGGGGCGCTAATTAAAGGGAACTCCTCCTGCAGTATAAATGGCAGCCATTTTGCTCCACTCCTTCTTTGTGAGAGATGGATATTTGGAGAGAGACAAAGGTAGAGAGCTTTCTGGTTTGGCTCAACACTCGCACAGGTACTTGTGGCTTCAGGCCAGAGCTTTGCACTTGTATTTAACTTTCAGTGTCATAGCATTGATTGGAAACATATAATGGGGGCTGCAATGGGTGGAAACATTGGCTTACTGCATTGCATTCAAAGGGCTCAGAGACGCCGTGAGAGAGTGCCAGTCATGGCCAGACAGAGAAGGGCCAACAGGCGTCGGCAAAGGAGGCCTTACCCACCCAGGGTATACCGCCAGCAGTTCTCATATCTGAACATGTCTGAGGAGCAGTGTGTTCGGAGGCTGCGATTCAGAAGGGAGGTGGTCACTGAGATCGGCCACCTGCTTCGCCGACATCTGCAGCCACAGCTGAGGATCAGGATGTCTCTGTCGGTGGCAGTGAAGGTGACGGTGGCTCTCAACTTCTATGCCACCGGCTCCTTCCAATCCGCTACTGGGGACATTTCCAACCTCTCCCAGTTCGCGGTACATTGCTGCATCCGCCAGGTGACCAATGCCCTTTTCAGAAGGAGACGTCAGTTCATCTCCTTCCCCATGACCGTGGACAAGCAGCAAGAGCGTGCAATGGGCTTTGCAGCATTAGCGGGCTTCCCCATGGTGCAGGGCACCATTGACTGCACGCATGTGGCTTTGCAGGCACCTCTAGAGAATGTCGAAGATTACCACAACCGGCAGGGCTACCATTCGCTCAACGTGCATTTGGTGTGTGACCACAGGCAGCTCATCCTAGCTGTCAATGCCCGCTTTCCAGGCAGCAGCCATGATGCCTTCATCCTGCGCCAGACTTCTGTGGCAGACATGTTCGAGGCCCAGCCTCACCCACGAGGATGGCTTCTCGGGGACAAAGGCTATCCTTTGTGCACCTGGCTGATGACCCCGCTCCGTGCGCCCAGCACCCCTGCTGAAGAGCGATACAATGACAGCCATCAAGCAACCAGGAACCTCATTGAGCAAACAATCGGTGTGCTGAAGCAACGGTTCCGCTGTCTGGATCATTCCAGGGGAGCCCTACAGTATTCGCCTGAGCGAGTGTCCCATTTCGTTGTCGTGTGCTGCATGCTGCACAACCTGGCTATCCACAGGACTCAGCCACTGCCAGCAGACATTGGGGGACCACCAGAGAAGGAGGAGGAGGAGGAGGAGGAGGAGGAGCACCAGCACGGGAGGGAGGCAGAAAGTGCAAGGGCCGCCCATCGGCGGCTTATTGCAAGTCGGTTCTAGGCCCCCTCTCAGGGAATGGCTTGTGCCAGTGACAGAAGATGAATGCAGCCGCTCCGCAAGCCCTCAGCTGATCAAGGCAACCAAGACTTCCAAAAGTAAACATGGACAGTGCGATTTAAGAATTTTTTTTACTGTGAGACCTCTGTGCCCTTCCCACATGACAAACTAATGGCGAGAAACCCCCCCAAAAAACACAAATACACCAGTCTCGGCCTTTATATATAAAACAAATACACCAGTCTCGGCCTTTATATATAAAACAAATACACCAGTCTCGGCCTTTACATATAAAACAAATACACCAGTCTCGGCCTTTACATATAAAACAAATACACCAGTCTCGGTCTTTACATATAAAACAAATACACCAGTCTCGGCCTCTACATATAAAACAAATACACCAGTCTCGGCCTTTATATATAAAACAAATACACCAGTCTCGGCCTTTACATATAAAACAAATACACCAGTCTCGGCCTTTACATATAAAACAAATACACCAGTCTCGGCCTTTACATATAAAACAAATACACCAGTCTCGGCCTTTACATATAAAACAAATACACCAGTCTCGGCCTTTATATATAAAACAAATACACCAGTCTCAGCCTTTATATAAAAAATAAAACAAATACACCAGTCTCGGCCTCTATATATAAAACAAATACACCAGTCTCAGCCTCTATATATAAAACAGCACATTTGGCCACACCTTCTACTTTTTCCCCTGCGAGGGTGATCCGTCTCGCTTCCGTGACTGGCCCCTTCCCTCCCTGCAGCTCCTCCTCAATGGGACCCCAGTGGCTGCAGCAAGGCTGGGGGAAGGCTGCTGAGGGTCAGATGGTGAGACGGCAGATGCCCTTGGGGGTCGGCTTGGACCAGCTCTGGGCCTGGAGGGACCGGCTGCTGACTGCTCCAACTCTGCTTGGGCAGCAGCAGTCTGTCCTACGGCTGGTGGCAGCTGCAGTGGAGGAGTGGCAGTGTTGGCTGCAGGAATGCTGCCAACCTGACAGAGCACAGGCACTCCCTGGTCGGCTGATACACTGGCACTCGCATGGGCCAGCACTGCAGCATGCGCAGCAATCTGCTGAAGCACAGACTGCTGGGCTGCTGCGGCGCGGCGAGTGCCCCGGCGATGCCTGGCCGATCCAGCGAGTGTGGCAGCAGTTAGTGCCCGTGTGGCCCTGGTCTGTGTCTGCATGACACCAGCCAATGAATGCATGGCACGACTGAGCACTTGGCTAGAAGCCGCCTGTGATGCAGCGAAGTCCTGCTGACTCCTAGCCTGTGCTGCTGCGAAGTCCTGCAGAGTCCTGGCCTGTGCTGCACTGAATTGTTGCAGAGTCCTGGCCTGTGCTGCCCCGAATTCCTGCACACTCCTTGCCAGTGACTCTATGGAGTCAGGCATCCTTGCCACTGCAGCCATGAGCTCAGTGTGCCTGCGCTCAGCCTGGGCGCCCGTTTCCACCAAGAGCCGCACCTCCTCTGCGCTCACCGTAGCAGGACTAGAGGCCGCACTCACCCTCCGGGGAGAAGGCCGCCGAGCTTCCCCACCCCTCCTGCGTTGCTGCAGCCCGCAGGGCCCCGGAGCTTCACCCTCCTCTGACCCTTCTCCCCTGCTCCCCTCCAGGGAAGACGTGTCACCATCATGGCCATGGGCTGCCTCGGCTGAGGGTGTCCCTGATGGGCCGGCTTCTTCTTCCTCCTCCTCTATGTCTGACTCCGACACAGTGCCAGCTTGAGGGGCCGCCTCCTCACCTGGCGATTCACCATCTGAAAGCAGGGAGGCACAAGAGTTGCTTTAGAGTGAGGACAGGGCGGCAGTGAGTGCTGCTATACACTGCATTGGTTCAAGAGTGGCAAAGGATGCTGGTGTGAGGCGCAAGTGGAAAGAGAGAGGTCAAAAAGGTGATGACCTTACCATTGGTGCCCAGAACAGGGTTGGCATCTCCAGTGGCGACGGGGCCAATCAGCTGGCCTGCCATGATCCGCTCCACTCGCTGCTAGAGGTCGCTGAGCTGTTTCAGGTCAGGACGGCCTCCCCCGGTCTGTCGCTGCTGTCTTCTGTTATGCGCCAGCTTGCCCTGCAAGAGAAAGGACGGTCTCTAAGTACAGTGTGAAGCCCTGATCTTGCCTGCACTGCCTCCCATGGTGGAATAGCCCTGACAGTGTGAAGCCCTGATCTTGCCTGCACTGCCTCCCATGGTGGAATAGCCCTGACAGTGTGAAGCCCTGATCTTGCCTGCACTGTCTCCCATGGTCGAATAGCCCTGACAGTGTTTAAAGTCCTGAATGTGCAAGTGCTTTTCATGACAGTCCCATAGCTGCTGCATGAGGGCTGGGCATTAGGGCTTACAGGTCCCTTTGGCCATAAAGTGAGGTGCACATTCAGGGATGAGGAGGACACTGGAAAGGGTACTCACCCTGACTACCCGAGTGAGGCCGTTGAATTTTTTCCGGCATTGGGTTGGAGTCCTGCCAACCACGCTGTTGGACGTGACCCTGTTTGCCACCTCCCTCCAGGCTTTCCGATATTCGGCGGGCAGCGGCCTCCTGCCACCCTCAGGGAAGAGGACATGGCGCCTGCGCTCCACTGCGCCAACCAGCACCCTCAGGTCACCCTCGCCGAAGCGCTGCGCTCTCTCCCTGGCCTTCTCCATTCTCCTGGGCATGGAGCTGTTCCAGAAGCAGTGTTCAGGCCTTGCCTTAGGGCTGCAGTGTGCAGGGCGTGGCAGCCAAACAATTCCACCCTCCCCCTTTAAGAGCTGACCGGCGCCTGACTGTCTGCCCTCAATGAGCAACTCGCCACACCTGCGCTGCGCCCGCCCTCGGTGTTAGCGCCCCGGATCGGCGGCTTAGCGCCTAATGAGAGTCGTGCATCGCCTGCTTTAGCGTAGCAGCAACCTCTTGGGGCGTTGCAACTGAATATCAGCGAAGGTAGTGCTAAGTTGCGCCGGGCGCAAAATTTAGCGAACGCCCGGCTGCAGCGCCTCAAACGTGGCTATACTGAATTTCTAGGCCAATAAACGCATTGCTTGTAATCTACCGAAATTCCCTAGATTCTGGAGAGGTCCCAGCGGATTGGAAAACTGCAAATGTAACGCCCCTATTCAAGAAAGGAGGGAGACAGAAAGCAGGAAACTATAGACCAGTTAGTCTAACATCTGTCATTGGGAAAATGCTAGAGTCCATTATTAAGGCAGTAGTAGCAGGACATTTAGAAAATCATAATACAATCAAGCAGAGTCAGCATGGTTTTATGAAAGGGAAATTGTAGTGTCCGTGTGTAGATAAAGACACTGAAGACAGGAGTTGGTTCATAGGTATTTACTAAGCAAGTCTGGGGGGGGGGTTCTAAAGGATATACACAATACACAGGCTTATATAGCCCAAGTGGCAATTACCGGCATTACGCACACCTGGGGCTCTTAAAGGCACATACACCACAATTCCTCCCCTTCTAGCTAACTAGTACATAATATTTTAAGTAATTATTAATTACATGTTATATGCAAAATAATATACATTGCTGTATTAATTAATTATAAGTTAGTCTCTCAGGAGGCTTCCTGACTCGGTCCGGATAACGCCTCGGGGATGTAGTAGTTTCTGGTGGTGTAGTAGTTTCTTCTGGCAAGGCTGATTCGGCTTGAAGGCCAGTGTCGGGTTCATCGGGTTCCAGTATCACCGGATCAGAGGTAGATATGGGTATCTCTACTTCATCATTAGATGTATAGCGTGGTGGTGTAGGTTGTCCCTTTTCGGATGACTTGATGATTTGGTCAGCATGGCGCCTTATTATGCTTTCTCCGATGTCCACGGTATACATCAGTGGTCCTAGTCGTGTGCAGATAGTTCCAGGCTGCCATTTCTCGGTACGGTAGTCCCGGGCCAAAACCGGTTGGCCTATCTGGAAGGCCCTAGTTGGCCTTTCATTCATGCCCTGAAACTGCCGGTTCTCCACGTCCCTTCGGATGTTGGGCTTGACCAAATCCAGCCGGCATTTTAGGTTTCTATTGTAGAACATCATGGCGGGAGTTTGGTTTGTAACCATATGTGTTGCATTCCTATATGCAAATAAGAAGTTATCCACCTTGTGCTGAAGTTTTATGTCTTCATTACCCATGGCCTTTATGGCCTTCTTAAAGGTCTGGACAAACCTTTCAGCCAATCCATTGGTGGCGGGATGGTATGGGGCGGACGTGTAGTGCTTTACCCCATTGTTCTTTAAGAACTTTCTGAATTCTTCGGACACAAATTGCGGTCCATTATCAGAACATATCTGTTCCGGCAGCCCATTCCTGGCAAATATGGTCCTTAATACTGTGATGGTTTTTTCCATGGTGGTGGAGGACATCTTTATTACCTCCGGCCACTTGGAGTGTGCATCAACTGCGATTAAGAACATTGAATCCATAAATGGACCAGCAAAGTCGATGTGCACCCTTTGCCAGGGAGATGAGGGCCACTCCCATGGATGTAGAGGGGCCTGTGGCGGAGCATTTTGGACCTTCTGGCATCCTAGGCAGCTCTTGGTCATGTCTTCGATGTCTCCATCGATACCTGGCCACCATACAAACGCCCTAGCTAGGTTCTTCATTTTCACTCCACCCAGATGCCCCTCGTGAAGCTCCTTTAGCACTTTATCCTGGAGTTTGGGTGGAATCACCACTCTGGATCCACACATCAAGGTTCCTCGGCACACTGACAGCTGTTCTCTTCTTTGTGAGAATGCTGGCAACAGTGGTTCGCCATGTGCTGGCCATCCCTTCATTGTTAAATCGTAGACCTGTGAGAGAGTAGGGTCATTTCTGGTCTCCCTTTCAATGGCAGAATTTGTCACCGGTAGACATTCCACTATGGTAGAGTGGAATATCTCTACTGGGTCTACTGTAGGTGCCTCTTCTATCGTTGGCAACGGCAGGCGCGATAAACCGTCAGCATTCCCATGCTGTTTTGACCCTTTGTATTCAATGTTGTATTGGTGTGCCCCTAGAAAAAGGGACCACCTCTGTAGTCTTTGTGCCGTCATAATGGGGACACCTTTCTTAGGGTTGAATATGGAGATGAGGGGTTGATGGTCAGTCAGCAAGGTAAATTTTTGTCCGTGTAGGTAATGGTTGAATTTCTTCACTCCCCATACCAGGCTGAGTGCTTCCCTGTCTATCTGGGAATAGTTACGCTCAGCTGAGTTCAATGAGCGTGACGCAAAAGCTATCGGCCGTTCCGAGCCATCAGGGAATCTATGGGACAATAACGCTCCTATGCCGTAAGGGGATGCATCGCACGCCAGTCTGATTGGTAGTGATGGGTTGTAATGAGCCAAAACTTTCTCGGATGTGATTAAGTCTTTACATTTATGGAAGGCACGTTTACAGTCTTCGTTCCATTTCCAAATCACTCCTGTGTGTAGAAGATCATTAAGAGGGTGTAGAATAGTTGATAAGTTCGGTAAAAATTTATGATAGTAATTTATTAATCCCAGGAATGACCTCAATTGTGAAACATTTTCAGGTGCTGGGGCTTTTATAACTGCTTCAATTTTTTCAGGTGACTTATGCAACCCTTCCTTATTAATTATGTGGCCACAATATGATATCTGATTTTGGAAAAATTCGCACTTGGGGCGATTTGCTCGTAGGCCCCGTTCTTTCAGCCTAGTGAGCACCTGCTCCAAATTGGCAAGGTGCTCGTTGTCGTTTTCTCCTGTTATAAGGATGTCGTCTAGGTAACACTGAGTCCCCGGAATCCCTTGCAGGACTTGCTCCATAGTTCTTTGCCAGATAGCTGGAGCTGATGCTACTCCAAAAACCAGTCGATTGTACTGGTACAGGCCTTTGTGTGTGTTTATTGTGAGATACTTTTTAGAGGTCTCCTCAACCTCCATCTGTAGATATGCCTGTGCCAAGTCAATTTTTGTGAAACGTTTTCCTCCGGATAGTGAGGCGAAAATATCTTCTATCCTCGGAAGAGGATACTGTACCGTGTGAAGGATCGGGTTTACAGTCACCTTAAAGTCCCCACAGATGCGAATTTTTCTCTGTTCCTCAGAGTTATTTTTCAATGCTTTTTTCATGACTGGAACGATGGGTGTTGCCCATTCGCTCCAATCTATTTTGGATAATACGCCTGCCTTTTCCAAATTCTCCAGCTCTGCCTCGACTGCCGGACGTATTGCGTATGGCACCGGTCTTGCCTTAAAAAATTTTGGAATTGCTGCATCTTCCACTTTTATTGAGGCGGTGATGCCTTTCAAGGTTCCTAGTTTCTCTTGAAACACTTCTTTGGCGTTGGCCAAGATGTCTTTTAATCGTTCAGGTATGATGTCATCATTGTTTTTTTCCTTACTGGTCACCGTCAGTGCCTGAATGGAGTGCCAGTCTAAACGTATCTTCCTTATCCATTCACGTCCCAACAACGGTGGACCACCATCTTGTAGAATGTATAAATACAACTTTTGTATTTCTTTGCCGTTGTATACCACAGGCACCTTTATTTTTCCTTTGGGGTATACTTTCTGCCCCGTATATGTTTTTAAGATAATGGATGTGTCTTTTAGAGGTATATGCGAAAATAGCCTCTCGTAATCTCGTCAATTTATTACGGTTAGAGCTGATCCTGTATCTAGCTCCATTTTAACTGGGGACCCTGCTATTAGGAGGGTAACCCAAATGGTCTGGTAATCTTCATTGGCAATTACATTATGTAATTTGAGAGAGCTTAGTCTCTTGTTTCCGGAGTCGCTATCGCTCTTCTGGTCTTTGGAGCTACTGTCCGTCATCATTTGTACCTTTCTGTGCTTTTCCTTATTGATTCTTTTCCCGTTAGTGGATTTTTTATTTTCAGATCGGCATACACGTGGAATGTGTCCCATCTTTCCGCATCGCCTGCATGCTTTTTCTTTGAACCAGCAATCCCTCTGGTCATGGTTGGATCTGCCGCAGCGATAACATCTCTCGAAACCCCGTGTCATTTCATGGGTGCCGAAGTCCTGTGGCCTTTGCTGTATCTTTGCCGCTCCTATTGCACTGAAAGCCTTGTCCAGTGTTAAATCTTTTCCAGAAGATACCTTTTTTTGTGTTTCTACACTTAGGGGATCGCAGATGAATTTGTCTTGCAGAGAATCTGCCAGTCCTGCCTCGAATTGGCAGTGTAGGGTATCAACAATCTCCTCAAAATTCTTGTCCATCGGTTCGGCTGGAGTGATTAAGTTGCGTAACAGCTTGTATGTTTCTGCGCCCATTAGATCCAGAAGCACTGAAGCTTTTTTTTCATCTTCTATTCCATTTGCGGTGCAAAACACCTCCACTCTTTCTACATATGTGGTCCAACCCTCTATCTTGTTATCAAAAACATCAATATTGCCAAAGTTAGGCTCTGTTTCATTATCAAAAGCATCAATATTGCCAGACTTAGGCATTTCAAAAAAGATATGGCGCTTCCCGCGCTTTTTTTTTTCTCTCTGTAGCAACGATATGGCGCTTCCTGCGCTTTCCCGCCACTGCTACCGATAACAACGCTGTTTTACTGTGGTTTCCGTTTATTCACTGTTGGAGACTCGTTCCCGACGGAGGTCTAAACGCTGACCTGCTTGCCGCGCCGGCCGTCTCCCGAGTGCACCCTCCCAGTCCGTTATTGCTTGCCTCCGATTTCGCTGCCTGTCTCAGCTGTAGAGCCCGCCGCTGGAGCCCCAGCCTGACGCCCAGGAAGGATTAGCGCAGTACCTGCCACCAGCTTGGCCAGCTGGTGAAACCACAGTTTCTATTACTTCCTTGAGTCTTCTGGACGCTGGAGGAATCGATGTCCTTGAGGTGCTGCCGAATTGCAGGTAAGTCCGTTTCCACTTCGTCGCCACTGTAGTGTCCGTGTGTAGATAAAGACACTGAAGACAGGAGTTGGTTCATAGGTATTTACTAAGCAAGTCTGGGGGGGGTTCTAAAGGATATACACAATACACAGGCTTATATAGCCCAAGTGGCAATTACCGGCATTACGCACACCTGGGGCTCTTAAAGGCACATACACCACAATTGCACTTAAAGGCACATACACCACAGAAATCATGTTTGACAAATTTGCTAGAGTTCTTTGAGGATGTAACGAGTAGGGTGGATAAAGGGGAACCAGTAGATGTAGTGTATTTGGATTTTCAGAAGACATTCGATAAGGTGCCACATAAAAGGTTACTGCACAAGATAAGAGCTCACAGGGTTGGGGGTAATATATTAGCATGGATAGAGGATTGGCTAACTAACAGAAAACAGAGAGTCGGGATAAATGGGTAATTTTCAGGTTGGCAAACTGTAACTAGTGGGGTGCCACAAGGATCAGTGCTGGGGCCTCAACTATTTACAATCTATATTAATGACTTGGATGAAGGGACCGAGTGTAATGTAGCCAAATTTGCTGATGATGCAAAGATATGTGGGAAAACAAGTTGTGAGGAGGACACAACGAACCTGCAAAGGGATATAGAGAGGTTAAGTGAGTGGGCAAAAATTTGGCAGATGGAGTATAATGTGCGAAAATGTGAGGTTATCCACTTTGGTAGGAAGAATAAAAAAGCAAATTATTATTTAAATGGAGAGAGACTACAAAATGCTGTGGTACAGAGGGATCTGGGGGTCCTTGTACATGAATCACAAAAAGTTAGCATGCAGGTACAGCAAGTAATTTGGAAGGCAAATGGAATGTTGGCCTTTATTGCAAGGGGGATGGAGTATAAATGTAGGGATGTTTTGCTACAACTGTACAGGGTATTGGTGAGACCACACCTGGAGTACTGTGTACAGTTTTGACCTCCTTATTTAAGGAGGGATATACTTGCATTGGAGGCAGTTCAGAGAAGGTTCACGAGGTTGATTCCTGAGATGAAGGTGTTGTCTTATGAAGAAAGGTTGAGCAGGTTGGGCCTATACTCATTGGAGTTTAGAAGAATGAGAGGTGATCTTATTGAAACATATAAGATTCTGAGGGGGCTTTACAGGGTAGATGCAGAGAGGATGTTTCTCATCATGGGAGAATCTGGAACTAGGGGGCATAGTTTCAAAATAAGGGGTCACCCATTTAAAATGGAAATGAGGAGGAATTTCTTCTCTCAGAGGGTCGTGAATCTTTAGAATTCTCTACCCCAGAGAGCTGTGGAGGCTGGGTCATTGAATATATTTAAGGTGGAGATAGACAGATTTTTTAAAAACAGGGGAATCAAGGGTTATGGGGAGCGGGCAGGAAAGTGGAGTTGAGGCCAAGATCAGATCAGCCATGATCTGATTGAATGGCGGAGCAGGCTCGAGGGGCTATATGGCCTACTCCTGCTCCTATTTCTTATGTTCTTATGTTCTTATTCCCTCTTGCCTGGGACAAGCAGGTGGAGCGAGAGCGAGGGTTTGCATGGATTTCAGGCTTCCCCATGACGCAGGGTGCCATTGACTACACGCACATTGCTTTGTGTGCGCCTCATGTGAACTCGGCCATTTTCCTGTACCAACAGGGATGCCACTCCCTCAATGTGCAGGTGTATCCTGGCAGTAGTCATGATTCCTTCATTCTGTGGCAGTCCTCTGTGCCAGTTGAATTTGACCCACCACGGCAAGTCAAAGGCTGGCTTCTGAGCGACAAGGGTTATCCACTCATGACATGGCTCATGACTCCCGTCCGGCACCCACACACACGTGCACAGCAGGCCTACAATGAGAGCCGTGCTGCCACAAGGAACATTATAGAGCACACCATCGGCGTCTTCAAGCAACACTTCTGCTGCCTGGACTGCTCTGAAGGAGCCCTGCAGTACTCAGCTGAACATATATCAAGATTTGTGGTAGTATGCTGCATGCTGCACAACCTCGCCATTATGAGGGAACAGCTCTTGCCACCACCTATCAGGTGAGAAGCTGAGGAGCACGAGGAAGAGGAGGAGGAAGTGGAGGAGGAGGAGGAAATGCACAGGAAGTGGAGGAACAGGAAGAGGAAGGGAGGATACAACGTAGACAGCCCCTTTCTGCCTGGGCTTTACGTTATCAACTAATTCATGAGCGATACCAGTAACCTCAACCACAACTCCCCAATAGTCCCACACTCCTTACCTTTCCTCTATCACTGACCATCACATCGTCCACTTTCCGACAACACAAATATAAAAGCCAGCAGAAAATTCACATTCCAATCCAAATTTATAAATTAAATCATGACATAAATAAACTAATCACCCTTGTGCATTCCCTTAGTGCCTCTTCCATGTGCCTTTGCTTCTGTTAGTGCTCCTACGCAGTGCTTCCCCAGTGGCTGCAGCATGGGTAGTGGAAGGCTGCTGACCTTCAGTTGAGGAATCTGCAGATGGCCTTGGAGGGTGACCTTGAGCAGCTCTGGGCTGCAGCAGGCTGGGCTGGCTGGCAACAGCAAGGGTACAGGTGGTGGGGCAGGGGTGGGAGCACGAATGCTGTCATTCTGAGAGAGGACAACATGTTCGTACTCCACAGAGCCACGGCCACTCTCCCAGGGCGGCGCCTCAACAATCCTAATAATCCGTTGGAGAATAGATTGATGGACTGTTGTAATGCCCTGGAAGCCCTTTGAACACTGATATCCACAGACATGATGTCAGCAGTCTGAGCTTGCATGGCAGAAGCTTGCATGGCAACAGCCTGAGCTTGCATGGCAGCACTCACACCGTTGGTGGAAGCTATTTTTGCTGCAATGGAAGCTGAGACACGGCCATCAGACACTGTGTCATGCTGGGGTCCACAGGTGTGCTGATGGAGGTGACCACCCGTTCCATGTTGGAAAGGATGGGCTCCAAGCTCTGTGAAAAGCCCTGTGCCAAGTTGGTGCTGGACTATTCCATGCTCCTTGACATTGAGCACGGGCATTCTGGCAGGCTTTCCAGTGCACCAAGCATTTGGGTGTGTACACCCATCAGCCTTCTTCTGTAGCCTGGCCCATTGAAGTCCTCATCTGAGTCCTCTGCAGCAGAACTAGTGTGCGACCTCGCCCTCCGGTGAGCTTGCATGCCCTGGCTCCTGCGCAGTTGTGCCCGGTGTCTCAACATGTGCAGAACCCTCTTCTATCCTAGCCTCTAAAATATGTGCAGTGTCAGTATTTGTGCTGGTGGCTGTGACTGTGAGATAGAATGACGGTATTTCTTCATCTTCACTTTCTTCCCCTTCTTCCACTGAACTGGGCAGCTTCTAATTCTTGGGTATCTGAAATGAAAAAGGGACAAGGCATATGAATGGTAGGGTTGAGACCTGATTGATAGAGATTGTTGGTAGGCGGGTGGTGGGGGTGTGGTGAATTGAGCAGTAGAGCAGGCTAGTGGTGCAGTTGGTAGGATATGGCATTTGAAGATGAACTCACTCAACTCGTGTAGGATCATTAAACTTCTTCCTGCACTGCATCCATGTTCTTGGGGCAACACTCCTAGCATTGACGTCCGCCATTATTTTTTCCCACTGCCTCCTGATCTTGTGTCTGGAGGGCCATCTGCCCCCCTGCGGATATAGGACATCTCTCCTCCATTCTACCTCTTCCACCACGGCCTCCAGCGCATTATCAGAAAATCTTGACGCACGCGCTCTACCATGGTCAGCCATTCTTCACTCTTTCACAGGACACATTCACTTCTTTAAGAGGTGCAGGCTGCCTTAAGTAGCGCTAGGCATTCGCGATATCGGGCCCCCTGCTGATGCGTGCAGCTGGTGAACAGTGCAGGAGCGCTGGCTGCACGCAGTAATCATTCAAAGCAGCACGTAGCACGAATTTGACATGCTGCCATGCATCACGATCCCCGCACCTGTTTTCAGGGGTTACCCAATTTAACCCCTCTAGTCTCCCGCTGTAACTTTGATGGGCAATTGGCGGCACCTTCAGAGAAACAGTGTAAAGTTATAGTGAGAGAGTGGGAGAACTTCCGGGGATTTTCAGGGCCTTGCTGCTTATTTTTGTACAATCTGCTCATCGTTACACAGTCAGTGTTCATTATTGCGCTGTATGTTCACTGTTAAGCACTGTTAAGTATGTGAAGCGCCTTGGGCGATTTACTACGTTAAAGGTATTATATAAATACAAGTTTTTGTTACAGTCCATTTGATCTGATACTTCCAAAACACCATCTTTTCTGAAATTGTCCCTTCAGAAACCTCCACTTGAGTCCTGTTGCCCTGGAATATCTGAATTTTTTGTCTCTCGTTTACTTTCTCTATGCCGTTATAAAGTTCCTTCTCAGACATCTACCTTTCTTCAGGGATTCAGGGTGCATTTCTTGCTTTTGCGCACCCCATTGGGGCCTATTTGTGCCCATCTGGAGAACAGTGCACCTCATCTGTCTTGGTGTACTGGCCTCCAATAATATGGTGGGTCTCTTCTGAGCTGGGGGAAGCAGGAACTCCTGGCATAGGGATTCCCAGCCTTCAGCTCTGCTCCCTTGGTGTCGTTGGCCTTGTATGGGACATGCGGAGGTTCCATCCCTTACAAAGCTAACCAGGAACTCCCGGAGTTGACAGGGATCCAGCGTGACCAGGTCCCTAACTTCTTCTCGTGGTTTCTGCTATATGCACACTTTTGCACAATTGCTTTAAATTATTCAGCCCCTTTGGCCTGGCGAGGAATTTCTCCAAAAGCTTTTCATAAACACTTTGGCCCTTGAGCCGTCCTGTTGCACCTCCATGGTGTTCATTGCCCCACCATTCTGTAGCCAATCCTCAGGATCCCGGTTGTGCCCCTATAGGCCATGGGGGTGGGGGATTTATTCACAGTATTAACATTTTAGCACTTCTTCCTCCATGACCTCTGCTGTTCACAGAATCACAGAATCACAGAAACCCCACAGTGCAGATAGAGGCCATTTCGGCCAATCGAGCCTGCACCGACACATATCCCACCCGATCCCCGTAACCCCTACACCAACACATATCCCACCCTATCCCCATGTATTTAATCCCCCCTAACACTAAGGGTCAATTTTTATCATGGCCAATCAACCTAACCCGCACATCTTTGGACTGTTGTCCCAATTCCGGATCTCCCTCAATTCTACAGCAGCCATCTGTTCCAAAGCAGGGAAAGTAATGCAGTATTTTTTGCAGAATATAGGTCTGTTTCATGTCTCAATGTTTATGTGATCATATTCTGATGTATTAGAGTGGTTACAATATCATACCTACTTACAACCTATTTTAAAATCATGATTTTGGCTTTCTGATTTATCTCTTTCCCCGCCCCCTATACAGGATGTTTACCTGGATAGCAAAAGTTGCCCCTCAACTCCCTCAGCCAGTCAGGCATCTAGAGACCAGACCGGAGGTTAAGGGTGGCTCTCAACCTGTAGTGGAACTGCCACAGGAGGTAAGAGACGGAGTTGTATTCTAATAATTGGTTGACAACATTTCATAGGCGAGTCAAGGAACCACGTACCTTCTGAGTCCTTTTGACTCAAATATATCAAATAAGGAAGGTCTTCAACTCAACCATTGGCTGTCACATAACATTGACCTACTGCTAGATGCACCATGCCTGCACCCCATAAACTGACGGAATTGTTTTATATAGAATGTACAACACAGAAACAGGCCATTCGGCCCATGCCGGTGTTTATGCCCCATACGAGCCTCCTCTCAACCCTCTTCAGCTAACCCTATCAGCATAACCTTCTAACCCTTTTCTGGTGTATGTACCTTTAAGAGAGAACTGTTTTTATACTGTAGTACCGGCAGTGACCACACCTGTATATAAAGCCGTAGCAGGCTTCTGTACTTTCAGTTCCAGCATACCCTCTGTTCAGTAAACACCTGTTATTACCGTTCTCCTGCAGTCCGTGTGTTATTGATACGCGGACACTACATTGGCGACGAGCAGGTTCGAACTCACCTGCAGTACTGCATCACCTCACGGGGATCCATCCCTGAAAAGAAGTTTCTTGGAGGTCGAAGCCAGAGCAACGGGCGTCGACCGTGGGCAACCGCCCAGTGATCCATCGGAGTTCAGTGAATCGCAGGGGAAGCTGTGGAGAGCTGGGCTTGGCTCCCCAGTCAAGGTGTTCCAGCAAATCGTGCTGGTAGCAGGTAGTGCACTGACCCTTCCGGACTGCGGCGGGCTAGAGCTCGATCGAGCGGCTCTGCAAGGGGGCCGTGCAGCGTCGTCGGGCAGGAAAAGAGAGAGAGAGAGGGTGGAGCGCACAGGGCGTGGTCGGTGCTCATGAGCCGGGCAGCGTTAAAGAAAATAAAAAGAGGGGAAGGAAAAGAGACGCGCAGTGGACAGCGTCGAAGAAGAATAAAACTAAGGAAATTAATTAACAAAAGAGAGACGCGCAGAAGCCGCGGGGCGCCGCCATTACTATTTAGAACGTTAGGAGCAGCATTGGCAGCAGCGGGAAGAAGGAAAAGCGCGGGAGGCGCCATTTTAATCCATTGGGGAAGAAGGAAAAGCGCGGGAGGCGCCATTTTAAACCACCCAAGATGCCGAAGAGTGGCAGTATCACTGCTTTCGACAATGAAATAGAAGACTGGACCACGTATGTGGAAAGAATTGAAGTGTACTGCAAGGCAAATGAGGTGGCCGATGAAAAGAAGGCGTCGGTATTATTAAATTTGATGGGCGCGAGAACGTACGGCCTATTGCGGAATTTAATTACCCCAGCTAAACCAATGGAGAAAAGCTTTGAAGAGATTGTCAATATCTTACAGGAACATCTAAACCCTACACCGCTGCTGATAGCAGAAAGATTCAAGTTCCATAAAAGAAACCAGCACAAAGATGAGAGTAATGCTGACTATCTTACGGAACTACGCAAGTTATCGAAGCACTGCCAGTTCGGAGCAGGACTGGCAGATACCTTAAGGGATAAGTTTGTCTGCGGGCTCCAGAGTGAAGGAACCCAGAAACGACTACTTTCGGAAAAGGACCTTACGCTAGAAAAGGCTTTCAGCATGGCAGTATCCTACGAAGCAGCAGCACGGGGAGCTGCAGAAATACAACAGAAACCGCAAGAATATAGCACCAACGAAATGGCATATGGAGCAGAAAAGTGCTATCGCTGCGGCAGAACAACCCATGACCAGAAGGATTGCTGGTTTAAGGACAAAGTATGCAGGCAATGTGGAAAAGTGGGACGCATAGCTCAAGTCTGCAGTTCGGGAAAGTAAACCAACACTAAAAGAACTACTAAGGAAAAGTACAAGAAAGTAAAAAAAATGACAGACAGTAGTTCAGAAGATCAGGAGAGTGATAATGACTCCGGGAGCAGGAGACTAAGTTGTCTAAATGTTACACAACGTGATCGCAAAGGAGGATCACCAAACCATTTGGGTCACCATCATGATAGCAGGGTCCCAAGTAAAGATGGAATTGGACACAGGATCAGCCCTAACTGTCATGAATCGACGAGACTACGAGCGGCTATTCTCACACATACCCTTGAAGGACACGTCCATTGTATTGAAGACATATACGGGGCAAAAAGTCTACCCCAGTGGAAAAATAAGGGTGCCCGTTAAATACAACGGCAAGGAAACACAGAAACTGTATCTATATATACTACAAGATGGAGGACCACCATTATTGGGACGTGAATGGATCCGAAAAATACAATTGGATTGGCATGCCATTCAGGCGCTAACTGTGGCTGACAAAAAGGATGACGACGTCACACCTGGACGACTGTCAAAAATTCTAACTGATGTGAAAGAGGTGTTCCAGCAAGGACTTGGGACTCTAAAAGGAGTAACGGCAATGATAAAAATTGAAGATAACGCAAACCCCAAATTTTTTAAGGCCAGACCAGTACCATATACGATCCGCCCAGCCATCGAAGCAGAGCTGGAGAGTCTGGAGCGTTCGGGTGTGCTGTCCAAGGTGGACTGGAGCGAGTGGGCCACACCCATCGTTCCTGTAATGAAGAAATCATTGAGCAGCACGCCTGGGGAGCCGAAGAAGGTTCGCATCTGTGGGGACTTCAAGGTAACTGTGAACCCAGTCCTGCACACAGTACAATATCCACTTCCGCAGATAGAAGATATTTTCGCCTCACTATCTGGAGGGAAATGCTTTACGAAGATTGATCTGGCCCAAGCGTATCTACAAATGGAGGTAGAAGAAGCATCTAGAAAATACCTCACGATAAACACTCACAAAGGTCTTTACCAGTACAACCGACTGGTATTCGGGGTAGCATCAGCTCCGGCTATTTGGCAGAGGGCGATGGAACAAGTCCTGCAAGGGATCCTGGGGACCCAGTGTTATTTGGACGACATCCTGGTTACGGGCGAAAATGACAGTGAACACCTTGCCAACCTGGAGCAGGTGCTCACTAGATTACAAGAATATGGGCTACGAGCCAACCGCCCCAAATGCGAGTTTTTCAGGAGACAAATCTCGTATTGTGGCCACGTGATTGATGAGGAAGGCTTGCATAAGTCCCCAGACAAGATTGAGGCAGTAGTCAAGGCTCCAGCACCGGAAAATGTGTCGCAACTGAGGTCATTCCTCGGGTTGGTGAACTACTACCATAAGTTCTTGCTGAATTTATCTACAATTCTGCACCGACTGAACGCCCTGCTGCAAACTGGAGTAGCATGGAAATGGGGTGATGAGTGTAAGCGTGCCTTTCAGAAATGTAAATGCCTAATCACTTCAAAAGAAGTATTGGCCCACTACAATCCAACACTACCGATTCGGTTGGCATGTGATGCGTCTCCCTACGGCATTGGAGCGGTGCTGTCACACAAATTCCTTGACGGTTCAGAGAGGCCAATAGCCTTTGCGTCGCGCTCGTTAACCTCAGCCGAGCATAACTACGCCCAGATTGACAGGGAGGCCCTCAGCCTGGTGTGGGGGGGTGAAGAAGTTCAATCACTATCTGCACGGGCAGAAATTCACCCTACTGACTGATCACCAGCCTCTTGTCTCCATTTTTAACCCAAAGAAGGGCGTTCCGGTGATGACGGCGCAATGGCTGCAAAGATGGTCCCTTTTTCTAGGGGCACATCAATACGACATAGATTACAAGGGTACGAAACAGCATGGAAACGCTGATGGGCTATCGCGCCTGCCGTTGCCTACGGTGGAGGAAGCACCTGCAGTGGACCCTGTTGAGATATTCCATTCAACCATAGTCGAATGTCTACCTGTTACAAACTCAAGTATAGCGAAGGAAACCCGAACTGACCCGACACTCTCTCGGGTCTATGATTTGACGGTGAAGGGATGGCCAGCACATGGCGACTCACTGTTGCCAGCATTCTCGCCAAGGAGAGAACAGCTGTCAGTGTGCCGGGGGACCTTGATGTGTGGATCCCGAGTGGTAATTCCACCCAAGTTGAGAGATAGAGTGCTCAATGAGCTTCATGAGGGTCATCTGGGAGGGGTAAAAATGAAGATCCTAGCCAGGGCGTTTGTGTGGTGGCCGGGAATCGATAAACAAATCGAGGAAATGACCAAGAGATGCACAGGATGCCAGAAAGTCCAAAACGCTCCACCACAGGCCCCGCTACACCCATGGGAGTGGCCCTCATCTCCATGGCAACGGGTACACATTGATTTTGCTGGTCCATTTATGGACTCAATGGCCTAGAAATTCATTATAGCCACTTTTGGGGCGGTAAAGTCGGGCGGCCGCTAAAGTTTGCGCCCGGCGCAGATTCGAGGCCACTTCCCCAATATTCATTAGCTTCGCCCTAAGAGTTTGCTCAAGCGCTAAAACTGGCGATGCACGGCTCTCTTTAGGCGCTAAGCCGGCGGCCCGGGCGCTAACACCGGAAGGTGGGCGCAGGGCAGGTGCGGCGAGCTGCTGATTGACGGCAGACACTCTGGCTCCGGTGAGCTCTTAAAGGGGGAGGGTGGATTTGGTTTTTTGAAAGGCCGAGACTGCTGTATTTGTGTTGTTGGGGAGGGCTTCTCTCCATCAGTTTGTTATGTGGTACCGGCACACCACCACCACCACCTCCACCTCCACCTCCACCTCCTCCTCCTCCTCCTCCACCATCATAAGAACATAAGAACATAAGAAATAGGAGCAGGAGTAGGCCAATCGGCCCCTCGAGCCTGCTCCACCATTCAATAAGATCATGGCTGATCTGATCCTAACCTCAAATCTTCTATCACTCTGCATCCACCCGAACCCATGTGATCTCCCGGGAGAGGCGAAAAACCAGATAAAGACCCAATGGCCAATTTGGGAGAAAAAAATCTGGGAAATTCCTCTCCGACCCATCTAGGCGATCGAAATTCTTCCAGGAGATCACTCTGTCCCTATATTTTCTACAGCACTTACCTTCTGTAAAGGCGATCTCCACCCCAGCCAGGAACAGGAATAAAACCATCTCCTGAAATCTAACAGAATTAGAACACAGTAGGAGCAGAACAAGGCTACACGGCCCCTGGGCCCGCTCCACTACCCACAGGGCCATGACCATTCCGAACCCAGACTCATGTCCAATTTCCTGCCCGCTCCCCGTAACCCTTTATTCCCTTTACTTCTAGGAAACTATCTATTTCTGTTTTAAATTTATTTAATGATGTAGCTTCCACAGCTTTCTGGGGCAGCAAATTCCACAAACCTACCACCCTCTGAGTGAAGAAGTTTCTCCTCATCTCAGTTTTGAATGAGCAGCCCCTTATTTTAAGATTATGCCCCCTAGTTCTAGTTTCACCCATCATTGGGAACATCCTCACCGCATCCACCCGATCAAGCCCCTTCACAATCTTATATGTTTCAATAGGATCGCCTCTCATTCTTCTGAACTCCAATGAGTAGAGTCCCAATCTACTCAACCTCTCCTCACATGACCACCCCCTCATCCCCGGGATTAACCGAGTGAACCTTCTTTGTACTGACTCGAGAGCAAGTATGTCTTTTCTTAAGTATGGACACCAAAACTGTATGCAGTATTCCAGGTGCGGCCTCACCAATACCTTGTACAACTGCAGCAATACCTCCCTGTTTTTATATTCCAACCCCCTAGCAATAAAAGCCAACATTCCATTGGCCTTCTTAATCACTTGCTGCACCTGCATACTAACTTTTTGAGTTTCGTGCACCAGGACCCCCAGATCCCTTTGTACTACAGTACTTTCCAGTTTCTTGCCATTAAGATAATAACTTGCTCTATGATTTTTCCTGCCAAAGTGCATAACCTCACACTTTCCAGTATTGTATTCCATCGAATATTCATCATCTTTGTCTCTCACAAAGTGTTGCAAAACGGCTGCCTTTTCTACTGCAGGAGTGCCCTTTAATTTGCGCCCGCCTCGGCTGTGTACCGTTCCACTTCACAGTCGTTAGGGCCGCCCGGCGCACAATGGGGCGGCGCGAGTGAAGTTCCGGTTCCGGGCGCACAAAGGGCGTTGCACGACGAAATGACGTCATGATCTGCGCGCGCAGCAGGGCGCGCACTAAGACTTTGCGCCGGCGCTAAATGTCTACTGAAGTTGGGGCGAGGCGCAGATCGCGCTGCGCCCGGGCGCTAAGCGCCTAGCGCTCGAGATCTACTCCTCCTAAGGCGCTAACGGCTGGCGCGCCCAACTGAATTTCTAGGCCACTGATTTTAATCGCCGTGGATGCACATTCGAAATGGCCAGAGGTCATCAAAATGTCCTCCACCACCACGGAGAAAACTATTGCTGTCCTACGGACCATCTTCGCCAGGAATGGCTTGCCAGAACAGATTTGCTCCGACAATGGACCACAGTTTGTGTCCGAGGATTTCCGGAGGTTTTTGAGGAATAATGGGGTAAAGCATTACACATCTGCCCCATATCATCCAGCCACAAATGGATTGGCTGAGAGGTTTGTTCAGACCTTTAAAAAAGCAATAAAGGCGATGTATAATGACAACGTACCACTACAACACAAGGTGGATAATTTCTTGTTTGCTTACCGGAATGCGACACATGCAGTCACCAACCAAGCTCCAGCCATAATGTTCTTTAACCGAGGGTTAAGATGTCGCCTGGATTTGCTCAAACCAAACATAAGACGAGATGTTGAGGATAAGCAATTCCAGAACATCAATGAGAAGCCAACCAGGAGCTTCAAGATAGGGCAACCAGTCTTGGCCCGCGACTACCGAACAGAAAAATGGCAGCCAGGAACGATATGCACACAGCAGGGACCACTAATGTACATAGTGGACGTTGGAGAGAGCATCGTGAGATGCCATGCTGACCAGATTCTAGAGTCACAGGAACAAGTCAAACCCATACCACGAGCATGTGCACCTGGTGATGAACCCGAAGTACAGATCGCGTCCACCTCAGAATCAGTGGTATTGGAAGCTGACGAACCAACCAATGACAATGAGCCAGAATCGACTCCGCCGCATGAACAGGATACTCGAGAAAGGCGCTATCCAGACAGGATCAGGAAGCCTCCTCAAGGACTGAATTTATAAATGATTACTTCAGCTGATGTATATAGTACAGAGAAAATTGTAATTGTAATTAGTTATTATTTAATTGTTAAATGAATGTTATGTACTGTTTATCTAAAAGGGGAGGAATTGTTGTGTATGTACCTTTAAGAGAGAACTGTTTTTATACTGTAGTACCGGCAGTGACCACACCTGTATATAAAGCCATAGCAGGCTTCTGTACTTACAGTTCCAGCATACCCTCTGTTCAGTAAACACCTGTTATTACCGTTCTCCTGCAGTCCGTGTGTTATTGATACGCGGACACTACACCTTTCTCCCTCATGTGTTTCTGTAGCTTCCCTTTAAATGCATCTATGCTATTCGCCTCAAATATTCCTTGTGGTAGTGAGTTCCACGTTCAGTTTGTGTCAGCAAAAGGCACATTGGACAGAATCTTTATTCTTTGGGGGAATACGGTGATGGTGGCTTCTCTGAATGTTGATAGTGCATTAGCTGTCATATGATCTAGAATAACTACCAGGGAAGATTCAATTTGCAATGTAATTTCTTATATTAAAAAATCTCTGGAATGCACTCCGATCTCAGATCCATCATTGGGGCTATATAGATCATCCTCTCAGATGGGATTGAGGGATAACTGAATTCAGATGAGATTACAAATTATATAAACTATTTTCAGCTGGGATTGAATGTTGTCTAGTCTACCACTTCTGCTGGGATTGGGGGCGTGCTGGCCACCTCCTCAGTTAGAATTGAAGAATGCCTGTATTCCTTATTTTTTTTTTTAACTCTCTCTTGTATTGCAATGTCTATTTTTTTGCAGTTTTTATAAAGTGTTCATAATGTTGATTTAGTAATTAGGTCTTAAAATAACAGCCAACGATTGTTTTAGAATTCAATTCTCACTTTCCTAACCAGTCTTCTGTTTTTATTTCCAACATAGAAAACGGTGAAAGTTGAAAGTAAAGAACAAGCTTCAGCATCTAAAAATGAAACAGGCGAGTTTAAGTATATTTACTGTATATTAAAAACAGTGAATGGCTGCAGCATCCTATTGATACTGCATCTTTAAGTGATGCTATGAGACACAGATTATGTGACCCATTATGTACAGTGGAGCGCATCTAACGTTACATGACAGCCACAGTACAGAGCCCGAACTCCCCCATCACAGCAGTAAGTGTAATCCTCTATGCGTGCACCTTATTTATTTCCAAACTAAATGTTGTCCATTGCACTCCTGTTGTTTTCGTGATGAAATTAAAGGTGAACACATTTAATTAAAAATCTTTCTTCTGGGCCCGTTATTTACTTATTCCTGATTCTTCATATTGCCGATCGTATTCAGTAATGCTGCTGATCACAGCACATTTGTGTTGAAGTGTTATTGAAAATGAAGGATCTAAGGTTTAGAAAGTGAACACATCACGATTAGAAACACATCTATACCAGCTGTATTCCCCACACACCCAATAGTGAAGTGGAAATATCACTGTGATGCGGTACTTCATTGAGTCTCACAACCTGCCTTAGGTCACTGAATAACCACTTCCCCCCTGCCCCCCCACCCCCCCCCTCCACACCTCCACCATGCTGAAAGAGTACCAAGAATCCCGCACCAGGCTCTGCTCCAGTTCTATCCTTCCCACTCTTAGGCCGCGATTTCGCCAGCGGAGGCGGGATCGCAGCGGGAGAGGTAGGTGGTGGGACCTGCTCCCGGCTCCAGCCCACTCTCTCCAAGCGATTTTACGTAGATTGGGCTTGTTAAGCCCGCCCTGCGTGTTTCCCGACCGATTAAAAGGAAGCAGGTCTGATGACGTCATTTGATGACGCGTCGTCAGCCGGTTTCCTTAAAGGGGCCATGTCCGCATTCATTATGACAGTTGTTCTGTCAGTGTTCTGTCAGTGTTCTGCAACAAACACTGACAAGCACTGCACAAAGGTGGACAGCTGCACCTAGGCTCTCGCATGACTCCCTCCATAAGCATATGGAGGGAGTCACAGCACGCAGGGAGGCTCTCTTCCCTTCCCGTGGGCGGAAGAGACCTCCCCAGGAGATCAATGCAGACTGGTTGCACATTGCACAGGAGGGCAAAAGCAGGAGGACCAGGCTGCAGTGGCGCAAGCCTTTCAATGATCTGAGCAGACCACGAAATGTTACTGCCAAGCCACACTCAACCTCATCCTGCTGTGCCACTCATCATATCTACATCACTATGTCTTCCCTACCCTACTCCTGCACATCTTTACTCACACCAACTTACCTTGCACCTCCACCCATCCCTCTCTATCTACATTATCACTTCCCCATCTCACTAGCCACCCCTCACACTCAACCTTGTCCTACTTCAAGCATACCAACTAACAACACACAAGGGTAGGCACTTGAATGGTTTAGCCAATGTTCATGTGAAGTTTCTGGTAATGTGTTGTCAAACATTGAAATCTATATTTTCAACACTTCACTTTATTGGACAGATCTGTGCTCACCTTGAGAAGTGTCTTAGTGAATTCCAGTGAAAGTTGAGGCACAACTACCACCCCACCCTCTTCCCTCCCCACCTATTGTGATGAGTGTGAAAGGAATGGCTTGGACATTATAGGGATGCTTTATGGTGCTGGTGTGGGGTGGTGCCAACCTGGTGCATCATGTGGCAGCCAGGGTGTACAGCATCAAGAGAAGTAAATCTGGCCATGGTGATGCCATCGCTGGCCTCCCAGGTAGCAATGTGGTCGGGTGCTGATGCCCCGTGTCCTGTGCAGCATCAGTTAATTGTGGAGAAGGTTGGTGGTGTTGTTGGTGATGTTGGTGTGCCTGGTGATGTTGGTGTTGGGGCTGATCGTATAGGAATTCAGAGGACCAAGGTAAGATTTTTTCAAGGGCACCGATGTTGCTGGAATAGATGGCAGGTGAAGTTGAGATGACAGAAGCGATCTGTCAATGGTGAGAGAGCTTGCTCCAAGGAGGTGCCACTGGATAAAGAGTTTATTCCAAACACTTACAAGCTACAGAAAGCTCTATGGGGGAAAAATTGGGTGTCACCCCTTTTGGGCCACTGATTTTAGCGCCCCGAAAAATTAGCGCCCCTCCATCGGAAATTCAGTTGCAGCGCCCCAAGCAGGAGGTGGAGTGTTACTGGAAGCGCTTCAACTCCTTCTTGGGGCACTATAACGGAATGTCGCAGCGCTACGTGCAACAGCACTTTGGGCGTCGGCATGTAGCACCACATCATTGCAGGCCTCCTCCCCTGATTAAAGGGGAGGGGCCTAGCGCTGCGCGCACCGGGGCCCTGCTAGACCACCAGGGGGCGGGGCGCCATGAAAAGAGCCTGACACTCAAGAGGAGTGCTGGGCTGAGCGATCGCAGCCGGCACCCTGAGGAAAAAAGGGGAAGGGAGCAGGTGCTGGCAGTCGACCCCAAAAAAATGGCCGCCCGACACCTGGCCCCTTTACTACCGCTGCCACCGCTGCAAAAACACCCCCCTGACCCTGCCGGACATATAGTCCGGTGATAGGTCGGGGGCGCAAGCGAAGTTTGCGGCCGGGGCGCGAGTGGGGCGCTGCACACGGTGATAGCGTCATTGCCGGCAGTGCAGCGGTGCTACCAGCTACCGCCGCCACTAACCTCCCGCTGAATTTCGCGGGAGGCATTAGCGGCACTGTGCCCGGGCACTAGGGGATTTGCGCCCTCCGGGGGCACTAACAAGAGGCACAAATCAACCTAATTTTTTCCCCTATATGCCTTACAAATGCAGTAACCAACAGTTTCTGAGCTCTGAAACGGAACAGCTGCAACATGGTATCCTTTATACCACTTCTGCAGCTGTCAGGTAATCAGATAAATCAAAGTAGACTCAACTCACGGCAGGGTGAGCAGTTGTGTTCCCCAAGCAATGGGTTACCCATGGGGGAGCATGTAAAATTAGAAGGTCGGCTCAAAATAGCATTAAATTGGCTGTTAACAAGCCATTTAGTGATTTAAATTGTCTCCCTCGCCGCTTGGTCTGTTTTGTGCAGACAGACCCGACACCTGGGAGACTCGCATGGAGGCGGGTTTACAGCGGCGTTCTTACCCACTGTCAATCTTTGCTATTTTGACACTGGACCCGCCTCCAAACCCACCCTCTGAGCACTGGCAAAATTCAGCCCTTAGTGAGGTTCACACTGGAAACTGTGCTCCGCCTTCCCCTCGTGACTCTGTTCTACATTCCTCTCTCTGTTCCCTGGTCATGAACTCTTTCTAAGCTTCTCGCCTCACCAGTGCTTTGTCCCGCTGTCTGATGCTCTAGTACTCTGTAGCCCTGTATCCCCCATCATCTTCTGATTCATGTCCAGTGGCCACTTCTCTCCACACTTTTGGCCACTCAGGCCTCACCTCCAGCTGAGTGCTTTCAATCACGACAATCACCTTGCTCCACCGCTCCCTAGTTGCTCAGTTTTGCTCCTCTAAAGTTTGGGGCTTGCTCCATTTTTCAATTGCCCTGATCTTTGCTGGCCACCTCGAAGCAATAAAGATTACTAGGCTCAGGGCAGCATATCAGCAGGCAAGAGGGGGACGTATTAGGAACTGATGGTGAGGGGGATGTTAGTGAGCAAAGGGGGAAGATAGCTGTTGGGGAGCACAGGGTAGAGAGCGCACAGTGACAAAAAATGTAGAATATTAATTTTAAAATATTCCCACCCACCACAGCTCAAATATTAATTAAACAAATATTAATTAAACATTTTTGGTACCTCCATATTTAATGTAATAATAACCACTCTTTTTGTTTCATTAATACAGTTTTGTTCATTTTATATATTTCATTAATAAATTTTATTGCAATCATTTTGATTAAATCTCCCGTTCTTTTGTTTGATTAGTTTTGGAGCAACTGTGTTTTATTTCTTTTTATTTAATTCATAAATTCATGGCAATCTTCTTGAAATCGACAGTTGCTATTTTTATTCAATTAATAAATTGACATATTTAGACTGCATTAAATGCCCAAGCCTATTACTGTCAAATTATGAGCAGTTCTGTTTAATGTAATCTTTTTTCTCACCAACCCCATTTCATTAACCAACGACTCCTTCTGTTTAATTAAACATGTTGGCAGAATCCCCCATCGCAGAAAGTGGCCACAATTTTTATTTAGTGATTTTTCTCAATTCCGCCAACAATCCATCAGCAATGTGATGGGAGAACCGTAAGTTAACTATAGAAACTTATACTTGATTTTCTTCTTTAGCGTGTGATCTGGAGTCAAATTGGCAGAAAAACAATTCAAATTGTGCAGGGTGGGTGCTGGTGTTGGAATGGGCTTGATGGGCTAAATACTATTCTGTTGTTCCATGCTTTCTACTTGAAGAAAGATGATTCCTGCACAGATAACAGTTGCAAATGATGGAGTTATAGCTGGCGACAGGGATCATTTTGTGTATCTTGGCTTTTTTTAATAACATGCTTTTTTGTATCACTCGTAAGGACAACCTTGCAGAGTACCTATTGCACAGAGAATTAGAGACAGACCAAAGGACAAACCTGTTCTCATCCTAATCTAATATGACGTGTTTTTATTGCAGGTCGTGGTTCTGACAGAGCAGAAACACAGCCTGAACCTGGCCAGATTCCAGTGTCCAGTGCAGTGACCAGGTACTAGTCACAACTTTGACATGCCAACAGATTTGAGACAGGGGATTTTATGTGTAAAATATTACTGTTTTTTAATGTTTTCTCCAGGATGCATTTTAGACCGAACAAGGTCCCAAGAGGTTCAGACAACTGATAGAAGATGTTGAGTTCTGGCTCTAGATCATCACTTTTCACAGCCTTGTACTCTGTGGCAGTAACACACCTCATACGGCCAAGTGTTCCTGTCTCGGAATCATGTGTTGTTTATACTTAGTACAATTTAAGACAGACTCTGTCTGCTGTATGCTGTTTGAACCTGGCATGACCAGTGACCCTGTTGTTCATGCTCTCAATCTTCCTACTCGGGTCAGTGACTACATTCTCTCTCTCACTCTGTAGGATTGTTCCTGCTCGGGTCAGTGACCACATTCTCTCTCTCACTCTGTAGGATTGTTCCTGCTCGGGTCAGTGACCACATTCTCTCTCTCACTCTGTAGGATTGTTCCTGCTCGGGTCAGTGACCACATTCTCTCTCTCACTCTGTAGGATTGTTCCTGCTCGGGTCAGAGACCACATTCTCTCTCTCTCACTCTGTAGGATTGTTTCTACTCGGGTCAGTGACCACATTCTCTCTCTCTCTCTCTGTAGGATTGTTCCTTGACTCCCCCACAGGACCATCGAGAGCCCCCGTCCCCAGTGTGCAGGAGGAAGAGCCTGAGATTCCAGACTCCTCAGAGGAATCTGCAACCTCTGAGGGCACAGCGTCAGCAGAAATAAGCGCACCCAGCACCAGCGCAGACACTCACACCTCGGGGGGACCTTCAGGACATAGAGTAGTGTTGTCACCTGGTGTCTCACAGCTCACAAGTGAGCATCAGCAGATTGTGGAGACAGGGACAGCAGCGGAGAGTCCTCGTCGGAGGGCGCAGGACTCTGCCAGCTCGACTCAGCTGCATGTCGACCCTCTGCCTCTGGGTCCAACCATAAGATCAGAGGTGATGGAACTCCATGCACAGAGGCAGGAGCCTCTGGCAGGTTTTGTCTCCAGGGTTGCTGCGATTGTGGAGCGAATGGAGGAGTCCATAGCGAACATGAGCAGAGCCTTTGTGGAGTCAGTGGCGCATGAACGCATGAACAGGGAAAGGATGGCTACCTACGTGGAAATGATTGCTGCCTCCGTGGTAAGGCTGGCTATGGTAGAGGAGAGGAGGGCAACGGCCATGGAGGAGGTTAGTCGCCAGGGTATGGAAAACATGGTGAGTGTTCAGAATAGAATGACATCTCTTGAGGAGCGATGGGCATCTATTGAACAGAGAAACCAAAGCTTCATTGAAATCCTTCTGAGTAGGACTGCCAGTGCAGATACGGGTCCCCATGGCCCCCCTGATGTGCAGCAAGGAGCTCTCCACCCACTTGCAGGCGTGGAGGGGGAGCTGACCCATGAGAGGGAGGTTGGTGGCAGGCCTCAAGGAAGTGGGGGTTCCTCTCCAAGCGCTCACACTTCCATGCCACTGCAGAGCCCTCAGTCAGAGCCCCGCCAGAGTCCACACCCAAGTGAGATAGATGTCTCAACCCCTGCACAGCCGCAGGAGCAGCAGGCTGCTGACAAGCCCTCGCAGGCTCACCACCCCAGAGGACACCCGCCAAAGGTGTCGAGACAGGAGCAGCAGGAAAGTGAGCAAGGGGCCTCCACATCTGCTGAAGCCACAGGGGAACCACTACGTAGGAGCACGCGTAAGAGGAAAATAAAGCACAAGCAGTCACAAGGATAGTCACTTGGGTGAAATGTTGTGTATATTGTAAAAATGCCATCAGTTGGTTCTTGTGCATAAAAATTCTGATGGCAACTCTTGCAGTTCTGGCGTGTGTCATTTCGCGAATGGGGCTTTCACATTGAGGGCTTAGGATTACTTGCAGTTGTCAGGATGCTGGTCAAATAGCTAGGAATCTGCAGGGTTTGGCCATTGTCGATGCTCAGTTAAGAAGCTGCGAGGCAAAAGAGTTTGATTTACTAGGCTAAGCAAATCTGGCCTGGATGAGTGCGTTCCTTGCATCCCGGGCAGCAATGTTCTCGCATAATGTTGCCGCTGGTTGATGGGCCTCTGCAGGATGCTCGTTCTTGCCCTCCTCCTCCTCCTCCTCCTCCTCATCATCAGCTGAGGAGGGTACGTGAGGAGCCACTTGGTCCACTGGAATCTGCAAGCCACGACGCTGTGCCATGTTGTGAAGTGCACAGCAAACCACGACGATTCTGGAGACCCTGGCTGCTGAGTACTGTAGGGCTCCACCTGATCTATCCAGGCATCTGAAGTGCATCTTCAGCAAGCCGATGGTTTGCTCAATTATGGATCTGGTGGACATGTGGCTGGAGTTGTAGCGCTCCTCAGCTTCGTTGGCTGGCCTCCTCAACGGCGTCATTAGCCAAGTCCTCAGGGGATAGCCCTTGTCTCCAAATAGCCATCCGTTAAGTTGGTCTGGTGGCCTGAATAGCGGAGGCACACTAGACTGGCGCAGTATGAAGGAGTCATGGCAACTGCCAGGGTACTTGGCACAAACATGCAAAATTTCCTTCTTGTGGTCACACACCAGCTGAATGTTAAGGGAGTGGAAGCCCTTGTGGTTGACAAAAATACCTGGATTGCGATGGGGTGCCCTAAGGGCCACAGATGTGCAGTCAATGATGCCCTGCACCCTTGGAAAGTCTGCCAGATGAGCTAATCCAACCGCTCGCGCCGTCACATTTGAGCGATCCCTGGTGAAATGGATGTAATTGTGCACGAGGGCAAAGAGGGCATCGGTTACCTGCATGATGCAAGTGTGTGCGGCCGACTGGGAGGTGCCGCTGATGTCTGCTGATGATCCCTAGAATGAGCCTGAGGCAAAAAAGTTGAGTGCGGTGGTGACTTTGATGGCCACTGGTAAGGAGTGTCCACCTGGTCCTCTGGGCAGCAGGTCTTGCTGTATCATTGCGCAGATGTCAGTCACTACCTGTCTTGAAAGTCGGAGCCGCCTTTGGCACTACTGCTCAGTTATGTTGAGGTAGCTCACCCTGTGCCTGTAGACAGCTGTTTGGGGGATATCTCCTGCGCCGACGGGCTTCCATGCGCTGTCCCCTTCCGGCCTGTGCTGCCTCAGGTGGGTGAGCAGCAGCCTGTCACTCCTGCTGCTGCTGCTGTTGCTGGGGCTGCTGTTGTTCCTGGTTCTGCTGCTGCCACACCTGGTGCTCGAGCTCCTCTACTGCCAAGAAGGGAAGGAGAAAAATGGCTCCCATGCTTCTGGCATATGCCTCCGCTGAGGAAGCGCTGAGTGAGGGTGGCGAGAGGGTTTCCCAGGAGTTCACAGTGGAAATGTGTGTGAGGCTCCAACCTTCCACAGGTGTGGCTAAGCCTGGTAAAAGTTGCCCCAGGGCTGAAAAAACAAAGTCCTGCCACCTGTAAATGATGACTGATCAAATCTCTTTAATGATTGACCTGCAGCTGATAGTCAGCAAGCCAATAATGCTCACGTCAGGTTTCACAGGCATTATCCCCACCAGGCGTGTTTTACGTGGGAAAAGTGTTAAAAATGCAACGGCCTGTTTAAATGGCATTAAAAAGGCCAATTATTGCTGATTAAGGGCCTTAAAGACCAGTCCGGCCTGTTGGAGGCGGGACTGCTTCGGGACCATCAGACACGCCTGGTTTAAAATGGCTCGGGGTCGGGAACCAGGCAGGTGAGGGGGGTCCCGCCCGCCAGTTTTAGCAATTTCAACTCCACGCACGCCTCAAAGCCCACCTCACGGCTCAGTTAAAATCAACCCCATTCACTCTCTCTCACACTGAAGGATTGTTCCTACTCGGGTCAGTGACAACATTCTCTCTCTCTCTCACTCGGTAGGATTGTTCCTACTCGGGTCGGTGACCACATTCTCTCTCTCACTCTGTAGGATTGTTCCTGTCGGGTCAGTGACCACATTCTCTCTCTCACTCTGTAGGATTGTTCCTACTCGGGTCGGTGACCACATTCTCTCTCTCTCACTCTGTAGGATTGTTCCTACTCGGGTCAGTGACCACATTCTCTCTCTCTCACTCTGTAGGATTGTTCCTACTCTGGTCAGTGACCACATTCTCTCTCTCACTCTGTAGAATTGTTCCTACTCGGGTAAGTGACCACATTCTCTCTCTCTCACTCTGTAGGATTGTTCTTACTCGGGTCAGTGACCACATTCTCTCTCTCACTCTGTAGGATTGTTCCTACTCGGGTCAGTGAGCGCATTCTCTCTCTCCAACTCTGTAGGATTGTTCCTACTCGGGTCAGTGACCACATTCTCTCTCTCCAACTCTGTAGGATTGTTCCTACTCGGGTCAATGACCACATTCTCTCTCTCTCACTCTGTAGGATTATTCTTACTCGGGTCAGTGACCACATTCTCTCTCTAACTCTGTAGGATTGTACCTACTCGGGTCAGTGAGCGCATTCTCTCTCTCCAACTCTGTAGGATTGTTCCTACTTGGGTCAGTGACCACATTCTCTCTCTCTCACTCTGTAGGATTGTTCCTACTCAGGTCAGTGACCACATTCTCTCTCTCCAACTCTGTAGGATTGTTCCTACTCGGGTCAGTGACCACGTTCTCTCTCTCACTCTGTAGGATTGTTCTTACTCGGGTCAGTGACCACATTCTCTCTCTCACTCTGTAGGATTTTTCCTACTCAGGTCAGTGACCACATTCTCTCTCTCTCACTCTGTAGGATTGTTCCTACTCGGGTCAGTGACCACGTTCTCTCTCTCACTCTGTAGGATTGTTCTTACTCGGGTCAGTGACCACATTCTCTCTCTCACTCTGTAGGATTTTTCCTACTCAGGTCAGTGACCACATTCTCTCTCTCTCACTCTGTAGGATTGTTCCTACTCGGGTCAGTGACCACATTCTCTCTCTCACTCTGTAGGATTGTTCCTACTCAGGTCAGTGACCACATTCTCTCTCTCACTCTGTAGGATTGTTCCTACTCAGGTCAGTGACCACATTCTCTCTCTCTCACTCTGTAGGATTGTTCCTACTCAGGTCAGTGACCACATTCTCTCTCTCTCACTCTGTAGGATTGTTCCTACTCAGGTCAGTGACCACATTCTCTCTCTCACTCTGTAGGATTGTTCTTACTCGGGTCAGTGACCACATTCTCTCTCTCTCACTCTGTAGGATTTTTCCTACTCGGGTCAGTGACCACATTCTCTCTCTCACTCTGTAGGATTTTTCCTACTCAGGTCAGTGACCACATTCTCTCTCTCACTCTGTAGGATTTTTCCTACTCAGGTCAGTGACCACATTCTCTCTCTCACTCTGTAGGATTGTTCCTACTCGGGTCAGTGACCACATTCTCTCTCTCACTCTGTAGGATTGTTCCTACTCGGGTCAGTGACCACATTCTCTCTCTCACTCTGTAGGATTGTTCCTACTCGGGTCAGTGACCACATTCTCTCTCTCACTCTGTAGGATTGTTCCTACTCGGGTCAATGACCACATTCTCTCTCTCTCACTCTGTAGGATTGTTCCAACTCGGGTCAGTGACCACATTCTCTCTCTCACTCTGTAGGATTGTTCCAACTCGGGTCAGTGAGCGCATTCTCTCTCTCCAACTCTGTAGGATTGTTCCTACTCGGGTCAATGACCACATTCTCTCTCTCTCAATCTGTATGATTATTCTTACTCGGGTCAGTGACCACATTCTCTCTCTCACTCTGTAGGATTGTACCTACTCGGGTCAGTGAGCGCATTCTCTCTCTCCAACTCTGTAGGATTGTTCCTACTTGGGTCAGTGACCACATTCTCTCTCTCTCACTCTGTAGGATTGTACCTACTCGGGTCAGTGAGCGCATTCTCTCTCTCCAACTCTGTAGGATTGTTCCTACTCGGGTCAGTGACCACTTTCTCTCTCTCCAGCTCTGTAGGATTGTTCGTACTCGGGTCAGTGACCACATTCTCTCTCTCACTCTGTAGGATTGTTCCTACTCGGGTCAGTGACCACATTCTCTCTCTCTCACTCTGTAGGATTGTTCCTGTCGGGTCAGTGTCCACATTCTCTCTCTCACTCTGTAGGGTTGTTATTGCTCCGGCCAGTGACCACATTCTCTCTCTCTCACTCTGTAGTATTGTTCCTATCGGGTCAGTGACCACATTCTCTCTCTCCAAATCTGTAGGATTGTTCTTACTCGGGTCAGTGACCACTTTCTCTCTCTCTCACTCTGCAGGTTTGTTCATACTCTGGTCAGTGACCACATTCTCTCTCTCTCACTCTGTAGGATTGTTCCTACTCGGGTCAGTGACCACATTCTCTCTCTCACTCTGTAGGATTGTTCCTACTCGGGTCAGTGACCACATTCTCTCTCTCACTCTATAGGATTGTTCCTACTCGGGTCAGTGACGACATTCTCTCTCTCTCACTCTGTAGGATTGTTCCTACTCGGGTCAGTTACCACATTCTCTCTCTCTCACTCTGTAGGATTGTTCCTACTCGGGTCAGTGACCACATTCTCTCTCTCACTCTGTAGGATTGTTCCTACTCGGGTCAGTGACCACATTCTCTCTCCCACTCTGTAGGATTGTTCCTACTCGGGTCAATGACCACATTCTGTCTCTCACTCTGTAGGATTGTTCCTACTCGGGTCAGTGACCACATTCTCTCTCTCTCACTCTGTAGGATTGTTCCTACTCGGGTCAGTGACCACATTCTCTCTCTCTCACTCTGTAGGATTGTTCCTACTTGGGTCAGTGACCACATTCTCTCTCTCACTCTGTAGGATTGTTCCTACTCGGGTCAGTGACCACATTCTCTCTCTCTCACTCTGTAGGATTGTTCCTACTCGGGTCAGTGACCACATTCTCTCTCTCACTCTGTAGGATTGTTCTTACTCGGGTCAGTGACCACATTCTCTCTCTCTCACTCTGTAGGATTGTTCCTACTCGGGTCAGTGACCACATTCTGTCTCTCTCACTCTGTAGGATTGTTCTTACTCGGGTCAGTGACCACATTCTCTCTCTCTCACTCTGTAGGATTGTTCCTATCGAGTCAGTGACCACATTCTCTCTCTCCAAATCTGTAGGATTGTTCTGACTCGGGTCAGTGACCACATTCTCCCTCTCACACTCTGTAGGATTGTTCTTACTCGGGTCAGTGACCACATTCTCTCTCTCACTCTGTAGGATTGTTCCTAATCTGGTCAGTGACCACATTCTCTCTCGCACTCTGTAGGATTGTTCCTACTCGGGTCAGTGACCACATTCTGTCTCTCTCACTCTGTAGGATTGTTCTTACTCGGGTCAGTGACCACATTCTCTCTCTCTCACTCTGTAGGATTGTTCCGACTCGGGTCAGTGACCACATTCTCTCTCTCACTCTGTAGGATTGTTCCTACTCGGGTCAGTGACCACATTCTCTCTCTCTCACAATGTAGGATTGTTCCTACTCGGGTCAGTGAGCACATTCTCTCTCTCTCACTCTGTAGGATTGTTCTTACTCAGGTCAGTGACCACATTCTCTCTCTAACTCTGTAGGATTGTTCCTACTCGGGTCAGTGACCACATTCTCTCTCTCTCACTCTGTAGGATTGTTCCTACTCGGGTCAGTGCCCACATTCTCTCTCTCTCACTCTGTAGGATTGTTCCTATCGGGTCAGTGACCACATTCTCTCTCTCATTCTGTAGGATTGTTCCTACTCGGGTCAGTGACCACATTCTCTCTCTCACTCTGTAGGATTGTTCCTACTCGGGTCAGTGACCACATTCTCTCTCTCACTCTGTAGGATTGTTCCTACTCGGGTCAGTGACCACATTCTCTCTCTCTTACTCTGTAGGATTGTTCCTACTCGGGTCAGTGACCA
Organism: Somniosus microcephalus; assembly: GCF_052327205.1. NCBI lineage: Eukaryota > Metazoa > Chordata > Chondrichthyes > Squaliformes > Somniosidae > Somniosus > Somniosus microcephalus. The sequence goes on along the minus strand of NC_140992.1, from coordinate 191,605,179 downwards.
CATTCTCTCTCTCTCTCACAATGTAGGATTGTTCCTACTCGGTTCAGTGACCACATTCTCTCTCTCTCACTCTGTAGGATTGTTCCTGCTCGGGTCAGTGACCACATTCTCTCTCTCTCACTTTGTAGGATTGTTCCTACTCGGGTCAGTGACCACATTCTCTCTCTCACTCTGTAGGATTGTTCCTACTCGGGTCAGTGACCACATTCTCTCTCTTTCACTCTGTAGGATTGTTCCTACTCGGGTCAGTGACCACATTCTCTCTCTCTCACTCTGTAGGATTGTTCCTGCTCAGGTCAGTGACCACATTCTGTCTCTCTCACTCTGTAGCATTGTTCCTACTCGGGTCAGTGACCACATTCTTTCTCTCACTCTGTAGGATTGTTCCTACTCGGGTCAGTGACCACATCCTCTCTCTCACTCTGTAGCATTGTTCCTACTCGGGTCAGTGACCACATTCTTTCTCTCACTCTGTAGGATTGTTCCTACTCGGGTCAGTGACCACATTCTCTCTCTCTCACTCTGTAGGATTGTTCCTACTCGGGTCAGTGACCACATTCTCTCTCTCACTCTGTAGGATTGTTCTTACTCGGGTCAATGACCACATTCTCTCTCTCTCACTCTGTAGGATTGTTCCTACTCAGGTCAGTGACCACATTCTCTCTTTCACTCTGTAGGATTGTTCCTACTCGGGTCAGTGACCACATTCTCTCTCTCTCACTCTGTAGGATTGTTCCTGCTCAGGTCAGTGACCACATTCTGTCTCTCTCACTCTGTAGCATTGTTCCTACTCGGGTCAGTGACCACATTCTCTCTCTCTCACTCTGTAGGATTGTTCCTACTCGGGTCAGTGACCACATCCTCTCTCTCACTCTGTAGCATTGTTCCTACTCGGGTCAGTGACCACATTCTTTCTCTCACTCTGTAGGATTGTTCCTACTCGGGTCAGTGACCACATTCTCTCTCTCTCACTCTGTAGGATTGTTCCTACTCGGGTCAGTGACCACATTCTCTCTCTCACTCTGTAGGATTGTTCTTACTCGGGTCAATGACCACATTCTCTCTCTCTCACTCTGTAGGATTGTTCCTACTCAGGTCAGTGACCACATTCTCTCTCTCACTCTGTAGGATTGTTCCTACTCGGGTCAGTGACCACATTCTCTCTCTCACTCTGTAGGATTGTTCCTACTCGGGTCAGTGACCACATTCTCTCTCTCTCACTCTGTAGGATTGTTCCTACTCGGGTCAATAACCACATTCTCTCTCTCACTCTGTAGGATTGTTCCTACTCAGGTCAGTGCCCACATCCTCTCTCTCACTCTGTAGGATTGTTCCTACTCGGGTCAGTGACCACATTCTCTCTCTCACTCTGTAGGATTGTTCCTACTCGGGTCAGTGACCACATTCTCTCTCTCACTCTGTAGGATTGTTCTTACTCGGGTCAATGACCACATTCTCTCTCTCTCACTCTGTAGGATTGTTCCTACTCAGGTCAGTGACCACATTCTCTCTCTCACTCTGTAGGATTGTTCCTACTCGGGTCAGTGACCACATTCTCTCTCTCACTCTGTAGGATTGTTCCTACTCGGGTCAGTGACCACATTCTCTCTCTCTCACTCTGTAGGATTGTTCCTACTCGGGTCAGTGCCCACATCCTCTCTCTCACTCTGTAGGATTGTTCCTACTCGGGTCAGTGACCACATTCTCTCTCTCACTCTGTAGGATTGTTCCTACTCGGGTCAGTGACCACATTCTCTCTCTCACTCTGTAGGATTGTTCTTACTCTGGTCAATGACCACATTCTCTCTCTCTCACTCTGTAGGATTGTTCCTACTCAGGTCAGTGACCACATTCTCTCTCTCACTCTGTAGGATTGTTCCTACTCGGGTCAGTGACCACATTCTCTCTCTCACTCTGTAGGATTGTTCCTACTCGGGTCAGTGACCACATTCTCTCTCTCTCACTCTGTAGGATTGTTCCTACTCGGGTCAATAACCACATTCTCTCTCTCACTCTGTAGGACTGTTCCTACTCGGGTCAGTGACCACATTCTCTCTCTCTTACTCTGTAGGATTGTTCCTACTCGGGTCAGTGACCACATTCTCTCTCTTTCACTCTGTAGGATTGTTCCTACTCGGGTCAGTGACCACATTCTCTCCCTCACTCTGTAGGATTGTTCCTACTCGAGTCAGTGACCACATTCTCTCTCTCACTCTGTAGGATTGTTCCTACTCGGGTCAGTGACCACATTCTCTCTCTCTCTCACTCTGTAGGATTGTTCCTATTCGGGTCAGTGACCACATTTTCTCTTTTTCACTCTGTAGGATTATTCTTACTCGCGTCAGTGACCACATTCTCTCTCTCTCACTCTGTAGGATTGTTCCTACTCGGGTCAGTGACCACATTCTCTCTCTCTCACTCTGTAGGATTGTTCTTACTCGCGTCAGTGACCACATTCTCTCTCTCTCACTCTGTAGGATTGTTCCTGCTCGGGTCAGTGACCACATTCTCTCTCTCTCACTCTGTTGGATTGTTCCTGCTCAGGTCAATGATTCCTTTTTGCACTAATTTAGGGTGTCCTGCATGGCTCATTGACCTCATGCTTGTATCTTTGGGCAGCCCCCGTTAGCACCTGTGATCTTAAATCTATTTTATATGAGTGCTACTTAGGTATATTTGTCTCTGTGGTCTGGGTGATTTGGGTTGAAATGAGATTGAAAGTGATATTTTTAAAAGAGATTTGGTTGTTGGTCACTAAAATATCTTTGACTGCTGCCATTATTTTATTTCAAATATTTCTATACAGTTTTGATGGTGGTGTCCTGGTCTGGATTGCACAAAATCTGAGCAGACTTATTCCACTCCATATTGACAGCTCCAAACTGCCAAGAGCTGCACCTGATTCTGAGAAGGATAAAGAGGTAATTGTCTCCACTTAAACAATTACAGAAACACCTTTATATAACCATTTCTAAGTGAACGATATATTTAATGTTTTTACGCAAGCATTCTATATAATGACTTGACTATTCCAATGCTATCCAGTCTGGCCTCCTATCTTCCACCCTACATAAACTTGAGCTCATCCAAAACTCTGCTGCCTGTATCCTAACTCGCACCAAGTCCCGTTCACCCATCACCCCTGTGCTCACTGCTCCGTGTCCTAACTCGCACCAAGTCCCGTTCACCCATCACCCCTGTGTTCCCTGACCTACATTGGCTTCCGGTCCAAGAACAACTCAATTTTAAAATTCTCATCCTTGTTTTCAAATCCCTCCATGGCCTCACCCCTCCCTAGCTCTGTAATCTCCTCCAGCCCCACAGCCCTTCGAGATCTCTGCGCTCCTCCAATTCTGCCCTCTTGAGCATCCCCAATTTTAATCACTCCACCGTTGGTGACCGTGCCTTCAGCTGTCAAGGTCCTAAGCTCTGGAATTCCCTCCCTAAACCTCTCCACCTCTCCTCGTTTAAGACGCTCCTTAAAACTTACCTTTTTGACCAAGCTTTTGTCATCTGGCCTAATATTTCCTATGTGGCTCGGTGTCAAACTTTGTTTGATAAACGCTCCTGTGAAGCACCTTGGGACATTTTACTATATTAAAGGCGCTATATAAAGGCAATAGAATTATTAACAGTAATGAGTAGAATTATCATTGGAACTGTAAAGAGTGGAAGAAGAATGGCAGAGTGGAATTGTATGGAAAAGAAAGGGAATGGTACATTGGAATGCTGTGTAATGGAGCCAGGGAATATTACATTGGAATGGTATTTAATAGGAATGTGGAATAGCAAACTGAAAATGTATACAATGAGACAGGTTAATGGTACACTGGAATTCTGTACAACAGGGGAGGTGAATGGTTCACTGGAATTTTGTACAACAGGGGAGGTTAATGGTTCACTGGAATTCTATACAGTAAAGAGATTTATGGATATTGGGATTTTATACAAGAGGAACATGACCAGTTTGTTGAAATTTTATATATTAGGGAGATGAATGTTATATGAAAATGTATATGATAGGAAGGTGAATGGTATTTGGAATTTCATACAATGAAGGTAGGTCATGGTGCATTGGAATTCCAATTCCACCTCAGATCTGGCTTTGTCCATATTCCACCCTGCTTGTATTTCCCTGAGTCACCAACACTTGTCTATTTTCTTATTTTTTTACTCGACATCTAAATGTGGATTCACTGTTGCAGATTAAGGAAGAAGAACCAAGCAAAGGTAAATATTTATCACAAATTAGGCCAAAATGAGCAATAGCAGACATTTGATTTACTCTGATTTCACCATCATAAACCTAAACAATAGTTACTGTTGATGTTAAAAATAGGACAGATGGATTTCTGAATGTGACTGCATGCTTGGAATAAAGGCCACAATGTGATAGAAAGCAGCTGTACGTTGCTTTTATGTTCTTTGAATTACATGCTATCTCACATTGATGATAACTGTTGGATGAGAATAGCATTATCCACTTTCCCTTGCTAATTCATAGATTTACAAATATTAAACATATTACAATGGTTCAAATCCCGTTGGGCCAATGGGAGTGTTTGTGGGAACTGCTCAGGATTGAGCAATATTTACTAATTTATGAAAATATTCAATTTGTTGCATATGGGCTGAAGGAGAAAATAAACATTTTCACTACATGACTCATTACTGTGACTGGTTAAATCCTCTCAGTGATGACTTTGTGAATTGCAAACATTCAACAGAAGTGTATTTATAAATCGACCAGCCATATCTAGTGGCAGAGAATGAATGTCAAAATGAAGTCCTTTTCTTTACTTCTGGAGCAAACCATGCTGGATTTAACTCAGTGATTGAAGAAATTGTGCCTAAGTGTATTTGAACAGATGGGGAATGTGGATGAACAGTCGTTTGCTGGTCTTTCTTCCCTTCCACAATGTTCTCATCTTGTTATTCAAGGCAGTGACTTCGGTGGTACATTTCCACAGGCACTGGCTGCCTTTCAGTACCTACCCCACAGGTGACCTGGCCAATATTTATCCCTCAATCAACATAACACAAACAGATTATCTGGTCATTATCACATTGTTGTTTGTGGGAGCTTGCAGTGCGCAAATTGGCTGCTGTGTTTCCTACATTACAACAGTGACTACACTTCAAAAGTACTTCATTGGCTTTAAAGCGCTTTGGGACATCCAGTGATCATGAAAGGCGCTATATAAATGCAAGTCTTTCTTTCAAAGCAATTCTGTGTGTTCCTAGATTGGTAGACTATTTGACTGTGGGGGCAACACAGTTGAGCTTGATCCTGCCCTCACCCAACATTAACACATGTTTATTTTCCACCGAAGCCACTGGCTGGCAATCAAAAAAGGGAAACCCTGCTTTTTTTCCCCATTCTCTAACTCAATGCTGAGACCAATTGTATTACCCCTACTGCTGAGCAGAGTACGGTCAATTATCTCAGCACAGACTGTGTATTGAACCTGGTAACTTTCTGGTCAGTATGGCTCAAGTGACCCACTGCCTCAACCATCTGAGTTACCAGGAAAGCTTCTAGAATTATATGCAGTATGAGGAAAGATGGCCATTGCATAAACCTTTAGGAATTCATGTACTGCTGGGTCTTCATTTGTGAGATTAAGAATTTTTCAGTAGTTTTATTTTTATTGACAGAGACTAAGGTACCTCCACCAGCTCCAGACCCAACTCCAGCTCCAGACCCAGCTCCAGACCCAGCTCCAGACCCAACCCCAGCTCCAGCTCCAGCTCCAACTCCAGCTCCAGCTCCAACTCCAACTCCAGCTTCAGCTCCAGACCCAACTCCAGCTCCAGACCCAGCTCCAACTCCAGCTCCAGCTCCAGCTCCAGCTCCAACTCCAACTCCAGCTTCAGCTCCAGACCCAACTCCAGCTCCAGACCCAACTCCAGCTCCAGAGTGTGTTCCAGCTCCAGACACTCAACCACTAAGTCAACCACCACCTGTTGCAGAAACCCCACCGGACCAATGGTAAGCTGGGTGTCATCAAGAAAATGACTTCTATTTTTAGGCAATTCAAACTGTTTGGAATGTAATTCTTCTTTCATTATAACCCACTTATCATGACTAAAGTTCCTAATCACCTGGGAACCAGCCTCAGAGGCTGTCTTGCCAGGCAACAATATTTCTGTGAAATACTGCCCGAGAATCTTGGGACTGATGACTGCAATCATCCTTGGCATCTCAATGCACTTTTTCTGTCTTGGGCAAGACAGTGTAATGCTCAAGAATTCAACATTGCAACATGATAAAGGGCGCGTTATAATCTTCACCATTTTAGGAATGGGTGAAAAGGTCATTTGGGACCAGAACACCTGGAGAGCAACTTAATTCACCTGGAATGTCATCAACAGGAGTTAAGGACAGCAAGGGTATGAATTCAATTTGCTGGCACAATTACAGTGCAAACCAGTGTTGGTGTAGACAGTTGCCAAGTAGAGGCAGGAGGGAACAAAAAGACCAGGGAGTGAATCAATACCAAAATATACCCAGTGTACCGTACCAGATGTGAATAAATTATAAGCTTTTGCATAATGTAGGAACATAGGGACAGCGGTAGGCCATTCAGCCCCTCGAGCCTGTTCCGCCAATCAATGAGATCATGGCTGATCTGCATCTCAACTCCATTTACCTGCCTTAGATCCATGTCCCTTACCTAACAAAAGTCTATCAATCTCAGTCACGAAAATTTCAATTGACCCAGCATCCACAGCCTTTAAGAGGAGAGAGTTCCAGGTTTCCACTACTTTTTGTGTGAAAAGCTACTTCCTGATTTCGCTCCGGAATGGCCTGGCTCTAATTTTAAGATTATGTCTCCTTGTTCTTCATTCCCCTACCAGAGGAAATTGTTTCTCCATATCAGCCCTATCAAATCCTTTTAACATTTTAAACACCTCGATCAGATCAGCCCTCAAAATCCTATACTCAGTGTGATCTCCTACACTTCTTATTATCAGGTAGAGCTGAATATGAGCATGCCTTAGATCTTCTTGCTTCCAGCAGCAGCATGTTACAGGTTGCTCATGGTATGTGCAGCATACTGAATTATCATTGGCCCACAGGCATCTGTAAGGAATACCTATTATATTCACATGTGATCACATGCTGAGTTGTCATTGGCCTGCAGGCATCTGTAAGGGGTCCTGACTCCATCTTGTCCCCACTGTGCTGTATGATTGAAATCACAGACCTGATGCTTCATAAAAGAGTTTAAACTGTAATACTCCGTTGTCCTGCAATTTATTATTTTTGTACAAAGTGTGCAAAACAAGACATGGTGTCAGAACAGGGATTTGAAATGGACATCGTTGGCGCTCCCTTACCTCGAATGAATTGGGAATCTTTGAACTTACATAGAGAATGACGCAAGTTCAAGCAACACATGCAGTTAATGTTCTCGGGTCCGTTGAAAAGCAAAGGAGAGGAAGAAAGATACAGCTACCTACTCCTGTGGATCGGAGAAAAAGGGAGAGACATTTTTAACACATGGTCTCTCACCGCAGATGAAGCAAAGGTACTGAACAGTTATTTTGACCATTTTGAAGCATATGTGATGCCCAAGACAAATACGATATTCGCTAGGTACAAGTTTCAGGAGAAAGTACAAGGAGCTAGTGAGTCATTTGAACAGTTCGTGACTGAGTTAAAACTGCTGGTAAAAGACTGTGAATATTCAGATAAAGATGAGATGGTCAGAGACCGCATTGTGTTTGGAATACATTCAGCTAAAGTGAGAGAGAAACTTTTGAATGTTGGGTCCAGGCTAACACTGGACAAAGCTATGGACATAGCTAGATCGCACGAGATAGCCCAAGCACAGTTGAAAGCCATAACTGGTGCCACGAGCAGCTCGAGTGAACAGACAGTGCACGCAGTTAATAGACACACACCAAAGAACACTGCCCAGAGAGCGTGTTTCAGAACAGAAGGAACAGAGAGAGTTCTAAAAATGGGCGACACAGACATAAAACGCTTCAAAAACTGTGGATATTGTGGAAACCAGATGCATGGGGAAAAGGAGTACTGCCCTGCCAAAGGAAGACAATGTGCTAAATGTGGTAAACGGAACCACTTTGCTAAAGTCTGCAGGACTGTTTTTGGAATAGCAGTACACACAGTGCAGAGGAACTGTTTATTGATTCTGTGTCACAGAAAAAACAGATTTCAGGGACTGAGCAAGCCTATGCTGATTTTGAGATAGGAAAACAGGGCAAAGAGCTTAAGTTTAAACTAGACACTGGATATCAGGTTAATGTAATTCCTCTGAGTGAGTATCACAGCTTGACGGATGAGTGTGAGCTACAGCCCACCTCATGCAAACTGACCAGCTATGGGGGTGAGCAGCTCAATGTAAAAGGCACATGCGTGATGAAATGCAAGTACAAAGAAAGCAACATGATGTTGGATTTTTACATTGTTGACACTCAAGCACCTCCAGTGCTAGGTCTAAAGGCATGTTTAGACATGGACCTCGTCAAGCTAGTGCTATCATTGACAGCACCAGTTGAGAAGCAGACAGTCATGGAGGAGTTTGCTGACGTTTTCAAAGGAATCAGACTATCCCCAGGTGAATGCACTATTCACCTTGACCCAGCAGCAACCCCTGTGGTTTGCCCACCGAGAAGGATACCCCTTGCTCTACATAGTCACCTGAAGAAGGCGCTGCAGAGCATGGAGAATACAGAAATCATCATCCGGGAAACAGAACCGACAGAGATAGTCAACGCATTAGTAGTGGTTGAGAAACCACGTACAGGCAAGCTCAGAGTCTGTCTCGACCCCAGAGATTTGAACAAGGCTATCAAATGCCCTCACTACCCTCTATTAACGCTAGATGACATCACACCCAAGCTAGTGGGAGCACGTTACTTCAGTGTAATGGACGCACGATCAGGATACTGGACTATCAAGCTCACGGAAGAGTCATCTAAGCTAACAACGTTCAACACACCATTTGGACGCTACCGATTTCTGCATTTACCATTTGGTCTTATCTCAGCTCAGGATGAATTCCAGCGGAAGATCGATGAAACCTATGAAGGCCTCGATGAAGTAGTCGCAATTGTAGACGACATCCTCATCTATGGCAGGAATAGAGAGGAACATGACAGGAACCTCCGTGCGATGCTACAAAGATCACGGGAGAAAGGTATCCGGCTCAACCCTGAGAAAAGCATAATCGGATCCACTGAGATCAGTTATTTCGGGCATCGCCTCTCAACTGATGGCATTAAGCTGGATCCAGAGAAAATCTCCGCCATCAAGAAGATGGAGCCGCCGAAAAACCACGCAGAGCTAGAGACAGTACTACCAAGTTTGCCCCGAGCCTCTCCGAAATCAGCGCACCCATGTGTCAGTTGCTCAAACAATCCAATGAGTTCCTGTGGGACAAACAACATGACACAGCATTTCAGAAAATGAAAGACCTAATCACCAGAGAACCAGGACCAGTTCTTGCCTACTTCGACCCCAACAAAGAGCTCAGACTACAAGTGGACGCGTCAAAGTATGGACTAGGTGCAGTATTACTGCAAGAAGGAAAGCCCATCGGCTATGCTTCCAGATCTCTCACAGACAGTGAAATCAACTATGCTCAAATTGAGAAAGGGCTATATGCAATTCTGTTTGGATGTAAGCGTTTCCACCAGTATGTCTATGGCCGACAAGTCATTGTGGAATCCAACCACAAGCCCCTCAAGTCAATCATGAGGAAACCACTAGCCGCAGCCCCACCAAGGCTACAGAGAATGATCCTTCAGCTACAGAAGTACGACTTCACAATCATTCACCATCCAGGCAAAGACATCGATGAGCCGTAGACTTCGCTCAATCCTTCCAAGCATCAACCAGCAGCTGCAGCCAGAGGTTGTCAGCTGCAAGCAAGTGCATGCAAAACGTGTACAGAGACAGCAACACCAAAAGAGATACTATGACAGGTCAGCTAGACTACTGCCGCCGCTGCACAATGGCGAATCCATCAGAATCCAGGAGCATGACTACTGGAAGCCAGCAGTCATCATCCAGCCAGCTGACACTGAGCGATCGTATCACGTCCGCACCCCAGAAGGACAGGTGTACCGCCACAATCGCAGGCACCTCCTGAACACCAAGGAACAACACCGTCATTCCGACGAGAGGATCAGTTCAACAGAGTGTGATGAACAGAGCAATACACAAAACACATCATACTTACCTGAACCTAAACCTGAACCTGAACTGTTGACCAATTCAGGAGCATGCTCAGTTCCATACCACACAAGGTTGGGATGAGAGGTCGAGCCTAGAGTTATCCTTGACTTGTGAACTGTCAAAGGGTGTAGGCGGATCGCTACCCGAAAAAAAAATTGTACATCATTATTGAAACGTTGAGATGTTCTCAGTGCTAGTTAAATGCTGAGTTTACTTACATGTTTATGCTACCGAGAACATTATGTAGAAGAAAAGTTTAAAAGTAATGCATTTTTCTTTTAAAAGAAAGCGGATGTAACATTTACATACTGAATTATCATTGGCCCGCAGGCATCTGTAAGGAATACCTATTATATTCACATGTGATCACATGCTGAGTTGTCATTGGCCTGCAGGCATCTGTAAGGGGTCCTGACTCCATCTTGTCCCCACTGTGCTGTATGATTGAAATCACAGACCTGATGCTTCATAAAAGAGTTTAAACTGTAGTACTCCATTGTCCTGCAATTTATTATTTTTGTACAAAGTGTGCAAAACAAGACACACCTTTTGTGTGAAAAGCTACTTCCTGATTTCGCTCCAGAATGGCCTGGCTCTAATTTTAAGATTATGTCTCCTTGTTCTTCATTCCCCTACCAGAGGAAATTGTTTCTCCATATCAACCCTATCAAATCCTTTTAACATTTTAAACACCTCGATCAGATCAGCCCTCAAAATCCTATACTCAGTGTGATCTCCTACACTTCTTATGATCAGGTAGAGCTGAATATGAGCACGCCTTAGATCTTCTTGCTTCCAGCAGCAGCATGTTACAGGTTGCTCATGGTATGTGGAGTGTAATGAATGAAGAAGAAAGGCTACCCATCTTTCGTGTGTCGATAATAATTCTTCCAATGAAGATGCAAGCATATAATAACTCGATCCTCCTTCCCCCAGGACCTAGTGGTCAGTTAATGTTGACTTTTGCCAGTTCTAAGTTGATTTACTGAAGCTAAGGCCACCTCTACAGTCAGATAGCAAAATCAGTGGCTGTAGTCTTGTATCACATCAAAATAGTGCAGACCTCTGTAAAAATGTATATGGTGACATGAAATATTTATAAAGTTAAAAAATCCATTTTATATGTCTTAAATAAAGGGAGAATCATTAATAGCTTTGTTAAGCTCCAGTGGTTAAATTATTTTACAATTGATTTTTCTATATTATCCCATTTCACAACAGTGCCACAGACACACGGCAAGTTCTCTCCTATTCTCTCCTGCTGTGCCATCTGCTGTATCTTGGTCCACTGCTGTCTCTGATTGCACCATTTCCTCCTCTATGTCCTCTTGTACTGTGTTCTTCATTGTGCCCTCTCCCTCTGTGCCACCACCTCTAGATGTGTCACTGTGCCCTTTTCTGCTGTTCTGCCTGTGGTAGCTTCTCCTCCCAGCCCCGTTCTGCTGTCGGTGTCTGCTGCACTGCTCTTTGCTGATACTGTCTGTGCTGCATGCTCCATGGAGGTACATTAAAATGTTTAAGAATGGCAGTGTACATTTTTGCAGGGATGGGGTCGGAGGCGGTGGAGTGCTCCGGTGGTTTGTGCAAGAACTCGGAAGGGTGTTACCGCAGCCTGAAGAAAAACCTAAACCAACCAATCCCACTGTGGCGACAGCTGAGGTGGCCACCACTCTCCAGGAGGAAAAGGAGGTGTGTACATCCGCAAACCTTTTGGCTGGTTGTGTGTCAGGAAGGGACTTGAGCGGGACCCTGCACTGAATGGAAAGTGCGCTACTGCATGATGTATGCTGCTGGAGGCAAAGTACTGCTATATATATTACATAGTTAATCCAGCAATCTCGCAGTCCCAGCAGGGACCTACGCTCAAAGATATAGAAATACAACATTGAAGCTTAATTCTCCGAACCATGCTTCTGTCAACCACTGGGAGCATGGGAGTGCTCTCTCTCTCTCTATCTATCTATCTATATAGTATATATATATATGGACAGCAAGGATGGTCAGGATGGCTCCAAGTTTTAAATCAATGAGCTGCAAAGACAGATTCACATTTTCTCATTAGGAAAAGAAAAAGAAAGAAAGACTTACATTTATATAGGGCCTTTCACAACCTCAGAATGCCCCAAAGGTCTATACAGCCAATGAAATACTTTTGAAGTGCAGTCACTGTTATAACATAGGAAATGCAGTAGCCAATTTGTGTACAGCAAGGTCCCACAAACTGCAATGACCATATAATCTATTTTAGCGATGTTTGAAAGATAAATATTCACCGGGAGAACTCCCCTGCTCTTCTTTGAAATAGTGCCGTGGAATCTTTTACGTCCACCTAAGAGGGCAGATGGGTTTAAGGCAGTTTAATGTCTCATCCGAAAGACGGCACCTCCGACAGTGCAGCACGCCCTCAGCACTACACTGGAGTGTCAGCCTGGATTCTGTGCTCAAGTCCCTGGAATGGGGCTGGAATCCACAACCTTCTGACTCAGAGGCAAGGGCGCGATCACTGAGTGAGCCAAGGCTGCAAGCTAAGGAGGGGACACGGTGCAAATATTTAAATTTATAAAAAGAATATAGTTAGTGTGAAGTGGAGAAGAAAATGAGGAGACATGATTAGGAAAGAAGGGAACAGTGAGCTAACTGTAATTATCTCATGACTAACCCGAGGCTCGGCTTGGCTTTTCAATGGTCTTACAGGAGCCGCTCGTAACTCCTTGAATCATTCTAATGGTCGTCTCCTGACTAACTAATTCTATTAAGGTGGAAATGCAATCTCATCACAGTAACTCGGGGAGTCACCACATTGCCTTTAGACTTGCTAACTTGCCACTCTATTGAAGAAACTGTTTGGGAATTTATGACAATATGGTAATATCTGCAACTAACCTCTTCTTTGGAGACTCTTATTCCATATGTGCCCCTGAGCCATTATGTGCTTCTGTGTGTGTGACATGACTATAGTGTGTGACACATTCAAACAGCATTGGGAGTGGCCATTTCTCTGTACATCTGCTTGAGGAAATGATAGCAGCAGATTCTTGTTTGATGTACACCACTGATGGCTCCCAAGAGGTCATAGAAGACGTTAACTACCACTATCGAAACTGAATGCACAGCACAGACCCATATAGGGTGACTCAGGCTGTAAACCAGTGAATCCACGGAGCATGACATTGAGGTTTGTTGTTCAGATAAAGTGCCTCCTTCTGAGACATGGCCAATGGCTTGTGGCAGGCCATGGGCAGAGCATCAAAGCATACATCTTCTGCTTTTTACCAATGTATCAGGTGGAATGATGTATCACTGGAACTCATCACAATAAAGTCACTGGCTTCAGATCCCAAACTAGCTGTGTGGTGTTCTCCATGTATCATTAGAAGCTGATAAAACTTTCTGATAATTATTAACCTAAAATTTTATTTTCTGATGCAGGAACCTGCAAAACCAAAGATAGAGGAGCCCCCCGCTGAAGCAAGTGAGTCCATGGAGCTGAATAATGAATGTTAGAATTTAATTGTTGCTCATTGTTACAGGAGTTTATTTGGCAAAGGCCCTGAAATTCTGCAGGGATTCTTCCCATCAGCTGCCGTAACTTGAGCAGGTGATTACATAGAAATTACAATAGGGAAACAGGCCACTCCCCCAACAAGTCCATGTTGGTGTTTAGCCTCCACATGAGCAGTAGTCTATATGCCTGCCCTGTTTCCATAGCCCATTATTCCTGCTATCCTTTGACTGCAGTCACACAAAGGGCCAGAGTGGATAAGGATGGCAGGTTTCCTTCCCTAAAGGACATTAGTGAACCAGTTGGGTTTTCACGACAATCCGATGGCTTCAAGGTCACTTTTTTCCAGAACTTTTCAAGTCTTTCTTCGTATTTGTATTTCCTCATACCAGGCAACATCCCAGTGAATCTGTACCATCCCATCTCTATCACCTCAATATTGTTCCTACCCAAAACTGCGCAAAGTACTCCAACTGTGTTCTTACAAGGAGGGTGAACTGCCTTGGGATGTGTTACTATGTCAAAGGCACTATATAAGTGCAAGCTGTTGTTGCTGTTGGTGATAAAATGGCCATCGGATGCTTCCCACTGGGTTCCTGCTTGCCACCATTTTAACCTTGCTGTTTTGGTTTCTGGAAAGGCGCCTGGCAGGGCAGGAGGGGGCCTCATTAATATGTATAAGTTGAAATCCTGTGACACAATCAGGACCCCAATGTGATTTGAACTCCCAATCACGGGAGTCGCGCACAGTGCCTGACCCACCAATGGAAGCTGGCAGCAAGAAGTAGCGTGGTCAGAAGTGATCTGGGAAGCTCTGTATTTTAACATTTTTTATGGTTTCCTTGTGGACCAGGAGGAGCAGGAGTCCTCTTCCAGGCCCCACAAGGAAACCTTGAGCCTCCCCTGCCCCAGACCGCCCTCCCCCTTCCTGAACACGATCTTCTCTGGAACCCCCCACCCCCACCTTCCACTGACCACTTACCTTAGTGCTGGGGACCATTCCCTCAGGTCGCCAGCAATGGGCTCCTACCGCCCAAAATCCCGCTCTTGCCCACAGGCCAGGTAATGTTTCCTGCCACCTTCGGTGGGAATCCGACATTGAACATGGAAATGATCCCAGGAGTTAAAATCTCTCCAGGCTTCTGTAAAGTCTGTGGGTTGTGCAGTTAATAAATACACAGACTTCAGAAGTAACAAACAAACAGGTCTTTACTATTCGAAGGTCCGGGCGAATCTGCCCCAGCAATCCTGCCACAACACTTATATACTGGTGTGGTCACTATCGGTATTACAGTATACAGAAGCCAAACAAATAGTGCCACACCTAAAGTAGTTCCCTTAAAGGTGAACGGTTACATTCAATAGTTCCCTTAAAGATAGACGGGTACATACACTACAGCTTCATGTAATGCATCATGAGGGCTTCCCACCCACTCCAGCCCCCACATGCCACACTCGTGCCCCAAGTTACAATTGGGGCTGCAGATTCACCATTACATAGCTACTTTTATATTCTATACTTGCCATAAAACCCATTATTCCCTTAGCTTTTTTTTTTTATGGCCTTATCTACTTGAGGTGCTGCTTTTAATGTCCTGTGTATCTGCACCTCCAAATCCCTCTGCTCTTCCACATCACCAAATTTTCCCCATTCAAAGTATAATGTTTACTTTTCTCTAGGGAGCATGACCTGGGTTTGGACAAAGGGAATTTAGAAACATGATAGAGAAGAGTGGAATCCCAGCAGCACAAAGGGGGATTCTTGGAGATTAGGATTAGGGGGAAACCAAGAGGTAGGGTATGAAATCTCAGAGCCATGAAGCTACTGAATGAAAGAAATCTGCTGAATTCAAGTCCATTTTAAAATTGTCCACTATGTCTTATTGGTAGTTGATGACTTGCATATCTCCATTAGGTTTAATATTATCCTAGAACAAGTAATGTGCCATGGGCAAGATTACTTGATACCAACAATATTGTCATAAACTTCCCTACATTTCTTCATCTGTAGTTTGCATATTAGTGCAAAAGAGACAGTGATGGGAAGAGCAGAGGAGATGCAGAAAGAGGGAACTGGAGTGGGGAGGATGAAAAGACAAAGAGGGACAGATGGAGAGAGAGAGAAAAAAGGGAGAGATGGATCAGGAGAATGATGGAGATACATCCTGAATTGATGAGGGCTAGCTGGTCATATAATTTTCCCATTATCCTAGCCTTAATCAGCTAGCTTGGGAGCGAATTCATGGTCTTCAGGCACAATTAAGTACAAATGAGCTCCAGTTATGAAATAGTCACCAGCAAATTTCTACAGGTCAATGACAATGTTCCTCAGTAATGAGGCTTTGCCCTCTAGTGGCTTGTATGGAGCAGAAACACCGGCATAGACCTCTTGGACCGAATGGCCTGTCTGTGCTGTAAATACTGTGTAATACTATGTAAGAAATTGAACAATGAGTTAGGGCCATTGATTGTTCTTAGAATCTGATATTTTTCCTGATTTGTCAGAGCCTGAGCCAGAAGCTAAACCTGAGCCTGAGCCTGAGCCTGAAGTGAAGGTGGAAGTTGCTGTGGTAACTGAGACTGCTAAAGAGACCACTGATCACCAGGCAGAACCCCCTGCAGACACTGCACCCACAGTCAAGACTGTCGAAATGCCTCCCTCGTCTGCTGGTGGAAGAAGGTATAAAAAATACTCACATTTATGTAAGAACAAGTGCTTTCATAAAAAGTAGACCCTTTGAGTGAATTTATGTGTAGTAGTTTGTAAAGCTGTCATAGTCAAAGTCACTTCACAGCTCTCAGCTTTCTCATCACTCTTGTTAAACACACCACCCAAATTTCACAATCCACCAGTGTCAACCATGGTTCAGTGGGGAGCACCCTCACCTTTGAGTCAGAAGGTTGCGGGTTCAAGACCCAGTTCAGAGACTTGAGCACAAAAGTCTAGGCTGACACTTCAGTGCAATACTGAGGGAATGCTGCATTGTCAGAGATGCGGGGCAGGATTTTCATTGGACCGTGGAGGCGGGATTGGAGGTGTGTGGGGGGTTAAAATCCCGAAATTGGGGGGCACGAACCCATCCTGCACCCAACCCGCCTCCATGCCAGTTTCAAAGGAGGCGGGTACGGAACCCGCCTCCCTGAGGCGGGAAAGGGATTAGTGCCAATTATCTGCCTGTTAACAGGCAGTTTTTAGCCTAATCCCTATTTTCATTGTTGAAATGTGGGATTCCTGACGGCTCTAAACCACGCCAAGTTAGCGAGGCAGGCTGTCGGGATGAAGGGCTTGGAGGGGTCGAGATGTCCGGTGTTCAGGTGAGTGATGGGTGCATGAGTGCAGAGGTAAGTGTGTTTAGTGTTTAAAGAAGTTTTACTTACATTTACATACCTTTACAGCCTTCCTTCCCTCAGGTCGCGGGAGTCCCTCATCTCACCGGCACAGAAAGCAGAATGGCCTCGATCTGTTAAAAGTTCCAGCATTCAGCTTTCTGTTTCGGGGAGATCTCTAAATCATCCTGTGAAACGTTGATATTTCATCTGTCAAAAGGTCTTGACACATGAAATATCAATCTGTGACGTCACCTGTTGCCGGGTGGCCTTTAATTGGCCTGCTGAGCCCGCTAGGTGGGCTCAACAAGGTCAATCAAGTCAAAATCGCGTGGGTTGGCTAGAACTCGATGGAGGCGGGACTACAACCCCGAAAGTTGTAGTCCTGCCTCCTACCCGACTCCTCAATGAAAATCCAGCCCGCCGTCTTTTGAATGAGATGTTAAACCGAGGCCCCGTCTGCTCTCTCAGGGGGGCGTAAAAGATCATGTGGCACTATTTTGAAGAGAAGGGGAGTTATCCCCGGTGTCCTACCCAATATTTATCCCTCAATCAACATCACTAAAACAGATTATTACTGTTTGTGGGAGTTTGCTCTGCGCAAATTAGCTGCCACATTTCCTACATTACAACAGTGACTACACTTCAAAAAAGTACTTAATTGGCTGTAAAGCACTTTGAGACGTCCGGTGGTCGTGAAAGGTGCTATATAAATGCAAGTCTTTCTTTCTTTCCATCTAATAGCCAGTGCTGCCACTGTTGTTTTACCATTGTCACAACCGTTCCTAAATAAAATACAACCAAGCAAATCTTACAGCAAGGCTACATGCTAAGAGCCAAGACACTGATTTTGCATCACTTCTGCTTCATAATCGCCATTACACACACACACAAATATATGCTTCATCAGTGCATCCTCTTCTAAATAATCGACTGTACATGCACTTCATTACTGTATCCTCTATCTAATAACCAACACACACACACATTCCATCACTGTATCCTCAACAACCACAGGTCCTGAGCACATGATCTAGGCTTACAATTCAGTGCATTAATGAGGGAATGCTACATTGTTCGAGGAGCAGTCTTTTGGATGAGATGTTAATTCAAGGCCCCATCTGCCTATTTGGGTGAACGCAAAAGATCCCACTGCACTTTTTCAAAGAAGTTCAGAGAATTCTCCCAGTATCCAGGCCAATATTCATCCCTCAATCAACACCATCAAAACAGATTAACTGATCATTCATTTCATTGCTTTTCATGGAATGTTGATGTTTGCAAATGGGCTGGCGTGTTTTCCTACAAAAGTAACAGTAACTACACTTCAAAATTAATTCATTGGTTGTGAAGCACTTTGGAAAGTCCTGAGAATGTGAAAGGTGCTATATAAATGTATATTATTTCTTTCTTTATATGCACCTTTACTGTAGAAAAACACCAAAGGTGCTTCACCAGCAATCATAAATTGGACATTGAGCAGAAATTGACAGAAATAAGGGGAGGTGACTGAAAGTTAGGTTGAAGAGGTAGGTTTTTGAGGGTGGGACAAGATGTAGCAAGGTGGAGAGTTTTGGAAGAGAATTCCAAGGGGGCAGATGGCTGATGGCTCTACCACCAATGGTGGAACAGAGCAAGGATACTTAGAATTGCGGAGAGTATGGTAGAACAAGGCCAAAAAGACATTTCTAGATGAGGACAAGGATTTTGAAATTGAAGTGTGGGAGGATGGGGAACCAGTGGAAGTCATCGAGGACAGGTGAGTGAGCCTTAGTACAGATAGAAAGCGGCAGCAGATTTCTGGATAAGCTGGAGTTTATGAGGTTGAATTTCAGGAGGCCAGTAAGGAGAATGTTGGGAGAAGTTGAGTCTGGAGATCAGGTGTGAGTTAAGATTTCAGCAGCGGGGCCAAGTTAGGGAAGGAGGTGGGATACTGGGGAAGTGGAAATAGGTGGTCTTGGTGATGATCTACTTGTGAGGTTCGAAGTTCATTTTAGGACCCGACTGGACTTGGGTTTAGCCCGTAAAATTAAATATTCTACTCATTCCATTCCTTGCAAAAATTATAGAGGGCCTTTGATCTACAAAGTAAACTTTAGGAACTAAATCAATTTTATGCGATTTTACCTCACAATTTTACCAAATGATTTGCAGTGTGTTTGGTTGGCTGAAACAAAGTTTGGGGAAAGTGGTCCCGCAGCCTATAGGGAGCTCTGTGCCTGCAACTGCTGGATTGGAAGTGGAACCAGTGCCCCTAGAAAACAAGGTGCGTTCTGATGGCTCCTGACTAAAATTATTCCAATTGTTTAGAACTTAATGATAAATAATTGTTTGATAATTGTTCTGATTTTTTGTATTTCACGAAGGATATCTTTTGGCTGACTGGCATGGTCTTTAGTTTGGACTGTGTCAGGTGCTTCTTCTGAAGAAACAGGGAATGAGGTAAAAGCCATACCACATTCTGTATTGGACAACTTTGTCTAAACCTGGTGTGTGTAATTACATGTATTTTTGGTGACATTTTGTAATACACAATTTGGAAGTTTGGTAAAAATTCCTTTACATTGCCCTACCAAAGCACCTTAAGTCCAGGCTCAGACAAGCATCCAATACTGGAATAAAGTGGCATGACCATTTCTTCCAACAGCCATCCCTGTATCCTCTGTAAGTTTGGCAATTTAGTGTGAATCACTTTTGTGTTGTGGATCTGGCACCATGTGGAGCTGGTTTGAAACTGTCCGAGCCCAATCCTGGCTGTAAGGGTTCTCACTGAATTTCATCTCATTATTATGGGCTAAATTTGATTCCAGATGTGAAAGGACAGTGTGCTGTGCTTTATACCATCTAGTCCCTATAGTTGCTGTGTGTTCCATATTTGGTCTGTGCACTGACACCTTTTGCTCAGATGTAAATCTGGACCTTTGACACAGTATGTGATCTCACCCATCAAAAATGGCTTTCACAGTTTCTGATTTCTGTGTTAGTCTTCACACCACTTTCCAATGGATGGTGCACAATATAAAGCAATGTTGACCTATGGGATGAGTTGCAGCAGGATATAAGATCTGGGTAACAATATTTATTGTCTGTCCATGCCAATGAATGTGAACTTTGGCACCTTTTGGACCACAGCAAGAGTGACCATCAGTTAATTAGGAATGTGGAAAAGAATTCCTCAGGTGATTGCCATTTTGCTGTGGAAAACTTGTTATTGTGCATAGGATACTAAACCTTCAGTTTATTATATGGCAATGGTTCAAGCTCATGGTTTATTGGATGTGTGGCTTCACTGTGCTCAAATCAATGTTTATCACCCAACTCATTCTTTTCAAAGACCTTAAACCTGTGAACCTCCTTACCTCCCTCAATCTTCCTTACCTCTTACACTCTGCAATCTTTTCAAATACAAACTTGGTGACACCTGGCAACCAAATCTTGATTTTTATTTCCCTCTGCTTTCTGACTATTTTCAATGTTAGTGATGCCATCTATGAGCCTTGGGCCTTCATCCAGAATTAATGGCCCTTGGGGTGTCTTGGACATCAACAAACTGTACTCTGACCCAGGCTATTGTTTATATTATGTACAAGTTGAGTTCATACGTTTTGATCTGTTTCAGTGAGTTTGTGTTTGTTGCAGATAGTGGATTTGATGCTGAATGCCAATAAACCAGTTCCCAGAATTGAACCTAGTGCTTTGAATTGCAGTGGTATTGGCTGTTAATTCACTACATTATGGGACAATAACAGAATATGTTAAAGCAGCCCATCACCATCTTTGCCGCAGAGACAGAGAACCGGAGAGGTCGTTCTCGTTCTTACTGTTTGACCCAACCATGTGGGTCCCATTCAGCTCTTTGAAGCCCTGTTCAATTTCTGTGTTGTCTCTTTTAAAGGTCCCAGTGAAAGAGAAGGAGCCAGAGCCGAATGTGGCTGAGGTTAAAAAGGAAGTGCCCAAAGCTGTTACCATCATAGAAGGTATTTTATGGATTGGCAAATGCATCTATTTTATTAAGGAACTCGAGTCATTGTAAACATATCAGAGGTCAGATACGATCCCATGTGCTACAATCTTAGATAAGATCTGTACCTGTTGTAATAATTTCTGATCCCATCCTATTTATGATATCCCCATCCCCTCAACCCCATATCTATTCCAGGTTAGGTCACAGGTCTGTGACTGGGTAAATTAAAGGGTCGCTCATCGCATTATACAGATTGCAGAGCTGTGTGAGGATAGGGTATAGATTTCAGGGCCATATTATGGCGCAATACTGGGCTGGTCTCCAGTGCGTATAACTGTATGATGATGTTTTGTGTGCTGATTCTTTGCATCGCTGGTACTGATTCAATCAGTCTTCCTGTATTTTTCCAGTTGCTCCAGCTGTCCCCATCCCAGACCCTGTAGTGAAGGAAGAGAAGCAGCCAGTGTCCGAGCCAATCGCTAAGACCAGGTATGAATGTTGGGTACTAAGCAGCTGCATGGAGGTTTATAGAGCCCTGCCCTTGGCCCTAAAGGCACTGATTAGACTGCTAATTCTATAGAGTGCTAGTTGTCACTCACTAACTGATAGGGGAGTTTTCACTCGCTGATTGATCAGACGTTTTCCCTTTCGGATGTGGTGACTGGGTTTTTCACTCTAACACCCTCATAAGGACACAACTTGGGTAGATTTCATCGTGCCTGTTTTTGGGAGCAAATAGGATTCAGGAACACAAAATCTAGCAGAACTGATTTCCACTGAATTTCCACCTAATTTGGCCCCTCTCCATTTTCTAGTTGGACCTAGGGCAGGTATTGGAGGTTCCTGTCCATAGCCAGGGAGGGGGTGGGGTGAGAAGATGGCTTCATTAAGTGTGAAAGTGCTCTGCTCCATTTCCTGGCCCACAGACACGTTAGACACTAAGTCCACTGCACATCCAGGAAACCCGTTGGGTAGGGTGTCTTGGGTGGACCTTCAGGTGAGAGGCCCACAGGTTTTAAAGGTAAATGTGTTTAGAGGCTCCTTGCAGGCGTGCTGCAGGAATAACCAATGAGCATGGTGCAGCGGAGTGACACGGAGGGTGATCCTCCTCGTAAGCACCTCATGCAGCACCACCTTGATTTAATTTCACAAATGGGGATGGGTGTTTGGCTGCTCTGTCATTTGTCTGCAAGCCCATGTCTGCAACTAGGGTTTACTTTGCCTGTCATTTCTCAATTCCCCCATCTCTGCAGCCTTGATAAAGGCTGCTGATGGGTTGAGATACCTTATAAAGACTGTCAAAGAGATTGCAGAATTTTTGTTCTCCCATTGTGATTCCTCCCCATTGTCACATGCCTTTAAATTTAACTTACACATAATTTTCCTCTCTCACCACAAGTGTCTTCCCTAACTCCGTCTAATTTGGCAACTGGAGTTATGAATAATTATACAAATTACCCTAATCCAATGAACTGAGTGCTACATTACACTTGACTTAATGGGCAGGATTAACACCAGTTCTAAACCAGTTATAAATGACTTAAATGTGAAGACGAAAATAGGTGCCCCCCGCCCCCAACACCAGTTACGTACTCTGTGTATCGGCTATTGTGATATATTGTGCTTGTTTGGAAATATTAGCAAATATCTGCAAGAGTTATTCTTTTTCTTTTGGTTTGCATCAGTGAGGAGGATAAAAGGTAATGAATGTTCAGTGTGCAGAGCTAACCGCTTGCTATTTGCTTATTTTAATGCTCATTAGTGCGTGGTTGATTGGGGCTGATAAGCTGTGCCAGGTTATCGCCTGATGCAATTGGGCATTAAGCAGATAATGTCAACTCCCAAGGAGAAACCATGTGGTTTTCATTCTTTACTTCTTTCCTCTACCTGTCAGAGTTGAGCCTTTAGAGCCAGTGGTTCTTTGGACCAGGATTGTGCTGGAGACGAATCATAGCTGTGGGCTGTACCGAATCATATATGCCAACCTTCCATTTCTGATGCAGACAGTCAATGTTTTAGGGGCAATATCTGCATATCCATATTTGTGGATGAAATTCCTTGAGCCCCCCTCCTTAGCTCTTCTCCAGATTTCCTATGTCCTGTTATTGTTATTGCTCTGATTTTGGATATTGAGGCACACGATATTGGGAACTCCCGGAAGACCAGGAGATCATGTCACACTTTGCAGCGCCACACACCAACAAAGATCAGCACCATTCCACGGGTTCCCCCTTCAGCACTGCTATGGGGTTCCTACCTCCTGTTCTTACTGCTCTGATTTTGAACGCTGTTGCTTCATGCTGTGTTAGGAACTATTGTGAGATCAAGAGATCCCACTGCATTCTCGCAGTGCCGCTCCAGACTGGAGCAGCAATGGTGAGGAGGTGGCCCAAGAGTGTCATTTTTTGGAGGAAAGCCAGATGGCGATGGGGTGGGGTGGTGGGGGGCGGGGGGAGAAGAGGAAAGTACAAAAGCAGTGCTTGAGCGGGAGGAAGTCTTGAGGGTGGTGCTTAGGCAAAGGGGAGAAAGTAAGTAAGCGTCCAGTAAGCACAGGATCAAGTATAGCTTTGGCTGTACAGTGGAATAGTCTGCTGACACTCTGGCCCAGAAACTGTGCAGGCCGTGATCCCGGCATTGCCACCGCGCTCGCACCTGCTGGTGACCCTGCCGGATTTAGTGGAGCCTGTGGGAGGGCACCTAAATAATATGGGATCGGTTGGTACCTGCACCACTATGGATGTATCTGCAGTGCCTGGCTACCATTGGGGGAAGGGGGGGGGGGGTGGTGGTCAAGGCCTGTGTTTTAAAAAAAATATTTCTCTCATCTTTGGGAGTCCACGCTGCTTCACTGACCCGTACCTCCTGATGAACCCAATTGCACTATTCTGGGGGCAAGTATGCCTCATCTTTCTTGGTGTATCAGTCTCCAGTGTTATCCTGGATATCTCTGGGCCAGGGAAGCTGTAAATCCCTGTGTAGTCTCCAGCTTCAGCTCCACCCCATTGGTGTCATTGGTCTTGTAAGGTAGGGGGTTCCACTTCTTACAAGGCCAACTGGATACTTCCAGAGTCAATAGAAACCTGGTGTATCTGACTTCACGCCTGCTTCTAGGATGCTCCGTCAGACACCCGCTGGAGTTAAGGTAGAAGTTCGGCAGAATTCGTGAGGAAATTCGAAGCCTCACTAATATCCAAGCTGGCATTTGAAGAATTGGTACTTGGGCAAATTACTAGAAGGCTGCTGGTCCACAGTAACTGGTCCTTTGAACGATTCACCGCCTTCAGGAATTGGGGGGGAAATGTAGAATCTGAAACGTTACTGGCTAAAGAATTCACAATTAATTACTCTGTTGACTCATTGGAGAGCATTGGGCTTAATGGAGATCCATGGGAACAAGATTTGAGTCAATTCGTATCTATTTTTTGCAAGATTGATATGTGATCAAATTGTTGCTAAGTATCTCACTTATTTTATTATTCTGTTCTTCAGTATCTTCAGTTGGCTAGTACAAAGTCTTGGGAAAGTTGTGCCACAGCCGGTCATCAAATCCCAGTTATTAATGGAGGTACGTTCTGAATGAAAACATTGATTAGGAGGAGTGTCAGGATGCTGAGTCAGAATAAGAGACTTCAAACTTAAGATGTTGTTTAGATTCAGCATTGAGACCACAACAAAAGAAATGGTCAGCATTTTGTCTGGGAGGAATGATTTGGTTAACATGGGCTCCAGGCCTCACTGCAGCCTTGGTCCAAACATGGATACAACAGCTGAATTCCAGAGGCAACGCTCAACCAAGTGTGGCCCAAGTAACTCTAGTAAAACTGAAGTCAATGGGGATCAGGGGGATAGCTCTCCAGTGGTTGGAGTTATATCTGGCACAAAGGAAGATGGGTGTGGTTGTTGGAGTCCAATCATCTCAGCCCCAGGATATCGCTGCAGGAGTTTCTCAGGTCAACGTCCTAGGCCCAACTATAGTCAGCTTCTTCATCAATGACCTTCCCTCCATAATAAAGTCAGAAGTGGGGCTGTTTGCTGATGACTGCGCAGTGTTCAGTTCCATTCACAATTCCTCAGATGATGAAGGAGTCCATGCCCCGTGTACAGCAAAACTTGGACAACATCTAGACTTGGCTGATAGTTGCCAAGTAACATTCGCACACACAAGTGCCAGTCAATGACCATTTCTAACAATGGGCATCTAACCACCTCTCCATGACATTCAATGGCATTACCATCGTCAAATCCCCCACCATCAACATCCTGGAGGGTCATCATTGACCAGAAACTCAAAGGGACCAACCACGTAAATGTTGTGGCTATTGGAGCAGGTTAGAGGCTGGGTATTCTGCAGCGAGTGACTAACCTCCTGACTCCCCAAGGGCACTGCTCCATCTACAAGGCACAAGTCAGGGGCATGGTGGAATACTTTCCACTTGCCTGGATTGGTTCAGCTGCAAAACCACTCAAGAAGCTCGACACCATCCAGGACAAAGCAGCCCACTTGATTGGCACCCCATCCATTAGCTTAAACATCCCCGAAAAGTGAAAAACTCCCTTGTGGGGCCAGGAGAAGCAGGAATGCTCTTCCGAGTCCACCAGGCAAGTCGCAGCCTTCTATGTCCTGGACTCCTTAATCCCTTCCTTCCTGTGAGACCCTCCTGAAAACCCCTCCCCGCCACTTACCTGTTTGCCGGCAAGCCTTCCTTTGGTGCCGGCTGATGATCTATGGCCGCCTGAACCTCCACTCCTGCCCGCCGGTCAGCTATCACTTTCACCCGTTTCAAACGGGCAGCTGACCAGCGGCATTGAGATGAGGCCCAGGAGGTAATATACCCTGGCCCTCAAACTTAGATCAGCAAGTGCGTTTTGATCTTGGCCCGCTCCTTGCCCACCCAAAACCCGTTGGGGGTTAAAGTTGACTCCAATAGGAGCCAAATCCATCAGTGAAAAGATAACTTGGAGTTCATGCTGTAACACTTGTCTAAAGTAAGTGCTTCTCATCTCTGTGCTATCTAGGATGACGGGACTACAACTGCATGTCCTGCAGAAGAAAGTGAGTACAGTATTTCCTGAAACCTTTTTGTTGATTTATAAATGGCCAAATAATTTCAGGAAGAATGTGGTACAAGAAACACGGAACAGGTTACTGGGCAGTGGAGCTTTACCTCGGGGACAGCAGGTCACTGAGCTGTGGATCTCTGCCAGGGCACAGAGTGGGCCATTGAGCTGCAGGGCACTAACAGAGGGATGAAGCATGGAGAGGGTCATTCGCCGAACTGTAGGTCGTTGAGTTGTAGGGCTCTACCAGGGGTAGGGAGCAGGACGCTAGGTTGGTTCTTCACCATCCTCTCCAACAGAAGGGAACAAGGAGATACTAAACAAGACCAATTTTTTAAAAATTCATTCACGGGATGTGGGCATCGCTTGTAAGGCCAGCATTTATTGCCAATCCCTAATTGCCCTTGAGAAGGTGGTGGTGAGCCGCCTTATTAACATTCACAGGAACAACTTCAATCCTTTATTAGAACTAACCAATAATCTTGTGATAGAGTTAACAAATCAGGATTGACAAACCATAAACGGGCCTATCCATTCAGTGCCATCAAGTTGAAGGAGGGGAGTTTGAACGTAACTTATCACAGTGTACGTTTCCATGTACATGCAATAGAGCAGGATCCTAACACAAAAGGGTGAATGTAACTGTAACCATTGATATTCCCACTGCTTATATGGAATAAGTGTTACATTCCTTATTATGCATAACACTTCCAGCTACAATGGCATTTGGACTTATTGGCAGTCAAAAGCTTCAAAAATATAAGTCTATCATGGACTTGTAAATCTTGATATTTTTAAATACTGTATCCCAAAAATCCATAATATTTATTGCCATATAATTGTTTTAATGTTAACACTATCCTATAGATCAATGTTAGTGGCCAAGATGCCACAGTCAGGTGTAGAGTAAAGTACTCTCCACCAGAGGGGGGTGCCCCACACTGCACTAGTATGACATTTCCATTTTTTCTTCCACAACAGCTACCCTTGTTGTTATGCTGAATAAGAATGCCATTGCAACGACAAATTTAGGTAGTTCTATGCTGCAGGCCCACATCTACTAGGAACCGACTAAGACATACCCTATTCCAGATAGGACATACATCCGAGAGGAAGAGGAATTTTTTTTCCATTTGTTTGGACTGGGTTCAATCCACAGCACCACAAAATCCCCTACTGTAAATGATTCTTTGGTTTGGTCATTATTCAAATAGGAAGACTGAAATGCACTCTCAGTGAATTATAATAGAATTATATAGTAAAACTGTAAATGGAATTAACCTACTGTAGTATTATCAGTATAATAATGAAAGTGTTATAATTCTAGCCTGTCCACTAGATGGCGTGCTAGCCAGCCGGATAGTGTTCTACTCTGGCTAGAATAAGGCTGTTATTGATTGAGTCCTCAGTCTGGTTTATTTTCCACTGGTTATGCACAATGCCAACAAGAAACTCAGAAACTTGAAATGGAATATTTGAATGATACAGTGGTGAACTATAGTGTTTATATCTATAAGCTTGTATGAGGATTCCACAACCTAAGAGGGCTCAGAACCTCAGACACCAGCTCATAATGGTTAGTTATTCTGCATGTTCATTTTACTGTGTATGACCTGCAGACGTAATCTCTGGAGATTATTGATATCTGGATTATTAGAGAAACTGAAATATAGTGGTCTCAAAAGGATGTAGGCACGTTGAAGACTTTAGTTTTCTGTAACTGTACCTAGTATTTTGTTAATATCACAAATTGTAACCAAACAAAGTTCTGTGACTTTGCCATCCTTTGACTGGTTCAGTGGACATTTGCTGTCTTTTCATCTCTGGGGTCAATTTTAGCTGAAGTTGTAAAAGTCTTCTTTCTCCGCTGACTTCAACTTGTAGGCTCAAAGTTTTAGCATGAAATGAGTTTGGGCCAATCTCATTCCAGTTCCTAGTGGGTATTACATTGGATTACATCAGATATACGACACAGAAACAGGCCATTTGGCCCAACCAGTCCATGCCAGCATTTATGCTCCACACGAGCCTCCTCCTGTCTTTCCTCATTTAACTCGTATCAGCATAACCCTCTATTCCCCTCTCCCTCATAAGCTTGTCCAGCCTCCCCTTAAATGCATGTATACTAGTGCCTGGTAGCAAGTTCCACATTCTCATCACTTGCTGGGCAAAGAAGTTTTTTCTGAATTCCCTATTGGATTTCTTGGTGACTATCTTATATTGATGGCCTCTAGTTATGCTCTTCCCCACAAGTGGAAACATTCTCTCTGTATCCACTCTATCAAAACCTTTCATAATTTTAAAGACCTCTATTAGGTCACCCCTCAGCCTTCTCTTTTCAAGAGAAAAGAAACCCAGCCTGTTCACCCTTTCCTGATAGGTATACCCTCGCATTTCTGGTATCATCGTTGTCAATTTTCTCTGCACCCGCTCCAGTGCCTCTATATCCTTTTTATAATATGGTGACCAGAATTGTACGCAGTACTCCCCAGTGTGGTCTAACCAAGGTTCGATAAAAATTTAGCATAACTTCACTACTTTTCAATTCTAGAAATAAACCCTAGTGCTTGGTTTGCTTTTTTTATGGCCTTGTTAACCTGTGTTGCTATTTTTAGCAATTTGTGTATTTGTACTCCGTGATCTCTTTGCTTCTCTATCCCACCCAGGCTCACACCTTCCAAGTAATAAGTGACCTCCCTATTCTTCCTACCAAAATGTAATACCTCACATTTATCTGTGTTGAAATTCATTTGCCCATTATATGCCCATTCTGCAAGTTTATTAATGCCCTCCTGTAATTTGTTGCAGTCCTCTGCAGTATTGATTATCCCCCTCAATTTGGTGTCATCCGCAAATTTAGAAATTGCGTTTTTGATTCCAAAGTCTAAATCATTAATATAAATTGTGAACAGTGGTCCTAGCACTGATCCTTGTGGAACACCACTAACCAACCTTTGCCACTGTGAATAGCTACCCTTTACCCCTATGCTCTACTTTCTGTCTTGAAGCCAGCTAGCTATCCATTCTGCTACTTGTCCCCTGACTCTGCATTCCCTGACCTTATTCATTAGCCTATTATGTGGTACCTTATCGAAGGCCTTTTGAAAATCTAGATAAATTACATCTACTACATTACCCTTGTCTACTGTCTCTGTTACCTCTTCAAAAAATTCAGTGAGATTGGTCAAGTAAGATTTTCCCTTTTGAAATCCATGTTGACTATTCATTATTATATTTTTGGCTTCTAGATGTTCTTCTATTTTCTCGTTTAGTATGGATTCCATTATTTTTCCTATCACTGATGTTAAGCTGACTGGTTTATAGTTCCCTGGACATGTTGTAGCTCCCTTCTTAAATATAGGTATTATGTTAGCTATCCACCAGTCCTCTGGTACTACACCTTTTTTTAATGAATTATTAAATATGTGCAGTACTGCCTTTGCTATCTCTTTGGTAGATTCTTTTAAAATGCGCATGTAATCCGTCCGGACCAGGATTTTTTTCCTCTTTGAGTTTGATTAGTTTATCCAATATATCTCCTCTTTTTATTTTAAATGCATTTTTTTCCATTACTAACCTCATGATCCAATGTGATGACCACCTGTTCTATCTCCCTGGTAAATACTGAAGCAAAGTAATTATTTAATATTTCTGCCATCACTCTATCGCTGCCTGTGGTATTATCCTATCTATCCCTTAGTGGCCCTATTCCCATCCTGACCTTCCTTTTTTTATTTAGGTGCCTGTAAAATATTTTACTATTTTGTTTTATGTTCCTTGATATTTTAATTTCATAGTTCCTCTTTGCCTTCCTAATTGCTTTTTTGACTTCTCTCCTAATCTCTTCATATTCTCTCTTATCATGCTCTCCCCTGCTGTCCATGTACTTAATGTATGCCTCTTTCCTTACCCTCAATTTCTCCCTTATGGCTTTATTCATCCATGGTGTCCCATTAGTGTTTAGTTTGTTTTTTAGTGGAATATATTTTTCCTGGACTCTGTTGAACACCATTTTAAATGTTTCCCATTGTTGTTCTACGTCATTGTTTGCCAATATTGTTGTTCATTTTATTTTCCCAAGTTCTATTCTCAGCCCGTCAAAATCAGCTTTTCTCCAATCTATCACTATTGTCTTCATTGTACTTATGTCCACAACACAAAACAGAACATAGTTTTTGCTACAAATTGGCAGTTCAAAGAAGCCAGGAGGATGACTACTGTGGGAAGTGGAAAAATTCACACTGATGTTAGGGTTGTAGTTTTGTGAAACTGGGTAATGACAAAGGATCTTTAACTTGACCTGGGTTGGTGGGCCAGTATTGAGGGAGATTTATTCTGCATCTAGCACTGGGAGGTGCTTGAGGGTACGCTGTAGAAGATCTTCACTCTGTCCCCAGCTTGTGCTACCATCTACCTGGGAGCACTTGATTCTAAACTTGAAGGCAAATTTGAATAATTGTACAGTTATCTCACATTGACATCTTTCCAACTCTATCTAATATTAAATAATCTACTCATAAATGTAGCCATTAATATTAATATTTGGTTGGTAGGAGCAGAGTCATTAAGGAGCAGCTTGGAGGCAGGGAGATGAAGTGTGGGCAGAAATGGGTACAGCGTACCATTGTTTTCCCTAATCCATGTCTTCTTCTCCTTTGTTTCAGGAGGGAAGCTGGTTCCAGTCTCTGAAACAAATAGAAAATGAAGACTTTGGAAAGATGTCAGTGTATAGAGAGCGAGTCCTGCCTATAATTACTCCAACTCTATCACTGGGGACATGAAACACAGATTCATCTGAGAATAAGCTGCTTCCTGTAGGGCAGTTACTCAATCTGTGGGACACTCAGGGCACTCGCAGGAGTAACACAGACCAGTGGAGGGCAGATCTTCAGCAACAGCTCCTAGTCTCCAAGTGTGCACTGACTCGATTACTTAGGCTGCTTCTACTACACACCAATTTCTGTAAACATTTAGCTGAGATTTAATGAATCAAAACCCAGGTGTAAATAGCCCAATTTACTCAAGTGAGTGTGAAATCTGTACCTAGGTCTCATTGATGGGGCTCGCTATTGAACCATAACATGTGTCTTCTACATTCTGCACTCCTTCACTCAGAGGTTTCTGCGTAATTGTGCATTTCCCTCCCTCCCTCCGTGTAAGAGGCATCTGTTGCCAGTGCCATGTCCTCCCTCAGTCTGAGGTACCCGTCTGATGGCAGATCTCCCTCGGTGTGACTACCTCACTCTGAGAGGCATCTATCTGACATGTAGCCACCTCAGTCTGAGAGATGTCTGTCTGACAGTATGGCTCCCTCAGTTTAAGAGGTATTTGTTTAACAATACAGCTTTCTCCCTCAGTCTGAGAATTCGTCTTTCTGACAGTACAGCTCCCTATGTCTGAGAATTGTCTGTCCGATAGTCAGAGGCATCTGTCTCACAGTGGGACTTCGTCACTCTGAGAGGTGTCTATCTGACTGTGCAACTCCATCAGTCAGAGAGGCATGTGTCTGAGAGCTAGCTGTCTGTTTGAAAGTGACACTTTCTCCCTCAGTCCAAGAGATATCTGACTGACAGTATGACTCCCATCATTCTGAAAGTTGTCCGAAAGTTGTCTATCAGACAGTGTGACTCCATCAGTCTGAGAGGCGTCTATTAGACAGTGTGACTCCCTCAGTCTGAGAGGCGTCTATCAGTCAGTGTGACTCTCTCAGTCTGAGAGGTGATTATCAGACAGTGTGACTCCCTCAGTCTGAGAGGCGTCTATCAGACAGTGTGACTCCCTCAGTCTGAGAGGTGATTATCAGACAGTGTGACTCCCTCAGTCTGAGTGGTGATTATCAGACAGTGTGACTCCCTCAGTCTGAGAGGCGTCTATCAGTCAGTGTGACTCCCTCAGTCTGAGAGGTGATTATCAGACAGTGTGACTCCCTCAGTCTGAGTGGCATCTATCAGTCAGTGTGACTCCCTCAGTCGGAGTGGTGATTATCAGACAGTGTGACTCCCTCAGTCTGAGTGGTGATTATCAGACAGTGTGACTCCCTCAGTCTGAGTGGTGATTATCAGACAGTGTGACTCCCTCAGTCTGAGAGGCATCTATCAGACAGTGTGACTCCCTCAGTCTGAGAGGCGTCTATCAGTCAGTGTGACTCCCTCAGCCTGAGTGGCGTCTATCAGTCAGTCAGTGTGACTCCCTCAGTCTGAGATGTGCCTGTCTCAGAGTAGAAATGATTCAACAAATATATTTCAATGAAGTATAACCTGTGAGTTATGCAATTAACTTTCTGGAGTTTATTAATATTCTGTATCATCATATAACACAGTTGCAAATCAAAACTTTATATTAGACATCATAAAATAAGTTACACTGTATTGATAGTACAAAATAATTTACAGGAGAATATAAAATATGAACAAAATGAGCTTAAAGTTTAGTCTCAACCATCAGTTTTGTCCAATGATAGTCACTGAAAGTTTAAGATGCAAAATTCAACATATTATGGAAAATAAAAACTAACCTTCAGTCAATCCCAGGTCACGTGTCATAGTCTCGATTTATTCATCAATGCCCCGAGGCTGCTCCAGACTCTTAAACAGCTCAGTCCACCCGTGGTAAATGCGGAGCAAGCAGTCGGAAGCTGCTACTTTTCGGGTGAGGTTTGTCCATTGGTGAAACAGGTGGTTTGATGGTAAGACGAAGGGGGGTGGGGGTAGGGGAAGGCTGGGGAGGGGGTGGGGGAAGGCGGGGGTGGGGGAAGGCGGGGGAGGGGGAAGGCGGGGGGTGGGGTGGGGGAAGGCGGGGGGTGGGGTGGGGGAAGGCGGGGGGTGGGGAGGGGGAAGGCGGAGGGTGGGGAGGGGGAAGTGGAGGGGAAGGCGGGGGGGGAAGGCGGGGGGGGGGGGGAGGGAAGGTGGGGGTGGGGAGGGGGGTGAAGGGGGGAGGGGGAGTAGGCCTTATACATCCTTCTGGGCAGAGATTGCTTTTTTTCAATTTTCTCCCTGTTCCCTGTGCTGAAAGTGTTGACGCCTCCTGGGAGACGGTTCCACAAGTGGCAGCCAATTCCTCACCCACTTGTCCATTCTTTATGTAATTCTTGAATCTGAGTTTTGGCAACTTATTTCATCCTTACCTGGCAGCTCAGTTACTCGATCCTTTCTCAGTGTTGGATCCTGCCCCTCATTACCAGCCTGATTGTTTTCAGCTGGTCAGTACTGGGAAGAGGGTAATTACCTCTTCATCTACTTTAATAACATTTCATTACAGTGTAATTACCCTGTATCCTTCAGTATACTCTCAGTACAGATGATGAAATAACCCTGTAACCCACAGGAGTTAGTTAGAATCATCGAATGATACAACTGAGAAGGAGGCCATTCGGCTCATCGTGCCTGTGTTCTTTGGTAGAGCTATCCAATTAGTCTCACTCCCCTGTACTTTCCCCATAGCCTTGTAATTTTTTCCCTTCAAGTGTTTATCCAGTTCTCTTTTGAAAGTTACAATTGAATCTGCTTCCTCCACCCTTCCAGGCAGTGTATTCCAGATCACAACTCCTATGTAATTTTTTTTCCTCATGTCACCACTGGTTCTTTTGGCAATCACCTTAAATCTGTGTCCTTTGGTTACCACCCCTTCTGCCACTGGAAACAGTTTCTCCTTAATTACTCTATCAAAACCGTTCATGATTTTGAACACCTCTATCAAATCTTCTCTTAACCTTCTCTGCTTTAAGGAGAACAACCCCAGCTTCTCCACATAACTGAAGTCCCTCATCCTTGGTACTGTTATGTCCATGTATCTTGATGTTGTGTCCTTCAATAATTAGACAACAAGACTGCAGGGAACGAGTCAACAGGTGTTTACTGAATGAGGGTTACTCTAGAACTAACTATGCAGATCACTACTCAGGGTTTATATACAGGTGTGGTCACTGCCGGTACTACAGTATACAGGAGCTGTAAAAAGTAGTTCTCTCCCTTAAGGTATATATACATTACATACATTACAATTCCTCCCCTTTTAGATTAACAGTACCATAATACTCATTTAACAATTAACATTTTTAATATACAATGTTATATGAAAATAGTCCATTCATATATTCAGTCTCTGGAGAGGCTTCCTGATTCTTTCTGGATAACGCCTTTCCCGAGTGTCTCGCTCTTGTTGCGGAGGTGATTCTAGCACCCTGTCGTCAGTTGATTCATCAGCTTCCAATGCTATTGTTTCTGAGGTAGATGCGACCTATACGTCGGGTTCCTCACCAGGTACGTATGGCTGAGACATGTGGTTGACTCGCTCCTGTGACTCTAGGATCTGGTCAGCATAGCGTCTCACAATGTTCTCCCCAACATCCACTGTGTACATTAGTGGCCCCTGCCGTGTGCATATCGTTCCTGGTTGCCATTTCCCTGTTCGGTAGTCGCGGGCCAAGACTGGTTGCCCTACATTGAAGCTCCTTGTCGGCTTCTCATTGATGTGCTGGAATTGCTTACTCTCAACATCTCTTCGTACATTTGGTCTGAGCAAATCCAGACGGGATCTCAACCTTCGGTTAAAGAACATCATGGCCGGGGCCTGGTTGGTGACTGCATGTGTCGCATTTCTGTAGGCTAACAGGAAATTGTCCACCTTATGCTGCAGTGGAATGTCGTCATCGCACATGGCCTTTACTGCTTTTTTAAAGGTTTGTACGAACCTCTCAGCCAATCCATTTGTGGCTGGATGATACGGGGCGGATGTGTAATGCCTTACCCCATTCCTTTTCATAAATCTTCGAAACTCTTCGGACACAAACTGTGGTCCGTTATCAGAGCAAATCTGCTCTGGCAAGCCGTTCCTGGCAAAAATGGTCCGTAGGACTGCAATAGTTTTCTCCGTGGTGGTGGAGGACATTTTGATCACCTCAGGCCATTTCGAGTGCGCATCCACGGCTATTAAAAACATTGAGTCCATGAATGGACCAGCAAAATCAATATGCACCCGTTGCCATGGAGATGAGGGCCACTCCCATGCGTGTAGAGGGGCATGTGGTGGTGCATTTTGGACCTTCTGGCATCCTGAGCAGCTCTTTGTCAGGTCCTCGATTTGCTGATCGATCCCCGGCCACCACACATAAGCCCTGGCAAGGCTTTTCATTTTCACCCCTCCCAGATGGCTTTCCTGTAGCTCATTGAGCACTCTCTCCCTTAACTTGGGTGGAATTACCACTCGGGATCCACACATCAAGGTCCCCTGGCATACTGACAGCTGTTCTCTTCTGGATGAGAATGCTGGCAACAGTGAGTCGCCATGTGCTGGCCATCCCTTCACCGTCAAATCATATACCCGAGACAGTGTCGGGTCATTTCGGGTCTCCTTCTCTATACCAGCGTTAGTTACTGGCAAGCATTCAATTATAGTCGAATGAAATATTTCAACAAGATCCACTGCTGGTGCTTCCTCCACAGTAGGCAGTGGCAGGCGTGATAGCCCATCAGCGTTTCCGTGCTGTTTCGTGCCCTTATACTCGATTTCATATTGGTGCGCCCCTAGAAAAAGGGACCATCTTTGTAGACGTTGCGCAGTCATCACTGGAACGCCCTTCTTTGGATTAAAAATGGAGACAAGTGGTTGGTGGTCAGTCAGCAAGGTGAACTTCTGCCTGTGCAGATAGTGATTGAACTTTTTCACTCCCCACACTAGGCTGAGGGCCTCCCTGTCAATCTGGGCGTAGTTACGCTCGGCTGAGGTTAGTGACTGAGACGTAAAGGCTACTGGCCTCTCCGAGCCGTCCGGGAATTTGTGCGACAGCACCGCTCCAATGCCATAGGGTGACGCATCACACGCCAACCGAATTGGTAGTGCTGGGTTGAAATGAGCCAACACCTCTTTTGATGTGATCAATGCTTTGCTCTTCTGGAAAGCTTGTTTACATTCGTCACTCCACTTCCATGGTACCCCCGTTTGCAGTAGGGTGTTCAGTGGGTGTAGTACGGTAGACAAATTCGGCAAGAACTTATGGTAGTAGTTCACCAGCCTGAGGAACGACCTCAGTTGTGACTCATTTTCCAGTGCTGGAGCCTTGACTACTGCCTCAATCTTTTCAGGGGACTTATGTAACCCCTCTTTATCAATAACGTGGCCACAATACGAGATCTGCTTCTGGAAAAACTCGCATTTGTGGCGATTAGCTCGGAGCCCATATTCCTTCAATCTAATGAGCACCTGCTCCAGGTTGGCGAGGTGATCACTGTCATTTTCACCCGTGACCAGGATGTCATCCAAATAACACTGGGTCCCTGGAATCCCTTGCAGGACTTGTTCCATTGCCCTTTGCCAAATAACTGGAGCTGGTGCTACCCTGAACACCAGCCGGTTGTATTGGTAGAGACCTTTATGAGTGTTGATCGTGAGGTACTGTTTCGAGGCTTCTTCTACCTCCATTTGCAGGTACGCTTGGGCCAGATCAATCTTCGTGAAGCGTTTCCCTCCAGATAGCGAGGCGAAAATATCTTCAATCCGCGGAAGCGGATATTGTACAGTGTGAAGGACTGGGTTCACTGTCACCTTAAAGCCCCCACAGATGCGAACCTTCTTTGGTTCCCCAGGCGTATTACTCAATGACCTCTTCATTACAGGAACGATGGGTGTAGCCCACTCGCTCCAGTCCACTTTGGACAGTACTCCTGAATGTTCCAAACCTTCCAGCTCTGCTTCGACGGCTGGGCGGATCGCATAAGGTACCGGTCTGGCCTTAAAAAACTTTGGGCTTGCATTTTCCTCTATTTTGATCGTCGCTGTTATGCCTTTTAGTGTTCCGAGTCCCTGCTGGAACACTTCTTGTGCGTCAGTTAGCATTTTTGACAGTCGTCCAGGTGTGACATCGTCATCCTTTTTGGCATCTACAGTCAGTGCTTGTATGGAATGCCAATCTAGCTGTATCTTCCGATCCATTCACGTCCTAGTAGTGGTGGTCCTCCATCTGGCAATACATATAGGTCCATTTTTGGTGTTTCCTTGCCGTTATATATAACGTTCACCCTTATTTTTCCTTTGGGGTAGACTTTTTGCCCCATGTACGTCTTCAAGACAATCTTTCTATCTCTCAAGGGTATATGTGAGAATAGCCGCTTGTAGTCCCTTCGGTTTATGACTGTTAGGGCTGATCCTGTGTCCAATTCCATTTTCACTTGGACTCCTGCTATCTTGAGCGTGACCCAGATAGTTTGGTGATCCTCCGTTTTGATCACATTATGTAGTTTCAGACAACCCAGCTCCTTGCTTCCGGAGTCTGTATCACTCTTCTGTTCGTCTGAACTACTCTCCGTCACCTTATGTACCTTCTTGTACTTCTCCTGTGGAGATTTCTTGCTGCTGGTTTTCTTTCCCGACCTGCAGACTCTTGCTATGTGTCCTACTTTCCCACACTGTCTGCACACTTTGTCCTTGAACCAGCAATCATTATGGTCGTGTGTTGTTCTGCTGCAGCGATAGCACTTCACTGTTCCGTATGACATTTCATTTGTGCCATATTCTTGCGGTCTCCGTTGTATCTCTGCAGCGCCCCGTGCTGCTGCTTCATGTGATACTGCAATGCTGAAAGCCTTGTCCAGCGTAAGATCCTTTTCTGATAGAAGCCGTTTCTGGGTTCCTTCACCTTGAAGCCCACACACAAACTTGTCCCTTAAAGTATCTGCTAGTCCCGTTCCAAACTGGCAGTGTTTCGATAGCTTGCGCAGTTCCGTTAAATACTCAGCATTACTTTCATCTTTATGCTGGTTCCTTTTGTGAAACTTAAATCTTTCTGCTATCAGCAGCGGTGTGGGGTTTAAGTGGTCCTGTAGGATTGACACTATGTTTTCAAAATCCTTTTCTACTGGCTTCTCTGGGGTTACTAGGTTTCGTAGTAAGCCATATGTTTTTGCACCCATTGAATTCAACAATACCAGCGCTTTCTTGTCATCTGGCACTTCATTCGCCTTGCAGTATACTTCTATGCGTTCGACATATGTCGTCCAATCTTCGACTTCATTGTCGAACGCTGTGATACTGCCACTCTTCGGCATTTTTGGGTGTGGTTAGACTGGCTTAAAATGGCGTCTCCCGTGCTTTCCTTTCTTCCCTGCTGCGGCTTAAAATGGCGTCTCCTGCGCTTTCCTTTCTTCCCCGCTGCGGCTTAAAATGGCGTCTCCCGCGCTGCTGCCAACGCCGCTCTCGGCGGTCCTCGTGGCAAATGGCGACGCCCTGTGGGTTTCGTGCGCTGCTCCTGCGCTGCTGCCAATGCCGCTCTCTGCGGTCCTCGTGGCAATGGCAGCGCCTCGCGTTTTCCTGCGCGCCTCTCTCCCCCATTGACGCTGCTCGGCCCTTGAACACCGGCTGCGCTCTGCTCTCTCTCGTCTCTCTCCCCCGTTGATGCTGCTCGGCCCTTGAACACCGGCTGCGCTCTGTGCGGTCTGCCCTCTTTCTCTCCCCCGTCGACGGTGCTCAGCCTTTTTCTGTGCCGCTCGGTCGGCTCTAGCTGCCGCTGTCCGGGAAAGGTCTGCGCAGTACCGGTTGCCAGCCCATTTCGCTGGACCACCGTGACTGGAAAGCCAAGCCTGGCTCTCGACAGCTTCCCCTGCGATGCTCAAATCTCCGCTGGATGACTGGGCGGTTGCCCATGGTCGACGCCCGTGCTTCTGGACTCGACCTCCTTCCACTGTTCTCCAGGAGCGAATCCCTGGGAGGTGATGCAGAGTTGCAGGTAGGTTCGAATCTGCTCGTCGCCAATGTTATGTCCGTGTATCTTGATGTTGTGTCCTTCAATAATTAGACAACAAGGCTGCAGGGAACGATTCAACAGGTGTTTACTGAATGAGGGTTACTCTAGAACTAAGTGTACAGATCACTACTCAGGGTTTATATACAGGTGTGGTCACTGCCGGTACTACAGTATACAGGAGCTGTAAAAAGTAGTTCTCTCCCTTAAGGTATATATACATTACATACATTACAGGTACCATTCTAGTAAATCTCCTCTGCACATTCTCTAAGGCCTTGACATCACAGGAAACACAAGGTTAAGCCACAGATGTCATCATGCATAACTCATGAATCACCATTCTATACAATCATGTCATCTTCAAAGGCTGAAAATCATCTGACTCTTTCCTTGTGCTTTCTGCTTATTTCTATGCCCTCATCATATTGCACCATTATCTAATTTCACAGGACCAGGTCTTGCAGGAAGGGCAATGTCCCTCTGTGTACATATGATGGATTATTAATTAAAACCTTAAGCTTATCTTTACAAACACACTATGGCTTATGTTTTCCGGTTGGTGATGCCAAAGGTAACCAATTAAAATGAAATTATTACCGTTGGTATTACAAATGGAAGACCTAGGCCTAAATATCTTTTGATGGATTTACCAGCCATCTTGTTTCAGTCAGACTTTAAAGTTGAATTAAATTTTGCTTTTGTCACAATATTCTGTCATTAAAAAACACATAGCCATTGAAAGC
The DNA here is from genome assembly GCF_052327205.1 of Somniosus microcephalus. NCBI lineage: Eukaryota > Metazoa > Chordata > Chondrichthyes > Squaliformes > Somniosidae > Somniosus > Somniosus microcephalus. The sequence goes on along the minus strand of NC_140992.1, from coordinate 191,565,642 downwards.
CTACCTGCATATGTTGATTTAAACCAACCTATCCCCCAAAAACTAGTGTACTGTCTTACTGCATCGTACTGCTATCATTAAGTACTTTATTGAAGATATTACGACAGGTAGTAGGTAATATCTTGTCAACAAGCAGTTAACACTGTTTAATCACTAAGTTGGTCAAATTCATTCCTAAAGGTTTCAGCTGTGGCTCAGTGTCAGCTCTCTCACCTCGAAGTCAGAAGGTCACGGGTTGAACTCCCACTCCAAAGACCTGAGTTTAGCAGTATATGGAAATATAAGTTGAAGAAACCCAATACAGGCAGACATCTATTTAACCACAACCTTGTATTCCTTAAAATACTCAGTGCAAGGGACTGGATTTACCCCAGTTAAGTGGGTACTTTATCCCATATCTCTCACTACAGAAGTGTTATTACTCTGAATCTCTCAGTTACAGGATAACATCCCCCAGATCTCCGAGTACAAGGGGTGTGATTATCCCCTATACTTCACAGTACCCTAACCTTTAGTTACAGGATATTATTACCCCTGTATCTCTCAGTATGGGATGGGGGGTACTAGTACCCTCATATCCTTCAGTACAGCTATCATTACATTATCATACTGACTCTTACTTTTCCAATACTCTGAGCAACCCAACCTGAAGGAGGATGGGGTTTATTGTCCATTGATTTACATCAGAGGAATCATAGAAGTTCACAGCACAGAAGGAGGCCATCATCTGTGCATAGGGTTGCCAATCTTCCTGGATTGTCCTGGAGTCTCCCAGAATTAAAGATTAATCACCTGGAAACTCCTGCAGGCAAGCCAAGAGAAAAACTGTTGTGTCCGTCAGTAGTAAGACACAGACTGCAGGAGAATTGTACAACAGGTGTTTACTCAACGTGGCTCACTCTGGAACTGAACTGTACAGATTACTACTCAGTGCTATATACAGGTGTGGTCACTGCCGGTACTACAGTATACATGAGCTGTAAAAAGTAGTTCCCACCTTAAAGGTATATACATTACAATTCCTCCCCTTTTAGATTAACAGTACCATAACACTTATTTAACAATAAAATATCAAACTAATTACAATTAACACTTTTAACATACAACGTTAGCTGAAAATAGTCCATTTATATATTCAGTCTTTGGGGAGGCTTTCTGATCCTTTCTGGATAGCGCCTTTCCCGAGTGTCTTGCTCTTGGTGCGGAGGCGATTCTGGCACCCTGTCGGCGGTTGGGTCATCAGCTTCCGATGCTACTGTTTCTGGGGTAGATGCGACCTGTACGTCGGGTTCCTCACCAGGTACTTATGGGCGAGGCATGGGGTTGACTTGTTCCTGTGACTCTAGGATCTGGTCAGCATGGCGTCTCACGTTGTTCTCCCCAACGTCCATTGTGTACATTAGTGGGCCTTGCCGTGTGCATATCGTTCCTGGCTGCCATTTTTCTGTTCGGTAGTCGCGGGCCAAGACTGGTTGCCCTACATTGAAGCTCCTTGTTGGCTTCTCATGGATGTGCTGGAATTGCTTACTCTCAACATCTCTTCGTACGTTTGGTCTGAGCAAATCCAGGCGAGATCTTAACCTTCGGTTAAAGAACATCATGGCTGGGGCCTGGTTGGTGACTGCATGTGTCGCATTCCGGTAGGCGAACAGGAAATTGTCCACCTTGTGCTGCAGCGGAATGTTGTCATTGTACATAGCCTTTATTGCCTTCTTAAAGGTTTGTACGAACCTCTCAGCCAATCCATTTGTGGCTGGATGATACGGGGCGGATGTGTAATGCCTTACCCCATTCTTCTGCATAAACCTCCGGAACTCTTCGGACACAAACTGTGGTCCGTTATCGGAGCAAATCTGTTCTGGCAAGCCGTTCCTGGCAAAAATGGTCCGTAGGACTGCAATAGTTTTCTCCGTGGTGGTGGAGGACATTTTGATGACCTCAGGCCATTTCGAGTGCGCATCCACGGCTATTAAAAACATTGAGTCCATGAATGGACCAGCAAAATCAATATGCACCCGTTGCCATGGAGATGAGGGCCACTCCCATGGGTGTAGAGGGGCATGTGGTGGTGCATTTTGGGCTTTCTGGCATCCTGAGCAGCTCTTGGTCAGGTCCTCGATTTGTTTATCGATTCCCGGCCACCACACATAATCCCTGGCAAGGCTTTTCATTTTTACCCCTCCAGATGACCCTCATGAAGCTCACTGAGCACTCTATCCCTTAACTTGGGTGGAATTACCACTCGGGATCCACACATCAAGGTCCCCCGGCACACTGACAGCTGTTCTCTTCTTGTCGAGAATGCTGGCAACAGTGAGTCGCCATGTGCTGGCCATCCCTTCACCGTCAAATCATATACCCGAGACAGTGTCGGGTCATTTCGGGTCTCCTTTTCTATACGAGCGTTAGTTACCGGTAGGTATTCAACTATAGTCGAATGAAATATTTTGACAGGATCCACTGCTGGTGCTTCTTCCACAGTAGGCAGTGGCAGGCGTGATAGCCCATCAGCATTTCCATGCTGTTTCGTGCCCTTATATTCAATCTCATAGTGGTGCGCCCCTAGAAAGAGTGACCATCTTTGTAGTCATTGCGCAGTCATCACCGGAATGCCCTTCTTCGGATTAAAAATGGAGACAAGAGGCTGGTGGTCAGTCAGCAAGGTGAATTTCTGCCCGTGCAGATAGTGATTGAACTTTTTCACTCCCCACACTAGGCTGAGGGCCTCCCTGTCAATCTGGGCGTAGTTACGCTCGGCTGAGGTTAGTGATCGTGACGCAAAGGCTATTGGCCTCTCTGAGCCGTCCGAGAATTTGTGCGACAGCACCGCTCCAATGTCGTAGGGTGACGCATCACACGCCAACCGAATTGGTAGTGCTGGGTTGAAATGGGCCAATACCTCTTTCAATGTGATTAGTGTTTTGCTCTTCTGGAAAGCTCGTTTACATTCATCACTCCACTTCCATGGCACTCCAGTTTGCAGTAGGTTGTTCAGTGGGTGTAGTATTGTAGACAAATTTGGCAAGAACTTATGGTAGTAGTTTACCAGCCCAAGGAACGACCTCAGTTGTGACACGTTTTCCGGTGCTGGAGCCTTGACTACTGCCTCAATCTTTTCTGGGGACTTATGTAACCCCTCTTTATCGATAACGTGGCCACAATACGAGATCTGTTTTTTAAAAAACTCGCATTTGAGGCGGTTAGCTCGGAGCCCATATTCCTGCAATCTAGTGAGCACCTGCTCCAGGTTGGCGAGGTGATCACTGTCATTTTCACCCGTGACCAGGATGTCGTCCAAATAACACTGGGTCCCTGGGATCCCTTGCAGGACTTGTTCCATTGCCCTTTGCCAAGTAGCCGGAGCTGATGCTACCCCGAATACCAGCTCGTTGTATTGGTAGAGACCTTTATGGGTGTTGATTGTGAGGTATTTTTTTGATGCTTCTTCTACCTCCATTTGCAGATACGCCTGGGCCAGATCAATCTTAGAGAAGCGTTTCCCTCCAGATAGCGAGGCGAAAATATCTTCAATCCGCGGAAGTGGATATTGCACGGTGTGAAGGACTGGGTTCACTGTTACCTTAAAGTCCCCACAGATGCGAACCTTCCTTGGTTCCCCAGGCGTGCTGCTCAACGACTTTTTCATCACAGGGATGATGGGTGTAGCCCACTCGCTCCAGTCTACCTTGGACAGTATTCCTGAACGTTCCAAACTCTCCAGCTCTGCTTCGACAGCTGGGCGGATCGCATAAGGTATCGGTCTGGCCGTAAAAAATTTTGGGCTTGCGTTTTCTTTGATTTTAATTGTTGCTGTCATGCCTTTCAGTGTTCCGAGTCCTTGCTGGGACACTTCTTGCGCGTCGGTTAGGATCTTTGACAGTCACCCAGGTGTGACGTCGTCATCCTTTTTAGCAGCCACAGTCAGTGCTTGTATGGAATGCCAATCCAGCTGTATTTTCCGGATCCATTCCCGTCCCAGTAATGGTGGTCCTCCATCTTGCAATACATACAGGTCCATTTTTGGTGTTTCCTTGCCGTTATATATAACGTTCACCCTTATTTTTCCTTTGGGGTAGACTTTTTGCCCCATGTACGTCTTCAAAATAATTTTTGTGTCTCTCAAGGGTACGTGTGAGAATAGCCGCTCGTAGTCCCATTGGTTTATGACTGTTAGGGCTGATCCTGTGTCCAATTCCATTTTTACCTGGACTCCTGCTATCTTGAGAGTGACCCAAATGGTTCGGTGATCCTCCATTTTGATCACATTATGTAGTTTCAGACAACTCAGCTCCCTGTTTTCGGAGTCGGTATCACTCTTTTGTTCATCTGAACTACTCTCCGTCACCTTATGTACCTTCTTGTATTTTTCTTTTGGAGATTTCTTATTGCTGGTTTTCTTTCCCGACCTGCAGACTCATGCTATGTGTCCTACTTTTCCACACTGTCTGCACACTTTGTCTTTGAACCAGCAATCATTGTGGTCGTGTGTTGTTCTGCCGCAGTGATAGCACTTCGCTGTTCTGTATGACATTTCGTTTGTGCCATATTCTTGCGGTCTCTGTTGTATCTCTGCAGCACCCTGTGCTGCTGCTTCATATGATACTGCAATGCTGAAAGCCTTGTCCAGCGTAAGGTCCTTTTCAGATAAAAGCCGTTTCTGGGTTCCTTCACTTTGAAGCCCACACACAAACTTGTCCCTTAAGGTATCTGCCAGTCCCGTTCCAAACTGGCAGTGTTTCGATAGTTTGCGCAGTTCTGTTAAATATTCAGCATTGCTTTCATCCTTATGCTGGTTCCGTTTGTGAAACTTGAATCTTTCTGCTATCAGCAGCGGTATGGGGTTTAAATGTTCCTGTAGTATCGTCACTGTGATAAAAATGATAACTTCCGGGAAGTTATGTCATCACTTCCTGTGAACTATGAACTGTGTACATTCCTCACTTCCTGTCATATGTCACTTCCTGTTGGACTGGTATAAATACTGGTCTGTTCAGTATTGTAAGAGGCTTCTACCAGAGGCATGGTAAAGACCTCTCTTGTGTATATAGTGTGTTACTTAAAGCTTACTTTAAAGTTACTTGATGGTAAGTCTCCTTTTTCTTACATCAATTTAAGTAACTTAATATTTACACTGACAAATACTAGACCTTCAGACAAACTCGGAAGTTAAGGATCCAGGGAACCACCCATCATGGAGAAAATCCTTAGACCTATTCGTCTGGACTTGGACCCGAATACACCAGCAGCTGGCAGGGTATGGAAGCATTGGTATTGTACTTTTGAGAATTTTCTGGATGAATGTCAAGCGGATGCTCCTGCTAAATTGAAGATACTTGTCAATTATGTGACCCCAAAAGTGTTCGAATATGTTGATGACTGGGATAATTACGAAGAGGTGATTCGGGCACTTAAGAAACTGTATGCGAAGACCCCAAATGAGGTCTATGCTAGACATCTACTGGCCACAGCCCGACAAGGGCCAGGGGAATCAATTGACGAAATCCTGCAAGAACTTCGCAGGCTCAGCGTAGATTGTAACTTTCAGGCAGCCTCAGCTGAGCTGTACCGCCAAGAAATGATTCGTGATGCTTTCATCTGCGGGATTGCCTCTCCATTTATACGCCAGCGTCTACTAGAAAGTAAAACACTTGAGCTACAAAAAGCTTTTGACCTAGCTTGTTCACTGGATTTGGCAAAGAGAAATGCAGACCTCTGTCAGCTGCCCAGATCTCGATCTGCTGCTGTCGCTGCAACCAGACAATTCAAGCGGTCTCAGGTGAACCCTATCATGGGGGAATCTAATTCTGATAATTCTGATGAAGAAGAGGAGGACGACCCCACTTTAGCAGCCTCTTGGCAATCTAGGAAGGAATGCTTCTTTTGTGGAGATGCTTTTCACCCTAGGAAAACCTGCCCTGCTCGCAATGCAATCTGCAGTTATTGTGGGAAAAAAGGACACTTTGCTAAAGTTTGCCTATCAAGGGCCTCTACGAGGGCCAATCCAGCTAAGGCCTACCGAACTGCCCCAATTAGGGCCTATCAAGATGCTCCAGCTAGGACCTATCAAGCTTCCTCTCGAGCTCTCTCCCGAAGAAGCACACCGAAAGTTTTAGCCACTCTCTGTGCAATGACACCAATTACAGCTGCTTGCCCACAGAACCTGTCTCATGCAGCCACAAAAATTTCAATTAAAGGGCATACCTTAGATGCCTTAATTGACTCAGGAAGTACTGATAGTTTCATTAAGGAACAGATTGTTGCGAAATTGAAACTACATGTCTTCCCATCGGACCAGGCAATTGCGATGGCCCAGTCATCACTTAATACCAGAATCTCCGGCTTTTGTGTTGTTGATATGACACTTCATGGTCGTATGTATCCCTCCACCCGACTTTCGGTGCTCAAGGACTTATGTAGTGATCTCCTCTTAGGGCTGGACTTCCAAAAACAGCATAAGAAACTCACCATTGAGTTTGGTGGATCCAAACCCGGACTTACTATTTCTAATATACCGTCTAAATTACCATTTTGTGCATTATCAGCAGCTTCACTTGATGAACCCTCATTATTTGCCAGTATTCCGCCTCAATGCCAACCGATAATAACGAAATCGCGGCGCTTTAATCAGGAAGACCAATCTTTTATTGCGGCTGAAATCTCTCGACTTCTAGCAGAGGATATCATTGAACCATGTTCGTCGCCCTGGCGGGCTCAAGTCGTCATTGTCAAGAACCCTCTAAAACCTCACAAACAGCGACTATGCATCGATTATTCGCAAACCATCAATCAATATACCGACTTGGACGCCTACCCATTGCCACGCATTGATGATATGGTTAATAAACTGGCCGAATACAAAGTGTTCTCAACTTACGATTTAAAAAGTGCCTATCATCAGTTACCCTTGAAGGTCTCAGATAAGCAGTACACAGCCTTTGAGGCTAATGGACGGCTGTACCAATTTCGTCGCCTCCCATTCGGGGTTACTAATGGAGTGGCTGTCTTTCAACGGGCAATGGATGGCCTGGTTAAGCAGGAAAACCTAAGGGACACTTTTCCCTATCTTGATAACATTACCATTGCAGGTCACGATCAACAGGAACACGACTCCAACCTCCAAAAATTTCGGGATGCCCTCCATCGCCGTAATTTGACCCTGAATGAATCCAAATCTGTTGAGTCGCGACCGACCATCAACATCCTTGGCTACTGCGTAGGCAATGGTATCATTAAGCCAGACCCAGAAAGACTTCGCCCGCTCCAAGAGCTCCCGTCACCTAAGAATCCGGCTTCTTTACGTCGGGCTCTCGGTCTGTTTGCATACTACGCTAAATGGATTCCTCATTTTTCGGACAAAATCCAACCCTTGCTGCATGCTAGATCATTTCCACTGGGAACAGCGGCTGTTGCAGCCTTTAACCTTCTCAAAAAACAGTTGGAGAAAGCGGCTCTTCACTCCATTGATGAGAATTTCCCTTTCGTGGTTGAATGTGATGCCTCGGAGGTGGCGATCTCGGCTACTCTGAATCAGGAAGGTCGTCCTGTAGCATTTATGTCCAGGACCTTACAAGGTGCCGAGCTACATTATCCTCCGGTTGAGAAAGAAGCCACAGCCATCATAGAGGCAGTACGGAAGTGGAACCATTTTCTAGCTCGCCAGCACTTTACATTGATCACGGACCAACGATCAGTCGCCTTCATGCTCGATAATCGAAAACGAACCAAAATTAAGAATAATAAAATACAACTTTGGAGGATGGAACTGGCCTCTTTTGGTTATACCATTCTCTATCGGCCTGGCAAGGAGAATGTGGCCCCGGACACCCTCACACGGGCATTCTGCTCCACTATGTCATCCTCCACTCTCATGGATGTCCACAATGGTTTGTGTCATCCTGGTGTTACGCGCATGCTACATTTCGTACGATCACGGAATCTCCCTTTTTCCACTGGAGATGTAAAGAAAATATGCTCAGAATGCCGGCTTTGTGCGGAATTAAAACCTCAGTTCTTCCGCCCCTCAGATGGTATACTCATACATGCAACCCAACCGATGCAACGACTTAGCATCGATTTTAAGGGCCCAGTGCCCTCTTCAACTCGGAACACATATTTGCTCACCATGATCGACGAATATTCACGTTTTCCGTTTGCCTTCCCCTGCTCCAATATGCTGGCGTCCACAGTAATCTGCTGCCTTGAGCAGGTATTTTCTCTCTGTGGCATGCCGGCTTATATTCACTCAGATCGGGGTCCATCCTTTATGTCAAGGGAACTCAAGGACTACCTCTCAGAATGGGGAATTGCTACAAGCAAAACAACACCATACCATACCATCGGAAATGGGCAGGTAGAGAGGTATAACGGTATCATCTGGAATTCCGTACGTCTCGCTTTAAGATCTCGGGGCCTCCCAGACCAGCAATGGGAAACAGTGCTTCCGGATGCATTGCACTCTATACGGTCCCTGCTTTCTACAGCCACAAATACTACACCTCATGAGCGGTTCTTTGGATTCCAGCGTCGCTCATCTCATGGGACATCACTCCCGTCATGGCTAACTACTCCTGGACCTGTGTTACTCCGAAGATACGTTCGGACGTCTAAAAATGACCCTCTTGTAGACGAGGTCGAACTAACTGATGCCAACCCCACCTATGCAAACATACGATATTCCGACGGCCGAGAATCTACCGTATCATTACGGGATCTGGCTCCCTGCCCACCAGGACCTAGTGGGACATCGGGTGATGGCATTTCACCAGGAAACTCTTGGGACCTATCGGGTACCCCTCTCCAGGATCCTGATCGGACACCAACTAGCTTGGTGCCGGTAGAACCCCGTGCTCAAGGTTGCGACCCTCCCAGTACCGCGCATGAAAGTACTGATCCGCCACAGACCAGCTCTGCACCTCCCTCTGAACAGAGGCAGTCCGACTTTGAACCTATTGGGGCTCGTACTCGAAGCCATGATCTCCCCGACCCTTCACAGGGCAATCCAGGCCACACAGACTCTGACCAATGGCCAACCGCATGTAAGCGGACCAGCGACCCTCTACGACGGGAATCCAAACGGGTGCGAGTCTTCCTTGTTCGGCGGCTGCGGACCAAAAGGTAGACCACAGCCTCCTAATCCTGCAGGAGGGAAGAATGTGATAAAAATGATAACTTCCGGGAAGTTATGTCATCACTTCCTGTGAACTATGAACTATGAACTGTGTACATACCTCACTTCCTGTCATATGTCACTTCCTGTTGGACTGGTATAAATACTGGTCTGTTCAGTATTGTAAGAGGCTTCTACCAGAGGCATGGTAAAGACCTCTCTTGTGTATATAGTGTGTTTATAAGTTACTTAAAGCTTACTTTAAAGTTACTTGATGGTAAGTCTCCTTTTTCTTACATCAGTCACTATGTCTCCAAAACTCTTTTCCACTGGCTTCGCTGGGGTTACTAGACTTCGTAATAAGCCATACGTCTTTGCACCCATTAAATTTAACAATACCGGCGCTTTCTTGTCATCTGACACCTCATTTGCCTTGCAGTATACCTCTATTCGTTCGACATATGTAGTCCAATCTTCGACTTCATTGTCAAATGCGGTGATACTGCCACTCTTCGGCAGTTTGGGTGTGGTTTAAAATGGCTTAAAATGGCGTCTCCCACGCTTTCCTTCCTCCCCCGCTGCTGCCAACGCCGCTCTCAGTGGTCCTCGTGGCAATGGCGGCGCCCTGTAGGTTTCGCATGCTTCTCCTGCGCTGCTGCCAACACCGCTCTCTGCGGTCCTCGTGGCAATGGCGGCGCCTCGCAGGTTTCTGTGCGTCTCTCTCTCTCTCTCTCCTCGACGCTGCTCGGCCCCTGAACACCGGCTGCGCCCTGTGCGCTCTGCCCTCTCTCTCTTTCTCTCCCGTCGACGCTGCTCAGCCCTTTGCTGCGCTGCTCGGTCGGGCTCTAGCCCGCCGCTGTTCGGGAAGGGTCTGCGCACTACCTGTTGCCAGCCCGTTTCGCTGGACCACTGCGACTGGAAAGCCAAGCCTGGCTCTCAACAGCCTCCCCCGCAATTCTCGAGTCTCTGCTGGATGACTGGGCGGTTGCCCGTGGTCGACGCCCGTGTCTCTGGCCTTGACCTCCAATCTATTGGTCTCCAGGAATGAATCCCTGGGAGGTGATGCAGAGTTGCAGGTAGGATCGAATTTGCCTCGTCGCCAATGTTGTGTCCGTCAGTAGTAAGACACAGACTGCAGGAGAACGGTACAACAGGTGTTTACTCAACGTGGCTCACTCTGGAACTGAACTGTACAGATTACTACTCAGTGCTATATACAGGTGTGGTCACTGCCAGTACTACAGTATACATGAGCTGTAAAATGTAGTTCCCCCCTTAAGGGTATATACATTACAAAAACCATCGGAGCATTTTCTTCTCCTGTTTCACTCTGGCCGGACTCACAAACAGCAGGGCCATACCAGGCTCAGGATGCAATGTGGCCCTGGTACAGGCACACGCTCACCGGTAAAACCACATGATGGATAGAGCGGTTTCTGGAATGCAGAGGATCATGGGTATTGTAGCCACCATTATTATTGCCACACGGATTGACGCATCAGACAATCAATAGCAGAGCGCTAAACAGTCTCCTAAGCCTCCAATATGGCAGGCAGGAAGCACACATTTACTTTGAGCTGGAAGTGCACCCCATGCCATATTGGTAAAGGCCAAAATATTGGCGTGCATTGCCCACGCCTGAAACAGGCATTAGGCCCTTTGCCTATGCAAATAAAGGGCCTAACGCCTGTTTTCGGCCCCACTACAAGATTGGTTTGCCCTGAGGCAGCCGGTCCTGGCTGCACTCAGGAGAACCAGGTTTACGTGGGCCTTACAGGCGATCCTTCAAGGGACTACCTATTAGGCCATAACCAACAAGGTACGTTTTTAAAATATACTTACCAGAATGTAGAGGTAGGAGGAGCAGGAGCTTAACATTCAAAGAACGTGGGCCATTGCCAGCCACTGCTTCCACCCCCCGCTGCCGATTGCTGCCGCTACCCTCCTGTTTTTGATCTAATTGAGGCCTGAGGCCCAATAATGGGGGCGCCTCAAGCCTCACCATTCATTGGAAGGGAGTTCCCAAAAATAACCTCACCCAAATTTCTAGGCCGTTAATTTGAAATCACCAGACTGTCTTGATCAATGCAGAACATAAGCATTATTAGGATTATTTAGGAAGCTTTGTATCCTATACAAGCAAAGCTACCTGTCCATTTAAAGTAAAAGGAGTCTCTAAGGGAACTGTGCTGACCATATGATCAACTTGGAAGGCTCCCATTGTCTTTTCGTGAGGTTATGAAGTAGATAAATCCATTCCACGTCCTCAAAGTCCTCCTCTGCATCCAGAGATTGGTGTGTTGCTGAGACCAGTGGAACAGCCTCTGATAGCCTTAGAATGGTCAGATTATTTTGAGCCCAGGATGTACCCTGTGTAATCTTCAAATGGGATTCCTGCGATAGATTGCTGTCCCCACACCATTGTGCTTAATACTGTTTCAAAAAAAAACTCCTTTAGAAAAGGAACTGGGCAAATGTCTAGTTAAGAATATGATTGAAGTTTGCAATGAGTTTAGTCCCAATTCACCACATACTCTATGAAAAAGTAGGGTGAGGAAATAAAGAAAGTAGCTCTAGACGAACGAATGGTTATGGAGTAGGAATCATGAGAGGTAAGGCTAGACTGTAAGGGGTTGAACATCTCTAGGGTTATGACAACTCATTTGCCATGACCTCGGCACAAGAGCTGCGGAAATTCCGCAAAATGGCACAAATGGCGCTCATGCCATTTTCCCGAGGTTTCTGCGGCTCTTCTGCCTTGGGTATAGCAAGCGAGCAGAAGAACACCCATGGAAATTCACCCCCTAGTTGTTGGCATACTATTTGAGCACGGAGGTACATCACCGTAGAGCCTGATTCCAACATCTATACACTTGCACTTTCACCAGATTGTGATCATGAGAGAAAACCCGAGCGGATTTCTCCACAGTGGCCTTTGGCGGGTTGAAGATGTTGCAACCCGCCCACCAAGTGATTCCATGAGCAGAGGCAAGCTAACTCAGTGAAGAGCACAGCAATTCATTTCATGTATCGTTTCCTGTTTAAAATTATATAGAAGTAATGTTAAGTTGGGAACTGCAAAGTTCTATGTGAGGAACAAGGAACAGGAAGCCAGAAATGCAATTATAAAATTAGAAACCAGGTAGCACAGGGGAAATAAAGATGAATTTCTTCACACTTGTGACCCCAATTGAAAAGCAATTCAAAAGAGTCCCAACTTCTTCAATATAATCCTGGAGGAATAGGAGTCCCTCTCGGGTACCAGAAAGAAATTTGCTTTACAGTAATTAGGAAAAGAAACCAGAAAACATCGAAGGTAAAATGCTCAACTGGGAAAGAGCTAATTTCAGTGATTTAAGAAGGGACCTAGCACAGGTAGATTGGAAAAGGCGATTGCAGGGTAAAGCAGTAACTGAGCAATGGAAGGCATTCAGGGAAGAGATAGTTCAGGTACAAACTAAGCCTATTCCTTTGAAGGGAAAAGATAGAGCATCCAAAGCTAATCTGCCCTGGATAACAAAGGAAATAAAAGTTAAAATAAAACAGAAAAAGGTGGCTTATGACAAATGTTAGGAATAAGATTCAGTTAATAAGCAGGAAGATTATGGAAAGTACAGGAGGGAATTGAAAAAGTTAATATGGGAGGCAAAAAGAGGTTGCGAGAAAAGATTAGCAGGCAACATTAAATTGAATCCTAAAATATTTTATGAATATATAAAATGTAAGAGGTTAACTAGGGAAAAAGTTAAGCCTATTAAGGATCTAAAGGGAAATCTTCATGTAGAGGCTGAGGACATGGTTAAAGTATTAAATGAATACTTTGCATCTGTCTTCACAAAGGAAGTGGATAATGTGAAGGTTACACTAAAAAAAGAGAGAAAAGTTATGGACAGGATAGTAATAGATGGAGAAGATGCACTAAAAAGATTAGCATTACTGAAAGTTGGTAAGTCACCTGGTCCAGATGGAATGTATCCTAGGTTACTGATAGAAGCAAAGATATAAATAGTAGAGGCATTGGTCACAATCTTTCAATCCTCATTGGATACAGGAGTAGTGCTGGAGGACTGGAGGGTTGCTAATGTTATACCATTATTCAAGAAAGGGGAGAGGGATAAACCAGGAACTACAGGCCAGTCAACCTAACATCGGTGGTGGGGAAGTTATTGGAAACCATTATTAGGGACAAAATAAACTTTCATTTGGAAAGGCATGGAGAGTCAGCATGGATTTGTTAAAGGCAAATCGTGTCTGACTAACTTGATTGAATTCTTTGATGAGGCAACAGAGAAGGTTGATCAAGGTAGTGTAGTAGATGTGATATATATGAACTTTTGGAAGGCATTCCACAAAGTATCACACAGGAGACTTGTTAAGAAGATGGAAGCCCATGGAATTATGGGGAAAGTGGTGATATGGATACGGAATTAGCTCAGTGACAGGAAGCAGAGGGTGGTGGTGGATGGATGTTATTCAGACTGGGAGGTGGTTTGCAGTGGCATTCTCCAGGGGTCAGTTTTGGGTCCATTACTCTTTTCAATTTTTATAAATGACCTAGACTCGAGTGTAGGGAGCAGCACTATAAAGTTTGCAGATGATACAAAATTTAGCAGCTTATTAGATAGTGATGAGGATAGTTGTAGACTTCAGGATGACATAGGCATGATGGTTAAATAGGCAGAATCATGGCAGATGGAGTTCAGTGCGGAGAAGTGTGTAGTGATGCACTTTGGGAGGATTAATATGGAAAAACAGTATACTATAATTGGCACATGTAGATAATCAGAGAGACCTTGGTGTCCATATACAAAGATCCTTAAAGGTGGCAGGGCAAGTTGATAAGGTGGTTTAAAAAGAATATGGGTTACTTGGGTTTATAAATAGAGGCAAAGAATATAAAAGCAAAGAGATCCTGCTAGAACTTTATAAATCACCGGTTAGGCCTCAGCTGGAGTATTGTGGACAATTCTGGGTACCACACTTCAGGGAAGATGTAAAGGCCTTAGAAAGGGTACAGAGGAGGTTTACCAGGATGTTACCAGGGATGAAGGACATCAGTTATGAGGGCTGTTCTCTTTGGAACAGAGAAGGTTAAGAGGTGAGCTAACAGAGGTTTTCAAGATGATGAGGGGTTCTGATAGAGCAGATAGAGAAAAACTTTTCCCTCTAGCAAGTGGATCAATAACCAGAGGTCATAGATTTAAAATCATTGGTAAAAGATCTAGAGGGGAGATGAGGAGAAATGTTTTTACTCAGAGGGGTCGATTTTCAGTGTGCCGTGAGGCGGGCTTTTAGGCGTGCGAGGGGCAAAAATCCCGAATTCGGGGGTCCCGACACCATCCCGCCCAAAACCCGCCTCCACGTAAGTATCAAAGGAGGCGGGTACCCGCCCCGCACTGGGACCCACTGACCCGAAGCGGGAAGGGATTAGTGCCAATTAACTGCCAGTTAACAGGTAGTTAACAGGCAGTTTTGAGCCTAATCCCTATTTTGAAGGGTGTCGTGTGGGATTCCCAACGGCTCCAAACCACGCCAGGTTAGAGCAGGCGGGCCATCGGGTTGAAGGACTTGGAGGGGTCGAGATGTCGGTGTTCAGGTGAGTGCTGGGTGCATGAGTGCAAAGGTAAGTGTGTTTGTGTCTAAAGTGTGTAAAGAAGTTTAAATTACCTGTACTTACCTTTACAGCCTTTCTTCCTCTAGGCTTCGGGAGTCCATCATTCAGCCGGCACTGAAAGCTGAATGGCTGCGATCTGTCAAAAGTGACAACCTGCAGCTTTCAGTGCCAACGAGAGTTCTAACTGAGTCTGCGTAGAAGGACTCAGGTTAGAAGTAAGACTGTCAGTGTTTGACAGCTTCAAACAGCTGTGAAACGCTGATATTTCATCTGCCAACACGTCTTGACAGATGAAATTTCAGTCTGTGACGTCACCTGTTGCCGGGTGGCCCTTAATTGGCCTGCTGAGCCCGTTGGGCGGGCTCAACAAGGGCAATCAAGGGAAAATCGCGTGGATTGGCCGCATCTCAATGGAGGCGGGACTAAAACCTGAAAGTTGGAGTCCCGCCTCCTTTCCGACTGCTGAATGAAAATCCAGCCCAGAGAGTTGTTGGGATCTGGAACGCTCTACCTGAAAACGTGGTGGAAGCTGATTCCATAAATAACGTTAAAAGGGAGTTGGATGGGTACTTCAGAGACTTGAGCACATAAATCTAACCTGAAATTCCAGTGCAGTACTGAGGGAGTGCTGCACTGTCGGAGGTGCTGCCTTTCAGATGAGACGTTAAACCGAGGCCCTGTCTGCTCTCTCAGGTGGACGTAAAAGATCCCATGGCACTATTTCAAAAAAGAGCAGGGGAGTTATCCCCAGTGTCCTGCCCAATTTTTATCACTCAATCAACATAACAAAAACAGATTATCTGGTTATTATCACATTGCTGTTTGTGGGAGCTTGCTGTGTGCAATTTTGGCTGCCGCGTTTCCCACATTACAACAGTGACTCCACTTCAAAAAAGTACTTCATTGGCTATAAAGCGCTTTGAGACATCCGGTGGTCGTGAAAGGCGTTATATAAATGCAAGCCTTTCTTTCTTTACTTGGGGATGAGGAAATTACAGGGTTAAAGACAAAAAGCGGGGATGTGGGACTAAGCACGACAGCTCTTTCAAAGAGTCAGCACAAGCACGACGGGCCGAATGGCCTCCTTCTGTGCTGTGAGTTTCAATGGTCCTATGATACATGCCATTAAGATGAGGAACCCTGGTCTGCTCCCTGTTTATCCCTCCAATGTGAGTTCCCATTATGGTGTATTGAATAGGCCCGCTGTACCCGGTAATGTGTTCCCCCTGTTAGTCCGTGTAATGTGTAACCTCGCTTACTCCCTGTAATGTTCAAGTCTCTGCGAGTCACTGTTGAGAGTTTTACATTTCCAGTTCCAGATTGCGTTCCAAAGGAGATGGTGTTGGAAGATGTTGAGTCTGACTGGGACGAAGAGGTTCGATACCATAATGCTGAAACGCAAACAAGCGAGTGTGAGGCAGTGGCACAGCTCACAAAACCAGCTGTAGTAACTGAAGTCAAACTGGTAGAGCCGAGGTACTGTATTCATTGTACCTCTACTTCCATTTGAGTGATTGTTCAATGCTGACTGTACAGCAAAAATTGCGACCCGTTAAACATTGTAATTACTGAAAGCAAGCATGTTACAAAAGACACACCATATCAAGACTTTGGACAGATACCATCAGAGGCAACTTTAGCGAGGGCTAGTGTTACATTAACAATACTTTTTGATTCACAGGCCAAACTAAGGGGGCCTTAAAAGCTGGTTAATGGTCCAGAGTCTCTTCCTCAAGCCCCAAAGACTCTTCATCATTTAAATCACGAGTGACGAAGCCCATGGCAATAAAGCAAGCGCTCTGAAGGCTCCCTGAGCTCATGGTAGGTGCTGATACCCTGGAGGACAGATCAAGGGTAGCATGATGTGCTGAACCCATTGTTCCAGAGTTCTTGGAACATCCGACTATGTTTGTGCTTGATTTGGAGTCCCCCCTACCTGGGCAGGTGGAACATTGACTTTGTCCTCATGTTCCTTGGCCAGTTGCCAAATAACCCAATCCCTATTTGTGCCCGTAGCAAGTGAGGGCCTTTGAATTACTGGGCCGCAAAAACTCGCAATTGCACTCTGCAGCCGTAACAATGACGGAACGGGACCTCCGTTATGTCACTCATTTACACGTTCTGGGCATGTGCCAGCTCTTTTCAAGCTGTTTGTGAGGTTTTTTAGGTTGGCATGTAAGTGCCAGGTCCCAGCAATGGTGTCCAGGTGTGTAAGTGGTGCAAGGCTCTTTAAAGGTAAGTGTTAAATCTGTGAGTTGTTCAAGTAATTAATACTCAGACTTAATCAGTAACAATAAAACAGGTCTTTACTGGTTGGAGGTAGGGACTATACGTAGGTCTTTACTTCATGCCCACAGGCGGGAACTGAGGGGAGATCAGTACCCACAGTACTATTTATACCCCATGGCCAGGAGTGGTACTGCGTATCACTACGCCCTACAAGTAGTGCAGTCCTGTCCATAGGTTCAAAGTAGCACACATATTACATACACAACATTCCTCCCTTCTTAGCTTTACAGTCATCTCCCCATTTAACATAACGTAATAACCTATATACATATATAACTTCAGGTTTACATAACAGAATAACATAGATACATAGATAACTTCATGTCAAAACAGATCACAGATTCAGTCTCTGCGGAAAACAGTTCACAGATTCAATCTCTGTGGTGTAGTCGGTTCACGTTGCTGGAGTGACTCATTCAATAGTCCTTCCATGGATTTAACAGTTTGAACTTCCGAACTGAATTGGCTCCGTTCGGAGGGACCACGTGTGTGATCTGGTAGAGGTAATAATGGTTCAGATGGGTCATCTTCTGTTTCGACTTTTCCTTTTCTGCTTCTTGGAGACTCTCTGGGCTCCACTGTCAGCTGCCAGCTGCATGCGCAGTTCCTCCTTCTCTTCCTCCTTTTTCCGTAGTAGAGCCACCTTCTCCCGATGTTCCGTAGACTTTCGGTGCTCCTCCATGATTTCTGTATGGTGGGAGTCGAAGTTACAAGTTGGGCAGGACAGGACATAGTAATATTCGGTGTCGTCCTGATCTAGGCCAGCGAGAGGGTCTTCTATTTCCTCCATACCCAGCTGGGCGTTAGCCAGCTTTTGTTCCAAGTCCAGACATCTTTCCTGAAGAGACTTCTTCATGCGTACCTCTTCATCCAGCTTTTTCTGGGCTTTCAGCAAGTCGTTTACTAATGACCTCATTTGAGATTTTACTACTTCAACTTCTTTTGGAGATTGATTGATCGGACTATTCAATCCCTCTACCGGAGCAGCTGTTTCAGCGGTCTGTTGTTCTACGTTGACGTGAGTCAGCGTACTTTTGGCATCCAAGGGCTGCTCTGTTGCAGTCATCTCAGTCTGTGTTGCCACCTCAGCTCTTCCAATAACCTTTGAGAGCTCCGAACCCCTTTCGTTTGAATATTGAAGTTCGTGTTCAAGTTTTTCCCATTTCAGAGTCCTGTCCTTCAGCATATGCAGGAGTTGGCTGACCGTTAACTCCTCTGACATCAGACGTTTTGTGTGCTCCTGCTCCATTTTCTCCATCAGCTGCTTCTGTTGTCTTTCCAGATTCTCCAACTCTATATCAAAGAACTCTTTCGTTGCATTCAACTCTTGCTCAAAACGGCGAAGCATTTGTTCTAATTGCTGTTGTAGTTTGAAATGGAGTTGAGTTCGAGCCCGGTGTCCCTCAGAAATGGGCACATCAGTAGACTTGCCAGACTCAGAATCCACAGTTAAACTATGTTGTTGTTGCTCAGTGGAATTCTGTGCTGAAACTTTGTCTTTTGCACCTGAGTTGGGCTTACCATCATCCGTTCCAAAGTCTGGGCCGACTATCTTCCCCGAGTTCTCACTCGTTATTGTTTGTAGGAAATGCCAGTCCATATTCATTTTCCTAATCCACTCCCGTCCTAGTAGTGGAGGACCTCCTTCAGATATCACATATAAGTCCATTATTTGACTGTCTTCGCCCTTGTGGACCACTGCAACCTCTATTTTCCCGATGGGGTACACTCTTTGCCCCGTGTATGTTTTCAATATAATCCCTGTATCCTGTAGGGGAATATGTTGGAATAACTTTCCGTAATCTTTCTTATTTATGACCGTCAATGCCGATCCAGTGTCCAATTCCAGTTTTACTTGGACTCCTTCTATCTGAAGAGTGACCCAAATTGTCTGGAGGTCTGCACCCTTGCCAGCGTTGAGTACTCTTAAGCTAGCCAGTTCATTACAGCTTAAGCTAGCCAGTTCATTACTGCTAGCGTCTGAATCGGACTCCTGTTCGGTCACCTTGTGTACCTTTGCGTATTTTCCTTGCGGTGACTTCTTGTTGCTGGTCTTCTTCCCTGACCTGCATACTCTAGCTATATGTCCAAGCCTACCACAAGTTCTACATTCTTGGTTTTTAAACCAACACTGGTTCTGATCATGCGTTGTCTTTCCACAACGATAACATTTGCCAGAACTCACACCCAATTTGTGTGCACTGAGCTCCGGTGACCGTAGCTGCATTACTGCCGTGCCTCTCGCTGCGGCTTCGTGTGCTGCTGCCATAGTGACCGCCTTCTCAAGCGTCAGCTCATTCTCCTCGAGCAGTCGCTTTTGTGTATCCTGTTTAAATAAACCACACACAAATTTGTCTCGTAGTGCATCTGTCAGTCCCGTTCCAAACTGGCAATATTTCGCTAATTTACGCAATTCCAGCAAATATTCAGCATTGCTTTCATGCTGTAGCTGCCTTCTGTCGTAAAATTTAAATTGTTCCGCTAGCATCAGCGGCGTGGGGTTTAGATGATCTTTCAGGACAGTAACAATCTCATCGAACGTCTTATCCGCCGGTTCATCTGGTGATAACAGGTGTTTCAATTGCCCGTATGTCTTCGCACCCATTAAATTTAATAATGTTAGAGCTTTATCTTGGTCACGAATTTTATTGGCCTTACAATAATTTTTTACTCTTTCAACATATATGGCCCAATCTTCGAGGTCACTATCAAAGGTGCTAATATTCCCGTGTTTAGGCATTGTAGATTTGCAATTTCTCAGATTTTATTTTCTTTACTTGTTATCAAAGATGGCGGCTTCCCGCTCTTGCCGTCGTCCTCCGCCCACAAAATGGCGGTTTTCCCGCGCTTGGCGGTCTTCACCCGTCCCCCGACGCCGTCTCCCTTCAGCCCCCGAGTGCGGCCCTTATCTTCGCCGCGATCGCCCGAGTGCGGCCCTTATCAGCGGATGCGATCGCTGGATCGCGAAGCGGCTCTCGGCTCTTATCAGGAGATGCGATCGCTCTGTTGAAACGCCTCCCGCTCGAAGCGGCTCTCGCGCCCTATTCCTCCAGCTACCCCAGCCCCGTTCGTGCGGCCAACGCGGTCGACTGCCTGTCGCGTCGCTGCCCGGCTCAGACAACGGCTTACCCACCACCAAGCTGGAGAAGAAGCTGACGGTCGCCGATGGAGGCTCCGAGGTCAGGATGTCTTCCAGTGGGGTGGAGAGGGTGGAAACCTCTCTGCAACGTCCTGGCTGTGGACGAAGCTGCCGTGGAGTGACTGCCGCAGGGTCCGAATCAGACTCGTCGCCAGTGTTAAATCTGTGAGTTGTTCAAGTAATTAATACTCAGACTTAATCAGTAACAATAAAACAGGTCTTTACTGGTTGGAGGTAGGGACTATACGTAGGTCTTTACTTCATGCCCACAGGCGGGAACTGAGGGGAGATCAGTACCCACAGTACTATTTATACCCCATGGCCAGGAGTGGTACTGCGTATCACTACGCCCTACAAGTAGTGCAGTCCTGTCCATAGGTTCAAAGTAGCACACATATTACATACACAACAGTAAGTGCCTGAATGTAGTTACTATTATGGCAGCTTTCAATGGAGTGAGACGGTGTCCTGTTCTTTCACCTGGTAACTGTGTCTCCTCTCCCACTGCTGCCTCTCTGGAAACCAAAGTGAGGAAGCACCAGAAGAGGATGAAGTGATGTAAGTGATTCACTGTGACTGCACAGAATTCAGTGAGTGACAGCTGAGCATGGCAGAGAGTGAGAATGTGCCCTGTGTTTTGCATTAAGACAGATAACCAGCTACTCCAGATAGTGCAAACTTACTGATAGAAATTGTTTTGTGTGTGTGTGTGTGTGTGTGTGTGTGTGTGTGTGTTTAGTGGCTACCAGGCAGCAAGTGTTTCCTATGCGTGATCGGCAGAGTCTGCCCTCAGTACCTGTGCTAGGCAGTGATTATATGCCTTGTGTGTGACAGGCAGTCAGTCTGTGCTCTGTGTGCCAGGCAGTGGTTTGTGCTCTGTGCATGTGACAGGGAATGAGTGTTTATCTCTGTGTGTGCCAGTCCATGAGTTTGTATCCTGTGTGCTGCCAAACTGCATCCATGCTCAGTGCAGGTACCAGGCACTAAATGTGTGCCCTGTGCATGTGCCAGGCAGCAACTTATATGTATGTCAGGGACTCTATGTAGACAGTGAGTCTGTGCTTTGCAGGTACCAGGCAGCCTGTCTCAGCCCTGTGCTTGTGCCAGGCAGTGAGTCAGTGCAGGCAGTCATATGACTTACAGATGCCACACACTGAGTCTGTGTCACTGTGCATGTGCCAGGTAGTGTGTCTATACCCTCTGTGGGTGCCAAGCAAGGAGCTTGTGCCCTGTGTATGTGCCAGGAATTCAGACTGTGTCTTGCAGGTGCCTGGCAATGAGTTTGTGTCTAGGCAATAGCACTGTACCTATATGTGGCAGTGAGAAGTGGATTCTGCTTTGCAGGCAATTGTGTGTGGCAGCTATTGGAATTCCAACCTTACCTCGGCCTGGGGTCAGGCTGTGCCTTTGCTATGTCTACCAGTGTGACTGTACCCTCTGCACTGCTGGTTCTGAGATCAAGGCCTGTGTGTGAAAGACACTGAACCTATGCTCTTTGCTTGCCATGCAACAGAAGCTGTGTATGGTTGACAGTCAGCTTGGAAATTAATTGTGGCTCTTCCCCCCCCCCCGCCGCCTCCCGATCACCACTACGGATTAAAAATCTCTATCATATACACCTGAAGGTCCAACAACTCGGGAAACTCTGGTGCCTGTGAAATAAGAGAGTGTGGAGCATTATCTACTAATCAAGCTGCATCCTGAAAAACCTTAAGCCGTGTTTATTCCCCAAACAATTGTGGAGGGGAGATACTCCTTCAATTCTCAGACTGTTACTGTATTTCAGACTAATGTGACTTGTAATTCGTGCAGGCAGCTGTGGAGAATCACGGAGGAGCAGGAGGTGGATGCAGAGTAAGTGCGTCTGATGTGGTGGCTGCACAGAGAGATGTGGAGTGTGGGAGTTTACCCTATACAGGCCAGTTACACTGGAACATAGGAGCAGGAGGTGGCCAATCAGCTCCTCAAGCTTGTTACATAGGAACAGGAAGAGGCCATTCAGCCCCTCGACCTTGTTACATAGGAACAGGAGGAGGCCAATCAGCCCCTCGAACTTGTTACATAGGACCAGGAGGAGGCCATTCAGCTCCTTGAACTTGTTACATAGGACCAGGAGGAGGCCATTCAGCCCCTAGAGCTTGTTACATGGGAGCAGGAGTAGGCCATTCAGCCCCTCGAGCTTGTTACATAGGAACAGGAGTAGGCCATTCAGCTTCTCGAACTTGTTACATAGGAACAGGAGGAGGCCATTCAGCCCCTTGAGCTTTTACATATTGATGGGCCTTCAATAACCACAAAACTAGAAGTTATAGACTTAATCAAGTTGGCTTTTAATCACTAAGCTCAGAGCTAACATCTCAACACGCCGACTGGTTCACAGGAATGAGTCATACAGATCCTGGGATCTTTATGTAAGAGAAGTCAGGGGCGGAGCCAAGAGCCAAGACCTGGAACCTCCCAGGTTAGTCAGGAAAGAGGAAGTGAAACTATACACAGTGGGGGAGGGTAAACATGAGTGCAAAATGAATACAGGATCAAGACAAACAGATTTCATTACATTCACCCCTTCTATAGATTTAGTCCATCGGGGTGATGTTCCTTAAAAGTTGGTATAAGTGAGTCTGCCAGGAGGTTTTGCAGTTCTCAGTGATCGGCGCAAAGCCGGTTGGGGTGCCTCTAGGGGAGTGGATTCTGGTTCCTCTGCTGTCCGGGCCTCCGCAGTGTCTTCCAGGTTATCTGCAGTGTCCTCCAGGTTAAAGTTGGGTATTGATACCTCTGGGCGTCCTGTCTCTTTGTAGTGTAGGTCTTCATCGGGTAGTCTCCCATCGTTCTCTCCGCTCCCCGAGGGAGCGAGGTCTTTTATGGAAACAGTGTCCTCTCGCCCGTCAGAGTATTCAATATAGGCATACTGAGGGTTTGCATGGAGGAGCTGTACCTTTTCCACAAGGGGGTCTGTTTTATGGCCTCTCACGTGCTTCCACAATAGTACTGTCCCCGGAGACGTCAGCCACGCGGGTAGAGATATGCCCGAGGTGGATTTCCGGTGGAAAACGAATATCTTTTCGTGAGGGGTAGCATTAGTGGCAGTACATAACAGAGACCTTATGGAGTGGAGCACGTCTGGGAGGACTTCCTGCCAGCGCGAGGTCGGAAGGCCTTTTGACTTTAAGGCTAACGTGACAGCCTTTCAAACAGTAGCACTCTCCCTTTCCACTTGCCCATTACCCCGGGGGTTGTAGCTAGTGGTTCTGCTAGTGGCTATCCCCTTCGAGAGCAAGAACTGGCGCAGCTCGTCACTCATGAATGACGTCCCCCTATCGCTGTGTATGTAGTTCGGCATGCCAAACATGCAGAATAGATTACAGAGACACTTGATGACCGTGGCACTGGTCATGTCTGGGCAGGGAATGGCGAAGGGGAAGCAGGAATATTCATCAATGATATTGAGGAAGTTGTTGAGATACCGCGGCAAACGTGGGAGTCGAGACCAGAGCTATTGAACACACAACTGCTTTATTCCAACCACATGACAAACAGGAACTAGAAAAGCCCGCGCATCCACTTAAATACTTCCCAGACAGGAAGTGCTCCCGGCAGCCTGTCCCTGCGGGAAACAAGTTGCTGGAGGAAAGGGCCCCCGGCTGGGGACTTCTGCTTAGACTGTTTGTGCCACCGTGAGCGGATTATGTCCAGTGGTGGCGTGTCGCCACAGAGCTCCCCCCAGAATCCGCTTAGGAGGAGTGGACGAGTCGTGACGGTGGTCTAATGGTTCTGCCGCAGCGGCTCTGAGTGGTCGCCGGTCTGGTTGGTTGGGTCAGGCGGTTCGCCGCCGGCTGTGCTGGCTTGCCGGGGGGACGGCCTCTAGTTGGAGGCTGGGCCACGGGGACCTGTTCCCCTGGTTCTGTGTGTGCTGGTTTGAGCCGGTCGATGGAGACTGTCTCGACCTTGTCGCCGAGTCGCAGCTTGAAGACCTTGTCCCCAGTTTGTAGTACCTCGTACGGACCGTCGTACGGGGGTCGCAGGGGCCCGCGGTGCGCGTCGTGTCGCACGAAGACGAAGCGCGCCTGCTGTAAATTTGGCGGGACGTGAGGTGCGAGTTCGCCGTGTCGGTTGACCGGAAGTGGGGCGAACTGCTGAGCGGAAGAGAAAGAGTCGAGCCGCTGCTGTTCGGCCGACCAAGGCTTGGTAGGCTCCGGAAGGAATTCACCTGGGACGCGCAGCGGTTGTCCGTAGACTAACTCTGCTGCCGAGGACTGGAGGTCTTCCTTGACCGCGGTGTGTAGGCCGAGTAGCACCCACGGTAGGCGGTCAGTCCAGGTACTGTCCTGCAGGCCGGCGCGGAGTGAGGCCTTGAGTGACCTGTGAAAGCGTTCACAAAGTCCGTTGGCCTGTGGGTGGTACGCCGTGGTGCGGTGGAGCGTCACCCCGAGGTTGCGTGCTGTGGCCGTCCAGAGTTCGGAGGTGAACTGGGCGCCTCTGTCGGAGGTTATGTCGGCCGGTACGCCGAACCTCGCAACGCAGGTGTTAACGAACGCCCTGGTGATGTCGGCTGTGGTGGTGGAGTTCAGCGGCACTGCCTCAGGCCAGCGTGTGTAGCGGTCGACCATCGTGAGGAGATAAGTTTGGCCTTGCGATGGCGGCAGGGGACCGACGATGTCGACGTGTACGTGGTCGAAGCGGCGGCTGGGTACCTTGAAGTCTCCCAGGGGTGCTTTGGTGTGCAGCTGTACCTTAGCCCGTTGGCAGGTGAGGCAGGAGGTGGCCCAAGTCCGAACATTTCTGCTGAGGCCGCGCCAGACGAAGCGCTTGGAGAGGAGTTTGACGGATGCGCGGGAACCCGGGTGAGAGAGCCCGTGGAGCGTGTCGAAGACGCGGCGGCGCCAGGTCTCAGGGACGACCGGCCTGGGTTGGCCGAGTGAGACGTCGCACATGACTGCCGTGGCTTCGGGCCCGTGCGCGACCTTGGCTAGGCGTAGCCCTGGCAGGCTGGTAGCCGCCGAGAGGAGGTCTGGGTCCATGAGCTGGGCCGCTGCTAGTTGTGCGTAGTCGACCGCGAGGTGATTCGCACAGACGGCGGGACGGGAAAGGCAGTCGGCGACCACGTTGTCTCTACCGGAGACGTGCTGAATGTCCGTAGTAAATTCGGAGACGGCCGCGAGCTGGCGTTGCTGCCTAGCGGACCAGGGTTCGGTGTGCTTGGCCATCGCGTATGTGAGTGGCTTGTGGTCCACATACGCGGTGAAGGGGCGGCCTTCCAGGAGGAACCTGAAATGGCGGACCGACAGGTGGAGTGTGAGAAGCTCGCGGTCGAAAGTGGAGTGTTTGACCTCCGGGGGGCGCAGTTGGCGGCTGTAGAAGGCAAGTTGCTGCCACGCGCCATTCACCCACTGCTCGAACACGGCCCCGACCGCGTGGTCGGAGGCGTCGGTGGTGAGCGCGACCCGGGCATCGGCCCTCGGGTGCGCAAGCAGAGTGGCGTCGGTGAGCGCGTTTTTGGTGGCGTCGAAGGCGGCTGCCGTGTCAGTGGTCCAGGCTACGTCCATCTTGCCGGATTTTCCTCAGAGGGAGTCGTATAGGGGCTTCATGAGGGCTGCGGCTCTGGGGATGAACCTGTTGTAGAAGTTCACCATCCCGAGGAACTCCTGGAGGCCCTTGATGGTTGTGGGGCGGGGGAATTGCTGGACGGCCTGCAGCTTGTTGGGCAGGGGGACGGCCCCAGCAGGGGTGATGTGGTGACCGAGAAAATCGATCTCGGTTAGGCCGAATTGGCACTTCGCCGGGCTGAGGATGAGCCCGTGTTGGGCTAGGCGCCCGAACAGGATGCGAAGGTGTTCGAGGTGTTCCTGTTTGGAGGAGCTGGCCACGAGAATGTCGTCTAGATAGACGAATAGGAAGTTCAGGTCCCGGAGGACTGAGTTCATAAGGCGCTGGAAAGCCTGTGCTGCATTCTTGAGGCCGAAGGGCATCCTCAGGAACTCGAACAGGCCGAATGGGGTGATGACGGCCGTTTTGGGGATGTCCGCGGGGTGTACGGGGACTTGGTGGTAACCGCGCACCAGGTCGACTTTGGAAAAGACGGTTCGTCCGGCCAGTCGGGCCGAGAAGTCCTGGATGTGTGGCACCGGGTATCGATCGGGGGTGGTGGCGTCGTTGAGGTGGCGGTAGTCCCCGCAAGGGCGCCAGCCTCCGCCGGGCTTGGGGGCGATGTGGAGGGGCAAGGCCCAAGGGCTGCTGGAGCGGCGGATGATGCCGAGTTGTTCCATGTTGGTGAACTCGGCCCACGCGATTTCCAGCTTGGCCGGGTTGAGTCTGCGGGCGTGGGCAGAAACTGGGGGGCCGGTGGTGGGGATATAGTGTTCCACACCATGCTTGGCGGCTTTGGCCGAAAAGGTCGGGTTAGTGAGGGCGGGAAACTCAGCTAGGAGTGCCGAGTAGTCGTCCGTGGCTCTGGCGAGGCAGTAGGTCGTCAGGCCGGCCGAACGGGCCGGGGTAAAGGCGCCGGGGATGGGGGCCATAGTGTTGATGTCGACGAGGCGGTGCCTCGGAATGTCGACAAGGAGGCCGTGGGCGCGTAGGAAGTCGGCGCCGATGAGTGGGCAGAGGACCTTGGCTGTGAGGAACTCCCAGCGGTAGCGGCGGCCCGCGAGGTCGAGCGTGACCATGCGGGTGCCATATGTGCGGATTTCAGAGCCGTTGGCTGCAGCCAGTGTGATACCCCGTGTGCCGCGTTGGATCTCGAGGGCGGAGGCGGGGGTGATGCTGTGCTGGGCCCCTGTGTCGCACAGAAATCGGCGGTTGGTTCTGTCGTCAGTGACGTACAGTAGGGGCTCCTTCTGCCCCGCGGCCATCGCGGGGGCCGGTGCGGGGGGGGGTTTGAAGGAACACGGTGGCGTGCAGCGTTGAGCCCTAGCACCAAAACGGGTGTGGTAGTAGCAGTGACCCGGAGTGGTAGGGCGGTCGGGCCTAGCGGCCCGGGAAGACCGCGTGGTCGTTGCCGTGAGGTCGGGCGCGACGTCGCGAGCGGCCTGTGCAGAGAGCAGCTGGTCGGCCTTTTTGGCTATATCATTCAGGTCCGTGGAGTCAGACTCCACAATAAGCGGGCGGATGCTGGCGGGGAGCTGCCGAATGAAAAGCGTGCGAAAAAGGGCGCCGGGATTTTTGTCGTCTGAGAGGGACAGCATGTGGGAAAGCAGGTCTGATGGTGAAGTGTCACCAAGGCCGGGGAGGTCCAGGAGTTGGCAGTGGCGCTGGTAAGAGGACGTTTGAAATTTTTTAAGTAGCGCAGCCTTCAGATGTTCGTACTTGCCCTCCGTTGGTGGATTCTGCAGCGCTGCCCAAACCTTGGGGACTGTAGCGTAGGTGAGCGAGGCGACGAGGTAGTCGTACTTCGTGGCGTCGACTGTAATGCCTTTCAGCCGGAATCTGGACTCAGCTTGAACGAACCAGGCTTCGGCGAGGTTCTCCCAAAAGTCTGGTAATTTAACCGTGACTGCGTTTGTATCCGCCATGCTAGCTTAGGATTCGTCCTGAGCGTCGGGGTCACCAGTGTTGAGATACCGCGGCAAACGTGGGAGTCGAGACCAGAGCTATTGAACACACAACTGCTTTATTCCAACCACATGACAAACAGGAACTAGAAAAGCCCGCGCATCCACTTAAATACTTCCCAGACAGGAAGTGCTCCCGGCAGCCTGTCCCTGCGGGAAACAAGTTGCTGGAGGAAAGGGCCCCCGGCTGGGGGCTTCTGCTTAGACTGTCTGTGCCGCCGTGAGCGGATTATGTCCAGTGGTGGCGTGTCGCCACAAAGTATACGTTACGGTCGGCAGAGGGAAGGGGTCCCTTGAAGTCCAGACTTAGGCGCTCGAATGGCCGTGTGGCTTTGATAAGGTGTGCACGGTCAGGCCTGTAGAAACAAGGCTTGCATTCCGCACAGATGCGGCAGGCTCTGGTCATTGCCCTGACCTCCTCGATGGAGTGGGGCAGATTGCGGGACTTTATAAAATGGTATAGTCGGGTGACCCCTGGGTGACAGAGGTCGTTGTGGAGACCCTGTAATTTGTCCGTATGAATGCTGGCACACATTCCCCGCGATAGGGCATCTGGGGGCTCATTAAGGGTTCCCGGCCTGTACATAATATCATAGTCGAACGTGGATAGTTCGATCCTCCACCTGAGTATTTTGTCATTCTTGATTTTCCCCCTTTGTTTGTTATTAAACATGAAAGCCACCGACCGCTGGTCAGTGAGCAGGGTGAAACCTTTGCCGGCTAGGTAGTGTCTCCAGTGCCGCACTGCCTCCACTATAGCCTGTGCCTCCTTCTCGACAGAAGAGTGCCTGATTTCAGGTCCCTGAAGGGTTCGGGAGAAGAAGGCCACAGGTCTCCCAGCCTGATTGAGGGTCGCAGCTAAGGCAAAGTCTGACGCATCGCTTTCGACTTGAAAGGGAATGCATTCGTCCACTGCACACACTGCAGCCCTTTCAATGTCCTGTTTAATACTGGTGAAAGCCTCCCGAGCTTCAGCTGATAGTGGGAAGGACGTCGATTTAATGAGGGGTCGGGCCTTATCAGAGTAATTGGGCACCCATTGGGCATAATACGAAAAAAATCCCAGGCACCTTTTTAAAGCTTTGGGATTGTGTGGCAGGGGCAGTTCCTTTAGGGGGCGTAATCGGTCAGGGTCCGGTCCAATTACCCCATCTTCCACCACACAGCGAGGATACAGAGACGGGTTATGTTGAAGACACATTTGTCTTCGTTGTAGGTTAGATTCAGCTTTAGGGCAGTTTTTAAAAATCTCGCAAGATTTAGATCGTGGTCTTGCTGGTTGTGCCCGCAGATAGTGACATTGTCCAGATAGGGGTAGGTAGCTTGTAGTTTATTCTTGTCAACCATGCGGTCCATCTCACGTTGGAAGACCGAGACCCCATTTGTTACCCCGAAGGGCACTCTGAGAAAATGGTAGAGGCGCCCGTTCGCCTCGAAGGCGGTGTATGGGCGGTCCTCTGTTCTAATGGAGAGCTGGTGATGCGTGGATTTGAGGTCGATAGTCGAGAAGACTCGGTATTGCGCAATCTGGTTGACCATTTCTGATATGCGGGGTAAAGGGTAGGCGTCCAGCTGGGTATAAATATTAACAGTCTGGCTGTAGTCAATTACCATCCGTTTCTTTTCGCTATTTTTAACTATGACTACTTGGGCACGCCACGGGCTGGTACTGCATTCAATAATGCCTTCCCGCAGGAGTCTGTCCACTTCTGCCTTGATAAAGTGTCTGTCTTCCAGACTGTACCGTCTACTTTTGGTCGCTATGGGCCTACAGTTCGGAGTGAGATTAGCGAATAAAGAGGGCGGGCTGATTTTTAAGGTTGATAGGCCACAGACTGTGGTGGCGGCTGGGACCCGCCATATGCTAGCGTGACACTTTCGTGGTGGCACTGGAAGTCCAGGCCCAAGATTACATTAACACAGAGTTCTGGCATCACGAGGAGTTTAAAATCCTTGTAGTCCGTGCCTTTTACAGTCAGTGTTACCACACAGTAGCCCAAAATGTCCGAAGTGTGGGGCTTAGCAGCCATAGCAATTCTGCTCCGTGTAGGGGTTACCGTTAATGAGTGCCGCCGTACCAGGCTAGGGTGGATAAAACTCTCGGTACTCCCACAGTCAATTAAACATTTCGTTAAATTCCCGTTTACCTGTATGTCCATCATGGATTTTGTCAACGGGTGTGGCCTGGATTGATCTACCGTGATCGAAGCCACTGTTGGGCCCTGGGCGGCCGTTGAGTCGGGAAAAGATGGCGGCTCCCAAGATGGCGGCACGCACGAGGCGGTGACGGAGTTGGAAATCGGATTCCCCCTGCAGACTTTGCTAAAATGCCCCTTTTTCTTACATTTGAAGCATGTAGCGTCCTTCGCTGGGCATCGTTGTCTGGGGTGCTTGGCCTGGCCGCAGAAGTAGCATTTCGGGGCTCGAGACATTGCCGCTGTAGTAGGACTCCTGGGTGAACTTCTGTGTGGGGACTCCGGCGGCGTAGAGCTGGTCTGAGACCTGGATGGGGAAGATGGCTGATTCCAAGATGGCGGCCCCCTCGGCGCGCACGAGGCGGTGAGGGCCGTATGGCCGGAAGAATAAGAGTCAGAGTTTTTCTGGGCCACGTCCAGCGATCGCGCAGTGGCCACTGCCTTTTTTAAGTCCAGCAGTCTCTGCCGGATATAATTCGATTTGAGGCCCATGATGAAGGAATCGCGGACCAATTCGTCAGAGTACGCGTTGGCCGTCACGGCCTTGCAGTTACAGTCCCGGACCAGGTCCTTTAGGCCCTGTAAGAAATTGTCCATTGATTCCTCTGGTTGCTGCCTGCGTGTAGCCAGCAGATGTCTGGCGTACACTTCGTTTACCGGCCTCTGGTATTGGGCCTTCAGGATAGTGATGTCCTCCGTGTAAGAGGTGGCGTCCCGGATGAACGAATAAATCCGATGACTTACGCGAGTAGTCAGTAGACTCAGTTTATCTACCTCGCTAGTGGATGAGGTCCCCGCGAAGAGTTCGAAGCATTTGAGCCAGTGTCCAAATTGATTTGATGCTTCAGCAGAATGTGGATCCAAGTCCAGATGCTCTGGTTTTAGGAGTTAATCCATCCTAGTATTCTTTAGTGATTAAAATTGATGGGCCTTCAATAACCACAAAACTAGAAGTTATAGACTTAAACAAGTTGGCTTTTAATCACTAAGATCAGAGCTAACATCTCAACACGCCGACTGGTTCACAGGAATGAGTCATACAGATCCTGGGATCTTTATGTAAGAGAAGTCAGGGGCGGAGCCAAGAGCCAAGACCTGGAACCTCCCAAGTTAGTCGGGAAAGAGGAAGTGAAACTATACACAGTGGGGGAGGGTAATATACATGAGTGCAAAACGAATACAGGATCAAGACAAACAGATTTCATTACACATAGGAACAGGAGTAGGCCATTCAGCCCCTCGAGCTTTTACATAGGAACAGGAGTAGGCCATTCAGCCCCTCGAACTTGTTACATAGGAACAGGAGTAGGCCCTTCAGCACCTCGAGCTTGTTACATAGGAACAGGAGTAAGCCATTCAGCCCCTCAAACTCGTTACATAGGAACAGGAGTAGGCCCATCAGCCCCTCGAGCTTGTTACATAGGAACAGGAGTAGGCCATTCAGCCCCTCGAACTTGTTACATAGGAGCAGAAGGAGGCCATTCAGCCCCTAGAGCTTGTTACATAGGAGCAGGAGGAGGCCATTCAGCCCCTAGAGCTTGTTACATAGGAACAGGAGTAGGCCATTCAGCCCCTTGAGCTTGTTACATAGGAACGAAGAAGGCCATTCAGCCCCTTGAGCTTGTTACATAGGAACGAAGGAGGCCATTCATCCCCTTGAGCTTGTTACATAGGAACAGGAGTAGGCCATTCAGCCCCTAGAGCTTGTTACATAGCAACAGGAGTAGGCCATTCAGCCCCTTGAGCTTGTTACATAGGAACAGGAGGAGGCCATTCAGCCCCTCAAACTTGTTACATAGGAACAGGAGGAGGCCATTCAGCCCCTCGAGCTTTTACATAGCAACAGAAGGAGGCCATTCAACCCCTTGAGCTTGTTACATAGGAACAGGAGTAGGCCATTCAGCCCCTTGAGTTTGTTACATAGGAACAGAAGTAGGCCATTCAGCCCCTTGAACTTTTACATAGTAACAGGAGTAGGCCATTCAGCCCCTTGAGCTTTTACATAGGAACAGGAGGCGGCCATTCAGCCCCTCGAGCTTGTTACATAGGAACAGGAGGAGGCCATTCAGCCCCTCGAACTTGTTACATGGGAGCAGGAGTAGGCTCTTCAGCCCCTCGAGCTTGTTACATAAGAACAGGAGGAGGCCATTCAGCCCCTCGAGCTTGTTACATAGGACCAGGAGGAGGCCATTCAGCCCCTTGAGCTTGTTACATAGGAACAGGAGGAGGCCATTCAGCCCCTTGAGCTTGTTACATAGGAACAGAAGGAGGCCATTCAGCCCCTTGAGCTTGTTACATAGCAACAGGAGTAGGCCATTCAGCCCCTTGAGCTTGTTACATAGGAACAGAAGTAGGCCATTCAGCCCCTTGAGCTTTTACATAGTAACAGGAGTAGGCCATTCAGCCCCTTGAGCTTGTTACATAGGAACAGGAGGCGGCCATTCAGCCCCTCGAGCTTGTTACATAGGAACAGAAGGAGGCCATTCAGCCCCTTGAGCTTATTACATAGCAACAGGAGTAGGCCATTCAGCCCCTTGAGCTTGTTACATAGCAACAGGAGTAGGCCATTCAGCCCCTTGAGCTTGTTACATAGGAACAGAAGTAGGCCATTCAGCCCCTTGAGCTTTTACATAGTAACAGGAGTGGGCCATTCAGCCCCTTGAGCTTGTTACATAGGAACAGGAGGCGGCCATTCAGCCCCTCGAGCTTGTTACATAGGAACAGAAGGAGGCCATTCAGCCCCTTGAGCTTATTACATAGCAACAGGAGTAGGCCATTCAGCCCCTTGAGCTTGTTACATAGCAACAGGAGTAGGCCATTCAGCCCCTTGAGCTTGTTACATAGGAACAGAAGTAGGCCATTCAGCCCCTTGAGCTTTTACATAGTAACAGGAGTGGGCCATTCAGCCCCTTGAGCTTGTTACATAGGAACAGGAGGCGGCCATTCAGCTCCTTGAGCTTGTTTGGCCATTCAATTAGATCATGGCTGATCAGTAGCTCAACACTATTTACCCACCTTTGTTCCACACCCCTTGATACCCTTACCCAACAAAAATCTCAGTCTTGAAAATTTCAATTGACCCCCAACACCCACAGCCTTTTGGAGGGAGAGAGTTGCATATTTCCGCTACCCTTTGTGTAAAAGAAGTGCTTCCTGATTTCGCTCACTGATTAAAACAGGCTGTGGCTGGAATGACAATACAAAAGTAATTAGGATCGAAATGAAGGCCCCAAACCCACCCAAGTGCAATGTGATACAAAGTAAAGGTGCGGCAATTATAAATTTACATGTAAGAGTCACTGTCACAGTGTTCGTACTGAGACTGGAAACTAACTGCTTCTTCCCCAACACTTTCACCAAATGCCACAAACTGACTTGTAGAAATAGGCCTGGAAATGACTGTTTGTGATGTTAATGGGCAAAAAGCATTCCGCTATCCACTATTTTAACAGCGGTGCTAACCCATTTATTTTAATGAAAGTGTTAAGCATCCAGCAGCTAATATTGTAGTGCTATCTAGCCTATAGTGTGTGTATGTGAAGTGTGCTAATAAATGCAATCTTTTTGTATAGATACAGGCTGTAACCCTGAAAGTTCAGGGGAGCAGGGGGTTCCATCAGATTCCTGCCATAACTCTGGCGGGAGACTGGCAGAACCCTCCCCACCCCCGCTAAAAAACAATAGAAACCTGGCACAATCTGCTTACAACGGAGTTCTGTTGTGTCTTTGAGGAGTTCCCTTAGTCTCCTGCTGGAATTCCAATAGGAGACTGGGAGAATAGAGTTTCACAGCCCGTGTGGTTTTGTGTTTGCAGACCTAAATTGTACATGTGTTTAAAATGCAGGTCGCAATTTTTTGAGTTGCTGCTAATTTGCGGTATTATTTTCAGCAGCGGTAATACTGCGTGTTATTAAACAGAGCACTCATGCAGTTCTTCAGAATAGCCAAAAAGGTGGAAGCTTGGCTCACTGGTAGCCTCTGAGTCGGAAGGTCATGGGTTACCACCCCACTTCAGGACTTAAGCACATAATCAAGGCTGACACTTGAGTGCTGTGTCATCAGAGGTGCTGGGGGTAAATTTAACCCACCCGGCGGGAACCTCCTGGGATTGTATTAGACGCCTGATTTACTCCCCCCGCTGTCTTTCAGATAATACGGTTCTTGCAGATGTAAAAGATCACACGGCACTATTCGAAGAAGAGCAGGGGGGTTCTCCTGGGCTCCTGGCCAACATTGATCCATCAACCAACACCGCTGAAAACAGATTATCTGATCATTTATCTCATTTTCTTTTTGTGTAACCTCGCTGTGCATAAACTGTTTGCCACATTTGCTACATCACAGCAGTGCCGGCGTTTTAAAAAGTAATTTGTTGTGTATGTAACCTGTTCCACCTTAAGAGAGCTTAAGCCTGTTCCACCTTAAGAGATGTACTACTTTCTCAGGCTGCTGTAGACGTAATACCGGGGGTGAACACACCGGTATATAAGCACTGTGCAGTAATCTTGTATTCAGAATAGTCCCTACCTCCAACCAGTAAAGACCTGTTTTTGATTGTTATTAATTAGTCTGTGTCTTAATTAACTAGATAAATCACAGATTTAACACTGGCGACGAGTCTGATTCGGACCCTGCGGCAGTCACTCCACGGCAGCTTCGTCCACAGCCAGGACGTTGCAGAGAGGTTTCCACCCTCTCCACCCCACTGGAAGATATCCTGACCTCGGAGCCTCCATCGGCGACCGACAGCTTCTTCTCCAGCTTGGTGGTGGGTAAGCCGTTGTCTGAGCCGGGCAGCGACGCGACAGGCAGTCGACCGCGTTGGCCGCACGAACGGGGCTGGGGGAGCCGGAGGAATAGGGCGCGAGAGCCGCTTCGAGCGGGAGGCATTTCAACAGAGCGATCGCATCTCCTGATAAGGGCCGAGAGCCGCGAGAGCGATCGCATCTCCAGATAAGGGCCGAGAGCCGCTTCGGTCGGGAGCCACTTCGCGATCCAGCGATCGCATCCGCTGATAAGGGCCGCACTCGGGCGATCGCGGCGAAGATAAGGGCCGCACTCGGGGGCTGAAGGGAGACGGCGTCGGGGGACGGGTGAAGACCGCCAAGCGCGGGAAAACCGCCATTTTGTGGGCGGAGGACGACGGCAAGAGCGGGAAGCCGCCATCTTTGATAACAAGTAAAGAAAAGAAAATCTGAGAAATTGCAAATCTACAATGCCTAAACACGGGAATATTAGCACCTTTGATAGTGACCTCGAAGATTGGGCCATATATGTTGAAAGAGTAAAAAATTATTGTAAGGCCAATAAAATTCGTGACCAAGATAAAGCTCTAACATTATTAAATTTAATGGGTGCGAAGACATACGGGCAATTGAAACACCTGTTATCACCAGATGAACCGGCGGATAAGATGTTCGATGAGATTGTTACTGTCCTGAAAGATCATCTAAACCCCACGCCGCTGATGCTAGCGGAACGATTTAAATTTTATGACAGAAGGCAGCTACAGCATGAAAGCAATGCTGAATATTTGCTGGAATTGCGTAAATTAGCGAAATATTGTCAGTTTGGAACGGGACTGACAGATGCACTACGAGACAAATTTGTGTGTGGTTTATTTAAACAAGATACACAAAAGCGACTGCTCGAGGAGAATGAGCTGACGCTTGAGAAGGCGGTCACTATGGCAGCAGCACACGAAGCCGCAGCGAGAGGCACGGCAGTAATGCAGCTACGGTCACCGGAGCTCAGTGCACACAAATTGGGTGTGAGTTCTGGCAAATGTTATCGTTGTGGAAAGACAACGCATGATCAGAACCAGTGTTGGTTTAAAAACCAAGAATGTAGAACTTGTGGTAGGCTTGGACATATAGCTAGAGTATGCAGGTCAGGGAAGAAGACCAGCAACAAGAAGTCACCGCAAGGAAAATACGCAAAGGTACACAAGGTGGCCAAACAGGAGTCCGATTCAGACGCTAGCAGTAATGAACTGGCTAGCTTAAGCTGTAATGAACTGGCTAGCTTAAGAGTACTCAACGCTGGTAAGGGTGCAGACCTCCAGACAATTTGGGTCACTCTTCAGATAGAAGGAGTCCAAGTAAAACTGGAATTGGACACTGGATCGGCATTGACGGTCATAAATAAGAAAGATTACGGAAAGTTATTCCAACATATTCCCCTACAGGATACGGGGATTATATTGAAAACATACACGGGGCAAAGAGTGTACCCCATCGGGAAAATAGAGGTTGCAGTGGTCCACAAGGGCGAAGACAGTCAAATAATGGACTTATATGTGATATCTGAGGGAGGTCCTCCACTACTAGGATGGGAGTGGATTAGGAAAATGAATATGGACTGGCATTTCCTACAAACAATAACGAGTGAGAACTCGGTGAAGATAGTCGGCCCAGACTCTGGAACGGATGATGGTAAGCCCAACTCAGGTGCAAAAGACAAAGTTTCAGCACAGAATTCCACTGAGCAACAACAACATAGTTTAACTGTGGATTCTGAGTCTGGCAAGTCTACTGATGTGCCCATTTCTGAGGGACACCGGGCTCGAACTCAACTCCATTTCAAACTACAACAGCAATTAGAACAAATGCTTCGCCGTTTTGAGCAAGAGTTGAATGCAACGAAAGAGTTCTTTGATATAGAGTTGGAGAATCTGGAAAGACAACAGAAGCAGCTGATGGAGAAAATGGAGCAGGAGCACACAAAACGTCTGATGTCAGAGGAGTTAACGGTCAGCCAACTCCTGCATATGCTGAAGGACAGGACTCTGAAATGGGAAAAACTTGAACACGAACTTCAATATTCAAACGAAAGGGGTTCGGAGCTCTCAAAGGTTATTGGAAGAGCTGAGGTGGCAACACAGACTGAGATGACTGCAACAGAGCAGCCCTTGGATGCCAAAAGTACGCTGACTCACGTCAACGTAGGACAACAGACCGCTGAAACAGCTGC
Source organism: Somniosus microcephalus (assembly GCF_052327205.1). NCBI lineage: Eukaryota > Metazoa > Chordata > Chondrichthyes > Squaliformes > Somniosidae > Somniosus > Somniosus microcephalus. Next base: position 191,528,780 of record NC_140992.1, on the reverse strand, counting down.
TCCGGTAGAGGGATTGAATAGTCCGATCAATCAATCTCCAAAAGAAGTTGAAGTAGTAAAATTTCAAATGAGGTCATTAGTAAACGACTTGCTGAAAGCCCAGAAAAAGCTGGATGAAGAGGTACGCATGAAGAAGTCTCTTCAGGAAAGATGTCTGGACTTGGAACAAAAGCTGGCTAACGCCCAGCTGGGTATGGAGGAAATAGACGACCCTCTCACTGGTCTAGCTCAGGACGACACCGAATATTACCATGACCTGGTGGATGACACCGAATATTACGATGTCCTGTCCTGCCCAGCTTGTAACTTCGACTCCCAAAGTGCAGAAATCATGGAGGAGCACCAAAAGTCTACGGAACATCGGGAGAAGCTGGCTCTACGACGGAAACAGGAGGAAGAGAAGGAGGAACTGCGCATGCAGCTGGCAGCTGTGGCAGCTGACAATGGAGCCCAGAGAGTCTCCAAGAAGCAGAAAAGGAAAAGTAAAAACAGAAGATGACCCATCTGAACCATTATCACCTCTACCAGATCACACACGTGGTCCCTCCGAACGGAGCCAAATCAGTTCGGAAGTTCAAGCTGTTAAATCCATGAAAGGACTATTGAATGAGTAACGTGAACCGACTACACCACAGAGATTGAATCTGTGAACTGTTTTCCGCAGAGACTGAATCTGTGATATGTTACGTTAAACATGAAGTTATATATGTATATATGTTATTACGTTATGTTAAATGGGGGGGATGACTATAAAGCTAAGAAGGGAGGAGTGTTGTGTATGTAACCTGTTCCACCTTAAGAGAGCTTAAGCCTGTTCCACCTTAAGAGATGTATTACTTTCTCAGGCTGCTGTAGACGTAATACCGGGGGTGAACACACCGGTATATAAGCACTGTGCAGTAATCTTGTATTCAGAATAGTCCCTACCTCCAACCAGTAAAGACCTGTTTTTGATTGTTATTAATTAGTCTGTGTCTTAATTAACTAGATAACTCACAGATTTAACATAATTCATTGGTTGCGACCTGCTCCGAGATGTCCTGAGAGCATGAAGGATGCTGTATAAGTGCAAGTTCTTTCTTTAAAAACATTAGTTAAGCCAGGCTGCCATTTTCTGATTTATTCAAACCTTCCATTCAATACGTTTATAAGTCCTTTTTGAACTAAGTTTGAATATCGCAATAAATAAAGAAGTTGCAGTTATGCAATGCCTCATCATATATCTCAGCACTTTACATCCAATGAATTATTTTCTGAAGTGCCATCCCTGTTGCATGTAGATAAATACAGCAAATAATTTGGGACCAACAAAGAGCAGTGATCTGAAAACCAGTAAATCTGATTTTGGTGGTGTTGGTTGAGGGAGGACTGTTAAGAACAACTCCTTGCTCTTGTTCAAATAGTGTCGTGAAATCTTTTGCATCCACCTGAGCAGGTAGTCTGTGTTTCGGCTTAACATCTCATCTGAAGGACGGTGACTCCAACAGTGCAGCACCTTCAATATTGCACCGAAGTGGCAGCCTAAATTATGGCCCCGATTTTCCCGAAGGTGTGGGGAATTGTTGGGTTCCCCGAATGTCGGGTTCCGACCCGAATCTAAATGGGTCAGCCAGCTGCACGCAATTTTCCCTCAATTGGCCAATTAATTTCCAGCGTGTGGGGACCCTTGCTAATTGTCCATTTCCAGTCAGAAAGCCCCACAGTATGATGTCATCATTCGTGGTGCTTTTAAAGTGTCCAGCAAGCTTTTCAACCTCTGCAGGCTTCCCAACCAGTCTTGCAGAATGGCAGAGGAGCCTGCACCAGCTGCTGCCAGCGGCAGAGGCCGAGCTGCCGCCAAATTTGGCGAGACATTGGTGGATGGGGTAAGGGCCCACAGGGAGGTCCTCTTCCCTAGCTCAGGGAGGAAGAGGCCTCCCAAAGAGACCAGAGCTGCATGGATGGAGGTGGCTGCAGAGGTCAACTCTCATGGAGTCACCCGACAGACCTGGATACAGTGCAGGAAGCGCTTCCAGGACCTTCACCGTACAGGAAAAGTAAGTATGAAGTTTCCATCACCCTCAACCTGATCCCCATTGCCTTTCCCCAACAGCACTCAGCTTCAGCAATCTCTTCCTCCACACCCCACTTCACAGTCACATCCATGCACCCTTACCCATTCCCTATTTCTCTATGCTCACCTTCACATAACTATGCAGCCCTCACACTGCCTCTCACTCTGATGCTTGGAACACAACTGACAACACACAGGGAGGGTCCTTGGTCTTGCAGCCTCACATCATCTTTGTCTCCTTCTAAGTATCTATGCTATGCAATTTCTACACTCACTCCTGCACTCTCACTCAAACTCCACTTGTCTCCCTCATTGCAGGAAAAGAGAGCTCACAGTAGGAGAGAGCGTGCAAGGACTGGAGGAGGACCACCCTCAATCGCCCACATGTGCCCCTGGGAGGAAGCTGTGATGGAGATTGCTGGGGCTGACGTGCCTGTGGAAGCTGTGGCAGGAGAGACAGGAGCAAGCCCGCAAGCTGGTGACAGAATAGTTTCCCATCCCTCATTGACATAGCATGAGTCACTGATATGATTCTGAAGCTACATCATTTGGACTTCTGAGCATATGCCAAATCCAATGTGCAAGTCGCCTTGGCATCACATCTCTAACTCTTTCCTTTACTCCCCCACAGGACCATCAGGAGCCCCCATCCCCACTGCCGAGGAGGAAGAGGCTTTGCAGCCAGACCCCTCAGAGGAAGCTCCAGCCTCTGAGGGCGCAGTGTCAGCAGAAGTAAGCGCACCCAGCACCAGCGCAGACACTCACACCACGGGAGGGCCTTCGGGACATAGAGTAGTGTTGTCACCTGGTGTTTCACAGCTCACAAGTGAGCATCAGCAGATTGTGGAGACGGGACAGCAGTGGAGAGTCCTCGTCAGAGGGCGCAGGCCCCTGCCAGCTCAGCTTAGCTGCATGTCGATCCTATGCCTCTGGGTCCATCCGCAAGAGAGGAGGTGATGGATCTCCATGCACAGATGCAGGAGTCTCTGGGAGGCTTTGTCTCCAGGGTCGCTGCGAGTGTGTCCATCGCGAACATGAGCAGAGCCTTATTGGAGTCAATGGCGCATGAAAGCATCACCACGGAAAGGATGGCTACCTCCATGGTAAGGCTGGCTACTGCCGAGGAGAGGAGGGCTGCAGCCGAGGTGAGGAGGGCTGCAGCCGAGGTGAGGAGGGCTGCGGCCGAGGTGAGGAGGGCTGTGGCCGAGGAGAGGAGGGCTGCAGCCGAGGAGAGGAGGGCTACGGCCATGGAGGAGCTTAGTCGCCAGGGTATCGAAAACATGGTGAGTGCTCAGAATAGAATGACATCTCTTGAGGAGCGATGGGCATCTATTGAGCACTGAAACCAGACCTTCATGGAAGTCCCTCTGAGCAGGGCTTCCAGTGCAGAGACGGGTCCCCATGGCCCCCATGATGTGCAGCAAGGTGCTCTCCAGCCACTTGCAGGCACTGAGGGGGAGCTGACCCATGAGAGGGAGGTTGTTGGCACACCTCAAGGAAGTGGGGGGCTCCTCTCCACGCGCTCTCACTTCCATGCCACTTCAGAGCCCTCGGTCAGAGCCCCGCCAGAGTTCACACCCAAGTGAGATAGGAGTCTCAACCCCTGCACTGCCGCAGGAGCAGCAGACTGCTGGCGAGCCCTCACCCCAGAGGATGCCCACCAAAGGTGTCAAGACAGGAGCAGCAGCAAAGTGAGCAAGGGGCCTCCACATCTGCTGAAGCCACAGGGGTACCACTACGTAGGAGCACGCGTAAGAGAAAAATAAAGCACCACTAATCACAAGGGTAGTCACTTGGGTGAGAAGTCTTGTATGTAGTTTTAATGCCATCACTTTGTTGTACATAAAAAATCTGGTGGCAACTGCTGAAGTTGTGGCGTCTGTCATTTGGCAAATGGGGATTTCACATTGAGGCCTTAGGATTACTTGCAGATGTCAGCAAGCTGGTCCAATAGGTGGAAATGCGCCGGGATGGGCCACTGTCCATAGTCTGTTAAGAAGCAGCGAGGCTACAGTGTTTGAGGTACCAGGCTACGCAAATCTGCCCAGGATGAGTGCGTTCCTTGCATTCCGCCCAGCAATGTTCTCACGCACTGGTGCCGCTGGTTGAAGGGCCTCTGCAGGATGCTCGTTTCCGTCCTCCTCCTCCTCCTCAGCATCATCCTCATCCGAGGCGGCTCTGTGAGGAGCCTCTTGGTCCTGCGGAATTGGCAAGCCACGACACTGTGCCATGTTGTGAAGCACACAGCATACCATAACGATTTTGGAGACCCTGGCTGATGAGTACTGTAGGGCTCCACCTGATCTATCGAGGCATCTGAAGCGCATCTTTAGCAATCCGATGGCTTGCTCAATAATGCATCTGGTGGAAATGTGGCTGGAGTTGTAGCGCTCCTCAGCTTCGTTGGCTGGTCTCCTCACTGGCGTCATTAGCCAACTCCGCAGGGGATATCCCTTGTCTCCAAGTAGCCATCCCTGAAGTTCGTTTGGCGGACTGAATAGTGGAGGCACAGTAGACTAGCGCAGTATGAGGGAGTCATGGCAGCTGCCAGGGTACTTGGCACAAACATGCAAAATCTCCTTCTTGCGGTCACACACCAGCTGAACGTTAAGGGAGTGGAAGCCCTTGCGGTTGACAAAAACTCCTGGATTGCGATGGGGTGTGTAGTGTATGTACCCGTCTACCTTTAAGAGAACTATTGTATGTAACTGTTCACCTTTAAGAGAACTATTTTAGGTGTGGCACTACTTTGTTTGGCTTCTGTATACGGTAATACTGACGGTGACCACACCAGTATATAAGTGTTGTGCCAGGAGTTATTGGGCAGATTCGCCCTGACCTTCGAATAGTAAAGTCCTGTTTTAAGTTACTCTTGGAGTCTGTGTATTAATTAACTAAACAACCCACAGACTTTACAGTGGCGACGAGTCCGATCGTACCCTGCGGCAACAATAATTCCGAAGCAGTTAACGAGCGTCGAGAAGAGGCAACCGCCCTCGTCATTCTGCTGGGAGAAAACTCGAGTCTGCAGAGCTGGAAAGGAGGAAGAATTCAGAGACAAAGACTTCCATCAGCAACAGGCACTGACTGTCCCTTCTGCCACGGTGAGGAGTGAGCCGATCAGCACGAGAAGCAAGGCGGCCACGGTGACTGTGAGTAAGGGAAAAGTAAAAAGAATAACCGGAGGATAAGGGCGGTGCACTCGACCACGGTCGAGGGGGAAAGGAGCCGGACAGAAGTCGGGCCCAGAGGCGCTGAGACTGGGGCAGCGTGGAGCAAGGAAGCCACGGTACAGACAGGCTGGGGACGCAACGGCGTCGTGAGACAGCTAGACCGCGACCGGCGAAGAAGGCCGGGCAGCGACCGAAGCCACCAAGCGCTGCGACCGGGAGCGTAGGCGCGGGAAATATAAAAACTCAGCCGCAGCCGGGGAGGGAAGCACCGGACTGCGAGACGGCTGGGAGAGGCGTTTGGGAGCCGAGCGAGCGGGAGACGCAGAGCCGACCAAGGGAGACTGCGCGAGAGCCAGTCCAGCGGCTGAAACTGTTCTCCGTCAACGGGGTGTACCCAGCGCCGGTAGAGCCGAGCGAGCGGGAGAGGCAGCGCCGACCAAGGGAGACTGCACGAGAGCCAGTCCAGCGGCTGAAACTGTTCTCCGTCAATGGGGTGTACCCAGCGCCGGTAGAGCCGAGAGAGCGGGAGAGAGACCGAGCCCGAGCAAGGGGAACTGAGCGAGAGCCAGCCCAGCGGCTGAACCTGTTCGCCGTCAACGGGATGTACCCAGCGCCGGTTGCCTTGCCGAGAAAAGGGAAAGCACTGAAGCCGACGCGCAGGCTGTGAATCTGAAAGCCAGCGGCCGTCGCCTGTGGGGGAAAGTGTACCCCTCCCGCTAGGGAAGAAACGCGGGAAGCCGCCATTAGGCGGGGAAGAAGACAGAAGCGGGAAACCGCCATTGAAGTGGGCGGGGAGAGAAGATAGGCGCAGGAAACCACCATTTTCGCGGGGAAACCGCCATCTTAGAAAAAAAAAATAAGTTAAAGAAATAATTCGGGGTGTTATCAGAAAGAGAGGAAGATGCCTAAGCGTGGTAACATCAACGATTTTAATGCCGAGGTAGAAGACTGGGCCACGTACGTGGAACGCATCGAGATCTATTGTGAGGCCAATAAAATAGAAGAAGATGACAAAGCTATAACCTTGCTAAACTCGATGGGCGCGAAGACATACGGGCTCTTGAAGCATCTACTATCACCAGCTAAACCGGCGGATCAGACTTTCGATGATATTGTGGCTGTTCTGAAGGAGCACTTGAACCCCACACCGTTGATGTTGGCGGAACGATTCAAATTCTATGCGAGAACGCAACGGAAAGACGACAGCAACGCAGAATACTTGGTCGAACTGCGTAGACTAGCGAAATACTGCCAGTTTGGAGGGAATCTGACAGAGGCATTGCGAGACAAGTTCGTGTGCGGGTTGGCAAAGGAAGGAACGCAAAAGCGACTACTCAAAGAGAACGACCTTACACTTGACAGGGCTGTCCTTATTGCAGCATCGCACGAAGCCGCAGCGAAGGGAACTGCGGAAATGCAGCTAAAGACAGCAGCACTAAGTGTGGATCAAATTACCTCGACAACAACAAAATGCTATCGTTGTGGGAAGACAACACACGACCAGAACCAATGCTGGTTTAAGAACCAGGAATGTAGGAAATGTGGCAAACTGGGTCACATAGCTAAGGTATGCCGGTCAGGGAAGAAGACCAACAACCAAAGGACCAACAACCAAAGGAAGCCATCACAGGAAAAGTACAACAAGGTACACAAGGTGGCTGAGAAGAGTTCAGACGAACAGAATTCAGACTCAGACCCAAATGGCCAGGAGCTGGGTAGTCTGAGAATTCACAATGTGAGTAAGGAAGCTGACCTACAAACTATCTGGGTCATGCTAAAAATAGCTGGAATCCAAGTGAAAATGGAGTTGGACACTGGATCAGCTCTATCAGTCATAAATCGAAGGGATTACCACCGGCTATTCTCACATATACCCTTAAGAGATACCAAGTTCGTATTGCAGACATACACGGGGCATAAAGTATACCCCATGGGAAAGATAAGAGTCAAAGTGAGAGATAGGGGTAAAGAACACCCAAGAATGAACTTATACGTACTACATGAGGGAGGACCACCACTTCTAGGACGGGAGTGGATCAAGAAAATAGACATGGAATGGCACTATCTAAAAGCCATAACGAGTGAGGACTCGGTGCAGACAATCAGCTCAGATTCTGAAACGGATGACGATAAGACCAACCCAAATATGAAGGACAAGGCTGAAATGGACTTGCCGACGAAGGTTGGAAAAACGAAGGCATGCATAAAGGCTTATGCTCCAGGGAAGAACAAAGTTTCAGAGCAGAACTCCACCGAACAACGACAACCTAGTTTGACAGAAAATTCTGAGCCTGTTCAAGTTACGGACATATCCATGACGGAAGAACACCGAGCTCGGACTCAAACTTATTTCAAATTACGACAACAATTAGAACAATTGAGTTACCGTCTCGTACAAGAGATGAAAACAATGAAAAAGTTCTATGACACCGAATGGGAGAATCTGGAAAGACAACAGAAGCAGCTAGCTCAAGCAGAGAGCAACCATAGAGCCATCGTGACCAATTACCGATCACATCTCCCTTATGCTGTTCAGGAGTTAGAATATTTGCAGGAAGAAGCAAATGAAGAGGAATCTTCAGGAAGCCAGGATTTTATTCCAGTTCTTCTCTACGACTCCTTACAAGCAGAGTGTGAGAAGTTGAAAGAACAGCATGAACAGGCCCAGGCTACAATTCTGGAAGGGGTTAACTCGGCAACCTCCGAAAAGCTAGTTTCAGTGGAAGCATATGAGCAACTGAAGGTTGAACATGAGCAAGAAGTCCAAAGGCTGCAGGAAATTCTTGATGAGCTCAAGGCCAAGACAGACTCATCGGTAGAAGTTCCATCCATAGATGAGAAATTAGAGGTGAAAGACATGGCAGAACATGAAAGACAAGATGTACAAGAACTCATAAAAATATTACAGGAAACCCAAGACATATATGGGGCAGCAATGACCGAGATTCAACAACTTGAAGAACAGATTCAACTGGGAATCCGTTCAGTGGAAGAAAAGGGAACTGTAAGAAACACAGAGACTGTAAGAATGGCCTCTGAACATGAGCTAGAGAGCATCAAGGCGCAACTTCTCCGAGCGCTGGAAGCCAAAGTACAAGAGGAAAAGAAGGTGAAAGCATTGGAGGAAAAGGTGGATGAAATGGAGAAGACTCTGACCCACAGTGTTCCCGTGGAAGAGTTAACGGTCAGCCAACTCCTTCATATGCTGAAGGACAAGACTCTACAATGGGAACAATCTGAACACAAGCTTCAATCTTCAAAGGGAAGGAGTTCGAAGCTCTCAAAAGTTATGGAAATAGCTGAGGTTGCAACACAGATTTTACAGGGATGCCAAAAGTACGCTGAATCACGTCAATGTGAACAGCAGAATGTTGAAACAGCTGCTCCAGTAGAAGGATTGAATAGCCTGATCAATCAATCCCCAAGGGAAGGGGAAGTGTTGAAATCACAAACGAGGTCATTAGTGAAGGATTTGCAGGAAACCCAGGAAGAGTGGGATGAATATGAACGCATGAAGAAGTCTCTTCAGGAAAGATGTCTAGGGAGGGAACAACAGTCGGCTAACGTCCAGTTGGGTATGGAAGAAGTAGCAGGCCCTCTCGCTAGACTAGCTCAGGACGACACCGAATATTACCATGACCTGTTGAGTGACACGGAATATTACGATGACTTGGTCTGCCCAGCTTGTGATGAAAACTCCCAAAGTGCAGAAATCAGGATGAAGCACTTAAAGTCTAAGGAACATAGGGAGATGGTGGCGCTACAGCTGGCAGCGGATAAGGGAGCCCCGAGAGTCTCCAAGAAGCAGAAAAGAAAAAGACGAAGCAGAAGACGATAACCATCTAAATCATTATCACTTCTATCAGATCATGCACGTGGGCCCCACGAAGGGGGGCCAAATCAGTTGGAAAGTAGGAAAAATTACCAAGGCAGTCCAGCTGTTTGTAAAAGTCAGCACTGCTGGTTCAGCAGGACGGAAGTTCAAGCTGTTAAGCCAAGGGAAAGACTATTGGATGAGTCACGCTAGAAATGTGAACCGGCTACACCACAGAGATGTTGTTCGGACCGAGTCAAGACCAGAGACTGAATCTGTGAACTGTTCCCGCAGAGACTGAATCTGTGAACTGTTTCCCGCAGAGACTATATCTGTGAATTGTTTTACATGAAGTTGATTATATGTTATGTTTAATGGGGAATAAGTATGTTGTAAGCTAAAAAGGGAGGATTGTAGTGTATGTACCCGTCTACCTTTAAGAGAACTATTGTATGTAACCGTTCACCTTTAAGAGAACTATTTTAGGTGTGGCACTACTTTGTTTGACTTCTGTATACGGTAATACCGAAGGTGACCACACCAGTATATAAGTGTTGTGCCAGGAGTTATTGGGCAGATTCGCCCTGACCTTCGAATTGTAAAGTCCTGTTTTAAGTTACTCTTGGAGTCTGTGTATTAATTAACTAAACAACCCACAGACTTTACAGGGTGCCCTAAGGGCCACATGTGTGCAGTCAATGACGTCCTGCACCCTTGGAAAGTCTGCCAGCTGAGCTAATCCACGCGCTCGCGCCCTCACACTTGCGCGATCCCGGGTGAAATGGATGTGATTTTGTGCGAGGGCAAAGAGGCCATTGGTGACCTGTTTGATGTAAGTGTGTGCGGCCGCCTGGGAGATGCCGCTGATGTCTGCTGCTGATCCCTGGAAGGAGCCTGAGGCATAAAAGTTGAGTGCGGTGGTGACTTTGATGGCCACTGGTAAGGAGTGTCAACCTGGTGCTCTGGACTCCAGGTCTTGCTGCAGCATTGCGCAGATGTCAGTCACTACCTCTCGCGAAAGTCGGAGCCGCCTTTGGCACTGCTGCTCAGTCATGTTGAGGTAGCTCACCCTGTGCCTGTAGACCCTGTTTGGGGGGTATCTCCTGCACCGACGGCCTTCCATGCGCTGGCCCCTTCTGGCCTGTGCTGCCTCAGGTGGCTGAGCCGCAGCCTGCCGCTCCTGCTGGTGCTGCTGTTGTTGCTGGTGCTGCTGTTGTTGCTGGATCTGCTGTTGTTGCTGTTGTTGCTGGATCTGCTGCAGCCTCCTCTGCTGTTGGAGATCCTCTAATGCCAAGAAGGGAAGGAACAAAAGGCCTCCCATGCTTCTGGCAGATGCCTCCATTGAGGAGGCGCTGAGTTAGGGTGCTGAGAGGGGTTTCCCAGCAGCTCACACTGGAGAAGTGTGTGAGGCTCCAACCTTCCACAGCTGTGCCTAAGCCTTCAACAAGTTGCCCCAAGCCTTCAGCAACAAGGTCCTGCAGCCTACAAATGCTGGCTGATTAAATCTCTTCAGTCCTGATTCACCTGCAGCTGAAAGCAAGCAAGCCGACATTGTTCACGCCAGGTTTCATCAGCGGTGTTCCCACCAGGCATGGTTTACGTGGGGAAAGGCTGAAAATTCCAAGGGCCCCTGAAAATAGGATTAAACATGCCAATTATTGATCATTAGGCTCCCGCCGACCATTCCCGCCTGCTGCGGGCAGGACTGATTCGGGTCGCGCTGAAACAATGGGGCGAAAGTCGGGCGGGGCAGGGAATCGGGCGGTGGGGGGGCCACGACCCCCTATTTCTGTGATTTTCAGCCCCCCGCCCGCCTGAAACCCCGCCCGACGGCTCCAGGAAAATCGGGGCCTATGTGTTCAAATCTCTGGAGTGGGTCTTGAACCCATGACCTGCTGACTGAGATGCGAGAGTGCTACTACTGAGCCAAGCTGACACATTGAAATCAATGCCACTACCATTGTCACAATATTGATCTCAGTGGAATAATGGATGGAGTGGTTGAGGACATGTAGCAGGAGATGAAACATCGGACAAGAAGCAGGAGAGTTATCTGGAGGAGACTGTATCCCGACCATAGAGTGCACAGGGATAGGACAAACTGTCAGAGAAAATTGGCAAGCCGTTAGTTCTCCTGAGTGACAGGTATCTCTTTGTCTGACAGACTGATGCAGGTGTGTGAAGAAACTGAGAGCAGTGAGGATCTACCCAGTGACGAGTAAATCCTTAACCGCCAATGTAGCTGAACAAAAGTGCATGAGCATGTCCCATGCTGAGGTGGCTTACATTCTACACATCAATTAATTCCTCTGATGTAGGAAGCAAAGCATTTTAGAGAGGGCACCAACACAGGCATAGCTACAGACTGTATCCGTGCATAGATACAGACTGTATCCGTGCATAGATACAGACTGTCAGTATATAGATGCAGTCTGTGTCTATTTATAGATACAAACTGTGTCTGTAGATAGAGTGCATTTCCATGTATAGATACTGACTATGTTATAGATATAGACTGTATTCATTTATAGATACGGGCTTTGTCTGTTTATAGATACAGGAATGTGTGAGTGAACGTGTTGCATGAATTAATGTTGCTGTGAGGTGAGAGTGAGTGTATTGCTCCTTATCCGTGCACTATGACTAACTTAGTGCTGCCTCCTCTACATCGCGATGGGTGTGTGCATCTGTGCTGCTGCTCAGGAAAGGTGGTGTGAGTGACACAAGGTGGTGTGAGTGACACAAGGTGGTGTGAGTGACACAAGGTGGTGTGAGTGACATAATGTGGTGTGAGTGACACAAGGTGGTGTGAGTGACACAAGGTGGTGTGAGTTACACAAGGTGGTGTGAGTGACACAAGGTGGTGTGAGTGACACAAGGTGGTGTGAGTTACACAAGGTGGTGTGAGTTACACAAGGTGCTGTGAGTTACACAAGGTGGTGTGAGTGACATAATGTGGTGTGAGTGACACAAGGTGGTGTGAGTGACACAAGGGGGTGTGAGTGACACAAGGTGGTGTGAGTGACACAAGGTGGTGTGAGTGACACAAGGTGGTGTGAGTGACACAAGGTGCTGTGAGTTACACAAGGTGGTGTGAGTGACACAAGGTGGTGTGAGTGACACAAGGTGGTGTGAGTGACACAAGGTGGTGTGAGTGACACAAGGTGCTGTGAGTTACACAAGGTGGTGTGAGTGACACAAGGTGGTGTGAGTGACACAAGGTGCTGTGAGTTACACAAGGTGGTGTGAGTGACACAAGGTGGTGTGAGTGACACAAGGTGGTGTGAGTGACACAAGGTGCTGTGAGTGACATAATGTGGTGTGAGTGACACAAGGTGGTGTGAATTACTCAAGGTGGTGTGAGTGACAAAAGGTGGTGTGAGTTACACAAGGTGGTGTGAGTGACACAAGGTGGTGTGAGTTACACAAGGTGGTGTGAGTGACAAAAGGTGGTGTGAGTGACACAAGGTGGTGTGAGTGACACAAGGTGGTGTGAGTTACACAAGGTGGTGTGAGTGACACAAGGTGGTGTGAGTTACACAAGGTGGTGTGAGTGACACAAGGTGGTGTGAGTGACACAAGGTGGTGCGAGTGATACAAGGTGGTGTGAGTTACACAAGGTGGTGTGAGTGACACAAGGTGCTGTGAGTTACACAAGGTGGTGTGAGTGACACAAGGTAGTGTGAGTTACACAAGGTGGTGTGAGTGACACAAGGTGGTGTGAGTGACACAAGGTGGTGCGAGTGATACAAGGTGGTGTGAGTTACACAAGGTGGTGTGAGTTACACAAGGTGGTGTGAGTGACACAAGGTGGTGTGAGTTACACTAGGTGGTATGAGTGACACAAGGTGGTGTGAGTGACACAAGGTAGTGTGAGTGACACAAGGTGGTGTGAGTGACACAAGGTGGTGTGAGTTACACAAGGTGGTGTGAGTGACATAAGGTGGTGTGAGTGACACAAGGTGGTGTGAGTGACACAAGGTGGTGTGAGTGACACAAGGTGGTGTGAGTGACACAAGGTGGTCTGAGTTACACAAGGTGGTGTGAGTGACACAAGGTGGTGTGAGTTACTCAACGTGGTGTGAGTGACACAAGGTGGTGTGAGTGACACAAGGTGCTGTGAGTGACACAAGGTGGTGTGAGTGACACAAGGTGGTGTGAGTGACACAAGGTGGCGTGAGTGACACAAGGTGGCGTGAGTGACACAAGGTGGCGTGAGTGACACAAGGTGGTGTGAGTGACACAAGGTGGCGTGGGTTACTCAAGGTGGTGTGAGTGACACAAGGTGGTGTGAGTGACACAAGGTGGTGTGAGCTACTCAAGGTGGTGTGAGTGACACAAGGTGGTGCGAGTGACAGAAGGTGGTGTGAGTGACACAAGGTGGTGTGAGTGACGCAATGTGGTGTGAGTGACACAAGGTGGTGTGAGTGACACATGGTGGTGTGAGTGACACAAGGTGGTGTGAGTGACACAAGGTGGTGTGAGTTACTCAAGGTGGTGTGAGTGACACAAGGTGGTGTGAGTGACAAGGTGGTGAGAGTTGCACAAGGTGGTGTGAGTGACAGAAGGTGATGTGAGTGACACAAGGTGGTGTGAGTGAAACAAGGTGATGTGAGTGACACAAGGTGGTGTGAGTGACACAAGGTGGTGTGAGTGACACAAGGTGGTGTGAGTGACAAAAGGTGGTGTGAGTGACAAAAGGTGGTGTGAGTGACACAAGGTAGTGTGAGTGACACAAGGTGGTGTGAGTTACACAAGGTGGTGTGAGTGACACATGGTGGTGTGAGTGACACAAGGTGATGTGAGTGACGCAATGTGCTGTAAGTTACACAAGGTGGTGTGAGTGACACAAGGTGGTGTGAGTGACACAAGGTGATGTGAGTGACACAAGGTGGTGTGAGTGCCAAAAGGTGATGTGAATGACACAAGGTGGTATGAGTGACACAAGTTGGTGTGAGTGACACAAGGTGATGTGAGTGACACAAGGTGGTGTGAGTGACAAAAGGTGGTGTGAGTGAAACAAGGTGATGTGAGTGACACAAGGTGGTGTGAGTGACACAAGGTGGTGTGAGTGACACAAGGTGGTGTGAGTGACAAAAGGTGGTGTGAGTGACACAAGGTAGTGTGAGTGACACAAGGTGGTGTGAGTTACACAACGTGGTGTGAGTGACACAAGGTGGTGTGAGTGACACAAGGCGGTGTGAGTGACACAAGGTGGTGTGAGTGACACAAGGTGATGTGAGTGACGCAATGTGCTGTAAGTTACACAAGGTGCTGTGAGTGACACAAGGTGGTGTGAGTGACACAAGGTGATGTCAGTGACACAAGGTGGTGTGAGTGACACAAGGTGGTGTGAGTGCCACAAGGTGATGTGAGTGACACAAGGTGGTATGAGTGACTCAAGGTGGTGTGAGTGACACAAGGTGGTTTGAGTTACTCAAGGTGGTGTGAGTGACACAAGGTGGTGTGAGTGACACAAGGTGGTGTAAGTGACACAAGGTGGTGTGAGTGACACAAGGTGATGTGAGTTACTCAAGGTGGTGTGAGTGACATAAGGTGGTGTGAGTGGCACAAGGTGGTGTGAGTTACTCAAGGTGGTGTGAGTGACACAAGGTGGTGTGAGTGACACAAGGTGGTGTGAGTGACACAAGGTGATGTGAGTGATACAAGGTGGTGTGAGTGACACAAGGTGGTGTGAGTGACACAAGGTGCTGTGAGTGACACAATGTGGTGTGAGTAACACAAAGTAGTGTGAGTGACACAAGGTGGTGTGCGCGACACAATGTGGTGTGAGTGACACAAAGTGGTGTGAGTTACACAATGTGGTGTGAGTGACACAAGGTGGTGTGAGTGACGCAAGGTGGTGTGAGTGACACAAGGTGGTGTGAGTGACACAAGGTGGTGTGAGTTACTCAAGGTGGTGTGAGCGACACAAGGTGGTGTGAGTTACACAAGGTGGTGTGAGTGATACAAGGTGGTGTGAGTGACACAAGGTGGTGTGAGTTACTCAAGGTGGTGTGAGTGACACAACGTGGTGTGAGTGACACACGGTGGTGTGAGTGACACAAGGTGGTGTGAGTTACTCAAGGTGGTGTGAGTGACACAATGTGGTGTGAGTGACACAAGGTGGTGTGAGTTACACAAGGTGGTGTGAGTTACACAAGGTGGTGTGAGTGACAGAAGGTGGTGTGAGTGACACATGGTGGTGTGAGTGACACAAGGTGGTGTGAGTTACACTAGGTGGTATGAGTGACACAAGGTGGTGTGAGTGACACAAGGTAGTGTGAGTGACACAAGGTGGTGTGAGTGACACAAGGTGGTGTGAGTTACACAAGGTGGTGTGAGTGACATAAGGTGGTGTGAGTGACACAAGGTGGTGTGAGTGACACAAGGTGGTGTGAGTGACACAAGGTGGTGTGAGTGACACAAGGTGGTCTGAGTTACACAAGGTGGTGTGAGTGACACAAGGTGGTGTGAGTTACTCAACGTGGTGTGAGTGACACAAGGTGGTGTGAGTGACACAAGGTGCTGTGAGTGACACAAGGTGGTGTGAGTGACACAAGGTGGTGTGAGTGACACAAGGTGGTGTGAGTGACTCAAGGTGGCGTGAGTGACACAAGGTGGCGTGAGTGACACAAGGTGGCGTGAGTGACACAAGGTGGCGTGAGTGACACAAGGTGGTGTGAGTGACACAAGGTGGCGTGGGTTACTCAAGGTGGTGTGAGTGACACAAGGTGGTGTGAGTGACACAAGGTGGTGTGAGCTACTCAAGGTGGTGTGAGTGACACAAGGTGGTGCGAGTGACAGAAGGTGGTGTGAGTGACACAAGGTGGTGTGAGTGACGCAATGTGGTGTGAGTGACACAAGGTGGTGTGAGTGACACATGGTGGTGTGAGTGACACAAGGTGGTGTGAGTGACACAAGGTGGTGTGAGTTACTCAAGGTGGTGTGAGTGACACAAGGTGGTGTGAGTGACAAGGTGGTGAGAGTTGCACAAGGTGGTGTGAGTGACAGAAGGTGATGTGAGTGACACAAGGTGGTGTGAGTGAAACAAGGTGATGTGAGTGACACAAGGTGGTGTGAGTGACACAAGGTGGTGTGAGTGACACAAGGTGGTGTGAGTGACAAAAGGTGGTGTGAGTGACAAAAGCTGGTGTGAGTGACACAAGGTAGTGTGAGTGACACAAGGTGGTGTGAGTTACACAAGGTGGTGTGAGTGACACATGGTGGTGTGAGTGACACAAGGTGATGTGAGTGACGCAATGTGCTGTAAGTTACACAAGGTGGTGTGAGTGACACAAGGTGGTGTGAGTGACACAAGGTGATGTGAGTGACACAAGGTGGTGTGAGTGCCAAAAGGTGATGTGAATGACACAAGGTGGTATGAGTGACACAAGTTGGTGTGAGTGACACAAGGTGATGTGAGTGACACAAGGTGGTGTGAGTGACAAAAGGTGGTGTGAGTGAAACAAGGTGATGTGAGTGACACAAGGTGGTGTGAGTGACACAAGGTGGTGTGAGTGACACAAGGTGGTGTGAGTGACAAAAGGTGGTGTGAGTGACACAAGGTAGTGTGAGTGACACAAGGTGGTGTGAGTTACACAACGTGGTGTGAGTGACACAAGGTGGTGTGAGTGACACAAGGCGGTGTGAGTGACACAAGGTGGTGTGAGTGACACAAGGTGATGTGAGTGACGCAATGTGCTGTAAGTTACACAAGGTGCTGTGAGTGACACAAGGTGGTGTGAGTGACACAAGGTGATGTCAGTGACACAAGGTGGTGTGAGTGACACAAGGTGGTGTGAGTGCCACAAGGTGATGTGAGTGACACAAGGTGGTATGAGTGACTCAAGGTGGTGTGAGTGACACAAGGTGGTTTGAGTTACTCAAGGTGGTGTGAGTGACACAAGGTGGTGTGAGTGACACAAGGTGGTGTAAGTGACACAAGGTGGTGTGAGTGACACAAGGTGATGTGAGTTACTCAAGGTGGTGTGAGTGACATAAGGTGGTGTGAGTGGCACAAGGTGGTGTGAGTTACTCAAGGTGGTGTGAGTGACACAAGGTGGTGTGAGTGACACAAGGTGGTGTGAGTGACACAAGGTGATGTGAGTGATACAAGGTGGTGTGAGTGACACAAGGTGGTGTGAGTGACACAAGGTGCTGTGAGTGACACAATGTGGTGTGAGTAACACAAAGTAGTGTGAGTGACACAAGGTGGTGTGCGCGACACAATGTGGTGTGAGTGACACAAAGTGGTGTGAGTTACACAATGTGGTGTGAGTGACACAAGGTGGTGTGAGTGACGCAAGGTGGTGTGAGTGACACAAGGTGGTGTGAGTGACACAAGGTGGTGTGAGTTACTCAAGGTGGTGTGAGCGACACAAGGTGGTGTGAGTTACACAAGGTGGTGTGAGTGATACAAGGTGGTGTGAGTGACACAAGGTGGTGTGAGTTACTCAAGGTGGTGTGAGTGACACAACGTGGTGTGAGTGACACACGGTGGTGTGAGTGACACAAGGTGGTGTGAGTTACTCAAGGTGGTGTGAGTGACACAATGTGGTGTGAGTGACACAAGGTGGTGTGAGTTACACAAGGTGGTGTGAGTTACACAAGGTGGTGTGAGTGACAGAAGGTGGTGTGAGTGACACATGGTGGTGTGAGTGACACAATGTGGTGTGAGTTACACAAGGTGGTGTGAGTGACACAAGGTGGTGTGAGTGAAACAAGGTGGTGTGAGTGACACAAGGTGGTGTGAGTGACTCAAGGTGGTGTGAGTGACACAAGGTGGTGTGAGTGACACAAGGTGGCGTGAGTGACACAAGGTGGCGTGAGTGACACAAGGTGGCGTGAGTGACACAAGGTGGTGTGAGTGACACAAGGCGGTGTGAGCTACTCAAAGTGGTGTGAGTGACACAAGGTGGTGTGAGTGACAGAAGGTGGTGTGAGTGACACAAGGTGGTGTGAGTGACGCAATGTGGTGTGAGTGACACAAGGTGGTGTGAGTGACACAAGGTGGTGTGAGTGACACAAGGTGGTGCGAGTGACACAAGGTGGTGTGAGTGACACAAGGTGGTGTGAGTGACACAAGGTAGTGTGAGTGACACAAGGTGGTGTGAGTTACACAAGGTGGTGTGAGTGACACAAGGTGGTGTGAGTGACACAAGGTGGTGTGAGTGACACAAGGTGGTGTGAGTGACACAAGGTGGTGTGAGTGACTCAAGATGGTGTGAGTGACACAAGGTGGTGTGAGTGACACAAGGTGGCGTGAGTGACACAAGGTGGTGTGAGTGACACAAGGTGGCGTGAGTTACTCAAGGTGGTGTGAGTGACACAAGGTGGTGTGAGTGACACAAGGTGGTGTGAGCTACTCAAGGTGGTGTGAGTGACAGAAGGTGGTGTGAGTGACACAAGGTGGTGTGAGTGACGCAATGTGGTGTGAGTGACACAAGGTGGTGTGAGTGACACATGGTGGTGTGAGTGACACAAGGTGGTGTGAGTGACACAAGGTGGTGTGAGTTACTCAAGGTGGTGTGAGTGACACAAGGTGGTGTGAGTGACAAGGTGGTGAGAGTTGCACAAGGTGGTGTGAGTGACAGAAGGTGATGTGAGTGACACAAGGTGGTGTGAGTGAAACAAGGTGATGTGAGTGACACAAGGTGGTGTGAGTGACAAAAGGTGGTGTGAGTGACACAAGGTGGTGTGAGTGACAAAAAGTGGTGTGAGTGACAAAAGGTGGTGTGAGTGACACAAGGTAGTGTGAGTGACACAAGGTGGTGTGAGTGACACAAGGTGGTGTGAGTGACACAAGGTGGTGTGAGTGACACAAGGTGATGTGAGTGACGCAATGTGCTGTAAGTTACACAAGGTGGTGTGAGTGACACAAGGTGGTGTGAGTGACACAAGGTGATGTGAGTGACACAAGGTGGTGTGAGTGACACAAGGTGGTGTGTGTGCCACAAGGTGATGTGAGTGACACAAGGTGGTATGAGTGACACAAGGTGGTGTGAGTGACACAAGGTGGTTTGAGTTACTCAAGGTGGTGTGAGTGACACAAGGTGGTGTGAGTGACACAAGGTGGTGTGAGTGACACAAGGTGATGTGAGTGGCACAAGGTGGTGTGAGTGACATAAGGTGGTGTGAGTGACACAAGGTGGTGTGAATTACTCAAGGTGGTGTGAGTGACACAAGGTGGTGTGAGTGACACAAGGTGGTGTGAGTGACACAAGGTGATGTGAGTGACACAAGGTGGTGTGGGTGACACAAGGTGCTGTGAGTGATACAAGGTGGTGTGAGTGACACAAGATGGTGTGAGTGACACAAGGTGCTGTGAGTTACACAAGGTGGTGTGAGTGACACAAGGTGGTGTGAGTGACACAAGGTGGTGTGAGTGACACAAGGTGGTGTGAGTGACACAATCTGGTGTGAGTGACAGAAGGTGGTGTGAGTGACACAAGGTGGTGTGAGTTACACAAGGTGGTGTGAGTGACACAAGGTGTTGTGAGTGACACAATGTGGTGTGAGTAACACAAGGTAGTGTGAGTGACACAAGGTGGTGTGCGCGACACAATGTGGTGTGAGTTACACAAGGTGGTGAGAGTGACACAAAGTGGTGTGAGTTACACAATGTGGTGTGAGTGACACAAGGTGGTGTGAGTGACACAAGGTGGTGTGAGTGACACAAGGTGGTGTGAGTGACGCAATGTGGTGTGAGTGACACAAGGTGGGGTGAGTGACACAAGGTGGGGTGAGTGACACAAGGTGGTGTGAGTGACACAAGGTGGTGTGAGTTACTCAACGTGGTGTGAGTGACACAAGGTGGTGTGAGTGACACAAGGTGGTGTGAGTGACAGAAGGTGGTGTGAGTGACACAAGGTGGTGTGAGTGATGCAATGTGGTGTGAGTGACACAAGATGGTGTGAGTGACACATGGTGGTGTGAGTGACACAAGGTGGTGTGAGTTACTCAAGGTGGTGTGAGTGACACAAGGTGGTGTGAGTGACAAGGTGGTGAGAGTTGCACAAGGTGGTGTGAGTGACAGAAGGTGATGTGAGTGACACAAGGTGGTGTGAGTGAAACAAGGTGATGTGAGTGACACAAGGTGGTGTGAGTGACACAAGGTGGTGTGAGTGACACAAGGTGGTGTGAGTGACAAAAGGTGGTGTGAGTGACAAAAGGTGGTGTGAGTGACACAAGGTAGTGTGAGTGACACAAGGTGGTGTGAGTTACACAAGGTGGTGTGAGTGACACAAGGTGGTGTGAGTGACACAAGGTGATGTGAGTGACGCAATGTGCTGTAAGTTACACAAGGTGGTGTGAGTGACACAAGGTGGTGTGAGTGACACAAGGTGATGTGAGTGACACAAGGTGGTGTGAGTGCCACAAGGTGATGTGAGTGACACAAGGTGGTATGAGTGACACAAGTTGGTGTGAGTGACACAAGGTGATGTGAGTGACACAAGGTGGTGTGAGTGACAAAAGGTGGTGTGAGTGAAACAAGGTGATGTGAGTGACACAAGGTGGTGTGAGTGACACAAGGTGGTGTGAGTGACAGAAGGTGGTGTGAGTGACACAAGGTGGCGTGAGTGACAAAAGGTGGTGTGAGTGACACAAGGTAGTGTGAGTGACACACGGTGGTGTGAGTTACACAAGGTGGTGTGAGTGACACAAGGTGGTGTGAGTGACACAAGGCGGTGTGAGTGACACAAGGTGGTGTGAGTGACACAAGGTGATGTGAGTGACGCAATGTGCTGTAAGTTACACAAGGTGCTGTGAGTGACACAAGGTGGTGTGAGTGACACAAGGTGATGTGAGTGACACAAGGTGGTGTGAGTGACACAAGGTGGTGTGAGTGCCACAAGGTGATGTGAGTGACACAAGGTGGTTTGAGTTACTCAAGGTGGTGTGAGTGACACAAGGTGGTGTGAGTGACACAAGGTGGTGTAAGTGACACAAGGTGGTGTGAGTGACACAAGGTGATGTGAGTTACTCAAGGTGGTGTGAGTGACATAAGGTGGTGTGTGTGACACAAGGTGGTGTGAGTTACTCAAGGTGGTGTGAGTGACACAAGGTGGTGTGAGTGACACAAGGTTGTGTGAGTGACACAAGGTGATGTGAGTGACACAAGGTGGTGTGAGTGACACAAGGTGCTGTGAGTGATACAAGGTGGTGTGAGTGACACAAGGTGGTGTGAGTGACACAAGGTGCTGTGAGTGACACAATGTGGTGTGAGTAACACAAAGTAGTGTGAGTGACACAAGGTGGTGTGCGCGACACAATGTGGTGTGGGTTACACAAGGTGGTGTGAGTGACACAAAGTGGTGTGAGTTACACAATGTGGTGTGAGTGACACAAGGTGGTGTGAGTGACGCAAGGTGGTGTGAGTGACACAAGGTGGTGTGAGTGACACAAGGTAGTGTGAGTTACTCAAGGTGGTGTGAGCGACACAAGGTGGTGTGAGTTACACAAGGCGGTGTGAGTGACAGAAGGTGGCGTGAGTTACTCAAGGTGGTGTGAGCGACACAAGGTGGTGTGAGTTACACAAGGTGGTGTGAGTGATACAAGGTGGTGTGAGTGACACAAGGTGGTGTGAGTTACTCAAGGTGGTGTGAGTGACACAAGGTGGTGTGAGTGACACAAGGTGGTGTGAGTTACTCAAGGTGGTGTGAGTGACACAATGTGGTGTGAGTGACACAAGGTGGTGTGAGTTACACAAGGTGGTGTGAGTGACACAAGGTGGTGTGAGTGACAAAAGGTGGTGTGACTGAAACAAGGTGATGTGAGTGACACAAGGTGGTGTGAGTGACACAAGGTGGTGTGAGTGACACAAGGTGGTGTGAGTGACACAAAGTGGCGTGAGTGACAAAAGGTGGTGTGAGTGACACAAGGTAGTGTGAGTGACACATGGTGGTGTGAGTTACACAAGGTGGTGTGAGTGACACAAGGTGGTGTGAGTGACACAAGGCGGTGTGAGTGACACAAGGTGGTGTGAGTGACACAAGGTGATGTGAGTGACGCAATGTGCTGTAAGTTACACAAGGTGCTGTGAGTGACACAAGGTGGTGTGAGTGACACAAGGTGATGTAAGTGACACAAGGTGGTGTGAGTGACACAAGGTGGTGTGAGTGCCACAAGGTGATGTGAGTGACACAAGGTGGTATGAGTGACACAAGGTGGTGTGAGTGACACAAGGTGGTTTGAGTTACTCAAGGTGGTGTGAGTGACACAAGGTGGTGTGAGTGACACAAGGTGGTGTGAGTGACACAAGGTGATGTGAGTGACACAAGGTGGTGTGAGTGACATAAGGTGGTGTGAGTGACACAAGGTGGTGTGAATTACTCAAGGTGGTGTGAGTGACACAAGGTGGTGTGAGTGACACAAGGTGGTGTGAGTGACACAAGGTGATGTGAGTGACACAAGGTGGTGTGGGTGACACAAGGTGCTGTGAGTGATACAAGGTGGTGTGAGTGACACAAGATGGTGTGAGTGACACAAGGTGCTGTGAGTTACACAAGGTGGTGTGAGTGACACAAGGTGGTGTGAGTGACACAAGGTGGTGTGAGTGACACAAGGTGGTGTGAGTGACACAATCTGGTGTGAGTGACAGAAGGTGGTGTGAGTGACACAAGGTGGTGTGAGTTACACAAGGTGGTGTGAGTGACACAAGGTGTTGTGAGTGACACAATGTGGTGTGAGTAACACAAGGTAGTGTGAGTGACACAAGGTGGTGTGCGCGACACAATGTGGTGTGAGTTACACAAGGTGGTGTGAGTGACACAAAGTGGTGTGAGTTACACAATGTGGTGTGAGTGACACAAGGTGGTGTGAGTGACACAAGGTGGTGTGAGTGACACAAGGTGGTGTGAGTGACGCAATGTGGTGTGAGTGACACAAGGTGGGGTGAGTGACACAAGGTGGGGTGAGTGACACAAGGTGGTGTGAGTGACACAAGGTGGTGTGAGTGACACAAGGTGGTGTGAGTTACACAAGGTGGTGTGAGTGACACAAGGTGGTGTGAGTTACTCAACGTGGTGTGAGTGACACAAGGTGGTGTGAGTGACACAAGGTGGTGTGAGTGACACAAGGTGGTGTGAGTGACACAAGGTGGTGTGAGTTACACAAGGTGGTGTGAGTGACACAAGGTGGTGTGAGTGACACAAGGTGGCGTGAGTGACACAAGGTGGCGTGAGTGACACAAGGTGGTGTGAGTGACACAAGGTGGCGTGAGTTACTCAAGGTGGTGTGAGTGACACAAGGTGGTGTGAGTGACACAAGGTGGTGTGAGCTACTCAAGGTGGTGTGAGTGACACAAGGTGGTGTGAGTGACAGAAGGTGGTGTGAGTGACACAAGGTGGTGTGAGTGATGCAATGTGGTGTGAGTGACACAAGATGGTGTGAGTGACACATGGTGGTGTGAGTGACACAAGGTGGTGTGAGTTACTCAAGGTGGTGTGAGTGACACAAGGTGGTGTGAGTGACAAGGTGGTGAGAGTTGCACAAGCTGGTTTGAGTGACAGAAGGTGATGTGAGTGACACAAGGTGGTGTGAGTGAAACAAGGTGATGTGAGTGACACAAGGTGGTGTGAGTGACACAAGGTGGTGTGAGTGACACAAGGTGGTGTGAGTGACAAAAGGTGGTGTGAGTGACAAAAGGTGGTGTGAGTGACACAAGGTAGTGTGAGTGACACAAGGTGGTGTGAGTTACACAAGGTGGTGTGAGTGACACAAGGTGGTGTGAGTGACACAAGGTGATGTGAGTGACGCAATGTGCTGTAAGTTACACAAGGTGGTGTGAGTGACACAAGGTGGTGTGAGTGACACAAGGTGATGTGAGTGACACAAGGTGGTGTGAGTGCCACAAGGTGATGTGAGTGACACAAGGTGGTATGAGTGACACAAGTTGGTGTGAGTGACACAAGGTGATGTGAGTGACACAAGGTGGTGTGAGTGACAAAAGGTGGTGTGAGTGAAACAAGGTGATGTGAGTGACACAAGGTGGTGTGAGTGACACAAGGTGGTGTGAGTGACAGAAGGTGGTGTGAGTGACACAAGGTGGCGTGAGTGACAAAAGGTGGTGTGAGTGACACAAGGTAGTGTGAGTGACACACGGTGGTGTGAGTTACACAAGGTGGTGTGAGTGACACAAGGTGGTGTGAGTGACACAAGGCGGTGTGAGTGACACAAGGTGGTGTGAGTGACACAAGGTGATGTGAGTGACGCAATGTGCTGTAAGTTACACAAGGTGCTGTGAGTGACACAAGGTGGTGTGAGTGACACAAGGTGATGTGAGTGACACAAGGTGGTGTGAGTGACACAAGGTGGTGTGAGTGCCACAAGGTGATGTGAGTGACACAAGGTGGTTTGAGTTACTCAAGGTGGTGTGAGTGACACAAGGTGGTGTGAGTGACACAAGGTGGTGTAAGTGACACAAGGTGGTGTGAGTGACACAAGGTGATGTGAGTTACTCAAGGTGGTGTGAGTGACATAAGGTGGTGTGTGTGACACAAGGTGGTGTGAGTTACTCAAGGTGGTGTGAGTGACACAAGGTGGTGTGAGTGACGCAAGGTTGTGTGAGTGACACAAGGTGATGTGAGTGACACAAGGTGGTGTGAGTGACACAAGGTGCTGTGAGTCATACAAGGTGGTGTGAGTGACACAAGGTGGTGTGAGTGACACAAGGTGCTGTGAGTGACACAATGTGGTGTGAGTAACACAAAGTAGTGTGAGTGACACAAGGTGGTGTGCGCGACACAATGTGGTGTGGGTTACACAAGGTGGTGTGAGTGACACAAAGTGGTGTGAGTTACACAATGTGGTGTGAGTGACACAAGGTGGTGTGAGTGACGCAAGGTGGTGTGAGTGACACAAGGTGGTGTGAGTGACACAAGGTAGTGTGAGTTACTCAAGGTGGTGTGAGCGACACAAGGTGGTGTGAGTTACACAAGGTGGTGTGAGTGACAGAGGTGGCGTGAGTTACTCAAGGTGGTGTGAGCGACACAAGGTGGTGTGAGTTACACAAGGTGGTGTGAGTGATACAAGGTGGTGTGAGTGACACAAGGTGGTGTGAGTTACTCAAGGTGGTGTGAGTGACACAAGGTGGTGTGAGTGACACAAGGTGGTGTGAGTTACTCAAGGTGGTGTGAGTGACACAATGTGGTGTGAGTGACACAAGGTGGTGTGAGTTACACAAGGTGGTGTGAGTGACACAAGGTGGTGTGAGTGACAAAAGGTGGTGTGACTGAAACAAGGTGATGTGAGTGACACAAGGTGGTGTGAGTGACACAAGGTGGTGTGAGTGACACAAGGTGGTGTGAGTGACACAAAGTGGCGTGAGTGACAAAAGGTGGTGTGAGTGACACAAGGTAGTGTGAGTGACACAAGGTGGTTTGAGTTACTCAAGGTGGTGTGAGTGACACAAGGTGGTGTGAGTGACACAAGGTGGTGTAAGTGACACAAGGTGGTGTGAGTGACACAAGGTGATGTGAGTTACTCAAGGTGGTGTGAGTGACATAAGGTGGTGTGTGTGACACAAGGTGGTGTGAGTTACTCAAGGTGGTGTGAGTGACACAAGGTGGTGTGAGTGACGCAAGGTTGTGTGAGTGACACAAGGTGATGTGAGTGACACAAGGTGGTGTGAGTGACACAAGGTGCTGTGAGTCATACAAGGTGGTGTGAGTGACACAAGGTGGTGTGAGTGACACAAGGTGCTGTGAGTGACACAATGTGGTGTGAGTAACACAAAGTAGTGTGAGTGACACAAGGTGGTGTGCGCGACACAATGTGGTGTGGGTTACACAAGGTGGTGTGAGTGACACAAAGTGGTGTGAGTTACACAATGTGGTGTGAGTGACACAAGGTGGTGTGAGTGACGCAAGGTGGTGTGAGTGACACAAGGTGGTGTGAGTGACACAAGGTAGTGTGAGTTACTCAAGGTGGTGTGAGCGACACAAGGTGGTGTGAGTTACACAAGGTGGTGTGAGTGACAGAGGTGGCGTGAGTTACTCAAGGTGGTGTGAGCGACACAAGGTGGTGTGAGTTACACAAGGTGGTGTGAGTGATACAAGGTGGTGTGAGTGACACAAGGTGGTGTGAGTTACTCAAGGTGGTGTGAGTGACACAAGGTGGTGTGAGTGACACAAGGTGGTGTGAGTTACTCAAGGTGGTGTGAGTGACACAATGTGGTGTGAGTGACACAAGGTGGTGTGAGTTACACAAGGTGGTGTGAGTGACACAAGGTGGTGTGAGTGACAAAAGGTGGTGTGACTGAAACAAGGTGATGTGAGTGACACAAGGTGGTGTGAGTGACACAAGGTGGTGTGAGTGACACAAGGTGGTGTGAGTGACACAAAGTGGCGTGAGTGACAAAAGGTGGTGTGAGTGACACAAGGTAGTGTGAGTGACACATGGTGGTGTGAGTTACACAAGGTGGTGTGAGTGACACAAGGTGGTGTGAGTGACACAAGGCGGTGTGAGTGACACAAGGTGGTGTGAGTGACACAAGGTGATGTGAGTGACGCAATGTGCTGTAAGTTACACAAGGTGCTGTGAGTGACACAAGGTGGTGTGAGTGACACAAGGTGATGTAAGTGACACAAGGTGGTGTGAGTGACACAAGGTGGTGTGAGTGCCACAAGGTGATGTGAGTGACACAAGGTGGTATGAGTGACACAAGGTGGTGTGAGTGACACAAGGTGGTTTGAGTTACTCAAGGTGGTGTGAGTGCCACAAGGTGGTGTGAGTGACACAAGGTGGTGTAAGTGACACAAGGAGGTGTGAGTGACACAAGGTGATGTGAGTTACTCAAGGTGGTGTGAGTGACATAAGGTGGTGTGAGTGACACAAGGTGGTGTGAGTTACTCAAGGTGGTGTGAGTGACACAAGGTGGTGTGAGTGACACAAGGTGGTGTGAGTGACACAAGGTGATGTGAGTGACACAAGGTGGTGTGAGTGACACAAGGTGCTGTGAGTGATACAAGGTGGTGTGAGTGACACAAGGTGGTGTGAGTGACACAAGGTGCTGTGAGTGACACAATGTGGTGTGAGTAACACAAAGTAGTGTGAGTGACACAAGGTGGTGTGCGCGACACAATGTGGTGTGGGTTACACAAGGTGGTGTGAGTGACACAAAGTGGTGTGAGTTACACACTGTGGTGTGAGTGACACAAGGTGGTGTGAGTGACGCAAGGTGGTGTGAGTGACACCAGGTGGTGTGAGTGACACAAGGTAGTGTGAGTTACTCAAGGTGGTGTGAGTTACACAAGGTGGTGTGAGTGACAGAAGGTGGCGTGAGTTACTCAAGGTGGTGTGAGCGACACAAGGTGGTGTGAGTTACACAAGGTGGTGTGAGTGATACTAGGTGGTGTGAGTGACACAAGGTGGTGTGAGTTACTCAAGGTGGTGTGAGTGACACAAAGTGGTGTGAGTGACACAAGGTGGTGTGAGTTACTCAAGGTGGTGTGAGTGACACAATGTGGTGTGAGTGACACAAGGTGGTGTGAGTTACACAAGGTGGTGTGAGTTACACAAGGTGGTGTGAGTGACAGAAGGTGGTGTGAGTGACACATGGTGGTGTGAGTTACACAAGGTGGTGTGAGTGACACAAGGTGGTGTGAGTGAAACAAGGTGGTGTGAGTGACACAAGGTGGCGTGAGTGACACAAGGTGGTGTGAGTGACACAAGGTGGTGTGAGTGACACAAGGTGGTGTGAGTGAAACAAGGTGGTGTGAGTGACACAAGGTGGTGTGAGTGACACAAGGTGGTGTGAGTGACTCAAGATGGTGTGAGTGACACAAGGTGGCGTGAGTGACACAAGGTGGCATGAGTGACACAAGGTGGCGTGAGTGACACAAGGTGGCGTGAGTGACACAAGGTGGCGTGAGTGACAGAAGGTGGCGTGAGTTACTCAAGGTGATGTGAGTGACACAAGGTGGTGTAAGTGACACAAGGAGGTGTGAGTGACACAAGGTGATGTGAGTTACTCAAGGTGGTGTGAGTGACATAAGGTGGTGTGAGTGACACAAGGTGGTGTGAGTTACTCAAGGTGGTGTGAGTGACACAAGGTGGTGTGAGTGACACAAGGTTGTGTGAGTGACACAAGGTGATGTGAGTGACACAAGGTGGTGTGAGTGACACAAGGTGCTGTGAGTGATGCAAGGTGGTGTGAGTGACACAAGGTGGTGTGAGTGACACAAGGTGCTGTGAGTGACACAATGTGGTGTGAGTAACACAAAGTAGTGTGAGTGACACAAGGTGGTGTGCGCGACACAATGTGGTGTGGGTTACACAAGGTGGTGTGAGTGACACAAAGTGGTGTGAGTTACACAATGTGGTGTGAGTGACACAAGATGGTGTGAGTGACACAAGGCGGTGTGAGTGACACAAGGTGGTGTGAGTTACACAAGGTGGTGTGAGTTACACAAGGTTGTGTGAGTGACACAAGGTGGCGTGAGTGACACAAGGTGGTGTGAGTGACACAAGGTGGTGTGAGTGACACAAGGTGGTGTGAGTGACTCAAGATGGTGTGAGTGACACAAGGTGGCGTGAGTGACACAAGGTGGCATGAGTGACACAAGGTGGCGTGAGTGACACAAGGTGGCGTGAGTGACACAAGGTGGCGTGAGTGACAGAAGGTGGCGTGAGTTACTCAAGGTGATGTGAGTGACACAAGGTGGTGTGAGTGACACAAGGTGGTGTGAGCTACTCAAGGTGGTGTGAGTGACACAAGGTGGTGTGAGTTACACAAGGTGGTGTGAGTGACAGAAGGTGGTGTTAGTGACACAAGGTGGTGTGAGTGACGCAATGTGGTGTGAGTGACACAAGGTGGTGTGAGTGACACATGGTGGTGTGAGTGACACAAGGTGGTGTGAGTGACACAAGGTGGTGTGAGTTACTCAAGGTGGTGTGAGTGACACAAGGTGGTGTGAGTGACAAGGTGGTGAGAGTTGCACAAGGTGGTGTGAGTGACACAAGGTGATGTGAGTTACTCAAGGTGGTGTGAGTGACATAAGGTGGTGTGTGTGACACAAGGTGGTGTGAGTTACTCAAGGTGGTGTGAGTGACACAAGGTGGTGTGAGTGACGCAAGGTTGTGTGAGTGACACAAGGTGATGTGAGTGACACAAGGTGGTGTGAGTGACACAAGGTGCTGTGAGTCATACAAGGTGGTGTGAGTGACACAAGGTGGTGTGAGTGACACAAGGTGCTGTGAGTGACACAATGTGGTGTGAGTAACACAAAGTAGTGTGAGTGACACAAGGTGGTGTGCGCGACACAATGTGGTGTGGGTTACACAAGGTGGTGTGAGTGACACAAAGTGGTGTGAGTTACACAATGTGGTGTGAGTGACACAAGGTGGTGTGAGTGACGCAAGGTGGTGTGAGTGACACAAGGTGGTGTGAGTGACACAAGGTAGTGTGAGTTACTCAAGGTGGTGTGAGCGACACAAGGTGGTGTGAGTTACACAAGGTGGTGTGAGTGACAGAGGTGGCGTGAGTTACTCAAGGTGGTGTGAGCGACACAAGGTGGTGTGAGTTACACAAGGTGGTGTGAGTGATACAAGGTGGTGTGAGTGACACAAGGTGGTGTGAGTTACTCAAGGTGGTGTGAGTGACACAAGGTGGTGTGAGTGACACAAGGTGGTGTGAGTTACTCAAGGTGGTGTGAGTGACACAATGTGGTGTGAGTGACACAAGGTGGTGTGAGTTACACAAGGTGGTGTGAGTGACACAAGGTGGTGTGAGTGACAAAAGGTGGTGTGACTGAAACAAGGTGATGTGAGTGACACAAGGTGGTGTGAGTGACACAAGGTGGTGTGAGTGACACAAGGTGGTGTGAGTGACACAAAGTGGCGTGAGTGACAAAAGGTGGTGTGAGTGACACAAGGTAGTGTGAGTGACACATGGTGGTGTGAGTTACACAAGGTGGTGTGAGTGACACAAGGTGGTGTGAGTGACACAAGGCGGTGTGAGTGACACAAGGTGGTGTGAGTGACACAAGGTGATGTGAGTGACGCAATGTGCTGTAAGTTACACAAGGTGCTGTGAGTGACACAAGGTGGTGTGAGTGACACAAGGTGATGTAAGTGACACAAGGTGGTGTGAGTGACACAAGGTGGTGTGAGTGCCACAAGGTGATGTGAGTGACACAAGGTGGTATGAGTGACACAAGGTGGTGTGAGTGACACAAGGTGGTTTGAGTTACTCAAGGTGGTGTGAGTGCCACAAGGTGGTGTGAGTGACACAAGGTGGTGTAAGTGACACAAGGAGGTGTGAGTGACACAAGGTGATGTGAGTTACTCAAGGTGGTGTGAGTGACATAAGGTGGTGTGAGTGACACAAGGTGGTGTGAGTTACTCAAGGTGGTGTGAGTGACACAAGGTGGTGTGAGTGACACAAGGTGGTGTGAGTGACACAAGGTGATGTGAGTGACACAAGGTGGTGTGAGTGACACAAGGTGCTGTGAGTGATACAAGGTGGTGTGAGTGACACAAGGTGGTGTGAGTGACACAAGGTGCTGTGAGTGACACAATGTGGTGTGAGTAACACAAAGTAGTGTGAGTGACACAAGGTGGTGTGCGCGACACAATGTGGTGTGGGTTACACAAGGTGGTGTGAGTGACACAAAGTGGTGTGAGTTACACACTGTGGTGTGAGTGACACAAGGTGGTGTGAGTGACGCAAGGTGGTGTGAGTGACACCAGGTGGTGTGAGTGACACAAGGTAGTGTGAGTTACTCAAGGTGGTGTGAGTTACACAAGGTGGTGTGAGTGACAGAAGGTGGCGTGAGTTACTCAAGGTGGTGTGAGCGACACAAGGTGGTGTGAGTTACACAAGGTGGTGTGAGTGATACTAGGTGGTGTGAGTGACACAAGGTGGTGTGAGTTACTCAAGGTGGTGTGAGTGACACAAAGTGGTGTGAGTGACACAAGGTGGTGTGAGTTACTCAAGGTGGTGTGAGTGACACAATGTGGTGTGAGTGACACAAGGTGGTGTGAGTTACACAAGGTGGTGTGAGTTACACAAGGTGGTGTGAGTGACAGAAGGTGGTGTGAGTGACACATGGTGGTGTGAGTTACACAAGGTGGTGTGAGTGACACAAGGTGGTGTGAGTGAAACAAGGTGGTGTGAGTGACACAAGGTGGCGTGAGTGACACAAGGTGGTGTGAGTGACACAAGGTGGTGTGAGTGACACAAGGTGGTGTGAGTGAAACAAGGTGGTGTGAGTGACACAAGGTGGTGTGAGTGACACAAGGTGGTGTGAGTGACTCAAGATGGTGTGAGTGACACAAGGTGGCGTGAGTGACACAAGGTGGCATGAGTGACACAAGGTGGCGTGAGTGACACAAGGTGGCGTGAGTGACACAAGGTGGCGTGAGTGACAGAAGGTGGCGTGAGTTACTCAAGGTGATGTGAGTGACACAAGGTGGTGTAAGTGACACAAGGAGGTGTGAGTGACACAAGGTGATGTGAGTTACTCAAGGTGGTGTGAGTGACATAAGGTGGTGTGAGTGACACAAGGTGGTGTGAGTTACTCAAGGTGGTGTGAGTGACACAAGGTGGTGTGAGTGACACAAGGTTGTGTGAGTGACACAAGGTGATGTGAGTGACACAAGGTGGTGTGAGTGACACAAGGTGCTGTGAGTGATGCAAGGTGGTGTGAGTGACACAAGGTGGTGTGAGTGACACAAGGTGCTGTGAGTGACACAATGTGGTGTGAGTAACACAAAGTAGTGTGAGTGACACAAGGTGGTGTGCGCGACACAATGTGGTGTGGGTTACACAAGGTGGTGTGAGTGACACAAAGTGGTGTGAGTTACACAATGTGGTGTGAGTGACACAAGATGGTGTGAGTGACACAAGGCGGTGTGAGTGACACAAGGTGGTGTGAGTTACACAAGGTGGTGTGAGTTACACAAGGTTGTGTGAGTGACACAAGGTGGCGTGAGTGACACAAGGTGGTGTGAGTGACACAAGGTGGTGTGAGTGACACAAGGTGGTGTGAGTGACTCAAGATGGTGTGAGTGACACAAGGTGGCGTGAGTGACACAAGGTGGCATGAGTGACACAAGGTGGCGTGAGTGACACAAGGTGGCGTGAGTGACACAAGGTGGCGTGAGTGACAGAAGGTGGCGTGAGTTACTCAAGGTGATGTGAGTGACACAAGGTGGTGTGAGTGACACAAGGTGGTGTGAGCTACTCAAGGTGGTGTGAGTGACACAAGGTGGTGTGAGTTACACAAGGTGGTGTGAGTGACAGAAGGTGGTGTTAGTGACACAAGGTGGTGTGAGTGACGCAATGTGGTGTGAGTGACACAAGGTGGTGTGAGTGACACATGGTGGTGTGAGTGACACAAGGTGGTGTGAGTGACACAAGGTGGTGTGAGTTACTCAAGGTGGTGTGAGTGACACAAGGTGGTGTGAGTGACAAGGTGGTGAGAGTTGCACAAGGTGGTGTGAGTGACAGAAGGTGATGTGAGTGATACAAGGTGGTGTGAGTGAAACAAGGTGATGTGAGTGACACAAGGTGGTGTGAGTGACACAAGGTGGTGTGAGTGACAAAAGCTGGTGTGAGTGACAAAAGGTGGTGTGAGTGACACAAGGTAGTGTGAGTGACACAAGGTGGTGTGAGTTACACAAGGTGGTGTGAGTGACACAAGGTGGTGTGAGTGACACAAGGTGGTGTGAGTGACACAAGCTGGTGTGAGTGACACAAGGTGGTGTGAGTTACACAAGGTGGTGTGTGTGACACAAGGTGGTGTGAGTGACACAAGGTGGTGTGAGTGACACAATCTGGTGTGAGTGACACAAGGTGGTGTGAGTGACACAAGGTGGTGTGAGTTACACAAGGTGGTGTGAGTGACACAAGGTGCTGTGAGTAACACAATGTGGTGTGAGTAACACAAGGTTGTGTGAGTGACACAAGGTGGTGTGCGCGACACAATGTGGTGTGAGTTACACAAGGTGGTGTGAGTGACACAAAG
This sequence comes from Somniosus microcephalus, assembly GCF_052327205.1. NCBI lineage: Eukaryota > Metazoa > Chordata > Chondrichthyes > Squaliformes > Somniosidae > Somniosus > Somniosus microcephalus. The sequence goes on along the minus strand of NC_140992.1, from coordinate 191,495,768 downwards.
TGGTGTGAGTTACACAATGTGGTGTGAGTGACACAAGGTGGTGTGAGTGACGCAAGGTGGTGTGAGTGACACAAGTTGGTGTGAGTGACACAAGTTGGTGTGAGTGACACAAGGTGGTGTGAGTTACTCAAGTTGGTGTGAGTGACACAAGGTGGTGTGAGTTACACAAGGTGGTGTGAGTGACACAATGTGGTGTGAGTGACACAAGGTGATGTGAGTGACACAAGGTGGTGTGAGTGACACAATCTGGTGTGAGTGACACAAGGTGGTATGAGTGACACAAGGTGGTGTGAGTGACACAAGGTGGTTTGAGTTACTCAAGGTGGTGTGAGTGACACAAGGTGGTGTGAGTGACACAAGGTGGTGTAAGTGACACAAGGTGGTCTGAGTGACACAAGGTGATGTGAGTTACTCAAGGTGGTGTGAGTGACATAAGGTGGTGTGAGTGACACAAGGTGGTGTGAGTGACACAAGGTGCTGTGAGTGATACAAGGTGGTGTGAGTGACACAAGGTGGTGTGAGTGACACAAGGTGCTGTGAGTTACACAAGGTGGTGTGAGTGACAAAAGGTGGTGTGAGTGACACAAGGTGGTGTGAGTTACTCAAGGTGGTGTGAGTGACACAAGGTGGTGTGAGTGACACAAGGTGGTGTGAGTGACACAAGGTGGTGTGAGTTACACAAGGTGGTGTGAGTGACACAAGGTGGTGTGAGTGACACAAGGTGGTGTGAGTGACACAATCTGGTGTGAGTGACACAAGGTGGTGTGAGTGACACAAGTTGGTGTGAGTTACACAAGGTGGTGTGAGTGACACAAGGTGCTGTGAGTGACACAATGTGGTGTGAGTAACACAAGGTACTGTGAGTGACACAAGGTGGTGTGCGCGACACAATGTGGTGTGAGTTACACAAGGTGGTGTGAGTGACACAAAGTGGTGTGAGCTACACAATGTGGTGTGAGTGACACAAGGTGGTGTGAGTGACGCAAGGTGGTGTGAGTGACACAAGGTGGTGTGAGTGACACAAGGTAGTGTGAGTTACTCAAGTTGGTGTGAGTGACACAAGGTGGTGTGAGTTACACAAGGTGGTGTGAGTGACACAAAGTGGTGTGAGTTACACACTGTGGTGTGAGTGACACAAGGTGGTGTGAGTGACGCAAGGTGGTGTGAGTGACACCAGGTGGTGTGAGTGACACAAGGTAGTGTGAGTTACTCAAGGTGGTGTGAGTTACACAAGGTGGTGTGAGTGACAGAAGGTGGCGTGAGTTACTCAAGGTGGTGTGAGCGACACAAGGTGGTGTGAGTTACACAAGGTGGTGTGAGTGATACTAGGTGGTGTGAGTGACACAAGGTGGTGTGAGTTACTCAAGGTGGTGTGAGTGACACAAAGTGGTGTGAGTGACACAAGGTGGTGTGAGTTACTCAAGGTGGTGTGAGTGACACAAGGTGGTGTGAGTGACACAAGGTGGTGTGAGTTACACAAGGTGGTGTGAGTTACACAAGGTGGTGTGAGTGACAGAAGGTGGTGTGAGTGACACATGGTGGTGTGAGTGACACAATGTGGTGTGAGTTACACAAGGTGGTGTGAGTGACACAAGGTGGTGTGAGTGAAACAAGGTGGTGTGAGTGACACAAGGTGGCATGAGTGACACAAGGTGGTGTGAGTGACACAAGGTGGTGTGAGTGACACAAGGTGGTGTGAGTGAAACAAGGTGGTGTGAGTGACACAAGGTGGTGTGAGTGACACAAGGTGGTGTGAGTGACTCAAGATGGTGTGAGTGACACAAGGTGGCGTGAGTGACACAAGGTGGCATGAGTGACACAAGGTGGCGTGAGTGACACAAGGTGGCGTGAGTGACACAAGGTGGCGTGAGTGACAGAAGGTGGCGTGAGTTACTCAAGGTGATGTGAGTGACACAAGGTGGTGTAAGTGACACAAGGAGGTGTGAGTGACACAAGGTGATGTGAGTTACTCAAGGTGGTGTGAGTGACATAAGGTGGTGTGAGTGACACAAGGTGGTGTGAGTTACTCAAGGTGGTGTGAGTGACACAAGGTGGTGTGAGTGACACAAGGTTGTGTGAGTGACACAAGGTGATGTGAGTGACACAAGGTGGTGTGAGTGACACAAGGTGCTGTGAGTGATGCAAGGTGGTGTGAGTGACACAAGGTGGTGTGAGTGACACAAGGTGCTGTGAGTGACACAATGTGGTGTGAGTAACACAAAGTAGTGTGAGTGACACAAGTTGGTGTGCGCGACACAATGTAGTGTGGGTTACACAAGGTGGTGTGAGTGACACAAAGTGGTGTGAGTTACACAATGTGGTGTGAGTGACACAAGGTGGTGTGAGTGACGCAAGGTGGTGTGAGTGACACAAGGTGGTGTGAGTGACACAAGGTAGTGTGAGTTACTCAAGGTGGTGTGAGCGACACAAGGTGGTGTGAGTTACACAAGGTGGTGTGAGTGACAGAAGGTGGCGTGAGTTACTCAAGGTGGTGTGAGCGACACAAGGTGGTGTGAGTTACACAAGGTGGTGTGAGTGATACAAGGTGGTGTGAGTGACACAAGGTGGTGTGAGTTACTCAAGGTGGTGTGAGTGACACAAGGTGGTGTGAGTGACACAAGGTGGTGTGAGTTACTCAAGGTGGTGTGAGTGACACAATGTGGTGTGAGTGACACAAGGTGGTGTGAGTTACACAAGGTGCTGTGAGTGACACAAGGTGGTGTGAGTGACAAAGGGTGGTGTGAGTGAAACAAGGTGATGTGAGTGACACAAGGTGGTGTGAGTGACACAAGGTGGTGTGAGTGACACAAGGTGGTGTGAGTGACACAAGGTAGTGTGAGTGACACATGGTGGTGTGAGTTATACAACGTGGTGTGAGTGACACAAGGTGGTGTGAGTGACACAAGGCGGTGTGAGTGACACAAGGTGCTGTGAGTGACACAAGGTGGTGTGAGTGACACAAGGTGATGTAAGTGACACAAGGTGGTGTGAGTGACACAAGGTGGTGTGAGTGCCACAAGGTGATGTGAGTGACACAAGGTGGTATGAGTGACACAAGGTGGTGTGAGTGACACAAGGTGGTTTGAGTTACTCAAGGTGGTGTGAGTGCCACAAGGTGGTGTGAGTGACACAAGGTGGTGTATGTGACACAAGGAGGTGTGAGTGACACAAGGTGATGTGAGTTACTCAAGGTGGTGTGAGTGACATAAGGTGGTGTGAGTGACACAAGGTGGTGTGAGTTACTCAAGGTGGTGTGAGTGACACAAGGTGGTGTGAGTGACACAAGGTGGTGTGAGTGACACAAGGTGATGTGAGTGACACAAGGTGGTGTGAGTGACACAAGGTGCTGTGAGTGATACAAGGTGGTGTGAGTGACACAAGGTGGTGTGAGTGACACAAGGTGCTGTGAGTGACACAATGTGGTGTGAGTAACACAAAGTAGTGTGAGTGACACAAGGTGGTGTGAGTGACACAAGGTGGTGTAAGTGACACAAGGTGGTCTGAGTGACACAAGGTGATGTGAGTTACTCAAGGTGGTGTGAGTGACATAAGGTGGTGTGAGTGACACAAGGTGGTGTGAGTGACACAAGGTGCTGTGAGTGATACAAGGTGGTGTGAGTGACACAAGGTGGTGTGAGTGACACAAGGTGCTGTGAGTTACACAAGGTGGTGTGAGTGACAAAAGGTGGTGTGAGTGACACAAGGTGGTGTGAGTTACTCAAGGTGGTGTGAGTGACACAAGGTGGTGTGAGTGACACAAGGTGGTGTGAGTGACACAAGGTGGTGTGAGTGACACAAGGTGGTGTGAGTGACACAAGGTGGTGTGAGTGACACAATCTGGTGTGAGTGACACAAGGTGGTGTGAGTGACACAAGTTGGTGTGAGTTACACAAGGTGGTGTGAGTGACACAAGGTGCTGTGAGTGACACAATGTGGTGTGAGTAACACAAGGTACTGTGAGTGACACAAGGTGGTGTGCGCGACACAATGTGGTGTGAGTTACACAAGGTGGTGTGAGTGACACAAAGTGGTGTGAGCTACACAATGTGGTGTGAGTGACACAAGGTGGTGTGAGTGACGCAAGGTGGTGTGAGTGACACAAGGTGGTGTGAGTGACACAAGGTAGTGTGAGTTACTCAAGTTGGTGTGAGTGACACAAGGTGGTGTGAGTTACACAAGGTGGTGTGAGTGACACAAAGTGGTGTGAGTTACACAATGTGGTGTGAGTGACACAAGGTGGTGTGAGTGACGCAAGGTGGTGTGAGTGACACAAGGTGGTGTGAGTGACACAAGGTAGTGTGAGTTACTCAAGTTGGTGTGAGTGACACAAGGTGGTTTGAGTTACTCAAGGTGGTGTGAGTGACACAAGGTGGTGTGAGTGACACAAGCTGGTGTAAGTGACACAAGGTGGTGTGAGTGACACAAGGTGATGTGAGTTACTCAAGGTGGTGTGAGTGACATAAGGTGGTGTGAGTGACACAAGCTGGTGTGAGTTACTCAAGGTGGTGTGAGTGACCCAAGGTGGTGTGAGTGACACAAGGTGGTGTGAGTGACACAAGGTGATGTGAGTGACACAAGGTGGTGTGAGTGACACAAGGTGCTGTGAGTGATACAAGGTGGTGTGAGTGACACAAGGTGGTGTGAGTGACACAAGGTGCTGTGAGTTACACAAGGTGGTGTGAGTGACACAAGGTGGTGTGAGTGACACAAGGTGGTGTGAGTGACACAAGGTGGTGTGAGTTACTCAAGGTGGTGTGAGTGACACAAGGTGGTGTGAGTGCCACAAGGTGGTGTGAGTGACACAAGCTGGTGTGAGTGACACAAGGTGGTGTGAGTTACACAAGGTGGTGTGAGTGACACAAGTTGGTGTGAGTGACACAAGGTGGTGTGAGTGACACAATCTGGTGTGAGTGACACAAGGTGGTGTGAGTGACACAAGGTGGTGTGAGTTACACAAGGTGGTGTGAGTGACACAAGGTGGTGTGAGTGACACAATGTAGTGTGAGTTACACAAGGTGGTGTGAGTGACACAAAGTGATGTGAGTTACACAATGTGGTGTGCGTAACACAATGTGGTGTGAGTGACGCAAGGTGGTGTGAGTGACACAAGGTGGTGTGAGTGACACAAGGTTGTGTGAGTTACTCAAGGTGGTGTGAGTTACACAAGGTGGTGTGAGTGACAGAAGGTGGCGTGAGTTATTCAAGGTGGTGTGAGCGACACAAGGTGGTGTGAGTTACACAAGGTCGTGTGAGTGACACAAGGTGGTGTGCGCGACACAATGTGGTGTGAGTTACACAAGGTGGTGTGAGTGACACAAAGTGGTGTGAGTTACACAATGTGGTGTGAGTGACACAAGGTGGTGTGAGTGACGCAAGGTGGTGTGAGTGACACAAGGTGATGTAAGTGACGCAAGGTGGTGTGAGTGACACAAGGTGGTGTGAGTTACTCAAGTTGGTGTGAGTGACACAAGGTGGTGTGAGTTACACAAGGTGGTGTAAGTGACACAAGGTGGTCTGAGTGACACAAGGTGATGTGAGTTACTCAAGGTGGTGTGAGTGACATAAGGTGGTGTGAGTGACACAAGGTGGTGTGAGTGACACAAGGTGCTGTGAGTGATACAAGGTGGTGTGAGTGACACAAGGTGGTGTGAGTGACACAAGGTGCTGTGAGTTACACAAGGTGGTGTGAGTGACACAAGGTGGTGTGAGTGACACAAGGTGGTGTGAGTGACACAAGGTGGTGTGAGTGACACAAGGTGGTGTGAGTGACACAATCTGGTGCGAGTGACACAAGGTGGTGTGAGTGACACAAGTTGGTGTGAGTTACACAAGGTGGTGTGAGTGACACAAGGTGGTGTGAGTGACACAAGGTGGTGTGAGTGACACAAGGTGGTGTGAGGGACACAATCTGGTGCGAGTGACACAAGGTGGTGTGAGTGACACAAGTTGGTGTGAGTTACACAAGGTGGTGTGAGTGACACAAGGTGCTGTGAGTGACACAATGTGGTGTGAGTAACACAAGGTAGTGTGAGTGACACAAGGTGGTGTGCGCGACACAATGTGGTGTGAGTTACACAAGGTGGTGTGAGTGACACAAAGTGGTGTGAGTTACACAATGTGGTGTGAGTGACACAAGGTGGTGTGAGTGACGCAAGGTGGTGTGAGTGACACAAGGTGGTGTGAGTGACACAAGGTAGTGTGAGTTACTCAAGTTGGTATGAGTGACACAAGCTGGTGTGAGTGACACAAGGTGGTGTGAGTTACACAAGGTGGTGTGAGTGACACAAGGTGGTGTGAGTGACACAAGGTGGTGTGAGTGACACAAGGTGGTGTGAGTGACACAAGGTGGTGTGAGTTACACAAGGTGGTGTGAGTGACACAAGGTGGTGTGCGCGACACAATGTGGTGTGAGTTACACAAGTTGGTGTGAGTGACACAAAGTGATGTGAGTTACACAATGTGGTGTGTGTGACACAATGTGGTGTGAGTGACGCAAGGTGGTGTGAGTGACACAAGGTGCTGTGAGTGACACAAGGTTGTGTGAGTTACTCAAGGTGGTGTGAGTTACACAAGGTGGTGTGAGTGACAGAAGGTGGCGTGAGTTACTCAAGGTGGTGTGAGCGACACAAGGTGGTGTGAGTTACACAAGGTCGTGTGAGTGACACAAGGTGGTGTGCGCGACACAATGTGGTGTGAGTTACACAAAGTGGTGTGAGTGACACAAAGTGGTGTGAGTTACACAATGTTGTGTGAGTGACACAAGGTGGTGTGAGTGACGCAAGGTGGTGTGAGTGACACAAGATGGTGTGAGTGACACAAGGTGGTGTGAGTGACACAAGGTGGTGTGAGTTACTCAAGTTGGTGTGAGTGACACAAGGTGGTGTGAGTTACACAAGGTGGTGTGAGTGACACAATGTGGTGTGAGTGACACAAGGTGATGTGAGTGACACAAGGTGGTGTGAGTGACACAATCTGGTGTGAGTGACGCAAGGTGATATGAGTGACACAAGGTGGTGTGAGTGACACAAGGTGGTTTGAGTTACTCAAGGTGGTGTGAGTGACACAAGGTGGTGTGAGTGACACAAGGTGGTGTAAGTGACACAAGGTGGTCTGAGTGACACAAGGTGATGTGAGTTACTCAAGGTGGTGTGAGTGACATAAGGTGGTGTGAGTGACACAAGGTGGTGTGAGTGACACAATGTGCTGTGAGTGATACAAGGTGGTGTGAGTGACACAAGGTGGTGTGAGTGACACAAGTTGCTGTGAGTTACACAATGTGGTGTGAGTGACACAAGGTGGTGTGAGTGACACAAGGTGGTGTGAGTTACTCAAGGTGGTGTGAGTGACACAAGGTGGTGTGAGTGACACAAGGTGGTGTGAGTGACACAATGTGGTGTGAGTTACACAAGGTGGTGTGAGTGACACAAGGTGGTGTGAGTGACACAAGGTGGTGTGAGTGACACAATCTGGTGTGAGTGACACAAGTTGGTGTGAGGTACACAAGGTGGTGTGAGTGACACAAGGTGCTGTGAGTGACACAATGTGGTGTGAGTAACACAAGGTAGTGTGAGTGACACAAGGTGGTGTGCGCGACACAATGTGGTGTGAGTTACACAAGGTGGTGTGAGTGACACAAAGTGGTGTGAGTTCCACAATGTGGTGTGAGTGACACAAGGTGGTGTGCGCGACACAATGTGGTGTGAGTGACACAAGGTGGTGTGAGTGACACAATGTGGTGTGAGTGACACAAGGTGGTGTGAGTGACACAAGGTGGTGTGAGTGACACAAGGTGGTGTGAGTGACACAAGGTGGTGTGAGTGACACAAGGTGGTGTGAGTGACACAAGGTGGTGTGAGTGACACAAGGTGGTGTGAGTGACAGAATCTGGTGTGAGTGACACAAGGTGGTGTGAGTGACACAAGTTGGTGTGAGTTACACAAGTGGTGTGAGTGACACAAGGTGCTGTGAGTGACACAATTTGGTGTGAGTAACACAAGGTAGTGTGGGTGACACAAGGTGGTGTGCGCGACACAATGTGGTGTGAGTTACACAAGGTGGTGTGAGTGACACAAAGTGGTGTGAGTAACACAAGGTAGTGTGAGTGACACAAAGTGGTGTGAGTTACACAAGGTGGTGTGCGCGACACAATGTGGTGTGAGTTACACAAGGTGGTGTGAGTGACACAAAGTGGTGTGAGTTACACAATGTGGTGTGAGTGACACAATGTGGTGTGAGTGACGCAAGGTGGTGTGAGTGACACAAGGTGATGTGAGTGACACAAGGTGGTGTGAGTGACACAAGGTGGTGTGAGTGACACAAGGTGCTGTGAGTGATACAAGGTGGTGTGAGTGACACAAGGTGGTGTGAGTGACACAAGGTGCTGTGAGTTACACAAGGTGGTGTGAGTGACACAAGGTGGTGTGAGTGACACAAGGTGGTGTGAGTGACACAAGGTGGTGTGAAGTCCTCAAGGTGGTGTGAGTGACACAAGGTGGTGTGAGTGACACAAGGTGGTGTGAGTGACACAAGCTGGTGTGAGTGACACAAGGTGGTGTGAGTTACACAAGGTGGTGTGTGTGACACAAGGTGGTGTGAGTGACACAAGGTGGTGTGAGTGACACAATCTGGTGTGAGTGACACAAGGTGGTGTGAGTGACACAAGGTGGTGTGAGTTACACAAGGTGGTGTGAGTGACACAAGGTGCTGTGAGTGACACAATGTGGTGTGAGTAACACAAGGTCGTGTGAGTGACACAAGGTGGTGTGCGCGACACAATGTGGTTTGAGTTACACAAGGTGGTGTGAGTGACACAAAGTGGTGTGAGTTACACAATGTGCTGTGAGTGACACAAGGTGGTGTGAGTGATGCAAGGTGGTGTGAGTGACACAAGGTGGTGTGAGTGACACAAGGTAGTGTGAGTTACTCAAGGTGGTGTGAGCGACACAAGGTGGTGTGAGTTACACAAGGTGGTGTGAGTGACAGAAGGTGGCGTGAGTTACTCAAGGTGGTGTGAGCGACACAAGGTGGTGTGAGTTACACAAGGTGGTGTGAGTGACACAAGGTGGTGTGAGTGACACAAGGTGGTGTGAGTTACTCAAGGTGGTGTGAGTGACACAAGGTGGTGTGCGTGACACAAGGTGGTGTGAGTGACACAAGGTGGTGTGAGTTACTCAAGGTGGTGTGAGTGACACAATGTGGTGTGAGTGACACAAGGTGGTGTGAGTTACACAAGGTGGTGTGAGTTACACCAGGTGGTGTGAGTGACAGAAGGTGGTGTGAGTGACACATGGAGGTGTGAGTGACACAATGTGGTGTGAGTTACACAAGGTGGTGTGAGTGACAGAAGGTGGTGTGAGTGACACAAAGTGGTGTGAGTGACACAAGGTGGTGTGAGTGACACAATGTGGTTTGAGTTACACAAGATGGTGTGAGTGACAGAAGGTAGTGTGAGTTACTCAAGGTGGTGTGAGTGACATAAGGTGGTGTGAGTGACACAAGGTGGTGTGAGTGACACAAGGTGGTGTGAGTTACTCAAGTTGGTGTGAGTGACACAAGGTGGTGTGAGTTACACAAGGTGGTGTGAGTGACACAATGTGGTGTGAGTGACACAAGGTGGTGTGAGTGACACAAGGTGGTGTGAGTGACACAATCTGGTGTGAGTGACACAAGGTGGTGTGAGTTACACAAGGTGGTGTGAGTTACACAAGGTGGTGTGAGTGACAGAAGGTGGTGTGAGTTACTCAAGGTGGTGTGAGTGACACAAGGTGGTGTGAGTTACACAAGTTGATATTATTGACACAAGGTGGTGTGAGTGACACAAGGTGGTGTGAGTTACTCAAGGTGGTGTGAGTGACGCAAGGTGGTGTGAGTGACACACGGTGGTGTGAATGACACAATCTGGTGTGAGTGACACAAGGTGGTGTGAGTTACACAAGGTGGTGTGAGTGACACAAGGTGGTGTGAGTGACACAATGTGGTGTGAGTGACAGAAGGTCGTGTGACACAAGGTGGTGTGAGTGACACAAGGTGGTGTGAGTGACACTAGGTGTTGTGAGTGACACAATGTGGTGTGCGTGACACAAGGTAGTGTGAGTGACACAAGGTGGTGTGAGTTACTCAAGGTGGTGTGAGTTACAGAAGGTGGTGTGAGTGACACAAGGTGGTGTGAATGACACAAGGTGGTGTGAGTGACACAAGGTGGTGTGAGTTACTCAAGGTGGTGTGAGTGACACAATGTGGTGTGAGTTACACAAGATGGTGTGAGTGACACAAGGTGGTGTGAATGACACAAGGTGGTGTGAGTGACACAAGGTGGTGTGAGTGACACAAGGTGGTGTGAGTGACACAAGGTGGTGTGAGTTACACAAGGTGGTGTGAGTGACACAAGGTGGTGTGAGTGACACAAGGTGGTGTGAGTTACACAAGATGGTGTGAGTGACACAAGGTGGTGTGAGTGACACAAGGTGGTGTGAGTTACTCAAGGTGGTATGAGTGACACAAGGTGGTGTGAGTGACACAAGGTGGTGTGAGTGACACAAGGTGGTGTGAGTTTCTCAAGGTGGTGTGAGTGACACAAGGTGGTGTGAGTTACACAAGATGGTGTGAGTGACACAAGGTGGTGTGAATGACACAAGGTGGTGTGAGTGACACAAGGTAGTGTGAGTGACACAAGGTGGTGTGAGTGACACAAGGTGGTGTGAGTGACTCAAGGTGGTGTGAGTTACTCAAGGTGGTGTGATTGACACAAGGTGGTGTGAGTGACACAAGGTGGTGTGAGTTACTCAAGGTGGTGTGAGTGACACAATGTGGTGTGAGTGACACAAGGTGGTGTGAGTTACACAAGGTGCTGTGAGTTACACAAGGTGGTGTGAGTGACAGAAGGTGGTGTGAGTGACACATGGTGGTGTGAGTGACACAATGTGGTGTGAGTTACACAAGGTGGTGTGAGTGACAGAAGGTGGTGTGAGTGACACAAGGTGGTGTGAGTTACTCAAGTTGGTGTGAGTGACACAAGGCGGTGTGAGTTACACAAGGTGGTGTGAGTGACACAATGTGGTGTGAGTGACACAATGTGGTGTGAGTGACATAAGGTGGTGTGAGTGACACAATCTGGTGTGAGTGACACAAGGTGGTGTGAGTTACACAAGGTGGTGTGAGTTACACAAGGTGGTGTGAGTGACACAAGGTGATGTGAGTGACACAAGGTGGTGTGAGTGACACAAGGTGCTGTGAGTGATACAAGGTGGTGTGAGTGACACAAGGTGGTGTGAGTGACACAAGGTGCTGTGAGTTACACAAGGTGGTGTGAGTGACACAAGGTGGTGTGAGTGACACAAGGTGGTGTGAGTTACTCAAGGTGGTGTGAGTGACACAAGGTGGTGTGAGTGACACAAGGTGGTGTGAGTGACACAAGCTGGTGTGAGTGACACAAGGTGGTGTGAGTTACACAAGGTGGTGTGTGTGACACAAGGTGGTGTGAGTGACACAAGGTGGTGTGAGTGACACAATCTGGTGTGAGTGACACAAGGTGGTGTGAGTGACACAAGGTGGTGTGAGTTACACAAGGTGGTGTGAGTGACACAAGGTGCTGTGAGTGACACAATGTGGTGTGAGTAACACAAGGTCGTGTGAGTGACACAAGGTGGTGTGCGCGACACAATGTGGTGTGAGTTACACAAGGTGGTGTGAGTGACACAAAGTGGTGTGAGTTACACAATGTGGTGTGAGTGACACAAGGTGGTGTGAGTGACGCAAGGTGGTGTGAGTGACACAAGGTGGTGTGAGTGACACAAGGTAGTGTGAGTTACTCAAGGTGGTGTGAGCGACACAAGGTGGTGTGAGTTACACAAGGTGGTGTGAGTGACAGAAGTTGGCGTGAGTTACTCAAGGTGGTGTGAGCGACACAAGGTGGTGTGAGTTACACAAGGTGGTGTGAGTGACACAAGGTGGTGTGAGTGACACAAGGTGGTGTGAGTTACTCAAGGTGGTGTGAGTGACACAAGGTGGTGTGAGTGACACAAGGTGGTGTGAGTGACACAAGGTGGTGTGAGTTACTCAAGGTGGTGTGAGTGACACAATGTGGTGTGAGTGACACAAGGTGGTGTGAGTTACACAAGGTGGTGTGAGTGACAGAAGGTGGCGTGAGTTACTCAAGGTGGTGTGAGCGACACAAGGTGGTGTGAGTTACACAAGGTGGTGTGAGTGACACAAGGTGGTGTGAGTGACACAAGGTGGTGTGAGTTACTCAAGGTGGTGTGAGTGACACAAGGTGGTGTGAGTGACACAAGGTGGTGTGAGTGACACACGGTGGTGTGAGATACTCAAGGTTGTGTGTGACACAATGTGGTGTGAGTGACACAAGGTGGTGTGAGTTACACAAGGTGGTGTGAGTTACACCAGGTGGTGTGAGTGACAGAAGGTGGTGTGAGTGACACATGGTGGTGTGAGTGACACAATGTGATGTGAGTTACACAAGGTGGTGTGAGTGACAGAAGGTGGTGTGAGTGACACAAAGTGGTGTGAGTGACACAAGGTGGTGTGAGTGACACAATGTGGTGTGAGTTACACAAGGTGGTGTGAGTGACACAAGGTGGTGTGAGTTACACAAGGTGGTGTGAGTGACAGAAGGTGGCGTGAGTTATTCAAGGTGCTGTGAGCGACACAAGGTGGTGTGAGTTACACAAGGTGGTGTGAGTGACACAAGGTGGTGTGAGTGACACAAGGTGGTGTGAGTTACTCAAGGTGGTGTGAGTGACACAAGGTGGTGTGAGTGACACAAGGTGGTGTGAGTGACACAAGGTGGTGTGAGTTACTCAAGGTTGTGTGTGACACAATGTGGTGTGAGTGACACAAGGTGGTGTGAGTTACACATGGTGGTGTGAGTTACACCAGGTGGTGTGAGTGACAGAAGGTGGTGTGAGTGACACATGGTGGTGTGAGTGACTCAATGTGGTGTGAGTTACACAAGGTGGTGTGAGTGACAGAAGGTGGTGTGAGTGACACAAAGTGGTGTGAGTGACACAAGGTGGTGTGAGTGACACAATGTGGTGTGAGTTACACAAGATGGTGTGAGTGACAGAAGGTAGTGTGAGTTACTCAAGGTGGTGTGAGTGACATAAGGTGGTGTGAGTGACACAAGGTGGTGTGAGTGACACAAGGTGGTGTGAGTTACTCAAGTTGGTGTGAGTGACACAAGGTGGTGTGAGTTACACAAGGTGGTGTGAGTGACACAATGTGGTGTGAGTGACACAAGGTGGTGTGAGTGACACAAGGTGGTGTGAGTGACACAATCTGGTGTGAGTGACACAAGGTGGTGTGAGTTACACAAGGTGGTGTGAGTTACACAAGGTGGTGTGAGTGACAGAAGGTGGTGTGAGTTACTCAAGTTGGTGTGAGTGACACAAGGTGGTGTGAGTTACACAAGGTGATATTATTGACACAAGGTGGTGTGAGTGACACAAGGTGGTGTGAGTTACTCAAGGTGGTGTGAGTGACGCAATGTGGTGTGAGTGACACAAGGTGGTGTGAATGACACAATCTGGTGTGAGTGACACAATGTGGTGTGAGTGACAGAAGGTCGTGTGACACAAGGTGGTGTGAGTGACACAAGGTGGTGTGAGTGACACTAGGTGTTGTGAGTGACACAAGGTGGTGTGGGTGACACAAGGTAGTGTGAGTGACACAAAGTGGTGTGAGTTACTCAAGGTGGTGTGAGTGACACAAGGTGGTGTGAGTTACACAAGGTGGTGTGAGTGACACAAGGTGGTGTGAATGACACAAGGTGGTGTGAGTGATACAAGGTGGTGTAAGTGACACAAGGTGGTGTGAGTTACTCAATGTGGTGTGAGTGACACAAGGTGGTGTGAGTTACACAAGGTGGTGTGAGTGACACAAGGTGGTGTGAATGACACAAGGTGGTGTGAGTGACACAAGGTGGTGTGAGTTACTCAAGGTGGTGTGAGTGACACAATGTGGTGTGAGTTACACAAGATGATGTGAGTGACACAAGGTGGTGTGAATGACACAAGGTGGTGTGAGTGACACAAGGTAATGTGAGTGACACAAGGTGGTGTGAGTGACACAAGGTGGTGTGAGTGACACAAGGTGGTGTGAGTTACACAAGGTGGTGTGAGTGACACAAGGTGGTGTGAGTGACACAAGGTGGTGTGATTTACTCAAGGTGGTGTGAGTGACACAAGGTGTTGTGAGTTACACAAGATGGTGTGAGTGACACAAGGTGGTGTGAGTGACACAAGGTGGTGTGAGTTACTCAAGGTGGTGTGAGTGACACAAGGTGGTGTGAGTGACACAAGGTGGTGTGAGTGACACAAGGTGGTGTGAGTTTCTCAAGGTGGTGTGAGTGACACAAGGTGGTGTGAGTTACACAAGATGGTGTGAGTGACACAAGGTGGTGTGAATGACACAAGGTGGTGTGAGTGACACAAGGTAGTGTGAGTGACACAAGGTGGTGTGAGTGACTCAAGGTGGTGTGTGTTACTCAAGGTGGTGTGAGTGACACAAGGTGGTGTGAGTTACTCAAGGTGGTGTGAGTTACTCAAGGTGGTGTGAGTTACACAAGGTGGTGTGAGTTACTCAAGGTGGTGTGAGTTACATAAGGTGGTGTGAGTGACACAAGGTGGTGTGAGTTACACAAGGTGGTGTGAGTGACACAAGGTGGTGTGAGTTACACAATGTGGTGTGAGGTGCTGCTTGCTCAGGGATATGGGATGTTTCATGACACGTTTCTTGCATTGCTGAAAGAAAGCAGAGGAGCAACACATAGCAAGAATGACCTTCGAGCAGTTCTTGTGCTGCAGTATGATGTGTGTGGTGATGCTAAAGTTGAGTGTATGCCTGTGCCAATGATTGAGTTGGAGAAGAGACATGACAGGAGCATAATGGTACCAGCCTGAGCTCAGAGGAGGCCTCCAGCTTCACTGACCCCATCTATTTTGATTTCCAGGGAGCCGCAAAAAGGCGTTGGGGACTTGTACAGCCTCGGACCACCTCCAGTTCCTTGCTCCTCCCATTATGTGCCATTTTGTCCTTCAAGGTGATAAGTAGTCTGAGATATTGCGCATGCATGGAGCACACACAGTGTCATGCAGCAGCTCATCCTGCCTCACACTGAATGAACATGCATCAGGCATCTGGATTGCATTACAAGGAGTTCTTTTGTGGGAGCCCACAGTCTGAGTTGTACACTTGTTGAAGTATGGCCATGCTTTGTGAGCATTTGCTGCCCTGACGCAAGGCAGTCCCGCACTAGTTAACCTTCTATTGCTAGTTAGCATGGCTCAGCACAAAATGATTTACTAGTTTTGAGGCCTAGTTCTGTGGCACCGCTGCTTGTGGTAGGTGCCAGACGGCCCAAACAGTACACAAGGTTCACAATAGCTGGCTCCTTAAGGTCAGCTATCTTCTTCCTCCAAACTCTGCATGTCCATTGTGTTCTAGGTGCAGCATTCATCCCTGTCTGAAATCTGTTCCCAAGCACATTGAACCATGTGATTCTGGGGAGAGTGCCCATTTGCTGAGAGCAGGCAAGTTCACCCTGGTGTCCTGGCCAATATTTATCCCTCAACCAACATCAATAAAACAGATTAGCTGTTCATTATCACATTGCTGTCTGTGGGAGCTTGCTGTGCGTAAATTGGCTGTGGTGTTCCCTACATTACAAAAGTGACTACACTTCAAAAGCACTTCATTGGCTGTAAAGCACTTTGGGATGTCCTGAGGCTATGAAAGGTGCTATTTAAATGCAAGTCTTTCTTCTTTCATTTCTTTCTCACTGAACGGGCGACCTAATGCACAATTTTCTCCTGCTACAAAAAGCCAGCAATATCGACATTAATGAGCAGGCTACAGTGCTCCCAACAACTTTTAGTATGGCTCCATTAACCCAGAAAGCTGCATCAATTGCAATTTCTAGGCTGTAGAGTCTGTGGGGTAACTTTTTGCCTTCATCGGTAGTAATCTCCTGGAGCAGATCTCCCACCTTTTATAGAAACGGCCTCATTTTCATTTCATTGAAACCAATCCACCTCTCCAGATTACCTCCCAAGTGTGTGTGTTTAAGTGTACGTGTGCGTATGCATGTATGGTGATATCCTTAAACGTACATTTGCCAGTATGTCAGGGTCTATTGACTATGTGTGCACTTGTGTAGGTTTATAGAGACAGGTGATGTGCTGATGTTCATTTCTATTTGTTTTGCCTGTTAGTCCAGTGCCGGTGTGTGAAGAAACCAAGAGCTGTGAGGATTTACCACCGGCAGAGTGAGTCCTTCACCTTCCTTCCTGAGAGAGGGGATGACGGAGAGAAGGAATGGGAGAGAGTGAGGGAGAAAGTGAGAGTGCGGGGGCTGGGTGTGACAGAGTGAATGATGAGGGAATAAGAAGCTAAGTAAATCTGGAGCAAGTAAATGAAATTCAGCCTATTCAGAATACACTCTATCCAGAGTCCATGTGTATTTATTTTTCCCCACCAGCACCATCTGTTAATCTCCTACTGTAAGGAAGAGTAAATTCCTAACCCTCCCTCCTTTGAAATCAATGTCATACTGTTCTATAATATCTCTATTACCCTCAGTCCCGCTCATCAACAGATATTGATCCTACTCCCTTTTAAAGATGCAATTGACCCTGGATGCGTTACCCTCTCTGGGAGTCTGTTTCACAGGCAGGATTTCCCAGCTGAGTTATACCACTTTTCCAGTATTACTCAGGTAGGCAGGGTGAGTAATCGAGTGGGGAACCGTGCGGCCCAGCCCCCCACGGGTTCTGCGCCAGTGTCACGTCCGAGACATACTGGACGTACCTGCCCATATATGGGTAGGCATACTCTGATAAGACAGTAATGATGGTGTCATGGGCCTGTTTTCAGTCATTATCACCTTAGAAACTCTGAATGTAAGGATTCCTGTCTATAACAGGTGTCCAGCATTACTGGGGATCATCAGAACACGCCACTAATCTTATGTGGAGCACAATGCAGTGAGTGGGCTCAATAGAGAGTGAAGTGATCCATTTGGGTAGATTCCTGGCACGTTCTCGTAGCAAACGTTTTGTATTAGTTGGGTCTGTTGGACCCTTTAAGCTGCTGCAGCTGCTGGATTCCTGCAGCAGTGAACTCCTCAGGTTGTGAAAGGCGCTATATCTGCAAGTTCTTTCTTTTATAGAACCTGCCCGATTATCATTCCATTTAAATCAGTCTATCCCCCAGATTACCGCCCAGGTGTGTGTGTGTGTGTGTGTGTGTGTGTGTGTGTGTTTAAGTGTATGTGTGCGTATGCATGTGTGGTGCAAGTGGAAATACAGCCAGGAGTCACGAAAAAAAACATTGACCTGAGGCTGGCCACAGAAGATTCCCAGGGTCAGCAACTTAGCTGAGGGGCAGACGCTAGCCCCGCCTGCCCACACTTCAGCCGGTGTTGTGGCCAGAGCAGAAAGTCTCGTCTGCCAGTACCCTGTGGAATTATTTTTCTGATCTCTAGCCTTGCCCAGTCTTGTGAATTCTGGACTTGAGTCATCTAGTCTCTATGCTCATTGTTCAACTACCTAGCTTGTTTACTTCAACCATATCTATTTTATTTTGTAGGATTGTATTAAGTCTGCCCTCAGCCTTCTCTTGTGCAAAAATAAGCTTAGTCGCTTAAGTCTTTCTGCATAACTTAGATCCTGGTCACTCTTGAAATTATTTCTGATGAGTCTACATCCTTCTTGAGGTAGTGTAACCAAAACTGCCCACCATTCATCCATGCAATGTTTTGATCCAATGCCCTTTAGAGATGCCTCAGTACCCACTTTGCCTTATTGATAACTGCTTCACGTTGACCAGGGTTTGGTCGCTGACCACTTCCAAATCATTTCTTGTTGGTGCGGGCCTACAAATTAGAAAAGCTTCCCCCTGATTCCAGAACGTTCACCAGGATCAGCGGCTGAGGTTCCCGGCCGGCGGGTGCTGACACTTATATCAGAATGACCCGCCTCACCATCATGGATCTTCTGCCCCACGCTGTGCGCAGCTGTTTATTTCTCTTTGCTTTGTCCATCAGATCGGTGCAGATTTGTGAAGAAGCCGAGAGCAATGAGGATTTACTAGCAGCAGAGTGAGTCCTTCAACTTCCTTCCTTAGAGAGGGGATGAGGGGGAGAGGGGACTGCAAGGCGACATAGAGAGTGAATGTTGTGGAGTGAAGGAATAAAAAGCCTAGAGTGAGGAAAGAAGGGAAATGTGAATGTCCCATGGGAGAGGGAAAGAGGGAGAGAAACAAAGGGGGTGACTTTCTCAATGGGGAGCTTTTGGAGGCGGGACTCCCACTTGTCGGGTTTCAGTCCCGCCTCCATCAACTTCTGGCCAACCCACGCTATTGTCCCTTGATTTACCTTGTTAAGCCCGCCTAGCGGGCTTAGCACGCCAATTAAGGGAAAGCCAGCTGTAGAGAGCGTCAATGTATGAAGTTTCATCTTTGACAGATGAATTGTTATCGTTTGACAGCTCTGTGAAGTTGTCAAGCAGTAACATTCTCTGTAGTTTGATGAGGTCTTTAATTCAAGATCTCATCAAACTTCTTTCTTTTGCAGAAATTAGATGATTGTTGCATTTTAGAATGCAACAACCATCTGTCATCTCCAATGCGGAGGTCCTAGACTCTCCGCATACACACCGACTGAAGCCTGCAGGAAGAAACCAAGGTAAGTACACTTTTAATAACACTTTGCACATACCTCAGATACCCACCCCTCCACTCTTGCGCCCATCACTTACCTTCACAGCACTTTTGCACCCCTCTGACCCCCGCAGACCCAATACTCGCCTCGCTGACCTGGCGGGTTTTGGAGCCTTCGGGAAGCCCGCACTTCTGAGGGTAAAAAGGGGATAATCCTATTTTCTGCCTGTTAACTATCTGTTAACAGGCAGTTAATAGGCTTTAATCCCTTCCCACCTCCAAGAAGACGGGACGCGGCGTTGGATGGCTACCCGCCTCCTGGGAAAATGGTATGGAGGCGGGTTGGAGGCGCGTTGGGCACCCGCCCCCAAATTCTGCCATTTTCCCAGCAGTCCCGCCTCCACACACGCCACCCCAGGGCTGGCAAGATCGCGCCCATAGAGTGAGAAATGAGGGATGAAGAAATGAGAGACAGGGATGAAGTGAGGAAGTGTGTCAGTGAAAAGTGAATGATTCTTTCAGTGCACGTGCGGGTGTTAAATGAGACAATCTAACTGTGAAGGAGTGAGTGAGATGTTTATAGCACACTTTAAGGTAGATTTTCCAAGTCCTCACCCATTGCGAGGGCCCTGAGCAACTGCGAGCATGAATTGCAATCCTGCAGGCTGCACACCTGCAATTTTGTGGTCTGTGCAATGTAGCAAGAATGGGGAGATTCTACCCTTTTATATACATTCACACGTATAGTTTCATCAAATTTGTATAACCGCACAAGTGTTCCTGTGTAATATATGTCACAGATTGTGTGGGTGAGTGTGCATACTTATACCGTTATATACACATATACATAGCCACAAGCAGATACACACACACAATCACACACACGGAGGATATAGTTTCCTCTGTTTGTAAAGTGAAAGAAAAATGTTACTAAACTTTCATTTGTTTTTAATAGTTTTAGTGAAATATTGTTCCTTATGTTGACATACAGAAATAAATATCCTCAGAATGAGTAACCACTGACTGTGTCTGTGTGTAAATTTATAGAGACAGGCGGTGTGCTGATGTTCATTTCTATTTGTTTTGCCTGTTAGTCCAGTGCCGGTGTGTGAAGAAACCAAGAGCTGTGAGGATTTACCACCGGCAGAGTGAGTCCTTCACCTTCCTTCCTGAGAGAGGGAATGACAGAGAAAAGGAATGGGAAAGAGTGAGGGAGAAGTGAGAGAGCGGGGGCGCAGTGTGACAGAGTGAATGATGAGGGAATAAGAACCTACATAAATCTGAAGCAAGTAAATGAAATTCAGCCCATTCAGAATGCAGTCTATCCAGAGTCCATGTGTAATTATTTTTCCCCACCAGCACCATCTGTTGATCTCCTACTGTAAGGAACAGTAAATTCCTAACCCTGCCTCCTTTGAAATGAATGTCATACTTTTATATACATTCGCACGTATAGTTTCATCAAATTTGTATCACCGCACAAGTGTTCCTGAGTAATATATGGCACAGATTGTGTGGGTGTGTGTGCATACTTATACCGTTATATACACATACTAGCTGGAGAGCCCGGCGTGGCCAGGGCTGTTTTGGGGCAGGCGGTTTAAATCGAGTGCCAGGCTTTGGGGCCCTGTCTGTGTCCTTTTGGGGGCATAGTTTCCTGTGTTTGTAAAGTGAAGGAAAAGTATCACTTAATTATCATTAATTTATAATAGTTTCAGTGAAATATTTTTCATTAGGTTTACCCACAGAAATAAATATCCCCCAGAGTGAGAAACCACTGACTGTGTCTGTGTGTAAATTTATAGAGACAGGCGATGTGCTGATGTTCATTTCTATTTGTTTTGCCTGTTAGTCCAGTGCTGGTGTGTGAAGAAACCAAGAGCAGTGAGGATTTACCACCGGCAGAGTGAGTCCTTCACCTTCCTTCCTGTGAGAGGGGATGACCGAGAGAAGGAATGGGAAAGAGTGAGGGAGAAAGTGAGATTGTGCGGATGGGGGGTGACAGAGTGAATGATGAGGGAATAAGAAGCTAAGTAAATCTGGAGCAAGTAAAAGTGATTCAGCCCATTCAGAATACACTCTATCCAGAGTCCATGTGTAATTATTTTTCCCCACCAGCATCATCTGTTGATCTCCTACAGTAAGGAACAGTAAATTCCTAACCCTGCCTCTTTTGAAATAAATGTCATATTGTTATATAATATCTCTATTATCCTCAGTCCCTCTCATCAACAGATATTGAACCTACTCCCTTTTAAAGATGCAATTGACCCTGGATGCGTTACCCTCTCTGGGAGTCTGTTTCACAGGCAGGATTTCCCAGCTGAGTTATACCACTTTTCCAGTATTACTCAGGCAGGCAGGGTGAGTAATCGAGTGGGGAGCCGTGCGGCCCAGCCCCCAGCGGGTTCTGCGCCAGTGTCATGTGCGAGACATACTGGATGTACCTGCCCATATATGGGTGGGCATACTCTAATAAGGCAGTAATGATGGTGTCATGGGCCTGTTTTCAGTCATTATCACCTTAGAAACTCTGAATGTAAGGATTCCTGTCTATAACAGGTGTCCAGCATTATTGGGGATCATCAGAACGTGCCACTAACCTTATGTGGAGCGCAATGCAGTGAGTGGGTTCAATAGAGAGTGAAGTGATCTATTTGGGTGGATTCTTGGCACGTTCTCGTAGCAAACGTTTTGTATCAGTTGGGGCTGTTGGACCCTTTAAGCTGCTGCAGCTGCTGGATTCCTGCAGCAGTGAGCTCCTCAGGTCGTGAAAGGCGCTATATCTGCAAGTTCTTTCTTTGATAGAACCTGCCCGATTATCATTCCATTTAAATCAATCTATCCCCCAGGTTACCGCCCAGGTGTGTGTGTGTTTAAGTGTACGTGAGCGTATGCATGTGTGGTGCAAGTGGAAATACAGCCATGAGTCACAAAAAAAACATTGACCTGAGGCTGACCCCAGAAGATTCCCAGGGGTCAGCAACTTAGCTGAGGGGCAGACGCTAGCCCCGCCCAGCCACACTTCAGCCGGTGTTGTGGCCAGAGCAGAAAGTCTCGCCTGCCAGTACCCTGTGGAATTATTTTTCTGATCTCTAGCCTTGCCCGGTCTTGTGAATTTTGTACTTGAGTCGTCTAGTCTCTATGCTCATTGTTCAATTAACTAGCTTGTTTACTTCAACCATATCTATTTTATTTTGTAGGATTGTATTAAGTCTATTCTCAGTCTTCTCTTGTGCAAAAATAAGCTTAGTCGCTTAACTCTTTCTTCATAATTTAGATCCTGGACACTCTTGAAATTATTTCTGATGAGTCTACATCATTTTTGAGGTAGTGTAACCAAAACTGCCCACCATTCTCCCCACCATTCATCCATGCAATGTTTTGATCCAATACCCTTTAGAGATGCCTCAGTACCCACTTTGCCTTATTGATAACTGCTTCACGTTGACCAGGGTTTGGTCGCTCACCACTCCCAAATTCTTTTCACTATTGGTGCGGGCCTACAAATTAGGGAAGCTTCCCCCTGACTCCAGAACATTCACCAGGATCAGCGGCTGAGGTTCCCAGCTGGCGGATCCTGGCACTTATATCAGAATGTCCCACCACCCCGCCATGGATCTTCTGCCCCACGCTGTGTGCAGCTGTTTATTTCTCTTTGCTTTGTCCATCAGATCGGTGCAGATTTGTGAAGAAGCCGAGAGCAATGAGGATTTACTAGCAGCAGAGTGAGTCCTTCACCTTCCTTCCTTAGAGGGGGGATGAGGGAGAGATGGGACTGCAAGGCGACATAGAGAGTGAATGTTGTGGAGTGAAGGAATAAAATGTCTGGAGTGAGGAAAGAAGGGAAATGTGAAAGAGGGAGAGAAACAGAGTGAGAAATGAGGGATGACCAAATGAGAGAGAGGGATGAAGTGAGGAAGTGTGTCAGTGAAAAGTGAGTGATTCTTTCACTGCACGTGCGGGTGTTAAATGAGTTGGTCGGAGTATAAATCAGGAAATAGTTGGGGCTTGTAATAAGGGAACAGCTATAATCATGGGGGATTTTAACTTTCATATTGACTGGACTAATCAAATTGGGCATGGCAGCCTTGAGGAAGAGTTCATAGAGTGCATTAGGGACGGGTTCCTTGAGCAGTATGTAACTGAACCAACCAGGGAGCAGGCAATCTTAGATCTGGTCCTGTGTAATGAGACAGGATTAATAAAAAAATGTCCTAGTAAAGGATCCCCTTGGAATGAGTGACCATAATATGGTTGAATTCCAAATTCAGTTTGAGGATGAGAGAGTTGGATCTCAAACCAGCGTACTGAGCTTAAATAAAGGAGACTATGAAGGTATGAGAGTAGAATTGACTAAAGTGGACTGGGAAAACAGATTAAAGTGTAAGACGGTACAAGAGCAGTGGTCTACATTCAAGGAGATATTTAACATCTTTCAAGATAAATATTTTCCACTGAGGAAAAAGGGGAATAAAAGAAAAGACAGCCATCCGTGGCTTAGTAAAGTAATAAAGGATAGTATCCGACTGAAAACAAGGGCATATAAAGTAGCCAAATCTAGTGGGAGGATAGAAGATTGGGAAGCATTTAAAAGCCAGCAAACAATAACTAAAAGATTAATTAAGAAAGGGAAGATAGACTATGAAAGTAAACTAGCAAAAAATATAAAAACAGATAGCAAGAGTTTCTACAGCTGTATAAAAAGAAAAAGGGTGGCTAAAGTGAACGTTGGTCCCTTAGAGGATGGGACCGGGAAACTAGTGGTGGGGAACATGGAGATGACAAAGACGCTGAACAAATATTTTGTATCAGTCTTTACAGTAGAGGACACTAAAAATATCCCAACACTGGACAAACAGGGGGCAATGGTGGGGGGCGGTGGTGGAGGAGCTAAACACGATTAAAATCACTAAGGAGATGGTACTCAGTAAAATAATGGGACTTAAGGCGGATAAATCCCCCGGACCTGATGGCCTACATCCTAGGGTCTTGAGAGAAGTGGCGGTAGGGATTGTGGATGCATTGGTGATTATTTTCCAGAACTCCCTGGACTCAGGAAAGGTCCCGGCAGATTGGAAAACTGCTAATGTAACACCCTTATTTAAGAAGGGAAGTAGACAAAAAGCTGGAAAATATAGACCAGTTAGCCTAACATCTGTGGTTGGCAAAATGTTGGAGTCCATTATTAAGGAAACAGTAACAGAGCATTTGGATAAACATAATTTAATAGGACAGAGTCAGCATAGTTTTATGAAGGGGAAGTCATGTTTGACAAATTTGCTCGAATTCTTTGAGGATGTAACATACAGGGTGGATAAAGGGGAACCAGTGGATGTAGTGTATTTGGACTTCCAAAAGGCATTTGACAAGGTTCCATACAAAAGATTACTGATCAAGATAAGAAATCACAGGATTGGGGGTAATATACTGGCATGGGTGGAAGATTGGCTACCTAACAGAAAACAAAGAGTTGGGATAAATGGTTCATTCTCGGGCTGGCAATCAGTAACTAGTGGTGTTCCGCAGAGGTCAGTGCTGGGACCCCAACTCTTTACAATCTATATTAACGATTTGGAGGAAGGGACCGAGTGCAATATATCCAAGTTTGCTGACGATACAAAGATAGGAGGGAAAGCAGTGCGTGAGGAGGACATAAAAAACCTGCAAAAGGACATAGACAGGCTAAGTGAGTGGGCAGAGATTTGGCAGATGCAATATAATGTTGGAAAGTGTGAGGTTATGCACTTTGGCAGAAAAAATCAAAGAGCAAGTTATTATCTAAATGGAGAGAAACTGTAAAGTGCTACAGTACAAAGGGATCTGGGGGTCCTGGTGCATGAAACACAAAAAGTTAGTATGCAGGTGCAGCAGGTGATCAGGAAGGCCAATGGAATCTTGGCTTTTATTGCAAGGGGGATGGAGTATAAAAACAGGGAAGTCTTGCTGCAGTTATATAGGGTATTGGTGAGGCCACACCTGGAATACTGCGTGCAGTTTTGGTTTCCATATTTAAGAAAAGATATACTTGCTCTCGAGGCGGTTCAGAGAAGGTTCACTCAGTTGATTCCGGAGATGAGGGGGTTGACGTATGAGGAAAGGTTGAGTAGGTTGGGACTCTACTCATTGGAGTTCAGAAGAATGAGAGGCGATCTTATCGAAACATATAAGATTGTGAGGGGGCTTGATCGGGTGGATGCGGTGAGGATGTTTCCACTGATGGGTGAGACTAGAACTAGGGGGCATAATCTAAGAATAAGGGGCTGCCATTTCAAAACTGAGATGAGGAGAAACTTCTTCATCAGAGGGTAGTAAATCTATGGAATTTTCTACCCCAGAGAGCTGCAGAAGCTGCAACATTAAATACATTTAAAATGGAGATAGACAGTTTCCTAGCAGATAAGGGAATTAGGGGTTATGGAGAGAGGGCAGGGAAGTGGACGTGAGTCTAGATTCGGATCAGCCATGATCCTATTGAATGGCGGAGCAGGCCCGAGGGGCCGTATGGCCTACTCCTGCTCCTACTTCTTATATTCTTATGTTCTTATGACTATCTAACTGTGAAGGAGCGAGTGAGATGTTTATAGCACACTTTATGGTAGATTTTCCAAGTCCTCACCCATTGCGAGGGCACTGACCCACTGCAAGCATGAATTGCAATCCTGCAGGCTGCACACCTGCAATTTTGTGGTCTGTGCAATGTAGCAAGAATGGGGAGAATCTACCCTTTTATATACATTCATTCACACGTATAGTTTCATCAAATTTGCATCACCGCACAAGTGTTCCTGTGTAACATATGTCACAGATTGTGTGGGTGAGTCTGCATACTTATACCGGTATATACACATATACATAGCCACAAGCAGACACACACAATTCACAATTCAAATCGCTTTATTGGCATGATAAGTTACATCTTATGTTGCCAAAGCATCAAAATACATTTATGGTTTAGCACATAAACGCAGTTCTATTCATACAGTGTATAAACAGGTATATCCCTGAGTGTATAAATATACATTCGCATTGTTTATATATATTCTTTTCTTAGTTTACTGGTTGTCCCTCTGTTCATGGCAAGCTGTAACATAGTGTGCCGCCAGTGTTATACAGCTTCTCTCCTCTCCCAGTAGGAATGGGAGTTTTTGGTTGTCATTCAGGTTTCTGAAATCAGGGCATATTTGTGAGAATTTTTGGTAGAAATTCTCCCTGATGCCCTGATATTTTCCACAAGCTGTGAGGAAGTGCATCTCTGTCTCCACCACTCCCTGACTGCAGTGAGAGCATATCCTGTCCTCTCTTGGCAGCCTGGTCTGCCTGTGTCTGCCTTTTTCGATCGCTAGGCTATGTTCGCTAAGTCTGTACCTTGTCAAGGTTCTTCTCAGTTTGTTATCCTTTACCATGGTCAGGTAATCAGCTATGTTGTATTGTCTGTTTAGGGCCAAGTAGCAATTGAGTTTGCTTTGGGTTTTTGTTGTTTCTGCCCAATATGTCAGATATTTTTCCTTTTGCTTAGCGACGATTGTGTTGGGTCGAATTCTTTGTGTAACCCTGTCACTGTCCTGGGGCTGGTTATTGTTAGTATTGTTAGTAGTTACTTCACTGAGTCCCAGGACTAGTTGACTGAGGGTATTCTTCTTTATGGTCAGCTCTTGGCATTTCAGGGCGTCGTAGTGATAGCATTGGGGATTGCTCATTTGTAGGTGATTCCAAAATTTGGTGGCTCTTTTTTGGATAGTGATTATTAATGGATATTGGCCTAGTTCCGCCCTGCATGCATTGTTTACTGTTTTCCTTTGAGTCCGGAGGATACTTTTACAGAATTCTGCATGTAGGATCTCAATTGGGTGTTTGTCCCATTTTGCAAATTCTTGTTGAGTTAGCGGTCCCCATACCTCACTGCCATAGAGTGCAATTGGTTCAATTACTGATTTGAAAATTTTGAGCCAAATGCTAATTGGGATTTCTATTTGGATTGATTTTTTGATGGCATAGAAAGCCCTTCTTGCTTTCTCTTTCAGTTCATTCACAGCCAGTTTGAAGTTTCCCGTAGAACTGATTTTTAAGCCCAAGTATGTGTAGTTAGTGGTTTGTTCAATTTTGGTTGTTCCTACTGTGAAATTTATTTTGGGTCCCTGATGTTTGGATCTTTGCTGGAACACAAGGACTTTGGTGTTTTGGGGATTTATTGTCAGGGCCCAAATCTGGCAGTACGACTCCAGCAGGTCCAGGTTTTGCTGTAGCCCCTCTTTAGTAGGTGACAGCAGAACCAGGTCGTCTGCATAGAGGAGGAATTTAACCTTGGATTCATATAGGGTGAGGCCGGGTGCTGTAGATTGTTCAAGTAGTTTTGCCAATCCATTTATGTAAATATTAAAGAGTGTCGGTGAGATTGGCGAGCCCTGCGTCACCCCCCGCCCCTGTGGGAAGTATTTTGTTTGTTTGTCTCCAATTTTAACTGCACATTTGTTGTTTGTATACATTGATTTAATTACATCATATGTTTTCCCTCCTACCCCACTTTCGATACGTTTCAGGAATAAACCGTCATGCCAGATGGAGTCGAAAGCCTTCTGGAAATCTACAAAGCATGCGTAGATTTTGCTTTTGTTATGGTGAACGTGTTTGTCAATTAGGGTCTGTAGGGTGAAGATATGATCGGATGTTCTATAGTTTGGCAGGAATCCAATTTGGCTTTTACTCAAGACATTGTGCTCCTCAAGGAAGTTTATAAGTCTTTTGTTTATGATGCTACAGAATACCTTCCCCAGGTTACTGTTTACACAGATGCCTCGATAGTTGTTTGGGTCGATTTTGTCCCCACTTTTGTATATGGGCGTTATGAGTCCTTTGTTCCAGATATCAGGGAAATAACCGACACTCAGAACCAAGTTGAAGAGTTTTAGGATAGCCAGTTTCATTTTGTTGTCTGTGTGTTTAATCATCTCGTTTAGTATGCCGTCTGTCCCGCAGGCTTTTCCTGGTCGCAGGTCCTTGAGTTTTTCAAGAAGTTCTTTTTCTGTTATTATGGCGTCCAGCGGGTTTTGGTTATCTTTTATGGCCATTTCTAGCTTTTCCAGTTTTTTGCATATTTGGTGTTGCTCTGGTCTTAGTGTGTTTTTCTGGTATAATTTTTCAAAGTGGTTTACCCATGTGTCCCCATTTTGAATGGCCAAATCGTTGTGTTGTTTTTTGTGTAGTGTTTTCAAGTTTTCCCAGAAACAATTGGAATCAATGGATTCCTCCATGGAGCTAAGTGTATTCTTAATATATTGCTCTTTTTTGGTTCTGAGTGTGTTTCTGTATTGTGTTAGTGTCTGACAATAAGTAAGGCGTAGTTCCTCGTTTTCTGGATGTCTGTGTTTTTGGTTTGATATTTTTCTGAGTTTTTTCCTCATGTTATGGCAATCTCGGTCAAACCATTTTTCATAGTTTTTTGTTTTGGGTTTGTTCTTGCGAGCTTTCAAGTTTGCATTTGTTGCCAAATTATCAAAAATATTGTTTAGTTTACTAACTGCCCGGTTTACGCCTTCTTTATTGTGAGTGTATATGTTATCCAGAAAGGTGTCTAAGAGAGCTTGAGTTGATGCATTGCTAATTGTTTTCTGGTATTTTTCCGTGTCGTTTCTGGCCCATCTGTACGATTTTTTGGTGTTGTACAGTTTACTGGGTTGTGTTTCTATGTTGTTTGTTTCTGTCTTTTTGAGGAACATAGTAATTTGACTGTGATCTGACAGTGTTGTTTGTGGTTTGACTGTGAATGCTCTGAAAGAGGATGGGTCTAAGTCTGTAATCATATAGTCTACTGTGCTGCAGCCAAGAGGTGAGCAATAGGTCGATCTTCCTAGGAGGTCTCCTATGAACCTACCATTGACAATGTACAGACCCAGGTTTCGACAGAGCTGTAGTAGCTGTTTTCCGTTGGTATTTGACTGCTTGTCGCAGTTATGCCTGTATGGAAGGGAAGGGATGTCAAAGTGGTTATTCCCGAAAATGTAATTGTTTCCCTGATTATTGGTGAAGTCTGGTTCTTTGCCCGTTCTTGAATTGAGGTCCCCACAGATCAACATGTTCCCCTGGGCCTGGTATTGGATAATTTCCCCCTCCATGTTGGAGAAGGTGTCCTCTTTAAAGTACGGGGAATCGATTGGAGGGATATAAAGTGCGCAAATGTAAACATCTTGGGTGTTTGAGATAATCTCCCTCTCAAGTTTGAGCCACATATGGTTTTCGCCCTTTTTTATAAATTTGATGTAATTCTTAAGTTCTGTTTTAAACCAGATCAGTATGCCTCCGGAGTCTCTGCCTTGGGTTACACTTGGTAATTTATTGGAGGGGACCACCAGCTCAGTGTACCCTTGGGGACAGCCAGTGTGTCCTTTTCCTTTATACCAAGTTTCCTGTAAAATTATAATATCTAGGTCTTTAGTTTCATCTATGAACTCTGGGGTCCTACTTTTCACTTCTCGCAGTGAAGAGCGTAGACCTTGGATATTCCAGGTCGAAATATATAAGGATTTCATGTTAAGTTTGATCTTTTACTATGATAGGTTAAAGAGTGGTACGTGTTTGTCGTGTCTAAGTGTGGGGAAAAAAAAGATCACATCAGTTGTCTACAAAAGTTAATACAATTTGGTTACAGTTCTTTCTATTAATTAGTCCTTGATCCATAAGGCGGAAGTAGATGCTGCTGCACATCTGCTTATTGTCTCTTAATGGATTGTTTCTGTCTGAGGTATTGCGTACGTCCTGTGCATCTCTCCCTCTGTCTGGCTGGGAGCAGTCCTATTCCCCTGTGGGACAGGAGTGGTGCAGGTCTGATATTGTTGTTTTGCATGGGGATCCTCTCTGGTCTCGGTTGGTGTGTTGGTGGTCCTTGTAGTGTTCCTGATATGTACCCCGCTGATCTCTGGTGGTCGGGGGGGGGGTCCTCTTGGAGTCTGGGTATGGACCCGGTTAAAAGCGACGTCCTTCAGGGCTTTAGCAAAGATCGATATTCTTTGCCTTTGGATGTGGACGTGGTCGTAAAGACATTCCTCATCGAGGGTGGGGTGTTGGGCCAGGTGTACGTTGTGGTTTGATTCGCATTCTCTTGCTATGCTGGCATTTATCTCATGAATTGTGTTGTTGTTGAAGTCTGTTCTCGGCAATATTGTGGAAACAGTGATTCTAGTGTTTGGAAATGTACTGCTTGCTTTCCTAATCATTGCTCTGAGCGATGTTGCTACTTCTTTCTGTTGGGTCTTTAGGTCATTTGTGCCCGTGTGTATTATTATGTGTTGGGGGGAGCCTAATCTGGCTTTGGTCAGCCATCCCATGGCTCTGTTTGTTGTTGGGCACCAGATCTTTTCTACTTTACTTCTAGGGAATAGCTTTTTCTCCCATAGAAATTTCCCATTTGAGTCTATGAGTATTACAACGTCAGCCTTGTTTGTGTTTACTGTCTGGTGGCTTTCGCTTGGACTCATAGTGTGTGTGCTGGGCTGGGGTGTCTGGTGTGTGCGTACCTCTTGTGAGCGGCCCGCTTGTGGTTCCACGGTGGTGGGGGAAGATTGCGAATCAGTATGCTGGTCGGTCTGTGTGGCACCCCTTGTATTGTGTGTCTGTTGCTTTTGTTCCGTGTGGGAGTGCAGCCGTTCCGTCCGGCTCTGTCTTGTCTTATCTCTAGCCTCTGGTTGCTGGTCTAATGGTGTTATCTCTCCTCTATGGCTCTCTTCTTTTTCCTGCAGCTCTTTCACCTGATTCCTAAGTAGATTCACCTGGTTCTCAAGTAGCTTCAGCTCTCTCTTGTGTCTCTCCCTCTCCTGATTTTGATCGTCATTCATTTTGAGGAAGTCCTCTCTAAGTTTAACCATCTCTATCTCTAATTGATTAAATTTATCTTTTGGTTGTATCTGGCTGTGTGATCCCGGGGTATGTGTCTGGTCGGCCCTGGAAGGCTCACTCACTTCCTGGTTAGGCTGGTCAGCCCTGGAGGGCTCACTCACTTCCTGGCTATGCTGCTCTTCTCTTGGTGAGCTGGGAATGGTAGGGGGACTATGTGTGGCTTCCTCCCTGGTAGTTATGCTGGGGTTTGTCAGTTGTATCGTGTGGCTGTGGTTCCCCGGGGTTAGTGTCTGGTTTGAACTGTGTGGCTCGTTCACCTCCTGACCAGGCAGATTTTCTCCTGGTAAGTTGTCAATGTTGGGGGGAGTGCGGGCCACTCTGGGGCTGTTCCTTCCCCCCTTAGTTAATTTTTTCAGTGTCCTGAAGGCCGTTGCAAATTTGTCGAGGTTGCCTTGCACTAATATTGTTCCGGTATTGTACGCATTGACCGTCGTAGTTGAACTGTCTCCTGGTGTGTTAATTTTCATTATGGACCCATTTGCGGTATTTTCTAGCTTAACATTGGTATAGTGTGATTTTATTGCTGTGATCCAAGCCACTGGCTGATCTGAGTAGAAAATGAGGTTACTTTTTGTCCCATTGTTGTAACAGTCAGCAAAAAGTGTTTCTGGTTTTTCTCTCATCTGCTCATGCTTGATCGCTTTTATAGCTTTTTTTGCGGTGTTGGGGGGAACCTGGAAGCGGGGCTGTTGTGGATCTTCTGATTCGCTCATTTTTGGTAAAGTATTGTTGATCTTAGAATAAGCTTTTCTGGGGCCCCGGGTTTGGTGTTTCCCTCTCCCTGTTCGCGAACTTTCCCGGTCCCCCTCTCCGACCCCGTGGTCCCTGGGCCTCGGCTTCTGGGTTCACCCTTCTCAGGTCTGGGTCTGTGAGCCGCTGTTTCCCGGTGCCTTCGGGCTGTTCCCCTCCCCCTCAGAGGTCTCTGTGCCTCTGTCTCGGCCTGGCTCCTCGGGCCTTTCCCTGGCTTCAGTCTCCCTCCCTGGGCCCTGTACTCACAGTCTTGGTTTGCTTCTGGAAGCCTTCTGGTTGCTCCCCTTCTCCTCAGAGGTCTCTGGGCCTGGCTCCTTGGGCCTTTCCCGGGCTTTCTAGCCCAGCCGCCGCTCGGGCTGTGCCTCGTTCGCCGTTCGGGTGCTGGACTGCGGTCATCGCTCGGGTGCTGGACTGCGGCCGTCGCTCGGGTGCTGGACTGCGGCTGCCGATCGGGCCGTGTCTCGTTCGCCGCTCGGGCTCCCCGAGTCACCTCATTCCGGCTGCCGCTGCGTCTCCGTGCGGCCTCCCCGATTCGCCTCGTTTCCCGAAGCGGCCTCCCCGAGTCTCCTCGCTCCGGCTGCCGCTGCGTCTCCGTGCGGCCTTCGCGCCTCGGTTCCCGATGCGGCCGAGTCACCTCGCTTCTGCTGCTGCTGTGGCCCCGTGCGGCCGCTGTTCTTTGGTTTGTATATTTTTTTTTCCCTTATTTCTTTTTTTTCTTTGGCTTTTTTTTTCTAATTTCCTCTGGTTTTTTTTCCTTTGGTGGTCTCTTTGGTGGTCTTTTACTTCCTTGCTTAATCTAGACTAAACTAAACTTAAACTTAACTAAACAAACTAAACTAACTTAACTAGAACTAACTTTAACTTTAAAACCTTTTTAAACTTGAAATGAACCTTTTTTTCCCCCACTTTAAACACTAAAAACACTAAAAATTCAGCAGCCCATCTTCAGTGTGTGTATTCACTCTACACACGGGGGATATAGTTTCCTCTGTTTGTAAAGTGAAA
The DNA here is from genome assembly GCF_052327205.1 of Somniosus microcephalus. Taxonomy (NCBI): domain Eukaryota; kingdom Metazoa; phylum Chordata; class Chondrichthyes; order Squaliformes; family Somniosidae; genus Somniosus; species Somniosus microcephalus. The sequence continues at coordinate 191,463,455 of NC_140992.1, read as the reverse complement.
GAAAAATGTTACTAAACTTTCATTTGTTTTTAGGTTTTAGTGAAATATTGTTCCTTAGGTTTACACACAGAAATAAATAACCTCAGAATGAGAAACCACTGACTGTGTCTGTGTGTAAATTTATAGAGACAGGCGATGTGCTGATGTTCATTTCTATTTGTTTTGCCTGTTAGTCCAGTGCCGGTGTGTGAAGAAACCAAGAGCTGTGAAGATTTACCACCGGCAGAGTGAGTCCTTCACCTTCCTTCCTGAGAGAGGGGATGACGGAGAGAAGGAATGGGAGAGAGTGAGGGAGAAAGTGAGAGTGTGGTGGTGGGGGGTGACAGAGTGAATGATGAGGGAATAAGGACCTTAGTAAATCTGGAGCTACTAAATGAAACTGAGTCCATTCAGAATGCAGTCTATCCAGAGTCCATCGGGGTGATTTTCCCAATGGAGTCGGGTTGGAGGCGGGTTTCGGTTTGGGTGGGTTCCAAACCCGCCTCTACTGAGAGGTGGGAAAATGTGTGATTTTCCCCTAATTGGCCAGTTGATTTCAGAGGATTTTTGTTCCCCTGGGCCAATTAGTTTTTTGGGACTGAAACTCGCCTCTGCTGACGTCACTTATCCAGCTTCATTTAAGGGCTGCTTGCTGCCTTGACTCATTCCACTGGTTTTTGGTCGGTGCTGCACCACCTCCAAGTTGTTATCTCCTTGAAGAATGGCCAGCTCCAAGGCAAGGGCCCCCCCGAGGTTCTCTGATGAGGTGCTGGGTATGCTGCTTGAGAGGCGAGAGCAAGCAGGGAGGTGCGCAGGGAAGAGGCCTTCCAAAGAGACCAAGGCTGTGTGGGTCCAACTGGCAAGGGATATAACCTCCAGATCTGTGTGCAGATTGGGTGATTGATTCTGTTTATTTATGAAATGCCATCCCTTTGGGAATGTACTAAAATTAGGTGATGGCAAACTGTTGGCGTGATGGCATCTGTTATTTCGGCTTAGGCAGCTCCACATTGCGGGCTCCGTGACACTTGCATGGTCAGGTTGGTGGTCAGAATGAAAGGAGGCCAAAGAGTCATGTCCATTGTCCATCACGTATTAAGAAGGAGCCAAGCACATGTGCCATAAAGGGCAACCTATGCAAATCTGGCCAGCGTGAGTGCATTCCTTGCATGATGTGCTTCAATGCACTGGCGCCTTCTGCACTGTGCAGCATCAGATGGGTGAGCAGGAGGTTGGGGCTCCTGCTGCTGCGGAGCTGCCTCGTTCTGCTGCTGCCATGGCTGCTCCTCATCCAAATCTGAGGTCCATGGTGAAAGGAAATAATTGGTTCCCATGCTGCTGGCAGATACTTCCGTTGGAGAAGCGCTCAGTCCAAGCAGAGAGAGGGTCTTCCAAGGAGGTCCCACAGTTGAGAGATAGAAGCTGCAGCACCTCTGACTTCGGTAGGCCTGCTAAAAGTCCTGAAAGACCTTTGCAACAAATGTTCTGCCACCTGCAGCTGCTCCCTGATGAAAGCTCCATTTGCTGTGAGGAGGCCACCCACTTTTCAACCCGCCAGTATAAGCTGGCGTGGTTTAGGAGGGTAGTGCTAATCGCTGAAAATGTGGTAAAATAACAAAGACCTGTCAAAATAGGATTATAGAGGCCCTTAACTACTATTTAAGGGTCTCAACTACCTCTTCCGTCTGATGGAGGCAGGACCGAATCGCACCCATGAAACCCACCTCCGGCAAAATTACACGGAGGCGGGTTCCGAACCTGCCCTCAGTTTTTCCCCATTTTGCCAACTGTCCCGCCTCAAAACCCGCCTCCTTGGGGCTGGGAAAATTGCGCCCCATGTATAATTATTTTTCCCCACCAGCACTACCTGTTGACTTCTTACTGTAGTAATGCATCTATAGTAGATGCATTGCTGGTCATCTGTTAAAATTCTATAGATTCTGGAACAGTTCCCATGGATTGGAGGGTAGCTAATGTTACCCCACTTTTCAAAAAAGGTGGTAGAGAGAAAACGGGGTATTATAGACCGGTAAGCCTGGCATCGGTAGTGGGGAAAATGCTAGAGTCCATTATAAAAGATGTAATAGCAGAGCACTTGGAAAACAGTGACAGGATCGGACAAAGTCAACATGGATTTACAAAAGGTAAATCGTGCTTGACTAATCTACTGGAATTTTTTGAGGCTGTAACTGGTAGAATAGATAAGGGAGAACCAGTGGATGTGGTGTACAGGAAACTTTGTTATATCCGGCACCGACGGGACCGAGCTGTTGCCGATCTATCAAAACTGCCGGACATACAAAGTTAATGTTGAAGCATACGGAGCTTTTCATCTCCGTATCTGACAATAAACACTGTTGCTTAGCAACAGCTTCAAACAGTCGGCCCGTACCTTGGAAGCATCTCTGTAGCTTAGCAACAGCTTCAGAGAGACTTTCCAAAGCCTGACTGTTGGAAAAAAAAGCCACGAGAAGAAAAACAACCTAACAGAATGGCTCCTGATTTCTGCCGGTAGATCGAGGTTTCCGGACATACAACCTCCGGATAAACCAAAGTCTCCTGTATTTGGACTTTCAGAAGGCTTTCGATAAGGTCCCGCATAAGAGATTAGCGTGTAAAGTTAAAGCACATGGGATTGGGGGCAAGGTACTGACTTGGATAGAGAACTGGCTGGCAGACAGGAAGCAAAGAGTTAGAATAAATGGCTCTTTTTCCGAGTGGCAGGCAGTGACTAGTGGGGTACCGCAGGGATCGGTGCTAGGACCCCAGCTATTCACAATATATATTAATGGGGAACTAGATGTAATATCTCCAAGTTTGCAGATGACACAAAGCTGGGTGGGCGTGTATGCTGTGAGGAGGATGCCGAGAAACTCCAGGATGATTTGGACAGGTTGGGTGATTGGGCAGATGTATGGCAGTATAATGTGGATATATGCGAGGTTATCCACTTTGGTGGCAAAAACAGGAAGGCAGATTATTATCTGAATGGCAACAGATTGGGAGAAGGGGAAGTGCAACGAGACCTGGGTGTCCTTGTGCACCAGTCGCTGAAGGTAAGCATGCAGGTGCAGCAGGCGGTTAAGAAGGCAAATGGTATGTTGGCCTTCGTAGCAAGAGGATTCTAGTACAGGAACAAGGATGTCTTGCTGCAGTTGTATAGGGCCTTTGTGAGACCACACCTTGAGCATTGTGTGCAGTTTTGGTTGCCTTATCTGAGGAAGGATGTTCTAGCCATGGAGGGAGTGCAGAGAAGATTCACCAGCCTGATACCTGGGATGGCAGGAATGACGTATGAGGAGAGATTGGGTCGATTGGGCTTATACTTGCTGGAGTTTAGAAGAATGAGAGGGGATCTCATTGAAACATAAAATTCTAACAGGACTAGACAGACTACATGCAGGAAGGATGTTCCTGATGGCAGGGGAGTCCAGAACCAGTGGTCACAGTCTAAAGATAAGGGGTATGCAATTTAGGACAGGGATGAGGAGGAATTTCTTCACCCAGAGAGTGGTGAACCTGTGGAATTCTCTACCACAGAAGGCAGTAGAGGCCAATTCATTAAATATATTCAAGAAGGAGTTGGATATATTTCTTAAGGCTAAAGGGATCAAGGGATATGGGGAGAAGGCAGGGACAGGGTACTGAGTTTGGATGATTAGCCATGATCTCATTGAATGGTGGAGCAGGCTCGAGGGGCCGATTGGCCTATTCCTGCTCCTATCTTCTATGTTTCTATGTAAGGAACAATAAATTCCTAACCCTGCCTCATTTGTAATCAATGTCATACTGTTCTATAATATCTCTATTACCCTCAGTCCCTCTCATCAACAGATATTGAACCTACTCCCTTTTAAAGATGCAATTGACCCTGGATGCGTTACCCTCTCTGGGAGTCTGTTTCACAGGCAGGATTTCCCAGCTGAGTTATATCACTTTTCCAGTATTACTCAGGCAGGCAGGATGAGTAATCGAGTGGGGAGCCGTGCGGCCCAGCCCCCAGCAGGTTCTGCGCCAGCGTCACGTCCGAGACATACTGGACGTACCTGCCCATATATGGGTAGGCATTCTCTGATAAGGCAGTAATGATGGTATCATGGGCCTGTTATCAGTCATTATCGCCATAGAAACTCTGAATGTAAGGATTCCTGTCTATAACAGGTGTCCGGCATTACTGGGGATCATCAGAACACGCCACTAATCTTATGTGGAGCGCAATGCAGTGTGTGGGTTCAATAGAGAGTGAAGTGATCCATTTGGGTAGATTCCTGGCACGTTCTCATAGCAAACGTTTTGTATTAGTTGGGTCTGTTGGACCCTTTACGATGCTGCAGCTGCTGGATTCCTGCAGCAGTGAGCTCCTCGGGTCATGAAAGGCGCTATATGTGCAAGTTCTTTCTTTTATAGAACCTGCCCAATTATCATTCCATTAAATCAATCTACCCCCAGATTACCACCCAGGTGTGTGTGTGTGTCTTTAAGTGTATGTGTGCGTATGCATGTGTGGTGCAAGTGGACATACAGCCAGGAGTCACGAAAAAAAATTGACCTGAGGCTGGCCCCAGAAGATTCCCAGGGGTCAGCAACTTAGCTGAGGGGCAGACGCTAGCCCCGCCCAGCCACACTTCAGCCGGTGTTGTGGGCAGAGCAGAAAGTCTCACCTGCCAGTACCCTGTGGAATTATTTTTCTGATCTCTAGCCTTGCCTGGTCTTGTGAATTTATTTACTTGAATCGTCTAGTCTCTATGCTCATTGTTCAATTAACTACTGTAGCTTGTTTACTTCAACCATATCTGTTTTATTTTGTAGGAGTGTATTAAGTCTACCCTCAGCCTGCACTTGTGTAAAAATATGCTTAGTCGCTTAACTCTTTCTTCATAATTTAGATCCTGGACACTCTTGAAATTATTTCTGATGAGTCTACATCCCTCTTGAGGTTGTGTAACCAAAACTGCCCACCATTCTCCCCACCATTCATCCATTCAATGTTTTGATCCAATACCCTGTAGAGATGCCTCAGTACCCACTTTGCCTTATTGATAACTGCTTCACGTTGACCAGGGTTTGGTCGCTGACCACTTCCAAATTATTTTCTCTATTGGTGCGGGCCTACAAATTAGGGCACCTTCTCCCTGACTCCAGAACGTTCACCAGGATCAGCGGCTGAGGCTCCCGGCCGGCGGGTCCTGGCACTTATATCAGAATGACCCGCCCCACCTCCCCCCGCCATGGATCTTCTGCCCCACGCTGTGTGCAGCTGTTTATTTCTCTTTGCTTTGTCCATCAGATCGGTGCAGATGTGTGAAGAAGCCGAGAGCAATAAGGATTTACTAGCAGCAGAGTGAGTCCTTCACCTTCCTTCCTTAGAGGGGAGATGAGGGAGAGAGGGGACTGCAAGGCGGCAGAGAGAGTGAATGTTGGGGAGTGAGGAAATAAAAAGTCTGGAGTGAGGAAAGAAGGGAAATCTGAATGTCCCATGGGAGAGGAAACGAGGGAGAGAAACAGAGAGTGAGAAATGAGGAATGAAGAAATGAGAGAGGGATAAGGTGAGGAAGTGTGTCAGTGAAAAGTGAGTGATTCTTTCACTGCACGTGCGGGTGTTAAATGAGACAATCTAACTGTGAAGGCGCGAGTGAGATGTTTATAGCACACTTTATGGTAGATTCTCCAAGTCCTGACCCATTGCGAGGGCCCTGACCCACTGCAAGCATGAATTGCAATCCTGCAGGCTGCATATCTGCAATTTTGTGGTCTGTGCAAGTTAGCAAGAATGGGGAGAATCTACCCTTTTATATACATGCATGCACACGTACAGTTTCATCAAATTTGTATAACCACACAAGTGTTCCTGTGTAATATATGTCACAGATTGTGTGGGTGTGTGTCTGTGCATACTGATACCTTTATATACACACATACATAGCCACAAGCAGACACACACGGAGGATATAGTTTCCTCTGTTTGTAAAGTGAAAGAAAAATGTCACTAAACTTTCATTTGTTTTTAATAGTTTTAGTGAAATATTGTTTCTTATGTTTACACACAGAAATAAATAACCTCAGAATCAGAAACCACTGACTGTGTCTGTGTGTAAATTTATAGAGACAGGCGATGTGCTGAAGTTCATTTCTATTTGTTTTGCCTGTTAGTCCAGTGCCGATGTGTGAAGAAACCAAGAGCAGTGAGGATTTACCACCGGCAGAGTGAGTCCTTCACCTTCCTTCCTGTGAGAGGGGATGACCGAGAGAAGGAATGGGAGAGAGTGAGAGGGAAAGTGAGAGTGCGGTGGTGGGGGTGACAGAGTGAATGATGAGGGAATAAGGACCTTAGTAAATCTGGAGCTACTAAATGAAACTGAGCCCACTCAGAATGCAGTCTATCCAGAGTCCATCGGGGCGATTTTCCCAATGGAGGCGGGTTTCGGTTTGGGTGGGTTCCAAACCCGCCTCTACTGAGAGGTGGGAAAATTTGTGATTTCCCCCAAATTGGCCAGTTGATTTCAGAAGTTTTTTTTCCCCCTGGGCCATTTAGTTTTTTGGGACTGAAACTCGCCTCTGCTGACGTCACTTATCCAGCTTCATTTAAGGGCTGCTTGCTGCCTTGACTCATTCCACTAGTTTTTGGTCGATGTTGCACCACCTCCAAACTGTTATCTCCTTGAAGAATGACCAGCTCCAAGACAAGGGCCTCCCCGAGGTTCTCGGATGAGGTGCTGGGTATGCTGGTTGAGGGGGCGAGAGCAAGCAGGGAAGTGCTCTTCCCCTCATCTGGGAGGAAGAGTACTCCCAAAGAAACCAAGGCTGTGTGGGTCCAGCTGGCAACGGATATAACCTCCAGATCTGTGTGCAGATTGGGTGATTGATTCTGTTTATTTATGAAATGCCATCCCTTTGGGAAAGTACTAAAATTAGGTGATGGCAAACTGTTGGCGTGATGGCATCTGTTATTTCGGCTTAGGCAGCTCCGCGACACTTGCGTGGTCAGGTTGGTGGTCAGAATGAAAGGAGGCCAAAGAGTCATGTCCATTGTCCATCATGTATTTAGAAGGAGCCAAGCACGTGTGCCATAAAGGGCAACCTATGCAAATCTGGCCAGCATGAGTGCATTCCTTGCATGATGTGCTTCAATGCGCTGGCGCCTTCTGCCCTGTGCAGCATCAGATGGGTGAGCAGGAGGTTGGGGCTCCTGCTGCTGTTGCTGTGGAGCTGCCTCATTCTGCTGCTGACATGGCTGCTCCTCATCCAAATCTGAGGTCCACGGTGAAAGGAAATAATTGGTTCCCATGCTGCTGGCAGATATCTCAGTTGGGGAAGCGCTCAGTCCAAGCGGAGAGAGGGTCTTCCAAGGAGGTCCCACAGTTGAGATAGAAGCTGCAGCACCTCTGACTTCGGTAGGCCTGCTAAAAGCCCTGAAAGACCTTTGGAGCAAATGTTCTGCCACCTGCAGCTGCTCCCTGATGAAAGCTCTGTTTTAATGGTGGAGCTGCAGCTGTGAGGAGGCGACCCACTTGTCAACCCGCCAGGGTAAGCTGGCGTGGATTAGGAGGGTAGTGCAACACGCTGAAAATGTTGTAAAATAACAAAGGCCTATCGAAATAGGATTATAGAGGCCCTTAACTACTATTTAAGGGACTTAACTACCTCTCCCGTCTAATGGAGGCGGGACCGAATCACACCCATGAAACCCGCCTCCGGCAAAATTGCACGGAGGCGGGTTCTGAACCTGCCCTCAGTTTTTCCCATTTTGCCAACTGTCCCGCCTCGAAACCCACCTCCTCGGGGCTGGGAAAATAGCGCCCCATGTGTAATTATTTTTCCCCACCAGCACGACCTGTTGATCACTTACTGTAAGAAACAATAAATTCCTAACCCTCCCTCCTTTGAAATCAATGTCATACTGTTCTATAATATCTCTATTACCCTCAGTCCCGCTCATCAACAGATATTGAACCTACTCCCTTTTGAAGATGCAATTGACCCTGGATGCGTTACCCTCTCTGGGAGTCTGTTTCACAGGCAGGATTTCCCAGCTGAGTTATACCACTTTTCCAATATTACTCAGGCAGGCAGGGTGAGTAATCGAGTGGGGAGCTGTGCGGCCCAGCCCCCAGCGGGTTCTGCGCCAGGTCACATCCGAGACATACTGGGCGTACCTGCCCATATATGGGTGGGCATACTCTAATAAGGCAGTAATGATGGTGTCATGGGCCTGTTATCAGTCATTATTGCCTTAGAAAATCTGAATGTAAGGATTCCTGTCTATAACAGGTGTCCAGCATTACTGGGGATCATCAGAACGTGCCACTAATCTTATGTGGAGCGCAATGCAGTGAGTGGGTTCAATAGAGAGTGAAGTGATCCATTTGGGTAGATTCCTGGCACGTTCTCGTAGCATACGTTTTGTATTAGTTGGGGCTGTTGGACCCTTTAAGCTGCTGCAGCTGCTGGATTCCTGCAGCAGTGAGCTCCTCAGGTCGTGAAAGGCGTTTTTGTGCAAGTTCTTTCTATTATAGAACCTACCCGATTATCATTCCATTTAAATCAATCTACACCCAGATTACCACCCAGGTGTGCGTGTGTGTCTTTAAGTGTACGTGTGCGTATGCATGTGTGGTGCAAGTGGACATACAGCCAGGAGTCACGAAAAAAAACATTGACCTGAGGCTGACCCCAGAAGATTCCCAGGGGTCAGCAACTTAGCTGAGGGGCAGACGCTAGCCCCGCCCAGCCACACTTCAGCCGGTGTGGCCAGAGCAGAAAGTCTCGCCTGCCAGTACTCTGTGGAATTATTTTTCTGATCTCTAGCCTTGCCTGGTCTTGTGAATTTATTTACTTGAATCGTCTAGTCTCTATGCTCATTGTTCAATTAACTACTGTAGCTTGTTTACTTCAACCATATCTGTTTTATTTTGTAGGAGTGTATTAAGTCTACCCTCAGCCTGCACTTGTGTAAAAATATGCTTAGTCGCTTAACTCTTTCTTCATAATTTAGATCCTGGACACTCTTGAAATTATTTCTGATGAGTCTACATCCCTCTTGAGGTAGTGTAACCAAAACTGCCCACCATTCTCCCCACCATTCATCCATGCAATGTTTTGATCCAATACCCTGTAGAGATGCCTCAGTACCCACTTTGCCTTATTGATAACTGCTTCACATTGACCAGGATTTGGTCGCTGACCACTTCCAAATTCTTTTCCCTATTGGTGCGGGCCTACAAATTAGGCAACCTTCCCCCTGACTCCAGCACGTCCACCAGGATCAGCGGCTGAGGTTCCCGGCCGGCGGATCCTGGCACTTATATCAGAATGACCCGCCCCACCTCCCCCCGCCATGGATCTTCTGCCCCACGCTGTGTGCAGCTGTTTATTTCTCTTTGCTTTGTCCATCAGATCGGTGCAGATGTGTGAAGAAGCCGAGAGCAATGAGGATTTACTAGCAGCAGAGTGAGTCCTTCACCTTCCTTCCTTAGAGAGGGGATGAGGGAGAGAGGGGACTGCAAGGCGGCATAGAGAGTGAATGTTGTGGAATGAGGAAATAAAAAGTCTGGAGTGAGGAAAGAAGGGAAATGTGAATGTCCCATGGGAGAGGAAAATTGGGAAACAGAGAGTGAGAAATGAGGGATGAAGAAATGAGAGAGCGGGATGAAGTGAGGAAGTGTGTCAGTGAAAAGTGAGTGGTTCTTTCAGTGCACGTGCGGGTGCTAAATGAGACTATCTAGCTGTGAAGGAGCGAGTGAGATGTTTATAGCACACTTTAAGGTAGATTTTCCAAGTCCTCACCCATTGCGAGGGCCGTGACCCACTGCGAGCAGGAATTGCAATCCTGCAGGCTGCACACCTGTAATTTTGTGGTCTGTGCAATGTAGCAAGAATGGGGAGAATCTACACTTTTATATACATTCGCACGTATAATTTCATCAAATTTGTATAACCGCACAAGTGTTCCTGTGTAATATATGGCACAGATTATGTGGGTGTCTGTGCATACTTATACCTTTATATACAGATACATAGCCACAAGCAGACACACACACATACACATGGGGGTATAGTTTCCTGTGTTTGTAAAGTGAAGGAAAAGTATCACTTATCATTAATTTATAATAGTTTTAGTGAAATATTTTTCATTAGGTTTACCCACAGAAATAAATATCCCCCAGAATGAGAACCACTGACTGTATCTGTGTGTAAATTTATAGAGACAGGTGATGTGCTGATGTTCATTTGTATTTGTTTTACCTGTTAGTCCAGTGCCGGTGTGTGAAGAAACCAAGAGCAGTGAGGATTTACCACTGGCAGAGTGAGTCCTTCACCTTCCTTCCTGAGAGAGGGGGTGAGATTGTTGGGGAGCAGGAGAGGTAACATGAGGATAGCGAGCCCAAGCGAGGGATAGCCTGAATGATTATGGGAGGGAGAAAAGTAGAGTGTAAATCAGGGACCGAGGGAATGAGGAAAGGTGAGGAGGAGAGTGCATTGGTGTAAAGTGAGTGAATGTTGGGGAGAGGGGCTAAATGAGTCAACGGGAGGTGTTGTGTTCTGAGTTTTGCTTCAATTAAGTTTGGCGCAGTTCCCGGGTGTTACCTGAAGGGGGTGCTGGGGGGCTCGGTTTTACTTTGTCTTTCACTTTCAGTTTCGGGTTCTGCCATGCAGACAATGTGCTGTAATGTCCACCCATTTACTCAGTAAATAGTAAAAGGTACATGCCGCCTCCTCTATTCATTACTGTTCGGTCAAGATGCAATACTGGCGATGAGGTGGCTGTTGAACTCTCTAGAAGGACGGAGATAGACATGCGAACCTACAGCCGTGATATTGGAAATTGCGATGAGCGGGCCACTCAGCTAGCAACATCAACGGCATTTTGATAGTTGGCTAGCTGCGACGTAGACGGCGGACAGAGTATTGTGCGGGCCAGGCAACTACCGTGAGTGTAGCTACCGTAACTCTGGCCGGAGGAGAAAAATATTTTTTTTTAAAAGAAAAAAGTCCGTGGATCTTAAAGGGACAGTGCACATTAAAACTATGACGACCTTGGGATGTATTGAAGAGTTCTCTGGGGATAAGGACAGTTCATGGGAGGAATACGCAGAAAGACTGAGGTGTTTCTTTGAGGCCAATAATATTGACAAAGAAGAGAAGAAGCGTTCAGTGTTGCTAAGTGTATGCGGAGCTGCTACTTACTCCGTCCTGCGTTCATTGGTGGCTCCTCGTAAACCTAGTGAGGTGGATTATGCTGATTTGATTGAGAAGCTGCAGAAACATTTTAACCCAAAACCCTCAGAGATTGTGCGGCGTTTCCATTTTCACAATTGTAAACAACAGCCTGGACAATCTATTTCAAGTTACATTGCTGAGTTGAGGAAACGCTCATTACATTGTAATTTTGGTGACCATTTAGACAATATGCTCCATGATCGGATTGTGTGTGGAGTGCTGGACTCGGCATTGTAGAGACAGCTGTTAGCGGAGAAGGCCCTGACGTTTCGACTGGCCGAGGAGAAGGCTTTAGCAGCAGAGGCTGCATCGATGAACACACGTATGCTCCATACAGAGGCAGCACCATCTCAGGCCGCCGAGGAAGTGCACAAGACCACACATGCAGCTGCTGCTGCGAGAGACATAGAGGCAACTAAAGAGACAGGAAGAAAATGTTTCTGCTGTGGGGCTCTCCATGGTTCCACTACATGCAAATTTGTGTCAGCGGTATGTCATTTCTGTAAGAAAAGAGGACACATAGCTCGTGTCTGCATGAAGAAAGCTCAGGCTGCTGCAGCAGAGCCAACACAAGCATCGCAGACACACACCCTGACACTGGAGGACAGCGATGAGTACACAGTGTATACCACGGAAGCTGAGCAGCTACCCCATAGACGGTGGGGATACACGGCAAATGTGATCATGAATGGGGCACTACTCTGCATGGAGGTGGATTCAGGCTCAGCATGTTCGTTGATAAGTGAAGACACTTACAATAGGCTGTGGCCAAGTGAACCCCCGGCGATGGCTCAGGTCAGTGGCGTGCTACGGCAGTGGTCCCAAGCTCAACTCCAGGTGCTGGGTATGATTCATGTGGAAGTTAAGTATCAGGCAGTCAAGGACACACTTCCACTTTATGTGGTGGCGGGGCAGGACACAAGCCTGCTGGGCAGAGATTGGTTTGAGCCCCTCGGTATTGAAGTGACAGGAGTACACACGGTACAGCGACAGCCCATAATGCCTATGTTGGAGAACTATGAAGAGGTTTTTGGTGAGTTCGGGGCCTGTCGGGGACCGCCAGTCTCAACTCGCCAAAGCTCCTTCAACAGCACCTTCCAAACCGGCGACCTCTACCACTTAGAAGGACAAGGGCAGCAGCCGCATGGGAACATCACCACCTACAAGTTCCCCTCCAAGCCACACACCATCCTGACTTGGACCTGTATCACCGTTCCTTCACTGTCGCTGGGCCAAAATCCTGGAACTCCCTTCCTAACAGCATTGTGGGTGTACCTACACCATATGGACTGCAGCGGTTCAAGACGGCGGCTCACCACCATCTTCTCAAGGGCAATTAGGGATGGGCACTAAATGCAGGCCTAGCCAGTGACGCCCACATCCCATCAATGAATAAAAAAAAAACAACAAAAAATCGAAGTGGACCCAGGGGTAGCGCCTAAGTTCTTCAAGGCGCGACCAGTTCCTTTTGCGTTGCGCAAGAAGGTGGATGAGGCCCTGGATAAGCTGGTGAACCAAGGGGTTCTCTTGCCAGTGAAGAACTCCCATTGGGCCACCCCTATCATGCCCATTGCAAAGAAGGATGGGGGCCTGCGAATCTGTGGAGATTACAGATGTACGGTTAATACTGCTGTGTTACCAGATGTGTATCCCTTACCAACAGTTACAGAGCTGTTTTCAACACTGGCTGGAAGCACTCTGTTCACCAAGCTGGATCTCAAGCAAGCATACCAGCAACTGGTCCTGGATGAAGAGTCAGCCGAGCTGTTGACAATCAACACCCACAGAGGACTTTTCCGAGCCACAAGGCTGCAGTTTGGGGTGTCTATGGCTGTGGCAATCTTTCAGAGGTTCATGGACACCCTGTTGGCTGGCGTTCCGGGAGTTCAGCCTTACTTGGATGACATACTGATTACAGGCAAGACACAGGAAGCCCATGATGAGTGGCTGCAGGAAGTACTACGCCGGCTGGCTGAGGTAGGACTACGCCTTCAGAAGGAGAAATGTGTGTTTGTTGCCAATGGGGTGGAGTTCTTGGGATTCCGAGTGGACAAAGACGGTGTGCATCCGACTACGGAGAAGGTGGAGGCTATCAGGAGCGCTCCCACCCCCAAGAACAAGACCGAACTGCAGGCATTCCTCGGACTGTTAAACTTCTACAGTTGTTTTCTCAAGGGCAAAGCCACAATCTTAGAGCCACTGCACAGGCTGTTAGACCAAGCAACAGTGTGGAACTGGACCTCAGCTCATGAAACAGCCTACAGACAGGCAAAGGAACTGCTACAAGCAGATAAGGTTCTGGCACACTATGATGAAAACAAGCCATTGGTGTTGGTGTGTGATGCCTCACCATACGGGCTGGGAGCTCTGTTGGGTCACATAGAGCCAGATGGCTGGGAAGCGCCTATCAGTTTTGCCTCAAGAACACTCTCAACAACAGAACGTAATTACGCCCAGATTGACAAGGAGGCCCTAGCCATCATATTTGGGGTAAAGAAGTTCAGCCAGTACCTGTTAGGGAGACAGTTCGTCATCTACACAGACCACAAGCCACTCTTGGGGCTCCACACTCCAAGCCCATGCCCCAGATCATATCACCGCGTATGCTTCGGTGGAGTCTGATGTTGGGGGCCTACAGTTATGAACTTTGCTACAGGCCTGGGAAGATGCTGGCTAATGCTGATGCTCTGAGTCGCTTGCCTTTGAACCGGCCGATGGCTGAGATGCCACCACCCCTGGAGGTGCTGCTACTGGAGGAGGTTCCGGAGGCCCCACTCCATGCCCAGCGGATTGGCAGCCTCACACAGAAAGATCCAGTCTTATCATGGGTGCTACGCTGGCTGCTGCATGGCTGGCCCTCTGAGGTCCAGGAGGAGCATTTCAAGCCCTTCGTTCAGAGGTGCCATGAAATGTCTGCACACAAGAACTGCGCGCTCTGGGGAAGCTGTGTGGTGGTCCCTGCCGCCGCAAGAGAGGAGGTGCTGAAAATGCTGCATGACTCACACCCTGGGATTGTGCACATGAAGGCGTTGGCGAGAAGCTACGTCTGGTGGCCGGGGTTGGACCGAGATGTGGAGGAGGTGGTAAAGAGCTGTGAGACATGTCAGCTGACTCGCCATAGCCCATCCAAGGCTCCCCTTCACCCCTGGGAGTGGACCACTCGTAAATGGTCAAGACTCCACATTGACTTTGCAGGGCCATTTCAGGGGAAGGTCTTTTTGATAGTGGTGGATTCTCATTCGAAATGGCTGGAGGTGGCTATCATGAGCTCCATGACATCCAGTGCAGTGATCAACGCGTTGCCACACATGGGGTCCCCGACGTGCTGGTTTCGGACAATGGAGCAGCCTTCATGTCAGCGGAGTTCAAGGCTTTTGCAGGCAGAAACTGGATCCGCCACGTGACCACAGCGCCCTATCACCCCTCCTCTAATGGGCAGGCAGAGAGGATGGTGCAAACCACAAAAGAGGCACTGGTGAGGATATCGGTGGGGGACTGGCAAACCAGATTGGCCAGGTTCCTGTTATCACAGCATACCACACCAAACTCAGCAACGGGGAAGAGTCCTGCCGAGATGCTGATGGGTCGCCGGCTGGCGACTGCACTGGACCGGCTACACCCGGACTACAGGGATGAGATGCACACAAAGCAAGAGGAGCTGGCTAAGAAGCACCAGGGCACCGCCAGGCAGTTCGAGCCGTCAGAGACTGTGTTTGTCTGTTGCTATGCAGGAGGAGACAAATGGATGCCTGCCGTGGTGGAGCAGGCCACGGGTCCCGTCGTACAGCGTCCGTACACCTGATGGCCAGCTACACAGACGCCACGTAGACCAGCTACGGGGTCGTACTCCGGTGAGAGTAACAGAGACGTCACGGGCTAGGCCATTGTCTCCGCCACCTCTGCCAGGCAGTGACGACCTGCTTCCTGCAACAACAACGGAAGCCACATCGACAGAAGGTGTCACGGAGTCATCAGCCACGGAGGAAGGTTTTCCTGTGGCTAGCAGTGGCACCCCAACTATGCCAGTCCAGCGGCGCTCAAGTCGGGTTAGATTCCGTCCCAGACGCCTGGAGGACTAAGGGGTTTTATCTGGGGGAAAGGAGTGTTGTGTTTTGAGTTTTGCTTCAATTAAGTTTGTCCCAGTTACCGGGTGTTACATGAAGGGGGTGCTGGGGGGCTCGGTTTTACTTTGTCTGCATGGCAGAACCCGGAACTGAAAGTGAAAGACAATGTGCTGTAATATCCACCCATTTACTCAGTAAATAGTAAAAGGTAAATTCCGTCTCCTCTATTCATTACTGTTCGGTCAAGATGCAATAGGAGGGATCAAGTGAACGTTTTAATGTCAGTTTGTTCAGGAGAGAGTAGGTAAATGTGTTCCAATGAGTGAAAGTATTTGTACGTGTAGATCTCGCTCAGTGCTGGAGCTAACAGGGCAAACTCATAACCAAATGTTAGATTAGGACAATTAGATGGATTTGCCCACAACTGTGACTGTCAGCACCCTTTCAGATCGGTCTAGGACCCTTACCTACCCATCGTACCAATCCTTTATCTGTAGGAAACATTATACATACTTGTATGTATATTTACTGCTGGGTATAATAAATTATCTGCCATAGTAAAGTTGGTCCCTTTTTTAACACAAGAAACCACATCCAAACTTACTATTGTCCTACCCTTACTCAGTTCCACATTGAGCAAAGGCAGTGGTGGTGATTTTGTTTTTTGTTTTATCTCAATGCTCTGTCTACTTACTGTGTATATTTGTGGCTGACCACCTCTGATGGTTGAAGATCATTTTCCACTTTGTTTTCATTCCATCATGGAAATGTTCCTGAACTCCTACTGGCTCCTATAGGTGGTGAACACTGGACAGTCATATGTCCTCCCAGCCCTTGGCTTCTGCCTCGTGGGCTGAGGTAGAGATTGCTCCTGAACTGAATATTGCTACCCTATTGGGCTGAAATCTCTTCCACAATGATTGACACCTCAATTCACAAGGTCTGGGCCATAGCTATGAGGTTTTAAGCAGTACCTCTGGATTGGTGACCAGTGTAAAGTCTGTAGGTATTATGGCGAATTAATACACAGACTACAAGAGTAACTTTAACAGGACTTTACTATTCGAAGGTCAGGGCGAATCTGCCCAATAAATCCTGACACAGCACTTATATACCGGTGTGGTCACCGTTGGTATTACAGTATACAGCAGCCAAGATAAAGTAGTGCCACACCTAAAATAGTTCTCTTAAAGGTAGAGCAGTTACATACACTACAATCCTCCCTTTTTAGCTTACAACATACTTATTCCCCATTAACATAACATCATAACATATATACAACTTATGCAAAACAGTTCACAGATTCAGTCTCTCTGGAGGCTTCCTGACTCTGTCCGGATAACGCCTCGGTGGTGTAGTAGTTTTCGGCGGGGTAGTAGGTTCTTCTGGCAAGGTCGATTCGGCTTGAAGGACAGTGTCAGGTTCATCTGCTTCCAGTATTACCAGATCGGAGGTAGGTGCTCTGGGTATCTCTGCTTCAACATTAGCCGTGTAAGGTTGTGGAGTAGGTTGGTCCTTTGTGGATGACCCTATGATCTGGTCAACATGGCGCCTTATTATGCTGTCACCAATGTCCACGGTATACATCAGCGGCCCTAGCCTTTTCCCAATAGTTCCAGGCTGCCATTTCTCGGTACGGTAGTCCCGGGCCAAAACTTGTTGACCTATCTGAAAGGATCTAGTTGGCCTTTCATTCATGCCCTGAAATTGCCGGTTCTCTACGTCCCTTCTGACGCTTGGCTTAATCAAATCCAGCCGGCATCTTAGTCTTCTATTGAAAAACATCATGGCGGGAGTTTGGTTTGTGACCGCATGTGTTGCATTCCTGTACGCCAACAAGAAGTTATCTACCTTATGTTGTAGGTTGATGTCTTCATTACCCATGGCCTTTATGGCCTTCTTGAAGGTCTGGACAAACCTTTCAGCTAATCCATTGGTGGCGGGATGGTATGGGGCTGACGTGTAGTGCTTGACCCCATTCCTTTTTAAGAACTTCCTGAATTCTTCGGACACAAATTGCGGTCCATTATCAGAACAGATCTGTTCCTGCAGCCCATTCCTGGCAAATATAGTCCTTAATACTGTGATGGTTTTTTCCGTGGTGGTGGAGGACATCTTTATTACCTCCGGCCACTTGGAGTGTGCATCCACCGCGATTAGAAACATTGAGTCCATAAATGGACCAGCAAAGTCGACGTGTACCCTTTGCCAAGGAGATGAGGGCCACTCCCATGGATGCAGAGGAGCTTGTGGTGGCGCGTTTTTGACCTTCTGGCATCCTCGACAGCTCTTGGTTATTTCTTCGATGTCTCCATCAATACCTGGCCACCACACAAACGCTCTTGCTAGGTTCTTCATTTTCACTCCACCCAGATGCCCCTCGTGAAGCTCCTTTAGCACCTTATGCTGAAGTTTGGGTGGGATCACCACTCTAGATCCACACATCAAGGTTCCTCGGCACACTGACAGCTGTTCTTTTCTTTGCGAAAATGCGGGCAGCGTTGGTTCGCCATGTGCTGGCCATCCCTCCACTGTTAAATCGTAGACTCGTGAGAGAGTCGGGTCATTTCTTGTTTCATTTTCGATCATCGAATTTGTTACTGGTAGACATTCCACTATGGATGAGTGGAACATCTCTACCGGGTCCACTGTAGCCGCCTCTTCTACTACTGGCAACGGTAGGCGCGATAACCCATCAGCATTTCCATGCTGTTTGGACCTTTTGTATTCGATGTCATATTGGTGTGCCCCAAGTAACACGGACCACCTCTGTAGCCTTTGCGTTGTCATAGTGGAAACGGCCTTGTTAGGGTTGAATATGGACACCAACGGCTGGTGGTCTGTCAGTAATGTGAACTTCTTGCCCTGCAGGTAATGATTGAATTTCTTTACTCCCCACACAAGGCTGAGGGCCTCCCTATCTATCTGAGCATAATTTCGCTCAGCGGAGGTCAATGATCGGGACGCAAATGCGACTGGCCTTTCCGAGCCATTTGGTAACTTGTGTGAAAGTACTGCTCCAATTCCATAAGGGGAAGCATCACAAGCTAGACGAAGAGGTAACGTTGGGTTGAAATGAGCCAACACTTCCTCAGAGGTAATCAACGCCTTGCTTCTGCGAAAGGCCTTCTTACAGTCCTCGCTCCACTTCCATGGTACTTCTTTCCGCAACAGAGCATTCAGCGGATGCAGCACCGTGGATAGATTTGGCAGAAACTTGTGGTAATAATTAATCAACCCCAGAAACGATCTCAACGGTGATACATTTTCCGGAGCGGGGGCCTTCACGACAGCTTCTATCTTGTCAGGTGACTTGTGCAGCCCCTCTTGGTCAATGACATGACCGCAGTACGAGATCCGTTTCTGGAAGAACTCACATTTCTGGCGATTAACTTGAAGGCCATATTCCTTCAACCTGGTGAGCACCAGTTTCAAATTTGTGAGGTGTTCCTCCTCGTCTTCTCCCGTAATCAGGATATCGTCCAAGTAACACTGCGTGCTTGGAATACCCTGTAAGGCCTGCTCCATGGCCCTCTGCCAAATTGCTGGAGCCGAAGCTACTCCAAAAACCAGTCTATTATAACGATACAAGCCTCTGTGCGTGTTGATTGTGAGATACTGGCGCGACTCTTCCTCGACTTCCATTTGTAAGTATGCTTGTGCCAGGTCTATCTTGGTGAAGTGTTTCCCGCCAGACAATGAAGCAAAGATATCCTCAATCCGCGGGAGCGGGTATTGTACCGTGTGAAGCACCGGATTAACTGTGATCTTGAAGTCTCCGCAGATGCGGACCTTTCCCGGTCCCCCTGGCTTGTTACTTGATGAAGACTTCATGACGGGAACAATGGGCGTGGCCCACTCACTCCAGTCCACCTTAGACAGTACCCCTGAACGTTCAAGCTCTTCCAGTTCTGCCTCCACAGCAGGTCGTATCGCGTAAGGTACCGATCTGGCTTTGAAAAATTTTGGGCTTGCATGTTCTGCAATCTTGATTTTTGCTTTAATTCCTCTCAGTGTTCCCAGTCCTTGCTGGAATACCTCTTTAGCTTCGTCCAATATTCTGGACAACCGTTCAGGTTTGACATCTTCCTTTCCGGAATCTACCGTCATTGTGTTTAGTGAATGCCAGTCTATCTTTATTTTCCTGATCCACTCCCGTCCCAGAAGTGGTGGACCTCCCTTGGGCAGCACATACATGTCCATCCCTTGGTGATCTTTGTCCTTGTATCTCACCTTGACTTTTATCTTTCCGATGGGGTATACTTTGTGCCCCGTGTATGTCTGCAATACTATCTCCGTATCCCGTAGGGGAATATGTTTGAATAACTTTTTGTAATCTTGCTTATTCATGACCGTCAATGCCGATCCGGTGTCCACTTCCATCTTCACTTGGACTTTTGCAATCTGTAGTGTGACCCAGATAGTTTGTCGGTCAGCTTCTTTACTCACATTGTGAATCCTCAGACTACCCAGTTCCTTGCTGTTGGAGTCTGAGTCCGAATTCTGTTCATCTGGACTCTTCCCAGTCACCTTATGTACCTTTCTGTACTTCTTCTGCGGTGACTTATTATTGCTGGTCTTCTTTCCTGACCGGCATACCTTAGCTATGTGACCAAGCTTGCCACATTTTCTACATTCCTGGTTTTTAAACCAGCATTGGTTCTGGTCGTGTGTTGTCTTCCCACAACGATAACATTTCGTTGTACCCGAAGTCATTTGATCCACACTGAGTACCGCTGTCTTCCGCTGCATTTCCGCCGTGCCTCTCGCTGCGGCTTCGTGCGATGCTGCAATAAGGACAGCCTTATCAAGTGTAAGATCGTTCTCTTCGAGCAGTCGTTTTTGTGTTCCTTCCTTCAACATCCCGCAGACGAACTTGTCTCTCAGTGCCTCTGTCAGATTTACCCCAAACTGACAGTATTTTGCTAGCCTACGCAGTTCAACCAGGTACTCCGCGTTGCTTTCCTCTTTTCGTTGCGTTCTCACGTAAAATTTAGATCGTTCCGCTAACATCAGCGGTGCGGGGTTAAAATGATCCTTCAGGACAGCAACAATATTAGCGAAAGACTGATCCGTCGGTTTAGCTGGTGATAGAAGATGCTTCAATAACCCGTATGTCTTCGCACCCATTGAGTTTAGTAAGGTTAGAGCTTTGTCATAATTTGCTATCTTATTGACCTTACAATATATCTCGATGTGTTCTACATACGTGGCCCAATCTTCCACATCGGAATCGAAACCGTTGATGTTACTACGCTTAGGCATCTTCACACTCTTCCTGAGAAACAACAACGAAATATTTCTTTAACTTTTTTTTTTTCAAAATGGCGGTTTCCCGCGCTTGTCTTCTTTCCCCGCCCACTTTCAAAATGGCGGTTTCCCGCTTCTGTCTTCTTCCCCGCCTACTGGTGGCTTCCCGCGTTTCTTCCCCTGGCGGGAGGGGTAAGCTTTTCCCTCGGGCGACGACCGCTGGCTTTCAGGGTTCGCAGCCCGCGCGTCGGCTTCAGTGCGTTCCTTGTTCCCTTTTCTCGGCAGGGCAACCGGCGCTGGGTACAACCCGTTGACGGCGAACAGTTTCAGCCGCTGGGCTGGATCTCGCTCAGTCTCCCTCGCTCGGGCTCTGTCTCTCCCGCTCGCTCGGGCTCTGTCTCTCCCTCAGCGGCTTCCAATCGTGCCTCCCAGCCCTCTCGCAGTCCGGTGCTTTCCTCCCCGGCTGCGGCTGAGTTCTCCGCGATTTATTTATTTTTATATCTTCCCGCGCCTTACGATCCCGGTCGCAGCGCTTCGTGGCCTCGGTCGCTGCCCGGCCTTTTTCACTCCAATCGCGCCTCCCAGCCCTCTCGCAGTCCGGTACTTTCCTCCCCGGCTGCGGCTGAGTTCACCGCGGTTTATTTATTTTTATATCTTCCCGCGCCTTACGATCCCGGTCGCAGCGCCTCATGGCCTCGGTAGCTGCCCGGCCTTTTTCGCCGGTCGCGGTCTAGCTGTCTCACGACGCCGCTGCGTCTCCCAGCCCGCTTGTACCGTGGCTTCCGTGCTCCACGCTGCCCCAGTCTCAGCGCCTCTGGGCCCGACTTCTGTCCGGCTCCTTTCCCCCGACCGTGGTCGAGTTCACCGCCCTTATCCTCCGTTTATTTTTTTTTTATTTTCCCTTTGCTCACAGTCACCGTGGCCGACTTGCTTCTCGTGCTGATCGGCTCACTCACCACCGTGGCAGAAGGGACAATCAGTGCCTGTTGCTGATGGAAGGCTTCGTGTCTGAATTCTTCCTTCTTCCTTGCTCTGCAGACTCGAGTTTTCTCTCAGCAGAACGACGAGGGCGGGTGCCTCTTCTCGACGCTCGTTAACTGCTTCGGAAGTATTGTTGCCGCAGGGTAAGATCGAACTCGTCGCCACTGTAAAGTCTGTAGGTATTATGGCGAATTAATACACAGACTACAAGAGTAACTTTAACAGGACTTTACTATTCGAAGGTCAGGGCGAATCTGCCCAATAAATCCTGACACAGCACTTATATACCGGTGTGGTCACCGTTGGTATTACAGTATACAGCAGCCAAGATAAAGTAGTGCCACACCTAAAATAGTTCTCTTAAAGGTAGAACAGTTACATATACTACAACCAGGAGCCAAAATTTATAGTTTAACAAAAAAAAACAGGAGAATGTCTGTTTTTCCTCCATAATTAATGACCCACTAGCAAAATTATAGAAACCTATGATAAATGTGATTCTGAGAGTGTGATTTTGTTAATGGGCCACTAATTACAGAGAAACTGCATCCTTCTGCTCTTCATTACAAGAATAACATCACCTATAACATAGTTTCCAGCAGGGTGAAGCGGTTCATTTCCTGTCATTATGGTGCTAAGTTATAATATCTGCAGCTCTGGACTGAATGTTTCGCTATGCTCTACAATGTAGCATAGGGCTTCTCTGAGGAAACTGTGGCTTTCCTGCTTCTTTGTAAATTGTTCAACTTAACAATTCCTCTGTGAAAAGTTCTATTGGCCGACGTCTGGACAATCAGCATTATGGTTTGTTTTTTATAGAAATAGGCTGTCTCTGAGTTAGCTGATCTCAGTGGGGACAGCAATAGAGGGGCTACAATTGGGTACTATTAGGAAGGGATTCGGTCATTTATTCTGCTTCTGATTGCTATATGGTAACCCTCTCACTGGAAGTGCGTGTACTTGGACGCCAGGCACAGACAGGATCGGGCAAAGTTCTAATGAGATCCATAGGCGCACAGTCTACTGCCACTCATTGTCGAGACTCCTATATGGATCATGGACACTTGAGTAACGTGGCTAACACCCTATGGAACTATAAGTGAGGGAATCAATTCTTCAGGAAAAGGGGAGGACAGAAAACTGGAAAGAGAAAGTCTTTTTAAAAGCATGATAGGTTGTCATCTTGTTTATTTGCTGCTCTCTGACAACCTTTCTTGTCTGTCAGACCAATGCAAGTGTGTGAAGAAGCCAAGAGCACTGAGGATCTGCCATCAGCAGAGTGAGTCCTTCATCTTTCTTCCTGGGAGTGGGGATAATGAGAGGGAGGAGTCAAAAGGGAATCATTGAACAATACACTAAACGAATGAGCGAGTATAAAGGAGTAAAACAGTGAGTAATGAGTAGAGAGAGAGAAGTGAGGGACAAACTATTAGAATGTATGACACAGTGATGGAGAAAGGAAATAAGTAAGTGTGAGGGAGACTGATCTAAAGGGAGTGACTGAATGATAGCATGTGAGGGATTCACTCAACTATTCACTAAATTTATTAATGACTTAGATAACACAATAGTGAGCCATATATCCAAGTTTGCCGATGACACAAAGAGTGGTGGTATAGTAAACAATGTAGATGGGAGCGCAAAATTACAAAGAGACACTGATAGAGTAAGAGAGTGGGCAAAACAGTGGCAGATGGATTTCAACACAGGTAAGTGTGAGCTCATCCATTTTGAATCAAAAAAGGATAGATCCGAGTATTATTTAAATAGTGAAAAGCTAGGATGAGTGGAGATCCAAAGAGATTTATGTGTCCAAGTACATAAATCACTAAAGTGCAACAGTCAGGTACAAAATTTTTTTTTTTTAAAGGCTAATGGAATGTTAGCCTTTATAACTAGAGGGCTAGAATATAAAGAGGAGGAAGTTTTTCTGGAGTACGGTGTACAATTCTGGACACCGCACCTTAGAAAGAATAAATTGGCCTTGGAAGGAGTGTAGCGCAGATTCACCAGAATGTTACCAGGGTTCCAAGAGTTAGATTATGAGGAGAGATTACATAAACTGGGCTTGTATTCCTGAAATATAGAAGGTTAAAGGGTGATTTGTTTGAGGTTTTTAGGATTTTGAAAGGAACTGATAGGGTAGAAGGAGAGAAATTTTGTCTGCTGGTGGGGGAGTCTAGGACAAGGGGATGTAACCTTAAAATCAGAGCCAGGCCATTCAGGAAAGAAGTTAGGAAACACTTCTTCACACAAAGAGTGGTAGAAGTGTGGAACTCTCTCCCACAAGAAGCAGTAGATGCTAGCTCAATTAATAATTTTAAATCGGAGATCGATAAGATTTTTGCTAGCCAAGGGTATAACAGGATATGGAGCCAAGGCAAGTGGATGGAGTTAAGATACAGATCAGCTATGATTTCATTGAATGGCGGAACATATTCGAGGGGCTGAATGGCCTACTCCTGTTCCTATGTTCCTAGATGAACAGAGCAAATGAAGAGAGGGAGAACAAATAAAGAACAAGCTGAATGAGAGGAAATGAGCAAGTGTGAAGAGAAGGTGTCAACGTAAAGAGAACGAGCATTTGAGAGCAAGTGGGAAAGAGATCAAGTGAGTGTGCCAGGGAGAGTGTGCATTAATGATAACTGAGTCAATGGAGAAGATTTCGAAGTTGTGGTCCATACATAAAACTGGTATTGCGAATGGCCTGTGTTACAGAAACTGCCCCGATTTTCGACTCCATTCGAAATTAAAATTAGGCGCTTTCTAGAATGAGCAGCTGATCACAACACCATTTTTGCCCTTGGACAACAAGTTGAAAATCTACCCCAACATCACTATATGAGAGAGAGTTTATTTACATATACCAATTCTTTGTGTGTGTTTACAGTTACAGGTTCTGTGTTTATGTGTGCCTGTGCATATGTATGTACAAATGTGTATCTGTATTCAGAGAGGTAGATCATGTACTACTGTTTATTTCCATATATTGAGAAGCTTTTAAGAACATAAAGCATAAGAACTAGGAGCAGGAGTAGGCCATACAGTCCCTCGAGCCTGCTTTGCCATTCAATAAGATCATGGCTGATCTTTGACCTCAACTCCACTTTCCTGCCTTCTCGCCATATCCCTTAATTCTTCTGGAGTCCAAAAATCTATCTATCTCAGCCTTGAATATACTCAATGACTGAGCATCCACAGCACTTTGGGGCAGAGAATTCCAAAGATTCACAACCCTCTGAGTGAAGAAATTCCTCCTCATCTCAGTCTTAAAAAGGCCGGCCCCTTATCCTGAGACTATACCCCCTAGTTCTAGACTCTGCAGCCAGGGGAGACAATCTCTCAGCATCTACCCTGTCAATCTCCCTCAGAATCTTATATGTTTCAATGAAATCACCTCTCATTCTTCTAAACTCCAGAGAGTATCGGCCCAATCTACTCAATCTCTCCTCATAGAACAACCCTCTCATCCCAGGGATCAATCTAGTGAACCTTCATTGCACTGCCTCCAAGGGAGAGATTGAGAAAGTGAAGGAATGAGAAACTGACTGTGCATTTTGAGGGAGAGAGTGAGCTTGTGCAGGGAGATCAAACTAGTGTTTGAGGGGATGGTGAGTGAGAGGATAAAGGTTGAGGGGAAAGTGGGACTTTGTATGATGAGATGGAATAGCAAAGACTGACAGCAAGTGAGATTGAGAAGAAATTCTAAGTGATTGAGGGAGTGAAGGTGTCAGGAGAAAGAGAATGATGACGAGAGGAGAGTGAGTGTGGGCAGAAGTGCGATTGGCAGTTTGACACATGCCCAGAGTAAGGTGATTTGTATTTCATTTTCTGCTTTTATTTTCCTGCCCTAGCATCAACTTGTAATGCAATGAATGTTTCTTGAAGCTATTTTTGTCGAATAGCATACACAATAGTGATGTGTTTTGCTGTCCATGATGCTCAATAATTGCCCGATTTGAATCTATATATTTACAATGTGTGAAACGTCAATGCATACATTGTGTGTTGGAAGCAGTAATGGATGCAAATTTGCAATGTGCTTTCTTGTGCAAAAACTGATGCAATGGCTTTGCCCGGCTCTCTGCACTCTCTCTGAGGCTGACGTCTATCTTTCCGTCCTTTTCTCGAGCCTCCTGCTGTCTCCTGGCAACCCCGGTCTCCTAGCAACGGAAGCCGGGCCAGCGCTGTCCTGACGCTCTGGTGCTGATGAGACGGAGCCCGGGCGAACAGGCAGAACTCACCCCTGCAAAATCCGCTTAAACACAACGAGATAGCCGCATCTCTCCGGCAAGGGGAGCGAAGCACAGCGGTTACCGGGCCTCAGCAGCCGAGCTTCCAAAGAAGCAGCAAATGCAAAAAAATATATTTGCATTAAGGGGAGATCGCATCCGGAGGACGGTGATGCAGATCAAGCATCTCTCAGAAGAAGGTTTACTGTGTTATTTTAAAGGGCAATTTTATTTGTACGGAAACGTTTTGCTCCCCAAAGCATTAAAACTGAGGTGATGGTTTTCATAGAGCAGCTGTTGGGGTATTTTCGGTCTACCTGGTCCGCGGGTCGATATTCCTCTTTTACCGCCTGGGCGGAGCTCAGTCCCGATCTGCGCCTGAGGAGAATGGGGTGTGCGTGGGGGTTAAAATAGGACCAAAGTTCCCTGTTCGCGCCAGTTTCCTCCGCCAATCCCAAAGGATAGATTTTAAACCACCCGGGGCGTAAAAACTGATGTTGTGGATATTACCTCCATTGTAGAATCCATCCAATTTTTATTAGCATTAAACTCAATGGAAATGAAAAGCGGGTACTTTCTATAACTCCAGTTTTACGTCTAGGGGCAAGTTGAAAATCTACCCCAGGTTGCGGAGGCATCGGAGGCCCTCACAGTGGGCAAGCGAGGACCTCATAAATATCCTATGACGCAAACAGGACCGTAACGCGGTTTTAACCGCGAGTCTCGACCGGTGCCAGAGCCACCAGAGAAACCTCTGGGCCCCACAATAAAACCTTGGGCCTTCCCCCTTCCGCCCATGCGATCGTCTCCCGACCATCACTTAACCACTTACCTTGGTGCCGGGGACCGTTCCCTCCTCCCGCCCGAAAACCCTGCTCCCACCCGCCAGCCAGCGAGTGATTCCCACCGTGTTCGGGCGGCAGTCTGACCTGGAACTTGAAAGATTTTAACTCCCAGGCCACCTGCGGTGCTGTGATGCGAGCTTGCCACTCGGATCAACCCCGCAGCCCGGGGCTGAAAATCCGGCAGAGGCTCGCACGTTGAAAACAGAATCCATCTGATTTTCCTTCAGTTGAACAGGAGGAAAATCTACAAACATATGGAAATGACGGACAGGAAAAGACCAGCTGGTCCATCAACCCTGCCCCACACTCAGCGAGATTGCCCTTTCTGTGCTCAGTCTAGATGATGCTTAATGCCCTGGCGGTAAAGATGGAGGGCTGGATTTTAATTCAGGGGCGGGCTGGGGTCGTGTAATCCGCATTTCGCGTTATCCACCCGAATCTAAATCGATGTGGGAGATTGATGCGATTTTAACTTAATGGGTCAATTGAGTTCCAATGTGTGGGAACCCATGGCAAATGAGTTTTTCCAGTCTGAAAGTCGCCGCTGATGACATCATCATTGCTGCTGCATTTAAGGTCTGCAACAAGCCTTGCTTCTTCTGCAGACTGCCAACCTTTTGGCCTTTCATGCTACAGGGACCTAGAGGCAGAATGACCAGCGAGAGACCTAGGTCTGCTCCCAGGTTTGATGACGTTGCCTTGCAGGCTTTAGTTGAGGGAGCAAGAGCTCATAAAGAGGTGCTCTTCCCTTCTTCAGGGACGAAGAAGCTTCCCCAGCAGACCAAGGCTGTGTGGATCCAGGGGGCAGAGGAGGTCAACTCATTATCAGTAACCCGCAGAACCTGGATTCAATGCAGGAAGAGATTTCATGACCTTCTGCGCACTGGAAAAGTGAGTATGAATTTCCCATCACGCTCAATCTGATCCCCATTGCCTTTCCTCACCAGCACTCAGCTTTAGCAATCTCTTCCTCCACATCCCACTTGACACTGACATCCATGCACCCTTACCCATTCCCCCTCTCTCTATGGTCACATTCACCTAACTATTCGATTATGTAGCCCTCACACTCCCTATCACTGTGATGCTATGAAAACAACTCAACACATATGGAGGGCTCTTGGTCTTGCCACCTCACTCCATCTTTGTCTCCTTCTAAGTATTTATGCTATGGAATCTCTACACTCACTCCTTCATTCTCACTCAACCTCCACTTGTCTCCCTCATTGCAGGAAAAGAGAGCTCACAATAAGCGAGAAAGAACGAGAACAGGAGGAGGGCCATCCTCAGTAGCCCACCTCACCCCCTGGGAGGAGGCGGTCCTGGAGATCGTAGGAGTGGAGGAAGATGCACAAGTGGGGGATGGACAGAGGGGTGCATCACAGCAAGCTGGTGACAGAATAGTTTTCCATCTCTCTCATTGACATTGCATGAGTCGCTGATAATGATTCTGATGCTCTCACAGATGGACTTATGATCATCTGCAATATGCAATGTGCATGTAACCTTGGCATCACATCTCTGACTCTTTCCTTTACTCCCCCACAGGACCATCGCAAGCACCCGCCCCCACTAGCCAGGAGGAACAGCCTGAGCCTCAAGACTCCTCAGAGGAAGCTGCAACCTCTGAGGGTGCAGCGTCAGCAGAATTCAGCGCACCCAGCACCAGCGCAGACACTCACACCTCGGTGGGACCTCCGGGACATAGAGTAGTGTTGTCACCTGGTGTATCACAGCTCACAAGTGAGCATTAGCAGATTGTGGAGACAGGGACAGCAGTGGAGAGTCCTAGTCGGAGGGCGCAGGACTCTGCCAGCTCGGCTCAGCTGCATGTCGACCCTCTGCCTTTGGGTCCATCCATAAGATCAGCAGTGCTGGAACTCCAGGAACAGATGCAGGAGTCTCTGGCAGGTTTTGTCTCCAGGGTCGATGCGAATGTGGAGTGAATGGAGGAGTCCATAGCGAACATGAGCAGAGCCTTTGTGGAGTCACTGGCGCATGAACGCATCACCATGGAAAGGATGGCAACCTCCATGGAGCTGATAAGTCGCCAGAGTGCAGAAAACATGGTGAGTGTTCAGAATAGAATGACATCTCTGGAGGAGCGATGGCCATCTATTGAACAGAGAAACCAGACCTTCATGTAAGTCCTTCTGAGTAGGACTGCCAGTGCAGATACGGGTCCCCATGGCCCCCCTGCTGTGCAGCAAGGTGCTCTCAAGCCACTTGCAAGCGCTGAGGGGGACCTGACCCATGAGAGGGAAGTTGGTGGCAGACATCAAGGAAGTGGGGGCTCATCTCCAAGCGCTCACACTTCCATGCCACTGCAGAGCCCTCGGTCAGAGCCCCACCAGAGTCCACACCCAACTGAGATCGGCGTCTCAACCCCTGCACAGCCACAGGAGCAGCACACTGTTGCTGAGCCCTCACAGGTTCGCAACCCCAGAGGACGCCTGCCAAAGGTGTCAAGACAGGAGTAGCAGAAAAGTGAGCAAGAGGCCTCCACATCTGCTGAAGCCACAGGGGAAGCACCACATAGGAGCACGCGTAAGAGAAAGATACTGCACAAATAGTCACAAGGGTAGTCACTTGGGTGAAATTTGATGTTTTCTGTGAAAAAGCCATCAGATGAATAATGTAAATAAAAAATCTGATGGCTACTGCTGTAGTTGTGGCATGTGTCATTTCACGAATGGGACTTTCACATTGAGGGCTTAGGATTACTTGCAATTGTCAGTATGGTGGTCAAATTGCTAGGAATCCGCTGGTCCTTGGCCATTGTCGATGCTCAGGTAAGAAGCTGTGAGGCAAAAGTGCTTGATTGGCTAGGCTAAGCAAATCTGGCCAAGATGAGTGCGTTCCTTGCATTCCGGGCAGCAATGTTCTCGCGTACTGCTGCCGCTGGTTGATGGGCCTCTGCAAGATGTTCGTTTTCGCTCTCCTCCTCCTCCTCCTCCTCCTCATCTGAGGAGGCTATGTGATGAGCCACTTTGCCCTCAGGAATCTGCTAGCCATGACACTGTGCCATGTTGTGAAGTGCGTCATTAGCCACGCCTTCAGGGGATAGCTCTTGTCTCCAAGTAGCCATCCGTTAAGTTGGTCTGGCGGACTGAATAGCGGAGGCACACTAGACTGGCGCAGTATGAAGGAGTCATGGTAACCGCCAGGGTACTTGGCACAAACATGCAAAATTTCCTTCTTGTGGTCACACACCAGCTGAACGTTAAGGGAGTGGAAGCCCTTGCGGTTGACAAAAATACCTGGATTACGATGGGGTGCTTTAAGGGCCACATGTGTGCAGTCAACGATGCCCTGCACCCTTGGAAAGCCTGCCAGATTAGCTAATCCAACCGCACGCGCCGTGACACTTGCTTGATCCTTGGTGAAATGGATGTGATTGTGCGCGATGGCAAAGAGGGCATCGGTTACCTGCGTGATGCAAGTGTGTGTGGCTGCCTGGGAGATGCCGCTGATGTCTGCTGCTGATCCCTGGAATGAGCCTGAGGCAAAAAAGTTGAGTGGTGACTTTGATGGCCACTGGAAAGGGTTGTCCACTGGTCCCCTGGCCTGCAGGTCTTGTTGCAGCATTGCGCAGATGTCACCGACTACCTCTCGCGAAAGTCGGCGCCGCCTTTGGCACTGCTGCTCAGACATGTTGATGTAGCTGACCCTGTGTCTGTAGACCCTGTTTGGGGGGTAACTCCTGCACCGATGGGCTTCCATGCGCTGGCCCCTTCTGGCCTGTGCAGCTTCAGGTGGGTGAGCAGCAGCTTGGCGCTCCTGTTGTTGCTGCTGCTGTTGGTGCTGCTGCTGTTCCTGGTTCTGCTGGTGCTGCAGCTAGTCTTCGTCCTCATCTAATGTCCAGAAGGGAAGGAAATAAATGGCTCCCATGCTTCTGGTATATGCCTCAGTTGAGGAAACGCTCAGTGAAGGTGGCGAGAGGGGTTTTCCAGGAGGTCATACTGGAGATGGGTGTCAGGCTCCAAACTTCCACAGCTGTGGTTATGCCTTCTAAAAGTTCCCACAGACCTGAGACTGCAAAGTCCTGCCACCTGCAAAGGATGGCTGATCAAATCTCCTCTTTAATGGTTGAGCTGCAGCTGATAGTCAGCAATCCAATTGTGCTCCCACCAGGTTTCACCGTCGTGTTTCAGAACAGGCGCGTTTCACATGGGAAAAGGGTTAAAATCGCAAAGGCCTTTCAAAATGGCATTATAGAGGCAATTTAGTGCTTGTTAAGGGCCTTAACGGCCTATCCCGCCTCTTGGAGGCGGGACGGAGACGGGACCATTAGACACGAATTAATGAAAATTGTTTGGTGGCGGGATGGAGGCGGGGTTGGGCCCGCCCGCCAGTTTTTGCAATTTTAACCCCCCACACGCCTCCAATCCCGCCTCCATGGCCCAATGAAAATCCTGCCTGGAGAATCTATGCCATTGCCTTTTGTGTTTTGCAGTATCTGCCTAGAGGGGAGCGACCAGACTCTGCACCCAAAGCCCGATGACGACGATGATGAAGATCAAGTGACGGAAGCTGTTGAGACCAGCCCCCAACAGCAGGTAAGGGGACGATGGCAAATATCACCATGGTATACCACTTGTTGGATCATAGCATTACTGTTAAAGAGACAATCCCTTCTTGAAAAGATGTGTTTGGCAAATCACATTGTTAGATTTACTAGTGGATCTCCTGTGATGTATCTTACAGTAAATCGGAGGATATTCTCTTTTATAAGGACAGGAAAATTATACTAAGCGACACATAATGGCCAAGAAGTTCAAATTGCACCGAAAATGAGCACAAAGTTGGTGGAGCGATGGATCTGCCTGCTGGTCCGATACAAGACACATACACACAAACCAGAGAGAGTGCTCAAAATGCATATATCATTCCATATCAAAGAATCAAAGGAAAATTGACACATACTTTTTTGTGAAGGTAGTGCACCTTTAATCAACCAACTATTTAATCGTTCATGATGATTGTTTCTCATTTTTATTTTTTAAATCAGGAGGATGAGATTCTGATGACTGAGTGGGACCAAGAAGGTAAGTGCTTAAATTACTTAATGCCCTGGCGGTAAAGATGGAGAATCTATGCCATTGCCTTTTGTGTTTTGTACTTAGTGGGAGAGGGTCAGTGGGGTTATTACTGAATTCAGATTTTCCAATCTCTTAATTTCTTTTTAGAGCAAATTCAATGAAGCTACACCCCATGAGCAGAGCCTCATTAGACAGGAGTGTGGGTTGGCGATTTAGTGCTAAGTGTTATAGCCATATCTCTGACTGTTGTCCAGATCAGTGACAGGAGCAGAGACACTGTGAATTTTGTCATGGCTACTTGTGCCTTTGCACACTCTGAGGGAAGATTTCCTCTGAATCATGTGGGTAGTGTTCTTTATAAACAGACTTATCATTTTGCTGCAGCTGATGCACAGAATAAATCTTCCCCTCACCTTGATGTTTAGAACTGATGTTCAAACTGGGCACCATATAATATTAGAGATAAAAGACAACATTCACTGTGTGTCTCTGCTCCTGTCACTGGTGTGGGCACCAGTCAGAGACAGGGCTATAAGGCTCGAAGGGCCGAATGGCCTACTCCTGCTCCTATTTTTCTATGTTTCTATGTAACACTACAGCCCCAAATCTCCAACCCACACTCCTATCTAATGTGGCACAGTTACACTCATGCTATAATAATAATGAAAACCGATATACATGAATATGGCAGATCTGACGAAAGTGCTAGCCTGGTACTAAATAAAATAATCCAAGCCAATTTCATTTAAAATTAAGTATAGTCGATCAGGGGGTAGAGTTTCCGCTTTGGGCACAAACAGCAATCTGGGCACAAATTGTGCTCAAAATTGCACTAGTTTTCTGAAGTGAAGTTACGGTTCAAGTTTCTGCTCAGACTAATTTGCATAATCACAAATGTAAAATCTTCCATGAACCAGCACAATTGAACAGCGTTTTAGAATATAACTGGTTTTTTTCCCTTTAAAAAAATTCCTTGATATCTTTAAGAGTGGTAACGGTGCAGTTTTATTAATACAGCTGAAAATCACAAAAAAGCAAGCATTTTAATCAGAGTGTCTAGTTCACCGCCTTTGAGTAACCCAATTTTAAATAACTGAAAATGACTAAAAAACTCTACAGAATCATTTCATTAGTGTACAGTAGTCAGTTTGTTAGTAAATTAAATATTATTATAGCATGAGTGTAACTGTGCTTAAACTGTTACTCCATGCATATAAAAGTGTGTTTAAATCACAAGTCTGTGAGTATGTTTAACTCATTTCTATAGGATATGGTCAGGTGAAGGGAATGTCTGTGCGATGCAGTCTGAGATGGGGTGTGAGGTACAGTCTGAGGTGGGGTGTGTAGTACAGTCTGAGATAGGGTGTTGGTACAGTCTGAGATGGGGTGTGAAGTACAGTCTGAGATTGGGTGTACGGTACAGTTTGAGATGGGGTGTACGGTACAGTCTGAGATGGGGTGTACGGTACAGTCTGAGATGGGGTGTACGGTACAGTCTGAGATGGGGTGTATGGTACAGTCTGAGATAGGGTGTGCGGTACAGTCTGAGATGGGGTGTGTAGTACAGTCTGAGATAGGGTGTTGGTACAGTCTGAGATGGGGTGTGAAGTACAGTCTGAGATGAGATGTATGGTACAGTCTGAGACAGGGTGTGCGGTACAGTCTGAGATGGGGTGTGTAGTACAGTCTGAGATAGGGTGTGCAGTACAGTCTGAGATGGGGTGTGTAGTACAGCCTGAGATAGGGTGTTGGTACTGTAGTGTATGTACCTTTAAGAGCCCCTGTGTACTGTAATACTGGTAGTGACCACTCGGGTATATAAGCCTGTATAACGCCTTGTATCTTTTAGTTCACCTCCAGACTTTGTTCAGTAAACACCTGTTAAACCAACTCCTGCATTCCGTGTCTCCATTAACACACGGATACAACAGTGGCGACGAATTGGAAACGGACTTACCTGCAATTCGGCAGCGGGGCCGAGCAGTGAGTCGGAAGGCAGAGGCAAACAGAGACGGAGGGTGGAGCACTCGGGAGACGGCCGGCGCTGCAAAGCAGGTCGGCGTTCGGACCAAGCAGAGGGAGGGAAAAGTCCCAGAGAGTCTGGCGGGAACGAGTCTCCAACTATTAAAAATATCTGTGTAAATAAAAACCGTGGAGAACAGCGTTGTCAGCAGCGGCAGCGGTGGGAAAGCGCGGGAGGCGCCATTTTTACTCGGCAGGGAAGAAGGGAAAGCGCGGGAGGCGCCATTTTTGATTTTCAGGATGCCTAAGACTGGCAATATTACTGCTTTCGATAGTGATATAGAGGATTGGACCACATATGTGGAAAGAGTGGAGGTATATTGCACAGCAAATGAAGTAGAGGATGATGAAAAGGCATCGGTACTTCTAAATCTGATGGGCGCAAGGACATACGGGCTGTTACGAAACTTAATCACTCCAGCCAAACCGATGGACAAGAATTTTAAGGAGATTGTTGATACCCTACAGGAGCACTTAAACCCAACACCGCTGCTGATAGTGGAACGATTCAAATTCTTCAGGAGGAATCAGCACAAGAATGAAAGTAACGCTGATTACCTCACCGAATTAAGAAAGCTGTCAAAGCACTGCCAATTCGGGGCAGGACTGGCAGATTCTCTACGAGACAAATTCGTCTGCAGTCTCCTAAGTGAAGGAACACAGAAAAGGCTACTTTCTGAGAAAGATTTGACACTGGACAAGGCTTTCAGTGTGGCTGTATCATACGAAGCAGCAGCAAGAGGAGCTGCAGAGATACAGCAAAAGCCACAGGACTTCGGCACCCATGAAATGACACGGGGTTTCGAGAGATGTTATCGCTGCGGCAGATCCACCCATGACCAGAGGGACTGCTGGTTCAAGGACAAAGCATGCAGGCAATGCGGAAAGATGGGACACATTGCACGTGTATGCCGATCTGGAAACAAAAAATCCACTGACAGAAAAAAAATGAATAAGGAAAAGTACAGAAAGGTACAAATGATGACGGACAGTAGCTCCAAAGACCAGAAGAGCGATAGCGACTCCGGAAACAAGAGACTAAGCTGTCTCAAATTACATAATGTAATTGCCAAAGAAGATTACCAGACCATTTGGGTTACCCTCACGATAGCGGGGTCCCCAGTTAAAATGGAGCTAGATACAGGATCAGCTCTGACCGTCATAAGTTGACGGGATTACGAGCGGCTATTTCCGCATATACCTTTGAAAGACACATCCATTATCTTGAAGACATATACGGGGCAGAAAGTATACCCCAGAGGGAAAATAAAGTTGCCTGTTGTATACAACGGCAAGGAAATACAAAAGTTGTATTTATACGTTCTGCAAGATGGTGGTCCACCGTTGTTGGGACGTGAATGGATCAGGAAGATACGTTTAGACTGGCACTCCATTCAGGCACTGACGGTGACCAGTAAGAAAAAAAAAGATAATGACGTCATACCTAAACGATTAAAAGACATCTTGGCTAACGCCAAAGAAGTGTTTCAACAGGAACTAGGAACCTTGAAAGGCGTCACCGCCTCAATAAAAGTGGAAGATGCGGCAATTCCCAAGTTTTTTAAGGCAAGGCCGGTGCCATACGCAATTCGTCCAGCAGTCGAGGCAGAGCTGGAGAATTTGGAAAAAGCAGGTGTGTTATCCAAGGTAGATTGGAGCGAGTGGGCAACACCCATCGTCCCAGTCATGAAGAAAACGTTGAATAATGATAAATCTGAAGAACAGAGAAAAATTCGCATCTGTGGGGACTTCAAGGTGACCTCTTCCAAGGATAGAAGATATTTTCAGCTCACTATCCGGAGGGAAACGTTTCACCAAAATTGACTTGGCACAGGCATATCTACAGATGGAGGTTGAGGAGGCCTCTAAAAAGTATCTCACGATAAAGCACGGTGGCATAGTGGTTAGCACTGTTGCCTCACAGCGCCAGGGACCTGGGTTCGAATCCGGCCTTGGGCGACTGTCTGTGTGGAGTTTGCACATTCTCCCCGTGTTTGCGTGGGTTTACTCCGAGTGCTCCGGTTTCCTCCCACAGTCCAAAGATGTGCAGGTTAGGTTGATTGGCTATGATAAATTGATCCTTAGTGTTAGGGGGATTAAATACGTGGGGATAGGGTGGGATATGTGTTGGTGTAGGGGTTATGGGGATCGGGTGGGATATGTGTCGATGCAGGCTCGATGGGCCGAAATGGCCTCTATCTGCACTGTGGGGTTTCTGTGATTTCTGTGTTTCTGTGAACACACACAAAGGCCTGTACCAGTACAATCGACTGGTTTTCGGAGTAGCATCAGCTCCAGCTATCTGGCAAAGAGCTATGGAGCAAGTCCTGCAAGGGATTCCGGGGACTCAATGCTACCTAGACGACATCCTTGTAACAGGAGAAAACGACAACGAGCACCGTGCCAATTTGGAGCAGGTGCTCACTAGGCTGAGAGAACGGGGCCTACGAGCAAATCGCCCCAAGTGCGAATTTTTCCAGAAACAAATATCATATTGTGGCCATATAATTAACGAAGAAGGGTTGCATAAGTCACCTGAAAAAATTGAAGCGGTCATAAAAGCCCCAGCACCTGAAAAGTCTCACAATTAAGGTCATTCCTGGGATTGATAAATTACTATCATAAATTTTTACCGAACTTGTCAACTGTTCTGCACCCTCTTAACGCACTGCTACAAACGGGAGTAATTTGGAAATGGAGCGAAGACTGTAAACGTGCCTTCCATAAATGCAAAGGCTTGATCACGTCCAAGGAAGTGTTGGCTCATTACAACACATCACTGCCAATCAGACTGGTGTGCGATGCATCCCCTTACAGCGTAGGAGCGGTATTATCGCATAGACTCCCTGATGGCTCGGAGCGGCCGATAGCTTTTGCGTCACGCTCATTGAACTCAGCTGAGCGTAACTATGCCCAGATCGACAGGGAAGCATTCAGCCTGGTGTGGGGAGTGAAGAAATTCAACCATTACCTACACGGACAAAAATTTACCTTGTTGACTGACCATCAACCCCTCGTCTCCATATTCAACCCTAAAAAGGGCGTTCCCATTATGACAGCGCAAAGGCTACAGAGGTGGTCCCTTTTCCTAGGGGCACACCAATATGACATAGAATACAAAGGATCAAAACAGCATGGGAATGCTGACGGTTTATCGCGCCTACCGTTGCCAACGGTAGAAGAGGCACCTACAGTGGACCCAGTGGAGATGTTCCACTCAACCATAGTGGAATGTCTACCAGTAACAAATTCTACCATTGAAAAGGAAACGAGAAATGACCCGACTCTCTCACGAGTCTACGATTAAACGGTGAAGGGATGGCCAGCACATGGCGAACCACTGTTGCCAGCATTCTCGCAAAGAAGAGAACAGCTGTCAGTGTGCCGAGGAACCTTGATGTGTGGTTCCAGAGTGGTGATTCCACCCAAACTCCAGGATAAAGTGCTAAAGGAGCTTCACGAGGGGCATCTGGGTGGAGTGAAAATGAAGAACCTAGCCAGAGCGTTTGTGTGGTGGCCAGGTATCGATGGAGACATCGAGGAAATGACCAAGAGCTGTCTAGGATGCCAGAAGGTCCAAAACGTTCCACCACAAGCCCCTCTACATCCATGGGAGTGGCCCTTATCTCCATGGCAAAGGGTACATATCGACTTTGCTGGTCCATTTATGGACTCAATGTTCTTAATCGCGGTTGATGCACACTCCAAGTGGCCGGAGGTAATAAAGATATCCTCCACCACCACGGAAAAAACCATCACAGTATTAAGGACCATATTTGCCAGGAATGGGCTGCCTGAACAGATCTGTTCTGATAATGGACCGCAATTTGTGTCCGAAGAATTCAGGAAGTTCTTAAAAAACAATGGGGTTAAGCACTACACGTCCGCCCCATACCATCCCGCCACCAATGGATTAGCTGAAAGGTTTGTCCAGACCTTCAAGAAGGCCATAAACGCCATGGGTAATGAAGACATAAATCTACAACATAAGGTAGATAACTTCTTGTTTGCATACAGGAATGCAA
This sequence comes from Somniosus microcephalus, assembly GCF_052327205.1. Taxonomy (NCBI): domain Eukaryota; kingdom Metazoa; phylum Chordata; class Chondrichthyes; order Squaliformes; family Somniosidae; genus Somniosus; species Somniosus microcephalus. The sequence goes on along the minus strand of NC_140992.1, from coordinate 191,425,798 downwards.
CACATGTGGTTACAAACCAAACTCCCGCCATGATGTTTTTCAATAGAAGACTAAGATGCCGGCTGGATTTGATCAAGCCAAACATCAGAAGGGACGTAGAGAACCGGCAATTTCAAGGCATGAATGAAAGGCCAACTAGAACCTTCCAGATAGGTCAACAAGTTTTGGCCCAGGACTACCGTACCGAGAAATGGCAGCCTGGAACTATTTGCACACGACTAGGACCGCTGATGTATACCGTGGACATTGGTGAAAGCATAATAAGGCGCCATGCTGACCAGATCTTAGAGTCATCCGAAAAGGGACAACCTACACCACAACTCTATACGCCTAATGATGAAGCAGAGATACCCATAGTATCTACCTCCGATCCGGTGATACTGGAACCAGATGAACCCGACACTGGCATTCAAGCCGAATCGACCTTGCCAAAAGAACCTACTACACCACCGAAAACTACTACACCACCGAGGCGTTATCCGGACCGAGTCAGGAAGCCTCCAGAGAGACTGACTTATAATTGATTAACTGCAGCAAATGTGTAGATTATTGTTCTTGTAAACATGTTAATTAATGATTACTTAAAATGTTATGTACTAATTATCTAAAAGGGGAGGAATTGTAGTGTATGTACCTTTAAGAGCCCCTGTGTACTATAATACCGGTAGTGACCACTCGGGTATATAAGCCTGTATAGCGTCTTGTATCTTTTAGTTCACCTCCAGACTTTGTTCAGTAAACACCTGTTAAACCAACTCCTGCATTCCGTGTCTCCATTAACACACGGATACAACAGGTACAGTCTGAGATGGGGTGTGAAGTACAGTCTGAGATGGGATGTGCGATACAGTCTGAGATGGGGTGTGAGGTACAGTCTGAGATGGGGTGTGTAGTACAGTCTGAGACAGGGTGTTGGTACAGTCTGAGATGGGGTGTGAAGTACAGTCTGAGGTGGGATGTGCGATGCAGTCTGAGATGGGGTGTGAGGTACAGTCTGAGATGGGGTGTGTAGTACAGTCTGAGATAGGGTGTTGGTACAGTCTGAGATGGGGTGTGAAGTACAGTCTGAGATGGGGTGTACGGTACAGTCTGAGATAGGGTGTGCGATACAGTCTGAGATGGGGTGTACGGTACAGTCTGAGATGAGGTGTACGGTACAGTCTGAGATGGGGTGTACGGTACAGTCTGAGATGAGGTGTACGGTACAGTCTGAGATGGGGTGTATGGGGTACAGTCTGAGATGGGGTGCACGGTACAGTCTGAGATGGGGTGTACGGTACAGTCTGAGATGGGGTGTACGGTACAGTCTGAGATGGGGTGTGCGGTACAGTCTGAGATGGGGTGTACGGTACAGTCTGAGATGGGGTGTATGGTACAGTCTGAGATGGGTTGTGCAGTACAGTCTGAGATGGGGTGTATGGTACAGTCTGAGATGGGATGTACGGTACAGTCTCAGATGGGGTGTGAGGTACAGTCTGAGATGGGGTGTTGGTACTGTTTGAGATGAGGTGCATACATGTATGACAGTCTGTGAGAATTATATATTGTGGTACAGTCTGTATTAAGCCGCATGCTGTGTTGTGCAGTCTAGGATGCTCTATACAGTCTTCTTGAACTCTTTACTTAAACCTGCTTTTGCTTTTTAGTTACAGATGCTCAGTGCTAAGCCAGTCTCCTTACTGCTCGAACCACATTCCTAGATGTGCCTTGTAACTGCCAGCATGCCTAAAAGAAGTAAAGACATAGAATTAGTCCATCTCGTTCGTGATGTGCCGCTGACTCCCAGAAGCTCCACCCCGAACTCCCAGTGTGCTTTAGATTTGCCCAATGTACCCAGCTACCGCCCTTCCACTTCTCGGCTACCTCCACTTAGCCCTAGGAAACAAACATCTGGGGTCATAAACCCCAACTTCCTGACCGAGGAGTGGTCTCCATTACGTCGTATAGGTGAACATAATCTGCACTATGTTTGGTGATTGCTTTACGTTTTGTATTTTGCATATCAGCTTGTTTGGTTCCGTGTGTATGTCTGTCATTGTCTACCTTGAGTCTGGTATGTTTATAACTTCAATCTCGTTTGTGGTATGCAGTTATGGTCAATGTCTTAGATGCTTTCACAAAACAATCTTCGAACTTTCTGGATCCAGCCAGTGACCCTTTACTAACCTCCTTAGATTTCCCTGAGACCTGAAGCTATTTGTTCACACAATGGCATAGCATCCACCTCTGATTTTTCTTGAGGGATTATAAGATTCCATGTACACGGGACAAGATTTATAAAAGCAGATTTAAATGGGAACATAGACACAGGAGGAGGCCATGCAGCCCCTCGAGTCTGTTCCGCCATTCAATTAGATCATGGCTGATCTGTATCGTAACGCCATCTGTCTGCCTTGGTTCCGTATCCCTTAATACCCTTGGCTAACAAAAGTCTACCAATCTCAATTTAGTAATTTTCAATTGACCCCCCAGCCTCAACAACTTTTTGGGGGAGAGCATTCCAGATTTCCAGACTTCCTTTATGTGAAGAAGTGCTTCCTGACGTCACCCCTGAACAGCCTAGCTCTAATTTTAAGGTTATGCCCCCTGGCTCTGGACTTCCCCACCAGAGGAAATCATTTCTCTCTATCTACCCTATCAAGTCCTTTAGTCATCTTAACCACCTCAATTAGATCACCTCTTAATCTTCTATATTCAAGGGAGTACAAGCCTAGTCTTTGCAACCGGCCCTCGTAATTTAACCCTTTTAGCCCCTGAGAAATCTCAGCAAAATTGTGACTCAACCCATTTAGATAAATGTCTATACATCATGGATTTACTATGATTTTATGACATCACAAATATAACACTATAATAAATAAGAAGCACACTTGGATGATATCATAGCAGGAGGTCTTTATTTGCTGAGAAACAGAGGTTGGATGTTATCGATTTAGTGAGTGATTGGTGCTTTACCATCTCACTCTGCCCTGGCACCAGAACTCGAAGTTCATTAAGTTCACTTCACCTTCCACTTCTTTCTTCCAGCATTTGATCAAAGTATTTACTTCACAACCGTCTCACTTTGCTTTGATAAACAAAACAAGAACAAAATACTGCGGATGCTGGAAATCTAAAATAAAAACCGAAAATTCTGGAAATACTCAACAGGTCGGGGAGCATCTGTGGAGAGAGAAACAGTGTTAATGGCCCAAAATTTAGGGGGAGGGTGCGCGGGAGGACGAAAACAGCCGAAGAACCTGGCTAGGCCAGGGGCGCAGAGGTCTTGCCGAATTTAATGGCAGGACTTCGTTATCATTTTTTGGTCCCATTTTCTGTCCAGCAGCCGGACAAACTTGACAGCCTGGCCAGCGGGAGGGAAAACCAGCGGCAGGAGGCCACAGCCGGGGACGGAACCCAGCAACCGGTAGGGGGGAAGGTTGATGTGGGGGGGAGGGGGAAGGCTGCGATGTGGGGGGGAGGGGGAAGGCTGCGATGTGGGGGGGGATGGAGAGGCTGCGATGTTGGGGGTGGGGGGGAGAGAGGCTGCGATGTGGGGGGGGGAGAGGCTGCGATGTGGGTGTGGGGGGGAGAGAAGCTGTGATCGGCAGAGGGGAGGCTGGAGGTTTGCTTGAGGGGCCGGGGGTAGCACTTTTGCTTCTCCTGGCCCACAAGGAGTGCTGGAAAAGGCACTTACCTTGGGGTGCCCTTTCACTGCCACATTTCCCGACCCCTGTGAAATCCGTGCAGCAGCAGTGAATATTAAATTGGGCTCCCAATTGCACTGTGGGAGCCCGATTTAAATATGTTAATGAAGTATCGCACCTCTCCACGGTGGGACACTCAGATGCCCCGATATTTGCCACCTTAAAAAAAAAGGCGGTGGGTGCTTGCATGCCGTGTTGAGGACATGTTCCTCATATGTAAGTCTTTAACCACCCCAGCCCCCGACCCTCTCCCGCCCGTCGTGGGGAGGTTAATATTGAGGCCAATGTTTCAGCTCGGTGACCTATCCTGAGAGCTGGAAGATGTTACAGATGAGCAGCTTTTAAGCAAATACAGAGCCAGGGAAAAGTGGGGGGGTGGGGGGCGCAGGGCCAGGAAATCACCCAAGGGGAAGGTCTGTGATAGGGTGATGGGCAGGAGTGATTAACTGACTAAGAGGAAGATGGTGTAAGGCAAAAGGGGGTGATAATGAGACAAGTAAAGAAACACTAAGGGAATCAAGGGATAGGGTGGGTAGAAGATCAGCCATGATCTTATTGAATGGCAGAGCAGGCTAGAGGGGCCATATGGCCTACTCCTGCTCCTATTTCTGATGTTCTTATGTTCTTAAAAGAGGGGTCCAGTGGAGGTGGAAATGGTTACAGCAGAATAGCAAAGTGGGAGGGAAGCAGGAAAATCTGGCAAAGAGGAGAAGGCTCCCATGGCTCATGAATGTGGCAAAAGAAAGGCAGGTAGACCCCAGGGGTGCAGACCACACCGCTGGCTGTGTACTGATAGGGGATGCCCGCCCCAAGCACCAGCCCACACCTCCTTCGCTTCCAGCGGCTCTGGTACAGCTATCCTCCATTGCCAGTGCCTGCTGTCTGAGAGAAAATGTGAGCGGTGGTTAAGATCTAAAGTTGTTTTGATTCCAGACTGGTTTGTTTGCGCCAAACCTCACTGTGTTCTGGCACTGCTCCAGCTGCTTTAATGCATTGCCAGCTCAGAGCGCACCTGTCTCTGAGGTTATATCAGCAGTGCAACTCTTTCCTTCCCTGTGAATCTTTAGTGTAGTCTCTGCCTGTCACTCTAATCCCTTTGCCTTTTGGGCTAGATTTGTAAAGGGAATGTTGTGGAGAGGTGTAATGGTCCATCTTGATAAAAAAGACAATACTGATCAACTTACTTCAGATCCTAGCTGAATCTGGGCTGTCGGCAGGGAACACATTGCAATAACAGCTATTCACTACTGGAAATGACAGTACGATTCATCTTTAAGAGGCCTCCCTGAAATTCAACTGGGAAAAAAAGGAATATGTCAACTAATGAGCAGCATCTGATTCCATTCTATCAATGCTGAGTAGAGCAAGGCATCAAACTCAAAGCTTAAAACCGTGAGTTATTAATATGCACCAAAATGCAAGGGGATTAAGGAGCTTGATATTTGCCTAAAATGTGTCAAATGCAAATTCATATACATTTATTGGGCACACACTATTTAAAACAAACCCGTGTATGAAGGTGAGATTTTCCTCCTCTTGGACTGTATTGAAGTTAGCAGCCTATAACTTGGGGTTTCGCTGACCAGCAGAGCAGGACATTTCAGAATTCCCTGCTGCACAGCACTTAGCACATGGGAGGAGGAACCTGAAGGACAGTGAGAGCATTTTCAAATGGATTTTATGCAGCAGTGAGCTTCTCTTAATGGTTTTCTATTCAAAACTAAAATAATGAGCTATCATGCGAAACTACAAAAAGCATAAGGAGAATATGGGTGAAAAATTCACGCGATCATTTTGGGTCGCTAACATCACCTGGGCGCTAAATTTAGCACCCGGCGAAAATAGCGCCAGCGATCAGTGAATTCAGTTTTAGCGCCCCAAGAGGGAGGTGGAGCGCTAATTCAAGCACTCCATTTCCTTCTTGGAGCACTAACCCCGAATATCGGGGAGGTGCATTCTGCAGCGCTACGCACGGTGCGACGTAACGCTGCCACATGGAAGGGCTTTTCCCCTCATTAAAGGGGAGGGCCCAAGCCCACAACTCTGCGGGGCTCTACCTGGACCACCGGGGAGTGGGGTGCCATGCCAGCAGCCCGGCACATGAGCAGTGTCAGGCTGCCAGATCGCGGCACGGGCCCTGCGTTCAAAGAGGTAACGAGCCGCGACAAGTAAGTCAGCCGAGTTATTTTTTTCCCCGCCCGCCACCTCCCCTTTACTTATCGCCCGTGAGCCTCCAGCCGCTCTGTTCCTGCCCCCTGAATTGATGCTGTCATTGCCTGGCGCAGATTCAGGGGGCACGGGCCAATTTGGCAGGCGGGGTGAAAACAGGCCACTCACGGTAATGACATCGCCATCGCCTGCAGAGCGGGGCGCTATCGGTTACCACCGTCGCTAAACTCCCGCTGAATTTAGCGGGAGTCGTTCGTGGCAATGCGCCCGGGCGAAAAGTCGTTTGCACCCGGGGACGCTAACGAGAGGCTCAAATGCACTGAATTTCTAGCCCTATGTGTCTTAGACATGGAGTTCTTAAAGTAAATAATAGTCAAAGAGAGATTACCACAGGAACCTCCCAGATGTCTTCTGAAGTGGAGAGGTCTGTCCCTGGGTAAGTATTGGCTTAGAAACCCACCAGAAGTTTGTAGTGTAATTATAATACACTGTAATTATAATACAGTTCAGTTCTCCAATGCCACACTCACAGGATAAATTATCCTCACTGATGTATCGTCTTTGTATGATAACCTGAAGCAGTGTTGTGTATGTGGTGACATCAAATAAACATGTAGAGCTCTGGGAGGGGAGTGAATATTCTTACGTGGAGTGGGGTTTGGGCGGGTGCTCAATGCTTTCAACTCTATCTTATCCGCCTCTTTACTTTGTTAGGTCCTTTTGCTACCTCACGGCCCTCAGTCAACATCGAAAATGTGGATTCTGAAGGGGATTCCTTAATATCCGGGCATTGCAGGTTGCCACCAATTCAGTCACCCTCTTCACCACACAAGAGCCGGACACTTAAAGTACCTGGTGTCCCCAAGTCAGCACGAAGGTATGAGCACAAACTAAGGTCAGTGAGTATTAGGAAATGGATGCAGTAGTTGTAAAGGTAGCTAGGCTGCACTGGTGGGAGCACTTATTTGAGTGCTGGAGAGTTCTGTGCAGGAAATCCTCCTGTTTTGCCAGGATCTGAATTTGCAGTCTCAATGCAGATGTCAATAAACTAGGGGGCCAGAGTATGCAGAGTTGGCAGCCAACATCTTACAAAGAGAGTTTGGCAGGGTTTGCAGCTGAGCTGAGCAGTGACAAATAATATTCAATAAGGCCAATGCTGCATATTGGAAATAAAAATGGGAGGCAAGTGTGCTCCATAGGTGGAATAGAACTTGCCAAGGGAAAGAGACTCGGGGGTGTTCATTTGCTCACCATGTACACACAGAAGCAGACATAATTAAAAGAAACAGGATGTTGGAATATGTTGCCAAATCAGTTGAATTCAATTCGCTATTCGTGCTGAAGCTGTAAAATAGGTCGGGATGAGGAAACATCTAATGTTTTGCAGAAGGACTTAGATCTGCTATGCAATTAAGCAAACAAATGAAATAAAGTATTAATACCGAGGAATACAAAGTATTGCACATTGTTAGAATAATTGAGCAATATAGCTTTCCAATGAAGGAAATAATCAGTAGAAGGAGACTTTGAAAGGAACCTGGGAGTTACAGTAGACTCATCGCTTTCAATGTTGAGGTAAAGGGTTGATTTTCTAACTTGACACTGCCGATTCTGCACCGAATTTCCAATATCCATGTGTAGGGGCCCTAGAAGTGGTGCAGAAGACAGCAACAAGGTTGATCCCTGGTTTTAAAGAGATATGAGCAATGATAGTTTAGGGATCGCCAGCCTTAAAGCAAGATGTCTCAGAGACATCCTTATTATCTTCTATATATATAAAAGAGTTGGTTTGTCTGTTTGTCTGTCTGTCCGCTATACACTCAGAAGTTATAGAGCGTACCTACACACATGTTATATCAAAAGAAAGCTTATCATTAGGGGAGTCTAATAGGTGTATTTACTTTTTGGTCAGACAAAAATTGTTCGGCCACTATACAAAAAACGTTCAAAAAAAGGACAAAATCCGCTCATTAGCGGTTGACTAATCCTACTGCTCATTAGCGTTGAGTGACATGAACGTTGACCAATCCTACCGCTCATTAGCGTTGAGTGACGTGATGGTTGACCAATCCTACGGGGTGGGCGGGGCCTAATCATTCAAACTGCCGTTAGTGCGGGAGCGGGAGCTCAGCGGCGGCCATTAACCACCTGCCGGGCCTCAAGCTAAAAAAATGGTAATGGGGATTAAATGATATGAAATATAAATTTCCAGCAAAAAAAACGTTGGTTTTAAAAGAAAAAAAAACTCCATTTGCAAAGGGGACTCGGGCTTTCCCCCCCTCGGCGGTGGATGAGCTGCCTCAGGCCTCGAAGCCTCGGCCTCTCCTCGCCAGCCACACCCGAGCTAGGCACCGCTGGGCCCGCTTCCAAACCAGCGGCCCGCGATCGCCGCCATCTTGGTAAAGGCTGGCGGGGCGGGGCGGAGCCGAGCGTAGCCCTCGCCGCCATCTTGGTAAAGGCTGGCGGGGCGGGAGACAGCGAGCGCGTGAACGTCGGCGGCGGCCCGGAGCGGGACCTGAGCTAAGGTGAGTCGGGCCGGGCCTCACGCGCTAGGCCGCGCACGGGCCGGCCCTGAGGCGCTGATCCGCACACGGGGGCTTTGGGTCACCGCGTCCGGGCTCTGAGGAAAGGGAGAGAGACGGGGAGGGAGAGGAGAGACAGGGGGAGGGAGAGGAGAGACAGGGGGAGGGAGAGGAGAGACAGGGGGAGGGAGAGCAGGGGGAGGGAGAGGAGAGACGGGGGAGGGAGAGGAGAGACGGGGAGGGAGAAGAGAGACGGGGGGAGGGAGAGGAGAGGGGAGGGAGAGGAGAGGGGGGAGAGGAGAGGAGAGGGAGAGGAGAGGGGGGGAGGGAGAGGAGGGGGCGGAGGGAGAGGAGGGGGGAGGGAGAGGGGAGGGAGAGGAGAGGGGAGGAGAGGAAAGGAGAGGGGGGGAGAGGAGAGGAGAGGGGGGAGAGGAGAGAGGGGAGGGAGAGGAGAGGGGGGAGGGAGGGAGAGGGGGAGGGAGAGGAGGGAGGGAGGGAGAGGCGAGGGAGAGAGGAGGGAGGGAGTAAAGCAGGGACGGGGAGGGAGAGAGAGCGGGGAGGGAGAGAGGGAGAGGAGAGGAGAGGGGGAGGCAGAGAGAGGGGGAGGAGAGGGAGGGAGGGTGAGGAGAGGGGGAGGGAGGGTGAGGAGAGGGGGAGGGAGGGAGAGGAGGGGGCAGGGAGGGTGAGGAGAGGGGGAGGGAGGGAGGGAGAGGACGGAGGGAGGGAGAGGAGAGGGGGAGGGAGGGAGAGGAGAGGGGAGCGAGGGAGAGGGAGTAAAGCAGGGAGAGACAGCGGGAGGGAGAGAGAGAGAGTGAGGGAGGGAAAGAGTGAGGGGGTGGGAGAGGGAGAGAGAGCTCGCCTTCCTTCCTTCTTTCCTTCGCAGGGGTCCATTGGGCCAGGCCTGAGGCGCTCCTTCCCCCCCTTTCTCTCCAGGCTAATCCCAAACTAAATCCAGCAGTCTCTCTCTCTCTCTTCCCCCCGTCTCTCTCTTCTCTCCCCAGTCTCTCTCGCTCTCTCTCTTCCCCCTGTCTCTCTCTTCTCCCCTCAGTCTCTCTCTCTCTCTCTCTCTCTCTCCGCCCCCCCAGTCTCTCTCTCTCTCTTCCCCCTCTCTCTCTCTCTCTCCTTCCCACACAGACAGACAGACAGACAAACTCTTTTATTTATATATATATATATATATAAAAATTATTTCTACTTTTTTCATAACAACATGCCCTCAAAAAACCCTCGGCACCTCCGGGCACTCCAGCTAGTAAAGATATATAAGATACTTAAAGAATGTAAACCCAGAACTAAACATGTAGATTCACCTGGATGAGCAGGCACAGATTCAGGGCTGGGAAGGGTAACTTCAAGACAGACACCAGAAAGTACTTCTTTACACTTAGGCTGATTAGTAGCTGGAACAGGTTATCAAGAAGGGAGGTTGAAGACAACACACTGAGGAATGGGTGTCTGGGAGTCTTCTTCACATAACATTATTTTAAACCAACATGGCCAATTTCCTTAGCAAATGGTCCCAAAGATAAAATCAAAAGCAACTGGGACAAGGGTTGTCCAGGACCTTTTTTGTTTGGTTAGTCGATTGTCTGACGTATGGAGAACCATCGTGCTTAAGTCTCCAAAAAAAACCTACTGAAACATCTACATTTACAGCATTTCTGATTGCACATGCTGTCCCTGTAGGTACACACTCCACTTACCTAAGTCCAGAGCGGTTTGGCATAAGTTGGTAGAACTAAGGCTTAGGGACCCCAAGTGTGAAAATGATACTTCTGGAGTTTAACTGGCTAAAACTGCACAGCTTTCCAATATAGAGTACAGATAGGCTTCCCACTGCTTGTCCCGCCAGCACCACTTTAGCCACTGGGGCATTTATTAGTTCCCTATGTTACTAGAAAACAGAAACCTTTCCATTTTTATTAGGTTTGGTGAGTGCGGGTCTTCTGCTTCATCGAGTTATATAACCCACTGTAATGCCATCTCCTCATGCCACTACTGATTGACATTGTTGATATCATTTTCACCCACCACCCCTACATGCCACTTCCTCCTGCCACCATTCATAGCCACCCATCCAGTTATTACTTAACTCCCCAAGGACAATTTCATTTTTTTTTCATTTATTCTTTGTTATGCATTCAGTTCTGTTAAAGATCTGGGGTAAGTGACCAACTGTTAGTGCCACACTAGTGCTACAGATCAGTACTGTACAGTAGTGCACGCTTGTGTTACAAACCAGTATTACGCAGAAATGCCATGGTAGTTTTAGAAATCAATGCTATGCAGTAGTGTTATTGTTAGAAGCACATACAATACAGTAGTGCCAAGCTAGTATTGGACACAACAGCACACACCATACCCTGTAGCAATGAGAGACTGTTTGTTTCCTTTCGTTGATCAGACAAGGTTGAACTTAAAAGGAAAAGAAAATGGAGGCTCCACAGTAACTCTTTTATCGATCCTTGCCCTCTCACATTAGCAAGTCCCTTTGCAATTATATGGAGGTACTAACCCTATCACTGGATTATTGTCACATTACACGAATGCTACTGAAATGTGTGCCAGCCACATGATGGGTTATGTCACCAATTCAGATCAGAGAACCTGCAACAGACTGACCACCTGGAATATCAGCAGGTGTGGAAGTAGGATTTGTGGTCGCAAGATAAAAGAAATGTCCCAAATGATTGCCCCACTGCCATGAGCGTCATATAAATACGCAGGTTGCACCCCACTACTAGATTTATATATACAGGTGCTTCATATGCCCGGAATGTGATTTATATAAATATATAATATAATGGGTCTGATAATGTGGTCACAGCACAGTTCACTTGGCACTGCTCAGGTGCTGTGTTTACCTGTATCCTGTATTCCTCACACTATAATTTTACCACAGCATTTGCAACGTGTACTGAATGGTTCCCTGAGTGTTCAAAAAGGTTAGGGGGGAAGGGGGGCCGAGGGATTTCCTGAGCAGCAGCTCCTAAAGGGCAGCTGCTCACTCTTAAAACTGTCCTGCTACCGAGCAGATGGTGAAATGGCTGCAAGCAGTCCAAGCAGCTCCGTTCAGTGCAGCAGCTTCAGAGGTGCTCTGCAGGAGATTCTGCAGGGAAGGGTGGTCCTTTTTTGGAGCAGAGGGCAACTCACCAGTGAAGGCCAGTTTCAGATCTGCATGGCTCGAAATGGCTGAAACAGCGAATACCGTGTCAGCTGTCCACAGAGCAGGTCAGAAAGAATGGGGGCAATTTAAACCTAATCTGTCCATCGGAAAAACCGCCCGATTTTACTGTCTACTGAAGTCAATGGAGAGCAATATTGGGCAGAGTGTAAATCCAGCGTTCCACACGATCCCGTGGGTTTCCTGCCTGGCGAGTTTGGTTAAAATGACCCCTAAATCTCAGGAAGTGCTTGCGAGGATGGCTGCCTGCTGTGCCACTCCCCGGCAACATCCCATGGGTCAGCCCTGCAGCATGTCTGAAAGGAGGTGCAGCCAAGTTGCAGGCCAGAGCAGATGGTTTCTGTCCCAGTATATCCCTGTCCGTGTTGGAGGACCGTATAATGCAGGGCTTCAGTAACCTCATTGCTGCCCAGGTGTCTGCTCACGCACGTATCTCTCATCATGCTGAGGGAGTGATAAGGGAATGGCAGGAGCTGGCATGGACAAGAGTGTTATCTCCTCAGGCCAGTGCCACTTCTATACCAGATAGTTGCCAGACTCAAGTGACTCCACAGCTACCAGATAGTGTCTTGGCCCACTGCAGCAATATCCATGGCACCTACAGCTGCAGTTGCAATTGCACAAGAAGTAGACTACCTAGAGGTAGTGCAGCTATCCAGCTCAGTTTCTCCTCCCACTTGAGAGCCATTTATAAAAGCACAGCATGCACTTTCAAAGTGGTAAGAAACACACGAGCCTGAAATTTCACGAATCCACCGTGGTTCTCCGACCATAAGTTTGGTGGTAGACCGGCAGAAACCCATGAAAAATGGCATAAACAGCCAAGAGGTCCTGATCTCGGAGGCTCCGAGAAGCCTGCTGTTTTCCTGCCTGATTTGTAGGCATGAGGCCCAGCCAGGAGTTGGGCCTATGCCTGGAGGAAAAACATGTGGAGTTGTCTCCCTTCAGGAATAGCACACCCCAGATGAAAATCTACCTTATTTTGTCCTTTGAGAGGAACCCAATTCACCAATGCAAAAGTAAGAAGACATGCATTAAAAATTTTATTACATGGTATAGATCTCACAACAGTCCTAACTCTTAGGCCACAAATTGGACAGAAACTGCTGGAAATACACAGCAAGTCAATCAGCATCTTAAAAAGAAGAGACAGACTGAAGTTTCAAATCTAAGAACCTTTGATATATTTAGGTATTTTCAGCATTTTGAAGTGTTTGTTCCTTTTATTTAACTATATATCAATACTGGTCAATATGAAGATAATTACCAGCAGAAGATATTTGGACCGAGTGATCAGCTGCTGCGGACAAACCATTAAACTTGGTCCAATCTGGTTTCCAGTTCCTGGTTTGATGTGAGAAGGATAGAAACTCTCATTGATTGTCAATCTCTTTCCCATCCCTGGTGTGAAGGTGCTGTAGTTCAACTTGATATCATGGTGATAAAAAGGATGTCACCTTTGGTCCTTGCCACGACTTAGAAACATAGAAACATAGAAGATAGGAGCAGGAGTAGGCCATTTGGCCCTTCGAGCCTGCTCCGCCATTCAATGAGATCATGGCTGATCATCCAAATTCAGTACCCTGTCCCTGCCTTCTCCCCATATCCCTTGATCCCTTTAGCCTTAAGAAATATATCCAACTCTTTCTTGAATATACTTAATGAACTGGCCTCCACCGCCCTCTGTGGCAGAGAATTCCACAGGTTCACCACTCTCTGGGTGAAGAAATTCCTCCTCATTTCAGTCCTAAATGGCTTACCCCTTATCCTTAGACTATGACCCTTGGTTCTGGACTCCCCGGCCATCAGAAACATCCTTCCTGCATCTAGTCTGTCCAGGCCTGACAGAATTTTATAGGTTTCGATGAGATCCCCTCTCAATCTTCTAAACTCCAGTGAGTATAAGCCCAATCGACACAATCTCTCTTCATACGTCATTCCTGCCATCCCAGGTATCAGCCTGGTGAATCTTCGCTGCACTCCTTCCATGGCAAGAACATCCTTCCTCAGGTAAGGCGACCAAAACTGCACACAATACTCAAGGTGTGGTCTCACCAAGGCCCTGTACAACTGCAGCAAGACATCCTTGTTCTTGTACTCAAACCCTCTTGCTACGAAGGCCAAGACACCATTTGCCTTCTTAACCGCCTGCTGCACCTGCATGCTTACCTTCAGCGACTGGTGCACAAGAACACCCAGGTCTCTTTGCACTTCCCCTCCTCCCAATCTATTGCCATTCAAATAATAATCTGCCTTCCTGTTTTTGCCACCAAAGTGGATAACCTCACATTTATCCACATTATAGTGCATTTGCCATGTTTCTGCCCAATCACCCAACCTGTCCAAATCGTACTGGAGTTTCACGACATCCTCCTCACAGCATACCCTCCCACCCAGCTTTGTGTCATCTGCAAATTTGGAGATATTACATCCAATTCCCTCGTCCAGATCATTAATATATATTGTGAATAGCTGGGGTCCTAGGACCGATCCTTGCGGTACCCCACTAGTCACTGCCTGCCACTCGGAAAACGACCCGTTTATTCTAACTCTTTGCTTTCTGTCCGCCAACCAGTTCTCTATCCAAGTCAATACCTTGCCCCCAATCCCATGTGCCTTAATTTTGCACGCTAACCTCTTATGCGGGACCTTATCAAAAGCCTTCTGAAAGTTCAAATACACCACATCCACTGGTTCTCCCTTATCTATTTTACCAGTTACATCCTCAAAAAATTCCAGTAGATTAGTCAAGCATGATTTACCTTTTGTAAATCCATGTTGATTTTGTCTGATCCAGTCACTGCTTTCCAAGTGCTCTGCTATTACATCTTTTATAATGGACTCTAGCATTTTCCCCACTACCGATGTCAAGCTTACCGGTCTATAATTCCCCGCCTTTTCTCTACCACCTTTTTTGAATAGTGGGGTAACATTAGCTACCTGCCAATCCATGGGTGCCGTTCCAGAGTCTATCGAGTTCTGGAAGATGACCAGCAATGCATCTACTATTTCTAGGGCCACTTCCTTAAGTACCCTGGGATGTAGATTATCAGGCCCTGGGGATTTATCGGCCTTCAGTCCCATCAATTTTCCTAACACCATTTCCCTACAAATACTGATTTCTTTCAGTTCCACCCTTTCATCAGACCCTATGTTCCCCGGCATCTCTGGGAGGTTATTTGTGTTCTCCTTTGTGAAGACGGAACCAAAATATGTATTTAGTTGGTCTGCCATTTCTTTGTTCCCCATTATAAATTCCCCGGATTCTGACTGCAAGGGACCTACGCTTGACTTCACCAATCTTTTTCTCTTCACATATCTATAAAAGCTTTTACAGTCAGTTTTTATGTTCCCTGCAAGCTTACTCTCATATTCTATTTTCCCTTTCTTAATTAATCCCTTTGTCCTCTGTTGAATCCTAAACTGCTCCCAATCCTCAGGATTATTGCTTTTTCTGGCCAATTTATATGCCCTCTCCTTGGACCTTATGCTATCCCTAATTTCCCTTGTTAGCCACGGTTGGGTCACCTTTTTTGTTTTATGTTTATGCCAAACTGGGATGAACAAATTCTGTAGTTCATCCATTCGGTCTTTGAATGTTTGCCATTGCCTATCCACCGTCAACCCTTTGAGTGCCATTCCCCAATCAATCCTACCCAACTCGCTCCTCAGACCATCGTAGTTTCCTTTATTTAAATTGAGGACCCTAGTCTCCGAGTCAACTACTTCATTCTCCATCTTAATGAAGAATTCTATCATATTATGATCGCTCCGACCCAAGGGGCCTCGTACAACAAGATTGCTAATTAATCCTTTCTTGTTACATAATACCCAGTCTGAGATGGCCTGATCTCTGGTTGGTTCCTCCCAGAGATGCCGGGGAACATAGGGTCTGATGAAAGGGTGGAACTGAAAGAAATCAGTATTTGTAGGGAAATGGTGTTAGGAAAATTGATGGGACTGAAGGCCGATAAATCCCCAGGGCCTGATAATCTACATCCCAGGGTACTTAAGGAAGTGGCCCTAGAAATAGTAGATGCATTGCTGGTCATCTTCCAGAACTCGATAGACTCTGGAACGGTACCCATGGATTGGCAGGTAGCTAATGTTACCCCACTATTCAAAAAAGGTGGTCCAGGAAACCATCCCGTAAACACTCCAGGAATTCCTCCTCCACAGTATTGTTACTAATTTGGTTGGCCCAATCTATATGTAGATTAAAGTCACCCATGATGACTGTTGTGCCCTTATTGCACGCTTCTTTAATTTCCCTTTTAATGCCATCCCCAACCTCTGCCTTACTGTTTGGAGGTCTATAAACCACTCCCACTAACGTTTTTTTCCCCTTAGTATTTCTCAATTCTACCCATACAGATTCCATCTCATCAGAGCTAATATCCTTCATTACAATTGTGTTAATCCCTTCTTTAACCAGTAATGCTACCCCACCTCCCTTTCCTTTTTGCCTATCTTTCCTGAACATCGAATACCCCTGGATGTTGAGTTCCCAGTCCTGGCCTTCCTTGAGCCACGTTTCCGTAATCCCAACCAAATCGTATTTGTTTACTTCTATTTGCGCAGCCAATTCATCCACCTTATTACAAATGCTCCTCGCATTAAGACACAAAGCCTTCAGGCTTGTTTTTTTAACGCTCTTAGACCTATTAGAATTATTATTTACTGTGGCCATGTTTGATTTAAACCGTTGATTTCTCTGACTGCCACTTTTGTTTTTCTCCTTCCTATCTTTTGCTTTTATCCTTGTTTCCCTTTCCTCTGTCTCCCTGCTCAGGTTCCCAACCCCCTGCCATTTTAGTTTAAACCCTTCTGCTTATCCTGCTGGCTCCTGGCAGAGCTGGGAGTCCCTCTGTGATGGCTTTTGATGGGCTTTGAACAATGACCTACGATCTAATTTTCTTTATTGAATAGAAATAAGCTCTCCTCCCATGAAGACAATGTGGATGAATCATCCAAGGAGTTACCTGTGCAGGCTTGGCACAGCCAGACCAACCTCCAGGCTGATGATGGGTCAGTAAGACTAGATTTACATTATTTCTTGACTAACAGGTGCTTATCGTAGTTTTAATGCTTGATTTTTACTAAGTCCTTCCTACTGCTACAGATGCCATTATTTTTGATGCATTTCCTTCCCCCCCCCCATTGTTCCAGGAAGATGTCAAATGGCGCTGGCTGCAAATGACATCAAAAGGGCAAGTTTTCTATTCCAGGTGTCCCTGGGTGGGGACAGTGCACAGGGATACATGCACTCAACTGCTTATGGGTGGCTGTTCCCACCTAAACACCTGGGTTTGGCCCCTTATGTCAGGGCTGCAGTTTGGAATAAAGGTAAACTGGGGGGTGTAATTGGAGGGAGGAATGGATACGGAGTAGTGGAGAGAGAGAGAGGGCAGGCAGTAAGGGGAACTTGAGGGCCACAGAGGAGTGGGGAAAGAGTGGGTGTCTGATTTAATTTATCCCATTCATTTAATTAATTTGGTGATACCGTGCTTTTGCCTGAAGCCCAATTGCGCATATTCAGGGCACATACATTTGTTTCATCAATTCTCAGCTGGAACTCAGCCCCAGAAGCTGGACTCCCTGAATTGATGCCATGTTTATTCAATTAATTTCCGGCTTTTCCCCCTACCACAAAAGCAGGATTCCAGGCTGCATATATTTATTTATTTCATTAATTCCCAGCTGTCCTGCTGCTCAATCCCATGAATAGAGGCTGTAAGGGAGCAGAAGCAGAGGCTGGAAGCAGCAGTGGAGGAACTGGGAGCATTTATGTGTTGTCATCAGGCTTAGTGGGATTAGGGACAGCAAGCAGGGCACACCAACAGGTCAGGCCGTTGCGGGCGTTCCCCAGATCAGAGCCCGGCAGGGCCGGGGGGTGAGCAGGGTGTGCCAGTGGGGCCGGGGGGTGAGCAGGGTGTGCAAGTGGGGCCGGTGGGTGAGCAGGGTGTGCAAGTGGGGCTGGGGGGTGAGCAGGGTGTGCAAGTGGGGCTGGTGGGTGAGCAGGGTGTGCCAGTGGGGCTGGGGGGTGAGCAGGGTGTGCAAGTGGGGCCGGGGGGTGAGCAGGGTGTGCAAGTGGGGCCGGGGGGTGAGCAGGGTGTGCAAGTGGGGCTGGGGGGTGAGTGTGGTAAACCACTGTATTGTATATTGCCACCTCTGGGTGGCGCTGTGTATGGAGGCATGCCTCAGCTGACTCCACCCACCACTGTGTGGGTTTCGTTCAGACTTGTTCAGTCACTCACGAAGAAGCATGGTCTCTTCTTAGCTAATAAAAGCCTTATTCATCTCTTCTTTCGACTCATCATCTCTTCTTCGACTCACCACCTTTTATGAAGTAATTGATAAGCGTATCAATTTTATTAGCTAAAAGTTAAATGGCGACACCTGAGGAGCAACAACAGCAACGGATACAGCAGACATTGCTGAGAGCCCTCAGACCACCACGCCTGGACCTCGACCCTCAAGATGTGGGTGCATCAGCCAAGTTTGAACACTGGCTGAGCTGCTTTGAATCCTTCCTCGCAATCTCACAGGTTACAGAGGAGGATCACAAACTGAAAATTTTGACCGCCCAGGTGAGCCATCAAGTATATATGCTAATCCGGGACTCTAATACGTACGTGGCGGCCCTCGAGCTACTAAAAGGGCAATATACGCGCCCAGTGAACACAATTTACACCCGACACCTCTTGGGATCCCGCAGGCAGCAACCGGGAGAATCGGTAGGGGCATTTGCACGGGCGCTACTGGCACTCTGCAGAGACTGCGATTGTAAAGCGGTAACGGCTGTGGAGCACGCGCAGGGACTCGCCTGTGATGCCTTCGTCAGGGGCCTCCAGTCAGACCACACCCGGCAGAGACTGCTAGAAAGCAAGGAACCCGACCTGAAGACGGCCATTGCCCTTGCGCTCTCGTTAGAGGAGGCCCACCGAAACCTCGAGGCATACCCCCGTAACGGCGCCGAGACATGGCAATCGAAACCGTGGGACACGGGACCGCCGCCCCCGGCACCAACCGCTGCAGCGACCCAACCGAGACAGCAGCCTCCGGTAAGAACTGCTTCGATGCCCAGTAACCAGGCCCAAAAATGCTATTTCTGTGGCCAGTTAAAACATCCCAGAGCGCACTGCCCAGCTAAGACAGCTACCTGCTCGGGCTGCGGGAAGAAAGGCCATTACGCTAACGCCTGCAAGGGGAAGCCAGCCAGCAGCGCAGCGTGCGGGCCGTGGGAGCAGCCATCTTATCCGCCATTTTGTGTACCCCCGGCCGCATGGCATCCGCCGCCATCGTATCCAACGCACTCAACCGCCATTTCGTCACCGGAACCGACCACCGTCTCGGCGGATGACTATAGTGACTCACTAAGCCACATACTGGCACTCTGCAGAGACTGCGATTGTAAAGCGGTAACGGCTGTGGAGCACGCGCAGGGACTCGCCTGTGATGCCTTCGTCAGGGGCCTCCAGTCAGACCACACCCGGCAGAGACTGCTAGAAAGCAAGGAACCCGACCTGAAGACGGCCATTGCCCTTGCGCTCTCGTTAGAGGAGGCCCACCGAAACCTCGAGGCATACCCCCGTAACGGCGCCGAGACATGGCAATCGAAACCGTGGGACACGGGACCACATGCTGGATCAAGGCCACCCTCACCATCTATCCAGCTCCATGATGGATATCGCGGTAAACGGCCGCGCCACCAGTTGCCTGATCGACAGCGGGAGCACAGAGAGTTTCGTCCACCCCGACACGGTACGTAGCCACTCCCTCACGATTCTGCCAACGCACCATCGCATTTCTATGGCGTCCAAGTCCCAGTCAATGGACATCAGCGGCTACTGTGTGGTGACCCTGTCAGTAGGGGGCACTGAATATCAAAAATTTAAACTGCTAGTCCTGCCCCGTCTTTGCGCTGCCGTCCTGCTAGGGTTGGATTTTCAGTGCCACCTTAAGAGTGTCACACTAGCATACGGTGGACCCCTCCCCCCACTCACAGTCTGCAACCAACAACTTTTAAATCGCCCGCTGCAAACCACCTGCAGCCTTTCCACATTAAAAGTCCCCCCCCCCCCTGTTCGCTAACCTCACCCGCGACTGTAAACCCATCGCTACCAAAAGCAGGCGGTACAGTGCCGGGGACAGAGCTTTTATCAGCTCTGAGGTGGAGCGGCTCTTGAAGGAGGGCATTATCGAAGGTAGCACTAGCCCCTGGCGAGCCCAGGTTGTAGTCGTTAAAACCACTGCAAAACGCCGCATGGTAATCGACTACAGCCAAACCATAAACCGGTACACCCAGCTGGACGCGTACCCCCTCCCTCGCATATCTGATATGGTCAATCAGATTGCGCAATACAAAGTATTCTCCACCATCGACCTTAAGTCAGCGTACCACCAGCTGCCCATCCGCCATGAGGACCGCCAGTATACTGCCTTCGAGGCAAACGGCCGCCTCTACCACTTCCTTAGGGTCCCCTTCGGCGTCACCAACGGGGTTTCGGTCTTCCAAAGGGAGATGGACCGAATGGTTGACCAGAACGCGCTGCGGGCAACCTTCCCCTATTTGGATAACGTCACCATCTGCGGCCACGACCAGCAGGACCACGACGTTAATCTAGCAAATTTCCTCCGTACGGCCCAACGGCTGAACCTAACGTACAATAAGGAAAAATGTATGTTTCACACCAAGCGCCTGGCCATCCTCGGCTGCGTGGTGGAGAACGGAGTCATCGGGCCCGACCCCGACAGAATGCGCCCCCTAATGGAGCTACCCCTTCCCCACTGCCAAAAAGCACTGAAGAGATGCCTGGGGTTTTTCTCCTACTACGCCCAGTGGGTGCCCCTCTATGCAGACAAAGCCAGGCCCCTCATCAAAGCCACCTCCTTCCCCCTGACACCAGAGGCGTGTGCAGCCTTCACTCTTATCAAGAACGATATCGCGAAGGCCGCAATGCACGCGGTGGATGAGTCCATCCCCTTCCAAGTGGAGAGCGATGCCTCCGACTTCGCCCTAGCCGCGACCCTTAACCAGGCGGGCAGACCCGTGGCCTTTTTCTCAAGGACCCTCCAGGGCCCCGAGACGAGACACTCCTCCGTCGAAAAGGAGGCCCAGGCTATTGTAGAAGCGGTGCGTCACTGGAGGCATTACCTGGCCGGGAAACGATTTACCCTGCTCACTGACCAGCGTTCAGTAGCTTTTATGTTTAATAATAAGCAGAGGGGTAAAATCAAGAACAACAAGATCTTGAGGTGGAGAATCGAACTCTCCACCTACAATTATGATATCTTGTATCGGCCAGGGAAACTCAATGAGCCCCCAGATGCCCTATCACGTGGTACATGCGCCAACGCGCAGAGTGATAGGCTGCAGTCCCTCCACAATGACCTCTGCCACCCGGGGGTCACCAGGTTTTTCCATTTTATCAAATCCCGTAACCTGCCCTACTCCATCGAGGAGGTCAGGACCATGACCAAGAGCTGCCAAATCTGCGCCGAGTGCAAACCGCACTTCTATAGGCCGGACAGAGCAAGCCTGATCAAGGCCACCCGCCCCTTCGAACGCCTGAGCGTCGATTTTAAAGGGCCCCTCCCCTCCGCTGACCGCAATGTGTACTTCCTCAACATAGTTGATGAGTACTCCCATTTCCCCTTTGCCATCCCTTGCCCAGACATGACCAGTACCACGGTCATCAAGTGTCTGAATGACATCTTCGCTCTGTTCGGGTTCCCCAGCTATATACATAGCGACAGGGGCTCATCGTTCATGAGCGATGAACTTCGGCAGTACCTGCTAACAAGAGGTATCGCCACGAGCAGGACCACCAGTTACAACCCCCGGGGGAACGGCCAGGTGGAAAGGGAGAACGCGACGGTTTGGAAGGCAGTCCTCTTAGCACTAAAATCTAAGGGCCTTCCGACCTCCCGCTGGCAGGAGGTCCTCCCTGCAGCGCTTCACTCCATTCGGTCACTGCTTTGTACTGCCACTAATGCGACCCCTCATGAGAAAATGTTCGTTTTCCCCCGGAAGTCTACATCGGGAACCTCGCTACCGGCATGGTTGACTTCTCCTGGGCCCGTCCTACTGCGGAGGCACGTGAGGACGCATAAAACGGACCCCCTGGTCGAGCGGGTGCACCTCCTACACGCCAACCCCCAGTATGCCTGGGTGACATACCCAGACGGGCGGGAGGACACGGTCTCCATACGAGATCTCGCACCCTCGGGTACCCCTGAATTACCACCGTTATCCCCCTTACCACCGTTATCCCCCTTACCACTGTTATCCCCCACCACCCCTCCCAACCCAACCCCTGCAGACGGCATGCCAAAGCCCCAGGAATCTTCGCCAACCACCCAGACACCAGACCCGACGTCGGATGCTGCAACACCACCGCCGCCACCACGACGATCAGGACGTCAGACAAGGCCTCCTGATAGACTTAACTTGTAGTACCCTTCACCCCGCCGGACTTCACATTAAACAAGGGGTGAATGTGGTAAACCACTGTATTGTATATTGCCACCTCTGGGTGGCGCTGTGTATGGAGGCATGCCTCAGCTGACTCCACCCACCACTGTGTGGGTTTCGTTCAGACTTGTTCAGTCACTCACGAAGAAGCATGGTCTCTTCTTAGCTAATAAAAGCCTTATTCATCTCTTCTTTCGACTCATCATCTCTTCTTCGACTCACCACCTTTTATGAAGTAATTGATAAGCGTATCAGTGAGCAGGGTGTGCAAGTGGGGCCGGGGGGTGAGCAGGGCGTGCAAGTGGGGCTGGTGGGTGAGCAGGGTGTGCCAGTGGGGCTGGGGGGTGAGCAGGGTGTGCAAGTGGGGCCGGGGGGTGAGCAGGGTGTGCAAGTGGGGCCGGGGGGTGAGCAGGGTGTGCAAGTGGGGCTGGGGGGTGAGCAGGGTGTGCAAGTGGGGCCGGGGGGTGAGCAGGGCGTGCAAGTGGGGCCGGGTGGTGAGCAGGGTGTGCTAGTGGGGCCGGGGGGTGAGCAAGGTGTGCCAGTGTGAGCAGGGTGTGCAAGTGGGGCCGGGGGGTGAGCAGGGTGTGCCAGTGGGGTCGGGGGGTGAGCAGGGTGTGCAAGTGGGGCTGGGGGGTGAGCAGGGTGTGCCAGTGGGGCCGGGGGGTGAGCAGGGTGTGCAAGTGTGAGCAGGGTGTGCCAGTGGGGCCGGAGGGTGAGCAGGGTGTGCCAGTGGAGCCGGGGGTTGAGCAGGGTGTGCCAGTGGGGCCGAGGTGTGAGCAGGGTGTGCCAGTGGGGCTGGGGGGTGAGCAGGGTGTGCCAGTGTGAGCAGGGTGTGCCAGTGGGGCCGGGGGGTGAGCAGGGTGTGCCAGTGGGGCCGGGGGTGAGCAGGGTGTGCCAGTGGGGCCGGGTGGTGAGCAGGGTGTGCTAGTGGGGCCGGGGGGTGAGCAAGGTGTGCCAGTGTGAGCAGGGTGGTGAGCAGGGTGTGCCAGTGGGGCTGGGGGGTGAGCAGGGTGTGCCAGTGGGGCCGGGAGGTGAGCAGGGTGTGCCAGTGGGGCCGGGGGGTGAGCAGGGTGTGCCAGTGGGGCCGGGGGTGAGCAGGGTGTGCCAGTGTGAGCAGGGTGTGCCAGTGGGGCTGGGGGGTGAGCAGGGTGTGCCAGTGGGGCTGGGGGGTGAGCAGGGTGTGCCAGTGGGGCCGGGGGGTGAGCAGGGTGTGCCAGTGGGGCCGAGGTGTGAGCAGGATGTGCCAGTGGGGCTGGGGGTTGAGCAGGGTGTGCCAGTGGGGCCAGGGGTTGAGCAGGGTGTGCCAGTGGGGCCGGTGGGTGAGCAGGGTGTGCCAGTGGGGCTGGGGGGTGAGCAGGGTGTGCCAGTGGGGCCGGGGGGTGAGCAGGGTGTGCCAGCGGGGCCGGGGGTGAGCAGAGTGTGCCAGTATGAGCAGGGTGGTGAGCAGGGTGAGCCAGTGGGGCCGGGGGGTGAGCAGGGTGTGCCAGTGGGGCTGGGGGGTGAGCAGGGTGTGCCAGTATGAGCAGGGTGGTGAGCAGGGTGTGCAAGTGGGGCCGGTGGGTGAGCAGGGTGTGCCAGTGGGGCTGGGGGGTGAGCAGGGTGTGCCAGTGGGGCCGGTGGGTGAGCAGGATGTGCCAGTGGGGCCGAGTGGTGAATAAAGTGTGCCAATGTTTACAAAGGAGGTTTCAATGGAGCACATGCCCTACACAAGGGATATGTATATTTGTGAATGGACAAGGTTACTAGAATTACAATCATCTTATTCTGCAATAAGTTGTATTTAGTATGGTTTCTCACAGCAGCACAACACCTGGGCTGAAATTAATATTGATGCTTTCGACACTAGTGCCCTCAGGCTACATTTTTAACACTGGCACCAGACACACCTGGTATTGGAAACCTAAGTGCCTGAATTCACCTTTATTGTTCAGTTTCAGTGATCAACAGGGTTCGACAACAAGTATTACTAGTGCTATTATTAATGAGCGTCTCCAAGGGCTGGTGAAACTCTTTAAGGAACGAACAGAACAGGTCAAGGAAAAACTCATTGACCCTGACGCATCTGAAGATGAGGAAAGCCCAACTGCAAGTAAGTAAAGGGATTGGAGAATTGGGGTCAGGACATGGTGATCGGGATGGGGTTGGTAAACAGTCTGTGCATTGAACGACAATGTGAAATCATGGACTGGCATAATTGGACAGTTTGTCTGAACTACTAAACGAGCCTCAGTGAAGATTTCACAGAACGTCATACAGTGGGACTAGGTTGCAATGAATGTGGAGGAACACAGGAAGATGCAAACAGAACAGGGGGAATTGGATGGCTCAAAGGGTTAATGTACTCTCCTCTCAGTTCTCTGACTTGGGCTACAAACCTGGCCAGACTGGTGGGATGACAGTCTCCTATCTGATGTCCAAATTTGGCCTGGAAATTCCTGAGACATCCTCCTAGGGGGTGGATCTAGGCTGGGGTGGAATTTTTGTCAACCCCATGGATGTGCCCTTGATTCTATCCCAAATCCTGGGGTTAGGGGCACTGCCCACAACAGCAGGGGGCAGCGGGGGTGAGGGGGTGGGTGGTGAGGATATGGTTGTGACTCCTTGCTGTCGAGTTTCCTACATTTCAACAGTGACTATACTTCAAAAGTACTTAATTGGCTGTAAAGAGCTTTGGGACTTCCTGAGGTCATGAAAGGCGCTATAGAAATGCAAGTTTTTAAAAAATAATTTGCTCTATTGGGGAAGCTGAAATGTTTTTTCACTTGCTCACAAATAAATCTGACTTTACTTTATACTACAGCACCAATGAAGAAGGCCCCAGAAGCCCCACCCCCACCCCCAGAGGAGAAGGAAGAGGAGGAGGAGGAGCACTACTGTGAAATGATGTGCTGCCGGTTTAAAACTGAACCTTGGATCAGGCGGATTAAAGCAGTGGGGTTTCCATCCAGTGTTGATCCCTTCAGCAGTAGGTTTAATTGGGACTACCTTTGAAAGTAATGTTTGAAAAAGTGGTAGTCTGAGCGCCAACCGATCAATAGTCTGATTGGTAACTTGTCAACCGGATCTAAGCCAAGCAGTACCTAGTTGAGCAGTAACTGGTCCGCAGGATCTTATCTGATCAGGAGGTAGTCAGCAGGTACAAGTGTGAACAGTAACTGATCATCAAGATCTTAGCTGAGGTGGAACTAATCAGTAGGATCTGATCTGAGTAGTAAGCAGTCAACAAAGACTGGGTGACAGAAATTAGCCTGAGCTGTAGCTAGTCAACAGGACCTTACCTCAGCAAGAACTGTTTCAACAGGAACTAGTCAACAAGTACTAGTCTGAGAGCTAACTAGCCGACAGGAAACAATCTAAGCAGTAACTGGCCTGAGCAGCAACTGTCAACAATTTGATCAGTGACTTATCAACTGGATCTAATCAAAGCAATATCTAGATGAACAGGAACTAGCCTGAGCAATAATTTGTCAAAAGTTTGTAGTCTCTGCTGTAACTAGGCAACAGGAGCTAATCTGAACATGAACTAGTCCACAGGATCTCATCTGAGTGATAACTAGTCAACAAGATATGGTCCAAGTAATGCTAGTAGTAACTAATTTATACTATCGCTCAGAATAGGACATAGTCAACAATAACTAGTCCAGGCAATAACTAATTGACTGGATCTTATGATGTCAGTATTACAGGCAGTAAAAGAACAATGTTGATTAGAACAACCAGTCTGGGAGATGTTAGGTGTGACTTCCATTAATATACAGTTTCAGTTTTGACCATCTTCCCATTTATATAAATTGTATTGGATGTGATTCTGTGGTGCGTTCAGGCAAAAAAAAGTGACATTCTCTTTGTGACTTGGTTCAAATAAATACATCTTGTCTTTGCTGTGGTTTCAGCAGATTCCAATATCGCTACCAAGTATCAAGCAGATTATTGTGTGGTGCAGTGGATGGACACATTGTACTTTGTTTCTGTGGCTTGCATTTGAAACCAGCCCAGCCTAATAGAAGGAAAGTCTCCTTTCTCTGCTGGCTGTATGAACCATAAGTGAAACAAAGTTGTGAGCGAACACAAGTCCATGACACAAAACTCCCCACAAATTGGCACTAAACCATCACCTTCAAATAGAGAGCGACAAGGATGGCTGGTGTGGAAATACAAATAGCACATTGGTGCAATAGGAGATGCACTTCTAAAATTGGGGTTAAGGTGTATTGTTGAGGCAGTTAAAAGAAAGCTTTACTCCTTACCTAATTTTTGCTATACCCAAACAGAAGTGTGGAGGGAACCTAGCTCTGTACCTAACCTGTGCTATACCTAACTGGGAATGTTTGTCACAGCAGTGGAGAGGGAACTTTACACTGCATGTAACTCATACTATACTTACCTGGGAAAGCTTGGCAGGGCAGTTTATAGAGAGCATTAATCTATATCTAGCCTGTGCTAGTGCTAATCTGGGAGTGCTTGGCATAGACATTAGATGTACAAGGTACTCCATTCCAATCACTGCTATCTCACACCTTGTTGCACAAAAAAAAATCCCTGCCCACCCACACAAAACCATAAAGTAAGCGTTCTTTTTTTAAATATTCATGCAATGAACAAACTCCCTGAGGAGTGAAGGAGCTTTAATGTAGACTGAACATTAGATTGGAAACTATGTCTAGACAACCTAGGTGAACCTTAGTGCATAAATCAGTTGTTCCATTTTATAATGCTTCATTGTCCCTTCACCCATGCCACAGTCACTTACCATCAAAACATCACTATACCATTTCCTGGGTTTTCCCCGTTGGGGTATACATATCTGGCCTGCAGTTATGTGGATACATCCAAACACCGCACTGCACACACCTGAACCACTCACACTTGGTTTTCTTCCTACTATTTTTTGCTGAGATTTTGTTTGAATTGGTGGATTATTTCCAGGAACAAACCTTCCATTCACAATTATGGTTTAATGCAGGTGCAGAATCCTTGGTTTACATCTCTCAGCCACTTACAAAGCCACAACGCTAGTGTGATCTACATAACATTAATGCATCATTCGAGAAGAGGACTCCCCCCTCGGTCTCTAGCAATGTCACTCTATAACCATCTCCATGGAGATGAACACACTGGCTTGCCTGTGACATACCCTCCACCTCCCTCCTGAGGGGAACCAAGTGACAAGGTTTTCCAGTTCTGACAAAGGGTCATCGACCTGAAACATTAACTCTGTTTCTCTCTCCACAGATGCTGCCTGACCTGCTGAGTATTTCCAGCATTTTCTGTTTTTATTTCAGATTTCCAGCATCCACTGTATTTTGCTTTTGTATAAGTGACCTTCTCTCTGGCTGCTTGGCTGAGACCAGTGAATATCTGTATGGGAAAACCATAGTGGCTAGAGCACTCACTGATGAGTTTTACCAAAGAAAGAAGGTATTCTTTCCCAGACTAAGCCAGGTTATATGAATATCTACTCCTGTCACATATTAAATGCTGTATTCTACACAGCATTAGGAAAAAAGACCTTCATTGGGGGCAGGTAGTGAGTGGAGCTGAACCATTTTATAGTGCTGGATCTCTCCAGTGCAGCAGTGTCTTGGCCCCAGTATTTATATTGAAGTTTTAGTGCCTGTGTAAACACACTTGGTACACAGATCAGCTGCAGATTCAACAGGTGGATATCCACCGGCAGGTCATAGATACATAGATACATACATAGAAGATAGGAGCAGGAGTAGGCCATTCGGCCCTTCGTGCCTGCTCCGCCATTTAATGAGATCATGGCTGATCCTTTAATTCAGTATCCCGTCCCCGCCTTCTCTCCGTAACCCTTAACCCCTTTTGCCCGTAGAAATATATCTAATTCCCTCTTAAATATATTTAATGAGCTGGCGTACACTGCCCTCTGTGGCAATGAGTTCCACAGGTTCACCACTCTCTGAGTGAAGAAATTCCCCCTCATCTCTGTCCTAAATGGTTTAGCCCTTATCCTTAAATTATGTCCTCTAGTTCTGTTCTCACCCGCCAAGGGAAACATTCCTTCTGCATCCAGTCTGTCTAGACCTGTCAGAATTTTATACACTTCTATGAGGTCCCCTCTCAATCTTCTAAACTCCAGTGTGTACATCCCTAAACTACATAGTCTCTCCTCATAGGTCATTCCCGCCATTCCTGGTATCAGCCTGGTGAATCGCCGCTGCACCCCCTCCATGGCAAGAACATCCTTCCTCAGATGAGGCGACCAAAACTGTACACAGTACTCGAGGTGTGGTCTCACCAGTGCCCTGTACAGCTGCAGCAAGGTATCCCTGTTCCTGTATTCTAACCCTTTTGCTATGAAGGCCAGCATACCGTTTGCCTTCTTGACCGCCTGTTGCACCTGCATGCTCGCCTTCAGTGACTGGTGTACAAGAACACCCAGGTCTCTCTGTACTTCCCCCTCTCCCAATCTATTGCCATTTAAATAATAATTTGCCCTCCCGTTCCTGCACCCAAGGTGGATAACTTCGCACTTGTCCACATTATAGTGCATCTGCCATTTATCCGCCCAATCGCCCAGTCTGTCCAAATCGCTCTGGAGCTTCCTGGTCTCTTCCTCTGAGCCCACCCCACCTCCTAGTTTAGTGTCGTCTGCAAATTTGGAAATGCTGCATCCGACTCCCTGATCCAGGTCATTAATGTAAATTGTGAACAGCTGGGGGCCCAGGACAGATCCCTGTGGTACCCCACTTGTTACTGCCTGCCATTCAGAAAATGAGCCGTTTATTCCAACTCTCTGTTTTCTATCTGACAGCCAGTTCCCTATCCACGCCAAAACTTTCCCCTTTATCCCATGAGCCTCAATTTTCCATGCTAATCTTTTATGTGGGACCTTATCGAAGGCCTTTTGGAAGTCCAGGTACACCACATCTACTGGCTCTCCCCCATCTATTCTACCAGTTACTCCCTCAAAAAATTCCAATAGATTAGTCAAGCACGATTTACCCTTTGTAAATCCATGTTGACTCTGTCCTATCCTGTCCCCATTTGCTAAGTGCTCCGCTATTTCATCCTTAATGATGGACTCCAGCATTTTGCCCACAACTGATGTAAGGCTTACAGGTCTGTAATTACCTGCTTTTTCCCTACCCCCCTTTTTGAATAGTGGGGTAACGTTAGCTACCCTCCAATCCATCGGCACTGTTCCCGAGTCTAATGAATTCTGAAAAATCATCCTTAGTGCATCCGCTATCTCTAGGGCCACCTCCTTCAGTACCCTAGGATGCATGTTATCAGGCCCTGGGGATTTGTCCACCTTCAATCCCTTTAGCTTCCTTAACACCATATCCTTAGAGATATTGATTTGCGTCAGTTCCTCCTTTGCCAATGTCCCTATTTTTCCCGATATCCCAGGGAGGTTTTTTGTGTCTTCCTTCGTAAAGACTGACCCAAAGTATGCATTTAGTTGATCTGCCATTTCCTTATTTCCCATTATATATTCCCCCGTATCTGACTGCAATGGACCAACTTTGGTTTTCACCAGTCTTTTCCTTTTGATATATTTATAAAAGCTTTTGGAGTTAGTTTTTATATTTTCCGCCAGCTTGTTTTCGTAAGCTATTTTGCCCCTCTTGATCATGCCCTTTGCCCTCCTTTGCTCTATCTTAAACTGTTCCCAATCTTCCGCTCTGGCGCTTTTTTTGGCTATTTTATACGCCCTATCTTTGGATTTTATGCTGTCTCTAATTTCCCCTGTTATCCACGGTTGAGTCACCTTTTTAGATTTCCTTTTATGCCAGATTGGTATAAACAATTTTTGCAATTTTGTCATTCTATCTTTAAATGTTTGCCATTGTTTATCTACCTCCAGTCCTCTCAGGAACGTTGTCCAATCAGACCTACTCAGTTCCCGTCTCATGGCATCATAATTCCCCTTGTTTAAATTCAGGACCTTAGTCTCTGAGTCAATTTCTTCGCTCTCCATTTCGAGTGAGAAATCGATCATGTTATGATCGCTCTGACCCAAGGGTCCCCGTACAACAAGATTACTGATTAGTCCCTTCTCATTGCACAGTACCCAGTCCAATATAGCCTGTTCCCGAGTTGGTTCCTCGACATATTGATCCAGATAACCATCCCTTAAACACTCAAGGAATTCCTCATACTAGCATGTGTCCCAGACAGTGCTGGTGTGCAGCCTGCCATTACGGTGCTGATTGTACATGTATGATTCTGAGCACACATATATGGTCTAAGATTCATTGCAAAGTGGACCTCAGATTTCACCCTTTATTACATGCAATCTGATTTCTAGCACATTTTCCATCATTAGTTAGTTACCAGTAATGAGAAAACCGTTGATTTTTTTTTCTCCTTCCCAGCCTACGAGCACTTGTAGCCAGTTGTAGCAAGCCCAACTGTTGACCTGCCTAACTCAGCACAGACTGATAATCTGACTTGCCTTTATGGCTGTGTTCCACCCAGGGCAGTGCATTTACTAATTGAGCCACCGGGAGACCAACCATCTAGTTAACTACTTAACCAAAACCAGTCTGTGTGCCATCCCTAAATTCTGATCCCACCCCACCCCAACTCGCTGCAGAGCTGCTTGGAGAGCTGACCTTATTCCAATCTTGCCTCTATATTGATAGCTAAACAAGTCTTGATAGTTCATTCTATTTCAGCAACAAGATTTGCTAAACAGAAAATTCAAATTTCTGCTCTTAAGGATTCTGCAGTCTGTCTACAGAATCTGTAAGCTTTCATTTCAAACTTGCATGGCCTGCTATTGTACCAGTGACGTTTCCCTGCAGTTCTGGTTACTGACCTCCAGATCCACTTGCTTATCTTCTTGGGGCTGAGGCCTGTGACCTGAACTGAGTTTGGCTAGCAGGCATTCCTCCAATGGCACTGCTAGCTCCTGTCTGCCAGGTAAGTGTTCATCTGCTGGTGATGTGTTAGGTTGTGTTCGTGTAAATGTCACATCTCCTGTGTTGATGTTCGAACGAGTGAGCTGGCTGTAGTGGTGCTTACACTAATGTTAATGGTAGTGGTGCTCACACTAGTGCTGCTGATATTTAATACTGTGGTGGTGATGGTGTTGGTGCTTGACGGTACTGTCTTTGTAGACCAATTATTCCAGGTTCATCCGTGGAGAGAAGAAAGGTATTAGCAGACAGTGCCACATCATCTTCATATCCATTAAATATCGCAGCCAGAGATGTTTATTGACATGTTTCTGTATCAAATAATGAATTTGGAGTAAATTCTGTACTGTTTTAACTTTATTTCCAGTGTAACAGTATCAATTTGATTGCCTATTTCCATCTCTTTAATATTACCCATCTTTGCCCCTGTATCACACACAAATGCTAATTGTAGTGAAGAGTCCTCCTTACTGTGGTAGTTACACTGCGTACTGCTAATGTGCTGTGATTGGATGCCTTATATTACTGCTGCTGGTAAGTTAAATTGCAACTTGTCAGAAAATGTCAATCTTTGTTGGTTTAGTTGACTAACTGAGTACAGTGACTAAGGTTACTCTGTTACATTGTATTATCAAGTAATCAGTTATGATTGGGTTTCACTGCTAGCTATACTATATTATACAATATTGAGTCTATATGTAACACAGTTACTGTTGTCTCCTATAATAGATCCATTGTATGTGCTGTGGTTATCCGTCGTGGTGTTGGCTTGGAATTGGAACGTTTGGTTAATCCCTGTGCGTTGTACCTTTCCCTATCAAACACCTGATAACATCCACCTGTGGCTGTTGATGGATTATTTCTGTGATCTGATTTACGTGCTGGACATGGCTGTTTTCCAGTCTCGTCTCCAGTTTGTACAAGGAGGAGACATTATAGTGAGTAATTATTTTAATTTCTTTCTCAGTAAGTAATACAATTTGTTCATACAGTCCATCCTCTCTGCCATTAACAGCTCTTAGCTTCTCTCATCAGCAGCATTGGCCCATTCTCTTGTGGTTCTTAGTTCTGCATCACTTTGTCATATCCAACACTATAACAAATAGAAATTTGTCTTTCTTTCAGGTAGCAACGACCAGAGGCAATTCCTAAACGTAGATTCCAGTCTCATGATCAATCCATTCATTCCAGAATATTGATGCATACCAGTGGATTTATAGGGGTGCATTTTCACTTTAACGTCAGGCGGACAACGGGCTGTAGTTTTACACCTCACCCGATATTCGTTTCCATTGGCTTGTTGGGCGGGGCGTAAAACAGGTGGTCATTAAAGCCCGTTTTCCACCCGGACGTAAAAGTGAAAATTCACCCCAATGTGTTTTAAAGGTGAATATTATCCACACATATTAAAACTCCTTTGAAATACAACAAGCAGATGCAAAGTCTGTGTTAATGCATGGTGTAAGTTGTCCTTTATTAATTACCATATCTGGCCACTTTCAGGAAATGTTCATGTTTTTCATCATATTGGGCTTTGGAAACAGTTAATTTGTTTTAACATTGAGGCCTCTCAGCATTTCAGACTTGTGTTTTGTGGCTGCCCAAATCTGGTTCTGTTCTACTGGTGGAGTCATAGGGCTCTTGAATAGTGGGATACTGAATTAAAATTTCTGAATTATCTGACATTGAACCTAACCAGCTCTAAACAGAGGGCTGAGAGCCATACCTCAACTGCTCCATAATGGAATTCTGCCTTCCGACCCAGTTAGATTCAGATGTACTTCACACATACCTGTCCCTTGATAAATTGGCAGCGTGAGGAAATGAGTAACTTTAACAGCACAATTGGCCTTCAATTGAGAAGGTCATGAGGCAGATATCTCCAACCTGAGCTGGACCCTCTTCAGAGGGTCAGTGGGACCTGTGTGGAAGCATTTCATAAGAAACCCGGGGGGGGCAAAATGATATGACAACCCAGATGTTCATGGTGAGTTGTTCCATGTGGGACCTAGGCAGTGGGCACCAATGAGCTGACCTTAAACCATTTGAGTATTTTTTGAATGCTGCTGGAGCATAGTGCATGGCATGCTGGGAACACTGTTGGGGAGAAGTGGTGGTGGGGGGGTGTTGGAAAGTCAGACATCAGTAGACATGAACATCTGGTGGCTGCCCAAACATTGCCACCATTATTTTTATGTAATAGAGACTTGAATCACTCTTAGAAACCATTGAAGGCCAAGAAAATGGGGGTGGGGGTGGGGGCTAATGGAGAACCTGCCTCTAAACTTAACATCTTATATATGGGCCACTCCTTCAGTGCCTGGGCACCACTAGGCTCCATGTAACTGAAAGGAAGTCCCATTCTTTGGTACACTGATGGATGTTAGTGTAACTTTGTGCGTCTATATTTCAGACAGCGAAGAAACCTATGAGAGAAAATTACATGAAAACCCCAAAGTTCAAGGTGAGTCATTCCACTTGTGAGACTGAATGAGTTTCGCTGTGCAGTCTTTGAGTCAGTCGCTTCAAATACTGTGCGTTACTTTACTGATAAATAACTCTTTCTGGGTATTCGCCTGGAGGGGGCATCTATAGGCACTGAAAATAGCATAGATGCATTTAAGGGGAAGCTAGATAAACACATGAGGGAGAAAGGAATAGAAGGTTATGCTGATGGGGTTAGGTGGGAGGAACCTCATGTGCAGCATAAACACCGGCATGGATCAGTTGGGCTGAACGGCCTGCTTCTGTTCTGTACATTCTATGTAATCAGAGATTAGAGCTGCTCACAAGCGCACTGTGATCACGTGAAAAATTTCCCAAGGCCTCCCCGCCAGTTTCTTGGCCGTATTGGTGCGGACGGATGCAGAAAATGTGTTTATGGCCCGTTATGCCTGACTCCCTGCCCGTTTCTGCACCCAACGTATTTTCCGGTGTCATTTCTGTTGGGCGCCAGAAGCCCCCCCCCCCATCCCCACCCCCCCATCCAATACGGGCGGGGATATTTAAATAAAGCAGTAATAACAGAGTGACATAGTGGCCCAGAAATTCGGGGCGGGGGCTTCCCGCGAGTGCAAGCCCCCGACCTGCACTTAGCTAGCACGCCGGCCGTTGAGCTGTGGGCCCGCGTGGGATTCTGATCCAGAGCCGCCTCCAACTGCCGGCGTGCAGTGCTTGCGTATCCCAGGGGCGCAGTTAGTTCGATGCGACCCCTGGGATCACATGGGCCATGGAGAGCCAATGGTAGCAGGGAATGCTTCATTCATAAGTTTGACAGAAATACTATAAGCCCCAAAACATCACTAAATCTTCAAATAATTTTTTTTTAATCACATTTTTAAAGTAACTATAAATTACATGAAATAACTATTTTAAACAATAATTAAAATTTTTGAAAAATTAATTACATTTTCTAACGGGGCTAAAAATAAACTTACCTTCCTTTAAAGTATTTAAAAATAATAAACCTGTGGAAAAAATGTTTTAATTTTAATTAATTCACCACTTACCTTGTTAAAAGCAGGCCTTGCGCCTGCTTTTTAAAAGTCTAACTCCTGGAGACTTACCCTCCCGGAAAAACCTGGAAAAAAAACGTAAGTTCGATGCGTACGCGCTGCCTCTCCTGCGCACGCGTTCCACCTCTCAACCCCTTCTTTCAGGGGAACGGAAGTGCCGGTTTCCCGCGCATGCGCAGTGCATGCACGAAACCGGCACTTCCATTGGGCTTACGGGTGAGTACCCCATGCGTACTCACCCATAGAGACCCGAATTTCTGGGCCATTAAGTCACGCTTTCTGTCATCACCTCAGTAATGAAGATGCTAGTCACATCAGCATTCAATGAGTGTCAACTGTTATTAAGCAATGGGAAATGCAGATGGAGCATTAAATGCCCAAAGCAGTCACGAGGCTGGCCCCAGGAAATTCACCAGGGGCATGCTAGCTCAGTTGGTGGGTTTAAGACCCGCTCTGCCACACTTCACTCTAAGAACAGGAGGAGGCCATTCAGCCCCTCAAGCCTGTTCCTCCATTCAGTTAGATCATGGCTGATCAGTACCTCAACTCCACTTACCCACCATTGATCCATATTCCTCCATACCCTTACCTAACAAAAAAATCTATTGATCTCAGTCTTGAAAATTTCAATTGACCCAGCATCCACAGCCTTTTGAGGAAGAGAATTCCAGATATCCACTACCTGATTATACTCCTGAATGGTCTGACTCTGATTTTAAGGTTGTGCCCCCTTGTTCTTTTGGTGCTTCCACCATGAGTTGGTGGCTTTGTGCTATCATCTGCCGACAGCTAGAGCAAACACAGTGAGGAGGAATAGAGTTTAGAAGATGAACTGAAATATTTGGTGAGGTGTGTAATCTTATTTTTATTGCTTCACTATTTTGTGTGTGTGTGACAGTAAAATAACTCCTCCCCTGGGAAATGACTGCCATTAGCTTACAGAAGTGACTGAATTAACAGCACTTCAGCAGTGTCGAGCTCGGCCTCCGTTTCCTATTCAGAGTCCAACTGAACAGCCTCTTCATTAGCAGTGGCCCCTCGATCCATTCTGTAACCAGTTCTTCGCACAGAGAGAAAAGATTAGTGAGAAATTTGATGGGTTGTGTACCTCGGGCATTCTTCACCCTCATATCAATCCACCCCCCCCCCCCACCCCCCGCCCAATAATCTTACTAATTAATTCATTTTGCCTCCTCTAACATTCCTCACCTGATCAACAGAGAGATATGAGTTGTTCATCACTAAAGCACACTCCCATTCATTCAGTGAGTTAGATCAGTCCTCAGCGGGTCTATAGTTTGGTGGAGAATTACCTTACCCCCCACTTTATAAGTGTCGCTAACTGGTTGATCAAATCACATTGAACTACACATAGAGAACAAGCCATGCCCCTGAATAAGTTGGAAGTGTGGAAGGGAGAGAGAAATCGTCAAAAACAGAAAGCAGAAAACTAAGGAGGAAAAATTAATCTAAATGTAAGCTTTCTGATTCTGTTTCTAGATGGACTTAGTGTCGCTTTTGCCCCTGGAAATTTTGTACATTAAACTAGGTTTCAGGTCTATATTGAGATTTCCACGCCTCCTGAAGGTGAGTTTGTTTGATGTTTTCTCCCCTTATTGAAGCTTTATTCAGACTTTATAACCACTCGGCCCAATGTCACCACAGGCACAGATTGAAAAGGACCATAACTCGCGGTAGAAAATGATACATATCAAGAGTACCATCTGTGCTTGAATACACACAGGAATCAATCAGAAAGAAATAGAAACAGAAAAATAGGAGCAGGAGTAGGCCATTTGGCCCTTCGAGCCTGCTCCGCCATTCAATATGATCATGGCTGATCCTCTATCTCAATACCATATTCCTGCTCTCTCTCCATACCCCTTGATGCCGTTTGTGTCTAGAAATCTATCTATGTCCTTCTTAAATATATTCAGTGTCTTGGCCTCCACAGCCTTCTGTGGTATAGAATTCTACAGGTTCACCATCCTCTGAGTGAAGAAATTTCTCCTACCCTGTATCCTGAGACTGTGACCCCTCGTTCTAGACCCCCCCAGCCAGGGGAAACATTCTCCCTGCATCCAGTCTGTCTAGCCCTGTCAGAATTTTATACGTTTCAATGAGATCCCCTCTCATTCTTCTAAACTCTAGTGAATACAGGCAGAGTCGACCCAATTTCTCCTCATACGACAGACCTGCCATCCCAGGAATCAGTCTGGTGAACCTTTGCTGTACTCTCTCTATGACAAGTATATCCTTTCTTAGGTAAGGAGACCAAAACTGCACACAGTACTCCAGGTGTGGTATCACCAAGGCCCTCTACAACTGCAGTAACACATCTTTGCTCCTGTACTCAAATTCTCTTGCAATGAAGGCCAACATACCATTTGCCTTCCTAACTGCTTGCTGCACCTGCATGTTTGCTTTCAGTGACTGGTGTACAAGGACACCCAGGTCCCTTTGTACATCAAAATTTCCCAATCTATCATCATTTAAATAATACTCTACCTTTCTGTTTTTCCTACCAAAGTGGATAACTTCACATTTATCCACGTTTTACTGCATCTACCATGTATTTGCCCACTCACTCAACTTGTCTAAATCGCCTTGAAGCCTCTTTGCATCCTCCTCACAACTCACAATCCCACCTAGTTTCGTGTCGTCAGCAAACTTGTAAATATTACATTTGGTTCCCTCATCCAAATCATTGATATATATTGTGAATAGCTGGGGCCCAAGCACTGATCCCTGTGGTACCCCACCAGTCACCGCCTGCCACCCCAAAAAAGACCCAATTATTCCTACTCTCTGTTTCCTGTCTGTTAACCAATTTTCAATCCATGCCAGTATATAACCCCCAATCCCATGTGCTTTAATTTTGCACACTAACCTCTTATGTGGGACTTTATCAAAGGCCTTCTGAAAAACCAAATACACCACATCCACTGGTTCTCCCTTATCTATTCTACCAGTTACATCCTCAAAAAACTCCAGTAGGTTTGTCAAACACGATTTCCCTTTCATAAATCCATGTTGACTTTGTCTAATCCCGTTGATATTTTCTAAGTGTCCTGTTATCAGATCCTTTATAATAGACTCTAGCATTTTCCCTATTAGTGATGCTAGGCTAACCGGTCTGTAGTTCCCTGTTTCCTCTCTCCCTCCTTTTTTAAATAGCGGGGTTACATTTACCACCCTCCAATCTGCAGGAACTGTTCCATAATCTGTAGAATTTTGGAAGATGACAACCAATGCATCCACTATTTCCATGGCTACCTCTTTTAGTTCTCTGGGATGCAGATTATCAGGCCCTGGGGATTTATCAGCTTTCAGTCCCATTAATTTCTCCAGCACTTTTTTTACTAATCCTAATTTCCTTTAATTCCTCCTTCTCACTGGACCCTTGGTTCCCTAGCATTTCTGGGAAGTTATTTGTGTCATCTTCCGTGAAGACAGAACCAAAGTATTTGTTTAATTGCTTTGCCAT
Organism: Somniosus microcephalus; assembly: GCF_052327205.1. Taxonomy (NCBI): domain Eukaryota; kingdom Metazoa; phylum Chordata; class Chondrichthyes; order Squaliformes; family Somniosidae; genus Somniosus; species Somniosus microcephalus. The sequence goes on along the minus strand of NC_140992.1, from coordinate 191,387,867 downwards.
TTCCTTGTTCCCCATTATAAATTATCCTGTTTCTGACTGTAAGGGGCCTACATTTGTCTTCACTATTCTTTTTCTTTTAACATACTTGTGTAGCAGCTTTTACAATCCGCATTTATGTTCCTTGCAAGTTTACTCTCATACTCTATTTTTTCCCTTTTTTGCTGAACTCTAAACTGCTCCCAATCCTCAGGCTTGCTAGTTTTTCTGGCAACTTTCTAAGACTCCTCTTTGGATCTAATACTCTCCTTAATTTCATTTGTTAGCCATGGTTGGGCCGCTTTTCCTTTTGTGTTTTTGCACCAGAAAGGAATGTATAACTGTTGCAATTCATGTATTCGTTCCTTAAATGTTAGCCATTGCCTATCCACCATCATGCCTTTTAATGAAGCTCCCCAATCCATCATAGCCAACTCACTCCTCATACCATCGTACTTTCCTTTGTTTAGATTTAGGACCCTAGTTTCGGATTGGACTTCTTCACTTTCCATTTTAATGAAGAATTCTATCAGGTTATGGTCACTCTTCCCGAAAGGACCCCCCACAACAAGATTATTAATTAACTCCTTCTCATTGCACAATTCTCAATAAAGGATAGCCTGTTCCCTAGTTGGCTCCTCAACGTACTGGTCTAAAAATCCATCTCGTACACACTCCCGGAATTCATCCTCCACACTATTATTGCTAATTTGGCTTGGCCAGTCGATATGTAGATTAAAGTCAACCATGATTACTGTAGTACCCTTGTTACATGCATCTCTAATTTCCTGTTTGATGCCATCCCCTACATTACCACTACTGTTTGGAGGCCTATAGACAACTCCCACCAATGTTTTCTGCCCCTTGGTGCTTCTTAGCTCCAACCCTGACCCCTGCGACACTGTCCAAAGACCCCGATCCCTCCTCACCCCAGTGACACCGTCCAAAGACCCCGATTCCTCCCCGATCCAGTGATACTGTTCAAAGACCCCCGATCCCTCCCCGACCCAGTGACACCGTCCAAAGACCCCGATCCCTCCAGACCCCTGTGACACCGTCCAATGACGCCGATCACTCCCCGACCCAGTGACACCGTCCAAAGACCCCAATCCCTCCCGACCACTGTGACACCGTCCAAAGACCCCGATCCCTCCCCGACCCCTGTGACACCGTCCAAAGACCCCAATCCCTCCCCAACCCCTGTAACACTGTCCAAAGACCCTGATCCCTCTCCGACCCAGAGACACCGTCCAAAGACCCCGATCCCTCCCCAACCCCTGTGACACCGTCCAAAGACCCCGAACCCTCCCCGACCCATGTGACACTGTCCAAAGACCCCGATCCCACCCAACCCACTGACACTGTCCAAAAACCCCGATCCCTCCCGACCCAGTGATACCGTCCAAAGACCCCAATTCCTCATCAACCCAGTGACACCGTCCAAAGACCCCAATCCCACCCGACCCAGTGACTCTGTCCAGAGACCCCGAGCCCTCCCCGACCCAGTGACACCGTCCAAAGACACCGATCCTTCCAGAACCCTGTGACACTGTTCAAAGACCCCCGATCCCTCCCCGACCCAGTGACACCGTCCAAAGACCCCGATCCCTCCCCGACCCAGTGACACCGTCCAAAGACCCCGATCCCTCCAGACCCCTGTGACACCGTCCAATGACGCCGATCACTCCCCGACCCAGTGACACCATCCAAAGACCCCGATCCCTCCCGACCAATGTGACACCGTCCAAAGACCCCGATCCCTCCCCGACCCCTGTGACACCGTCCAAAGACCCCAATCCCTCCCCGACCCCGTGACACTGTCCAAAGACCCTGATCCCTCTCCGACCCAGAGACACCGTCCAAGGACCCCGATCCCTCCCCAACCCCTGTGACACTGTCCAAAGCCCCCGATCCCTCCCCGACCCAGTGACATCGTCCAAAGACCCCGAATCCTCCCCGACCCATGTGACACTGTCCAAAGACCCTGATCCCACCCAACCCACTGACACTGTCCAAAAACCCCGATCCCACCCGACCCAGTGACACTGTCCAAAGACCCTGATCCCACCCAACCCAGTGACACCGTCCAAAGACCCAGATCCCTCCCGACCCAGTGACACTGTCCAAAGATCCCGATCCCACCTGACCCAGTGACTCTGTCCAAAGACCCCAATTCCTCATCGACCCAGTGACACCGTCCAAAGACCCCAATCCCACCCGACCCAGTGACTCTGTCCAGAGACCCCGATCCCTCCCCGACCCAGTGACACCGTCCAAAGACCCCGATCCCTCCCCGACCACTGTGACATCGTCGAAAGACCCCGATCCCTCCCCGACCGTGACACCGTCCAAAGACCCCGATCCCTCCCCGACCCCTGTGACACCATCGAAAGACCCCGATCCCTCCCTGACCCAGTAACACTGTCCAAAGACCCCGATCCCTCCAGACCCCAGTGACACTGTCCAAAGACCCCGATCCCTGTGACACCGTCGAAAGACCCCGAACCCTCCCCGACTCAGTGACACCGTCCAAAGACCCCGACCCCACCTGACCCAGTGACACCGTCCAAAGACCCCGATGCCTCCCTGACCCAGTGACACCGTCCAAAGACCCCAATCCCTCCCCGACCCAGTGACACCGTCCAAAGGCCCCGATCCCTGTGACACCGTCCAAAGACCCCGATCCCTCCTGACCCCTGTGACACTGTCCAAAGACCCCGATGCCTCCCTGACCCAGTGACACCGTCCAAAGACCCCAATCCCTCCCCGACCCAGAGACACCGTCCAAGGACCCCGATCCCTCCCCAACCCCTGTGACACTGTCCAAAGCCCCCAATCCCTCCCCGACTTAGTGACACTGTCCAAAGACCCTGATGCCTCCCTGACCCAGTGACACCGTCCAAAGACCCCGATCCCTCCCGACCCAGTGACACCATTCAATGCCCCCGATCCCTCCTGACCCCAGCGACACGGTCGAAAGACCCCCATCCCTCCTGACCCCTGTGACAGTGTCCAAAGACCCCGATCCCTCCCTGACCCAGCAACACCGTCCAAAGACACCGATCCCTCCTGATCCCAGTGACACTGTCCAAAGACCCCGATCCTTCCCGACCCAGTGACACCGTCCAAAGACGCCGATCCCCCCCGACGCCTGTGACACTGTCCGAAGACCCCGATCCCTCCAGACCCTGTGACACAGTCCAAAGAACCCGATCCCTCCCCGACCCAGTGACACCGTCCAAAGACCCCGATCCCACCCAACCCACTGACACTGTCCAAAAACCCCGATCCCACCCGACCCAGTGACACTGTCCAAAGACCCCGATCCCTCCCGACCCAGTGACACCGTCCAAAGACCCCGATCACTCCCCGACCGTGACACCGTCCAAAGACCCCGATCCCTCCCCGACCCCTGTGACACCATCGAAAGACCCCGATCCCTCCCTGACCCAGTAACACTGTCCAAAGACCCCGATCCCTCCAGACCCCAGTGACACTGTCCAAAGACCCCGATCCCTGTGACACCGTTGAAAGACCCCGAACCCTCCCCGACCCAGTGACACCGTCCAAAGACCCCGATCCCACCTGACCCAGTGACACCGTCCAAAGACCCCGATCCCTCCCCGACCCAGTGACACCGTCCAAAGACCCCGATCCCTCCCCGACCCAGTGACACCGCCCAAAGGCCCCGATCCCACCCGATCCCTGTGACACCGTCCAAAGACCCCGATCCCGCCTGACCCCTGTGACACTGTCCAAAGACCCCGATGTCTCCCTGACCCAGTGACACCGTCCAAAGACCCCAATCCCTCCCCGACCCAGTGACACCGTCCAAAGATCGCGATCCCACCCGACCCCTGTGACACGGTCCAAAGACCCCGATCCCTCCCTGACCCAGTGACACTGTCCAAAGACCCTGATGCCTCCCTGACCCAGTGACACCGTCCAAAGACCCCGATCCCTCCCGACCCAGTGACACCATTCAATGCCCCCGATCCCTCCTGACCCCAGCGACACGGTCGAAAGACCCCCATCCCTCCTGACCCCTGTGACAGTGTCCAAAGACCCCGATCCCTCCCTGACCCAGCAACACCGTCCAAAGACACCGATCCCTCCTGATCCCAGTGACACTGTCCAAAGACCCCGATCCTTCCCGACCCAGTGACACCGTCCAAAGACGCCGATCCCCCCCGACGCCTGTGACACTGTCCGAAGACCCCGATCCCTCCAGACCCTGTGACACAGTCCAAAGAACCCGATCCCTCCCCGACCCAGTGACACCGTCCAAAGACCCCGATCCCTCTCCGACCCAGTGACACCACCCAAAGACCCCGGTCCCTCCCTGACCCAGCAACACCGTCCAAAGACCCCGATCCCTCCTGACCCCAGTGACACTGTCCAAAGACCCCGATCCCTCCCGACCCCTGTGACACTGTCCAAAGACCCCAATCCCTCCTCGACCCCAGTGACACTGTACAAAGACCCCGATCCTTCCCCGACCCAGTGACACCGTCCAAAGACCCCGATTCCTCCCCGACCCCTGTGACACCGTCCAAAGACCCCGATCCCTCCCCGACCCAGTGACACCGTCCAAAGACCCCGATCCTTCCCCGACCCAGTGACACCGTCCAAAGACCCCGATTCCTCCCCGACCCCTGTGACACCGTCCAAAGACCCCGATCCCTCCAAGACCCCAGTGACACCGTCCAAAGTCCCCGATCCTTCCCCGACCCAGTGACACCGTCCAAAGACCCCGATCCCTCCAGTCCCAGTGACACCGTCCAAAGACCCCGAGCCTTCCCCGACCCAGTGACACCGTCCAAAGACCCCGATCCCTCCCCGACCCAGTGACACCATCCAAAGACCCCGATCCCTCCTGATCCCTGTGACACCGTCCAAAGACCCCGATCCTTCCCCGACCCAGTGACACCGTCCAAAGACCCCGATCCCTCCCCGACCCCTGTGACACCGTCCAAAGACCCCGATCCTTCCCCGACCCAGTGACACCGTCCAAAGACCCCGATCCCTCCCCGACCCAGTGACACCATCCAAAGACCCCGATCCCTCCTGATCCCTGTGACACCGTCCAAAGACCCCGATCCCTCCTGATCCCTGTGACACCGTCCAAAGACCCCGATCCCTCCTGATCCCTGTGACACCGTCCAAAGACCCCGATCCCTCCCCGACCCAGTGACACCGTTCAAAGACCCTGATCCCTCCCTGACCCAGTGACACCATCCAAAGACCCCGATCCCTCCCCGACCCAGTGACACTGTCCAAAGACCCCGATCCCTCCCCGACCCAGTGACACTGTGCAAAGACCCTGATCCCTCCCTGACCCAGTGACACCGTCCAAAGACCCCGATCCCTCCAGTCCCAGTGACACCGTCCAAAGACCCCGATCCTTCCCCGACCCAGTGACACCATCCAAAGACCCCGATCCCTCCTGACCCCTGGGACACCGTCCAAAGACCCCGATCCCTCCCTGACCCAGTGACACTGTCCAAAGACCCCGATCCCTTCCCGACCCCTGTGACACCGTCGAAAGACCCCGATCCTTCCCCGACCCAGTGACACCGTCCAAAGACCCCGATTCCTCCTGACCCCTGTGACACTGTCCAAAGACCCCGATCCCTCCCTGACCCAGTGACACTGTCCAAAGACCCCGATCCCTACAGACCCAGTGACATCGTCCAAAGACCCCGATCCCTCCCCGACCCAGTGACACGGTGCAAAGACCCCGATCCCTCCCGACCCAGTGACACCGCCCAAAGACCCTGATCCCTCCCCGACCCAGTGACACTGTCCAAAGACCCCGATCCCTCCTGACCCCTGTGACACCGTCCAAAGACCCCGATTCCTCCCCGACCCCTGTGACACCGTCCAAAGACCCCGATCCCCCCCGACCCCTGTGACACCGTCCAAAGACCCGATCCCTCCCCGACCCAGAGACACCGTCCAAAGACCCCGATCCCCCCCGACCCCAGTGACACCGTCCAAAGACCCGATCCCTCCCCGACCCAGAGACACCGTCCAAAGACCCCGATCCCTCCCCGACCCAGTGACACCGTCCAAAGACCCCGATCCCTCGCCGACCCAGTGACACCGTCCAAAGACCCGATCCCTCCCCAACCCAGAGACACCGTCCAAAGACCCCGATCCCTCCAGACCCAGTGACACCGTCCAAAGACCCCGATCCCCCCGACCCCAGTGACACCGTCCAAAGACCCCGATCCCCCCGACCCCAGTGACACTGTCCAAAGACCCCGATCCCTCCCCGACCCCTGTGACACTGTCCAAAGATCCCGATCCTTCCTGACCCCAGTGACACCGTCCAAAGACCGCGATCCCCCCCCGATCCCAGTGGCACCGTCCAAAGACCCCGATCCCTCCCCGACCCCTGTGACACCGTCCAAAGACCCCGATCCCTCCCCGACCCAGTGACACCGTCCAAAGACCCCGATCCCTCCCGGACCCCTGTGACACCGTCGAAACACCCCGATCCTTCCCCGACCCAGTGACACTGTCCAAAGAACCCGATCCCTCCCAGACCCAGTGAACCGTGCAAAGACCCTGATCCCTCCAGACCCAGTGACACCGTCCAAAGACCCCGATCCCTCCCCGACCCAGTGACACCGTCCAAAGACCCCGATCCCTCCCCGACCCCTGTGACACCGTCCAAAGACCCCGATCCCTCCCCGACCCAGTGACACCGTCCAAAGACCCCGATTGCTCCAGACCCAGTGACACCGTCCAAAGACCCCGATCCCCCCGACCCCAGTGACACCGTCCAAAGACCCCGATCCCTCCCCGACCCCTGTGACACTGTCCAAAGATCCCGATCCCCCCCGACCCCAGTGACACCGTCCAAAGACCGCGATCCCCCCCGACCCCAGTGACACCGTCCAAAGACCCTGATCCCTCCCCGACCCCTGTGACACCGTCCAAAGACCCCGATCCTTCCCCGACCCAGTGACACTGTCCAAAGAACCCGATCCCTCCCCGACCCAGTGAACCGTGCAAAGACCCTGATCCCTCCAGACCCAGTGACACCGTCCAAAGACCCCGATCCCTCCCCGACCCCTGTGACACCGTCCAAAGACCCCGATCCCTCCCCGACCCAGTGACACTGTCCAAAGACCCCGATTGCTCCAGACCCAGTGACACCGTCCAAAGACCCCGATCCCCCCGACCCCAGTGACACCGTCCAAAGACCCCGATCCCTCCCCAACCCCTGTGACACTGTCCAAAGATCCCGATCCCCCCCGACCCCAGTGACACCGTCCAAAGACCGCGATCCCCCCCGACCCCAGTGACACCGTCCAAAGACCCTGATCCCTCCCCGACCCCTGTGACACCGTCCAAAGACCCCGATCCCTCCCTGATCCCTGTGAGACCGTCGAAAGACCCCGATCCTTCCCCAAACCAGTGACACCATCCAAAGACCCCGGTCGTTCCCTGAACCAGTGACACCGTCCAAAGACCCCGATTCTTCCCCGACCCAGTGACACCGTCCAAAGACCCCGATCCCTCCCCGACCCAGTGACACCGTCCAAAGACCCCGATCCCTCCCCGACCCAGTGACACCATCCAAAGATCCCGATCCCTCCTGACCCCGTGACACCGTCCAAAGACCCCGATCCTTCCCCGACCCAGTGACACTGTCCAAAGACCCCGATCCCTCCTGACCCCAGTGACACCGTCCAAAGACCCCGATCCCGCCTGACCCCAGTGACACTGTCCAAAGACTCCGATCCCTCCCGACCCAGTGACACCGTCCAAAGGCCCCGATCCCCCCCGACGCCTGTGACACTGTCCGAAGACCCCGATCCCTCCCCGACCCAGTGACACCACCCAAAGACCCCGATCCCTCCTCGACCCCAGTGACACCGTACAAAGACCCCTATCTCCTCCGACCCCAGTGACACCGTCGAAAGACCTCGATCACTCCTCGACCCAGTGACACTGTCCAAAGACCCCGATTCCTCCCTGACCCAGTGACACCGTCCAAAGACCCCGATCCCTCCCCGACCCAGTGACACTGTCCAAAGACCCCGATTCCTCCTGACCCCTGTGACACTGTCCAAAGACCCCAATCCCTCCCTGACCCAGTGACACTGTCCAAAGACCCCGATCCCTCCCCGACCCAGTGACACCGTGCAAAGACCCTGATCCCTCCCTGAACCAGTGACACCGTTCAAAGACACCGATCCCTCCAGTCTCAGTGACACCGTCCAAAGACCCCGATCCCTCCCCGACCCAGTGACACCGTCCAAAGACCCCGATCCCTCCCCGACCCAGTGACACCGTCGAAAGACCCCGATCCTTCCCCGACCCTGTGACACTGTCCAAAGACCCCGATCGCTCCCTGACCCAGTGACACTGTCCAAAGACCCCGATCACTCCAGACCCAGTGACACCGTCCCAAGACCCCGATCCCTCCCCGACCCAATGACACTGTGCAAAGACCCTCATCCCTCCCTGACCCAGTGACACCGCCCAAAGACCCCGATCCCTCCCCGACCCAGTGACACCGTCCAAAGGCCCCGATCCCTCCAGTCCCAGTGACACCGTCCAAAGACCCCGATCCCTCCCGACCCCTGTGACACCGTCCAACGACCACGACCCCTGTGACACTGTCCAAAGACCCCGATCCCTCCCTGACCCAGTGACACTGTCCAAAGACCCCGATCCCTCCAGACCCAGTGACACCGTCCAAAGACCCCGATCCCTCCCTGACCCAGTGACACCGTCCAAAGACCCCGATCCCTCCCCGACCCAGTGACACCGTCCAAAGACCCCGATCCCTCCCCGACCCCTGTGACACCGTCCAAAGACCCCGATCCCTCCCCGACCCAGTGACACCGTCCAAAGACCCGATCCCTCCCCGACCCACAGACACTGTCCAAAGACCCCGATCCCTCCAGACCTAGTGACACCGTCCAAAGACCCCGATACCCCGACCCCAGTGACACCGTCCAAAGTCCCCGATCCCTCCTGACCCCAGTGACACCGTCCAAAGACCCCGATCCCTCCCCGACCCAGTGACACCATCCAAAGACCCCGATCCCTCCTGACCCCTGTGACACCGTCCAAAGACCCCGATCCCTCCCCGACCCAGTGACACCCTCCAAAGACCCCGATCCCTCCTGACCCCTGTGACACCGTCCAAAGACCCCGATCCCTTCCCGACCCCTGTGACACCGTCGAAAGACCCCGATCCTTCCCCGACCCAGTGACACTGTCCAAAGCCCCCGATCCCTCCCTGACCCAGTGACACTGTCCAAAGACCCCGATCCCTACAGACCCAGTGACACCGTCCAAAGACCCCGATCCCTCCCCGACCCAGTGACACGGTGCAAAGACCCTGATCCCTCCCTGAACCAGTGACACCGCCCAAAGACCCCGTTCCCTCCCCGACCCAGTGACATCGTCCAAAGACCCCGATCACTCCAGTCCCAGTGACACCGTCCAAAGACCCTGATCCCTCCCAACCCCTGTGACACCGTCCAAAGACCACGACCCCTGTGACACTGTCCAAAGACCCCGATCCCTCCCTGACCCAGTGACACTGTCCAAAGACCCCGATCCCTCCCCGACCCAGTGACACCGTGCAAAGACCCTGATCCCTCCCTGACCCAGTGACACCGTCCAAAGACCCCGATCCCTCCAGTCCCAGTGACACCGTCCAAAGACCCCGATCCTTCCCCGACCCACTGACACCATCCAAAGACCCCGATCCCTCCTGACCCCTGTGACACCGTCGAAAGACCCCGATCCCTCCCCGACCCAGTGACACCGTCCAAAGACCCCGATCCCTCCCCGACCCCTGTGACACCGTCCAAAGACCCCGATCCCTCCCCGACCCAGTGACACCTTCCAAAGACCCGATCCCTCCCCGACCCAGAGACACCGTCCAAAGACCCCGATCCCTCCAGACCCAGTGACAGCGTCCAAAGACCCCGATCCCCCCGACCGCAGTGACACCGTCCAAAGATCCCGATCCCTCCCCGACCCCTGTGACACTGTCCAAAGATCCCGATCCCCCCCGACCCCAGTGACACCGTCCAAAGACCGCGTTCCCCCCCGACCCCAGTGACACCGTCCAAAGACCCCGATCCCTCCCCGACCCCTGTGACACCGTCCAAAGACCCCGATCCCTCCCCGATCCCTGTGACACCGTCGAAAGACCCCGATCCTTCCCCGAACCAGTGACACTGTCCAAAGACCCCGGTCCTTCCCCGACCCAGTGACACCGTCCAAAGACCCCGATCCTTCCCCGACCCAGTGACACCGTCCAAAGACCCCGATCCCTCCCCGACCCAGTGACACCATCCAAAGACCCCGATCCCTCCTGACCCCTGTGACACCGTCCAAAGACCCCGATGCCTCCCCGACCCAGTGACACCGTCTAAAGACCCCGATCCCTCCCCGAACCCTGTGACACTGTCCAAAGACCCCGATTCCTCCTGACCCCTGTGACACTGTCCAAAGACCCCGATCCCTCCAGACCCAGTGACACCGTGCAAAGACCCTGATCCCTCCCTGACCCAGTGACACGGTCCAAAGACCCCGATCCCTCCCCGACCCAGTGACACCGTCCAAAGACCCCGATCCCTCCCCGACCCCTGTGACACCGTCCAAAGACCCCGATCCCTCCCCGACCCAGTGACACCGTCCAAAGACCCGATCCCTCCCCGACCCACAGACACCGTCCAAAGACCCCGATCCCTCCAGACCCAGTGACACCGTCCAAAGACCCTGATCCCCCCGACCCCAGTGACACCGTCCAAAGACCCCGATCCCTCCCCGACCCAGTGACACCATCCAAAGACCCCGATCCCTCCTGAACCCTGTGACACCGTCCAAAGACCCCGATCCCTCCCCGACCCAGTGACACTGTCCAAAGACCCCGATCCCTCCCCGACCCCTGTGACACCGTCGAAAGACCCCGATCCCTCCCTGACCCAGTGACACTGTCCAAAGACCCCGACCCCTACAGACCCAGTGACACCGTCCAAAGACCCCGATCCCTCCCCGTCCCAGTGACACTGTCCAAAGACCCCGATCCCTCCAGTCCCAGTGACACCGTCCAAAGACCCCGATCCCTCCCGACACCTGTGACACCGTCCAAAGACCACGACCCCTGTGACACTGTCCAAAGACCCCGATCCCTCCCTGACCCAGTGACACTGTCCAAATACCCCGATCCCTCCCCGACCCAGTGACACCGTCCAAAGACCCCGATCCCTCCCCGACCCAGTGACACCGTCCAAAGACCCCGATCCCTCCAGTCCCAGTGACACCGTCCAAAGACCCCGATCCTTCCCCGACCCCCTGACACCGTCCAAAGACCCCGATCCCTCCCCGACCCAGTGACACCATCCAAAGACCCCGATCCCTCCTGACCCCTGTGACACCGTCCAAAGACCCCGATCCCTCACCGACCCAGTGACACCTTCCAAAGACCCGATCCCTCCTCGACCCCTGTGACACTGTCCAAAGATCCCGATCCCCCCCGACCCCAGTGACACCGTCCAAAGACCGCGATCCCCCCGACCCCAGTGACACCGTCCAAAGACCCCGATCCCTCCCCGACCCCTGTGACACCGTCCAAAGACTCCGATCCCTCCCCGATCCCTGTGACACCGTCGAAAGACCCCGATTCTTCCCCGAACCAGTGACACTGTCCAAAGACCCCGATCCCTCCCCGACCCAGTGACACCATCCAAAGACCCCGATCCTTCCCCGACCCAGTGACACCGTCCAAAGACCCCGATCCCTCCCCGACCCAGTGACACCATCCAAAGACCCCGATTCCTCCTGACCCCTGTGACACTGTCCAAAGACCCCGATCCCTCCAGACCCAGTGACACCGTCCAAAGACCCCGATCCCTCCCAGACCCAGTGACACCGTGCAAAGACCCTGATCCCTCCCTGACCCAGTGACACCGTCCAAAGACCCCGATCCCTCCCCGACCCAGTGACACCGTCCAAAGACCCCGATCCCACCCCGACCCAGTGACACCGTCCAAAGACCCGATCCCTCCCCGACCCACAGACACCGTCCAAAGTCCCCGATCCCCCCGACCCCAGTGACACCGTCCAAAGTCCCCGATCCCTCCTGACCCCTGTGACACCGTCCAAAGAACCCGATCCCTCCCTGACCCAGTGACACTGTCCAAAGAGCCCGATCCCTCCCCGACCCAGTGACACCGTCCAAAGACCCCGATCCCTCCTGACCCCTGTGACACCGTCCAAAGACCCCGATCCCTCCCCGACCCCGTGACACTATCCAAAGACCCCGATCCCTCCTGACCCCTGTGACACCGTCCAAAGACCCCGATCCCTCCCCGACCCCGTGACACTATCCAAAGACCCCGATCCCTCCTGACCCCTGTGACACCGTCGAAAGACCGCGATCGTTCCCCGACCCAGTGACACTGTCCAAAGACCCCGATTCCTCCTGACCCCTGTGACACTGTCCAAAGACCCCGATCCCTCCCTGACCCTGTGACACTGTCCAAAGACCCCGATCCCTCCAGACCCAGTGACACTGTCCAAAGACCCCGATCCCTCCCTGACCCTGTGACACTGTCCAAAGACCCCCGATCCCTCCCAGACCCAGTGACACCGTCCAAAGACCCCGATCCCTCCCCGACCCAGTGACACCGTCCAAAGACCCCGATCCCTCCCCGACCCAGAGACACCGTCCAAAGACCCCGATCCCTCCAGACCCAGTGACACCGTCCAAAGACCCCGATCCCTCCCCGACCGCTGTGACACTGTCCAAAGACCCCGATCCCTCCAGACCCAGTGACACCGTCCAAAGACCCCGATCCCTCCCCGACCCAGTGACACCGTCCAAAGACCCCGATCCCTCCCCGACCCAGAGACACCGTCCAAAGACCCCGATCCCTCCAGACCCAGTGACACCGTCCAAAGACCCCGATCCCTCCCCGACCGCTGTGACACCGTCCAAAGACCGCGATCCCCCCCGACCCCAGTGATACCGTCCAAAGACCGCGATCCCCCCCGACCCAGTGACACCGTCCAAAGACCCCGATCCTTCCCCGACCCAGTGACACCATCCAAAGACCCCGATCCCTCCTGACCCCTGTGACACCGTCCAAAGACCCCGATCCCTCCCCGACTCAGTGACACCGCCAAAGACCCCGATCCCTCCCCGAGCCCTGTGACACCGTCGAAAGACCCCGATCCCTCCCCGACCCAGTGACACCGTCCAAAGACCCCGATCCCTCCCCGACCCAGTGACACTGTCCAAAGACCCCGATCCTTCCCCGACCCAGTGACACCGTCCAAAGACCCCGATTCCTCCTGACCCCTGTGACACTGTCCAAAGACCCCGATCCCTCCCTGACCCAGTGACACCGTCCAAAGACCCCGATCCCTCCCCGACCCAGTGACACCATCCAAAGACCCCGATCTCTCCTGACCTCTGTGACACCGTCCAAAGACCCCGATCCCTCCCCGACCCAGTGACACCGTGCAAAGACCCTGATCCCTCCCCGACCCAGTGACACCGTCCAAAGACCCCGATCCCTCCCCGACCCAGTGACACTGTCCAAAGACCCCGATCCTTCCCCGACCCAGTGACACCGTCCAAAGACCCCGATCCCTCCTGACCCCTGTGACACCGTCCAAAGACCCCGATCCCTCCCCGACCCAGTGACACTGTCCAAAGACCCCGATCCCTCCCCGACCCCTGTGACACCGTCGAAAGACCCCGATCCCTCCCCGACCCCTGTGACACCGTCCAAAGACCCCGATCCCTCCCGACCCCTGCGACACCGTCCAAAGACCACGACCCCTGTGACACTGTCCAAAGACCCCGATCCCTCCCTGACCCAGTGACACTGTCCAAAGACCCCGATCCCTCCAGACCCAGTGACACCGTCCAAAGACCCCGATCCCTCCCCGACCCAGTGACACTGTCCAAAGACCCCGATCCCTCCCCGACCCCTGTGACACCGTCGAAAGACCCCGATCCCTCCCTGACCCAGTGACACTGTCCAAAGACCCCGATCCCTCCAGACCCCTGTGACACCGTCCAAAGACCACGACCCCTGTGACACTGTCCAAAGACCCCGATCCCTCCCTGACCCAGTGACACTGTCCAAAGACCCCGATCCCTCCAGACCCAGTGACACCGTCCAAAGACCCCGATCCCTCCCCGACCCAGTGACACTGTCCAAAGACCCCGATCCCTCCCCGACCCCTGTGACACCGTCGAAAGACCCCGATCGCTCCCTGACCCAGTGACACTGTCCAAAGACCCCGATCCCTCCAGACCCAGTGACACCGTCCAAAGACCCCGATCCCTCCCCGACCCAGTGACACTGTCCAAAGACCCCGATCCCTCCCCGACCCCTGTGACACCGTCGAAAGACCCCGATCCCTCCCTGACCCAGTGACACTGTCCAAAGACCCCGATCCCTCCAGACCCAGTGACACTGTCCAAAGACCCCGATCCCTCCAGACCCAGTGACACCGTGCAAAGACCCTGATCCCTCCCTGACCCAGTGACACCGTCCAAAGACCCCGATCCCTCCAGTCGCAGTGACACCGTCCAAAGACCCCGAGCCTTCCCCGACCCAGTGACACCGTCCAAAGACCCCGATCCCTCCCCGACCCAGTGACACCATCCAAAGACCCCGATCCCTCCTGACCCAGTGACACCGTCCAAAGACCCCGATCCTTCCCCGACCCAGTGACACCGTCCAAAGACCCCGATCCTTCCCCGACCCCTGTGACACCGTCGAAAGACAGCGATCGTTCCCTGACCCAGTGACACTGTCCAAAGACCCCGATCCCTCCCTGACCCAGTGACACTGTCCAAAGACCCCGATCCCTTCAGACCCAGTGACACCGTCCAAAGACCCCGATCCCTCCCCGACCCAGAGACACCGTCCAAAGACCCCGATCCCTCCAGACCCAGTGACACCGTCCAAAGACCCCGATCCCCCCGACCCAGTGACACCGTCCAAAGACCCCGATCCCTCCCCGACCGCTGTGACACTGTCCAAAGATCCCGATCCCCCCCGACCCCAGTGATACCGTCCAAAGACCGCGATCCCCCCCGACCCCAGTGACACCGTCCAAAGACCCCGATCCCTCCCCGACCCCTGTGACACTGTCCAAAGACCCCGATCCCTCCCCGATCCCTGTGACACCGTCGAAAGACCCTGATCCTTCCCCGACCCAGTGACACCGTCCAAAGACCCCGGTCGTTCCCCGACCCAGTGACACCATCCAAAGACCCCGATCCCTCCTGACCCCTGTGACACCGTCCAAAGACCCCGATCCCTCCCCGACCCAGTGACACCGCCAAAGACCCCGATCCCTCCCCGAGCCCTGTGACACCGTCGAAAGACCCCGATCCCTCCCCGACCCAGTGACACCGTCCAAAGACCCGATCCCTCCCCGACCCACAGACACCGTCCAAAGACCCAGATCCTTCCCCGACCCAGTGACACTGTCCAAAGACCCCGATTCCTCCTGACCCCTGTGACACTGTCCAAAGACCCCGATCCCTCCCCGACCCAGTGACACTGTCCAAAGACCCCGATCCCTCCCCGACCCAGAGACACCGTCCAAAGACCCCGATCCCTCCAGACCCAGTGACACCGTCCAAAGACCCCGATCCCCCCGACCCAGTGACACCGTCCAAAGACCCCGATCCCTCCCCGACCGCTGTGACACTGTCCAAAGATCCCGATCCCCCCCGACCCCAGTGATACCGTCCAAAGACCGCGATCCCCCCCGACCCCAGTGACACCGTCCAAAGACCCCGATCCCTCCCCGACCCCTGTGATACTGTCCAAAGACCCCGATCCCTCCCCGATCCCTGTGACACCGTCGAAAGACCCTGATCCTTCCCCAAACCAGTGACACCGTCCAAAGACCCCGGTCGTTCCTCGACCCAGTGACACCATCCAAAGACCCCGATCCCTCCTGACCCCTGTGACACCGTCCAAAGACCCCGATCCCTCCCCGACCCAGTGACACCGCCAAAGACCCCGATCCCTCCCCGAGCCGTGTGACACCGTCGAAAGACCCCGATCCTTCCCCGACCCAGTGACACTGTCCAAAGACCCCGATTCCTCCTGACCCCTGTGACACTGTCCAAAGACCCCGATCCCTCCCCGACCCAGTGACACTGTCCAAAGATCCCGATCCCCCCCGACCCCAGTGATACCGTCCAAAGACCGCGATCCCCCCCGACCCCAGTGACACCGTCCAAAGACCCCGATCCCTCCCCGACCCCTGTGACACTGTCCAAAGACCCCGATCCCTCCCCGATCCCTGTGACACCGTCGAAAGACCCTGATCCTTCCCCGACCCAGTGACACCGTCCAAAGACCCCGGTCGTTCCCCGACCCAGTGACACCATCCAAAGACCCCGATCCCTCCTGACCCCTGTGACACCGTCCAAAGACCCCGATCCCTCCCCGACCCAGTGACACCGCCAAAGACCCCGATCCCTCCCCGAGCCCTGTGACACCGTCGAAAGACCCCGATCCCTCCCCGACCCAGTGACACCGTCCAAAGACCCGATCCCTCCCCGACCCACAGACACCGTCCAAAGACCCAGATCCTTCCCCGACCCAGTGACACTGTCCAAAGACCCCGATTCCTCCTGACCCCTGTGACACTGTCCAAAGACCCCGATCCCTCCCCGACCCAGTGACACTGTCCAAAGACCCCGATCCCTCCCCGACCCAGAGACACCGTCCAAAGACCCCGATCCCTCCAGACCCAGTGACACCGTCCAAAGACCCCGATCCCCCCGACCCAGTGACACCGTCCAAAGACCCCGATCCCTCCCCGACCGCTGTGACACTGTCCAAAGATCCCGATCCCCCCCGACCCCAGTGATACCGTCCAAAGACCGCGATCCCCCCCGACCCCAGTGACACCGTCCAAAGACCCCGATCCCTCCCCGACCCCTGTGATACTGTCCAAAGACCCCGATCCCTCCCCGATCCCTGTGACACCGTCGAAAGACCCTGATCCTTCCCCAAACCAGTGACACCGTCCAAAGACCCCGGTCGTTCCTCGACCCAGTGACACCATCCAAAGACCCCGATCCCTCCTGACCCCTGTGACACCGTCCAAAGACCCCGATCCCTCCCCGACCCAGTGACACCGCCAAAGACCCCGATCCCTCCCCGAGCCGTGTGACACCGTCGAAAGACCCCGATCCTTCCCCGACCCAGTGACACTGTCCAAAGACCCCGATTCCTCCTGACCCCTGTGACACTGTCCAAAGACCCCGATCCCTCCCCGACCCAGTGACACTGTCCAAAGACCCCGATCCCTCCCTGACCCAGTGACACTGTCCAAAGACCCCGATCCCTCCAGACCCAGTGACACCGTGCAAAGACCCTGATCCCTCCCTGACCCAGTGACACCGTCCAAAGACCCCGATCCCTCCAGTCCCAGTGACACCGTCCAAAGACCCCGATCCTTCCCCGACCCAGTGACACCGTCCAAAGACCCCGATCCCCCCCCGACCCAGTGACACTGTCCAAAGACCCCGATCCCTCCCTGACCCAGTGACACTGTCCAAAGACCCCGATCCCTCCAGACCCAGTGACACCGTGCAAAGACCCTGATCCCTCCCTGACCCAGTGACACCGTCCAAAGACCCCGATCCCTCCAGTCCCAGTGACACCGTCCAAAGACCCCGATCCTTCCCCGACCCAGTGACACCGTCCAAAGACCCCGATCCCTCCCCGACCCAGTGACACCGTCCAAAGACCCCGATCCCTCCCGACCCCTGTGACACCGTCCAAAGACCACGACCACTGTGACACTGTCCACAGACCCCGATCCCTCCCCGACCCCACGACACCGTCCAAAGACGCCGATCCCTCCCAACCCTGCGACACCAAAGGCTTTACTAACTTGGAGCACTTACCTTGTGCTGCTTCCTCCCGCAGCACTGTCTTCATTATAATGAGGTCTGAGGCCCAATATCCTGGGCTCCTTGGACCTCACCGTTTATAATAACCCTGCGCTGGGGTGGCACTCAAAATTGGGCGCTCCCGAATTTAACCCTTATTGAATCTTATAGCACAGAAGGTCATTCGGTCCATCGTGTCTGTGCCGGCTCTTCGAAAAAACTATCCAATTAGTCCTACTCCCCTGCTCTTTCTCCGTAGCCCTGCAATTTTTTTTCCTTTTCAAGTATTTATCCAATTCCCTTTTGAAAGTTCCTATTGAATCTGCTTCCATTGCCCTTTTCGGCTGTGCACTCCATATCATCACAACTCGATAATAATTAGGCTGAGCTGGATGATTTGCCAACATTAGTGGTGGTTATGTTGGGTGGGTATGAAATCTGCCACGTTGACTTTGTGTCAGCTTTTGCAAGAGTCTGAATTGTATTTTATTTAATGCGTTAATCAGTTGGCGTCATAATTACAGTATTGGAACATTACTGAGTTAGTTTTGTAATTACACGGTGTTAACTGTTTTTGAGTTAATATTACACTTGTGACAGTGTGGTGTATACAATGATATTATTGAATTAATGTTTCATTAATCTTTTGTAACAGTACACAACATTTCTTGAATTTAATGACCGACTGGAAGCAATACTGAGCAAGGCCTATATCTACAGGTGCGTATCACTGATTGTAATATCCAGACAGATGTTATATTCCAGGTCTCAGTAATATAATTATAGTGTGGGATTACATCCTGTGTAGCACAATGATACTCAGATACTCTACCTCATGTCACACAGATAATACCCTCTGTGAAACAGTGATACCCAGGCACTGTCCCTTTTAAACCAGTGATACCCAGGCACTGTCCCTTTTAAACCAGTGATACCCAGGTACTGTCCCTTTTAAACCAGTGATACCCAGGCACTGTCCCCATTAAACACAGTGATACCCAGGTACTGTCCCCATTAAACACAGTGATACCCAGGTACTGTCCCCATTAAACACAGTGATACCCAGGTACTGTCCCTTTTAAACACAGTGATACCCAGGTACTGTCCCTTTTAAACACAGTGATACACAGGTACTGTCCCCTTTAAACACAGTGATACCCAGGCACTGTCCCCATTAAACACAGTGATACCCAGGCACTGTCCCTTTTAAACACAGTGATACCCAGGCACTGTCCCTTTTAAACACAGTGATACCCAGGCACTGTCCCTTTTAAACACAGTGATACCCAGGTACTGTCCCTTTTAAACACAGTGAAAACCAGGTACTGTCCCTTTTAAACACAGTGATACCCAGGCACTGTCCCTTTTAAACACAGTGATACCCAGGTACTGTCCCCATTAAACACAGTGATACCCAGTACTGTCCCCATTAAACACAGTGATACCCAGGCACTGTCCCCATTAAACACAGTGATACCCAGGCACTGTCCCTTTTAAACACAGTGATACCCAGGTACTGTCCCTTTTAAACACAGTGATATCCAGGTACTCTCCCCATTAAACACAGTGATACCCAGGTACTGTCCCCATTAAACACAGTGATACCCAGGTACTGTCCCCATTAAACACGCTGATACCCAGGTACTGGCCCTTATAAATACAATGATACCCAGGTACTGTCCCTTTTAAACATAGTGATACCCAGGTACTGTCCCTTTTAAACACAGTGATACCCAGGCACTGTCCCTTTTAAACACAGTGATACCCAGGTACTGTCCCCATTAAACACAGTGATACCCAGGTACTGTCCCCATTAAACACAGTGATACCCAGGTACTGTCCCCATTAAACACAGTGATACCCAGGTACTGTCCCCTTTAAACACCGTGAAAACCAGGCACTGTCCCTTTTAAACACAGTGATAACTAGGTACTGTCCCCATTAAACACAGCGATACCCAGGTACTGTCCCTTTTAAACACAGTGATACCCAGGTACTGTCCCCTTTAAACACAGTGATAACCAGGCACTGTCCCTTTTAAACACCGTGATACCCAGGTACTGTCCCCATTAAACACTGATACACAGGTACTGTCCCTTTTAAACACAGTGATACCCAGGTACTGTCCCCTTTAAACACAGTGATACCCAGGTACTGTCCCCATTAAACACAGTGATACCCAGGTACTGTCCCCATTAAACACAGTGATATCCAGGTACTGTCCCCTTTAATCGCAGTGATACGCAGGCATTGTCCCTTTTAAATACAGTGATACCCAGGTACTGTCCCCATTAAACACAGTGATACACAGGTTCTGTCCCTTTTAAACACAGTGATACCCAGGTACTGTCCCCTTTAAACACAGTGATACCCAGGTACTGTCCCCTTTAAACACAGTGATACACAGGTACTGTCCCCATTAAACACAGTGATATCCAGGTACTGTCCCCTTTAATCGCAGTGATACCCAGGCATTGTCCCTTTTAAATACAGTGATACCCAGGTACTGTCCCCATTAAACACAGTGATATCCAGGTACTGTCCCCTTTAATCGCAGTGATACGCAGGCATTGTCCCTTTTAAATACAGTGATACCCAGGTACTGTCCCCATTAAACACAGTGATACACAGGTTCTGTCCCTTTTAAACACAGTGATACCCAGGTACTGTCCCCTTTAAACACAGTGATACCCAGGTACTGTCCCCTTTAAACACAGTGATACACAGGTACTGTCCCCATTAAACACAGTGATATCCAGGTACTGTCCCCTTTAAACACAGTGATACCCAGGTACTGTCCCCATTAAACACAGTGATACCCAGGTACTGTCCCCATTAAACACAGTGATATCCAGGTACTGTCCCCTTTAATCGCAGTGATACGCAGGCATTGTCCCTTTTAAATACAGTGATACCCAGGTACTGTCCCCATTAAACACAGTGATACACAGGTTCTGTCCCTTTTAAACACAGTGATACCCAGGTACTGTCCCCTTTAAACACAGTGATACCCAGGTACTGTCCCCTTTAAACACAGTGCTACACAGGTACTGTCCCCATTAAACACAGTGATATCCAGGTACTGTCCCCTTTAATCGCAGTGATACCCAGCCATTGTCCCTTTTAAATACAGTGATACCCAGGTACTGTCCCCATGAAACACAGTGATACCCAGGTACTGTCCCTTTTAAACACAGTGATACCCAGGTACTGTCCCCATTAAACACAGTGATACCCAGGTACTGTCCCCATTAAACACAGTGATATCCAGGTACTGTCCCCATTAAACACAGTGATACCCAGGCATTGTCCCTTTTAAATACAGTGATACCCAGGTACTGTCCCCTTTAAACACAGTGATAACCAGGCACTGTTCCTTTTAAACACAGTGATACCCAGAATATCTGGTATTATGCTGTACCTGGGTATCACTGTGTTACTGGGTCACCCAGTGACACAATCAAAGCTCCCTCATACTGAGGGTCAGTGAGACCCAGAGACACGGGGGGGTGGATTTTGACATGGGGGAGTGGGTGAGATTGGGAGCAGGTATGGGGGTTAAATAGGCAAAATATGGAAGCGTGTCAGGAAGCTGGCTCCAACCTGCCGACTTCTGGCTTTTACTGAGGCGGGATAAGGTGCGGGCAGCCAACCCACTCCCAGGAGGCGGGTTGGCATTTAAAATAGGTTAATGAGGCTGGATGCCTCGGATTTAACCTGCTTTGCAGGTTTCACTGTGGCCGGCCGGCGTTCCCGAGCCTCGGGAAACCTGGCAACTGCAGAGAGGAGAGGACAATTCTTGTGGGCCAGGAGGAGCAGGAGTTCTTCCTCCCAACGTCAGACCACCCTCCCCATTCAACCCCCGCAACCCCCCGGAACGGGAACCAGACCCTCCTGGGATCGGGGATTGGACCCTCCCTGGAATCGGATTCCCCCGGGATCAGGGATCGGACCTCCCTTTGGGATCGGACACCCACACCGCCCCTCCCGCACCCCTGGGGTCAGGGATCAGACCTCCCTTGGAATCGGACCCTCCCCCGGGGGTCAGGGATTGGACCCACCCCCGGAATGGACCCTCGGGGTCAGGGATTGGACTTCCTTAAGATCGGACCCCCCCTCCTCCCCCCAGGGTTGGGGATCACACCTACCTGGCCTGCAGCCTCTTCTCCAGCATTCTCCACCCAACTGGAAGCCTGAATTGTCAATCAGGCTGACTTCCAGGTGAGGCTCCTGTCAATGATGTAAGATGCATGCTATGGAGTTAAATGTCCACAGCTTTTTTGGGGAAATGCCGACTTCCAGACAAAATGTTAAAATTCTACAGCTACCGCTCCCATACACCAAAGGCCAGTGAGAGCTAGAAGTATAATCATAGCCCCTATAGACTAAAGGTCAAAGAGCCCCAGGGGCACAGTAAAAGATGCCTTGAGCTCCCACACACCAAGGGACAGTGAGTCACAGAAATACCATTACAGCTCTCTCATACTAAGGGTGGATGAGGCTCGGGGCAGTCACAGCACCTACTCATCAAGGGTGAGTGAGTTATCATGGATACACACAACAATCTTCATCTACCAAATAAATCAATTGAGATCTTTCCAATTATGTTTCAAGAAATTATAATGTTGTTGAATATAAAAGAACACCTTGGGGGAGAATTCAGTTGGTTGCGCCACCTGTTAGCGCCTTAAGATAGCGATAAGTGGGGCGCGAGGCGGCTAGCGCCCGGGTGCGACGAGACCTGCGCCTCTCGCGAAATTGAGTGGACATTTAGCGGCGGCGCTAATCCGCAACGCCCGCTCAGCTGCGCGCGCTGATCCTGATGTCATTTCATGGTGCAACGCCCTTGGGGCGCCCCGAACCGGAAATTCAGTGGTGCCCCCCTCCTTTCAGCCTGTCGCTCCCAGCGACTGGTTGACTGGAACTGTTCCCAGTTGCTGTGGAGCTGGGGGGGCGCTATTTAAAGGGGGCTCTTCCTGGCTTCTTTGTGGTAGCCATTTTTGGACCACTCCTGTGTGAGAGAGAGAGAGATTTGCAGAGAGACAAAGGGAGAGAGCTTTCTGCATTGAGTCAGCGCTCGCAGAGGTACTTTTGGATTCTGACCAGAACTTTGTAGTTGGTTAGCTTTTTCACTGGCATAACCTTGAGTGGTTGATGTAAGCCCCCAAAGTGCGGACCAAGTGATATACAAGGTCAACATCACTGGCTTGTTGAAAGAAAGACAGACCACTAATTGAAGTCAAAACGGTTTACTCAGGCCTGAGGAGAGCCTTCAGATCATGTCTGAATCCAACTCCAACAAGCCTCTCAAAGTCCACACAGTTATACAAAAATTAAGGCCCTGCCTTAGAGGCGGGGATAAGCTTATTAGCATATACAGAGTTATAGCTAAATTGTAATTATAAAACCGTGACATTTCATCCTTCCAGCCGCGTACAAATCCCACATTTCGTTATCAGTTGGTCCCGTCACCTCTTGTGACCATGGGCCTCATCTTAATTACTTTACAACCATCCATTTGCCGTGGTCAGATGGTTCGGTCTGCTAAGTGTTTTCTTAAGATAGCAGTTCTTTTCAAAGCGGGCAATCCGCAGACTTTCTGTCTTATTCTTGGGTCACTTCTGCAAAGCAAAAACACTTTAGTTAATCCTCAGTATACTTTGAAGAATAGAACCCTGTTGTGCTTTACACTAAACAGATTCTTAAGTGCATAGGTGTGACTCGCTTGGCCGAACCCACACATCTCTCAATCTTTCCAGGAGTTGTTCTGGCAGTTTTAATCTCTCAGCATTTGACCCTTAATCATGTTTAAAACTGAACTGGGTTTATACAATTTTACAGACCTCTATTGTTCAACTCAGAGCATGAATTAACCCATTCCCTCCACTTTGTATATTGGTGTTACAAGTGAATCCTGGTTTGTCTTGCCCTGTTATCCAATTTTTAATATCTTACTTCAGTGGCCACATACTATGGGGGCTGCAATGGGTGGGAACATTGGGCTTCTCCATTACATTGAGAGGGCTCAGAGACGCCGAGAGAGAGTGCCAATCATGGCCAGACGGAGGAGGGCCAACAGGCATCGGCACAGGAGACCTTACCGTCCCAGGGTTTTCCGCCAACAGTTCTCATACCTCAACATGTCTGAGGAGCAGTGTTTTCGGAGGCTGCGATTCAGCAGGGAGGTGGTCACTGAGCTCTGCCACCTGCTTCAGCCAGATCTGCAGCCTCAACTGAGGAGCAGGACGTCTCTGTCGGTGGCAGTGAAGGTTACAGTGGCTCTCAACTTCTGTGCCACCGGCTCCTTCCAATCCGCTACTGGGGACATTGCCAATATCTCCCAGTTCGCGGTACATTGCTGCATCCGTCAAGTCACGAATGCCCTCTTTAAAAGGAGATGTCCGTACATTTCCTTCCCCATGACCCCGGACAAGCAGCAAGAGCGCGCAATGGGATTTGCAAGAATAGCGGGCTTCCCCATGGTCCAGGGCGCCATTGACTGCATGCATGTGGCTTTGCGGGCGCCGCAAGAGAATGCCGAGGATTACCGCAACTGGAAGGGGTTCCATTCGTTGAACGTCCAGTTGGTCTGTGACCACAGACAGCTGATACTCGCTGTCAATGCCCGCTTTCCAGGCAGCAGCCACGACGCCTTCATCCTGCGCCAGACTTCTGTGACAGACCTTTTTGAGCCCCCGGCTCACCCAGGAGGCTGGCTTCTCGTGGACAAGTGCTATCCTGGCTAATGACCCCGCTCCGTTCGCCCAGCACCCCTGCTGAAGAACGATATAATGAGAGCCATCAAGCGACCAGGAACGTCATTGAGCACACAATTGGCATGCTCAAGCAACGGTTCCGCTGTCTGGACCATTCCGGGGACCCCTTCAGTACTCACCTGAGCGAGTCTCCCATTTCGTTGTTGTGTGCTGCATGCTGCATAACCTGGCAATCCTCAGGACTCAGCCACTGCCACCAGACATTGGAGCACCAGCAGAGGAGGAGGAGGAGGAGGAGCACCAAGATGGGAGGGAGGCACAAAGTGCAAGGGCCGTCCGTCAGTGGCTTATAGCAAGTCGGTTCTAGGCCCCCTCTGAGGGAATGGCTTCTGCCATTGAAAGAACATGAATGGAACCATGCCGCAACCCCTAAGCCGGTCAAGGCAACAAATACGTCAAAGAGCAAACATACACATTCTGAATAAAGACACTTCTTTATTGAACAAACTGTGTGCCCTTCCTGCATGACAAAGTAATAGAGAGAAACCCCCAAAAAAGCAGTCAGTCACATAACTGGCTCTCATAACCTGGAGACAATGAACAAAACAAACAAAACAGTAACAAAAAAATGACCACGATCCTCGGCCTTCAATAAAACATTTAACAGCATTTTGCCACACCTCCTACTTTTTGCCCTTCAAGGGTGATCTGCTTCGCTTGCGAGATTCACCCCTTCCCACCCTGCAGCTCCTCTGCAGTGGCTGCAGCAAGACTGGGGGAAGGCTGCTGAGTATCAGAAACTGAGACTGCAGATGCCCTTGAGGGACGGCCTGGACCAGCTCTGGGTCTGGAGGGCCCGGCTGCTGACTGCTCCAACTCTGCATGGGCGGCAGCAGTCTGTCCTACAGGTGGTGGCAGCTGCAGTGGAGAAGTGACAGTGTTGGCAGCAGGAATGCTGTCATCCTGACAGAGGACAGCAACTCCCTGGTCGGACGACACACTTGCACTCCCACGGGGCAGCACTGCAGCATGCGGAGCAATCTGCTGAAGCACAGACTGCTGGCCTGCTGCGGCGCGGCGAGGGCCCCGGCGATTCGTGCCCGATCCAGCGAGGGTGGCAGCAGTCAGTGCTCGTGTGGCCTCAATCTGCGTCTGCATGAGACCAGCCACTGACTGCATTGCAGCACTAAGCACTTGCGTGGCAGCCGCCTGTGCTGCGCCGAAGTCCTGGAGACTCCTTGCCAGTGACACGCCGAAGTCCTGGACACTCCTTGCCAGTGACTCTATGGATAAGGGCATCCTTGCCACTGCAGCCAGTGTGCCTGTACTCCGCCTGGGCGCTCATTTCAGCGAGGAGCCGCACCTCTTCTGCGCTCACTGTAGCAGGACTCGAGGCCAGACTCTCCCTCCGGGGAGAAGGCCGCCGAGCTTCCCTACCACCCCTGCGTTGCTGCAGCCCGCTGGGCCCCGGAGCTTCACCCTCCTCACACCATTCCCCCCTGCTCCCCTCCAGGGAAGACGTGTCCCCATTATGGCCATGGGCTGCCTCGGCTGAGGGTGGCACTGATGGTCCGGCTTCCTCCTCGTCGTCGCCTTCAGAGTCACTCACAGTGGCAGCTTGAGGGCCCGCCTCCTCACCTGGCGAATCAGCATCTGAAAGCAGGGAGGTACAAGAGTGGCTTTAGCGTGAGGACAGGGTGGCAGCGAGGGAGGCATGAGTGCTGCAATCTACTGTATTGGTTCAATGGTGGCAAAGGATGCTGGTGTGAGGCACAAGTGGAAGGAGAGAGGTCAAAAAGGTGATGACCTTACCATTGCTGTCCAGAACAGGGTCGGCATCTCCAGTGGCGACGGGGCCAATCATCCGGCCTGCCATAATCCGCTGACTCGCTGCTCCAGATCGGTGAGGACTTGAAGGTGAGGCCAGCCTCCCTCGGTCCGTTGCTGCTGCCTCCTGTTATCGGCCAGCTTGCCCTGCAAGAGAAAGGACGGGCTCTGAGTACAGTGTGAAGCCCTGATCTTGACTGCACTGCCTCCCATGGTGGAATAGCCCTTACAGTGTGAAGCCCTGATCTTGGCTGCACTGCCTCCTATGGTGGAATAGCCCTTACAGTGTGAAGCCCTGATCTTGGCTGCACTGCCTCCCATGGTGGAATAGTCCTTACAGTGTGAAGCCCTGATCTTGGCTGCACTGCCTCCCATGGTGGAATAGCCCTTACAGTGTGTAAAGTGCTGAATGTGCGTGTGAGTTTCATGAAAGGCCCATAGGTGTTGGATGAGGGCTGGGCATTGGGGCTTTCAGGACCCTTTGGCCATAAAGTGAGGTGGACATGCAGGGATGAAGAGGATTCTGAAAAGGGCACTCACCCTGACGACCCGAGTGAGGTCGTTGAACTTCTTCCTGCATTGCACAGGGGTCCTAGGCACCATGCTGCTGGAGGTCACTCTGTGAGCCACCTCCCTCCAAGCTTTGCGATAGTCATTGGGCAGAGGCCTCCTGCCTCTGTCCGGGAACAGGATAGATCGCCTGCGCTCCACCGCGCCAACCAGAACCTGCAAGGCCCCCTCGCTGAACTGCTGTGCTTGCTCCCTGGCCCTCTCCATGGTCCTAGGCGTAAGAATGTGGCAGCAGATCTGTCCAGGCCGAGAATCAGGGCTCCAATGCGCTGGGTGTGGCTGCAATCTAAGATGGGACCTCCCTTTAAGAGCTGAACGGCGTCAGCGTGTCTGCATCCAATCGCTAACTGGCTGCACCTGCGCTGCGCCCGCCCTCGGTGGTAGCGCCTTGCTTCTCAGGCTTAGCACCTTAAGACAGTCATGCAGCGCCTGTTTTAGCGCTCCAAGCACCTCCTGGGGCAAAGCAGGTCAATTTAGCAGTAGGTGGCGATAATTTGCGCCGGGCGCAAAATTTCACGCCCGCTCGATACTAACGCCCCAAACGGGGCGATACTGAATTTCTCCCCCCTTGTGTTTTACAGAGTGATAAGGACCACAATATACTTACTGTACAGCCTCCATATAAATACCTGTCTGTACTACTGGGCATCCGACTATGAGGGCATTGGAGCCACAACGTGGGTCTATGATGGTGAGGGGAACAGGTAGGGATCAATGTTTCATCTAATTTTTTTTTGTACTGAGCGGGCCACGAACTCCTTTTCATCCGTGGGCAAACTTTTACAAATACGACAGCGACAGCAGCCACTTAAAAGCGTATATACAGTAATGCCATATTGCCGCCCCACCATCTCAAATCATGAGACAGTTGTTTACAGTAGAATTAATTAAAAGCTTTTAGTTTGTCATCTGCAAACTCTATTAAAAAAAAATTACTTGTCACAAATCTATCTCTATATATATAAAAGACCTCTTCTGTCTGTCTGTCTGTCTGTCCGTTCTCTATACACGCAAAAGTTATAGAGCGTACCTACACGTGTGTTACATCAAAAGAAAGCTTACGATTCCGGAGCGGTCATAAGCGTATTTACGTTTCGGATTCATACAGTGTATAAACAGATATATCCCTGAGTGTATAAATATACATTCGTATAATTTGTATATACTCTTCTTAGGTTTACTGGTTGTCCCTCTGTTTATGGCAAGCTGTAACATAGTGTGCCGCTAAGGTTACACAGTTTCTCTGTTCCCCTAGTAGGTATGGGAGTTTTTGGTCGTCATTCAAATTTCTGATTCAGGGCATATTTGTGTGCATTTTTGGTAGAAATTCTCCCTGATGCCCTGATATTTTCCACAAGCTGTGAGGAAGTGCATCTCTGTCTCCACCACTCCCTGACTGCAGTGAGACCATATCCTGTCCTCTCTTGGCAGCCGGGTCTGTCTGTGTCTGCCTTTTTCGATCGCCAGGCTATGTTCACTAAGTCTGTACCTTGCCAAGGTTTTTCTCAGTTTGCTATCCTTTACCATGGTCAAGTATTCAGCCATGTTATATTGTCTGTTTAGGGCCAAGTAGCAATTGAGTTTGTTTTGGGTTTTTGTTGTTTCTGCCCAATATGACAGGTATCTTTCCTTTTGCTTAGTGACAATTGTCTCTTTCCCCAGTCTCTCTCCTCTCTCTCCCCCCAGTCTCTCTACTCTCTCTCTTTCTCTCCCCCATCTCTCTCTCTCTCCCCCAGTCTCCCTCTCTCCCCCTCAGTCGCTCTCTCTCTCCCCCTCAGTCTCCCTCTATCTCCCCAGTCTCTCCCGCTCTCTCTCCCCGTCTCTCTCTCTCTCTCACCCCTCAGTCGCTCTCACTCTCCCCCTCAGTCTCTCTCTCTCTCTTTATCTCCCCATTCTCTCTCTCTCTCCCCAGTCTCTCTCCTCTCTCTCCCCCAGTCTCTCTACTCTCTTTCTCTCTCTCCCCGTCTCTCTCTCTCTCCCCCAGTCTCTCTCTCTCCCCCTCAGTTGCTCTCTCTCTCCCCCTCAGTCTCTCTCTATCTCCCCAGTTTCTCTCTCTCTCTCCCCCCCAGTCTCTCCCTCTCTCTCTCTCCCCGTCTCTCTCTCCCCCAGTCTCTCTCTCTCCCTCTCTCCCCCCTGGTCTGTCTCTCTCTCTCTCTCCCCCAGTATCTCTCTCCCCAGTCTCTCTCCTCTCTCTCCCCCCAGTCTCTCTACTCTCTCTCTCTCCCCGTCTCTCTCTACCCCAGTCTCTCTCTCTCCCCCTCAGTCGCTCTCTCTCTCCCCCCTCAGTCTCTCTCTCTATCTCCCCAGTCTCTCTCTCTCTCTATCTCCCCGTCTCTCTCTCTCTCCCTCTCCCTCCAGTCTCTCTACTCTTTCTCTCTCTCCCGTCTCTCTCTCTCTCCCCCAGTCTCTCTCTCTCCTTCCCTCTCTGTCTCTCTCTCCTTCCCTCTCTCTCTCTGTCTCTCTCTCCTTCTCTCTCTCTGTCTCTCACTCCTTCCCTCTCTCTCTCTCTCCTTCCCTCTCTCTCTCCTTCCCTCTCTCTCTCTGTCTCTCTCTCCTTCCCTCTCCAAATGGGGTGATACCAAATTTCTAGCCCTCTCCCTCTCTCTCCCCCAATCTCTCTCTCTCCCCGTCTCTTTATCTCTCTCTCTGTCTCCCAGTCTCTCTCTCTCTGTCTCCCAGTCTCTCTATCTCTTCCCCCAGTCTCTCTCTCTCTCTCTCCCCCAGTTTGTCTCTCTCTCTCTCGCCCCTCAGTCTCGCGCTCTCTCTCTCTCTCCCAGTCTCTCTCTCTCCCCCAGTCTCCCAGTCTCTCTCTCTCCTCCAGACTCTCCCTCCTCCAGTCTCTCTCTCACAGTCTCTCTCTCTCTCCATCTCTCTCTCTCCTCCAGTCTCTCCCTCCTCCAGTCTCTCTCTCTCTCCCCCAATCTCTCTCTCGCGCTCTCTCTCTCTCTCTCTCTATCTCCCCAGTCTCTCTCTCCCCAGTCTCTCTCTCCCTTCCCCGTCTCTCTCTCTCTCTCTCTCTCTCTCTTCCCCAGTCTCTCTCCCTCTCTCTCCCCGTCTCTCCCCCCCAGTCTCTCTCGCTGTCTCTCTCCCCCCAGACTCTCTCGCTGTCTCTCTCCCCCAGTCTCTCTCGCCCCAGTCTCTCTCGCTCTCTCTCTCCCCCCAGTCTCTCTCGCTCTCTCTCTCCCCCCCAGTCTCTCTCACTCTCTCTCTCCCCTAGTCTCTCTCGCTCTCTCTCTCCCCCCAGTCTCTCTCGTTCTCTCTCTCCCCCCAGTCTCTCTCGCTCTCTCTCTCCCCCCACTTGCTCTCTCTCTCCCCCCACTCGCTCTCGCTCTCTCTCGCCCCACCACTCGCTCTCGCTCTCTCTCTCCCCACCCACTCGCTTTCGCTCTCTCTCTCCCCCCCCACTCGCTCTCTCTCTCCCCCCCACTCGCTCTCTCTCCCCCCCACTCGCTCTCTCTCTCCCCCCCACTCGCTCTCTCTCTCCCCCCCACTCGCTCTCTCTCTCCCCCCCACTCGCTCTCTCTCTCCCCCCCACTCGCTCTCTCTCTCCCCCTCCACTCGCTCTCTCTCCCCCCCACTCGCGCTCTCTCCCCCCCACTCGCGCTCTCTCTCCCCCCCACTCGCGCTCTCTCTCCCCACCACTCGCGCTCTCTCCCCCCACTCGCGCTCTCTCTCCCCCCACTCGCGCTCTCTCTCCCCCCCACTCGCGCGCTCTCCCCCCCCACTCGCGCGCTCTCTCCCCCCACTCGCGCTCTCCCTCCCCCCCACTCGTGCTCTCTCTCCCCCCCCACTCGCGCTCTCTCTCCTCCCCCACCCGCGCTCTCTCTCCCCCACCACTCGCGCTCTCTCTCCCCCCCCACTCGCGCTCTCTCTCCCCCCCACTCGCGCTCTCTCTCCCCCCCACTCGCGCTCTCTCCCCCCCCCACCCGCGTCTCTCTCCCCCCACTCGCGCTCTCTCTCCCCCCCACTCGCGCTCTCTCTCCCCCCCACTCGCGCTCTCTCTCCCCCCCACTCGCGCTCTCTCTCCCCCCCACTCGCGCTCTCTCTCCCCCCCACTCGCGCTCTCTCTCCCCCCCACTCGCGCTCTCTCTCCCCCCCACTCGCGCTCTCTCTCCCCCCACTCGCGCTCTCTCTCCCCCCACTCGCGCTCTCTCTCCCCCCCACTCGCGCGCTCTCCCCCCCACTCGTGCGCTCTCTCCCCCCCACTCGCGCTCTCTCTCCTCCCCACTCGCGCTCTCTCTCCTCCCCACTCGCGCCCTCTCTCCCCCCCACTCGCGCTCTCTCTCCCCCCCCACTCGCGCGCTCTCTCCCCACCACTCGCGCTCTCTCTCCCCCCCCACTCGCGCTCTCTCTCCCCCCCCACTCGCGCTCTCTCCCCCCCCCACTCGCGCTCTCTCTCCCCCCACTCGCACTCTCTCTCCCCCCCACTCGCGCTCTCTCTCCCCCCCACTCGCGTTCTCTCTCCCCCCCACTCGCGCTCTCTCTCCCCCCCACTCGTGCTCTTTCTCCCCCCCCACTCGCGCTCTCTCTCCCTCCCCACTCGCGCTCTCTCTCCCCCCCCACTCGCGCTCTCTCTCCCCCCCCCACTCGCGCTCTCTCTCTCTTCCAACAACAACATGCCCTCAAAAAAGCCTCGGCACCACCGGGCACCCCCAGCTAGTCTATCTATATATATAAAAGACCTCGTCTGTCTGTCTGTCTGTCTGTCTGTCCGTTCTCTATACGTTCGAAAGTTATAGAGCGTACCTACACGCGCATCACATCAAAAGAAAGCTTCCGATTACGGACCGGTCATAGGTGTATTCACTTTTCCGTCAGACAAACATCGTGCCCACGGTACCCAAAAAACGTTCAAAATTCCCCTCATTAAATGGGAAAAATTCCGCTCATTCGCTCATTAGCATTGAGTGACGTGAAGGTTGACCAATCGTGCGGTCGAGCGACCTGACAGTTGACCGACGGTCGACCAATCGCTGCCTCGCGGGGGCGGGTTCATTGCACGTGCGGGCGGGCCATCCTACAGTTCAGTGTTGAGTGACTTGACGATTGACCAATTCTACGCTTCGGTGACCTGACGGTCGACCAGTCGGTGCGTGTGTGGGCGGGCCTTATCATTCTGAACCGAGGTGAGTGGCCGCCATCTTGATTCTTCACGATTTTTTTCCCACACTTTGTGTGTTAGGGAATTTATTTGAATTATGTGTTAGGGAATTAAATAACAATTTATTTGAGTTTTAAATTGTATTTAGCAACAGTAGGAAATGAAGTGATCCCCTGCCCTTCGCCCGGAGGCTCGCCTACTTTGACGGCCATTTCGAGCGGCTGTGCCGGTGCCGGGCGTGGCCTAGCAGCCCGGTAAGCCTGGGCCTTGAGTTGCAGGCCGTGCTGGGAGCTGCCGCGCACAAAACCTCCCCGCGGCGTCAACAGCCCCGCCCCAGACCCAACCCAAAGCCACTAGGTCACCGGCTGCGGCGGGCCGTGCGGGAGCTGCCGTGCACAAAACCTCCCCGCGGCGTCAACAGCACCGCCCCAGAGCCCGACCCAAAGCCATCAGGTCACCGGCCGCGGCGGGCCGTGCCGGGAGCTGCCGCGCACAAAACCTCCCCGCGGCGTCAACAGCCCCGCCCGAGAGCCCGACCCAAAACCATCAGGTGACCGGCCGTGGCGGGCCATGCCGGGAGCTGCCGCGCACAAAACCTCCCCGCGGCGTCAACAGCCCCGCCCAAGAGCCCGACCCAAAGCCATCAGGTGAGCGGCCGCGGCGGCCCAGTCTCTCTCTCACACTCCCAATCTCTCTCTCTCTCACACTCCCAATCTCTCACACTCCCAATCTCTCTCTCTCTCACACTCCCAATCTCTCTCTCACACTCCCAATCTCTCTCTCACACTCCCAATCTCTCTCTCACACTCCCAATCTCTCACACTCCCAATCTCTCTCTCTCTCACACTCCCAATCTCTCTCTCTCTCACACACTCCCAATCTCTCTCTCTCTCACACTCCCAATCTCTCTCTCTCTCTCACACTCCCAATCTCTCTCTCTCTCACACTCCCAATCTCTCTCTCTCTCACACTCCCAATCTCTCTCTCTCTCACACTCCCAATCTCTCTCTCTCTCACACTCCCAATCTCTCTCACACTCCCAATCTCTCTCACTCCCAATCTCTCTCTCTCTCACACTCCCAATCTCTCTCTCTCACACTCCCAATCCCTCTCTCTCTCACACTCCCAATCTCTCTCTCTCTCACACTCCCAATCTCTCTCTCTCTCACACTCCCAATCTCTCTCTCACACACTCCCAATCTCTCTCTCTCTCTCACACTCCCAATCTCTCTCTCTCTCTCACACTCCCAATCTCTCTCTCTCTCACTCCCAATCTCTCTCACACTCCCAATCTCTCTCTCTCACACTCCCAGTCTCTCTCCCTCTCACACTCCCAATCTCTCTCTCTCTCACACTCCCAATCTCTCTCTCTCTCTCACACTCCCAATCTCGTTCTCTATCACACTCCCAATCTCTCTCTCTCTCACACTCCCAATCTCAGTTCAGTTCAGTTCAGTTCAAATGCTTTATTGGCATGAAAGTTTACAGAGAACCATATTGCCAAAGCTTACATTGCAAAAAGGTACAGTTTTCCAACATTCTGTAGGTGTCAATCGATTTGACATTTGTTGGGTATATACAATATTACTTTTAAACAATATTAATTTTAAACAGTCTTTCTACTTCATTTGGTACGTTCAATATTAATTTTAAACAGTCTTACTTTTAAACAGTCCTCAGGTTGTGACATGTTGTTACATATTTAGCCCCAAGGTATGGTCTGTCTCCTTCTCCTAGGACTAATCTCAATTTTGACAGATCATCCAATTCCTTGAAATCTGGGGTTGTTTGGCTTAGCTTGTTGAATAATATGTTTCTTGATGTGTTGAATTTTTCGCATTTTAGGAGGAAATGCATTTCTGTTTCAACCTCGCCAGCCAGACATTGATCGCATATTCTATTCTCTCTAGGCTGCCAGGATTTCTTGTATCTGCCTTTTTCAATTTCCAGTTGGTGGTCGCTTAGTCTGTACCTGGTGAGGGTCTGTCTCTGTTTTGTGTCTCTGATGGTCGTGAGGTAGTCTGCCAGTTTATATTCTCTTTTTAGGGCCCGGTAACATTCTAATCTGCTTTGGCTTTCGGTTATTTTGTTCCAATGTTCCAGGTAGGTTTCTTTGCATTTTTTAATGATTTGGTTCACTCGGATTGGTGTTTGGGCGGCTGTGTTGGTCTGGGGCTGGTCAGGGTCCGGCTGAGTACTTAGTTTCAGTAGCAGCTGACTCAGGGGACTCTTTTCTGGGTTTAGCTCTTGGGTCTGAAAGGCTTTGAAATGAAGGGTGTCTGGGGAGCTAGATTTGAGGTGATTTAGGAAGTTTAGTGCTCGTTTTTGGATGTTTATTATCAGTGGGTATCTGCCTAGTTCGGCTCTGCATGCATTTGTTGGCGTTTTCCTTTGGATGCGAAGGATGCTTCGGCAGAATTCTGCATGTAGGGCTTCTATTGTGTGTTTTTCCCATTTAATGTAGCTTTGGTGATTTAGTGGGCCCCATACTTCACTACCGTAAAGTGCAATGGGCAGGATTATGCTGTCAAATATTTTGAGCCAGATTTTGATTGGGATTTGGATGTTGTAGAATTTTCTTTTTATTGCATATAGGGCTCTTCGGGCCTTTTCTTTTAATGCATTCACTGCTATGCTGAAGCTCCCTGATGCTGTAATAGTTAGACCAAGGTAGGTGTAGCTCATAGTGTGTCCTATAGTGGTATCACTGAGAGTAAACTGGTATTTGTTTTCCTGACATCTGGGCCTTTTTTGAAAAATCATGATGTTGGTTTTCTTTAGATTTACTGTTAGAGCCCAATTTTGGCAGTATTTGTCGAGTAGGTCTAGTTGTTGCTGTAATCCCTGTTCTGTGGGAGACAGCAGAACCAGGTCGTCTGCATAGAACAGGGATTTCACTTCTCCATCTAGGAGACAGAGACCTGGTGACTCGCTTTGCTCCAGCATGTCTGCTAATTCATTTATGTATATGTTGAACAGGGTTGGGCTCAAATTGCAGCCCTGCCGGACGCCTCTTCTCTGGGTGAAGAAATCGGTGCGTTTGTCTCCAATTTTGACCCCGCATTTATTTTTCAGGTACATTGATTTAATAAGGTCATAGACTTTGCCCCCTATTCCACACTGAAGAAGTTTATAATAGAGCCCTTCGTGCCATATAGAGTCAAAGGCTTTCTTGAAGTCGATGAAACAAGCGAAAATTTTCCCATTTTTTGTTTGGTGTATATGTTTTTCAATGAGAGTGTGAAGGGTATAGATATGGTCGGTGGTGCGGTGTTTTGGAAGAAAGCCTATTTGGTTTTTTCTGAGGATATTATGTTTGTTAAGAAAATCAAGTAGTCTACTATTTAGAATACTGCAGAATAACTTCCCTAGACAACTGTTGACACAGATGCCGCGGTAGTTATTTGGGTCTGATTTGTTTCCACTTTTATATATGGGGGAGATTAGTCCTTGGCACCAGATGTCGGGAAAACAGCCTGAACGTAATATGATGTTGAATAATTTGAGTACCGCATCCTGCATCTCCATATTGCTGAACTTGAGCATTTCATTTTTGATGTTGTCTGGGCCACAGGCTTTCTTTAGGTGGAGAGATTTTGTTTTTGTGGCCAGTTCTTTCCATGTGATTGGGGAGTCTAGAGGGTTTTGGTTGTCTTTAATTGTTGCTTCTAATGTGTGGAGTTTTTCTGTGACCTGATGTTGACTTGGATTTGTTTCGTTTATTGGGATGTCTTTGTAGAGGTTTTCAAAATGTGTTCTCCAGATGTCGCCATCTTGGATTGGTAATGCTTGCAATTGTGTTGTACTCAGGTTATTCCACATTTCCCAGAATTGTTTTGGATTGGTGGAGTTTTCAATTTCTTCGAGTATTTTGTGGGTATAGTTTTGTGTTTTTTTCCTAATTGTGTGTTTATATCTTTTGAGGGTTTCATTGTATCTAGTACGCAGGTCCGGATTGTTTGGTTGGCGATGCTTTTGGTTTGATATTTTTCTCAGGTCTTTTCTGGCATTTTTGCATTCGTGGTCAAACCATTTCTCATTTTTTATTTTGTCTTTTGTGACGCTTCCTCTTCTGTTTCACAAGGTCGGCTTTTACAGCTGCCTCATGGAAGATCATATTTATATCCCCTATGGCCATGTTTACACCATCTCTGGTGATCTCGTATGGGTTTTCTTTAAATTTTGAAAGTTTACTTCTGAGATCAGATGAATTTAGTGCTGTGATGAATTTATCTCCACTGTCTGGGGCCCATCTGTATGTCTGGTTTATTTTATGGAGCTTACTGGGTTCCTTTTTTGTGTCTGTAGTTTGGCAGAAAGTTTAAGGTACATATTTATTTGGTTATGGTCTGAGAGGGGGGATTGCTGCCTGACAGTGAATGAGTTGATATCGCAGGGGTCCAGGTCAGTGATTGTATAGTCCACCACACTAGACCCAAGAGTTGAGGAATATGTGAGTCTCCCTAAGGAGTCCCCTCTGAACCTACCGTTAACTATGTACAGGGCCTAAGGCTCAGCAGAGTTGCACTACCTCCCTACCGCTTTTATTTATTTCACGATCAAGGTTGTTCCGATTTGCGATGGCTGGTGTGACCATCTAAAGGGGTCTGGCCAAACACATGTTTGTTTCCCTGTGGGGTCTATGAAGTCAGGTTCACAACCGGTCCTTGCATTTAGGTCCCCACATAGTATCACCCTTCCTTGGGCCTGGAAATGGCTGATTTCCATGTGGAGAGTATCAAATAACTCCTCTTCGAAATATGGCGATTCTATTGGGGGTATGTAGATCGCACATAAGTAAACATCTTTTTTTGCTATTCCTATATTTTTATCTAGTTTTAGCCATACGTGTGATTTTCCCTGTTTTACCGGTGAGATGTGTTTGTCCAGTTCTCCCTTATACCACACCAATATTCCCCGGAGGTTCTGCCCTTGCGTGTCTTAGTTTTCTTTACTGAGGGCACAATGATTTCATGGTACATTGGAGGACAGTGGGTCGGCACGTCCTTTTGGCACCATGTTTCTGTTAACACAATGATATAAATGTCTTTTATAGCTTTTAGGAATTCAGGGTCTGTACTCTTCATCCCAAAAGTTGAGGAGTGGAGACCCTGGATATTCCAGCAGCTTATGTGGAAAGAACGCATTTATATAGTTCAAAAAAAACGAAATAAAATGGACCTATTTTGTGGATGAGTGTGGAAACACTATTTCCTATAATGCTTAGTGACGATTTAGTATAAATTTCATGAGGCATGCACATATATCTATCTAATAATAGTACTAGTAATGATAAATTAACAATAATAATAATGATAAATTAATAACATTGATAATTTAGTGCATTCCTCTTTGGCTTTCTATCAGGGTGCTCATCATCGTCATGATCTTTTCTCTCTCTCTCTCTCTCACACTCCCAATCTCTCTCTCTCTCTCACACTCCCAATCTCTCTCTCTCACACTCCCAATCTCTCTCTCTCTCACACTCCCAATCTCTCTCTCTCTCACACTCCCAATCTCTCTCTCTCTCACACTCCCCAAGTCTCTCTCTCACACACTCCCAGTCCTCTCTCTCTCACACTCCCAATCTCTCTCTCTCACACTCCCAATCTCTCTTTCTCACACACTCCCAATCCAATTCCAATTCCAATTCCAATTAAAATGCTTTATTGGCATGAAAGTTTACAGAGAACCATATTGCCAAAGCTTACATAGCAAAAAGGTACAGTTTTCCAACATTCTGTAGGTGTCAATCGATTTGACATTTGTTGGGTACATACAATATTACTTTAAACAATATTAATTTTAAACAGTCTTTGTACTTCATTTGGTACGTTCAATATTAATTTTAAACAGTCTTAATTTTAAACAGTCCTCAGGTTGTGACATGTTGTTACATATTTGGCCCCAAGGTATGGTCTGTCTCCTTCTCCTAGGACTAATCTCAATTTTGACAGATCATCCAATTCCTTGAAATCTGGGGTTGTTTGGCTTAGCTTGTTGAATAATATGTTTCTTGATGTGTTGAATTTTTCGCATTTTAGGAGGAAATGCATTTCTGTTTCAACCTCGCCAGCCAGACATTGATCGCATATTCTATTCTCTCTAGGCTGCCAGGATTTCTTGTATCTGCCTTTTTCAATTTCCAGTTGGTGGTCGCTTAGTCTGTACCTGGTGAGGGTCTGTCTCTGTTTTGTGTCTCTGATGGTCGTGAGGTAGTCTGCCAGTTTATATTCTCTTTTTAGGGCCCGGTAACATTCTAATCTGCTTTGGCTTTCGGTTATTTTGTTCCAATGTTCCAGGTAGGTTTCTTTGCATTTTTTAATGATTTGGTTCACTCGGATTGGTGTTTGGGCGGCTGTGTTGGTCTGGGGCTGGTCAGGGTCCGGCTGAGTACTTAGTTTCCGTAGCAGCTGACTCAGGGGACTCTTTTCTGGGTTTAGCTCTTGGGTCTGAAAGGCTTTGAAATGAAGGGTGTCTGGGGAGCTAGATTTGAGGTGATTTAGGAAGTTTAGTGCTCGTTTTTGGATGTTTATTATCAGTGGGTATCTGCCTAGTTCGGCTCTGCATGCATTTGTTGGCGTTTTCCTTTGGGTGCGAAGGATGCTTCGGCAGAATTCTGCATGTAGGGCTTCTATTGTATGTTTTTCCCATTTAGTGTAGCTTTGGTGATTTAGCGGGCCCCATACTTCACTACCGTACAGTGCAATGGGCAGGATTATGCTGTCAAATATTTTGAGCCAGATTTTGATTGGGATTTGGATGTTGTAGAATTTTCTTTTTATTGCATATAGGGCTCTTCGGGCTTTTTCTTTTAGTGCATTCACTGCTATGCTGAAGCTCCCTGATGCTGTAATAGTTAGACCAAGGTAGGTGTAGCTCATAGTGTGTCCTATAGTGATATCACTGAGGGTAAACTGGTATTTGTTTTCCTGACATCTGGGCCTTTTTTGAAAAATCATGATGTTGGTTTTCTTTAGATTTACTGTTAGAGCCCAATTTTGGCAGTATTTGTCGAGTAGGTCTAGTTGTTGCTGTAATCCCTGTTCTGTGGGAGACAGCAGAACCAGGTCGTCCGCATAGAACAGGGATTTCACTTCTCCATCTAGGAGACGGAGACCTGGTGACTCGCTTTGCTCCAGCATGTCTGCTAATTCATTTATGTATATGTTGAACAGGGTCGGGCTCAAATTGCAGCCCTGCCGGACGCCTCTTCTCTCACACTCCCAATCTCTCTCTCTCTCACACTCCCAATCTCTCTCTCTCTCTCACACTCCCAATCTCGCTCTCTCTCACACTCCCAATCTCTCGCTCTCTCACACTCCCAATCTCTCTCTCTCTCTTACACTCCCAATCTCTCTCTCTCTCTCACACTCCCAATCTCTCTCTCTCTCACTCCCAATCTCTCTCTCTCTCACACTCCCAATCTCTCTCTCTCTCACACTCCCAGTCTCTCTCCCTCTCACACTCCCAATCTCTCTCTCTCTCACACTCCCAATCTCTCTCTCTCACACTCCCAATCTCTCTCTCTCACACTCCCAATCTCTCTCTCTCTCACACTCCCAATCTCTCTCTCTCTCACACATTCCCAATCTCTCTCTCTCTCACACTCCCAATCTCTCTCTCTCTCACAATCCCAGTCTCTCTCTCACACTCCCAATCTCTCTCTCTCACACTCCCAATCTCTCTCTCTCTCACACTCCCTCTCTCTCTCTCTCACACTCCCAATCTCTCTCTCTCACACTCCCAATCTCTCTCACACTCCCAATCTCTCTCTCACACTCCCAATCTCTCTCTCTCTCTCACACCCTCCCAATCTCTCTCTCTCTCTCACTCCCAGTCTCTCTCTCTCTCACACACTCCCAATCTCTCTCTCGCTCACTCCCAGTCTCTCTCGCTCACACTCCCAGTCTCTGTCTCTCTCACAATCCCAGTCTCTCTCTCTCACTCCCAGTCTCTCTCTCACACTCCCAATCTCTCTCTCTCTCACACTCCCAATCTTTCTCTCTCACTCCCAATCTCTCTCTCTCTCACACTCCCAATCTCTCTCTCTCTCACACTCCCAATCTCTCTCTCTCACACTCCCAATCTCTCTCTCACACTCCCAATCTTTCTCTCTCTCACTCCCAGTCTCTCTCTCTCACACTCCCAATCTCTCTCTCTCTCACACTCCCAATCTCTCTCTCTCTCACACTCCCAATCTCTCTCTCTCTCACACTCCCAATCTCTCTCTCACACTCCCAATCTCTCTCTCTCTCACACTCCCAATCTCTCTCTCGCACACTCCCAATCTCTCTCTCTCACACTCCCAATCTCTCTCTCTCACACTCCCAATCTCTCTCCCTCTGACACTCCCAATCTCTCTCTCTCTCTGACACTCGCAATCTCTCTCTCTCTCTCACACTCCCAATCTCTCTCTCTCTCACACTCCCAATCTCTCTCTCACACTCCCAATCTCTCTCTCGCTCACACTCCCAATCTCTCTCTCTCTCACGCTCCAAATCTCTCTCTCTCACACTCCCAATCTTTCTCTCTCTCACTCCCAGTCTCTCTCTCTCACACTCCCAATCTCTCTCTCTCACACTCCCAATCTCTCTCTCTCACACTACCAATCTCTCTCTCTCTCACACTCCCAATCTCTCTCTCTCACACTCCCAAGCTCTCTCTCTCTCTCTCTCTCTCACACTCCCAATCTCTCTCTCTCTCACTCCCAGTCTCTCTCTCACACTCTCAATCTCTCTCTGTCTCTCTCACACTCCCAGTCTCTCTCTCTCTCACACTCCCAATCTCTCTCTCTCTCTCTCTCACACTCCCAATCTCTCTCTCTCTCACACTCCCAATCTCTCTCTCTCTCTCTCTCACACTCCCAATCTCTCTCTCTCACACTCTCAATCTCTCTCTCTCTCTCACTCCCAATCTCTCTCTCTCACACTCCCAATCTCTCTCTCTCTCACACTCCCAATCTCTCTCTCACACTCCCAATCTCTCTCTCTCTCACACTCCCAATCTCTCTCTCGCACACTCCCAATCTCTCTCTCTCACACTACCAATCTCTCTCTCTCACACTCCCAATCTCTCTCCCTCTGACACTCCCAATCTCTCTCTCTCTCTGACACTCGCAATCTCTCTCTCTCTCTCACACTCCCAATCTCTCTCTCTCTCACACTCCCAATCTCTCTCTCACACTCCCAATCTCTCTCTCGCTCACACTCCCAATCTCTCTCTCTCTCACGCTCCAAATCTCTCTCTCTCACACTCCCAATCCAATTATTATATTTTCCAATTAAAATGCTTTATTGGCATGAAAGTTTACAGAGAACCATATTGCCAAAGCTTACATAGCAAAAAGGTACAGTTTTCCAACATTCTGTAGGTGTCAATCGATTTGACATTTGTTGGGTACATACAATATTACTTTTAAACAATATTAATTTTAAACAGTCTTTGTACTTCATTTGGTACGTTCAATATTAATTTTAAACAGTCCTCAGGTTGTGACATGTTGTTACATATTTGGCCCCAAGGTATGGTCTGTCTCCTTCTCCTAGGACTAATCTCAATTTTGACAGATCATCCAATTCCTTGAAATCTGGGGTTGTTTGGCTTAGCTTGTTGAATAATATGTTTCTTGATGTGTTGAATTTTTCGCATTTTAGGAGGAAATGCATTTCTGTTTCAACCTCGCCAGCCAGACATTGATCGCATATTCTATTCTCTCTAGGCTGCCAGGATTTCTTGTATCTGCCTTTTTCAATTTCCAGTTGGTGGTCGCTTAGTCTGTACCTGGTGAGGGTCTGTCTCTGTTTTGTGTCTCTGATGGTCGTGAGGTAGTCTGCCAGTTTATATTCTCTTTTTAGGGCCCGGTAACATTCTAATCTGCTTTGGCTTTCGGTTATTTTGTTCCAATGTTCCAGGTAGGTTTCTTTGCATTTTTTAATGATTTGGTTCACTCGGATTGGTGTTTGGGCGGCTGTGTTGGTCTGGGGCTGGTCAGGGTCCGGCTGAGTACTTAGTTTCCGTAGCAGCTGACTCAGGGGACTCTTTTCTGGGTTTAGCTCTTGGGTCTGAAAGGCTTTGAAATGAAGGGTGTCTGGG
Organism: Somniosus microcephalus; assembly: GCF_052327205.1. NCBI lineage: Eukaryota > Metazoa > Chordata > Chondrichthyes > Squaliformes > Somniosidae > Somniosus > Somniosus microcephalus. The sequence goes on along the minus strand of NC_140992.1, from coordinate 191,345,653 downwards.
GAGCTAGATTTGAGGTGATTTAGGAAGTTTAGTGCTCGTTTTTGGATGTTTATTATCAGTGGGTATCTGCCTAGTTCGGCTCTGCATGCATTTGTTGGCGTTTTCCTTTGGGTGCGAAGGATGCTTCGGCAGAATTCTGCATGTAGGGCTTCTATTGTATGTTTTTCCCATTTAGTGTAGCTTTGGTGATTTAGCGGGCCCCATACTTCACTACCGTACAGTGCAATGGGCAGGATTATGCTGTCAAATATTTTGAGCCAGATTTTGATTGGGATTTGGATGTTGTAGAATTTTCTTTTTATTGCATATAGGGCTCTTCGGGCTTTTTCTTTTAGTGCATTCACTGCTATGCTGAAGCTCCCTGATGCTGTAATAGTTAGACCAAGGTAGGTGTAGCTCATAGTGTGTCCTATAGTGGTATCACTGAGGGTAAACTGGTATTTGTTTTCCTGACATCTGGGCCTTTTTTGAAAAATCATGATGTTGGTTTTCTTTAGATTTACTGTTAGAGCCCAATTTTGGCAGTATTTGTCGAGTAGGTCTAGTTGTTGCTGTAATCCCTGTTCTGTGGGAGACAGCAGAACCAGGTCGTCCGCATAGAACAGGGATTTCACTTCTCCATCTAGGAGACGGAGACCTGGTGACTCGCTTTGCTCCAGCATGTCTGCTAATTCATTTATGTATATGTTGAACAGGGTCGGGCTCAAATTGCAGCCCTGCCGGACGCCTCTTCTCTGGGTGAAGAAATCGGTGCGTTTGTCTCCAATTTTGACCCCGCATTTGTTTTTCAGATACATTGATTTAATAAGGTCATAGACTTTGCCCCCTATTCCACATTGAAGAAGTTTATAATAGAGCCCTTCGTGCCATATAGAGTCAAAGGCTTTCTTGAAGTCGATGAAACAGGCGAATATTTTCCCATTTTTTGTTTGGTGTATATGTTTTTCAATGAGGGTGTGAAGGGTATAGATATGGTCGGCGGTGCGGTGTTTTGGAAGAAAGCCTATTTGGTTTTTTCTGAGGATATTATGTTTGTTAAGAAAATCAAGTAATCTACTATTTAGAATACTGCAGAATAACTTCCCTAGACAACTGTTGACACAGATGCCGCGGTAGTTATTTGGGTCTGATTTGTTTCCGCTTTTATATATGGGGGAGATTAGTCCTTGGCACCAGATATCGGGAAAACAGCCTGAACGTAATATGATGTTGAATAATTTGAGTACCGCACCCTGCATCTCCATATTGCTGAACTTGAGCATTTCATTTTTGATGTTGTCTGGGCCACAGGCTTTCTTTAGGTGGAGAGATTTTGTTTTTGTGGCCATTTCTTTCCATGTGATTGGGGAGTCTAGAGGGTTTTGGTTGTCTTTGATTGTTGCTTCTAATGTGTGGAGTTTTTCTGTGACCTGATGTTGACTTGGGTTTGTTTCGTTTATTGGGATGTCTTTGTAGAGGTTTTCAAAATGTGTTCTCCAGATGTCGCCATCTTGGATTGGTAATGCTTGCAATTGTGTTGTACTCAGGTTATTCCACATTTCCCAGAATTGTTTTGGGTTGGTGGAGTTTTCAATTTCTTCTAGTATTTTGTGGGTATAGTTTTGTGTTTTGTTCCTAATGGTGTGTTTATATCTTTTGAGGGTTTCATTGTATCTAGTACGTAGGTCCGGATTGTTTGGTTGGCGATGCTTTTGGTTTGATATTTTTCTCAGGTCTTTTCTGGCATTTTTGCATTCGTGGTCAAACCATTTCTTATTTTTATTTTGTCTTTTGTGACTCTTCCTCTTCTGTTTCACGAGGTCGGCTTTTACAGCTGCCTCATGAAAGATCATATTTATATCCTCTATGGCCATGTTTACCCCATCTCTGGTGATCTCATATAGATTTTCTTTAAATTTTGAAATTTTACTTGTGAGATCAGGTGAATTTAGTGCTGTGATGAATTTATCTCCACTGTCTGGGGCCCATTTGTATGTCTGGTTTATTTTATGTAGCTTACTGGGTTCCTTTTTTGTGTCTGTAGTTTGGGCAGAAAGTTTAAGGTACACATTTATTTGGTTATGGTCTGAGAGGGGGGATTGCTGCCTGACAGTGAATGCGTTGATATCGCAGGGGTCCAGGTCAGTGATTGTATAATCCACCACACTAGACCCAAGAGTTGAGGAATATGTGAGTCTCCCTAAGGAGTCCCCTCTGAACCTACCGTTAACTATGTACAGGCCTAAGGCTCGGCAGAGTTGCACTACCTCCCTACCGCTTTTATTTATTTCACAATCGAGGTTGTTTCGGTTTGCGATGGCTGGTGTGACATATAGAGGGGTCTGGCCAAACACATGGTTGTTGCCCTGTGGGTCTATGAAGTCAGGTTCACATCCTGTCCTTGCATTTAGGTCCCCACATAGTAGCACCTTTCCTTGGGCCTGGAAATGGCTGATTTCCATGTGGAGAGTGTCAAATATCTCCTCTTCAAAATATGGCGATTCTATTGGAGGTATGTAGATCGCACATAAGTAAACATCGTTTTTTTCTATTCCTATATTTTTATCTAATTTTAGCCATACGTGTGATTTTCCCTGTTTTATCGGTGAGATGTGTTTGTTCAGTTCTCCTTTATACCACACCAGGATTCCCCCGGAGGTTCTGCCCTTGCGTGTCTTAATGTTCTTTACTGAAGGCACAATAATTTCATGGTACATTGGGGGACAGTGGGTCGGCATGTCCTTTTGGCACCATGTTTCTGTTAACACAATTATATCAATGTCTTTTATAGCTTTTAGGAATTCAGGGTCTGTACTCTTCATCCCAAAAGTTGAGGAGCGGAGGCCCTGGATATTCCAGCAGCTTATGTGGAAAGAACGCATTTATATAGTTCAATAAAACGAAATAAAATGGACCTATTTTGTGGGATGAGTGTGGAAACACTATTTTCTATAATGCTAAATGATGATTTAGTATAAATTTCATGAGGCATGCACATATATCTATCTAATAGTAGTAATAATACTGATAAGATAACAATAATGATAATGATAAATAACAATATTAATAATTTCTCCGGCTTTCTATCAGGCTGTTCAGCATCGTCATGATCTTTCTCAGTTCTTGGTCTACAGTCTGTGGTCTAGAGGGGGGTCTTGGGTTCTGTTGTTGGTTTTGTAAAGGGGGGTGGGGGACATTGGTGGTCCTGTTTGGGTTACGGCTCCCAATGGTAGAGGGGGTGGGAGGGCTGCGTCTTTTGGCAGTGTTTATGAGGTTTTTTGCAAAGACCCACATCCGCTGTTTGAGTAGATGTATTTCGTCATAGAGGTCCCTTGTGTTGATGTTTGGATGATGGGCCAGGTAGACGTTGGGGAAGACAATCTCTCTCTCTCTCACACTCCCAATCTTTCTCTCTCTCACTCCCAGTCTCTCTCTCTCACACTCCCAATCTCTCTCTCTCACACTCCCAATCTCTCTCTCTCACACTACCAATCTCTCTCTCTCTCACACTCCCAATCTCTCTCTCTCACACTCCCAAGCTCTCTCTCTCTCTCTCTCTCACACTCCCAATCTCTCTCTCTCTCACTCCCAGTCTCTCTCTCACACTCTCAATCTCTCTCTGTCTCTCTCACACTCCCAGTCTCTCTCTCTCTCACACTCCCAATCTCTCTCTCTCTCTCTCTCTCTCACACTCCCAATCTCTCTCTCTCTCACACTCCCAATCTCTCTCTCTCTCTCTCTCACACTCCCAATCTCTCTCTCTCTCTCACACTCTCAATCTCTCTCTCTCTCTCACTCCCAATCTCTCTCTCTCACACTCCCAATCTCTCTCTCTCACACTCCCAATCTCTCTCTCTCACACTCCCAATCTCTCTCTCACACACTCCCAATCTCTCTCTCTCACACTCCCAATCTCTCTCTCACACACTCCCAGTCTCTCTCTCTCACACTCCCAATCTCTCTTTCTCACACACTCCCAATCTCTCTCTCTCTCTCACACTCCCAATCTCTCTCTCTCTCACTCCCAATCTCTCTCTCTCTCACACTCCCAATCTCTCTCTCTCTCACACTCCCAGTCTCTCTCCCTCTCACACTCCCAATCTCTCTCTCTCTCACACTCCCAATCTCTCTCTCTCACACTCCCAATCTCTCTCTCTCACACTCCCAATCTCTCTCTCTCTCACACTCCCAATCTCTCTCTCTCTCACACATTCCCAATCTCTCTCTCTCTCACACTCCCAATCTCTCTCTCTCTCACAATCCCAGTCTCTCTCTCACACTCCCAATCTCTCTCTCTCTCACACTCCCAATCTCTCTCTCTCTCACACTCCCTCTCTCTCTCTCTCACACTCCCAATCTCTCTCTCTCTCACACTCCCAATCTCTCTCGCACTCCCAATCTCTCTCTCACACTCCCAATCTCTCTCTCTCTCTCACACCCTCCCAATCTCTCTCTCTCTCTCACTCCCAGTCTCTCTCTCTCTCACACACTCCCAATCTCTCTCTCGCTCACTCCCAGTCTCTCTCGCTCACACTCCCAGTCTCTGTCTCTCTCACAATCCCAGTCTCTCTCTCTCTCTCACTCCCAGTCTCTCTCTCACACTCCCAATCTCTCTCTCTCTCACACTCCCAATCTTTCTCTCTCACTCCCAATCTCTCTCTCTCTCACACTCCCAATCTCTCTCTCTCTCACACTCCCAGTCTCTCTCTCTCACACTCCCAATCTCTCTCTCTCACACTCCCAATCTCTCTCTCTCACACTCCCAATCTCTCTCTCACACACTCCCAGTCGCTCTCTCTCACACTCCCAATCTCTCTCTCTCACACTCCCAATCTCTCTTTCTCACACACTCCCAATCTCTCTCTCTCTCACACTCCCAATCTCTCTCTCTCTCACACTCCCAATCTCTCTCTCTCTCTCACACTCCCAATCTCGCTCTCTCTCACACTCCCAATCTCTCGCTCTCTCACACTCCCAATCTCTCTCTCTCTCTTACACTCCCAATCTCTCTCTCTCTCTCACACTCCCAATCTCTCTCTCTCTCACACTCCCAATCTCTCTCTCACACTCCCAATCTCTCTCTCGCTCACACTCCCAATCTCTCTCTCGCTCACTCCCAGTCTCTCTCGCTCACACTCCCAGTCTCTGACTCTCTCACAATTCCAGTCTCTCTCTCTCTCTCACTCCCAGTCTCTCTCTCACACTCCCAATCTCTCTCTCTCTCACACTCCCAATCTTTCTCTCTCACTCCCAATCTCTCTCTCTCTCACACTCCCAATCTCTCTCTCTCTCACACTCCCAATCTCTCTCTCTCACACTCCCAATCTCTCTCTCACACTCCCAATCTTTCTCTCTCTCACTCCCAGTCTCTCTCTCTCACACTCCCAATCTCTCTCTCTCTCACACTCCCAATCTCTCTCTCTCTCACACTCCCAATCTCTCTCTCACACTCCCAATCTCTCTCTCTCTCACACTCCCAATCTCTCTCTCGCACACTCCCAATCTCTCTCTCTCACACTCCCAATCTCTCTCTCTCACACTCCCAATCTCTCTCCCTCTGACACTCCCAATCTCTCTCTCTCTCTGACACTCGCAATCTCTCTCTCTCTCTCACACTCCCAATCTCTCTCTCTCTCACACTCCCAATCTCTCTCTCACACTCCCAATCTCTCTCTCGCTCACACTCCCAATCTCTCTCTCTCTCACACTCCAAATCTCTCTCTCTCACACTCCCAATCTCTCTCTCTCTCACACTCCCAATCTTTCTCTCTCTCACTCCCAGTCTCTCTCTCTCACACTCCCAATCTCTCTCTCTCACACTACCAATCTCTCTCTCTCTCACACTCCCAATCTCTCTCTCTCACACTCCCAAGCTCTCTCTCTCTGACACTCCCAATCTCTCTCTCTCTCTGACACTCCCAATCTCTCTCTCTGACACTCCCAATCTCTCTCTCTCTCTCACACTCCCAATCTCTCTCTCTCTCACTCCCAATCTCTCTCTCACACTCCCAATCTCTCTCTCTCTCACACTCCCAATCTCTCTCTCTCACACTCCCAATCTCTCTCTCTCTCTCTCTCTCACACTCCCAATCTCTCTCTCTCTCACTCCCAGTCTCTCTCTCACACTCTCAATCTCTCTCTGTCTCTCTCACACTCCCAGTCTCTCTCTCTCTCACACTCCCAATCTCTCTCTCTCACACTCCCAATCTCTCTCTCTCACACTCCCAATCTCTCTCTCTCTCACACTCCCAATCTCTCTCTCTCTCACACTCCCAATCTCTCTCTCTCTCACACTCCCAATCTCTCTCTCACACACTCCCAGTCTCTCTCTCTCACACTCCCAATCTCTCTCTCTCACACTCCCAATCTCTCTTTCTCACACACTCCCAATCTCTCTCTCTCTCACACTCCCAATCTCTCTCTCTCTCACACTCCCAATCTCTCTCTCTCTCTCACACTCCCAATCTCGCTCTCTCTCACACTCCCAATCTCTCGCTCTCTCACACTCCCAATCTCTCTCTCTCTCTTACACTCCCAATCTCTCTCTCTCTCTCACACTCCCAATCTCTCTCTCTCTCACTCCCAATCTCTCTCTCTCTCACACTCCCAATCTCTCTCTCTCTCACACTCCCAGTCTCTCTCCCTCTCACACTCCCAATCTCTCTCTCTCTCACACTCCCAATCTCTCTCTCTCACACTCCCAATCTCTCTCTCTCACACTCCCAATCTCTCTCTCTCTCACACTCCCAATCTCTCTCTCTCTCACACATTCCCAATCTCTCTCTCTCTCACACTCCCAATCTCTCTCTCTCTCACAATCCCAGTCTCTCTCTCACACTCCCAATCTCTCTCTCTCACACTCCCAATCTCTCTCTCTCTCACACTCCCTCTCTCTCTCTCTCACACTCCCAATCTCTCTCTCTCACACTCCCAATCTCTCTCACACTCCCAATCTCTCTCTCACACTCCCAATCTCTCTCTCTCTCTCACACCCTCCCAATCTCTCTCTCTCTCACTCCCAGTCTCTCTCTCTCTCTCTCACACACTCCCAATCTCTCTCTCGCTCACTCCCAGTCTCTCTCGCTCACACTCCCAGTCTCTGTCTCTCTCACAATCCCAGTCTCTCTCTCTCTCTCACTCCCAGTCTCTCTCTCACACTCCCAATCTCTCTCTCTCTCACACTCCCAATCTTTCTCTCTCACTCCCAATCTCTCTCTCTCGCACACTCCCAATCTCTCTCTCTCACACTCCCAATCTCTCTCTCTCACACTCCCAATCTCTCTCCCTCTGACACTCCCAATCTCTCTCTCTCTCTGACACTCGCAATCTCTCTCTCTCTCTCACACTCCCAATCTCTCTCTCTCTCACACTCCCAATCTCTCTCTCACACTCCCAATCTCTCTCTCGCTCACACTCCCAATCTCTCTCTCTCTCACACTCCAAATCTCTCTCTCTCACACTCCCAATCTCTCTCTCTCTCACACTCCCAATCTTTCTCTCTCTCACTCCCAGTCTCTCTCTCTCACACTCCCAATCTCTCTCTCTCACACTCCCAATCTCTCTCTCTCACACTACCAATCTCTCTCTCTCTCACACTCCCAATCTCTCTCTCTCACACTCCCAAGCTCTCTCTCTCTGACACTCCCAATCTCTCTCTCTCTCTGACACTCCCAATCTCTCTCTCTGACACTCCCAATCTCTCTCTCTCTCTCACACTCCCAATCTCTCTCTCTCTCACTCCCAATCTCTCTCTCACACTCCCAATCTCTCTCTCTCTCACACTCCCAATCTCTCTCTCTCACACTCCCAATCTCTCTCTCTCTCTCTCTCTCACACTCCCAATCTCTCTCTCTCTCACTCCCAGTCTCTCTCTCACACTCTCAATCTCTCTCTGTCTCTCTCACACTCCCAGTCTCTCTCTCTCTCACACTCCCAATCTCTCTCTCTCACACTCCCAATCTCTCTCTCTCACACTCCCAATCTCTCTCTCTCTCACACTCCCAATCTCTCTCTCTCTCACACTCCCAATCTCTCTCTCTCTCACACTCCCAATCTCTCTCTCACACACTCCCAGTCTCTCTCTCTCACACTCCCAATCTCTCTCTCTCACACTCCCAATCTCTCTTTCTCACACACTCCCAATCTCTCTCTCTCTCACACTCCCAATCTCTCTCTCTCTCACACTCCCAATCTCTCTCTCTCTCTCACACTCCCAATCTCGCTCTCTCTCACACTCCCAATCTCTCGCTCTCTCACACTCCCAATCTCTCTCTCTCTCTTACACTCCCAATCTCTCTCTCTCTCTCACACTCCCAATCTCTCTCTCTCTCACTCCCAATCTCTCTCTCTCTCACACTCCCAATCTCTCTCTCTCTCACACTCCCAGTCTCTCTCCCTCTCACACTCCCAATCTCTCTCTCTCTCACACTCCCAATCTCTCTCTCTCACACTCCCAATCTCTCTCTCTCACACTCCCAATCTCTCTCTCTCTCACACTCCCAATCTCTCTCTCTCTCACACATTCCCAATCTCTCTCTCTCTCACACTCCCAATCTCTCTCTCTCTCACAATCCCAGTCTCTCTCTCACACTCCCAATCTCTCTCTCTCACACTCCCAATCTCTCTCTCTCTCACACTCCCTCTCTCTCTCTCTCACACTCCCAATCTCTCTCTCTCACACTCCCAATCTCTCTCACACTCCCAATCTCTCTCTCACACTCCCAATCTCTCTCTCTCTCTCACACCCTCCCAATCTCTCTCTCTCTCTCACTCCCAGTCTCTCTCTCTCTCACACACTCCCAATCTCTCTCTCGCTCACTCCCAGTCTCTCTCGCTCACACTCCCAGTCTCTGTCTCTCTCACAATCCCAGTCTCTCTCTCTCACTCCCAGTCTCTCTCTCACACTCCCAATCTCTCTCTCTCTCACACTCCCAATCTTTCTCTCTCACTCCCAATCTCTCTCTCTCTCACACTCCCAATCTCTCTCTCTCTCACACTCCCAGTCTCTCTCTCTCACACTCCCAATCTCTCTCTCTCACACTCCCAATCTCTCTCTCTCACACTCCCAATCTCTCTCTCACACACTCCCAGTCTCTCTCTCTCTCTCACTCCCAGTCTCTCTCTCACACTCCCAATCTCTCTCTCTCTCACACTCCCAATCTTTCTCTCTCACTCCGTCTCTCTCTCTCACACTCCCAATCTCTCTCTCTCTCACACTCCCAATCTCTCTCTCTCACACTCCCAATCTCTCTCTCTCTCACACTCCCAATCTCTCTCTCACACTCCCAATCTCTCTCTCTCTCACACTCCCAATCTCTCTCTCGCACACTCCCAATCTCTCTCTCTCACACTCCCAATGTCTCTCTCTCACACTCCCAATCTCTCTCTCTCTCTGACACTCGCAATCTCTCTCTCTCTCTCACACTCCCAATCTCTCTCTCTCTCACACTCCCAATCTCTCTCTCACACTCCCAATCTCTCTCTCGCTCACACTCCCAATCTCTCTCTCTCTCACACTCCAAATCTCTCTCTCTCACACTCCCAATCTCTCTCTCTCTCACACTCCCAATCTTTCTCTCTCTCACTCCCAGTCTCTCTCTCTCACACTCCCAATCTCTCTCTCTCACACTCCCAATCTCTCTCTCTCACACTACCAATCTCTCTCTCTCTCATACTCCCAATCTCTCTCTCTCACACTCCCAAGCTCTCTCTCTCTGACACTCCCAATCTCTCTCTCTCTCTGACACTCCCAATCTCTCTCTCTGACACTCCCAATCTCTCTCTCTCTCTCACACTCCCAATCTCTCTCTCTCTCACACTCCCAATCTCTCTCTCACACTCCCAATCTCTCTCTCTCTCACACTCCCAATCTCTCTCTCTCACACTCCCAATCTCTCTCTCTCTCTCTCTCTCACACTCCCAATCTCTCTCTCTCTCACTCCCAGTCTCTCTCTCACACTCTCAATCTCTCTCTGTCTCTCTCACACTCCCAGTCTCTCTCTCTCTCACACTCCCAATCTCTCTCTCTCTCTCTCTCTCTCACACTCCCAATCTCTCTCTCTCTCACACTCCCAATCTCTCTCTCTCTCTCTCACACTCCCAATCTCTCTCTCTCTCTCACACTCTCAATCTCTCTCTCTCTCTCACTCCCAATCTCTCTCTCTCACACTCCCAATCTCTCTCTCTCACACTCCCAATCTCTCTCTCTCACACTCCCAATCTCTCTCTCACACACTCCCAGTCTCTCTCTCTCACACTCCCAATCTCTCTTTCTCACACACTCCCAATCTCTCTCTCTCTCTCACACTCCCAATCTCTCTCTCTCTCACTCCCAATCTCTCTCTCTCTCACACTCCCAATCTCTCTCTCTCTCACGCTCCCAGTCTCTCTCCCTCTCACACTCCCAATCTCTCTCTCTCTCACACTCCCAATCTCTCTCTCTCACACTCCCAATCTCTCTCTCTCACACTCCCAATCTCTCTCTCTCTCACACTCCCAATCTCTCTCTCTCTCACACATTCCCAATCTCTCTCTCTCTCACACTCCCAATCTCTCTCTCTCTCACAATCCCAGTCTCTCTCTCACACTCCCAATCTCTCTCTCTCACACTCCCAATCTCTCTCTCTCTCACACTCCCTCTCTCTCTCTCTCACACTCCCAATCTCTCTCTCTCTCACACTCCCAATCTATCTCACACTCCCAATCTCTCTCTCACACTCCCAATCTCTCTCTCTCTCTCACACCCTCCCAATCTCTCTCTCTCTCTCACTCCCAGTCTCTCTCTCTCTCTCTCACACACTCCCAATCTCTCTCTCGCTCACTCCCAGTCTCTCTCGCTCACACTCCCAGTCTCTGTCTCTCTCACAATCCCAGTCTCTCTCTCTCTCTCACTCCCAGTCTCTCTCTCACACTCCCAATCTCTCTCTCTCTCACACTCCCAATCTTTCTCTCTCACTCCCAATCTCTCTCTCTCTCACACTCCCAATCTCTCTCTCTCTCACTCCCAGTCTCTCTCTCTCACACTCCCAATCTCTCTCTCTCACACTCCCAATCTCTCTCTCTCACACTCCCAATCTCTCTCTCACACACTCCCAGTCTCTCTCTCTCACACTCCAATCTCTCTCTCTCACACTCCCAATCTCTCTTCTCACACACTCCCAATCTCTCTCTCTCTCACACTCCCAATCTCTCTCTCTCTCACACTCCCAATCTCTCTCTCTCTCTCACACTCCCAATCTCGCTCTCTCTCACACTCCCAATCTCTCGCTCTCTCACACTCCCAATCTCTCTCTCTCTCTTACACTCCCAATCTCTCTCTCTCTCTCACACTCCCAATCTCTCTCTCTCTCACTCCCAATCTCTCTCTCTCTTCACACTCCAATCTCTCTCTCTCTCACACTCCCAGTCTCTCTCCCTCTCACACTCCCAATCTCTCTCTCTCTCACACTCCCAATCTCTCTCTCTCACACTCCCAATCTCTCTCTCTCTCACACTCCCAATCTCTCTCTCTCTCACACATTCCTAATCTCTCTCTCTCTCACACTCCCAATCTCTCTCTCTCTCACAATCCCAGTCTCTCTCTCACACTCCCAATCTCTCTCTCTCACACTCCCATCTCTCTCTCTCTCACACTCCCTCTCTCTCTCTCTCACACTCCAATCTCTCTCTCTCTCACACTCCAATCTCTCTCACACTCCCAATCTCTCTCTCACACTCCCAATCTCTCTCTCTCTCTCACACCCTCCCAATCTCTCTCTCTCTCTCACTCCCAGGCTCTCTCTCTCTCTCTCACACACTCCCAATCTCTCTCTCGCTCACTCCCAGTCTCTCTCGCTCACACTCCCAGTCTCTGTCTCTCTCACAATCCCAGTCTCTCTCTCTCTCTCACTCCCAGCCTCTCTCTCACACTCCCAATCTCTCTCTCTCTCACAACTCCCAATCTTTCTCTCTCACTCCCAATCTCTCTCTCGTCTCACACTCCCAATCCTCTCTCTCTCACACTCCCAATCTCTCTCTCTCACACTCCCAATCTCTCTCTCACACTCCCAATCTTTCTCTCTCTCACTCCCAGTCTCTCTCTCTCACACTCCAATCTCTCTCTCTCTCACACTCCCAATCTCTCTCTCGCACACTCCCTATCTCTCTCTCTCACACTCCCAATCTCTCTCTCTCACACTCCCAATCTCTCTCCCTCTGACACTCCCAATCTCTCTCTCTCTCTGACACTCCCAATCTCTCTCTCTCTCACACTCCCAATCTCTCTCTCTTCTCACACTCCCAATCTCTCTCTCACACTCCCAATCTCTCTCTCGCTCACACTCCCAATCTCTCCTCTCGCTCACTCCCAGTCTCTCTCGCTCACACTCCCAGTCTCTGTCTCTCTCACAATCCCAATCTCTCTCTCTCTCACACTCCCAATCTCTCTCTCTCTCACACATTCCCAATCTCTCTCTCTCTCACACTCCCAATCTCTCTCTCTCTCACAATCCCAGTCTCTCTCTCACACTCCCAATCTCTCTCTCTCACACTCCCAATCTCTCTCTCTCTCACACTCCCTCTCTCTCTCTCTCACACTCCCAATCTCTCTCTCTCTCACACTCCCAATCTCTCTCACACTCCCAATCTCTCTCTCACACTCCCAATCTCTCTGTCTCTCTCACACCCTCCCAATCTCTCTCTCTCTCTCACTCCCAGTCTCTCTCTCTCTCTCTCACACACTCCCAATCTCTCTCTCGCTCACTCCCAGTCTCTCTCGCTCACACTCCCAGTCTCTGTCTCTCTCACAATCCCAGTCTCTCTCTCTCTCTCACTCCCAGTCTCTCTCTCACACTCCCAATCTCTCTCTCTCTCACACTCCCAATCTTTCTCTCTCACTCCCAATCTCTCTCTCTCTCACACTCCCAATCTCTCTCTCTCACACTCCCAGTCTCTCTCTCTCACACTCCCAATCTCTCTCTCTCACACTCCCAATCTCTCTCTCTCACACTCCCAATCTCTCTCTCACACACTCCCAGTCTCTCTCTCTCACACTCCCAATCTCTCTCTCTCACACTCCCAGTCTCTCTTTCTCACACACTCCCAATCTCTCTCTCTCTCACACTCCCAATCTCTCTCTCTCTCACACTCCCAATCTCTCTCTCTCTCTCACACTCCCAATCTCGCTCTCTCTCACACTCCCAATCTCTCGCTCTCTCACACTCCCAATCTCTCTCTCTCTCTTACACTCCCAATCTCTCTCTCTCTCTCACACTCCCAATCTCTCTCTCTCTCACACTCCCAGTCTCTCTCCCTCTCACACTCCCAATCTCTCTCTCTCTCACACTCCCAATCTCTCTCTCTCACACTCCCAATCTCTCTCTCTCACACTCCCAATCTCTCTCTCTCTCACACTCCCAATCTCTCTCTCTCTCACACATTCCTAATCTCTCTCTCTCTCACACTCCCAATCTCTCTCTCTCTCACAATCCCAGTCTCTCTCTCACACTCCCAATCTCTCTCTCTCACACTCCCAATCTCTCTCTCTCTCACACTCCCTCTCTCTCTCTCTCACACTCCCAATCTCTCTCTCTCTCACACTCCCAATCTCTCTCTCACACTCCCAATCTCTCTCTCTCTCTCACACCCTCCCAATCTCTCTCTCTCTCTCACTCCCAGGCTCTCTCTCTCTCTCTCACACACTCCCAATCTCTCTCTCGCTCACTCCCAGTCTCTCTCGCTCACACTCCCAGTCTCTGTCTCTCTCACAATCCCAGTCTCTCTCTCTCTCTCACTCCCAGTCTCTCTCTCACACTCCCAATCTCTCTCTCTCTCACACTCCCAATCTTTCTCTCTCACTCCCAATCTCTCTCTCTCTCACACTCCCAATCCCTCTCTCTCTCACACTCCCAATCTCTCTCTCTCACACTCCCAATCTCTCTCTCACACTCCCAATCTTTCTCTCTCTCACTCCCAGTCTCTCTCTCTCACACTCCCAATCTCTCTCTCTCTCACACTCCCAATCTCTCTCTCGCACACTCCCAATCTCTCTCTCTCACACTCCCAATCTCTCTCTCTCTCACTCCCAATCTCTCTCCTCTGACACTCCCAATCTCTCTCTCTCTCTGACACTCCCAATCTCTCTCTCTCTCTCACACTCCCAATCTCTCTCTCTCTCACACTCCCAATCTCTCTCTCACACTCCCAATCTCTCTCTCGCTCACACTCCCAATCTCTCTCTCGCTCACTCCCAGTCTCTCTCGCTCACACTCCCAGTCTCTGTCTCTCTCACAATCCCAGTCTCTCTCTCTCTCTCACTCCCAGTCTCTCTCTCACACTCCCAATCTCTCTCTCTCTCACACTCCCAATCTTTCTCTCTCACTCCCAATCTCTCTCTCTCTCACACTCCCAATCTCTCTCTCTCTCACACTCCCAATCTCTCTCTCTCACACTCCCAATCTCTCTCTCACACTCCCAATCTTTCTCTCTCTCACTCCCAGTCTCTCTCTCTCACACTCCCAATCTCTCTCTCTCTCACACTCCCAATCTCTCTCTCTCACACTCCCAATCTCTCTCTCTCTCACACTCCCAATCTCTCTCTCACACTCCCAATCTCTCTCTCTCTCACACTCCCAATCTCTCTCTCGCACACTCCCAATCTCTCTCTCTCACACTCCCAATCTCTCTCTCTCACACTCCCAATCTCTCTCCCTCTGACACTCCCAATCTCTCTCTCTCTCTGACACTCGCAATCTCTCTCTCTCTCTCACACTCCCAATCTCTCTCTCTCTCACACTCCCAATCTCTCTCTCACACTCCCAATCTCTCTCTCGCTCACACTCCCAATCTCTCTCTCTCTCACACTCCAAATCTCTCTCTCTCACACTCCCAATCTCTCTCTCTCTCACACTCCCAATCTCTCAGTTCAGTTCAGTTCAAATGCTTTATTGGCATGAAAGTTTACAGAGAACCATATTGCCAAAGCTTACATAGCAAAAAGGTACAGTTTTCCAACATTCTGTAGGTGTCAATCGATTTGACATTTGTTGGGTATATACAATATTACTTTTAAACAATATTAATTTTAAACAGTCTTTCTACTTCATTTGGTACGTTCAATATTAATTTTAAACAGTCTTACTTTTAAACAGTCCTCAGGTTGTGACATGTTGTTACATATTTAGCCCCAAGGTATGGTCTGTCTCCTTCTCCTAGGACTAATCTCAATTTTGACAGATCATCCAATTCCTTGAAATCTGGGGTTGTTTGGCTTAGCTTGTTGAATAATATGTTTCTTGATGTGTTGAATTTTTTGCATTTTAGGAGGAAATGCATTTCTGTTTCAACCTCGCCAGCCAGACATTGATCGCATATTCTATTCTCTCTAGGCTGCCAGGATTTCTTGTATCTGCCTTTTTCAATTTCCAGTTGGTGGTCGCTTAGTCTGTACCTGGTGAGGGTCTGTCTCTGTTTTGTGTCTCTGATGGTCGTGAGGTAGTCTGCCAGTTTATATTCTCTTTTTAGGGCCCGGTAACATTCTAATCTGCTTTGGCTTTCGGTTATTTTGTTCCAATGTTCCAGGTAGGTTTCTTTGCATTTTTTAATGATTTGGTTCACTCGGATTGGTGTTTGGACGGCTGTGTTGGTCTGGGGCTGGTCAGGGTCCGGCTGAGTACTTAGTTTCAGTAGCAGCTGACTCAGGGGACTCTTTTCTGGGTTTAGCTCTTGGGTCTGAAAGGCTTTGAAATGAAGGGTGTCTGGGGAGCTAGATTTGAGGTGATTTAGGAAGTTTAGTGCTCGTTTTTGGATGTTTATTATCAGTGGGTATCTGCCTAGTTCGGCTCTGCATGCATTTGTTGGCGTTTTTCTTTGGGTGCGAAGGATGCTTCGGCAGAATTCTGCATGTAGGGCTTCTATTGTGTGTTTTTCCCATTTAGTGTAGCTTTGGTGATTTAGCGGGCCCCATACTTCACTACCGTACAGTGCAATGGGCAGGATTATGCTGTCAAAAATTTTGAGCCAGATTTTGATTGGGATTTGGATGTTGTAGAATTTTCTTTTTATTGCATATAGGGCTCTTCGGGCTTTTTCTTTTAGTGCATTCACTGCTATGCTGAAGCTCCCTGATGCTGTAATAGTTAGACCAAGGTAGGTGTAGCTCATAGCGTGTCCTATAGTGGTATCACTGAGGGTAAACTGGTATTTGTTTTCCTGACATCTGGGTCTTTTCTGAAAAATCATGATGTTGGTTTTCTTTAGATTTACTGTTAGAGCCCAATTTTGGCAGTATTTGTCGAGTAGGTCTAGTTGTTGCTGTAATCCCTGTTCTGTGGGAGACAGCAGAACCAGGTCGTCCGCATAGAACAGGGACTTCACTTCTCCATCTAGGAGACGGAGACCTGGTGACTCGCTTTGCTCCAGCATGTCTGCTAATTCATTTATGTATATGTTGAACAGGGTCGGGCTCAAATTGCAGCCCTGCCGGACGCCTCTTCTCTGGGTGAAGAAATCGGTGCGTTTGTCTCCAATTTTGACCCCGCATTTGTTTTTCAGATACATTGATTTAATAAGGTCATAGACTTTGCCCCCTATTCCACACTGAAGAAGTTTATAATAGAGCCCTTCGTGCCATATAGAGTCAAAGGCTTTCTTGAAGTCGATGAAACAGGCGAATATTTTCCCATTTTTTGTTTGGTGTTTATGTTTTTCGATGAGGGTGTGAAGGGTATAGATATGGTCGGCGGTGCGGTGTTTTGGAAGAAAGCCAATTTGGTTTTTTCTGAGGATATTATGTTTGTTAAGAAAATCAAGTAATCTACTATTTAGAATACTGCAGAATAACTTCCCTAGACAACTGTTGACACAGATGCCGCGGTAGTTATTTGGGTCTGATTTGTTTCCACTTTTATATATGGGGGAGATTAGTCCTTGGCACCAGATATCGGGAAAACAGCCTGAGCGTAATATGATGTTGAATAGTTTGAGTATCGCACCCTGCATCTCCATATTACTGAACTTTAGCATTTCATTTTTGATGTTGTCTGGGCCACAGGCTTTCTTTAGGTGGAGAGATTTTGTTTTTGTGGCCAGTTCTTTCCATGTGATTGGGGAGTCGAGAGGGTTTTGGTTGTCTTTAATTGTTGCTTCTAATGTGTGGAGTTTTTCTGTGACCTGATGTTGACTTGGGTTTGTTTTGTTTTTTGGGATGTCTTTGTAGAGGTTTTCAAAATGTGTTCTCCAGATGTCGCCATCTTGGATTGGTAATGCTTGCAATTGTGTTGTACTCAGGTTATTCCACATTTCCCAGAATTGTTTTGGATTGGTGGAGTTTTCAATTTCTTCGAGTATTTTGTGGGTATAGTTTTGTGTTTTGTTCCTAATGGTGTGTTTATATCTTTTGAGGGTTTCATTGTATCTAGTACGTAGGTCCGGATTGTTTGGTTGCCGATGCTTTTGGTTTGATATTTTTCTCAGGTCTTTTCTGGCATTTTTGCATTCGTGGTCAAACCATTTCATATTTTTATTTTGTCTTTTTTGATGCTTCCTCTTCTGTTTCACGAGGTCGGCTTTTACAGCTGCCTCATGGAAGATCATGTTTATATCCTCTATGGCCGTGTTTACACCATCTCTGGTGATCTCATATAGATTTTCTTTAAATTTTGAAATTTTACTTGTGAGATCAGGTGAATTTAGTGCTGTGATGAATTTATCTCCACTGTCTGGGGCCCATCTGTATGTCTGGTTTATTTTATGTAGCTTACTGTGTTCCTTTTTTGTGTCTGTAGTTTGGGCAGAAAGTTTAAGGTACACATTTATTTGGTTATGGTCTGAGAGGGGGGATTGCTGCCTGACAGTGAATGCGTTGATATCGCAGGGGTCCAGGTCAGTGATTGTATAGTCCACCACACTAGACCCAAGAGTTGAGGAGTATGTGAGTCTCCCTAGGGAGTCCCCTCTGAACCTACCATTAACTATGTACAGGCCTAAGGCTCGGCAGAGTTGCACTACCTCCCTACCGCTTTTATTTATTTCACGATCAAGGTTGTTCCGATTTGCGATGGCTGGTGTGACATCTAAAGGGGTCTGGCCAAACACATGGTTGTTTCCCTGTGGGTCTATGAAGTCAGGTTCACAACCGGTCCTTGCATTTAGGTCCCCACATATTATCACCTTTCCTTGGGCCTGGAAATGGCTGATTTCCATGTGGAGAGTATCAAATAACTCCTCTTCGAAATATGGCGAATCTATTGGAGGTATGTAGATCGCACATAAGTAAACATCTTTTTTTGCTATTCCTATATTTTTATCTAGTTTTAGCCATACGTGTGATTTCCCCTGTTTTACCGGTGAGATGTGTTTGTCCAGTTCTCCCTTATACCACACCAATATTCCCCCGGAGGTTCTGCCCTTGCGTGTTTTAGTGTTCTTTACTGAGGGCACAATGATTTCATGGTACATTGGAGGACAGTGGGTCGGCATGTCCTTTTGGCACCATGTTTCTGTTAACACAATTATATCAATGTCTTTTATAGCTTTTAGGAATTCAGGGTCTGTACTCTTCATCCCAAAAGTTGAGGAGCGGAGGCCCTGGATATTCCAGCAGCTTATGTGGAAAGAACGCATTTATATAGTTCAATAAAATGAAATAAAATGGACCTATTTTGTGGGATGAGTGTGGGAACACTATTTTCTATAATGCTAAGTGATGATTTAGTATAAATTTCATGAGGCATGCACATATATCTATCTAATAATAGTAATAATACTGGTAAGATAACAATAATGATAATGATAGATAACAATATTAATAATTTCTCCGGCTTTCTATCAGGCTGTTCAGCATCGTCATGATCTTTCTCAGTTCTTGGTCTACAGTCTGTGGTCTAGAGGGGGGTCTTGGGTCAGGTATAAAAGCACGGTTCTGTTGTCGGTTTTGTAAAGGGGGGTGGGGGACATTGGTGGTCCTGTTTGGGCTCCCAATGGTAGGGGGGGTGGGAGGGCTGCGTCTTTTGGCAGTGTTTATGAGGTTTCTTGCGAAGACCCACATCCGCTGTTTGAGTAGATGTATTTCGTCATAGAGGTCCCTTGTGTTGATGTTTGGATGATGGGCCAGGGAGACGTTGGGGAGGACAGAACATCTCGTGTCGATCTCCCTGTTGGTGTTGTGGATTATATAGGCTGGGGTGTCCTTTCTGGGCAGTAGTGTGGAGATCACGATCCGCGCCTCGGGGAATTCCCTGCTGGCCTTTTCTGCCATCCTGCTCACCGCCCAAGCCGTGCCTTCCTGTAGGGTGCGTAGGTCGTTCGTGCCTGTGTGGATCACAATCCATTTGGGGCTTCCAAGGGATTCTTTGTTCAGGATCTTCATTGCTTGGCCTGTGTTGCTGCACCATTTTTTCAGGACTTGATGGTCTGGGAACAGCCTCTGGGGGTCCAGAAACTTTCCGTTGGAGTCGGTCAGCAGGACCGCCTGAGGGGCTGGTTTTTCAGACTGGGTAACAGTAGTCTGGGTAGGACTCGCCTGGTGGCTGGTTGTTGGCTGGGTTTCTGGGATATGTTGTGTGGCAGGAGCGGGGTTTGGGGCTTTCGGTGTGTCCTCGTTTGGGGGGGTATCTGTCGGTTTTTGTGTTCCTGTGTGTGAGGACTGGGTAGCAGTAGTCTGGGCATGACTCGACTGAGGGCTGGTTGGAGCGGGGTTTGTGGCTTTCGGTGTGTCTTCGTGTGGGGTGGCATCCGGTGGGTTCTGTGTCCTTGTGTGTGTTGTTTTTGTGTCCTCAGGTTTTTGGACCTTAAGAGGTTTGTGTTGCCTGCTGAGCCTTTCTACGGTCTCCTTCATTTTGTTTAGTTGAGTACGGAGTTCTTTGATCTCATTTCTTTGCTCCTCTATGGTCTTTCTCAGCTTGTGGATGGTGGACTCGTGTTCCGTTTTTAGCTGTTTGAATTCCTCCTTCAAATTCTTGGCCAGTGTTTCTCTGTATTCGTTGAGATCAAGTTCTAGTTTGGCCAGATTCTCTTTTATCATTTTGTTTTCGTTGAGAGGTGTGGGGGGGGTGGAGATGTACAGGGAGGTGTTTTCCTCTGCTGGTCTCTCTTCTTCTTCCTCCACTTGGCTCTCCTCATCCTCTGTTCGACTCTCTTTTGCTTCCTGTCCATTGGTCCTCTTTGTGTCTGCCTTAGTTTTCAACTGGGGGAATTCCTTTTCGAAGGTGTCCAGATTTTCCACATTCCCCTGTATCATGATCTTTCTATTTTTGTTGTAGTAGCTTATGGTTAGCAGGGGGTCATCTTTATCTAGGTTTCCATCTTTACATATTTTCAGTCTGCCTCCACTGCCAATACCTTCACTGGAGACGTATGTGTAGTGTTTTTGTAAAATCTCCTTCCAGGAGGTGACGTATTCGGTGTAGAATATGAGGTTGTTCTTCAGCTTAGTCCCTTTGTGTGTGGTATAGTCCACGTAGAGGATTTCTGGGTTATTTTTTAGTGTTGTGTACTTGTATTTTTCCTTTGCTTTATTTTTTGTGCATTGCTCAGGATATATCATTTCCCTGCTCATTGTAGTCGTTTGTTTTTTGTCTCAGATAGATAACTTTTTTTTTTTTCTTCTCTTTTTTGTGTCGTGTTCCACCTTAGCCCACTTTTAGGTCCAAAATTGGGAGTTTTTCAGGGGTTCATCTTTGATATAGCTGCTCTTAAAGGTTTATCTTTCTCTTTTTCTCACAGGCTGTTGGTTCGGGTAGTTTATCGTTTCTCTCGGGTTTCTATTACTTTTCCTCGCGGGTTTGTTGTTCTTTTTTCAGGTTTTTTTTTTTTTTTCGAGCTAAATTTAAATAAAATTTAAACTTTTTCCGAACTAACTTTAACTAGAGTTAGGTAAAACTTATTTCTCCGGCTTTTTCTCTCCAGCTGGTGTTTCCTCTCCTCTCTCTCTCTCACGCTCCGTCTCTCTCTCTCTAGGTGCAGTTACCTCTCTTTGCTCCTTTTCTCCTTTCAGCCGTTTCCCTTCGTTCAAATTTCGCGCTCTCAGCTCCCAACGCTCTCTTCGGGCTTCTGCCCTGGCCCCAGCCCCTCGGCTCGGCTGTGCTGTCCCGGCCCGGTGTTTGTCCGAGTTTCTCCGACCCCGGAGTTTCTCGGGTTTCAGGCCCTGGGCTTGCTCGCTCTCCAGGCCCGACCCGATCCGGCACCCCTACCTCTCCACTCGCCTCTTTGACTGGCTCGGGCCGCTCCTCCCGGTCTGGGTCGACTCCTGTTGCTGCTCGCTCTCCTTCTCTCCGGTGCCTCGCTCGGCCCGGTTCCTCGGGCCTTTCTCCGGCTTCAGGCTCCGTGCTCCGGTTGCTGCTCGGGCTCTGCTCTCTCTCTCTCCCTGTTTTGGAGTTCTCTCTCTCTGTTCCCGGTTTCTCTCTCTCTGTTCCCGGGTTTTCCTGCGCTGTTCTGGCTCCGATCCCCCGGCCGCTGTTTTGCTTTGAACGGTCGGTTGCGCGGCGCCTCTCGCTCTCGCTCTCACTCTCTCACACTCCCAATCTCTCCCCTTCTCCTCTTCCCTCTCTCTCCTCCTCCCCCTCTCTCTCTTCCCGTGAGTGCGGGACTGGCAAAACCGGCGTTTTTTAAAATCAAAAAATTTCTCTCTCCTCTTCCCCTCTCTCTCGCTCTCTCCCCTTCTCCTCTTCCCTCTCTCTACTTCCCCCTCTCTTCCCGGGAGTCTCTCTCTCTCACACTCCCAATCTCTCTCTCTCACACTACCAATCTCTCTCTCTCTCACACTCCCAATCTCTCTCTCTCACACTACCAATCTCTCTCTCTCTCTCACTCCCAGTCTCTCTCTCTCACACTCCCAATCTCTCTCTCTCACACTCCCAATCTCTCTCTCTCACACTACCAATCTCTCTCTCTCTCACACTCCCAATCTCTCTCTCTCACACTCCCAAGCTCTCTCTCTCTGACACTCCCAATCTCTCTCTCTCTCTGACACTCCCAATCTCTCTCTCTGACGCTCCCAATCTCTCTCTCTCTCTCACACTCCCAATCTCTCTCTCTCTCACACTCCCAATCTCTCTCTCACACTCCCAATCTCTCTCTCCCTCACACTCCCAATCTCTCTCTCTCACACTCCCAATCTCTCTCTCTCTCTCTCTCTCACACTCCCAATCTCTCTCTCTCTCACTCCCAGTCTCTCTCTCACACTCTCAATCTCTCTCTGTCTCTCTCACACTCCCAGTCTCTCTCTCTCTCACACTCCCAATCTCTCTCTCTCTCTCTCTCTCTCACACTCCCAATCTCTCTCTCTCTCACACTCCCAATCTCTCTCTCTCTCTCTCTCACACTCCCAATCTCTCTCTCTCTCTCACACTCTCAATCTCTCTCTCTCTCTCACTCCCAATCTCTCTCTCTCACACTCCCAATCTCTCTCTCTCACACTCCCAATCTCTCTCTCTCACACTCCCAATCTCTCTCTCACACACTCCCAGTCTCTCTCTCTCACACTCCCAATCTCTCTTTCTCACACACTCCCAATCTCTCTCTCTCTCACACTCCCAATCTCTCTCTCTCTCACACTCCCAATCTCTCTCTCTCTCTCACACTCCCAATCTCGCTCTCTCTCACACTCCCAATCTCTCGCTCTCTCACACTCCCAATCTCTCTCTCTCTCTTACACTCCCAATCTCTCTCTCTCTCACTCCCAATCTCTCTCTCTCTCACACTCCCAATCTCTCTCTCTCTCACACTCCCAGTCTCTCTCCCTCTCACACTCCCAATCTCTCTCTCTCTCACACTCCCAATCTCTCTCTCTCACACTCCCAATCTCTCTCTCTCACACTCCCAATCTCTCTCTCTCTCACACTCCCAATCTCTCTCTCTCTCACACATTCCCAATCTCTCTCTCTCTCACACTCCCAATCTCTCTCTCTCTCACAATCCCAGTCTCTCTCTCACACTCCCAATCTCTCTCTCTCACACTCCCAATCTCTCTCTCTCTCACACTCCCTCTCTCTCTCTCTCACACTCCCAATCTCTCTCTCTCTCACACTCCCAATCTCTCTCACACTCCCAATCTCTCTCTCACACTCCCAATCTCTCTCTCTCTCTCACACCCTCCCAATCTCTCTCTCTCTCTCACTCCCAGTCTCTCTCTCTCTCTCTCACACACTCCCAATCTATCTCTCGCTCACTCCCAGTCTCACTCTCTCTCACTCCCAGTCTCTCTCTCTCTCTCTCACACACTCCCAATCTCTCTCTCGCTCACTCCCAGTCTCTCTCGCTCACACTCCCAGTCTCTGTCTCTCTCACAATCCCAGTCTCTCTCTCTCTCTCACTCCCAGTCTCTCTCTCACACTCCCAATCTCTCTCTCTCTCACACTCCCAATCTTTCTCTCTCACTCCCAATCTCTCTCTCTCTCACACTCCCAGTCTCTCTCTCTCACACTCCCAATCTCTCTCTCTCACACTCCCAATCTCTCTCTCTCACACTCCCAATCTCTCTCTCACACACTCCCAGTCTCTCTCTCTCACACTCCCAATCTCTCTCTCTCACACTCGCAATCTCTCTTTCTCACACACTCCCAATCTCTCTCTCTCTCACACTCCCAATCTCTCTCTCTCTCACACTCCCAATCTCTCTCTCTCTCTCACACTCCCAATCTCGCTCTCTCTCACACTCCCAATCTCTCGCTCTCTCACACTCCCAATCTCTCTCTCTCTCTTACACTCCCAATCTCTCTCTCTCTCTCACACTCCCAATCTCTCTCTCTCTCACTCCCAATCTCTCTCTCTCTCACACTCCCAATCTCTCTCTCTCTCACACTCCCAGTCTCTCTCCCTCTCACACTCCCAATCTCTCTCTCTCTCACACTCCCAATCTCTCTCTCTCACACTCCCAATCTCTCTCTCTCACACTCCCAATCTCTCTCTCTCTCACACTCCCAATCTCTCTCTCTCTCACACATTCCCAATCTCTCTCTCTCTCACACTCCCAATCTCTCTCTCTCTCACAATCCCAGTCTCTCTCTCACACTCCCAATCTCTCTCTCTCACACTCCCAATCTCTCTCTCTCTCACACTCCCAATCTCTCTCACACTCCCAATCTCTCTCTCACACTCCCAATCTCTCTCTCTCTCTCACACCCTCCCAATCTCTCTCTCTCTCTCACTCCCAGGCTCTCTCTCTCTCTCTCACACACTCCCAATCTCTCTCTCGCTCACTCCCAGTCTCTCTCGCTCACACTCCCAGTCTCTGTCTCTCTCACAATCCCAGTCTCTCTCTCTCTCTCACTCCCAGTCTCTCTCTCACACTCCCAATCTCTCTCTCACACTCCCAATCTTTCTCTCTCTCACTCCCAGTCTCTCTCTCTCACACTCCCAATCTCTCTCTCTCTCACACTCCCAATCTCTCTCTCGCACACTCCCAATCTCTCTCTCTCACACTCCCAATCTCTCTCTCTCACACTCCCAATCTCTCTCCCTCTGACACTCCCAATCTCTCTCTCTCTCTGACACTCCCAATCTCTCTCTCTCTCTCACACTCCCAATCTCTCTCTCTCTCACACTCCCAATCTCTCTCTCACACTCCCAATCTCTCTCTCGCTCACACTCCCAATCTCTCTCTCGCTCACTCCCAGTCTCTCTCGCTCACACTCCCAGTCTCTGTCTCTCTCACAATCCCAGTCTCTCTCTCACTCCCAGTCTCTCTCTCACACTCCCAATCTCTCTCTCTCTCTCACACCCTCCCAATCTCTCTCTCTCTCTCACTCCCAGGCTCTCTCTCTCTCTCTCACACACTCCCAATCTCTCTCTCGCTCACTCCCAGTCTCTCTCGCTCACACTCCCAGTCTCTGTCTCTCTCACAATCCCAGTCTCTCTCTCTCTCTCACTCCCAGTCTCTCTCTCACACTCCCAATCTCTCTCTCTCTCACACTCCCAATCTTTCTCTCTCACTCCCAATCTCTCTCTCTCTCACACTCCCAATCCCTCTCTCTCTCACACTCCCAATCTCTCTCTCTCACACTCCCAATCTCTCTCTCACACTCCCAATCTTTCTCTCTCTCACTCCCAGTCTCTCTCTCTCACACTCCCAATCTCTCTCTCTCTCACACTCCCAATCTCTCTCTCTCTCACACTCCCAATCTCTCTCTCTCTCACACTCCCAATCTCTCTCTCACACTCCCAATCTCTCTCTCTCTCACACTCCCAATCTCTCTCTCGCACACTCCCAATCTCTCTCTCTCACACTCCCAATCTCTCTCTCTCACACTCCCAATCTCTCTCCCTCTGACACTCCCAATCTCTCTCTCTCTCTGACACTCCCAATCTCTCTCTCTCTCTCACACTCCCAATCTCTCTCTCTCTCACACTCCCAATCTCTCTCTCACACTCCCAATCTCTCTCTCGCTCACACTCCCAATCTCTCTCTCTCTCACACTCCAAATCTCTCTCTCTCACACTCCCAATCTCTCTCTCTCTCACACTCCCAATCTTTCTCTCTCTCACACTCCCAATCTCTCTCTCTCACACTCCCAATCTCTCTCTCTCACACTCCCAATCTCTCTCTCTCACACTACCAATCTCTCTCTCTCTCACACTCCCAATCTCTCTCTCTCACACTCCCAATCCCTCTCTCTCTGACACTCCCAATCTCTCTCTCTCTCTGACACTCCCAATCTCTCTCTCTGACACTCCCAATCTCTCTCTCTCTCTCACACTCCCAATCTCTCTCTCTCTCACACTCCCAATCTCTCTCTCACACTCCCAATCTCTCTCTCTCTCACACTCCCAATCTCTCTCTCTCACACTCCCAATCTCTCTCTCTCTCTCTCTCACACTCCCAATCTCTCTCTCTCTCTCACTCCCAGTCTCTCTCTCACACTCTCAATCTCTCTCTGTCTCTCTCACACTCCCAGTCTCTCTCTCTCTCACACTCCCAATCTCTCTCTCTCTCTCTCTCTCACACTCCCAATCTCTCTCTCTCTCACACTCCCAATCTCTCTCACTCTCTCTCTCACACTCCCAATCTCTCTCTCTCTCTCACACTCTCAATCTCTCTCTCTCTCTCACTCCCAGTCTCTCTCTCTCACACTCCCAATCTCTCTCTCTCACACTCCCAATCTCTCTCTCTCTCACCCCCAATCTCTCTCTCTCTCTCACTCCCAATCTCTCTCTCTCACACTCCCAATCTCTCTCTCTCTCACACTCCCAATCTCTCTCTCTCTCTCACACTCCCAATCTCTCTCTCTCTCACACTCCCAATCTCTCTCTCTCACACTCCCAATCTCTCTCTCTCTCACACTCCCAATCTCTCTCTCTCTCTCACACTCCCAATCTCTCTCTCTCTCACACTCCCAATCTCTCTCTCTCACACTCCCAATCTCCCTCTCTCTCACACTCCCAATCTCTCTCTCTCTCACACTCCCAATCTCTCTCTCTCTCACACTCCCAATCTCTCTCTCTCTCACACTCCCAAACTCTCTCTCTCTCACTCTCCCAATCTCTCTCTCTCTCACACTCCCAATCTCTCTCTCTCACACTCCCAATCTCTCTCTCTCACACTCCCAATCTCTCTCTCTCTCACACTCCCAATCTCTCTCTCTCTCACACTCCCAATCTCTCTCTCTCTCACACTCCCAATCTCTCTCTCTCTCACACTCCCAATCTCTCTCTCTCACACTCCCAATCCCTCTCTCTCTCACACTCCCAATCTCTCTCTCTCACACTCCCAATCTCTCTCTCTCTCACACCCCCAATCTCTCTCTCTCTCACCCTCCCAGTCTCTCTCTCTCACACTCCCAATCTCTCTCTCTCACACTCCCAATCTCTCTGTCACACTCCCAATCTCTCTCTCTCACACTCCCAATCTCTCTCTCTCTCACACTCCCAATCTCTCTCTCTCTCTCACTCCCAATCTCGCTCTCTCACACTCCCAATCTCTCTCTCTCTCACACTCCCAATCTCTCTCTCTCTCACACTCCCAATCTCTCTCTCTCTCACACTCCCAATCTCTCTCTCTCTCACACTCCCAATCTCTCTCTCTCTCACACACTCCTAATCTCTCTCTCTCACACTCCCAGTCTCTCTCTCTCACACACTCCCAGTCTCTCTCTCTCACACTCCCAGTCTATCTCTCTCACACTCCCAGTCTCTCTCTCTCACACTCCCAATCTCTCTCTCTCACACACTCCCAGTCTCTCTCTCTCACACTCCCAATCCAATTCCAATTCCAATTCAAATGCTTTATTGGCATGAAAGTTTACAGAGAACCATATTGCCAAAGCTTACATAGCAAAAAGGTACAGTTTTCCAACATTCTGTAGGTGTCAATCGATTTGACATTTGTTGGGTACATACAATATTACTTTTAAACAATATTAATTTTAAACAGTCTTTCTACTTCATTTGGTACGTTCAATATTAATTTTAAACAGTCTTAATTTTAAACAGTCCTCAGGTTGTGACATGTTGTTACATATTTGGCCCCAAGGTATGGTCTGTCTCCTTCTCCTAGGACTAATCTCAATTTTGACAGGTCATCCAATTCCTTGAAATCTGGGGTTGTTTGGCTTAGCTTGTTGAATAATATGTTTCTTGATGTGTTGAATTTTTCGCATTTTAGGAGGAAATGCATCTCTGTTTCAACCTCGCCGGCCAGACATTGATCGCATATTCTATTCTCTCTAGGCTGCCAGGATTTCTTGTATCTGCCTTTTTCAATTTCCAGTTGGTGGTCGCTTAGTCTGTACCTGGTGAGGGTCTGTCTCTGTTTTGTGTCTCTGATGGTCGTGAGGTAGTCTGCCAGTTTATATTCTCTTTTTAGGGCCCGGTAACATTCTAATCTGCTTTGGCTTTCGGTTATTTTGTTCCAATGTTCCAGGTAGGTTTCTTTGCATTTTTTAATGATTTGGTTCACTCGGATTGGTGTTTGGACGGCTGTGTTGGTCTGGGGCTGGTCAGGGTCCGGCTGAGTACTTAGTTTCAGTAGCAGCTGACTCAGGGGACTCTTTTCTGGGTTTAGCTCTTGGGTCTGAAAGGCTTTGAAATGAAGGGTGTCTGGGGAGCTAGATTTGAGGTGATTTAGGAAGTTTAGTGCTCGTTTTTGGATGTTTATTATCAGTGGGTATCTGCCTAGTTCGGCTCTGCATGCATTTGTTGGCGTTTTTCTTTGGGTGCGAAGGATGCTTCGGCAGAATTCTGCATGTAGGGCTTCTATTGTGTGTTTTTCCCATTTAGTGTAGCTTTGGTGATTTAGCGGGCCCCATACTTCACTACCGTACAGTGCAATGGGCAGGATTATGCTGTCAAATATTTTGAGCCAGATTTTGATTGGGATTTGGATGTTGTAGAATTTTCTTTTTATTGCATATAGGGCTCTTCGGGCTTTTTCTTTTAGTGCATTCACTGCTATGCTGAAGCTCCCTGATGCTGTAATAGTTAGACCAAGGTAGGTGTAGCTCATAGTGTGTCCTATAGTGGTATCACTGAGGGTAAACTGGTATTTGTTTTCCTGACATCTGGGCCTTTTTTGAAAAATGATGATGTTGGTTTTCTTTAGATTTACTGTTAGAGCCCAATTTTGGCAGTATTTGTCGAGTAGGTCTAGTTGTTGCTGTAATCCCTGTTCTGTGGGAGACAGCAGAACCAGGTCGTCCGCATAGAACAGGGATTTCACTTCTCCATCAAGGAGACGGAGACCTGGTGACTCGCTTTGCTCCAGCATGTCTGCTAATTCATTTATGTATATGTTGAACAGGGTCGGGCTCAAATTGCAGCCCTGTCCGACGCCTCTTCTCTGGGTGAAGAAATCGGTGCGTTTGTCTCCAATTTTGACCCCGCATTTGTTTTTCAGATACATTGATTTAATAAGATCATAGACTTTGCCCCCTATTCCACACTGAAGAAGTTTATAATAGAGCCCTTCGTGCCATATAGAGTCAAAGGCTTTCTTGAAGTCGATGAAACAGGCGAATATTTTCCCATTTTTTGTTTGGTGTATATGTTTTCCAATGAGGGTGTGAAGGGTATAGATATGGTCGGCTGTGCGGTGTTTTGGAAGAAAGCCTATTTGGTTTTTTCTGAGGATATTATGTTTGTTAAGAAAATCAAGTAATCTACTATTTAGAATACTGCAGAATAACTTCCCTAGACAACTGTTGACACAGATGCCGCGGTAGTTATTTGGGTCTGATTTGTTTCCACTTTTATATATGGGGGAGATTAGTCCTTGGCACCAGATATCGGGAAAACAGCCTGAGCGTAATATGATGTTGAATAGTTTGAGTATCGCACCCTGCATCTCCATATTGCTGAACTTGAGCATTTCATTTTTGATGTTGTCTGGGCCACAGGCTTTCTTTAGGTGGAGAGATTTTGTTTTTGTGGCCAGTTCTTTCCATGTGATTGGGGAGTCTAGAGGGTTTTGGTTGTCTTTAATTGTTGCTTCTAATGTGTGGAGTTTTTCTGTGACCTGATGTTGACTTGGGTTTGTTTCGTTTATTGGGATGTCTTTGTAGAGGTTTTCAAAATGTGTTCTCCAGATGTCGCCATCTTGGATTGGTAATGCTTGCAATTGTGTTGTACTCAGGTTATTCCACATTTCCCAGAATTGTTTTGGATTGGTGGAGTTTTCAATTTCTTCGAGTATTTTGTGGGTATAGTTTTGTGTTTTGTTCGTAATGGTGTGTTTATATCTTTTGAGGGTTTCATTGTATCTAGCACGCAGGTCCGGATTGTTTGGTTGGCGATGCTTTTGGTTTGATATTTTTCTCAGGTCTTTTCTGGCATTTTTGCATTCGTGGTCAAACCATTTCTTATTTTTACTTTGTCTTTTGTGACACTCTCAATCTCTCTCTCTCTCTCTCACACTCCCAATCTCTCTCTCTCTCTCTCTCTCACACTCCCAATCTCTCTCTCTCTCACACTCCCAATCTCTCTCTCTCTCTCTCTCACACTCCCAATCTCTCTCTCTCTCTCACTCCCAGTCTCTCTCTCACACTCTCAATCTCTCTCTCTCTCTCTCTCACTCCCAGTCTCTCTCTCTCACACTCCCAATCTCTCTCTCTCACACCCCCAATCTCTCTCTCTCTCTCACCCCCAATCTCTCTCTTTCTCACACTCCCAATCTCTCTCTCTCTCACACTCCCAATCTCTCTCTCTCACACTCCCAATCTCTCTCTCTCTCACACTCCCAATCTCTCTCTCTCACACTCCCAATCTCTCTCTCTCTCACACTCCCAATCTCTCTCTCTCTCACACTCCCAATCTCTCTCTCTCTCACACTCCCAATCTCTCTCTCTCTCACACTCCCAATCTCTCTCTCTCACACTCCCAATCTCTCTCTCTCACACTCCCAATCTCTCTCTCTCTCACACTCCCAATCTCTCTCTCTCACACTCCCAATCTCTCTCCCTCTGACACTCCCAATCTCTCTCTCTCGCTGACACTCCCAATCTCTCTCTCTGACACTCCCAATCTCTCTCTCTCTCTCACACTCCCAATCTCTCTCTCTCTCACACTCCCAATCTCTCTCTCTCTCTCACACTCCCAATCTCTCTCTCTCTCTCACTCCCAGTCTCTCTCTCACACTCTCAATCTCTCTCTGTCTCTCTCACACTCCCAGTCTCTCTCTCTCTCACACTCCCAATCTCTCTCTCTCTCTCTCTCTCACACTCCCAATCTCTCTCTCTCTCACACTCCCAATCTCTCTCTCTCTCTCTCTCACACTCCCAATCTCTCTCTCTCTCTCACACTCTCAATCTCTCTCTCTCTCTCACTCCCAGTCTCTCTCTCTCACACTCCCAATCTCTCTCTCTCACACTCCCAATCTCTCTCTCTCTCACCCCCAATCTCTCTCTCTCTCTCACTCCCAATCTCTCTCTCTCACACTCCCAATCTCTCTTTCTCTCACACTCCCAATCTCTCTCTCTCTCTCACACTCCCAATCTCTCTCTCTCTCACACTCCCAATCTCTCTCTCTCACACTCCCAATCTCCCTCTCTCTCACACTCCAAATCTCTCTCTCACACTCCCAATCTCTCTCTCTCTCACACTCCCAATCTCTCTCTCTCTCACACTCCCAATCTCTCTCTCTCTCACTCTCCCAATCTCTCTCTCTCTCACACTCCCAATCTCTCTCTCTCACACTCCCAATCTCTCTCTCTCACACTCCCAATCTCTCTCTCTCTCACACTCCCAATCTCTCTCTCTCTCACACTCCCAATCTCTCTCTCTCTCACACTCCCAATCTCTCTCTCTCTCACACTCCCAATCTCTCTCTCTCACACTCCCAATCTCTCTCTCTCTCACACTCCCAATCTCTCTCTCTCACACTCCCAATCTCTCTCCCTCTGACACTCCCAATCTCTCTCTCTCTCTGACACTCCCAATCTCTCTCTCTGACACTCCCAATCTCTCTCTCTCTCTCACACTCCCAATCTCTCTCTCACACTCCCAATCTCTCTCTCTCTCACACTCCCAATCTCTCTCTCTCTCACACTCCCAATCTCTCTCTCTCACACTCCCAATCTCTCTCTCTCTCACACTCCCAATCTCTCTCTCTCACACTCCCAATCTCTCTCCCTCTGACACTCCCAATCGCTCTCTCTCTCTGACACTCCCAATTTCTCTCTCTGACACTCCCAATCTCTCTCTCTCTCTCACACTCCCAGTCTCACTCTCTCTCACACTCCCAATCTCTCTCTCTCTCTCTCACACTCCCAATCTCTCTCTCTCTCTCACACTCCCAAACTCTCTCTCTCACACTCCCAATCTCTCTCTCTCTCACACTCCCAATCTTTCTCTCTCTCACTCCCAGTCTCTCTCTCTCACACTCCCAATCTCTCTCTCTCTCACACTCCCAATCTCTCTCTCTCACACTCCCAATCTCTCTCTCTCTCTCACTCCCAATCTCTCTCTCTCACACTCCCAATCTCTCTCTCTCTCACACTCCCAATCTCTCTCTCTCTCACTCCCAATCTCTCTCTCTCTCACACTCCCAATCTCTCTCTCTCTCACACTCCCAGTCTCTCTCCCTCTCACACTCCCAATCTCTCTCTCTCTCACACTCCCAATCTCTCTTTCTCTCTCACACTCCCAATCTCTCTCTCTCTCACACTCCCAATCTCTCTCTCTCTCACACTCCCAATCTCTCTCCCTCTCACACTCCCAATCTCTCTCTCTCTCTCACATTCCCAATCTCTCTCTCTCACACTCCCAAACTCTCTCTCTCACACTCCCAGTCTCTCTCTCTCTCACACTCCCAATCTCTCTCACACTCCCAATCTCTCTCTCTCTCACACTCCCAATCTCTCTCACACTCCCAATCTCTCTCTCACACTCCCAATCTATCTCTCTCTCTCACACCCTCCCAATCTCTCTCTCTCTCACTCCCAGTCTCTCTCTCTCTCTCTCACACACTCCCAATCTCTCTCTCGCTCACTCCCAGTCTCTCTCGCTCACACTCCCAGTCTCTCTCTCTCTCTCACACTCCCAATCTCTCTCTCTCTCACACTCCCAGTCTCTCTCTCTCACACACTCCCAGTCTCTCTCGCTCACACTCCCAGTCCAATTCCAATTCCAATTCAAATGCTTTATTAGCATGAAAGTTTACAGAGAACCATATTGCCAAAGCTTACATAGCAAAAAGGTACAGTTTTCCAACATTCTGTAGGTGTCAAACGATTTGACATTTGTTGGGTACATACAATATTACTTTTAAACAATATTAATTTTAAACAGTCTTTGTACTTCATTTGGTACGTTCAATATTAATTTTAAACAGTCTTAATTTTAAACAGTCCTCAGGTTGTGACATGTTGTTACATATTTGGCCCCAAGGTATGGTCTGTCTCCTTCTCCTAGGACTAATCTCAATTTTGACAGGTCATCCAATTCCTTGAAATCTGGGGTTGTTTGGCTTAGCTTGTTGAATAATATGTTTCTTGATGTGTTGAATTTTTCGCATTTTAGGAGGAAATGCATTCCTGTTTCAACCTCGCCGGCCAGACATTGATCGCATATTCTATTCTCTCTAGGCTGCCAGGATTTCTTGTATCTGCCTTTTTCAATTTCCAGTTGGTGGTCGCTTAGTCTGTACTTGGTGAGGGTCTGTCTCTGTTTTGTGTCTCTGATGGTCGTGAGGTAGTCTGCCAGTTTATATTCTCTTTTTAGGGCCCGGTAACATTCTAATCTGCTTTGGCTTTCGGTTATTTTGTTCCAATGTTCCAGGTAGGTTTCTTTGCATTTTTTAATGATTTGGTTCACTCGGATTGGTGTTTGGACGGCTGTGTTGGTCTGGGGCTGGTCAGGGTCCGGCTGAGTACTTAGTTTCAGTAGCAGCTGACTCAGGGGACTCTTTTCTGGGTTTAGCTCTTGGGTCTGAAAGGCTTTGAAATGAAGGGTGTCTGGGGAGCTAGATTTGAGGTGATTTAGGAAGTTTAGTGCTCGTTTTTGAATGTTTATTATCAGTGGGTATCTCTCTCTCTCTCTCACACTCTCCGTCTCTCTCCCAGTCTCTCTCTCTCACACTCTCCGTCTCTCTCTCTCACACTCCCAATCTCTCTCTCTCACACTCCCAATCTCTCTCTCTCTCACACTCCCAATCTCTCTCTCTGTCACACTCCCAATCTCTCTCTCTCTCACACTCCCAATCTCTCTCTCTCTCACACTCCCAATCGCTCTCTCTCTCACACTCCCAATCTCTCTCTCTCTCACACTCCCTGTCTCTCTCTCCCTCTCTCTCACTCCCAATCTCTCTCACTCACACTCCCAATCTCTCTCTCTCTCTCACACTCCCAATCTCTCTCTCTCACACTCCCAATCTCTCTCTCTCACACTCCCAATCTCTCTCTCTCACACTCCCAATCTCTCTCTCTCTCTCACACTCCCAATCTCTCTCTCTCTCACACTCCCAATCTCTCTCTCTCACTCCCAGTCTCTCTCTCTCTCTCACACTCCCAATCTCTCTCTCTCTCACACTCCCAGTCTCTCTCTCTCTCTCTCACTCCCAATCTCTCTCTCTCACACTCCCAATCTCTCTCTCTCTCACACTGTCAATCTCTCTCTCTCACACTCCCAACCTCTCTCTCTCTCACACTCCGAATCTCTCTCACACTCCCAATCTCTCTCTCTCTCACACTCCCAATCTCTCTCTCTCTCACACTCCCAATCTCTCTCTCTCACTCCCAGTCTCTCTCTCTCTCTCACACTCCCAATCTCTCTCTCTCTCACACTCCCAGTCTCTCTCTCTCACACACTCCCAGTCTCTCTCGCTCACACTCCCAGTCTCTCTCTCTCACACTCTCCGTCTCTCTCTCTCACACTCCCAATCTCTCTCTCTCACACTCCCAATCTCTCTCTCTCTCACACTCCCAATCTCTCTCTCTGTCACACTCCCAATCTCAGTTCAGTTCAGTTCAGTTCAAATGCTTTATTGGCATGAAAGTTTACAGAGAACCATATTGCCAAAGCTTACATAGCAAAAAGGTACAGTTTTCCAACATTCTGTAGGTGTCAATCGATTTGACATTTGTTGGGTATATACAATATTACTTTTAAACAATATTAATTTTAAACAGTCTTTCTACTTCATTTGGTACGTTCAATATTAATTTTAAACAGTCTTACTTTTAAACAGTCCTCAGGTTGTGACATGTTGTTACATATTTAGCCCCAAGGTATGGTCTGTCTCCTTCTCCTAGGACTAATCTCAATTTTGACAGATCATCCAATTCCTTGAAATCTGGGGTTGTTTGGCTTAGCTTGTTGAATAATATGTTTCTTGATGTGTTGAATTTTTCGCATTTTAGGAGGAAATGCATTTCTGTTTCAACCTCGCCAGCCAGACATTGATCGCATATTCTATTCTCTCTAGGCTGCCAGGATTTCTTGTATCTGCCTTTTTCAATTTCCAGTTGGTGGTCGCTTAGTCTGTACCTGGTGAGGGTCTGTCTCTGTTTTGTATCTCTGATGGTCGTGAGGTAGTCTGCCAGTTTATATTCTCTTTTTAGGGCCCGGTAACATTCTAATCTGCTTTGGCTTTCGGTTATTTTGTTCCAATGTTCCAGGTAGGTTTCTTTGCATTTTTTAATGATTTGGTTCACTCGGATTGGTGTTTGGACGGCTGTGTTGGTCTGGGGCTGGTCAGGGTCCGGCTGAGTACTTAGTTTCAGTAGCAGCTGACTCAGGGGACTCTTTTCTGGGTTTAGCTCTTGGGTCTGAAAGGCTTTGAAATGAAGGGTGTCTGGGGAGCTAGATTTGAGGTGATTTAGGAAGTTTAGTGCTCGTTTTTGGATGTTTATTATCAGTGGGTATCTGCCTAGTTCGGCTCTGCATGCATTTGTTGGCGTTTTTCTTTGGGTGCGAAGGATGCTTCGGCAGAATTCTGCATGTAGGGCTTCTATTGTGTGTTTTTCCCATTTAGTGTAGCTTTGGTGATTTAGCGGGCCCCATACTTCACTACCGTACAGTGCAATGGGCAGGATTATGCTGTCAAAAATTTTGAGCCAGATTTTGATTGGGATTTGGATGTTGTAGAATTTTCTTTTTATTGCATATAGGGCTCTTCGGGCTTTTTCTTTTAGTGCATTCACTGCTATGCTGAAGCTCCCTGATGCTGTAATAGTTAGACCAAGGTAGGTGTAGCTCATAGTGTGTCCTATAGTGGTATCACTGAGGGTAAACTGGTATTTGTTTTCCTGACATCTGGGTCTTTTCTGAAAAATCATGATGTTGGTTTTCTTTAGATTTACTGTTAGAGCCCAATTTTGGCAGTATTTGTCGAGTAGGTCTAGTTGTTGCTGTAATCCCTGTTCTGTGGGAGACAGCAGAACCAGGTCGTCCGCATAGAACAGGGACTTCACTTCTCCATCCAGGAGACGGAGACCTGGTGACTCGCTTTGCTCCAGCATGTCTGCTAATTCATTTATGTATATGTTGAACAGGGTCGGGCTCAAATTGCAGCCCTGCCGGACGCCTCTTCTCTGGGTGAAGAAATCGGTGCGTTTGACTCCAATTTTGACCCCGCATTTGTTTTTCAGATACATTGATTTAATAAGGTCATAGACTTTGCCCCCTATTCCACACTGAAGAAGTTTATAATAGAGCCCTTCGTGCCATATAGAGTCAAAGGCTTTCTTGAAGTCGATGAAACAGGCGAATATTTTCCCATTTTTTGTTTGGTGTTTATGTTTTTCAATGAGGGTGTGAAGGGTATAGATATGGTCGGCGGTGCGGTGTTTTGGAAGAAAGCCTATTTGGTTTTTTCTGAGGATATTATGTTTGTTAAGAAAATCAAGTAATCTACTATTTAGAATACTGCAGAATAACTTCCCTAGACAACTGTTGACACAGATGCCGCGGTAGTTATTTGGGTCTGATTTGTTTCCACTTTTATATATGGGGGAGATTAGTCCTTGGCACCAGATATCGGGAAAACAGCCTGAGCGTAATATGATGTTGAATAGTTTGAGTATCGCACCCTGCATCTCCATATTGCTGAACTTTAGCATTTCATTTTTGATGTTGTCTGGGCCACAGGCTTTCTTTAGGTGGAGAGATTTTGTTTTTGTGGCCAGTTCTTTCCATGTGATTGGGGAGTCTAGAGGGTTTTGGTTGTCTTTAATTGTTGCTTCTAATGTGTGGAGTTTTTCTGTGACCTGATGTTGACTTGGGTTTGTTTTGTTTTTTGGGATGTCTTTGTAGAGGTTTTCAAAATGTGTTCTCCAGATGTCGCCATCTTGGATTGGTAATGCTTGCAATTGTGTTGTACTCAGGTTATTCCACATTTCCCAGAATTGTTTTGGATTGGTGGAGTTTTCAATTTCTTCGAGTATTTTGTGGGTATAGTTTTGTGTTTTGTTCCTAATGGTGTGTTTATATCTTTTGAGGGTTTCATTGTATCTAGTACGTAGGTCCGGATTGTTTGGTTGCCGATGCTTTTGGTTTGATATTTTTCTCAGGTCTTTTCTGGCATTTTTGCATTCGTGGTCAAACCATTTCATATTTTTATTTTGTCTTTTGTGACGCTTCCTCTTCTGTTTCACGAGGTCGGCTTTTACAGCTGCCTCATGGAAGATCATATTTATATCCTCTATGGCCGTGTTTACACCATCTCTGGTGATCTCATATAGATTTTCTTTAAATTTTGAAATTTTACTTGTGAGATCAGGTGAATTTAGTGCTGTGATGAATTTATCTCCACTGTCTGGGGCCCATCTGTATGTCTGGTTTATTTTATGTAGCTTACTGTGTTCCTTTTTTGTGTCTGTAGTTTGGGCAGAAAGTTTAAGGTACACATTTATTTGGTTATGGTCTGAGAGGGGGGATTGCTGCCTGACAGTGAATGCGTTGATATCGCAGGGGTCCAGGTCAGTGATTGTATAGTCCACCACACTAGCCCCAAGAGTTGAGGAGTATGTGAGTCTCCCTTGGGAGTCCCCTCTGAACCTACCATTAACTATGTACAGGCCTAAGGCTCGGCAGAGTTGCACTACCTCCCTACCGCTTTTATTTATTTCACGATCAAGGTTGTTCCGATTTGCGATGGCTGGTGTGACATCTAAAGGGGTCTGGCCAAACACATGGTTGTTTCCCTGTGGGTCTATGAAGTCAGGTTCACAACCGGTCCTTGCATTTAGGTCCCCACATATTATCACCTTTCCTTGGGCCTGGAAATGGCTGATTTCCATGTGGAGAGTATCAAATAACTCCTCTTCGAAATATGGCGAATCTATTGGAGGTATGTAGATCGCACATAAGTAAACATCTTTTTTTGCTATTCCTATATTTTTATCTAGTTTTAGCCATACGTGTGATTTCCCCTGTTTTACCGGTGAGATGTGTTTGTCCAGTTCTCCCTTATACCACACCAATATTCCCCCGGAGGTTCTGCCCTTGCGTGTTTTAGTGTTCTTTACTGAGGGCACAATGATTTCATGGTACATTGGAGGACAGTGGGTCGGCATGTCCTTTTGGCACCATGTTTCTGTTAACACAATTATATCAATCACACTCCCAATCTCTCTCTCTCTCACACTCCCAATCTCTCTCTCTCACACTCCCAATCTCTCTCTCTCTCACACTCCCAATCTCTCTCTCTCACACTCCCAATCGCTCTCTCTCTCACACTCCCAATCTCTCTCTCTCTCACACTCCCAGTCTCTCTCTCCCTCTCTCTCACTCCCAATCTCTCTCTCTCACACTCCCAATCTCTCTCTCTCTCTCACACTCCCAATCTCTCTCTCTCTCTCTCTCTCACACTCCCAATCTCTCTCTCTCTCTCTCTCACACTCCCAATCTCTCTCTCTCTCACACTCCCAATCTCTCTCTCTCTCTCACACTCCCAATCTCTCTCTCTCTCTCACTCCCAGTCTCTCTCTCACACTCTCAATCTCTCTCTGTCTCTCTCTCACTCCAAGTCTCTCTCTCTCACACTCCCAATCTCTCTCTCTCACACTCCCAATCTCTCTCTCTCACACCCCCAATCTCCCTCTCTCTCTCACTCCCAATCTCTCTCTCTCTCTCACTCCCAATCTCTCTCTCTCTCACACTCCCAATCTCTCTCTCTCTCACACTCCCAATCTCTCTCTCTCACACTCCCAATCTCTCTCTCTCTCACACTCCCAATCTCTCTCTCTCTCACACTCCCAATCTCTCTCTCTCTCACACTCCCAATCTCTCTCTCTCACACTCCCAATCTCTCTCTCTCTCACACTCCCAATCTCTCTCTCTCTCTCACTCCCAATCAATTCAATTTCAATTCAATTCAATTCAAATGCTTTATTGGCATGAAAGTTTACAGAGAACCATATTGCCAAAGCTTACATAGCAAAAAGGTACAGTTTTCCAACATTCTGTAGGTGTCAATCGATTTGACATTTGTTGGGTACATACAATATTACTTTTAAACAATATTAATTTTAAACAGTCTTTCTACTTCATTTGGTACGTTCAATATTAATTTTAAACAGTCTTACTTTTAAACAGTCCTCAGGTTGTGACATGTTGTTACATATTTGGCCCCAAGGTATGGTCTGTCTCCTTCTCCTAGGACTAATCTCAATTTTGACAGATCATCCAGTTCCTTGAAATCTGGGGTTGTTTGGCTTAGCTTGTTGAATAATATGTTTCTTGATGTGTTGAATTTTTCGCATTTTAGGAGGAAATGCATTTCTGTTTCAACCTCGCCAGCCAGACATTGATCGCATATTCTATTCTCTCTAGGCTGCCAGGATTTCTTGTATCTGCCTTTTTCAATTTCCAGTTGGTGGTCGCTTAGTCTGTACCTGGTGAGGGTCTGTCTCTGTTTTGTGTCTCTGATGGTCGTGAGGTAGTCTGCCAGTTTGTATTCTCTTTTTAGGGCCCGGTAACATTCTAATCTGCTTTGGCTTTCGGTTATTTTGTTCCAATGTTCCAGGTAGGTTTCTTTGCATTTTTTAATGATTTGGTTCACTCGGATTGGTGTTTGGACGGCTGTGTTGGTCTGGGGCTGGTCAGGGTCCGGCTGAGTACTTAGCTTCAGTAGCAGCTGACTCAGGGGACTCTTTTCTGGGTTTAGCTCTTGGGTCTGAAAGGCTTTGAAATGAAGGGTGTCTGGGGAGCTAGATTTGAGGTGATTTAGGAAGTTTAGTGCTCGTTTTTGGATGTTTATTATCAGTGGGTATCTGCCTAGTTCGGCTCTGCATGCATTTGTTGGCGTTTTTCTTTGGGTGCGAAGGATGCTTCGGCAGAATTCTGCATGTAGGGCTTCTATTGTGTGTTTTTCCCATTTAGTGTAGCTTTGGTGATTTAGCGGGCCCCATACTTCACTACCGTACAGTGCAATGGGCAGGATTATGCTGTCAAATATTTTGAGCCAGATTTTGATTGGGATTTGGATGTTGTAGAATTTTCTTTTTATTGCATATAGGGCTCTTCGGGCTTTTTCTTTTAGTGCATTCACTGCTATGCTGAAGCTCCCTGATGCTGTAATAGTTAGACCAAGGTAGGTGTAGCTCATAGTGTGTCCTATAGTGGTATCACTGAGGGTAAACTGGTATTTGTTTTCCTGACATCTGGGCCTTTTTTGAAAAATCATGATGTTGGTTTTCTTTAGATTTACTGTTAGAGCCCAATTTTGGCAGTATTTGTCGAGTAGGTCTAGTTGTTGCTGTAATCCCTGTTCTGTGGGAGACAGCAGAACCAGGTCGTCCGCATAGAACAGGGACTTCACTTCTCCATCCAGGAGACGGAGACCTGGTGACTCGCTTTGCTCCAGCATGTCTGCTAATTCATTTATGTATATGTTGAACAGGGTCGGGCTCAAATTGCAGCCCTGCCGGACGCCTCTTCTCTGGGTGAAGAAATCGGTGCGTTTGTCTCCAATTTTGACCCCGCATTTGTTTTTCAGATACATTGATTTAATAAGGTCATAGACTTTGCCCCCTATTCCACACTGAAGAAGTTTATAATAGAGCCCTTCGTGCCATATAGAGTCAAAGGCTTTCTTGAAGTCGATGAAACAGGCGAATATTTTCCCATTTTTTGTTTGGTGTATATGTTTTTCAATGAGGGTGTGAAGGGTATAGATATGGTCGGCGGTGCGGTGTTTTGGAAGAAAGCCTATTTGGTTTTTTCTGAGGATATTATGTTTGTTAAGAAAATCAAGTAATCTACTATTTAGAATACTGCAGAATAACTTCCCTAGACAACTGTTGACACAGATGCCGCGGTAGTTATTTGGGTCTGATTTGTTTCCACTTTTATATATGGGGGAGATTAGTCCTTGGCACCAGATATCGGGAAAACAGCCTGAGCGTAATATGATGTTGAATAGTTTGAGTATCGCACCCTGCATCTCCATATTGCTGAACTTGAGCATTTCATTTTTGATGTTGTCTGGGCCACAGGCTTTCTTTAGGTGGAGAGATTTTGTTTTTGTGGCCAGTTCTTTCCATGTGATTGGGGAGTCTAGAGGGTTTTGGTTGTCTTTAATTGTTGCTTCTAATGTGTGGAGTTTTTCTGTGACCTGATGTTGACTTGGGTTTGTTTCGTTTATTGGGATGTCTTTGTAGAGGTTTTCAAAATGTGTTCTCCAGATGTCGCCATCTTGGATTGGTAATGCTTGCAATTGTGTTGTACTCAGGTTATTCCACATTTCCCAGAATTGTTTTGGATTGGTGGAGTTTTCAATTTCTTCGAGTATTTTGTGGGTATAGTTTTGTGTTTTGTTCCTAATGGTGTGTTTATATCTTTTGAGGGTTTCATTGTATCTAGTACGTAGGTCCGGATTGTTTGGTTGCCGATGCTTTTGGTTTGATATTTTTCTCAGGTCTTTTCTGGCATTTTTGCATTCGTGGTCAAACCATTTCATATTTTTATTTTGTCTTTTGTGACGCTTCCTCTTCTGTTTCACGAGGTCGGCTTTTACAGCTGCCTCATGGAAGATCATATTTATATCCTCTATGGCCATGTTTACACCATCTCTGGTGATCTCATATAGATTTTCTTTAAATTTTGAAATTTTACTTGTGAGATCAGGTGAATTTAGTGCTGTGATGAATTTATCTCCACTGTCTGGGGCCCATCTGTATGTCTGGTTTATTTTATGTAGCTTACTGGGTTCCTTTTTTGTGTCTGTAGTTTGGGCAGAAAGTTTAAGGTACACATTTATTTGGTTATGGTCTGAGAGGGGGGATTGCTGCCTGACAGTGAATGCGTTGATATCGCAGGGGTCCAGGTCAGTGATTGTATAGTCCACCACACTAGACCCAAGAGTTGAGGAGTATGTGAGTCTCCCTAGGGAGTCCCCTCTGAACCTACCATTAACTATGTACAGGCCTAAGGCTCGGCAGAGTTGCACTACCTCCCTACCGCTTTTATTTATTTCACGATCAAGGTTGTTCCGATTTGCGATGGCTGGTGTGACATCTAAAGGGGTCTGGCCAAACACATGGTTGTTTCCCTGTGGGTCTATGAAGTCAGGTTCACAACCGGTCCTTGCATTTAGGTCCCCACATATTATCACCTTTCCTTGGGCCTGGAAATGGCTGATTTCCATGTGGAGAGTATCAAATAACTCCTCTTCGAAATATGGCGAATCTATTGGAGGTATGTAGATCGCACATAAGTAAACATCTTTTTTTGCTATTCCTATATTTTTATCTAGTTTTAGCCATACGTGTGATTTCCCCTGTTTTACCGGTGAGATGTGTTTGTCCAGTTCTCCCTTATACCACACCAATATTCCCCCGGAGGTTCTGCCCTTGCGTGTTTTAGTGTTCTTTACTGAGGGCACAATGATTTCATGGTACATTGGAGGACAGTGGGTCGGCACGTCCTTTTGGCACCATGTTTCTGTTAACACAATTATATCAATGTCTTTTATAGCTTTTAGGAATTCAGGGTCTGTACTCTTCATCACAAAAGTTGAGGAGCGGAGGCCCTGGATATTCCAGCAGCTTATGTGGAAAGAACGCATTTATATAGTTCAATAAAACGAAATAAAATGGACCTATTTTGTGGGATGAGTGTGGAAACACTATTTTCTATAATGCTAAATGATGATTTAGTATAAATTTCATGAGGCATGCACATATATCTATCTAATAATAGTAATAATACTGATAAGATAACAATAATGATAATGATAAATAACAATATTAATAATTTCTCCGGCTTTCTATCAGGCTGTTCAGCATCGTCATGATCTTTCTCAGTTCTTGGTCTACAGTCTGTGGTCTAGAGGGGGGTCTTGGGTCAGGTAT
Organism: Somniosus microcephalus; assembly: GCF_052327205.1. Classification (NCBI taxonomy): domain Eukaryota; kingdom Metazoa; phylum Chordata; class Chondrichthyes; order Squaliformes; family Somniosidae; genus Somniosus; species Somniosus microcephalus. The sequence goes on along the minus strand of NC_140992.1, from coordinate 191,302,982 downwards.
AAAAGCACGGTTCTGTTGTTGGTTTTGTAAAGGGGGGTGGGGGACATTGGTGGTCCTGTTTGGGCTCCCAATGGTAGAGGGGGTGGGAGGGCTGCGTCTTTTGGCAGTGTTTATGAGGTTTCTTGCGAAGACCCACATCCGCTGTTTGAGTAGATGTATTTCGTCATAGAGGTCCCTTGTGTTGATGTTTGGATGATGGGCCAGGGAGACGTTGGGGAGGACAGAACATCTCGTGTCGATCTCCCTGTTGGTGTTGTGGATTATATAGGCTGGGGTGTCCTTTCTGGGCAGTAGTGTGGAGATCACGATCCGCGCCTCGGGGAATTCCCTGCTGGCCTTTTCTGCCATCCTGCTCACCGCCCTAGCCGTGCCTTCCTGTAGGGTGCGTAGGTCGTTCGTGCCTGTGTGGATCACAATCCATTTGGGGCTTCCAAGGGATTCTTTGTTCAGGATCTTCATTGCTTGGCCTGTGTTGCTGCACCATTTTTTCAGGACTTGATGGTCTGGGAACAGCCTCTGGGGGTCCAGAAACTTTCCGTTGGAGTCGGTCAGCAGGACCGCCTGAGGGGCTGGTTTTTCAGACTGGGTAACAGTAGTCTGGGTAGGGCTCGCCTGGTGGCTGGTTGTTGGCTGGGTTTCTGGGATATGTTGTGTGGCAGGAGCGGGGTTTGGGGCTTTCGGTGTGTCATCGTTTGGGGGGGTATCTGTCGGTTTTTGTGTTCCTGTGTGTGAGGACTGGGTAGCAGTAGTCTGGGCTTGACTCGACTGAGGGCTGGTTGGAGCGGGGTTTGTGGCTTTCGGTGTGTCTTCGTGTGGGGTGGCATCCGGCGGGTTCTGTGTCTTTGTGTGTGTTGTTTTTGTGTCCTCAGGTTTTTGGACCTTAAGAGGTTTGTGTTGCCTGCTGAGCCTTTCTACGGTCTCCTTCGTTTTGTTTTGTTGAGGACGGAGTTCTTTGATCTCATTTCTTTGCTCCTCTATGGTCTTTCTCATCTTGTGGATGGTGGACTCGTGTTCCGTTTTTAGCTGTTTGAATTCCTCCTTCAAATTCTTGGCCAGTGTTTCTCTGTATTCGTTGAAATCAAGTTCTAGTTTGGCCAGATTCTCTTTCATCATTTTGTTTTCGTTGAGAGGTGTGGGGGGGGTGGAGATGTACAGGGAGGTGTTTTCCTCTGCTGGTCTCTCTTCTTCTTCCTCCACTTGGCTCTCATCATCCTCTGTTCGACTCTCTTTTGCTTCCTGTCCATTGGTCCTCTTTGTGTCTGCCTTAGTTTTCAACTGGGGGAATTCCTTTTCGAAGGTGTCCAGATTTTCCACATTCCCCTGTATCATGATCTTTCTATTTTTGTTGTAGTAGCTTATGGTTAGCAGGGGGTCATCTTTATCTAGGTTTCCATCTTTACATATTTTCAGTCTGCCTCCACTGCCAATACCTTCACTGGAGACGTATGCGTAGTGTTTTTGTAAAGTCTCCTTCCAGGAGGTGACGTATTCGGTGTCAAATATGAGGTTGTTCTTCAGCTTAGTCCCTTTGTGTGTGGTATAGTCAACGTAGAGGATTTCTGGGTTATTTTTTAGTGTTGTGTACTTGTATTTTTCCTTTGCTTTATTTTTTGTGCATTGCTCAGGATATATCATTTCCCTGCTCATTGTAGTCGTTTGTTTTTTGTCTCAGATAGATAACTTTTTTTTTCTCTTTTTTGTGTCGTGTTCCACCTTAGCCCACTTTTTGGTCCAAAATTGGGAGTTTTTCAGGGGTTCATCTTTGATATAGCTGCTCTTAAAGGTTTATCTTTCTCTTTTTCTCACAGGCTCTTGGTTCGGGTAGTTTATCGTTTCTCTCGGGTTTCTATTCCTTTTCCTCGCGGGTTTGTTGTTCTTTTTTCAGGTTTTTTTTTTTTTTTTTTCTCGAGCTAAATTTAAATAAAATTAAACTTTTTCCGAACTAACTTTAACTAAAATGAAACTTAGGTAGAATTAGGTAAAACTTATTTCTCCGGCTTTTTTTTTTTCTCCTCTTCCGACTCTTTCACTCGCTCTCCGGGTCTCGGACCCGCTCTCTCTCTCCGTGCTCCAAACTCGTCCACTCTCCGTGCCCCGGACTCATTCGCCCTCCGCGCCCTGGGCGGATCTCCTCGCGTCGTCGTGTCGGTCTCAGGCCCCCGGGTTTTTTGACTCACCAGGCTGTTTTCTGCCCTGGTCTCCCGGTCTCCGTTCCCGCGGTCTCTGGGCCTCACGGTCTCGGGTTCACCCTCCCCAGGTCTCTTACTCGTTTTCCCGGTTCAGGCCGCTCCTCCCGTTCTCCGACCTTGCGGTCTCGGGTTCACCCTCCCCAGGCCTCTTACTCGTTTTCCCGGTCTCGCGGTCTCGGGTTCGCCCTCCACCAGGCCTCTTAATCGTTTTCCCGGTTCGGGCCGCTCCTCCCGGTCTCCGATCCCGCGGTCTCTGGGCCTCGCGTTCTCGGGTTCACCTTCCCCAGGCCTCTTATTTACTGTCCTGGTTCGGGCTGCTCCTCCCGGTCTCGCGGTTCAGGCCTCTGTTTCTCTCTCTCTCCAGCTTTTTCTCTCCAGCTGGTGTTTCCTCTCCTCTCTCTCTCTCACGCTCTCTTGCTCCGTCTCTCTCTCTCTAGGTGCAGTTACCTCTCTTTGCTCCTTTTCTCCTTTCAGCCGTTTCCCAATCAGTTCAGTTCAAATTCAGTTCAAATGCTTTATTGGCATGAAAGTTTACAGAGAACCATATTGCCAAAGCTTACATAGCAAAAAGGTACAGTTTTCCAACATTCTGTAGGTGTCAATCGATTTGACATTTGTTGGGTACATACAATATTACTTTTAAACAATATTAATTTTAAACAGTCTTTCTACTTCATTTGGTACGTTCAATATTAATTTTAAACAGTCTTACTTTTAAACAGTCCTCAGGTTGTGACATGTTGTTACATATTTGGCCCCAAGGTATGGTCTGTCTCCTTCTCCTAGGACTAATCTCAATTTTGACAGATCATCCAATTCCTTGAAATCTGGGGTTGTTTGGCTTAGCTTGTTGAATAATATGTTTCTTGATGTGTTGAATTTTTCGCATTTTAGGAGGAAATGCATTTCTGTTTCAACCTCGCCAGCCAGACATTGATCGCATATTCTATTCTCTCTCTCTCTCTGACACTCCCAATCTCTCTCTCTGACACTCCCAATCTCTCTCTCTCTCTCACACTCCCAATCTCTCTCTGTCTCTCACTCCCAGTCTCTCTCTCACACTCTCAATCTCTCTCTGTCTCTCTCACACTCCCAATCTCTCTCTCTCTCACACTCCCAATCTCTCTCTCACACTCCCAATCTCTCTCTCTCTCACACTCCCAATCTCTCTCTCTCACACTCCCAATCTCTCTCTCTCTCACACTCCCAATCTCTCTCTCTCACACTCCCAATCTCTCTCCCTCTGACACTCCCAATCTCTCTCTCTCTCTGACACTCCCAATCTCTCTCTCTGACACTCCCAATCTCTCTCTCTCTCTCACACTCCCAATCTCTCTCTCTCTCACACTCCCAATCTCTCTCTCGCACTCCCAATCTCTCTCTCTCTCACACTCCCAAGCTCTCTCTCTCTCACACTCCCAATCTCTCTCTCTGACACTCCCAATCTCTCTCTCTCTCACACTCCGAATCTCGCTCTCTCACACTCCCAATCTCTCTCCCTCTGACACTCCCAATCTCTCTCTCTCTCTGACACTCCCAATCTCTCTCTCTGACACTCCCAATCTCTCTCTCTCTCTCACACTCCCAATCTCTCTCTGTCTCTCACTCCCAGTCTCTCTCTCACACTCTCAATCTCTCTCTGTCTCTCTCACACTCCCAGTCTCTCTCTCTCTCACACTCCCAATCTGTCTCTCTCTCTCTCACACTCCCAATCTCTCTCTCTCACACTCCCAATCTCTCTCTCTCACACTCCCAATCTCTCTCTCTCACACTCCCAATCTTTCTCTCTCTCACTCCCAGTCTCTCTCTCTCACACTCCCAATCTCTCTCTCTCTCACACTCCCAATCTCTCTCTCTCTCACACTCCCAATCTCTCTCACTCCCAGTCTCTCTCTCTCACACTCCCAATCTCTCTCTCTCACTCCCAATCTCTCTCCCTCTCACACTCCCAATCTCTCTCTCTCTCACACCCCCAACCTCTCTCTCTCACACTCCCAGTCTCTCTCTCTCTCACACTCCCAATCTCTCTCTCTCTCACACCCCCAATCTCTCTCTCTCTCACACTCCCAGTCTCTCTCTCTCACACTCCCAATCTCTCTCTCTCACACTCCCAATCTCTCTGTCACACTCCCAATCTCTCTCTCTCACACTCCCAATCTCTCTCTCTCTCACACTCCCAATCTCTCTCTCTCTCTCACTCCCAATCTCGCTCTCTCACACTCCCAATCTCTCTCTCTCTCACACTCCCAATCTCTCTCTCTCTCACACTCCCAATCTCTCTCTCTCTCACACTCCCAATCTCTCTCTCTCTCACACTCCCAATCTCTCTCTCTCTCACACACTCCTAATCTCTCTCTCTCACACTCCCAGTCTCTCTCTCTCACACACTCCCAGTCTCTCTCTCTCACACTCCCAGTCTATCTCTCTCACACTCCCAGTCTCTCTCTCTCACACTCCCAATCTCTCTCTCTCACACACTCCCAGTCTCTCTCTCTCACACTCCCAATCCAATTCCAATTCCAATTCAAATGCTTTATTGGCATGAAAGTTTACAGAGAACCATATTGCCAAAGCTTACATAGCAAAAAGGTACAGTTTTCCAACATTCTGTAGGTGTCAATCGATTTGACATTTGTTGGGTACATACAATATTACTTTTAAACAATATTAATTTTAAACAGTCTTTGTACTTCATTTGGTACGTTCAATATTAATTTTAAACAGTCTTAATTTTAAACAGTCCTCAGGTTGTGACATGTTGTTACATATTTGGCCCCAAGGTATGGTCTGTCTCCTTCTCCTAGGACTAATCTCAATTTTGACAGGTCATCCAATTCCTTGAAATCTGGGGTTGTTTGGCTTAGCTTGTTGAATAATATGTTTCTTGATGTGTTGAATTTTTCGCATTTTAGGAGGAAATGCATCTCTGTTTCAACCTCGCCGGCCAGACATTGATCGCATATTCTATTCTCTCTAGGCTGCCAGGATTTCTTGTATCTGCCTTTTTCAATTTCCAGTTGGTGGTCGCTTAGTCTGTACCTGGTGAGGGTCTGTCTCTGTTTTGTGTCTCTGATGGTCGTGAGGTAGTCTGCCAGTTTATATTCTCTTTTTAGGGCCCGGTAACATTCTAATCTGCTTTGGCTTTCGGTTATTTTGTTCCAATGTTCCAGGTAGGTTTCTTTGCATTTTTTAATGATTTGGTTCACTCGGATTGGTGTTTGGACGGCTGTGTTGGTCTGGGGCTGGTCAGGGTCCGGCTGAGTACTTAGTTTCAGTAGCAGCTGACTCAGGGGACTCTTTTCTGGGTTTAGCTCTTAGGTCTGAAAGGCTTTGAAATGAAGGGTGTCTGGGGAGCTAGATTTGAGGTGATTTAGGAAGTTTAGTGCTCGTTTTTGGATGTTTATTATCAGTGGGTATCTGCCTAGTTCGGCTCTGCATGCATTTGTTGGCGTTTTTCTTTGGGTGCGAAGGATGCTTCGGCAGAATTCTGCATGTAGGGCTTCTATTGTGTGTTTTTCCCATTTAGTGTAGCTTTGGTGATTTAGCGGGCCCCATACTTCACTACCGTACAGTGCAATGGGCAGGATTATGCTGTCAAATATTTTGAGCCAGATTTTGATTGGGATTTGGATGTTGTAGAATTTTCTTTTTATTGCATATAGGGCTCTTCGGGCTTTTTCTTTTAGTGCATTCACTGCTATGCTGAAGCTCCCTGATGCTGTAATAGTTAGACCAAGGTAGGTGTAGCTCATAGTGTGTCCTATAGTGGTATCACTGAGGGTAAACTGGTATTTGTTTTCCTGACATCTGGGCCTTTTTTGAAAAATCATGATGTTGGTTTTCTTTAGATTTACTGTTAGAGCCCAATTTTGGCAGTATTTGTCGAGTAGGTCTAGTTGTTGCTGTAATCCCTGTTCTGTGGGAGACAGCAGAACCAGGTCGTCCGCATAGAACAGGGATTTCACTTCTCCATCAAGGAGACGGAGACCTGGTGACTCGCTTTGCTCCAGCATGTCTGCTAATTCATTTATGTATATGTTGAACAGGGTCGGGCTCAAATTGCAGCCCTCTGGGTGAAGAAATCGGTGCGTTTCTCTCCAATTTTGACCCCGCATTTGTTTTTCAGATACATTGATTTAATAAGGTCATAGACTTTGCCCCCTATTCCACACTGAAGAAGTTTATAATAGAGCCCTTCGTGCCATATAGAGTCAAAGGCTTTCTTGAAGTCGATGAAACAGGCGAATATTTTCCCATTTTTTGTTTGGTGTATATGTTTTTCAATGAGGGTGTGAAGGGTATAGATATGGTCGGCGGTGCGGTGTTTTGGAAGAAAGCCTATTTGTTTTTTTCTGAGGATATTATGTTTGTTAAGAAAATCAAGTAATCTACTGTTTAGAATACTGCAGAATAACTTCCCTAGACAACTGTTGACACAGATGCCGTGGTAGTTATTTGGGTCTGATTTGTTTCCGCTTTTATATATGGGGGAGATTAGTCCTTGGCACCAGATATCGGGGAAACAGCCTGAACGTAATATGATGTTGAATAATTTGAGTACCGCACCCTGCATCTCCATATTGCTGAACTTGAGCATTTCATTTTTGATGTTGTCTGGGCCACAGGCTTTCTTTAGGTGGAGAGATTTTGTTTTTGTGGCCAGTTCTTTCCATGTGATTGGGGAGTCTAGAGGGTTTTGGTTGTCTTTAATTGTTGCTTCTAATGTGTGGAGTTTTTCTGTGACCTGATGTTGACTTGGGTTTGTTTCGTTTATTGGGATGTCTTTGTAGAGGTTTTCAAAATGTGTTCTCCAGATGTCGCCATCTTGGATTGGTAATGCTTGCAATTGTGTTGTACTCAGGTTATTCCACATTTCCCAGAATTGTTTTGGATTGGTGGAGTTTTCAATTTATTCGAGTATTTTGTGGGTATAGTTTTGTGTTTTGTTCCTAATGGTGTGTTTATATCTTTTGAGGGTTTCATTGTATCTAGTACGTAGGTCCGGATTGTTTGGTTGCCGATGCTTTTGGTTTGATATTTTTCTCAGGTCTTTTCTGGCATTTTTGCATTCGTGGTCAAACCATTTCTTATTTTTATTTTGTCTTTTGTGACTCTTCCTCTTCTGTTTCACGAGGTCGGCTTTTACAGCTGCCTCATGGAAGATCATATTTATATCCTCTATGGCCATGTTTACAGCATCTCTGGTGATCTCATATAGATTTTCTTTAAATTTTGAAATTTTACTCTCTCTCACATTCCCAATCTCTCTCTCTCACACTCCCAATCTCTCTCTCTCTCACACTCCCAGTCTCTCTCTCTCTCACACTCCCAATCTCTCTCTCTCACAATCCCAATCTCTCTCTCTCTCACACTCCCTCTCTCTCTCTCTCACACTCCCAATCTCTCTCTCTCTCACACTCCCAATCTCTCTCACACTCCCAATCTCTCTCTCACACTCCCAATCTATCTCTCTCTCTCACACCCTCCCAATCTCTCTCTCTCTCACTCCCAGTCTCTCTCTCTCTCTCTCACACACTCCCAATCTCTCTCTCGCTCACTCCCAGTCTCTATCGCTCAAACTCCCAGTCTCTCTCTCTCTCTCACACTCCCAATCTCTCTCTCTCTCACACTCCCAGTCTCTCTCTCTCTCACACTCCAGTCTCTCTCTCTCACACACTCCCAGTCTCTCTCGCTCACACTCCCAGTCTCTCTCTCTCACACTCTCCGTCTCTCTCTCTCACACTCCCAATCTCTCTCTCTCACACTCCCAATCTCTCTCTCTCTCACACTCCCAATCTCTCTCTCTCACACTCCCAATCTCTCTCTCTCTCACACTCCCAATCTCTCTCTCTGTCACACTCCCAATCTCTCTCTCTCTCACACTCCCAATCTCTCTCTCTCTCGCACTCCCAATCGCTCTCTCTCTCACACTCCCAATCTCTCTCTCTCTCACACTCCCAATCTCTCTCTCTCACACTCCCAATCTCTCTCTCTCTCACACTCCCAATCTCTCTCTCTCTCACACTCCCAATCTCTCTCTCTCTCACACTCCCAATCTCTCTCTCTCTCACACTCCCAATCTCTCTCTCTCTCACACACTCCTAATCTCTCTCTCTCACACTCCCAGTCTCTCTCTCTCACACACTCCCAGTCTCTCTCTCTCACACTCCCAGTCTCTCTCTCTCACACTCCCAGTCTCTCTCTCTCACACTCCCAATCTCTCTCTCTCACACACTCCCAGTCTCTCTCCCTCTCACTCCTAGTCTCTCTCTCTCACACTCCCAATCTCTCTCTCTCTCACACTCCCAATCTCTCTCTCACACACTCCCAGTCTCTCTCTCTCACACACTCCCAGTCTCTCTCTCTCACACTCCCAATCTCTCTCTCTCACGCTCCCAATCTCTCTCTCTCACACTCCCAATCTCTCTCTCTCTCACACTGCCAATCTCTCTCTCTCACACTCCCAACCTCTCTCTCTCTCACACTCCGAATCTCTCTCACACTCCCAATCTCTCTCTCTCTCACACTCCCAATCTCTCTCTCTCTCACACTCCCAATCTCTCTCTCTCACTCCCAGTCTCTCTCTCTCTCTCACACTCCCAATCTCTCTCTCTCTCACACTCCCAGTCTCTCTCTCTCACACACTCCCAGTCTCTCTCTCCCTCTCTCTCACTCCCAATCTCTCTCTCTCACACTCCCAATCTCTCTCTCTCTCACACTCCCAGTCTCTCTCTCTCACACACTCCCAGTCTCTCTCTCTCTCTCACACTCCCAATCTCTCTCTCGCTCACACTCCCAGTCTCTCTCTCTCACACTCTCCGTCTCTCTCTCTCACACTCCCAATCTCTCTCTCTCACACTCCCAATCTCTCTCTCTCTCACACTCCCAATCTCTCTCTCTGTCACACTCCCAATCTCCCTCTCTCTCACACTCCCAATCTCTCTCTCTCACACTCCCAATCGCTCTCTCTCTCACACTCCCAATCTCTCTCTCTCTCACACTCCCAATCTCTCTCTCTCTCTCTCTCACACTCCCAATCTCTCTCTCTCTCTCACTCCCAGTCTCTCTCTCACACTCTCAATCTCTCTCTGTCTCTCTCTCACTCCCAGTCTCTCTCTCTCACACTCCCAATCTCTCTCTCTCACACTCCCAATCTCTCTCTCTCACACCCCCAATCTCCCTCTCTCTCTCACTCCCAATCTCTCTCTCTCTCACACTCCCAATCTCTCTCTCTCTCACACTCCCAATCTCTCTCTCTCACACTCCCAATCTCTCTCTCTCTCACACTCCCAATCTCTCTCTCTCTCACACTCCCAATCTCTCTCTCTCTCACACTCCCAATCTCCCTCTCTCTCACACTCCCAATCTCTCTCTCTCTCACACTCCCAATCTCTCTCTCTCTCACACTCCCCATCTCTCTCTCTCTCACACTCCCAATCTCTCTCTCTCTCACACTCCCAATCTCTCTCTCTCTCACACTCCCAATCTCTCTCTCTCACACTCCCAATCTCTCTCTCTCTCACACTCCCAATCTCTCTCTCTCTCACACTCCCAATCTCTCTCTCTCTCACACTCCCAATCTCTCTCTCTCTCACACTCCCAATCTCTCTCTCTCTCACACTCCCAATCTCTCTCTCTCACACTCCCAATCTCTCTCTCTCTCACACTCCCAATCTCTCTCTCTGACACTCCCAATCTCTCTCCCTCTGACACTCCCAATCTCTCTCTCTCTCTGACACTCCCAATCTCTCTCTCTGACACTCCCAATCTCTCTCTCTCTCTCACACTCCCAATCTCTCTCTCTCTCACACTCCCAATCTCTCTCTCGCACTCCCAATCTCTCTCTCTCTCACACTCCCAAGCTCTCTCTCTCTCACACTCCCAATCTCTCTCTCTGACACTCCCAATCTCTCTCTCTCTCACACTCCCAATCTCGCTCTCTCACACTCCCAATCTCTCTCCCTCTGACACTCCCAATCTCTCTCTCTCTCTGACACTCCCAATCTCTCTCTCTGACACTCCCAATCTCTCTCTCTCTCTCACACTCCCAATCTCTCTCTGTCTCTCACTCCCAGTCTCTCTCTCACACTCTCAATCTCTCTCTGTCTCTCTCACACTCCCAGTCTCTCTCTCTCTCACACTCCCAATCTCTCTCTCTCTCTCTCACACTCCCAATCTCTCTCTCTCTCACACTCCCAATCTCTCTCTCTCACACTCCCAATCTCTCTCCCTCACACTCCCAATCTTTCTCTCTCTCACTCCCAGTCTCTCTCTCTCACACTCCCAATCTCTCTCTCTCTCACACTCCCAATCTCTCTCTCTCTCACACTCCCAATCTCTCTCACTCCCCGTCTCTCTCTCTCACACTCCCAATCTCTCTCTCTCACTCCCAATCTCTCTCCGTCTCACACTCCCAATCTCTCTCTCTCTCACACCCCCAACCTCTCTCTCTCACACTCCCAATCTCTCTCTCTCTCACACGCCCAATCTCTCTCTCTCACACTCCCAATCTCTCTCTCTCTCACATTCCCAATCTCTCTCCCTCTCACTCCTAGTCTCTCTCTCTCACACTCCCAATCTCTCTCTCTCTCACACTCCCAATCTCTCTCTCACACACTCCCAGTCTCTCTCTCTCACACACTCCCAGTCTCTCTCTCTCACACTCCCAATCTCTCTCTCTCACGCTCCCAATCTCTCTCTCTCACACTCCCAATCTCTCTCTCTCTCACACTGCCAATCTCTCTCTCTCACACTCCCAACCTCTCTCTCTCTCACACTCCGAATCTCTCTCACACTCCCAATCTCTCTCTCTCTCACACTCCCAATCTCTCTCTCTCTCACACTCCCAATCTCTCTCTCTCACTCCCAGTCTCTCTCTCTCTCTCACACTCCCAATCTCTCTCTCTCTCACACTCCCAGTCTCTCTCTCTCACACACTCCCAGTCTCTCTCGCTCACACTCCCAGTCTCTCTCTCTCACACTCTCCGTCTCTCTCTCTCACACTCCCAATCTCTCTCTCTCACACTCCCAATCTCTCTCTCTCTCACACTCCCAATCTCTCTCTCTGTCACACTCCCAATCTCTCTCTCTCTCACACTCCCAATCTCTCTCTCTCACACTCCCAATCGCTCTCTCTCTCACACTCCCAATCTCTCTCTCTCTCACACTCCCAGTCTCTCTCTCCCTCTCTCTCACTCCCAATCTCTCTCTCTCACACTCCCAAACTCTCTCTCTCACACTCCCAATCTCTCTCTCTCTCTCTCTCTCACACTCCCAATCTCTCTCTCTCTCTCTCTCACACTCCCAATCTCTCTCTCTCTCACACTCCCAACCTCTCTCTCTCTGTCTCTCACACTCCCAATCTCTCTCTCTCTCTCACTCCCAGTCTCTCTCTCACACTCTCAGTCTCTCTCTGTCTCTCTCTCACTCCCAGTCTCTGTCTCTCACACCCCCAATCTCTCTCTCTCACACTCCCAATCTCTCTCTCTCACACCCCCAATCTCCCTCTCTCTCTCACTCCCAATCTCTCTCTCTCTCACACTCCCAATCTCTCTGTCTCTCACACTCCCAATCTCTCTCTCTCACACTCCCAATCTCTCTCTCTCTCACACTCCCAATCTCTCTCTCTCTCACACTCCCAATCTCTCTCTCAATTCACAATTCACAATTCAAATCGCTTTATTGGCATGATAAGTTACATCTTATGTTGCCAAAGCATCAAAATACATTTATGGTTTAGCACATAAACGCAGTTCTATTCATACAGTGTATAAACAGGTATATCCCTGAGTGTATAAATATACATTCGCATTGTTTATATATATTCTTTTCTTAGTTTACTGGTTGTCCCTCTGTTCATGGCAAGCTGTAACATAGTGTGCCGCCAGTGTTATACAGTTTCTCTCCTCTCCCAGTAGGAATGGGAGTTTTTGGTTGTCACTCAGATTTCTGAAATCAGGGCATATTTGTGAGAATTTTTGGTAGAAATTCTCCCTGATGCCCTGATATTTTCCACAAGCTGTGAGGAAGTGCATCTCTGTCTCCACCACTCCCTGACTGCAGTGAGAGCATATCCTGTCCTCTCTTGGCAGCCTGGTCTGCCTGTGTCTGCCTTTTTCGATCGCTAGGCTCCCTCTCTCTCACACTCCCAATCTCCCTCTCTCTCACACTCCCAATCTCTCTCTCTCTCACACTCCCAATCTCTCTCTCTCTCACACTCCCAATCTCTCTCTCTCTCACACTCCCAATCTCTCTCTCTCTCACACTCCCAATCTCTCTCTCTCTCACACTCCCAATCTCTCTCTCTCACACTCCCAATCTCTCTCTCTCTCACACTCCCAATCTCTCTCTCTCTCACACTCCCAATCTCTCTCTCTCTCACACTCCCAATCTCTCTCTCTCTACACTCCCAATCTCTCTCTCTCACACTCCCAATCTCTCTCTCTCTCACACTCCCAATCTCTCTCTCTCACACTCCCAATCTCTCTCCCTCTGACACTCCCAATCTCTCTCTCTCTCTGACACTCCCAATCTCTCTCTCTCACACTCCCAATCTCTCTCTCTCTCTCTCTCTCACACTCCCAATCTCTCTCTCTCTCTCACTCCCAGTCTCTCTCTCACACTCTCAATCTCTCTCTGTCTCTCTCTCACTCCCAGTCTCTCTCTCTCACACCCCCAATCTCTCTCTCTCACACTCCCAATCTCTCTCTCTCACACCCCCAATCTCCCTCTCTTGCGTGTTTTAGTGTTCTTTACTGAGGGCACAATGATTTCATGGTACATTGGAGCACACTCCCAATCTCTCTCTCTCTCACACTCCCAGGCTCTCTCTCTCTCTCACTCCCAGTCCCTCTCTCTCGCACACTCCCAGTCTCTCTCTCTCGCACACTCCCAGTCTCTCTCTCTCACACTCCCAATCTCTCTCTCTCGCACTCCCAATCTCTCTCTCTCTCACACTCCCAATCTCTCTCTCTCTCACACTCCCAATCTCTCTCTCTCTCACACTCCCAATCTCTCTCTCTCTCACACTCCCAAACTCTCTCTCTCTCACACTCCCAATCTCTCTCTCTCACACTCCCAATCTCTCTCTCTCTCACACTCCCAATCTCTCTCTCTCTCACACTCCCAATCTCTCTCTCTCTCACACTCCCAATCTCTCTCTCTCTCACACTCCCAATCTCTCTCTCTCTCTCACACTCCCAATCTCTCTCTCTCACACTCCCAATCTCTCTCTCTCTCACACTCCCAATCCAATTCCAATTCCAATTCCAATTAAAATGCTTTATTGGCATGAAAGTTTACAGAGAACCATATTGCCAAAGCTTACATAGCAAAAAGGTACAGTTTTCCAACATTCTGTAGGTGTCAATCGATTTGACATTTGTTGGGTACATACAATATTACTTTTAAACAATATTAATTTTAAACAGTCTTTGTACTTCATTTGGTATGTTCAATATTAATTTTAAACAGTCTTAATTTTAAACAGTCCTCAGGTTGTGACATGTTGTTACATATTTGGCCCCAAGGTATGGTCTGTCTCCTTCTCCTAGGACTAATCTCAATTTTGACAGATCATCCAATTCCTTGAAATCTGGGGTTGTTTGGCTTAGCTTGTTGAATAATATGTTTCTTGATGTGTTGAATTTTTCGCATTTTAGGAGGAAATGCATTTCTGTTTCAACCTCGCCAGCCAGACATTGATCGCATATTCTATTCTCTCTAGGCTGCCAGGATTTCTTGTATCTGCCTTTTTCAATTTCCAGTTGGTGGTCGCTTAGTCTGTACCTGGTGAGGGTCTGTCTCTGTTTTGTGTCTCTCTCTCTCACACTCCCAATCTCTCTCCCTCTGACACTCCCAATCTCTCTCTCTCTCTGACACTCCCAATCTCTCTCTCTCACACTCCCAATCTCTCTCTCTCTCTCTCTCACACTCCCAATCTCTCTCTCTCACTCCAGTCTCTCTCTCACACTCTCAATCTCTCTCTGTCTCTCTCTCACTCCCAGTCTCTCTCTCTCACACCCCCAATCTCTCTCACTCACACTCCCAATCTCTCTCTCTCACACCCCCAATCTCCCTCTCTCTCTCACTCCCAATCTCTCTCTCTCTCACACTACCAATCTCTCTCTCTCTCACACTCCCAATCTCTCTCTCTCACACTCCCAATCTCTCTCTCTCTCACACTCCCAATCTCTCTCTCTCTCACACTCCCAATCTCTCTCTCTCTCACACTCCCAATCTCCCTCTCTCTCACACTCCCAATCTCTCTCTCTCTCACACTCCCAATCTCTCTCTCTCTCACACTCCCAATCTCTCTCTCTCTCTCACATTCCCAATCTCTCTCTCTCACACTCCCAATCTCTCTCTCTCACACTCCCAGTCTCTCTCTCTCTCACACTCCCAATCTCTCTCTCTCACAATCCCAATCTCTCTCTCTCTCACACTCCCTCTCTCTCTCTCTCTCACACTCCCAATCTCTCTCTCTCTCACACTCCCAATCTCTCTCACACTCCCAATCTCTCTCTCACACTCCCAATCTATCTCTCTCTCTCACACCCTCCAATCTCTCTCTCTCTCACTCCCAGTCTCTCTCTCTCTCTCTCACACACTCCCAATCTCTCTCTCGCTCACTCCCAGTCTCTCTCGCTCACACTCCCAGTCTCTCTCTCTCTCTCACACTCCCAATCTCTCTCTCTCTCACACTCCCAGTCTCTCTCTCTCACACACTCCCAGTCTCTCTCGCTCACACTCCCAGTCCAATTCCAATTCCAATTCAAATGCTTTATTGGCATGAAAGTTTACAGAGAACCATATTGCCAAAGCTTACATAGCAAAAAGGTACAGTTTTCCAACATTCTGTAGGTGTCAATCGATTTGACATTTGTTGGGTACATACAATATTACTTTTAAACAATATTAATTTTAAACAGTCTTTGTACTTCATTTGGTACGTTCAATATTAATTTTAAACAGTCTTAATTTTAAACAGTCCTCAGGTTGTGACATGTTGTTACATATTTGGCCCCAAGGTATGGTCTGTCTCCTTCTCCTAGGACTAATCTCAATTTTGACAGGTCATCCAATTCCTTGAAATCTGGGGTTGTTTGGCTTAGCTTGTTGAATAATATGTTTCTTGATGTGTTGAATTTTTCGCATTTTAGGAGGAAATGCATCTCTGTTTCAACCTCGCCGGCCAGACATTGATCGCATATTCTATTCTCTCTAGGCTGCCAGGATTTCTTGTATCTGCCTTTTTCAATTTCCAGTTGGTGGTCGCTTAGTCTGTACCTGGTGAGGGTCTGTCTCTGTTTTGTGTCTCTGATGGTCGTGAGGTAGTCTGCCAGTTTATATTCTCTTTTTAGGGCCCGGTAACATTCTAATCTGCTTTGGCTTTCGGTTATTTTGTTCCAATGTTCCAGGTAGGTTTCTTTGCATTTTTTAATGATTTGGTTCACTCGGATTGGTGTTTGGACGGCTGTGTTGGTCTGGGGCTGGTCAGGGTCCGGCTGAGTACTTAGTTTCAGTAGCAGCTGACTCAGGGGACTCTTTTCTGGGTTTAGCTCTTGGGTCTGAAAGGCTTTGAAATGAAGGGTGTCTGGGGAGCTAGATTTGAGGTGATTTAGGAAGTTTAGTGCTTGTTTTTGGATGTTTATTATCAGTGGGTATCTCTCTCTCTCTCTCTCACACTCTCTCCCAGTCTCTCTCTCACACTCTCTCTCTCTCTCACTCTCCATCTCTCTCTCTCACACTCCCAATCTCTCTCTCTCACACTCCCAATCTCTCTCTCTCACACTCCCAATCTCTCTCTCTGTCACACTCCCAATCTCTCTCTCTCACACTCAATCTCTCTCTCTCTCACACTCATCCTCTCTCTCTCTCTCACACTCCCAATCTCTCTCTCTCTCACACTCCCATCTCTCTCTCCCTCTCTCTCACTCCCAATCTCTCTCACTCACACTCCCAATCTCTCTCTCTCACACTCCCAATCTCTCTCTCTCACACTCCCAATCTCTCTCTCTCACACTCCCAATCTCTCTCTCTCTCACACTCCCAATCTCTCTCTCTCATCTCTCTCACTCCCAGTCTCTCTCTCTCTCACACTCCCAATCTCTCTCTCTCTCACACTCCCAGTCTCTCTCTCTCTCTCTCACTCCCAATCTCTCTCTCTCACACTCCCAATCTCTCTCTCTCTCACACTGCCAATCTCTCTCTCTCACACTCCCAACCTCTCTCTCTCTCACACTCCGAATCTCTCTCACACTCCCAATCTCTCTCTCTCACACTCCCAATCTCTCTCTCTCTCACACTCCAATCTCTCTCTCTCACTCCAGTCTCTCTCTCTCTCTCACACTCCCAATCTCTCTCTCTCTCACACTCCCAGTCTCTCTCTCTCACACACTCCCAGTCTCTCTCGCTCACACTCCAGTCTCTCTCTCTCACACTCTCCGTCTCTCTCTCTCACACTCCCAATCTCTCTCTCTCACACTCCCAATCTCTCTCTCTCTCACACTCCAATCTTTCTCTCTGTCACACTCCCAATCTCTCTCTCTCACACACTCCCAATCTCTCTCTCTCACACTCCCAATCGCTCTCTCTCTCACACTCCCAATCTCTCTCTCTCTCACACTCCCAGTCTCTCTCTCCCTCTCTCTCACTCCCAATCTCTCTCTCTCACACTCCCAATCTCTCTCTCTCTCTCACACTCCCAATCTCTCTCTCTCTCTCTCTCACACTCCCAATCTCTCTCTCTCTCTCTCACGCTCCCAATCTCTCTCTCTCTCACACGCCCAATCTCTCTCTCTCTCTCTCTCTCACACTCCCAATCTCTCTCTCTCTCTCACTCCCAGTCTCTCTCTCACACTCTCAATCTCTCTCTGTCTCTCTCTCACTCCCAGTCTCTCTCTCTCACACTCCCAATCTCTCTCTCTCACACTTCCAATCTCTCTCTCTCACACCCCCAATCTCCCTCTCTCTCTCACTCCCAATCTCTCTCTCTCTCTCACTCCCAATCTCTCTCTCTCTCACACTCCCAATCTCTCTCTCTCTCACACTCCCAATCTCTCTCTCTCACACTCCCAATCTCTCTCTCTCACACTCCCAATCTCTCTCTCTCTCACACTCCCCAATCTCTCTCTCTCACACTCCCAATCTCTCTCTCTCACACTCCCAATCTCTCTCTCTCTCACACTCCAATCTCTCTCTCTGTCACACTCCCAATCTCTCTCTCTCTCACACTCCCAATCTCTCTCTCTCTCACACTCCCAATCGCTCTCTCTCTCACACTCCCAATCTCTCTCTCTCTCACACTCCCAGTCTCTCTCTCCCTCTCTCTCACTCCCAATCTCTCTCACTCACACTCCCAATCTCTCTCTCTCACACTCCCAATCTCTCTCTCTCACACTCCCAATCTCTCTCTCTCACACTCCCAATCTCTCTCTCTCTCTCACACTCCCAATCTCTCTCTCTCTCACACTCCCAATCTCTCTCTCTCACTCCCAGTCTCTCTCTCTCTCTCACACTCCCAATCTCTCTCTCTCTCACACTCCCAGTCTCTCTCTCTCTCTCTCACTCCCAATCTCTCTCTCTCACACTCCCAATCTCTCTCTCTCTCACACTGCCAATCTCTCTCTCTCACACTCCCAACCTCTCTCTCTCTCACACTCCGAATCTCTCTCACACTCCCAATCTCTCTCTCTCTCACACTCCCAATCTCTCTCTCTCTCACACTCCCAATCTCTCTCTCTCACTCCCAGTCTCTCTCTCTCTCTCACACTCCCAATCTCTCTCTCTCTCACACTCCCAGTCTCTCTCTCTCACACACTCCCAGTCTCTCTCGCTCACACTCCCAGTCTCTCTCTCTCACACTCTCCGTCTCTCTCTCTCACACTCCCAATCTCTCTCTCTCACACTCCCAATCTCTCTCTCTCTCACACTCCCAATCTTTCTCTCTGTCACACTCCCAATCTCTCTCTCTCTCACACTCCCAATCTCTCTCTCTCACACTCCCAATCGCTCTCTCTCTCACACTCCCAATCTCTCTCTCTCTCACACTCCCAGTCTCTCTCTCCCTCTCTCTCACTCCCAATCTCTCTCTCTCACACTCCCAATCTCTCTCTCTCTCTCACACTCCCAATCTCTCTCTCTCTCTCTCTCACACTCCCAATCTCTCTCTCTCTCTCTCACGCTCCCAATCTCTCTCTCTCTCACACGCCCAATCTCTCTCTCTCTCTCTCTCTCACACTCCCAATCTCTCTCTCTCTCTCACTCCCAGTCTCTCTCTCACACTCTCAATCTCTCTCTGTCTCTCTCTCACTCCCAGTCTCTCTCTCTCACACTCCCAATCTCTCTCTCTCACACTTCCAATCTCTCTCTCTCACACCCCCAATCTCCCTCTCTCTCTCACTCCCAATCTCTCTCTCTCTCTCACTCCCAATCTCTCTCTCTCTCACACTCCCAATCTCTCTCTCTCTCACACTCCCAATCTCTCTCTCTCACACTCCCAATCTCTCTCTCTCTCACACTCCCAATCTCTCTCTCTCTCACACTCCCAATCTCTCTCTCTCACACTCCCAATCTCTCTCTCTCACACTCCCAATCTCTCTCTCTCTCACACTCCCAATCTCTCTCTCTCTCTCACTCCCAATCTCTCTCTCTCACACTCCCAATCTCTCTCTCTCTCACACTCCCAATCTCTCTCTCTCTCTCACTCCCAATCTCTCTCTCTCACACTCCCAATCTCTCTCTCTCACTCCCAGTCTCTCTCTCTCTCTCACACTCCCAATCTCTCTCTCTCTCACACTCCCAGTCTCTCTCTCTCTCTCTCACTCCCAATCTCTCTCTCTCACACTCCCAATCTCTCTCTCTCTCACACTGCCAATCTCTCTCTCTCACACTCCCAACCTCTCTCTCTCTCACACTCCGAATCTCTCTCACACTCCCAATCTCTCTCTCTCTCACACTCCCAATCTCTCTCTCTCTCACACTCCCAATCTCTCTCTCTCACTCCCAGTCTCTCTCTCTCTCTCACACTCCCAATCTCTCTCTCTCTCACACTCCCAGTCTCTCTCTCTCACACACTCCCAGTCTCTCTCGCTCACACTCCCAGTCTCTCTCTCTCACACTCTCCGTCTCTCTCTCTCACACTCCCAATCTCTCTCTCTCACACTCCCAATCTCTCTCTCTCTCACACTCCCAATCTTTCTCTCTGTCACACTCCCAATCTCTCTCTCTCTCACACTCCCAATCTCTCTCTCTCACACTCCCAATCGCTCTCTCTCTCACACTCCCAATCTCTCTCTCTCTCACACTCCCAGTCTCTCTCTCCCTCTCTCTCACTCCCAATCTCTCTCTCTCACACTCCCAATCTCTCTCTCTCTCTCACACTCCCAATCTCTCTCTCTCTCTCTCTCACACTCCCAATCTCTCTCTCTCTCTCTCACGCTCCCAATCTCTCTCTCTCTCACACGCCCAATCTCTCTCTCTCTCTCTCTCTCACACTCCCAATCTCTCTCTCTCTCTCACTCCCAGTCTCTCTCTCACACTCTCAATCTCTCTCTGTCTCTCTCTCACTCCCAGTCTCTCTCTCTCACACTCCCAATCTCTCTCTCTCACACTTCCAATCTCTCTCTCTCACACCCCCAATCTCCCTCTCTCTCTCACTCCCAATCTCTCTCTCTCTCTCACTCCCAATCTCTCTCTCTCTCACACTCCCAATCTCTCTCTCTCTCACACTCCCAATCTCTCTCTCTCACACTCCCAATCTCTCTCTCTCTCACACTCCCAATCTCTCTCTCTCTCACACTCCCAATCTCTCTCTCTCACACTCCCAATCTCTCTCTCTCACACTCCCAATCTCTCTCTCTCTCACACTCCCAATCTCTCTCTCTCTCTCACTCCCAATCTCTCTCTCTCACACTCCCAATCTCTCTCTCTCTCACACTCCCAATCTCTCTCTCTCTCACACTCCCAATCTCTCTCTCTCACACTCCCAATCTCTCTCTCTCTCACACTCCCAATCTCTCTCTCTCACACTCCCAATCTCTCTCCCTCTGACACTCCCAATCTCTCTCTCTCTCTGACACTCCCAATCTCTCTCTCTGACACTCCCAATCTCTCTCTCTCTCTCACACTCCCAATCTCTCTCTCTCTCACACTCCCAATCTCTCTCTCGCACTCCCAATCTCTCTCTCTCTCACACTCCCAAGCTCTCTCTCTCTCACACTCCCAATCTCTCTCTCTGACACTCCCAATCTCTCTCTCTCTCACACTCCCAATCTCGCTCTCTCACACTCCCAATCTCTCTCCCTCTGACACTCCCAATCTCTCTCTCTCTCTGACATTCCCAATCTCTCTCTCTGACACTCCCAATCTCTCTCTCTCTCTCACACTCCCAATCTCTCTCTGTCTCTCACTCCCAGTCTCTCTCTCACACTCTCAATCTCTCTGTCTCTCTCACACTCCCAGTCTCTCTCTCTCTCACACTCCCAATCTGTCTCTCTCTCTCTCACACTCCCAATCTCTCTCTCTCACACTCCCAATCTCTCTCTCTCTCACACTCCCAATCTCTCTCTCTCACACTCCCAATCTTTCTCTCTCTCACTCCCAGTCTCTCTCTCTCACACTCCCAATCTCTCTCTCTCTCACACTCCCAATCTCTCTCTCTCTCACACTCCCAATCTCTCTCACTCCCAGTCTCTCTCTCTCACACTCCCAATCTCTCTCTCTCACTCCCAATCTCTCTCCCTCTCACACTCCCAATCTCTCTCTCTCTCACACCCCCAACCTCTCTCTCTCACACTCCCAGTCTCTCTCTCTCTCACACTCCCAATCTCTCTCTCTCTCACACCCCCAATCTCTCTCTCTCTCACACTCCCAGTCTCTCTCTCTCACACTCCCAATCTCTCTCTCTCACACTCCCAATCTCTCTGTCACACTCCCAATCTCTCTCTCTCACACTCCCAATCTCTCTCTCTCTCACACTCCCAATCTCTCTCTCTCTCTCACTCCCAATCTCGCTCTCTCACACTCCCAATCTCTCTCTCTCTCACACTCCCAATCTCTCTTTCTCTCACACTCCCAATCTCTCTCTCGCTCACACTCCCAATCTCTCTCTCTCTCACACTCCCAATCTCTCTCTCTCTCACACACTCCTAATCTCTCTCTCTCACACTCCCAGTCTCTCTCTCTCACACACTCCCAGTCTCTCTCTCTCACACTCCCAGTCTATCTCTCTCACACTCCCAGTCTCTCTCTCTCACACTCCCAATCTCTCTCTCTCACACACTCCCAGTCTCTCTCTCTCACACTCCCAATCCAATTCCAATTCCAATTCAAATGCTTTATTGGCATGAAAGTTTACAGAGAACCATATTGCCAAAGCTTACATAGCAAAAAGGTACAGTTTTCCAACATTCTGTAGGTGTCAATCGATTTGACATTTGTTGGGTACATACAATATTACTTTTAAACAATATTAATTTTAAACAGTCTTTGTACTTCATTTGGTACGTTCAATATTAATTTTAAACAGTCTTAATTTTAAACAGTCCTCAGGTTGTGACATGTTGTTACATATTTGGCCCCAAGGTATGGTCTGTCTCCTTCTCCTAGGACTAATCTCAATTTTGACAGGTCATCCAATTCCTTGAAATCTGGGGTTGTTTGGCTTAGCTTGTTGAATAATATGTTTCTTGATGTGTTGAATTTTTCGCATTTTAGGAGGAAATGCATCTCTGTTTCAACCTCGCCGGCCAGACATTGATCGCATATTCTATTCTCTCTAGGCTGCCAGGATTTCTTGTATCTGCCTTTTTCAATTTCCAGTTGGTGGTCGCTTAGTCTGTACCTGGTGAGGGTCTGTCTCTGTTTTGTGTCTCTGATGGTCGTGAGGTAGTCTGCCAGTTTATATTCTCTTTTTAGGGCCCGGTAACATTCTAATCTGCTTTGGCTTTCGGTTATTTTGTTCCAATGTTCCAGGTAGGTTTCTTTGCATTTTTTAATGATTTGGTTCACTCGGATTGGTGTTTGGACGGCTGTGTTGGTCTGGGGCTGGTCAGGGTCCGGCTGAGTACTTAGTTTCAGTAGCAGCTGACTCAGGGGACTCTTTTCTGGGTTTAGCTCTTGGGTCTGAAAGGCTTTGAAATGAAGGGTGTCTGGGGAGCTAGATTTGAGGTGATTTAGGAAGTTTAGTGCTCGTTTTTGGATGTTTATTATCAGTGGGTATCTGCCTAGTTCGGCTCTGCATGCATTTGTTGGCGTTTTTCTTTGGGTGCGAAGGATGCTTCGGCAGAATTCTGCATGTAGGGCTTCTATTGTGTGTTTTTCCCATTTAGTGTAGCTTTGGTGATTTAGCGGGCCCCATACTTCACTACCGTACAGTGCAATGGGCAGGATTATGCTGTCAAATATTTTGAGCCAGATTTTGATTGGGATTTGGATGTTGTAGAATTTTCTTTTTATTGCATATAGGTCTCTTCGGGCTTTTTCTTTTAGTGCATTCACTGCTATGCTGAAGCTCCCTGATGCTGTAATAGTTAGACCAAGGTAGGTGTAGCTCATAGTGTGTCCTATAGTGGTATCACTGAGGGTAAACTGGTATTTGTTTTCCTGACATCTGGGCCTTTTTTGAAAAATCATGATGTTGGTTTTCTTTAGATTTACTGTTAGAGCCCAATTTTGGCAGTATTTGTCGAGTAGGTCTAGTTGTTGCTGTAATCCCTGTTCTGTGGGAGACAGCAGAACCAGGTCGTCCGCATAGAACAGGGATTTCACTTCTCCATCAAGGAGACGGAGACCTGGTGACTCGCTTTGCTCCAGCATGTCTGCTAATTCATTTATGTATATGTTGAACAGGGTCGGGCTCAAATTGCAGCCCTGTCGGACGCCTCTTCTCTGGGTGAAGAAATCGGTGCGTTTGTCTCCAATTTTGACCCCGCATTTGTTTTTCAGATACATTGATTTAATAAGGTCATAGACTTTGCCCCCTATTCCACACTGAAGAAGTTTATAATAGAACCCTTCGTGCCATATAGAGTCAAAGGCTTTCTTGAAGTCGATGAAACAGGCGAATATTTTCCCATTTTTTGTTTGGTGTATATGTTTTTCAATGAGGGTGTGAAGGGTATAGATAGGGTCGGCGGTGCGGTGTTTTGGAAGAAAGCCTATTTGGTTTTTTCTGAGGATATTATGTTTGTTAAGAAAATCAAGTAATCTACTGTTTAGAATACTGCAGAATATCTTCCCTAGACAACTGTTGACACAGATGCCGTGGTAGTTATTTGGGTCTGATTTGTTTCCGCTTTTATATATGGGGGAGATTAGTCCTTGGCACCAGATATCGGGGAAACAGCCTGAACGTAATATGATGTTGAATAATTTGAGTACCGCACCCTGCATCTCCATATTGCTGAACTTGAGCATTTCATTTTTGATGTTGTCTGGGCCACAGGCTTTCTTTAGGTGGAGAGATTTTGTTTTTGTGGCCAGTTCTTTCCATGTGATTGGGGAGTCGAGAGGGTTTTGGTTGTCTTTAATTGTTGCTTCTAATGTGTGGAGTTTTTCTGTGACCTGATGTTGACTTGGGTTTGTTTCGTTTATTGGGATGTCTTTGTAGAGGTTTTCAAAATGTGTTCTCCAGATGTCGCCATCTTGGATTGGTAATGCTTGCAATTGTGTTGTACTCAGGTTATTCCACATTTCCCAGAATTGTTTTGGATTGGTGGAGTTTTCAATTTCTTCGAGTATTTTGTGGGTATAGTTTTGTGTTTTGTTCCTAATGGTGTGTTTATATCTTTTGAGGGTTTCATTGTATCTAGTACGTAGGTCCGGATTGTTTGGTTGCCGATGCTTTTGGTTTGATATTTTTCTCAGGTCTTTTCTGGCATTTTTGCATTCGTGGTCAAACCATTTCTGATTTTTATTTTGTCTTTTGTGACTCTTCCTCTTCTGTTTCACGAGGTCGGCCTTTACAGCTGCCTCATGGAAGATCATATTTATATCCTCTATGGCCATGTTTACACCATCTCTGGTGATCTCATATAGATTTTCTTTAAATTTTGAAATTTTACTCTCTCTCTCTCACATTCCCAATCTCTCTCTCTCACACTCCCAATCTCTCTCTCTCTCACACTCCCAGTCTCTCTCTCTCTCACACTCCCAATCTCTCTCTCTCACAATCCCAATCTCTCTCTCTCTCACACTCCCTCTCTCTCTCTCTCACACTCCCAATCTCTCTCTCTCTCACACTCCCAATCTCTCTCACACTCCCAATCTCTCTCTCACACTCCCAATCTATCTATCTCTCTCACACCCTCCCAATCTCTCTCTCTCTCACTCCCAGTCTCTCTCTCTCTCTCTCTCACACACTCCCAATCTCTCTCTCGCTCACTCCCAGTCTCTATCGCTCACACTCCCAGTCTCTCTCTCTCTCTCACACTCCCAATCTCTCTCTCTCTCACACTCCCAGTCTCTCTCTCTCTCACACTCCCAGTCTCTCTCTCTCACACACTCCCAGTCTCTCTCGCTCACACTCCCAGTCTCTCTCTCTCACACTCTCCGTCTCTCTCTCTCACACTCCCAATCTCTCTCTCTCACACTCCCAATCTCTCTCTCTCTCACACTCCCAATCTCTCTCTCTGTCACACTCCCAATCTCTCTCTCTCTCACACTCCCAATCTCTCTCTCTCTCACACTCCCAATCGCTCTCTCTCTCACACTCCCAATCTCTCTCTCTCTCACACTCCCAGTCTCTCTCTCCCTCTCTCTCACTCCCAATCTCTCTCACTCACACTCTCAATCTCTCTCTCTCTCTCACACTCCCAATCTCTCTCTCTCTCACACTCCCAATCTCTCTCTCTCACTCCCAGTCTCTCTCTCTCTCTCACACTCCCAATCTCTCTGTCACACTCCCAATCTCTCTCTCTCACACTCCCAATCTCTCTCTCTCTCACACTCCCAATCTCTCTCTCTCTCTCACTCCCAATCTCGCTCTCTCACACTCCCAATCTCTCTCTCTCTCACACTCCCAATCTCTCTCTCTCTCACACTCCCAATCTCTCTCTCTCTCACACTCCCAATCTCTCTCTCTCTCACACTCCCAATCTCTCTCTCTCTCACACACTCCTAATCTCTCTCTCTCACACTCCCAGTCTCTCTCTCTCACACACTCCCAGTCTCTCTCTCTCACACTCCCAGTCTATCTCTCTCACACTCCCAGTCTCTCTCTCTCACACTCCCAATCTCTCTCTCTCACACACTCCCAGTCTCTCTCTCTCACACTCCCAATCCAATTCCAATTCCAATTCAAATGCTTTATTGGCATGAAAGTTTACAGAGAACCATATTGCCAAAGCTTACATAGCAAAAAGGTACAGTTTTCCAACATTCTGTAGGTGTCAATCGATTTGACATTTGTTGGGTACATACAATATTACTTTTAAACAATATTAATTTTAAACAGTCTTTGTACTTCATTTGGTACGTTCAATATTAATTTTAAACAGTCTTAATTTTAAACAGTCCTCAGGTTGTGACATGTTGTTACATATTTGGCCCCAAGGTATGGTCTGTCTCCTTCTCCTAGGACTAATCTCAATTTTGACAGGTCATCCAATTCCTTGAAATCTGGGGTTGTTTGGCTTAGCTTGTTGAATAATATGTTTCTTGATGTGTTGAATTTTTCGCATTTTAGGAGGAAATGCATTTCTGTTTCAACCTCGCCAGCCAGACATTGATCGCATATTCTATTCTCTCTAGGCTGCCAGGATTTCTTGTATCTGCCTTTTTCAATTTCCAGTTGGTGGTCGCTTAGTCTGTACCTGGTGAGGGTCTGTCTCTGTTTTGTGTCTCTGATGGTCGTGAGGTAGTCTGCCAGTTTATATTCTCTTTTTAGGGCCCGGTAACATTCTAATCTGCTTTGGCTTTCGGTTATTTTGTTCCAATGTTCCAGGTAGGTTTCTTTGCATTTTTTAATGATTTGGTTCACTCGGATTGGTGTTTGGACGGCTGTGTTGGTCTGGGGCTGGTCAGGGTCCGGCTGAGTACTTAGTTTCAGTAGCAGCTGACTCAGGGGACTCTTTTCTGGGTTTAGCTCTTGGGTCTGAAAGGCTTTGAAATGAAGGGTGTCTGGGGAGCTAGATTTGAGGTGATTTAGGAAGTTTAGTGCTCGTTTTTGGATGTTTATTATCAGTGGGTATCTGCCTAGTTCGGCTCTGCATGCATTTGTTGGCGTTTTTCTTTGGGTGCGAAGGATGCTTCGGCAGAATTCTGCATGTAGGGCTTCTATTGTGTGTTTTTCCCATTTAGTGTAGCTTTGGTGATTTAGCGGGCCCCATACTTCACTACCGTACAGTGCAATGGGCAGGATTATGCTGTCAAATATTTTGAGCCAGATTTTGATTGGGATTTGGATGTTGTAGAATTTTCTTTTTATTGCATATAGGTCTCTTCGGGCTTTTTCTTTTAGTGCATTCACTGCTATGCTGAAGCTCCCTGATGCTGTAATAGTTAGACCAAGGTAGGTGTAGCTCATAGTGTGTCCTATAGTGGTATCACTGAGGGTAAACTGGTATTTGTTTTCCTGACATCTGGGCCTTTTTTGAAAAATCATGATGTTGGTTTTCTTTAGATTTACTGTTAGAGCCCAATTTTGGCAGTATTTGTCGAGTAGGTCTAGTTGTTGCTGTAATCCCTGTTCTGTGGGAGACAGCAGAACCAGGTCGTCCGCATAGAACAGGGATTTCACTTCTCCATCAAGGAGACGGAGACCTGGTGACTCGCTTTGCTCCAGCATGTCTGCTAATTCATTTATGTATATGTTGAACAGGGTCGGGCTCAAATTGCAGCCCTGTCGGACGCCTCTTCTCTGGGTGAAGAAATCGGTGCGTTTGTCTCCAATTTTGACCCCGCATTTGTTTTTCAGATACATTGATTTAATAAGGTCATAGACTTTGCCCCCTATTCCACACTGAAGAAGTTTATAATAGAGCCCTTCGTGCCATATAGAGTCAAAGGCTTTCTTGAAGTCGATGAAACAGGCGAATATTTTCCCATTTTTTGTTTGGTGTATATGTTTTTCAATGAGGGTGTGAAGGGTATAGATAGGGTCGGCGGTGCGGTGTTTTGGAAGAAAGCCTATTTGGTTTTTTCTGAGGATATTATGTTTGTTAAGAAAATCAAGTAATCTACTGTTTAGAATACTGCAGAATATCTTCCCTAGACAACTGTTGACACAGATGCCGTGGTAGTTATTTGGGTCTGATTTGTTTCCGCTTTTATATATGGGGGAGATTAGTCCTTGGCACCAGATATCGGGGAAACAGCCTGAACGTAATATGATGTTGAATAATTTGAGTACCGCACCCTGCATCTCCATATTGCTGAACTTGAGCATTTCATTTTTGATGTTGTCTGGGCCACAGGCTTTCTTTAGGTGGAGAGATTTTGTTTTTGTGGCCAGTTCTTTCCATGTGATTGGGGAGTCGAGAGGGTTTTGGTTGTCTTTAATTGTTGCTTCTAATGTGTGGAGTTTTTCTGTGACCTGATGTTGACTTGGGTTTGTTTCGTTTATTGGGATGTCTTTGTAGAGGTTTTCAAAATGTGTTCTCCAGATGTCGCCATCTTGGATTGGTAATGCTTGCAATTGTGTTGTACTCAGGTTATTCCACATTTCCCAGAATTGTTTTGGATTGGTGGAGTTTTCAATTTCTTCGAGTATTTTGTGGGTATAGTTTTGTGTTTTGTTCCTAATGGTGTGTTTATATCTTTTGAGGGTTTCATTGTATCTAGTACGTAGGTCCGGATTGTTTGGTTGCCGATGCTTTTGGTTTGATATTTTTCTCAGGTCTTTTCTGGCATTTTTGCATTCGTGGTCAAACCATTTCTGATTTTTATTTTGTCTTTTGTGACTCTTCCTCTTCTGTTTCACGAGGTCGGCCTTTACAGCTGCCTCATGGAAGATCATATTTATATCCTCTATGGCCATGTTTACACCATCTCTGGTGATCTCATATAGATTTTCTTTAAATTTTGAAATTTTACTCTCTCTCTCTCACATTCCCAATCTCTCTCTCTCACACTCCCAATCTCTCTCTCTCTCACACTCCCAGTCTCTCTCTCTCTCACACTCCCAATCTCTCTCTCTCACAATCCCAATCTCTCTCTCTCTCACACTCCCTCTCTCTCTCTCTCACACTCCCAATCTCTCTCTCTCTCACACTCCCAATCTCTCTCACACTCCCAATCTCTCTCTCACACTCCCAATCTATCTCTCTCTCCTCCCAATCTCTCTCTCTCTCACTCCCAGTCTCTCTCTCTCTCTCTCTCACACACTCCCAATCTCTCTCTCGCTCACTCCCAGTCTCTATCGCTCACACTCCCAGTCTCTCTCTCTCTCTCACACTCCCAATCTCTCTCTCTCTCACACTCCCAGTCTCTCTCTCTCTCACACTCCCAGTCTCTCTCTCTCACACACTCCCAGTCTCTCTCGCTCACACTCCCAGTCTCTCTCTCTCACACTCTCCGTCTCTCTCTCTCACACTCCCAATCTCTCTCTCTCACACTCCCAATCTCTCTCTCTCTCACACTCCCAATCTCTCTCTCTGTCACACTCCCAATCTCTCTCTCTCTCACACTCCCAATCTCTCTCTCTCTCACACTCCCAATCGCTCTCTCTCTCACACTCCCAATCTCTCTCTCTCTCACACTCCCAGTCTCTCTCTCCCTCTCTCTCACTCCCAATCTCTCTCACTCACACTCCCAATCTCTCTCTCTCTCTCACACTCCCAATCTCTCTCTCTCACACTCCCAATCTCTCTCTCTCACACTCCCAATCTCTCTCTCTCACACTCTCAATCTCTCTCTCTCTCTCACACTCCCAATCTCTCTCTCTCTCACACTCCCAATCTCTCTCTCTCACTCCCAGTCTCTCTCTCTCTCTCACACTCCCAATCTCTCTCTCTCTCACACTCCCAGTCTCTCTCTCTCTCTCTCACTCCCAATCTCTCTCTCTCACACTCCCAATCTCTCTCTCTCACACACTCCCAATCTCTCTCACACACTCCCAGTCTCTCTCTCTCAGACTCCCAGTCTCTCTCTCTCACACTCCCAGTCTCTCTCTCTCACACTCCCAATCTCTCTCTCTCTCACACTCCCAATCTCTCTCTCTCACACTCCCAATCTCTCTCTCTCACACTCCCAATCTCTCTCTCTCTCACACTCCCAATCTCTCTCTCTCTCACACTCCCAATCTCTCTCTCTCTCACTCCCAATCTCTCTCTCTCTCACATTCCCAATCTCTCTCTCTCTCACACTCCCAATCTCTCTCTCTCTCACTCCCAATCTCTCTCTCTCTCACACTCCCAATCTCTCTCTCTCTCACACTCCCAGTCTCTCTCCCTCTCACACTCCCAATCTCTCTCTCTCTCACGCTCCCAATCTCTCTCTCTCACACTCTCAATCTCTCTCTCTCTCTCACACTCCCAATCTCTCTCTCTCTCACACTCCCAATCTCTCTCTCTCACTCCCAGTCTCTCTCTCTCTCACACTCCCAGTCTCTCTCTCACACTCCCAATCTCTCTCTCTCTCACACTCCCAATCTCTCTCACACTCCCAATCTCTCTCTCACACTCCCAATCTATCTCTCTCTCTCACACCCTCCCAATCTCTCTCTCTCTCACTCCCAGTCTCTCTCTCTCTCTCTCTCACACACTCCCAATCTCTCTCTCGCTCACTCCCAGTCTCTATCGCTCACACTCCCAGTCTCTCTCTCTCTCTCACACTCCCAATCTCTCTCTCTCTCACACTCCCAGTCTCTCTCTCTCTCACACTCCCAGTCTCTCTCTCTCACACACTCCCAGTCTCTCTCTCTCACACTCCCAGTCTCTCTCTCTCACACTCCCAATCTCTCTCTCTCTCACACTCCCAATCTCTCTCTCTCACACTCCCAATCTCTCTCTCTCACACTCCCAATCTCTCTCTCTCTCACACTCCCAATCTCTCTCTCTCTCACACTCCCAATCTCTCTCTCTCTCACTCCCAATCTCTCTCTCTCTCACATTCCCAATCTCTCTCTCTCTCACACTCCCAATCTCTCTCTCTCTCACTCCCAATCTCTCTCTCTCTCACACTCCCAATCTCTCTCTCTCTCACACTCCCAGTCTCTCTCCCTCTCACACTCCCAATCTCTCTCTCTCTCATGCTCCCAATCTCTCTCTCTCTCTCACACTCCCAATCTCTCTCTCTCTCACACTCCCAATCTCTCTCTCTCTCACACTCCCAATCTCTCTCTCTCTCACACTCCCAATCTCTCTCTCTCTCTCACATTCCCAATCTCTCTCTCACACTCCCAATCTCTCTCTCTCTCACACTCCCTCTCTCTCTCTCTCACACTCCCAATCTCTCTCTCTCTCACACTCCCAATCTATCTCTCTCTCACACCCTCCCAATCTCTCTCTCTCTCACTCCCAGTCTCTCTCTCTCTCTCACACACTCCCAATCTCTCTCTCGCTCACTCCCAGTCTCTCTCGCTCACACTCCCAGTCTCTATCTCTCTCACACTCCCAGTCTCTCTCTCTCTCACACTCCCAATCTCTCTCTCTCACTCCCAGTCTCTCTCTCACACTCCCAATCTCTCTCTCTCTCACACTCCAATCTTTCTCTCTCTCACTCCCAATCTCTCTCTCTCTCACACTCCCAATCTATCTCTCTCTCACACTCCAATCTCTCTCTCTCTCTCACACTCCCAATCTTTCTCTCTCTCACACTCCCAATCTTTCTCTCTCTCACTCCCAGTCTCTCTCTCTCTCACTCCCAATCTCTCTCTCTCTCACACTCCAAATCTCTCTCTCTCTCACACTCCCAATCTCTCTCTCTCACACTCCCAATCTCTCTCTCTCACACTCCCAATCTCTCTCTCTCTCACACTCCCAATCTCTCTCTCTCTCACACTCCCAATCTCTCTCTCTCACACTCCCAATCTCTCTCTCTCACTCACTCCCAGTCTCTCTCTCTCACACTCCCAATCTCTCTCTCTCTCTCACTCCCAATCTCTCTCTCTCACACTCCCAATCTCTCTCTCTCACTCCCAATCTCTCTCCCTCTCACACTCGCAATGTCTCTCTCTCTCACACCCCCAATCTCTCACTCTCACACTCCAGTCTCTCTCTCTCTCACACTCCCAATCTCTCTCTCTCACACTCCCAATCTCTCTCTCTCACACTCCCAATCTCTCTGTCACACTCCCAATCTCTCTCTCTCACACTCCCAATCTCTCTCTCTCACACTCCCAATCTCTCTCTCTCTCTCACACTCCCAATCTCTCTCTCTCTCACACTCCCAATCTCTCTCTCTCTCTCTCACACTCCTAATCTCTCTCTCTCACACTCCCAGTCTCTCTCTCTCACACACTGCCAGTCTCTCTCTCTCACACTCCCAGTCTCTCTCTCTCACACTCCCAGTCTCTCTCTCTCACACTCCCAATCTCTCTCTCTCACACACTCCCAGTCTCTCTCTCTCACACTCCCAATCTCTCTCTCTCTCACACTCCCAATCTCTCTCTCTCACACTCCCAATCTCTCTCTCACACACTCCCAGTCTCTCTCTCTCCACACACTCTCAGTCTCTCTCTCTCACACTCCCAATCTCTCTCTCTCACGCTCCCAATCTCTCTCTCTCACACTCCCAATCTCTCTCTCTCTCACACTCCCAATCTCTCTCTCTCACACTCCCAACCTCTCTCTCTCTCACACTCCCAATCTCTCTCACACTCCCAATCTCTCTCTCTCTCACACTCCCAATCTCTCTCTCTCTCACACTCCCAATCTCTCTCTCTCACTCCCAGTCTCTCTCTCTCTCTCACACTCCCAATTTCTCTCTCTCTCACACTCCCAGTCTCTCTCTCTCAGACACTCCCAGTCTCTCTCTCTCACACTCCCAGTATCTCTCTCTCACACTCTACGTCTCTCTCTCTCACAGTCCCAATCTCTCTCTCTCACACTCCCAATCTCTCTCTCTCTCACACTCCCAATCTCTCTCTCTGTCACACTCCCAGTCTCTCTCTCTCTCACACTCCCAATCTCTCTCTCTCTCACACTCCCAATCTCTCTCTCTCTCACTCCCAATCTCTCTCTCTCTCACACTCCCAATCTCTCTCTCTCTCACACTCCCAGTCTCTCTCCCTCTCACACTCCCAATCTCTCTCTCTCTCACGCTCCCAATCTCTCTCTCTCTCTCACACTCCCAATCTCTCTCTCTCTCACACTCCCAATCTCTCTCTCTCTCACACTCCCAATCTCTCTCTCTCTCACACTCCCAATCTCTCTCTCTCTCTCACATTCCCAATCTCTCTCTCACACTCCCAATCTCTCTCTCTCTCACACTCCCTCTCTCTCTCTCTCACACTCCCAATCTCTCTCTCTCTCACACTCCCAATCTATCTCTCTCTCACACCCTCCCAATCTCTCTCTCTCTCACTCCCAGTCTCTCTCTCTCTCTCACACACTCCCAATCTCTCTCTCGCTCACTCCCAGTCTCTCTCGCTCACACTCCCAGTCTCTATCTCTCTCACACTCCCAGTCTCTCTCTCTCTCACACTCCCAATCTCTCTCTCTCACTCCCAGTCTCTCTCTCACACTCCCAATCTCTCTCTCTCTCACACTCCCAATCTTTCTCTCTCTCACTCCCAATCTCTCTCTCTCTCACACTCCCAATCTATCTCTCTCTCACACTCCCAATCTCTCTCTCTCTCTCACACTCCCAATCTTTCTCTCTCTCACACTCCCAATCTTTCTCTCTCTCACTCCAGTCTCTCTCTCTCTCACTCCCAATCTCTCTCTCTCTCACACTCCAAATCTCTCTCTCTCACACACTCCCAATCTCTCTCTCTCACACTCCCAATCTCTCTCTCTCACACTCCCAATCTCTCTCTCTCTCACACTCCCAATCTCTCTCTCTCTCACACTCCCAATCTCTCTCTCACACCTCCCAATCTCTCTCTCTCACTCACTTCCCAGTCTCTCTCTCTCACACTCCCAATCTCTCTCTCTCTCTCACTCCCAATCTCTCTCTCTCACACTCCCAATCTCTCTCTCTCACTCCCAATCTCTCTCCCTCTCACACTCGCAATCTCTCTCTCTCTCACACCCCCAATCTCTCACTCTCACACTCCCAGTCTCTCTCTCTCTCACACTCCCAATCTCTCTCTCTCACACTCCCAATCTCTCTCTCTCACACTCCCAATCTCTCTGTCACACTCCCAATCTCTCTCTCTCACACTCCCAATCTCTCTCTCTCACACTCCCAATCTCTCTCTCTCTCGCACACTCCCAATCTCTCTCTCTCTCACACTCCCAATCTCTCTCTCTCTCTCTCACACTCCTAATCTCTCTCTCTCACACTCCCAGTCTCTCTCTCACACACTGCCAGTCTCTCTCTCTCACACTCCCAGTCTCTCTCTCTCACACTCCCAGTCTCTCTCTCACACTCCCAATCTCTCTCTCTCACACACTCCCAGTCTCTCTCTCTCACACTCCCAATCTCTCTCTCTCTCACACTCCCAATCTCTCTCTCTCACACTCCCAATCTCTCTCTCACACACTCCCAGTCTCTCTCTCTCCACACACTCTCAGTCTCTCTCTCTCACACTCCCAATCTCTCTCTCTCACGCTCCCAATCTCTCTCTCTCACACTCCCAATCTCTCTCTCTCTCACACTCCCAATCTCTCTCTCTCACACTCCCAACCTCTCTCTCTCTCACACTCCCAATCTCTCTCACACTCCAATCTCTCTCTCTCTCACACTCCCAATCTCTCTCTCTCTCACACTCCCAATCTCTCTCTCTCACTCCCAGTCTCTCTCTCTCTCTCACACTCCAATTTCTCTCTCTCTCACACTCCCAGTCTCTCTCTCTCAGACACTCCCAGTCTCTCTCTCTCACACTCCCAGTATCTCTCTCTCACACTCTACGTCTCTCTCTCTCACAGTCCCAATCTCTCTCTCTCACACTCCCAATCTCTCTCTCTCTCACACTCCCAATCTCTCTCTCTGTCACACTCCCAGTCTCTCTCTCTCTCACACTCCCAATCTCTCTCTCTCTCACACTCCCAATCGCTCTCTCTCTCACACTCCCAATCTCTCTCTCTCTCACACTCCCAGTCTCTCTCTCCCTCTCTCTCACTCCCAATCTCTCTCTCTCACACTCCCAATCTCTCTCTCTCTCTCACACTCCCACCCTCTCTCTCTCACACTCCCAATCTCTCTCTCTCTCTCACACTCCCAATCTCTCTCTCTCACATTCCCAATCTCTCTCTCTCACACTCCCTATCTCTCTCTCTCTCACTCCCAATCTCTCTCTCTCACACTCCCAATCTCTCTCTCTCACACTCCCAATCTCTCTCTCTCACACTCCCAATCTCTCTCTCTCTCTCTCACTCCCAATCTCTCTCTCTCACACCTCCCAATCTCTCTCTCTCTCTCACTCCCAATCTCTCTCTCTCACACTCCCAATCTCTCTCTCTCTCTCACACTCCCAATCTCTCTCTCTCACACTCCCGATCTCTCTCTCTCACACTCCCAATCTCTTTCTCTCTCTCACACTCCCAATCTCTCTCTCTCTCACACTCCCAATCTCTCTCTCTCACTCCCAGTCTCTCTCTCTCTCTCACACTCCCAATCTCTCTCTCTCTCACACTCCCAATCTCTCTCTCTCACTCCCAGTCTCTCTCTCTCTCTCACACTCCCAATCTCTCACTCTCACACTCCCAGTCTCTCTCTCTCTCACACTCCCAATCTCTCTCTCTCACACTCCCAATCTCTCTCTCTCACACTCCCAATTTCTCTGTCACACTCCCAATCTCTCTCTCTCACACTCCCAATCTCTCTCTCTCACACTCCCAATCTCTCTCTCTCTCTCACACTCCCAATCTCTCTCTCTCTCACACTCCCAATCTCTCTCTCTCTCTCACACTCCTAATCTCTCTCTCTCACACTCCCAGTCTCTCTCTCTCACACACTGCCAGTCTCTCTCTCTCACACTCCCAGTCTCTCTCTCTCACACTCCCAGTCTCTCTCTCTCACACTCCCAATCTCTCTCTCTCACACACTCCCAGTCTCTCTCTCTCACACTCCCAATCTCTCTCTCTCTCACACTCCCAATCTCTCTCTCTCACACTCCCAATCTCTCTCTCACACACTCCCAGTCTCTCTCTCTCCACACACTCCCAGTCTCTCTCTCTCACACTCCCAATCTCTCTCTCTCACGCTCCCAATCTCTCTCTCTCACACTCCCAATCTCTCTCTCTCTCACACTCCCAATCTCTCTCTCTCACACTCCCAACCTCTCTCTCTCTCACACTCCCAATCTCTCTCACACTCCCAATCTCTCTCTCTCTCACACTCCCAATCTCTCTCTCACTCCCAGTCTCTCTCTCTCTCTCACACTCCCAATTTATCTCTCTCTCGCACTCCCAGTCTCTCTCTCTCACACACTCCCAGTCTCTCTCTCTCACACTCCCAGTATCTCTCTCTCACACTCCCAATCTCTCTCTCTCTCACACTCCCAATCTCTCTCTCTGTCACACTCCCAGTCTCTCTCTCTCTCACACTCCCAATCTCTCTCTCTCTCACACTCCCAATCGCTCTCTCTCTCACACTCCCAATCTCTCTCTCTCTCACACTCCCAGTCTCTCTCTCCCTCTCTCTCACTCCCAATCTCTCTCTCTCACACTCGCAATCTCTCTCTCTCTCTCACACTCCCACCCTCTCTCTCTCACACTCCCAATCTCTCTCTCTCTCTCACACTCCCAATCTCTCTCTCTCACACTCCCAATCTCTCTCTCTCACACTCCCAATCTCTCTCTCTCTCACTCCCAATCTCTCTCTCTCACACTCCCAATCTCTCTCTCTCTCTCACACTCCCAATCTCTCTCTCCCTCTCTCTCACTCCCAATCTCTCTCTCTCACACTCCCAATCTCTCTCTCTCTCTCACTCCCAATCTCTCTCTCTCACACTCCCAATCTCTCTCTCTCTCTCACACTCCCAATCTCTCTCTCTCACACTCCCGATCTCTCTCTCTCACACTCCCAATCTCTCTCTCTCTCTCACACTCCCAATCTCTCTCTCTCACACTCCCAATCTCTCTCTCTCACTCCCAGTCTCTCTCTCTCTCTCACACTCCCAATCTCTCTCTCTCTCACACTCTCAGTCTCTCTCTCTCTCTCTCACTCCCAATCTCTCTCTCTCACACTCCCAATCTCTCTCTCTCACACACTCCCAATCTCTCTCACACACTCCCAGTCTCTCTCTCTCACACTCCCAGTCTCTCTCTCTCACACTCCCAATCTCTCTCTCTCTCACACTCCCAATCTCTCTCTCTCACACTCCCAATCTCTCTCTCTCTCACTCTCCCAATCTCTCTCTCTCTCACACTCCCAATCTCTCTCTCTCTCACACTCCCAATCTCTCTCTCTCACTCCCAATCTCTCTCTCTCTCACACTCCCAATCTCTCTCTCTCTCACACTCCCAGTCTCTCTGTCTCTCACTCCCAATCTCTCTCTCTCTCACACTCTCAATCTCTCTCTCTCTCACACTCCCAATCTCTCTCTCTCTCACACTCCCAGTCTCCCTCTCTCTCACTCCCAATCTCTCTCTCTCACACACTCTCAATCTCTCTCTCTCTCACACTCCCAATCTCTCTCTCTCACACTCCCAATCTCTCTCTCTCTCTCTCACACTCCCAATCTCTCTCTCTGTCTCACACTCCCAATCTCTCTCTCTCTCACACTCCCAGTCTCTCTCTCTCTCTGTCTCTCACTCCCAATCTCTCTCTCTCACACACTCCCAATCTCTCTCTGTCTCACACTCCCAATCTCTCTCTCACACTCCCAATCTCTCTCTCTCTCTCACACTCCCAATCTCTCTCTCTCTCACACTCCCAATCTCTCTCTCTCACTCCCAGTCTCTCTCTCTGTCTCACACTCCCAATCTCTCTCTCTCTCTCTCCCCCAGTCTCTCTCTCCCCCTCCCCAGTCTCTCTCTCCCCCTCCCCCAGTCTCTCTCTCTCCCCCCTCCCCCAGTCTCTCTCTCTCCCCCTCCCCCAGTCTCTCTCTCTCCCCCTCCCCCAGCCTCTCTCTCTCCCCCTCCCCCAGCCTCTCTCTCTCCCCCTCCCCCAGTCTCTCTCTCTCCCCCTCCCCCAGTCTCTCTCTCTCTCCCCCAGTCTCTCTCTCTCCCCCAGTCTCTCTCTCTCACCCAGTCTCTCTCTCCCCCTCCCCCAGTCTCTCTGTCACCCCTCCCCCAGTCTTTCTCTCTCCCCCTCCCCCGTCTCTCTCTCACCCCTCCCCCAGTCTTTCTCTCTCCTCCTCCCCCAGTCTCTTTCCCCTCCCCCAGTCTCTCTCTCCCCTCCCCCAGTCTCTCTCTCTCCCCATCCCCCAATCTCTCTCCCCCTCCCCAGTTTCTCTCTCTCCGCCTCCCCCAGTCTCTCTCTCTCCCACAGTCTCTCTCCCCCAGTCTCTCTCTCTCCCCCTCCCCAGTCTCTCTCCCTCCCCCAGTCCCTCTCTCTCTCCCCAGTCTCTCTCCCCTTCCCCATCTCTCTCTCCCCATCTCTCTCTCTCCCCCTTCCCTAGCCTCTCTCTCTCCCCATCCCCAGTCTCTCTTTCCCCCTCACCTGTCTCTCTCCCTCTCCCAGTCACTCTCTTTATCTCCCCAGTCTCTCTCTCTCTCCTCCCCAGTCTCTCTCTCTCCCCCCCCAGTCTCTCTCGCCCTCTCCCCATCTCTCTCACTCTCTCCCCGTCTCTCTCGCTCTCTCCCCCGTCTCTCTCGCTCTCTCTCCCATCTCTCTCGCTCTCACCCCCATCTCTCTCACTCTCTCCCCGTCTCTCTCGCTCTTTCCCCCTAGTCCCTCTCTCCCCCAATCTCTCACTGTTTCTCTCCCAGTCTCTCTCCCACCTTTCCCATCACTCTTTCCCCCTCCCCAGTCTCCTCCAGTCTCCCTCCCCAATCTCTCTCCATCCCCAGTCTCTCTCTCTCCCCCAGTCTCTCCCGTCCCCTCCTGTCTCTCTTTTCCCCTCCCCAGTCTCTCTTTCCCCCTCCCCCAGTCTCTCTACCTCTCCCCCAGTCTCTCTCTCTCCCTAACCCAGTCTCTCTCTCTCACCCTCCCCGTCTCTCTCCCAGTCTCTCTCTCTCCCCTTCCTCGTCCCTCTCTCTCTCTCCCTCCCCAGTCTCTCTCTCTCCCCTTCCTCGTCTCTCTCTCTCTCCCTCCCTAGTTTCTTTCTCTCTCTCCCTCTCCCTCCCCCTTCTCTCTCACCCTTCCCGTCTATCTCCCCAGTCTCTCTCTATCTCCCCCAGTCTCTCTCTCTCTCCCAGTTTGGTTCTCCCCCCCAGTCTCTCTCGCTTTCTCCCCCGTCTTTCTCACTCACCCCCTTCTCTCTCACTCTCCCCCCTCTCTCTCTCCCCGCTCTCTCTCTCTCCCCACTCGCTCTCTCTCCCCCCAGTCTCTCTCACTCTCCCCATCTCTCTCTCTCTCCCCAGTCTCTCCCTCTCTCCCTCACCCTCTCCCAAGTCTCTCACTCTCTCCCTCTCCCATGCCTCTCCCTCCCCAGTCTCTTTCTCTCCCCCTCCCCCAGTGCCTCTCTCCCCTTCTCCATCTCTCTCCCTCCCCCAGTGTCTCTCTCCCCCTCTCTCTGTCTCTCTATCTCCCCAGTCTCTCTCTCTCTATCTCCCCCCAGTCTCTTTCTCTCCCCCAGTCTCTCACTCTCTCCCTCTCCCTCCCCAGTCTCTCACTCTCCCCAGTCCCTCTCTCTCTCCCCATCTCTCTTTCTCACTCTCCCCCCCTTCTCTCTCTCTCTCTCCCTCCCCTAGTCTTTCTATCTCCCCAGCCTCTCTCTCTATCTCCCCCCAGTCTCTTTCTCTGTCCCCCAGTTTGGTTCTCTCCCCCCCCCCGAGTCTCTCTCTCTCTCGCTCTCTCCCCATCTCTCTCGCTCTCTCCCCATCTCTCTCGCTCTCTCCCCGTCTCTCTCGCTCTCTCCCCGTCTCTCTCGCTCTCTCCCCCTTCTCTCTCGCTCTCCCCATCTCATTTTCTCTCTCTCTCTCCCCCAGTCTCGCTTTCTCTCCCCCAGTCTCTCACTCTCTCCCCCAGTCTCTCACTCTCTCCCCCAGTCTCTCACTCTCTCCCCAGTCTCTCTCTCTCCCCAGTCTCTCTCACTCTCCCCCTCTCTCTTTTCTCTCTCTCCCCCAGTCTCTCTCTCTCTCCCCCAGTCTCTCTTTCTCTCCCCCAGTCTCTCTTTCTCTCCTCCAGTCTCTCTCTCTCTCCCCCAGTCTCTCTCGCACTCTCCCCCACTCTCTCTCTGTCCCTCTCTCCCCATTATCTCACCCGCCCCTGTCTCTCTCTCTCTCCCTCCCCAGTCTCTCTCGCACTCTCCCCCGTCTTTCTCTCATTCCCCCATCTCTCCCTTTCTCTCCCCAGTCTTTCTCTTGCTCTCCCTAGTCTCTCTCTTCCCATCTCTCTTTCTCTCTCTCCCCCCAGTCTCTCTCTCCTCTTCCCCCAGTCTCTCACTCCCTCCCTCTCTCTCCCCAGTCTCTTTCTCTCTCCCCAGTCTCTCTCTCGCTCACCCCAGTCTCTCTCACTCTCCCCATCTCTCTTTCTCTCTCTCCCCCCCGTCTCTCTCTCTCTTCCCCCAGTCTCTCACTCCCTCCCTCTCTCTCCCCAGTCTCTCGCACTCTCCCCCAGTCTCTCTCTCTCCCCCAGTCTCTCTCTCTCCCCCAGTCTCTCTCTCACCCCGTCTCACTGTCTCCCCAGTCTCTCTTGCTGTCTCCCCCCCAACCTCTCTTGCTGTCTCTCTCGCAGTCTCCCCCAGTCTCTCTCACTGTCTCCCCCCAGTCTCTCTCGCTGTCTCCCCCCAGTCTCTCCCTCTCTCTCTTCCCCAGCCTCTCCCTCTCTCTCTCCCCAGTCTCTCACCCTCTCTCCCCCAGTCTCACTCCGTCTCTGCCCAGTCTCTCTCTCCCTTACCCCAGTTTCTCTCTCCCCCAGTCTCACTCCCTCTCTCCCCAGTCTCTCTCTCCCTCACCCGTTTCTCTCTCCCCCAGTCTCTCTCGCTGTCTCTGCCAGTCTCTCTCGCTGTCTCTGCCAGTCTCTCTCGCTCTCTCCCCGTCTCTCTCTCGCTCTCTCCCCCAGTCTCTCTCGCTCTCTCACCCAGTCTCTCTCGCTCTCTCCCCCAGCCTCTCCCTCTCTCTCCTCCAGTCTCTCCCTCTCCTCCATCTCTCTCTCTCTCTCCCCAGTCTATCTCTCTCTCCTCTGTCTCTCTCGCTCTCTCCACCCAGTCTCTCTTTCCCCAGTTGCTCTCTCTCCCCAGTCTCTCACCCTCTCTCCCCCAGTCTCACTCCGTCTCTGCCCAGTCTCTCTCTCCCTTACCCCAGTTTCTCTCTCCCCCAGTCTCACTCCCTCTCTCCCCAGTCTCTCTCTCCCTCACCCGTTTCTCTCTCCCCCAGTCTCTCTCGCTCTCTCCCCAGTCTCTCTTGCTGTCTCTGCCAGTCTCTCTCGCTCTCTCCCCCGTCTCTCTCTCGCTCTCTCCCCCAGTCTCTCTCGCTCTCTCACCCAGTCTCTCTCGCTCTCTCCCCCAGTCTCTCCCTCTCTCTCCTCCAGTCTCTCCCTCTCCTCCATCTCTCTCTCTCTCTCCCCAGTCTATCTCTCTCTCCTCTGTCTCTCTCGCTCTCTCCACCCAGTCTCTCTTTCCCCAGTTGCTCTCTCTCCCCAGTCTCTCTCTCTCTCCCCGCAGTCTCTCTCTCTCCCCCGTGTCTCTCTCTCCCCCAGTCTCTCCCTCTCTCTTCCCCAGTCTCTCTCACTCTCTCCCCGTCTCTCCCTCTCTCTCCCCAGTCTCTCTCACTCTCCCCAGTCTCTCTCGCGTTCTCCACCCAGTCTCTCTTTCCCCAGTTGCTCTCTCTCCCCCAGTCTCTCTCTCTCTCTCCCCCAGTCTCTCCCTCTCCCCAGTCTCTCCCTCTCTCTCCCCAGTCTCTCCCTCTCTCTCTCCCCAGTCTCTTTCACTCTCCCCAGTCTCTCTCGCTCTCTCCCCCAGTCTCTCTCTCGCTCTCTCCCCAGTCTCTCCCTCTCTACCCCAGTCTCGCTCGCTCTCTCCCCCAGTCTCTCTCTCTCTCTCCCCCATTCTCTCCCTCTCCCCAGTCTCTCCCTCTCTCTCCCCAGTCTCTCCCTCTCTCTCTCCCCAGTCTCTTTCACTCTCCCCAGTCTCTCTCGCTCTCTCCCCCAGTCTCTCTCTCGCTCTCTCCCCAGTCTCTCCCTCTCTACCCCAGTCTCGCTCGCTCTCTCCCCCAGTCTCTCCCTCTCTCTCTCCCCCAGTCTCTCCCTCTCTCTCTCTCCCCGAGTCTCTCTCTCTCTTCCCCCAGTCTCTCTCTCTCTTCTCCTCCTCCCTCCCTGAGGCTCAGGCCCGTAGCGGGTTCCAGTGCACGGTTGCTCTTTATAAGCGCACCGCCATTCACCATGACTCCCAGCACAGTATCGGCAGCCGTTCACATTCTCAGTACCAGCAGGTGCCAAAGCCCACTCCTGCGGACCTAAAGAACGAGCCTGCGGGACGCGATTGAAAAGAGCGCCTGCGTGCTGGAGCCCGCTCCAAAGGGACTGCGCGGTCTGCAACGCCTGGTGCGCGACAGCATTGAGGTAACTGCGCAGCCACGCAGCTTGGGGGAACAGTGGTAGGGATCTCTCTGTGCTTCTGTGTGTCAGCCATTTGTCAGAGCAGATTTGTTGCTTTTTCTGAGTCTTAATTATTGTAAGTTTTTCACTTGACATGTACTTTACGGGCAGGATTCTCCACCAGAGCTGCACCAGAGGACAGGGGCAGGAAGTCATCCGAAGAGATGTTTGAAATGGAAAGTCTGCACAGAAATGTTTTAAAACAGCTCCTTAAAGTGGCCTATTCTTTTTTTCATTTTTTCCCTGCAGTTTCCAGTATGGAATTATGTTTGTTTTTGCTGTCTAGCTTTTAACTTGTTGACTCTATGAGTTCTGCTGCTTAGGCACAAAGGGACGAACAAGTCACTTGTGTTAGCTGTGGCTCAGTGGTAACCCTTTCTCCTCTGAGTCAGAAGGTCCATGAGATCAAGTCCCACTCCAGAGACCTGAGCACAAAATCTAGGCTTACTCTCCAGTGCAGTACTGAGGGAGTGCTGCACTGTTGGAGCAGTCTTTCGGATGAGATGTTAAACCAAAGTCCTGTCTGCTCTGAGGGAAAGCCGTACGGTCCAGACAGTATGAAATATTGGTGGGTAAAGAGGTTGCAGTTGCAGAGAGTAGGCACATCAAACATTGACACATACAGCCAGCCTTATTTTCCGGCGAGCATAATTCCTAGAGACCAGAACTCCCATCTGAAACATGTGGCGGTCTCATAGAGATATATAAAATTTGGGCCAAGTGATGTCATTGCATCACCAATGCCATTTTCCGACCTTACCACATAACTAATGCCACTTCCTGCTCCTGGCAGTGCAACTCCTGAAGCAGCCATTTCAAATATCATTCAAAGGGATCCTCAGCTGCTCGGGTAAAGCTATAGAGAGCTTTTGGAAACATTTTTCTTGCAGTAGCTAAAGGGTTTTTTGACCTTAAAGAACTTGAAAATGCTTGTAGTTACTATTGTAGGTTCTGAACTGTTAAGGGGCTTCTGGTCTTGCAGTTGTTTCTTGATGGTGGTCCTCTAGAGCTTCTACTCTGGGAAAGAGGAAGGAGCAAAGAGAGCTGCAGCTGGAGGGAAAATAAATAGAAGGTGGCATACTTAGAGGAATCCTTACCCTCCCAACAGAGTTTATAAGCCCAGAACAACATAGCTGCAGTTCTCGGAATGTGCCTATTGATTGACAGATTGGGAAGGACCAGGGGGACATGAGATCGAAGAGTAGGCATAGACTGGACGTTAAGCAGTTCTTCTTTTCCCAGAGAGTAGTGAACCTTTGAAATGTGTTGCCAGCTGGTGCTGACTCTCTGCATCGCCTTCAAGAGGGAGATGGGCCTGTTCTTGACTGGGTCATAGATTGCATCATATAGAAAGTAAATGGATTTACAGATAACACATGGTCCCTGTGATTTTCTGGACTGGTTTTGATCGCCCAAGGCGGGTGGGGGGGGGGTGGCGGGAGAGTAATTTTCCAAAGTATTTTTTCCCTTATTGGCCCTGGGTTTTTTCTCTTTTTTGCCTCACCCAAGCGATTACATGGCTACAGGGGGTGGGGGCTTGTGGGGTTGGGGAGGGAAGTGTCTAGTCGTGATGCTCCAGCAAACATAAGTCAGAGCAGGGATGATGGACTAGCTGATCTTTTCCTGCTCATCAATTTTGTATTTTCGTAGTGCTAGGGCAACTAGAGATGGGCAATAAATACTGCCTTATCAGTGTCATGCACACTCCGAGAACCATTAAAAAAGGATTGACCACCACACAGAACCCCTATGGAAACTCCAGACATTTTTATCTTTAAAATATTTAGCTATGCTGACCCAGAGTGGTATTGGGTAAACGCACCGCTTGGTATGGTACTAAGCTGTACAAACCTGAATATCCCACATATAACATATGGTCTGGTGTGTTCTTAGCCGAGGCAGCAGTTGGGGCATTACACTTGCCCTCTGCACCCCTGGGGTAGGGAGGGGGGGGAAAACATCAGGCAGAGTTCCTACTCCTGATGACTATTTGGTAAACTGATCTGGAAAATGTGAGTGTAGAACACCAGGTGAGGATAAGATGTCAGCTGTGGTGCCTTAAGTGGTCGAATAGTCTGCTGACACTCACTGTCTAGACTCACAAATGAAGGACGGTCACTTGAGTGAAGTATCAGAGGACTGGCTGTGTCATAGAGCCACAACCCAGTCAGTGTTAGCACCTTCAGGAGAGGAGGGGAGAAAAATGACTAAATCAGTAATAAGTGCTTGGCTGGGGAATAGGAACATAGGTACAGGAGGAGGCCATACAGTCCCTTGAGCCTGTTCCACCATTCAGTTAGATCATGGCTGATCTGTATCTTAACTTCATTTACCCACCTTGGTTCCATATCCCTTAATACCATTACCTAATAAAAATCTAA
The DNA here is from genome assembly GCF_052327205.1 of Somniosus microcephalus. NCBI lineage: Eukaryota > Metazoa > Chordata > Chondrichthyes > Squaliformes > Somniosidae > Somniosus > Somniosus microcephalus. The sequence continues at coordinate 191,258,722 of NC_140992.1, read as the reverse complement.
CAATCTCAGTTTTGAAATTTTCAATTGTCCCCCAGCCTCAACAGCTTCCTGACATCGCCCCTGAACGGCCTAGCTCTAATTTTAAGGTTATGCCCCCTTGTTCGGGACTCTCCCACCAGAAGAAATAGCTTCTTTCTATCTATTCTATCAAATCCTTTAATCATCTTAAACATTTCAAATAGATCACCCCTCAATCTTCTATACTCAAGGGAAATGATTTAGTACATTAACCTGAGGTTTCATGCACTCTATTTTTTCCTCTCCCGCAGTTACATGAGGTGCTATTACTGGGCTGTGAAGACCCTGATTACAATCGGGGGTCTACCTGAGCCACAGACCGTGTTTGAAATAATCTTTCAGCTTATCAACTACTTCACGGGAGTCTTCATCTTCTCCATCATGATTGGTCAGGTACGGAATGTAATGTAGAAAGAAAAGGGAAATGCAAGTGCTGGAGGCCCAACTGCAAAACAGACATGGACAGCAGGTTCATCAGCATCTGAAAAGAGAGAAGATAGGCTAATGTTTCAGGTGTAACCCTTCTCTAGAACTGGAATGTACCATCTTTATTTAATGACTGATTAGCCATGACTGGAATATTCCACTTTAGTTCCAATCATAAGTCATCCTACACAAGAATACAAGGTGGCTTGATGGGAAGAATTGCCTTAAACCAGCTGATGGTGCAAGGTACTTATGCACTAAAGCCTGGCTACTGTCACTGAGAGCCAGGTGGTGTGGTTGGTTCTGTAAGGAAAGGGTAAAAGGCTCTTTCTGTAAACAAGTGAGCCCTCCACCCCTCCTCCACTAGTGGCTGGTTACAGAGCTGGATAGGCAGAGGTCTAAGAGAAAGTCACCTACCTACCCACTTGGCCACTGAATGTTGTGGGAGAGGGGCCTAAATGAGAGAAGAAAATAATTAAAAAGTGGAGATACTTTTTTTTTTAAGTGTTGACTTTCATTTCAGACTAACCAGTTTGACCACAGCCCTCTGAGAGGTGATGGGTTTTCAATTCTCTCTTTATGGAATTGCTCCTGCTCTGATGACTTCAGTTTACCCATTTTTGGGGGGTGGGGAGGACATCATTTGTGGACGGAGATTCAATTTGTTGAGTATGTTGCAACATTACTGCATTGTAAGCCAAACTTTTGCAAAAGTCGTGACATACTTTGACCCTTCCCAACATTACCTGCAGTAATCTCTTAACACACTGACAAGCTTCTGTCATCTACTCTTTCTATTTGATCTTTTTGCCACTGATGGACATCCATAATTGGATATTTGACTTGTTACTGACTGGAATCCATTGTGTTTGTTCTTTCACAGATGAAAGAGGTGGTGGGTGCAGCCACTGCTGGAAAAACCTATTACCGAAACTGCATGGATAACACCGTGAGATATATGAACTTGTACAAAATTCCTCGATCAGTCCAGAACCGAGTGCGAAAGTGGTATGAATTCACTTGGGAGGCACAAGGAATGCTGGGTACGTCTGCCACTTTTCGCTCTTGTGGTGGAAGAGCTATCTCAGCATCAGCCAATGGGATTGACCATTGATACGATTCCTGCTTGGGGGGTCAAGGCCTAGTTTTACTGTGCTTTGTAACCATAAAGAACCAGGGCTGGATTGTCTGGAGGGTGATTTTTATAAAATGATTATTTGGACCAGTAACTGCAACAAGAATGGAGAACTGCAAGGAACTGAAATGTCACAACACCGTAACTATATGGGCCCTGACATTCTGCAGGGATTCTGTTGGTCTCCACAGTAACCCTGGCAGGAGACCAGCTGAACTCCCAGGAAACCAGCAGCGACCTGGCTATGGTGGGTTGGCACCGTTTCCAGGAGTTTCCTTAATGCCTTGCAGAGGGTAGAACTTGTGTCCACTCTTTAGAAGGCAGGTGACGGACCGGAGGTGCAGACAAGGGTGGGGGCTTCCGAAGCTAGGAGTTCTGGCTCCTGGTCCTCAGTTGAGACCCTACCGATTGTGTGGTGGCCGGTGGGTCCCGACCTGTCAGGCAGCCCCCAAAGACACCACTGGAGGATGGGGGGTGGGCAGGAATTAGCGGCTGCTGCAGGTTTTAAACGCCTACAGCCGCTGACTGGGCATCGCATCACGCTGGAGCTCTTGGGGGAAGTAGAGGAGAGCAGCTGCCAATAATGTTAGTGAGTGGATGCAGATGGGATTGAGGAAGAGAGTCCATATGGCTACATGGGTGCAATCTCTGTTGGGTCTCAGCCGTGGCTCAGTGGCAGCACTCTCACCTCAGACACAGAAAGTTGTGAGTTCAAGTCCCATACCACAGACTTGAGCACATAATCTAGGCAGACATGCCAGTGCAGTACTGAGGGAGTGCCGTCTTTCACTGAGACGTTAAACCGAGTCCCTGTCTGCCCTCTCAGGTGGATGTAAAAGATCCCATGGCACTATTCGAAGAAGAGCAGGGGAGTTCTCCCCGGTGTCCTGGCCAATATTTATCCCTCAACCAACATCACCAACAGATGATCTGGTCATTTTTTTCATTGCTGTTTGTGGGAGCTCGCTGTACACAAATTGGCTGCCGCATTTCCTACATTACAACAGTAACTACACTTCAAAAAAGTACTTAATTGGCTGTAAAGTGCTTTGGAATGCCCTGAGGTCATGAAAGGCACTTTATAAATGGAAGCTCTTTCTTTTTGTTGCTTCTTAGTTTGGGGAACCTTGCTGTCTGTACAAGTCCAGTGCCCTGTCATTCTAGTGGGTGCTCATGGAGAAGGTCTAATTCTAGCAAACAATGCACCTGTGACTTGCTGAGTGCACCTGGCACAGCTGATTGGCTAATATTACTGCTGCCCCCAGAAGCAGCCTGCCATAAAGATTCAGGGAGGTAGTGACCGTTACAGCTGCTGGCACTGTGGTACCAATTGTAGAGATGAGCTGCAGCCTGGGTTCCAGCATGTGGATTAACTCGAGCTCCTAGAGCAGGTGCAGGTGGGAGCGCCTTGGCCTGCACATTCGGGAGGGAGTTACCATCAGGTGGGTAGCACAAACCTCCTGTGGTGCCTGACAAGTCTGGACTCCTTGTGTTCGTCTTCCTCCTCCTTCACTTTCTCCCAAGCAACATGGAGGGATATTCTCAAAGGAAATCCCCCATTGTGGCCTCTGTTAGATGGGTGAGGAGTTAAAACATGGAGGCCCCTGCAACGATAGTTAGAAAGTTAAATGTTCTAGCAGCATTAGAAGTAGGAAAAAAACAAAAGGAAACAGTTCAGAAATGAAGCTTTTTCCACTGCCTATTGTTGCCCTTTAAATTCATTGCCGCCATTATGTCACTACCACCAGTTTGGTGCCGGTGTCCTTGGTGTTGGGCGGAAATAAGGTGTTAAAGTTGGAAAATTTGGCACCTGATGTCACAACATAATTTGCATGTCATTTCGCTCCATCCACCCATATCTGGACTTGTGCTTCCTGCTACCACTGTCACTTTCAGCAGGAAGGTTAAGGGGAGATTAATAGAGGGCTTTGAAGGGTTTTGATAGAGTAGATAGGGAGAAACTGTTTCCACTGGCAGGAGGGTCAATAACCAGAGGACACAAATTTAAGATAGTTGGTAAAAGAACCAGGAGGGAGATGAGGAGAAATTCTTTTACGCAGCGAGTTGTTATGATCTGGAATGCACTGCTTGAAAGGGTAGATTCAATAGTAACTTTCAAAAAGGAATTAGATATACTTGGAAAGGAGAAATCTGCAGGGCTATGGAGAAAGAGCAGGACAGTGGGACTAATTGGATAGCTCTTTCAAAGAGCTAGCACAGGCACGATGGGCCGAATGGCCTCCTTCTGTGCTGTCAGATTCTATGAAATCACTGCAGGTGGTTTTATGGGTAGGGGATACAGTATTACACGTCCCTGCCTGATCTAACACTACCGCCCACTCCAGAAATGTCCAAACTCCAATAAAAAAACACCAAAAATCTAGGCCACACTGCATTAGCTCAGGATGTGGAATTGGAAGTATTGGGAACTCAGCCTTGATTATTTTAGGGATTTTCACCGCCGGGTTGATTAAAGCCTCTTCTTGCTGGCTGAATTCTAATTCCAGCTCTCTTCCTCACTGTATTTCCAGATGAGACGGAGCTGTTGGTGCAGCTCCCCGATAAGATGAGACTGGACATTGCCATTGACGTTAACTACAACATCATCAGTAAAGTGGCACTGTTTCAGGTATGGAGACAGCCAATAGGAGCTGATGTAAGGGGGACTGAGTAAGGTGGACTCGCGTTCATATAGTCGGGAATAAGGCACTGGAACATGGAAGAGTGAGTGAACAAGGCCTCTAGTTAAAAGCTGTGCAAATGTCCCGATGATCCAGTCCCCCACTGTGAAAAGACAACAGTGACATTTGTAGTACGAATAGTCACAATGCTGTTCAGAGCTTGACTGTTTTGTGGCTAAGATTCTATCTGCAGCTAATATTCCCCAATCTCTACTCCAGATCTTCCAAGCAGTTTAGTTTAGTGAGACGGTGTGAATGTATAGAATAGGGGTAAATTTTAATTCCCATGAACGGGTAGGTTGGGGGTGGGGGGGTGAAAAGTTTGTGATTTTTAGAGTGGGAGCACAACCCGGCTCCAACGCGCCCACTTCCAGGTTTAATGGAGGCACGTTGTTTACCGGCGAGAAACCTATTTGCCGAAGTCGGGGATTTCATACTTGGGTGCAGGCGGGTACTTATTGGCGCAATTATCGACATTAGGAGACATTAATGAGCTCTCTTTAAATTGTTTTTAATTTGGATCCAAATTTTACTTGAGCAGCACGGGTTTCCGGGGGCTCAGGAAACTGACCAGGAAAATAGGCGAATTTAAGCAGCAGTTTAAATGGGTATTTAAACTTGTCATTGTCCCATCTGAATAAAAGCTCACTTATTGCAGCTACTGCCTTAGTTGCCTCTGGCAAATGTTTGGCAGTGTGTGCTTTTGTGGATTCAGGTTTTTTCCACCTTGGAGGATTTCAAATTGACAAATCAGGATGGGAGGCGCCTTGGATAAGCTTGACAGCACATCAGAAGAGGAAGACCATCACCATCCACGGCAACGACGCTTGCTGTGGTGGGGTCAGCCCGTGCACAGGAGAGGTGCGCAGGGGGGTGGGGCGGCGGGGCCGAGGTTGCAGGGGGCACTACCCACGTCACAAGGTTTACAGACAGAGGCTCAGTTTCCTTGACCTCTCAGAAGAGCAGTGCTTCCGCAGGCGGAGGTTGTCACGTCAGGTGGCGGCAGACATCTGCAGACTCCTACAGGAAGACCTGCTCCCTGCTGGACCTAGTGGCGACGTATTACCAGTGGCTGTGAAGGTAACCACCAGCCTCAGCCTTTTCACCTCCGGATCCTGCCAGGGCACTACTGGCGAGATATCCAGAATCTCCCAGTCGGCTGCACATAATTGCATAAGGCAGGTCACTGATGGCTTGTTTCCCAGGGCCGACAATTATGTAAATTTCCCCTGTGATGACTGACATAATAAAACTCACTACGCACTTGGTTTGAGCATAAAGCAAGGCTTTAATCAATTTGTTTCGGAACATGGAGGTCTAGTTGTATTTCACTAGCTCCTTGTCTTACAAAATGTCCCTGGCAAGCTGGGGCCCACGCCTGAGTATTTATACTCCTTGGACGGCACCACCAGCTGGCCGTCCAGCGTTATTTCATAAGTAGTTTCTTGAAGATGAGATTTATAACATTCTTCCTGTCTAAAAGATTTGGAAGTCCGACAACTTCCTCTTAACGGATTAGGCAGACCACGAATAGCCGCAGTCTTTTAGATTTTTGTTTATGGCCAGAAGGCACGTCTCCCCGGACCGTGTCTTGGTCCCTGGGCCGCTTGATCCGTGCCGGTGGATCGACAGGGCCAGTCTTGCTCTGATCGACCCGAGGGAGGCTGGGGAGATTGTGACTCCGGGTGCAGGTCCCCACAGGCGCAGAACTGGCTTCATCCCGTTGGTTAGCCGGGGATTGACCGGCGTCCTGGCCCGGGGTGGCCATCCCACGGGGAGCGCTCGGCTCCCCGAGCGGATCCGGCAGGGCAGCCGGCAGATCCCTCAATGTAACAGGTAGGGCGTCATCCTCGGGGGAGCGCAGAGTGTCGGCATCATCCCCGCGGGTCCCTCCATCAGTTGGGTCCGCGGAACCGGCCGGACAGGGAGCCAGGTCCCGGAGCGAAACGGTGGAGTCCCGCCCATCCGGGTACCGCACATGTTCGTACGTGGGGTTGACGTCCGTAAGTTCTACCTCGTCGACTAGAGGATCGTTTTCGACGATTGGACGAATCTTCGGAGCAGCACGGGGCCAGGAGCTGCCAACCATGACAGTAGAGACGTCCCATGGGTGGAGCGATGCTGGAAGCTGAAGAATCACTCGTGAGGTGTGACATTGGTAGAAGTAGAAAGGAGAGACCTGATGGAATGCAACGTGTCAGGGAGCATAGTTTCCCACTGCTGGTCTGGTAGATTGCGTGACCTCAGCGCAAGACGAACAGCATTCCAAATGATAGCGTTGTATCTCTCAACCTGTCCGTTACCAATGGGATGGTACGGTGTCGTTTTACTTGTGGCAATTCCCCGTTGGGAGAGATAACTTTTGAGTTCGCTTGACATGAAGGAGGGACCCCGATCAGAGTGGATGAAATTGGCTGTACCGCAAAGGGAAAAGACTTGATCAAGGCATTTGATCACTGTGGAAGTAAGCATATTGGGACAGGGGAAAGCAAAGGGAAAGCGTGAATATTCGTCCACCATAGTAGGTGTTCTGCGTTGAGGAAGACAATGGCCCTTTAAAGTCAATGCTGAGTCGCTGCATAGCGTGTATGAGCGTGTATGAGCGAGCCATCCGATGGACGGAAGAATTGCGGTTTTAACTCCGCACAAATTTTACAGGAGGAGCATATTCTTTTCACATCTTCCGTAGAAAATGGGAGATTTTTAGATCGCACAAAGTGCAACATACGGGTAACGCCAGGATGGCATAAGTCAGTATGAAGATCCGCCAGAGTCAAAGTTGACATAGAAGAGCAGAATGCCCGCGTGAGGGTATCCGGGACCACATTCTCTTTGCTGGGTCAATAATGTATGGTGTATCCAAAGGCAGCCAATTCCATCCTCCAGAGTTGTATTTTGTTATTCGTGATCTTAGTGCGTTTCCGGTTATCCAGCATAAAGGCCACGGAGCGCTGATCGATGTGAAATGGCGACGAGCGAGAAAATGACTCCATTTACATACCGCTTCGATGATGGCCGTAGCCTCCTTCTCGACAGGAGGATAATGGAGCTCGCTACCCTGCAAAGTTCTGGACAGAAATGCAACAGGTCGACCACCTTGATTCAAGGTAGCAGAGATTGCCACATCCGATGCATCGCACTCGACCACGAAAGGAAGATTTTCATCAATGGAACGAAGCGTGGCTTTTTCCAGTTGTCGCTTGAGGAGGTTGAAAGCTGAAATAGCCATTGCCTCCAATGGAAATGACTTAGCGTGAAGCAGGGGCTGGATCTTGTCGGAGAAGTGGGGTATCCATTTCGCATAATAGGCGAATGTTGTATCCGTGTGTTAATGGAGACACGGAATGCAGGAGTTGGTTTAACAGGTGTTTACTGAACAAAGTCTGGAGGTGAACTAAAAGATACAAGACACTATACAGGCTTATAGAAATACCCGAGTGGTCACTACCGGTATTACAGTACACAGGGGCTCTTAAAGGTACATACAGTACAATTCCTCCCCTTTTAGATAATTAGTACATAACATTTTAAGTAATCATTAATTAACATGTTTACAAGAACAATAATCTACACATTTGCTGCAGTTAATCAATTATAAGTCAGTCTCTCTGGAGGCTTCCTGACTCGGTCCGGATAACGCCTCGGTGGTGTAGTAGTTTTCGGTGGTGTAGTAGGTTCTTTTGGCAAGGTCGATTCGGCTTGAATGCCAGTGTCGGGTTCATCTGGTTCCAGTATCACCGGATCGGAGGTAGATACTCTGGGTATCTCTGCTTCATCATTAGGCGTATAGAGTTGTGGTGTAGGTTGTCCCTTTTCGGATGACTCTGTGATCTGGTCAGCATGGCGCCTTATTATGCTTTCTCCAATGTCCACGGTATACATCAGCGGTCCTAGTCATGTGCAAATAGTTCCAGGCTGCCATTTCTCGGTACGGTAGTCCCGGGCCAAAACTTGTTGACCTATCTGGAAGGTTCTAGTTGTCTTTCATTCATGCCTTGAAATTGCCGGTTCTCTACGTCCCTTCTGATCACAGAATCACAGAAACCCCACAGTGCAGATAGAGGCCATTTCGGCCCATCGAGCCTGCACCGACACATATCCCACCCGATCCCCGTAACCCCTACACCAACACATATCCCACCCTATCCTGTAACCCCACGTATTTAATCCCCCTAACACTAAGGGTCAATTTATCATAGCCAATCAACCTAACCTGCACATCTTTGGACTGTGGGAGGAAACCGGAGCACCCGGAGGAAACCCACGCAAACACGGGGAGAATGTGCAAACTCCACACAGACAGTCGCCCGAGGCCGGATTCGAACCCGGGTCCCTGGCGCTGTGAGGCAACAGTGCTAACCACTATGCCACCGTGCTGCCCGTGGCTTGATCAAATCCAGCCGGCATCTTAGTCTTCTATTGAAAAACATCATGGCGGGAGTTTGGTATGTAACCACGTGTTGCATTCCTGTGCGCAAACAAGAAGTTATCTACCTTATGTTGTAGATTTATGTTTTCATTACCCATGGCCTTTATGGCCTTCTTGAAGGTCTGGACAAACCTTTCAGCTAATCCATTGGTGGCGGGATGGTATGGGGCGGACGTGTAGTGCTTAACCCCATTGTTTTTTAAGAACTTCCTGAATTCTTCGGACACAAGTTGCGGTCCATTATCAGAACAGATCTGTTCAGGCAGCCCATTCCTGGCAAATATGGTCCTTAATACTGTGATGGTTTTTTCCGTGGTGGTGGAGGACATCTTTATTACCTCCGGCCACTTGGAGTGTGCATCAACTGCGATTAAGAACATTGAGTCCATAAATGGACCAGCAAAGTCGATATGTACCCTTTGCCATGGAGATGAGGGCCACTCCCATGGATGTAGAGGGGCTTGTGGTGGGGCGTTTTGGACCTTCTGGCATCCTAGACAGCTCTTGGTCATTTCTTCGATGTCTCCATCGATACCTGGCCACCACACAAACGCTCTGGCTAGGTTCTTCATTTTCACTCCACCCAGATGCCCCTCGTGAAGCTCCTTTAGCACTTTATCCTGGAGTTTGGGTGGAATCACCACTCTGGATCCACACATCAAGGTTCCTCGGCACACTGACAGCTGTTCTCTTCTTTGCGAGAATGCTGGCAACAGTGGTTCGCCATGTGCTGGCCATCCCTTCACCGTTAAATCGTAGACTCCTGAGAGAGTCGGGTCATTTCTCGTTTCCTTTTCAATGGTAGAATTTGTTACTGGTAGACATTCCACTATGGTTGAGTGGAACATCTCCACTGGGTCCACTGTAGGTGCCTCTTCTAACATTGGCAATGGTAGGCGCGATAAACCGTCAGCATTCCCATGCTGTTTTGATCCTTTGTATTCTATGTCATATTGGTGTGCCCCTAGGAAAAGGGACCACCTCTGTAGCCTTTGCGCTGTCATAATGGGAACGCCCTTTTTAGGGTTGAATATGGAAACGAGGGGTTGATGGTCAGTCAACAAGGTAAATTTTTGTCCGTGTAGGTAATGGTTGAATTTCTTCACTCCCCACACCAGGCTGAGTGCTTCCCTGTCGATCTGGGCATAGTTACGCTCAGCTGAGTTGAATGAGCGTGACGCAAAAGCTATCGGCCGCTCCGAGCCATCAGGGAATCTATGCGATAATACCGCTCCTATGTCGTAAGGGGATGCATCGCACGCCAGTCTGATTGGCAGTGATGGGTTGTAATGAGCCAACACTTCCTTGGACGTGATCAAGCCTTTGCATTTATGGAAGGCACGTTTACAGTCTTCGCTCCATTTCCAAATTACTCCCGTTTGTAGCAGTGCGTTAAGAGGGTGCAGAACAGTTGACAAGTTCGGTAAAAATTTATGATAGTAATTTATCAATCCCAGGAACGACCTTAATTGTGAGACATTTTCAGGTGCTGGGGCTTTTATGAGCGCTTCAATTTTTTCAGGTGACTTATGCAACCCTTCTTCGTTAATTATATGGCCACAATATGATATTTGTTTCTGGAAAAATTTGCACTTGGGGCGATTTGCTCGTAGGCCCCGTTCTCTCAGCCTAGTGAGCACCTGCTCCAAATTGGCACGGTGCTCGTTGTCATTTTCTCCTGTTACAAGGATGTCGTCTAGGTAGCATTGAGTCCCCGGAATCCCTTGCAGGACTTGCTCCATAGCTCTTTGCCAGATAGCTGGAGCTGATGCTACTCCGAAAACCAGTCGATTGTACTGGTACAGGCCTTTGTGTGTGTTTATCGTGAGATACTTTTTAGAGGCCTCCTCAACCTCCATCTGTAGATATGCCTGTGCCAAGTCAATTTTGGTGAAACGTTTCCCTCCGGATAGTGAGGCGAAAATATCTTCTCTCCTTGGAAGAGGATACTGTACCGTGTGAAGGACCGGGTTTACAGTCACCTTGAAGTCCCCACAGATGCGAATTTTTCTCTGTTCTTCAGATTTATCATTATTCAACATTCAACAGCGATGGGTGTTGCCCACTCGCTCCAATCTACCTTGGATAACACGCCTGCTTTTTCCAAATTCTCCAGCTCTGCCTCGACTGCTGGACGAATTGCATATGGCACCGGCCTTGCCTTAAAAAACTTGGGAATTGCCGCATCTTCCACTTTTATTGAGCGGTGACGCCTTTCAAGGTTCCTAGTTCCTGTTGAAACACTTCTTTGGCGTTAGCCAAGATGTCTTTTAATCGTTCAGGTATGACGTCATCATCATTTTTTTTCTTACTGGTCACCGTCAGTGCCTGAATGGAGTGCCAGTCTAAACGTATCTTCCTGATCCATTCACGTCCCAACAACGGTGGACCACCATCTTGCAGAACGTATAAATACAACTTTTGTATTTCCTTGCCGTTGTATACAACAGGCAACTTTATTTTCCCTCTGGGGTATACTTTCTGCCCCGTATATGTCTTCAAGATAATGGATGTGTCTTTCAAAGGTATATGCGGAAATAGCCGCACATAATCCCGTCGACTTATGACGGTCAGAGCTGATCCTGTATCTAGCTCCATTTTAACTGGGGACCCCGCTATCGTGAGGGTAACCCAAATGGTCTGGTAATCTTCTTTGGCAATTACATTATGTAATTTGAGACAGCTTAGTCTCTTGTTTCTGGAGTCGCTATCGCTCTTCTGGTCTTCGGAGCTACTGTCCGTCATCATTTGTACCTTTCTGTACTTATTGATTTTTTTTCTGTCAGTGGATTTTTTGTTTCCAGATCGGCATACATGTGCAATGTGTCCCATCTTTCCGCATTGCCTGCATGCTTTGTCCTTGAACCAGCAGTCCCTCTGGTCATGGGTGGATCTGCCGCAGCGATAACATCTCTCGAAACCCCGTGTCATTTCATGGGTGCCGAAGTCCTGTGGCTTTTGCTGTATCTCTGCAGCTCCTCTTGCTGCTGCTTCGTATGATACAGCCACACTGAAAGCCTTGTCCAGTGTCAAATCTTTCTCAGAAAGTAGCCTTTTCTGTGTTCCTTCACTTGGGAGACCGCAGACGAATTTGTCTCGTAGAGAATCTGCCAGTCCTGCCCCGAATTGGCAGTGCTTTGACAGCTTTCTTAATTCGGTGAGGTAATCAGCGTTACTTTCATTCTTGTGCTGATTCCTCCTGAAGAATTTGAATCGTTCCACTATCAGCAGCGGTGTTGGGTTTAAGTGCTCCTGTAGGGTATCAACAATCTCCTTAAAATTCTTGTCCATCGGTTTGGCTGGAGTGATTAAGTTTCGTAACAGCCCGTATGTCTTTGCGCCCATCAGATTTAGAAGTACCGATGCCTTTTTATCATCCTCTACTTCATTTGCTGTGCAATATACCTCCACTCTTTCCACATATGTGGTCCAATCCTCTATATCACTATCGAAAGCAGTAATATTGCCAGTCTTAGGCATCCTGAAAATCAAAAATGGCGCCTCCCGCGCTTTCCCACCTTCCCTGCCGAGTAAAAATGGCGCCTCCCGCGCTTTCCTGCCGCTGCTGACAATGCTGTTCTCCGCGGTTTTTATTTACACAGATATTTTTAATAGTTGGAGACTCATTCCTGCCGGACTCTCTGGGACTTTTCCCTCCCTCCGCTTGGTCCGAACGCTGACCTGCTTTGCAGCGCCGGCCGTCTCCCGAGTGCTCCACCCTCCGTCTCTGTTTGCCTCCGCCTTCCGACTCGCTGCTCGGACCCGCTGCAGAGCCACCCGATCGAGCCCCAGCCCGCCGCCCAGGAAGGATTAGTGCAGTACCTGCCACCAGCCCGGCTAGCTGGTGAAACCACAGGTTTTTTTTCTCGTTTTTTTTTCTTCGACCTTCGTCTGAGGAATCGATCTCCTTGAGGTGCTGCCGAATTGCAGGTAAGTCCGTTTCCAATTCGCCGCCACTGTTGTATCCGTGTGTTAATGGAGACATGGAATGCAGGAGTTGGTTTAACAGGTGTTTACTGAACAAAGTCTGGAGGTGAACTAAAAGATACAAGACACTATACAGGCTTATATACCTGAGTGGTCACTACCGGTATTACAGTACACAGGGGCTCTTAAAGGTACATACACTACAGCGAACATGCCGAGTGCCCGAAGAAGAGAGCCGAGATTCGTAGGGGGAGGGAGCTCCTGAAGCGGACGAAGTCGCTCCGGATCCGGTTTGATGACATCGTTGCCCACCCAATAGCCAAGGATGTTGACTGATGGTACTGATTTCACCGATTTGGACTCATTTAAGGTTAAGTTGCGACGACGGAGAACGTCAAAACATTTCTGGAGGTTGGCATCATGCTCCTTCTGGTCATGACCAGCAATGGTGATATTATCCAGATATGGAAAAGTGTCTGTTAAGTTCTCCTGTTTGACTAGGCTATACATTGCCCATTGAAAGACGGCCACCCCATTGGTGACCCCAAATGGAGGGCGTCAAAACTGGTAAAGCCGACCATTGGCCTCAAAGGCTGTATACTTTTTGTCAGAGTCCTTTAACGGTACTTGATGATATGCGCTCTTTAAATCAAAAGTTGAAAATACCTTGTTGCAAGGTTATTGACCATGTCATCGATGCGTGGTAGTGGGTAGGCATCCAGGTTGGTATACTGGTTAATAGCTTGCGAGTAATCGATGCAAAGACGTTTCTTGTGTTGCTTCAGAGGATTTTTAACAATGACGACTTGAGCCCGCCAGGAAGATGAACATGGCTCAATGATACTGTCAGCTAGAAGGTGAGAGATTGCTGCCTCGATAAAGGCTCGATCATCTTGGCTGAAACGTCATGATTTAGTGACTATGGGCTTACATCGGGGGGAAAGATTGGCAAACAAGGAGGGCTCATCGAGCGAAGCCGCCGAAAGCGCACAAAACGGTACTTTGGAAATAGTAAGCTCTGGCTTTGACCCTCCAAACTCAAAAGTGAGCCTTTTGTGTTGTTTCTGGAAATCCTGTCCCAGGAGCACATCACTGCATAGGTTCTTGAGCACCCCGAGCCGGGTGGAGAAATAAGTGTGGCCATTGAGGATAAGGTCGACAAGACAAAAGCCGGAAGAATTGGTGGTCAGTGTCGTCAGAGCCATTGCAATTTCCCTGTCCGAGGGGTAAATACGCAGTTTTAACTTACCAATAGCCCGCTCACTAATGAAGCTGTCAGAGCTGCATGAGTCGATTAGTGCACTCAAAATGTGTCCATTTATCGAAACCTTCGTGGCTGCATGGGACAGACTTTGGGGAAAAACAGCTGTGATGGGAGGAGGGGCAGTTTTACCCTTGACAGCTGTAACCTTAGTAGTGGTTCTTGGGGGAGGAGCAGTTTTATAGATTGCAGCTGTAACCTTCGTGGTGGCTCTTGGGGGAGGAGCAGTTTTATAGATAGTAGCTGCAAAACTAACAGGAGCTCTCGACTGGTATACCTTAGAAAAGTGGCCTTTGTTACTAACAGTGGTTCTTGACTGGCATACCTTAGAAAAGTGACCTTTCTTGCTGCAATGATTGCAGGTTGCGTTACGAGCAGGACAAAATTTCCTATAATGGAACGCACCTCCACAGAAGAAACACTTCCTTCCGGATTGCCAAGATGCCGCTAGGGCGGGGTCGTCATCAGTGTAGGTTTCTAGGGTAGGGTTGCCATCAGCCAGGTTGGAGTCGTCATCCGTGAGAGCTTCCGCCCGAGGACTATCGAAGGAGTCACTAAAAGTGATAGCAGCAGCCCGTGCACGTGGTGAAAGATAGGTATCTGCATTCCTCTTTGCTAAGTCCAGAGAACATGCCTGGTCATAGGCAGCCCGTAACTTGAGGGTTTTATTCTACAACAGACGCTGACGTATGAAGGGAGACGCAATCCCATTAATAAAGGAATCACGAATTAACTCCTCCTGGTACTGCTCAGCTGTAACAGCTTTAAGATTGCAATCCTTGCTGAGCCTGCAAAGTTTCTGAAGGAATTCGTTATGTGATTCCCCGGGTTGTTGTCGAGTTGTGGCCAGTAGATGCCGAGCAAAAATTTCATTTGGGGACTTGACATATAGCTGCTGTAGTATTTGGATAGCGGCGTCATAGTCTACACAGTCTTCGATATAATCAAACACATGAGGGGATACATAATTAGCAAGTATCTCTAATTTATCAGGAACATTTTCACCACACACCCTGAGGAAGTTGCTGAAAGTACAATACCAGTGTTTCCATACCTTAGCAGCTGTAAGTGAATTTGGGTCCAGGTCGAGACGGGCAGGGCTGAGTAGTTTCTCCATGATGGATCGATTACTTGTCTGAGTTCCCTTCTACGGTTCGAGTCGTAGCTGGCTGTTCCTGAAATCACCCAAAGCGTGGAGTCAATATCAAGTTGATTAAATTGACGTAATAAAACTCACTACGCACTTGGTTTGAGTATAAAGCAAGGCTTTAATCAACTTGTTTCAGAACATGGAAGTCTAGTTGTATTTCACTATCTCCTTGACTTACAAAATGTCCCTGGAAAGCTTGGGCCCATGCCCGAGTATTTATACTCCTTGGACGGCACCACCAGCTGGCCGTCCAGCGTTATTTCATAAGTAGTTTCTTGATGATGAGATTTATAACAATGACAATAGCTAGAATGAATGGGCACACAGATTCACCTCTCTGGCTGGAAGTACTTGGAGAAGGAGCGGGGAGGATTCAGTTGTTGTGGTCCACGTGGGAACCAATAACATAGGTAGAACTAGGAATGAGGTTCTGCTGAGGGAATTTGAGGAGCTAGGGTACAAATGAAAAAGCAGAACCTTAAAGGTAATAATCTCTGGATTACTACCTAAACCACAAATTGGCACGGGGACAAACAGATTAGAGGTTTAAATGCATGGCTGAATGGTGTGGGAGGCAGGGGTTTCAATTCATGGGGAACTGGCACCAGTACTGGGGAAGAGGAAGACGGACCCCACTTAAACCGGGTTGAGACAAGTGTCCTGGCGAATCGAATAACTGTGGTGGTGATATGGCTTTAAACTAATAAGGGGGAGGGAGAGTTCAGGAAGGGTAAATCTATAAGTCTGAAGAGAAAAGTCAAGGCTGTAGAGCCAAGTAGCGATTTGGGTAAAATCAAGCAGAAAGGGACAGAGGGGGAAAAATTTGGTTGATTTGTGCCTCCCATTAGCGCTAACTAATGGGCACTAATGGGGCGCAAAGCAACTAGCGCCCGGGCGCGGCACCGCCAACATCTCCCGCGAAATTCAGCGGGAGGTTAACGGCGGTGGTAACCGTTAGCGCCCTGCGGCGCTGCGCCTCCGGCGATGACATCATCGCCATGCGCAGCACCCTGCTTGTGCCCCAGCCGCAATCTTCGATAGCGCCCCCTGACTTACCGCCCGATGCAATGTCCAACGGGGTCAGGGGGGCCTACCAGCGGCCAGGGCGGCGCTAATTAAAGGCAAGGTGCCGGGCAGCCATTTTTGTTGCTGGCCGCCTGCCAGCACCTGCCCCTGTTGCTGTCCTCGGCCTCCTGAGCAGCGCCCACCTGCGGAGTGCCAGCAGCGCTCCCTGAGCCCGGCACTTCTCGAGTGCCGGGCTCTTTTGCCGTCACTCCGATCCCTGGTGTCCCAGCTGGGCCCCAGGTTGTGCTGCGCAAGGACTCTCCCCTTTAAGAAGGGGAGGAAGGCCTGCAGTACCGTGGTGTGATGTGCCGCAGTGCCGCGATATTCCCTTGCAACACCTCAAGAAGGAGGCAGGGTGCTTCCCTCTTGGGGCGCTACTGATGAATTTCGGCTGCGGGGGTGCTAATTTTTTCGGGGCACTGGCGAAGTTAGCGCCCCCAAAGGGGGCGCGACTCAATTTTTCCCCCTTTGTGTCTGTCTTCACAGTAGAAGACACAAAGAACATATTGGAAAGTGTGAGGAACCAAGGGCTAGATTTTTCAGTATAGGCAGTTTTGGGGCGCTAACCTTAGCGCCCGCCCAAAGTAGCGCCCCGTTGCCGGGAATTCAGTGGCTTCGCCCTAAGAGGTTGGTGGAGCGCTAAAAGAGGCGTTCCACTACTCTCTTTAGGCGCTAAGCCGGCGGTCCAGAGGGATAGCGCCCAGGCGGGGCGCAGCGCGGGTGCGGTCATTTTTGGACTGACAGCAGACCCCGTGGCGCCGACCAGCTCTTAAAGGGGGAAGGGACGAATTGGTCTGCTGCCACGCCCTGCACACTGCAGCCTTGCAAAGAGGCCTCAACACTGCTGCTCAGCCCCAGGGAGTCATGGCAACGCCAGAGAAGGCCCGTCAGCGTGCCCTGCGCTTCTCAGAGGGTGATCTGGACATAATGGCCACAGCTCTGGAGGTGAGGCGCAAGATCTTGTTCCCAGAGAGTGGGAGGAATCCAACCCACCACGACTACACCAAAGCCTGGAAGCAGATCGCCCAGAGGGTGACGTTCACCGGCGATGCCCCCAGGACCCACAAACAATGTCGTAAAAAATAC
Organism: Somniosus microcephalus; assembly: GCF_052327205.1. Taxonomy (NCBI): domain Eukaryota; kingdom Metazoa; phylum Chordata; class Chondrichthyes; order Squaliformes; family Somniosidae; genus Somniosus; species Somniosus microcephalus. The sequence goes on along the minus strand of NC_140992.1, from coordinate 191,241,544 downwards.
AACGACCTGACCAGGATTGTCAAGGTGAGTAGCCTTTCCAGTCTCCTCCTCATTCTTGCATGTACACCTGACATGATGGGCAAAGGGAGCTGAAAGTCCTATTGGCCAGCCCTCAGCCAGCAGCATTGGGACAGTCATGAGCATCAAATGGCCATTCGGCACTCTACACTTTGGCCAAGCTATTCCACCATGGGAGGCTGTGCACACTACATCAGGGCTTCACTCTGGCCAAGCTATTCCACCATGGGAGGCAGTGCACACTACATCAGGGCTACACTGCGCACTTACAGCCCGTCCTTTCTCTTGCAGGCTAAAGTAGCCTTTAATCGCCAGGCCCGTGCCAGGGGTGGCCGCGCCAAGCTGCAGAAGCTCACTCGGCTGGAGGAGCGCGTGTGTGTGCTCATGGGAGCCCGTGTGATCGTCCCCACAGCGTGCGGAGTATCCGACCCTCCACTGCCCGGCAATGGTAAGGACCTCGCCTTTTGGCCCTCTCGCGTCGCACTGGCCCATCCGAGCTACCTCCTTTGCCACTGTCCCACCAATGCGCTGAATGCCACCAGTCCTAACTCCCTCGCTGACGCCGTCTCCTCACTCTGAAGCTACTCTTGTGCATTCCTGCTTTCAGCTGGTGACGACCAGGACCCTGAAGCTGCCAGTGACAGCACCTCCGAGCAGGAGGAGGAGGAGGAGCAAGCCGGACCATCGGGGGAACAGTCACGTCCCGCAGGAGAGGAGGAAATGCTTGACACCTCCTCACTGGACGAGTGCCTGGAGGAACTGTCGCAGGGCAATGCAGCTTCTGGGACCAGTGGCGTCCAGCCACCCAGGAGCCGTGCGCGTGGCCCGCGGCCTTCCCCCCAAAGGGGGGAAGGATCAGAGGGGAGTGCTGCTGATCGGCACACTCGCCGCCACCAACGTGGCAAGGGTCCCTTAGTTCGGCCCCCTCCTCCCCAGCGGGAGAGTCGCGACTCCAGTCCGGACACCTTCACCTCGGAGGAGGTGCGGAAGCTGGATAAGATGGCCGAGGATTCGGACCGGCGCCACACGGAGCTCATGAGCGTGGTGGGGCGCATGCCTGAGGCCATCGAGTCGCTGGCGACCAGTGCGCGCGAGTTCGGGGCAGCAACTGCCGCGAGTGGCCGCATGCTGACTGATGCCGTCAAGACCCTGGCGGATGTGATGCGCGCGCACACCAGGACAACAGGGGCACTCACTGCTGCCACACGCGCTGTCTCAGGCAGGCATCGCCAGGGCAGCCGCCGCGCTGGACCATCCCAGCAAGCCGCCCCTCGGCTGATTGTTGCGGATCCTGCAGTGCGGGCCCGGCCGAGTGCCACCGCGCCACAGCACCAGCCAGCGCATCCCAGACGCCAGCTGGCCCACATTGCGCCATCCGTCGCCGCCATTCCCCCACTGGGGCGTCAAGGGCAAGCGGCTGCAGCTGATGGTGGCCAGGCTCAGGTGCGCCACTCAGCAGGCGGCCCCTCGAGGCCCAAACGCCGTGTAGGCCGCCCCCCAGCGGCATCTGGCGGAAGGGCATCTGAGCCTCAGGCACCTTCCCCCAGCCTCGCAGCAGCCACTGGGCAGAGCTTGCGAAGGAGCAGCAGGCCGGGCAGGGGAGGCAAAAGGCTGGGCAAGGTCTCGCCCTCGCGGGCCACTCAGTAGAGGGTGTGGCCAGCTTTCCTTTTATATGGCGGTGGCCATCTTTATTTTGCCCATGGTTGTGTTGTTGGAGGGCTTATTTTTTGCGTTAGGCCGACGTTGAGGCCCGGTTTGAAGAAAGGCGGAGTGACTCCTCCCCAGTTTGTGGGAGTGAGTCGTTTGTTGGGCTTTTTGTGGGGCCCGTTTATTGTTTTTGGGGATTCATGTGGGAAGGGCTTTTCATTTTTGTGTAATAAAAAATTATCTTTATTCATGCAGTCTCCATGGTTGTTCTTCTTAGTGTTTGTTGGCTTCGCCGGCTGAGGGGTTGCGGAGCAGCTGCATTCATCTTCCCTCATGGCCCCTGGCCATTCCCTGACAGGGGGCTTAGAAGTACCGTGTAATAAGGTGGCGTCGTGCGGCCCTTGGCCCTGGTCGCTCCCTCCTGGGAACGTACTCCTGCTCCTCCTCCTCCTCATGCTCCTCCTCCTGAGGTGCTGGTCCAACGTCAGGTGGCAGTGCCTGAGTCCTGCGGATAGCCAGGTTGTGTAGCATGCAGCAAACCACCACAAATTGGGAGACACAGTCCGGCGAATACTGGAGAGCTCCGGAGCGATCAAGGCAGCGGAACCGCTGCTTGAGGACCCCAATAGTTAGCTCGATGATGTTGCGGGTGGTTTGATGGCTCTTGTTGTAGGCCTCTTCAGCAGCGGTCCTGGGCGCGCGGAGCGGGGTCATGAGCCAGGTGCACAAAGGATAGCCTTTGTCCCCGAGTAGCCATCCTCTTGGGGGAGGCTGTGCCTGGAACATGTCATGCACAGTACTCTGCCGCAGGATAAAGGCATCGTGGCTGCTGCCTGGGAAGCTGGCATTGACTGCCATGATGCGCTGCTTGTGGTCACAGACCAGCTGCACATTCAGAGAATGGTAGCCCTTCCTGTTGCGATACTGCTCGCCATGCTCCAGAGGGGCCCGCAAAGCCACATGCGTACAGTCAATGGCGCCCTGCACCAAGGGGAATTCCCCGAGTCTGGAAAATCCCAATGCGCGCTGATGCTGGCTCTCCAGGGCCATGGGGAAGGAGATGAATTGGCTTCTCCTTCTGAACAGTGCTTCGGTCACCTGGCGGATGCAGCGATGCGCGCGGTACTGGGAGATGTTTGCTATGTCCCCAGCAGCGTATTGGAAGGAGCCGGTGGCATAGAAGTTCAATGCCACCGTCACCTTCACTTCCACCGACAGAGACGTCCTGCACCTGAGCTTTGGCCGCAGATCTCGGCGAGGCAGGTGGCAGATCTCTGCAATCACCTCCTTTCGGAATCGGAGCCTTTTAACACATCGCGCGGCACTCATGTTTAGGTAGGAGCGCTGCTGGCGGTATAGCCTGACTGGGTAAGGCCTACGTGGCCGACGCCTGTAGCCCCCTCTGCCTCTAGCCAGGGCTGCCCCTCTCACAATGCGTCTGCGAGCCCTACGGACATGGAGCTGCAGCTCCGCGTTGGCACCCCATGCAACCCCCATCAAATCCTGGCAAACACTCAAATTTCCAAAAGGCCACTTGCAGCGCTCTGGCCTGAGTCCAAAAATACCTGAGCTCTTGCTGCTTGAAACCAGTTAGCTATCCTCCTTGTTGTGTCTCCAGAAATGCGTTGCACAAGAGTGTTTTCTGAAAAAAGGCTGGCCTTTATACTGGAGAGCACGTCCCCTTTAATTTGCGCCCCCCGGGGCCCGCGCTGGTTGTGTTGCGTTCCTTTTTCCAAACGCTCCGGCCGCCAGCCGCACAATGGGGCGGTCCGACTGAAGTTTGGAATCGGGGCGCACAAAGGGCGTTGCATGAGGATGTGACGTCATTTTCTGTGCGCGCATCCGGGCGGGCGCTAAACTTTGCGCCGGCGCTAACGGGCAACTTAATTTGGGGCGGGGCGCAAACTGCGCTGCGCACCGGCGCTACACGCATAGCGCCCGAAAATCACTTCTCTTAAGGCGCTAACTGCTGGCGCTATCAACTGAAAATCTAGCCCCAAGAGTCTAATGAGAGTGAGGAACTTAAAGTAATTAATATTAGTAAAGAAAAATTACTGGAGAAATTAATGGGACTAAAAGCCGACAAATCCCCTGGACCAATGGCCTACTTCCTCAGGTTTTAAAAGAGGTGGCTACAAAGATAGTGGATGCATTGATCTTCCAGAATTCGCTAGATTCTAGAACTGGCCCCGTGGATTGGAAGGTAGAAAATGTAACCACGCTGTTCAAGAAAGGAGGGAGAGAGAAACCATGGACTATAGGCCAGTTAGCCTGACATCAGTAGTAGGGAAAATACTGGAATTCATTATTAACTAAGCGGTAACAGGGCACTTAGAAAACGACTAGGCAGAGTCAACATGGTTTTATAAAAGGGAAATCGTGTTTGGTAAATCTGTTTGAGTTTTTTGAAGGTGTAACTAACAGGGCAGATAAAGGGGAACCAGTGAATGTAGTATATTTGGATTTTCAGGAGGCATTTGATAAGATGCCACACGAGGTTGTTGCACAAGATTAAGGTTCATGGGATTGGGGGTAATATATTAGCATGGATTGAGGATTCATTAATGGACAGAAAACAGAGAGTAGGAATAAACAGGTCATTTTCAGGATGGCAGGCTGTAACTAGTTGAGTGCCGCAGGGATCAGTGCTTGGGCCTCAGCTATTTACAATCTATATTGATGACTTAGATGAGGAGATTGAGTGTAATATATCCAAGTTTGCTGATGATACAAAGCTAGGTGGGAAAGTAAGCTGTGAGGAGGACGTAAAGAGACTGCAAAGGGATATAGACCAATTAAGTGATTGGATAAGAAGGTGGCAGATGGAGTCTAACGTAGGGAAGTGTGAAATTACCACTTTGATAGGAAGAATTGAAAAGCAGAATATTCTCCTACAAGAGGCAAAAAAACAGACCTGTGTGAGTGACAGTGAGGCATTCACCCAATGGATGCAGTGCATTTGGTGAGGGTGACTATGAGACACATGTATCAAATTACATAAGGATTAGAGTGATTGTGAATGGTGGATGCCAAATGGGGAGGTGATTGTGAATGGTGAATGCCAAATGGGGAGGTGATGAATTGCATAGAAAGTGAAGGCTGAGAGCTGCCGAAAGTTGAGTGGGTGTGAGGAGTGATGTGATGGAGAACACTTAGCAAGACAGAGTGAAAGCAGGGGAGGCGGGTGATGTGCCTCAATAAATCCGAGACTCGATGTTAGCGAAACAAAACAAGGCTTTTATTGACTTAGAAGGTAACACACAGAGGAGAATGTATCTTCCATCCAGAGGTCTGCCGTACTGGATGTGCTGCAGGCTGGGCCAGCTTACATAGGAGCCAGGTATGGGCGGAGCCCTACACACAGTACAATACAATGGAAATGAAACTGAAACCAACCACAGTCACAGGCAGAGAAATACTGATGAGTGATGAATGGAATATTTCATCACAGCGAGCTTAAAGCAAAAGATGTTGTAGTTGTATCAGCAAATGTTCTCACTTTTCTTGACCTGGTTAGGTCTATAAACCACTTGCAACATTGTATCCATGACACGGGGACAACGCTGCTGCTTCTAACCTCCTCAGCCACCTCCAGCCACCCCTTCCTCGTGAGAGCAGCAGGTTTCTTCCTCCCATTGCTGGGGAAAAGTATGTCCCTCCTCCTCCTGACTGCACCCGGCAGTAATTCCAGTGAGGCGCCATTAAATCTGGGTGCTGCCCTTGTTCTGTGTCCATCATCCATCCTGAGCACCTCCAATTTATATTTGTGGACTGTCCCTTTTAAATACAGCTGAGATGGCATCACGCGGGTGTGCATCACGCCCGCTGCACAACTTGGCGATGCGAGTTCAGTTGAGATTGCAGATTCTGAGCCGTTCAGTTGACATGCAGGTTTCCTCCATGCAATAACCCTATTTCCACCTGATGAAACGGCAGATAAAGAAAAGCAGCCTGTACAGGAGCTGAAAGTTCAATCCTCATTCCATTTGCTTCACCTCTCCACAGGGCTGTGACAGACAGATGGTTTATGACATGCTGAAGCGTCTCAAGCCTGTGGTGTACCTGCCTGGAGACTACGTGTGTAAGAAGGTAACCGCAAAACCCCATAATAGGTCTGTTAAAAGGAAGACTTGCATTTATATAGCGCCTTTCACAACCTCATGATTTCCCAAAGTACTTTACAGCCAATGAAGTACTTTTGAAGTGTAGTCACTGTTTTAATGTAGGAAATGCAGCAGCCAATTTGCACATAGCAGCAAGGTCCCACATGCAGCAATGTGACAATGACCAGATAATCTGTTTTCGTGATGTTGGTTGAGGTATAAATATTGGCCAGGACACTGGGGAGAACTTACCTGCTCTTCTTTGAATAGTGTCATGGATCTTTTATGTCCACCTGAGACAGAAGATGGTTTAACGTCTCATTCAAAAGATGGCACCTCCGACAGTGCGGCGCTCCCTCAGTATTGCACTGAAGTGTCAGCCTAGATTTTTGTGCTCAAGTCTCTGAAGTGGGACTTGAACCCACAACCTTCTGACCCAGAGGTGAAAGTGCTGCCGCTGAGCACGACTGGTACGCCAACTGGCTGTAGTTTGCATTTTATATCCTTCCCGATTTTTATTTCCATTTAAGTCAACGGGAGAGATGTAAAATGGGCTGCTGATCCGCTATCACCCATTTTACACTTGTGCACAAGGTCAAGATCTACCGCTCTGCCCCTTTCGTTACAAATTTTTTTTAAAAATCCACAACCTCCACCACAAACATCACCCAATTAGCTAATACTCAATATTTCAACCTTTAAACATGTGTCTGTGTTAGCATTTCAAAACAAAATTAAAGATTGAATAAAATTGAATTTTGTTTGTCCAGCACTTGCAGTCTGGATGACGGCGAACTGGCAACATTCGCCGTCATTCCGCCTTTGAAACTGACCGCAACGTCTGGATTTGGTGCCTGCGCATGCGGAAATCCTGAAGTTGCGTTCTGTCATTCACAGCTCCTACACAGGCTGCACTGTGCCCGCCCGCCCCCCCCCCCCCCCCCCCCCACACAGAGCTGGTAATCAGTGTAATCACTCAAATCAGGGATACGGACAAAAACTTCGGCTCTTCCGCAGTAATTACGTTGTTAAATTCCCCACTAAAAGTTAGACCCGAAAGGGATTAGGTGTAACTGGGGTTTTAACAGCGTATTGACTGCTAACCACAGGTTATGGGCCTGAAAAACTCATTGTAATTTTGTGCACTTTGAAATTTATCCATTTTAATAAAAATTAAAATTTCTAAGAAACTTTTTTTTACATTTTTTTAAACATTTTTTTAAAGTTTGTTCATCTTTATTTCAGGTTTTCCTTTTCCCCATGTGAGAGCCCCAGTCTTTGTTTTGCTCTCTCTAACATTTTTAAAAAGTTAGAATTTTAAAAGCTTACTCACTTCCTTGTTTGCTGGCTGTGAGAATTCTGTGTTTTGATTGGCTGCTTAAACAGCTTGTTGACGTCACAGCAGCTCGCACAAGGGGATCCCCACTAACCTCCATTGATTTGACTTGAACATCGTAAAACCCAAAGTTCTCGACACAGACATCGCGAGATCTTTGTGCGAAGCTTACTTCAGGGCCAGCGGTAAAAGCCTTTACTTTGCCGCTGACCGCAAATTCTGGGCCTATATGAATTAAGAAAGGCGATTTGGTCCTGCTGTCATTAGGAATAGGCTAGAAATGATCTTTTGCCACTGTTTGTGCGCACTGAGCTGGGCGCCCTTCATCAGTAAGAGACTTAACGGTCAACAGAATGGTGCAGTTGTGAATTGAATACAGTTGTATTCTCACCCCTGACTCCATTGTGTGTATACCAAGGTCCCATTTATACCTAACCCTCCCAGCGGGAACTTGGCGGGTCCTGGGCAGAGGTCCGATTTACGCCCTGCCCGATTTACGCCTCACCCGATTTATGCCCCACCTGATTTTATTCTCTGTTAGCATCTATCCAGATTTAAAAAAGAAAAAGAAAACAAAGACTTGTATTCATATAGCGCCTTTCACGACCACCAGATGTCTCAAAGTGCTTTACAGCCAATTAAGTACTTTTTGAAGTGTTGTCACTGTTGTAATGTAGGAAATGCGGCAGCCAATTTGCACTCAGCAAGCTCCCACAGACAGCAATGTGATAATGACCAGATATTGTTGATTGAGGGATAAATATTGGCTAGGACACTGGGGATAACTCTCCTGCTCTTCTTCGAAATAGTGCCATGGGATTTTTCACGTCCACCTGAGAGCGCAGACGGGTCCTCGGTTTAACATTTCATCCGAAAGACGGCACCTCCGACAGTACAGTGCTCCCTCAGCACTGCAGTGGAGTGTCAGCCTAGATTTTTGTGCTAAAGTCTCTGGAATGGGACTTGAACCCACAACCTTCTGACTCAGAAAAGGGGGCTAAAATGGTAAATGAACAGGATAGTTTTGTGTATATGTACATATTTTTACATTAATCTATGCGTACTCACACACACATTAGCTGCATCATATTCTCGGACAGTTACCTGTAGTTCTTGATCCCATATTGTCAGTCCGGTCTGCTGACTGGAAACCGATTGCTTATTGTTTCAGGGAGAGATTGGGAGAGAAATGTACATCATTAAAGCTGGCGAGGTGCAGGTTGTTGGCGGTCCTGATGGGAAGACTGTGTTTGTGACTCTGCGAGCAGGCTCTGTGTTTGGTGAGATCAGGTGAGGCTCCATCAAGTGCTTTTCTCAGACCAGTTCCGGTTCAGAACCAAAGTTTCCCTTCACTCAACCCAGTTTATAAAAATCCCTGTAAAAATGTATTTAAATGTAATCAATAATAATTGGAAGAGGAAAAAGGGTTTAACAAGCTGTTTTCTTCAGGGAGGGAGGAGTCGGGCATCATTCCAAACACTGTGATGTCACATGCAAGTGATAGGTGCCCTCTGGTACCTCACCCAAGTGGTCACTCTTTGTGTTCTAGACAGTAAGAGTTAGCAGGTTATTCAACTGTGGGGGATCATTATAGCCGAGCCTCATCCTGTCTTTATTTCATGCCGTATATGCACTTCTAACAGGAGTCATTAGATTACAATTGGGAGTCATTGGATTACAACCAGAAACCAGTAGATTACAACCAAGAGTTGTTAGATTACAATTGGGAGTTACTAGATTACAACCAGAAATCAGTAGATTACAACCAAGAGTCGTTAGATTATAATTGGGAGTTACTAGATTACAACCAGAAATCAGTAGATTACAATCAGGAGTCATTAGATTACACGCAGAAATCAGTAAATTACAATTGGGCAGCCTGGCCAGTTTCCCCTTCTCTAAGCCAGGGTACTGAGGCCGACGATAGTGCCCCTACTGCTGCCACAACTCAGCACAGATCGGGCGCCGAACCTGGCACTGTCCCGGTCTGCCAGGCTCAGCTATTCCTGTTCTAAACTCGCTGAGCTCTCAGGATACATGTGACATGTTTCTGTTAACCACATTCACAGGACTTGTGTGTTGAATTTAAAACAAAAATATCTGTTCTGTTTTTGAGCGATCGTGGTATCAAAACATTTTCTTTTTGAGTGCACCTCTCATTTCCTCCTATTTTAATCATGGTGATGGGTTTTCATGTGTGTCACATAGTTGGGGGTGGGGGAGGGAAAGAATTTCCATGGAGATTCTCCCACCAGAACTTCGGTGGAAGATCGACCGAACCCCTGGGGAAACGACATAAGCAGCTAAAAACGTCAGTTTCTTCAGACGTTCCCCCGGATGTTACGGTAGCAGATCGGGAGAACCCCCTGCGGAAATTCCAGGCATGGTTATTTACTACAACAGGGAATATCTTTTCAGACAAGTTTTCTGATCCCACTTGTCCTCCTCTTCTCGCCTGTGTTAATTTAACAGTTTGCTGTCGGTGGGAGGTGGGAATCGACGGACTGCAAACGTTGTTGCTCATGGATTTGCAAACCTCTTCATCCTCGACAAGAAAGACTTGAGTGACATTCTAACCCACTACCCGGACTCCCAGAAACTGCTGCGAAAGAAGGCTAAGTCAGTGCAATGGTTTTAATAATTCCTGATTTTATTCGTGGAAAAACGTTACTTTATTCAATATGAGTCATTTTGCACAATTAAACAATTAGAGATTATTCCAGGTAAAAGGTTTCAAATCCAAACCTCGGTGCCAACTGTTTCCTGTACATGTAAACCCAGTCCAGACAGGTCAGGGAAAGATTATCAGCCAGTTTGCTGGGGTGCCACTGCTAGTAGGCAATGGCCTGGCCGCAATGGTCTAGACTTTTCTCTTTGGTAGCTCTACCACTGTAAAGGCTGAATTTTGCCGGCGCTCAGAGTGCGGGTTTGGAGGCGGGTGCGCTGTCAAATTCACAAAGATTGACAGTGGGTCGGTATCCCGCTGTAAACCCGCCTCCTTGTCAGTTTCCCAAGTGTCGGGTCTGTCATCCCTGAACAGACCCGACACCAAGCGGCGGGTCAGCCAATTTAGATAGTTAAAAGCTTCTTAAAAGGTAGTTAAGAACCATTTTCCCCATGTACTTACCATTTTACCAGGTTTTCAACGAGGTTCCCGGAGAGCGGCTATCACGTCAGTTAAGTATGTCAGGTTCTCAGTGACTGTGGATTGCTTTGAATAGGTGAAAGCTGCAGAAGTGGTATAAAACCTACCATTTCACAGCTGTTCACTTCCCAATCTTAGAAGCTGGAGCATTAATGATTTGGAACCCACTTTTGAGTTTTATGCATTTTTGAAGTGTTTGGAGTAATCTCTCTATCCACTGTCACCTCCTTGGATTACTTCTGTCATCTCAACCTCACCTGCCATCTATTACATCAGAATGGGTATGGTTTATACTGTCTCACCTTGGTCCTCAGAGTCCCACCACAATCAGCTACAATGCCAGTAGCACCAGGCACACCAGCAGCACCAACAACAACACCACTAATCTTCTCCACAATCACCTGATACTGCACAGGACGCAGGGCATCAGCACTCGACCACATTGCTGCCCGGGAGGCCAGGGATGGCCTCACCATGGCCAGATTTACTTCACTTAACACTGTACATCCTGGCTGCCACATGATGTTCCAGGTTGGCACCACCCAGCACCAGTACCATAAAGCAGCCCTACAATGCCCAAGCCATTCCATTCACACTCATCACCATTGCGAGGGGAACCGTTATGTCTGACCATTCACTGCAACTCACCAAGCCACTTCCAAAGGTGCGCACAAATCTGTGTAAGAACGCAAAGTGTTCTAAATAAAGATTTCAATGTTTGACAGCACATTACCAGAAACTTCATATGAACATTGGCTAAACCACCCATGTGCCTACCCTTGTTAGTTCATATGCTTGCAGTAGGATGAGGGTGAGTGTGAGGGGTGGCTAGTGAGATGGAGAAGTGATAATGTAGATAGAGAGGGATGGGTGGAGGTGCAAGGTAAGTTGGTGTGAGTAAGGATATGAAGGAGTAGGGTAGGGAAGGCAGAGTGATGGGGATGTGATGAGTGGCACAGCAGGATGAGGTTGAGTGTGGCTTGGCAGTAACATTTCGTGATCTACTGAGATCATTGAAAGGTTTGCGCCACTGCAACCTGGTCCTCCTGATGACATCCCTGCTTGTGCCCTCCTGTGCAATGTGTAACCAGGCTGTGTTGGTCTCCTGGGGAGGTGTCTTCTGCCCATGGGAAGGGAAGAGGACCTTCCTGCATGTTGTGACTCCCTCCATAAGTATATGGAGGGAGTCATGGGAGAACCTGGGTGCAGCTGTGCACCTTTGTGCAGTGCTTGTCAGTGTTTGCAGCCCCTCAATGCTGCAGAACACTGACAGCAGAACTGTCAAAATCAATTTAGACGTGGCCCCTTTAAGGAAACCGACTGATGACGCGTCATCAACTGACGTCATCAGACCTGCTTCCTATTAATTGGCTGGGAACCTCGCAGGGCGGGCATAAGAAGCCCTATTAACGTAAAATCATGTTGGAGGCCAGGATCGAGACAGTAGCGAGGTCCCCACACGCTACAGACGTTGCCCACCCCGGACCCCCCAAGGTTGGAAAAATCCAGCCCTAAGTGTGGTGGACTGGGAATTCAACCTGCCTGTCGTCAACGAATTTTCAAGAGTCGGTGTAATTTGGATATTTCTGGCGGGTTCCCGGCAGTATTCCCACTTGCCTCGACCAGCCCATCATGGAGGGGAAGCAGAAACTCCTATCTGCTGCAGGATTTGAATCACTGCTGCAGCTTAAAGGGCCTGCCTGTTCCCCTTTGAGATTGAATATTCTGGCCTTCAAAATTCCTCCACATTCTTCTGGAGATCGAGTGCATCAATCGCACTGTGATCATTGAACTCATTGCAGGGGTGGAACATTAATAATATGCAGAAACCTTTCACGCTGATATTACCGACAGACATTTTAGCTATGACAGTAATGATGCAAAATGTGACAGATGACAGCAGTCCGTCATTATGTCATTATTTAGCCCCTTTTTGGCTTCCAAGATTGCTATGGGGAAGAAATGGCTGGAGAACTGGCGGGGTAGGTCTTCGTCCAATTTTCAATCCCCACCCACAGGAATATAAACGCGCATAACTTAACGCAAAAATCTTCCTCAGTGCTGTTACTGGATGGCACTACTGTTGAATACTGGTCTAGGCACTATGGGGGAAAAATTTGGTCGTGTCCCCTTTGGGGCACTAACTTCGCCCCGAAAATGTTAGAGCCCCCGGGCCATAAATTGAGTGGTAGCGCCCCAAGCAGGAGGGGCCTAGCACAGCACGCACCGGGGCCCTGCTGGACCACCGGGGAGCGGGGTGCTGGGAAAACTGAAGACTGATCGCGGCTGGCAACTCGCATGAAAAGGCGGGAGGGGGCAGGTGCTGACAGGCGGCCCAAAAAAATGGCTGCCCGGCAGCTGCCCATTAATTATCGCCGCCGCGGCCACAAAAATGTCGCCCTGATCCTGTTGGATATATCATCCGGCAGTAGGTCAGGGGGCGCGACCGAAGTTTGCAGCCGGGGCACGAGCGGGGCGCTGCGCACGGCGATGACATCATTAATGGAGGCGCAGCGCTGCGGGACACTAACCGCTAACCTCCCGCTGAATTTAGAGGGAGGCGTTATTGGTGCCGCGCCCAGGCGCTAGGTGCATTACGCCCCGTTTGCACCCCCTGGGGCACTAACGGGAGGCGCAAAGCAACCCAATTTTTCCCCCTATGCCTTTACTGTGAATGAACACTGGACTAGCTGGTTTTTACTTGACTACTGTTTGTAGACAGCACTGATTAAATCAAATAATTGCTTTTGTAATATATTTGCAGGAAACTGCTTTCTAAAGATGATGGAAAAACATTAAAGCCAGGACCAACAGGATTCCAGCACATCATCCCACCAAGACCGGAGACTCCCAAATTATTCCTCGCGGCCCTCTCAGTAGCTGGCAAATACGGAATCAAGGGAACTTTCTCTCTTATTAAACAGAAACTCAAGGAATCTAGCAGCATGCAGGTGGGATTATGAGAAACGAGTCTAGGGAACAAACGTTTGTGTTTCAAAATGTTACCAATATATATTAACAGAATTGGGGACTGAACATTAACAAATGTGGTGTTGACTGGCAGTTAAATTAAAAACATTGTATAAACAAAATGAAATGAGGGAAAATCTTACGATTTCAAATACAAGGTGAACACAGAAACGCTGAAGCGCAGATGTTAAAATTCTGTGACAAAGCTCCTCCAGTGTCCTAACGGGTAATGGTAATGCCCAGTGCAGTACAGAGGCATACAAACCAGGTGTTCAGGGTTCTGTTCCCAGTCAATGCTGAGTTAGCTGATGTCATAGAAACATAGAAGATAGGAGCAGGAGTAGACCATTTGGCCCCTTGAACCTATTCTGCCATTTAATGAGATCATGGCTGATCATCCAAATTCAGTACCCTGTCCCTGCTTTCTCCCCATATCCCTTGATCCCTTTAGCCTAAAGAAATATATCAAACTCCTTCTTGAATATATTTAATGAATTGGCCTCAACTGCCTTCTGTGGTCGAGAATTCCACAGGTTCACCACTCTCTGGGTGAAGAAATTCCTCATCATCTCTGTCCTAAATGGCTTACCCCTTATCCTTAGACTGTGACCCCTGGTTCTGGACTCCCCCGCCATCGGGAACATCCTTCCTGCATCCAGTCTGTCTACTCCTGTTAGAATTTTATAAGTTTCAATGAGATCCCCTCTCACTCTTCTAAACTCTAGTGAATATAAGCCTAATCGACCCAATCTCTCCTCATACGTCATTCCTGCCATCCCAGGTATCAGTCTGGTGAATCTTCGCTGCACTCTCTCCATGGCAAGAACATCCTTCCTCAGATAAGGCGACCAAAACTGCACACAATACTCAAGGTGTGGTCTCACCAAGGCCCTGTACAACTGCAGCAAGACATCCTTGCTCCTGTACTCGAATCCTCTCGCTATGAAAGGCAACACACCATTTGCCTTCTTAACCGCCTGCTGCACCTGCATGCTTACCTTCAGCGACTGGTGCACAAGGACACCCAGGTCTTGTTGCACTTCCCCTTTTCCCAATCTATTGCCATTCATATAATAATTTGTCTTCCTCTTTTTGCCACCGAAGTGGATAACCTCGCATTTATCCACATTATACTGCATCTGCCATGCATCTGCCCAAACACCCAACCTGTCCAAATCATCCTGGAGTTTCTCTGCATTCTACTCACAGCACACACGCCCACCCAGCTTTGTGTCGTCTGCAAACTTGGAGATATTACATCTAGTTCCCTCACCTAGATCATTAATATATATTGTGAATAGCTGGGGTCCTAGCACCGATCCCTGTCTGCCAACCAGTTCTGTATCCAAGTCAGTACCTTACCCCCAATCCCATGTGCTTTAACTTTGCACACTAATCTCTTATGCGGGACCTTGTCGAAAGCCTTCTGAAAGTCCAAATACACCACATCCACTGGTTCTCCCTTATCTATTCTACCAGTTACATCCTCAAAAAATTCCAGTAGATTAGTCGAGCATGATTTACCTTTTTTAAATCCATGTTGACTTTGCCCGATCCTGTCACTGTTTTCCAAGTGGTCTGCTATTACATCTTTTATAATGGACTCTAGCATTTTCCCCAGTACCGATGTCAGGCTTACCCGTCTATAATTCCCCGTTTTCTCTCTACCACCTTTTTAAAATAGTGGGGTTACATTAGCTATCCTCCAATCCATGGGAACTGTTCCAGAGTCTATAAAATTTTGGAAGATGACCAGCAATGCATCTACTATTTCTAGGGCCACTTCCTTAAGTACCCTAGGATGTAGATTATCAGGCCCTTCAATCCTGTCAATTTCCCTAACACCATTTCCCTACAAATACTGATTGATGTGCCTCAATAATCCCGAGACTCGATGTTAGCGGAACAAAACAAGGCTTTTATTAACTTAGAAGATAACACGCAGTGGAGAGAGGTATCTTCCATCTGGAGCTCTGCAGTACTGGATATGAGGCCAGACTGAGCTGGCTTACATAGAGGCCAGGTATGGGCGGAGCCCTACACACAACACATTCCATACATTCCAATATACAATACAATGGTGAGGAGAAACCTGAAACCAACCACAGTCACAGGCAATACAATGGTGAGGAGAAACCTGAAACCAACCACAGTCACAGGCAGTGATGAATGGAATATTTCATCACATTCACCCCTTCTATAGATTTAGTCTGTTCGGGGGTTTGGTAGTCCTCTGCGACCGACGTGGCTGTTGTGGTGTCGCGGGTGTCGGCTGGGTGTCCCCGGTGGCCTCCTGGGTCTCTGCCGGGGGTGCCGCCAGGGTTGTTGAAGGGGTAGTTGGTGGGGGTGCCGTTGGTCGATGTTCTTCCGGGGGTGATGAAAGAGTAGTGGGTGGGTAAGAGTTGCTGTGGTCGTTGTTGCTGCTATTGCCGTGGTTGTTGTCGTTACCGGCTGGGGCGACGTCTTTTATTGACACGGTGTCCTCCCTTCCGTCGGCGTGCCGGACATACGCGTATTGGGGGTTGGCGTGGAGTAGGTGCACTGGCTCCACGAGAGGGTCCGTCTTATGGCCCCTCACATGCCTTCGCACGAATACCGGACCTGGGGTGGAGAGCCATGACGGCATGGATACGCCTGAGGTGGATTTCCGGGGAAAGCTAAACATTCGTTCATGAGGCGTGGCATTAGTGGCAGTACACAATAGCGACCGTATCGAATGGAGCACATCTGAGAGGACTTCCTGCCAGCGGGAGATAGGGAGGCCCTTGGTCCTTAGAGCTAGAGTGACTGCTTTCCATACTGTCCCGTTCTCTCGCTCCACTTGACCGTTACCCCGGGGGTTGTAGCTGGTGGTACGGCTCGTGGCGATACCCCTGGACAGCATGTACTGGCGTAGCTCTTCACTCATGAAGGACGCCCCCCTATCCGTGTGGATGTAGCTCGGCATACCGAACAGGCAGAACAGGCTGTTGAGGCATTTAATGACCGTGGCGCTGGTCATGTCTGGGCAGGGGAAGGCGAATGGGAACCGGGAGTATTCGTCCACAATGTTCAGGAAGTAAACATTGCGGTCGACGGACGGGAGGGGGCCCTTGAAATCTAAGCTGAGCCGCTCAAAGGGCCGTGTAGCTTTGATTAAGTGGGCTCTATCAGGGTGGTAGAACCGAGGCTTGCACTCAGCGCAAGTGCGGCAGTTCCTGGTCAGAGACCGAACTTCCTCAATCGAGTAGGGTAAGTTGCGGGACTTTATGAAGTGGAACAGCCGCGTGACCCCTGGGTGGCAGAGGTCGTTGTGGAGGGTCTGTAGCCGATCCCCGGTGGCGCTGGCACACATCCCTCGTGAGAGGGCATCTGGGGATTCGTTAAGGGCCCCTGGCCGGTAAATGATGTCATACTCGAAGGTGGAGAGCTCGATCCGCCACCTAAGAATCTTATCATTTTTGATCTTCCCCCTCTGTTTATTATTGAACATAAACGCTACCGACCGCTGGTCGGTAAGTAGGGTGAAGCGTTTGCCGGCTAGGTAGTGGCGCCAGTGGCGCACTGCCTCCACGATGGCTTGGGCCTCCTTTTCCACGGAGGAGTGTCTGATCTCGGGCCCTTGGAGGGTCCTCGAGAAGAAAGCTACGGGCCGCCCCGCCTGGTTGAGGGTGGCCGCCAAGGCAAAGTCAGACGCATCACTTTCCACTTGAAATGGAGTGTTCTCGTCCACTGCCTGTAGCGTGGCCCGCTCAATATCCTGCTTAATGCTTTTGAAGGCGGCGTGGGCCTCAGCAGAGAGCGGAAAAGAGGATGCTTTCAAGAGGGGGCGGGCTTTGTCGGAGTAGTTGGGGACCCATTGGGAATAATAAGAAAATAACCCCAGGCACCTTTTCAGGGCTTTGGGAGTTTTGGGCAGGGGCAGCTCCCGTAGGGGGCGCAGTCGGTTGGGGTCTGGTCCGATTTCCCCATTCTCCACCACGCTGCCTAGTATGCAGAGGCGCGTGGTGTTGAAAACGCACTTGTCCTCGTTGTAGGTGAGGTTGAGTTTTTGTGCGGTTTTCAGGAACCTCTCGAGGTTCGAGTCGTGATCCTGCTGGTTGTGACCGCAGATGGTGACGTTGTCGAGGTAGGGGAAGGTTGCCTGCAAGTGGTGGTCATCGACCATGCGATCCATCTCCCTCTGGAAGACCGAGACCCCATTCGTCACCCCAAAGGGGACTCTGAGGAATTGGTAGAGGCGTCCGTTCGCCTCGAAGGCGGTGTACGGGCGGTCCTCTGGTCTGATAGGGAGCTGGTGGTACGCTGACTTGAGGTCGATGGTGGAGAACACCCGGTATTGGGCGATTTGGTTCACCATTTCTGATATGCGGGGTAGCGGGTAGGCGTCTAGTTGGGTGTACCTGTTGATCGTTTGGCTATAGTCGATCACCATCTGTTTCTTCTCGCTACCCCTTACCACCACCACTTGGGCGCGCCACGGGCTATTGCTGCATTCAATAATGCGCTCTTTCAGGAGCCTGTCTACCTCGGTCGCGATAAACCGCCTGTCCTCCCAGCTGTACCTCCTGCTTTTGGTTGCTATTGGCCGGCAGTTAGGGGTAAGGTTCGCGAATAGCGAAGGCGGCTTTACCTTCAGGGTAGCCAGGCCGCACACTGTGAGGGGCGGCTGGGACCCACCGTACTTGAGCGTGATGCTTTGGTGGTTGCACTGGAAATCCAGGCCCAAGATCACGCTCGCGCATAGATTCTTCATGATTAATACTTTAAAATTATCGTATACAGTCCCGTTAACGGACAATTGTACCGTGCAGTAACCCAGAATGGTCGATGTCTGGGTTTCATCAGCCATAGAGATGGTACCCCGAGTAGGGACCACCTTTAGGGAGAGTTGTTGTGCCAGTTCAGGGTGGATAAAACTCTCCGTGCTTCCGCTGTCAATTAAACATTTAACCCGGCACCCGTTTACCTCGATGTCCACCATTGATTTGGATAGCGGGTGGGGCCTGGTCTGGTCCACTGTGACCGATGCCACTGTAGGGCCCTGATCGAGACAAGATGGCGTCCACGCTATCTGCTCACAAGATGGCGGACCCCACGAGGTCGGGCAAGATGGCGTCCAAGATGGCCGCTCCCACGGCGCACACGCGGCGGTGGCGGTGGCGGGTTTTGGTTTTCTGGCGGGGTTCCCTCTGCACACCTTCCCGAAGTGCCCCTTCTTACCGCACTTAAAGCAGGTGGTGCCTTTCGCCGGGCACAGGTTTCTGGTGTGCTTTGGCTGCCCGCAGAAGTAGCAGTTGGGTCCCCGACGCGTCGCGGCTGTCGTAGGGCTTCTGGGGGGAGAGCGGGGCCCCGACGGTGTCGGGCTGCCGGGCGGGGAAGATGCCTTCCAAGATGGCGGCGCCCTTGGTGCACACGTGGCGGCGTGGACGGTGCGGGCTGAAGAGTAGGCGTCCGAGTTTCTCTGGGCCACATCCAGGGATCGCGCGGTGTCCGCAGCCTGTTTCAGGTCCAATCCCGTTTTTTCCAGCAGTCTTTGCCGGATGTAAGTGGAGCTGAGGCCTGTGATAAAGGCATCGCGAACAAGCTCGTCGGTGTACACTGCGGCTTTTACATCTCGGCACTTGCAGTCTTTGCCAACCATTTTCAGGGTGCCTAGGAACTCCTCCACCGATTCCCCAGGTCGCTGTGTACGAGTGGCGAGCAGATGCCTAGCATACACCTCATTCGTAGGCTGCTGGTAATGCGCCTTTAAGATATCGCAGGCGGCCAGGTACGTGTCGGCGTCTTGGATGAGGGGGTAAACCCGGTGGCTTACCCAATTCCGCAGAATTCCGAGTTTCATACTCGCAGCGTCTTTGGCGGCTGCGGAATTGTCCAGGAAGAATTCCATACACATAAACCAGTGTCCGAAGCGTGCTGATGCGTCCGGAGCATGCTGATCCAAATCCAAACGTTCGGGTTTCAGGAGTTGATCCATTGTGTTGAAAAATAAGTTAATAAAATTGATGTGCCTCAATAATCCCGAGACTCGATGTTAGCGGAACAAAACAAGGCTTTTATTAACTTAGAAGATAACACGCAGTGGAGAGAGGTATCTTCCATCTGGAGCTCTGCAGTACTGGATATGAGGCCAGACTGAGCTGGCTTACATAGAGGCCAGGTATGGGCGGAGCCCTACACACAACACATTCCATACATTCCAATATACAATACAATGGTGAGGAGAAACCTGAAACCAACCACAGTCACAGGCAATACAATGGTGAGGGGAAACCTGAAACCAACCACAGTCACAGGCAGTGATGAATGGAATATTTCATCACACTGATATCATTCAATTCCTCCCTCTCATTAGACCCTATATTCCCCGACATCTTTGGGAGGTTATTTGTGTCCTCCTTTGTGAAGACAGAACCAAAGCATGTATTTAATTGGTCTGCCATTTCTTTGTTCCCTATTATAAATTCCCCTGATTCTGACTGCAAGGGACCTACGCTTGACTTCACCAATCTTTTTCTCTTCACATATCTATAGAAGCTTTTACAGTCAGTTTTTATGTTCCCTGCAAGCTTACTCTCATAATCTATTTTCCCCCTCTTATTTAATCCCTTTGTCCTCCTTTGCTGAATCCTAAACTGCTCCCAATCCTCAGGTTTGCTGCTTTTCCTGGCCAAATTATATGTCCTCTCCTTGGATCTTATGCTATCCCTAATTTCCCTTGATAGCCATGGTTGAGTCATCTTTGTTGTTTTATTTTTATGCAAAACAGGGATGAACAAATTCTGTAGTTCATCCATGTGATCTTTAAATGTTTGCCATTGCCTATCCACTGTCAACCCTTTAAGTAACGTTCCCCAATCCATCCTAGCCAACTCGTGCCTCATACTATCGTAGTTTCCTTTATTTAAATTCAGGACCCTAGTCTCTGAGTCAACGACTTCACTCTCCATCTTAATGAAGAATTCTATCATATTATGATCGCTCCGACCCAAGGGGCTTCGCACAACAAGATTGCTCATTAATCCTTTCTCATTACATAATACCCAGTCTAAGATGACCTGATCTCTAGTTGGTTCCTCAACATAATTGGTCCAGGAAACCATCCCATATACACTCTAGGAATTCCTCCTCCACAGTATTGTTACTAATTTGGTTAGCCCAATCTATATGTAGATTAAAGTCACCCATGATAACTGCTGTACCCTTATTGCATGCGTCTCTAATTTCCCGTTTAATGCCATCCCCAACCTCAGCACTACTGTTTGGGGGCCTGTATGCAACTTCCACTAATGTTTTCTGCCCCTTGGTATTTCTCAGCTCTGCCCATACAGATTCCACATCATCAGAGCTAATATCCTTCCTTACTATTATGTTAATCTCCTCTTTAACCAGCAATGCTACCCCACCTCCATTTCCTTTTTTCCTGTCCTTCCTGAATATTGAATACCCCTGGATGTTGAATTCCCAGCCTTGGTCACCCTGGAGCCATGTCTCCGTAATCCCAATTATTTGCGCAGCTAATTCATCCACCTTATTACGAATGCTCCTCGCATTAAGACACAAAGCCTTCAGGCTTGATGTTTTAATACTCTTAGGCCTAGAAATTCAGTAAGGCGCTGCCAGCTTTGCGGCCAGTTACCGCCCAAAGAGGGCTTCTGCGCCAATAGAGGAATTTGCGCTGATATTCAGCACAGCGGTAATGGCGGCGGTAGCCGTTAGCGCTGCGCCGGCACCGATGACGTCATCGGTGTGCGCAGTGCCCCGCTACCGCCCCGCTACCGGCCCGACCCCCATATTGAGTTGCGGCCGCCTCTTCCGCAGCGGCCGCAAACAGCGATCAGAAAACGGGGCCGTACTGTAGCCTTAGTGGGGCGCTTTAAGGTGGAGGTGCGGCCGGCCGCTTTTTCGGCGGCCGCCTGCCCGCACCTCCTTCCCCGGCCTCCTCCAGCAGCCCCCCCCCCCCCCCCCGCAGCATTGCCGGCTGCTTTCCGTGAACCCGGCACTTCTCCGTGGTGCCGGGCTCATTTGCCGGCACTCTCCAGCGGCGATCTCCCCGTTGCAGGCACCTCCCCCTTAAGAGAAGGAGGAGGCCTGCAGTACCTCAGCCTGCCGCCCCGCAGCGGGTGGCGCAGCGGCACCTAGAGCGCTGAAATTCAGTTTCAGCGCCCCAAGCGGGGGCGGGCACACCCTGGAATAGCGCCCGTTTCCGACTTGGGGCGCAAAAACTGAATATCTGACGCGTGCAACTGGCTCCGCGCTCAGCGCTAACTTTTGGGCGCACGCCAGCTGGCGCGCCCAAAGTGAATTTCTAGGCCTTAGTCCTTTTAGAATTATTATTTACTGTAGCCCTGTTTGATTTACACCCTTGATTTCTCTGCCTTCCACTTTTGCGTTTCTCTTTCCTGTCTTTTGTTTCTATCCTTGCTTTCCTTTCCTCTGTCTCCCTGCACAGGTTTCCAACCCCCTGCCATTTTAGTTTAAACTCTCCCCCAGAGCACTAGCAAACACTCCTCCTCGGACATCGGTCCCAGTCCCGCCTAGGTACAAACTGTCCAGTTTGTAGTCGTCCCACCTCCCCCAGAACCGGTTCCAATGTCCCAGGAATTTGAATCCCTCCCGCTTGCACCATTCCTCTAGCCACGTATTCATCTGAAATATCCTACTATTTCTACTCTGACTAGCACATGGCACTGGTAGCAGTCCTGAGATTACTACCTTTGAGGTCCTATTTTTTAATTTACCTCCTAACTCCCTATATTCAGCTTTTAGGACCACATCCCGTTTTTTACCTATATCGTTGGTACCTATATGCACCACGACAACTGGCTGTTTACCCTCCCCCTCCAGAATGTCCTGCAGCTGCCCTGAGATATCCTTGACACTTGCACCAGGGAGGCAACATACCATCCAGGAGTCTTGTTTTCAGCCGCAGAAATGCCTATCTATTCCCCTTACAATAGAATCCCCTATCACTATAGCTCTCCCGCTCTTTTTCCTCCCGTCCTGTGCAGCAGGACCACCCATGGTGCCAGGAAGTTGGCTGCTGCTGCCTTCCCCCGATAAGCCATCTCCCTCAACAATATCCAAAGTGGTATATCTGTTTGAGAGGGAATGGCCACAGGGGACCCCTGCACTACCTGCCTGCACCTACTACTCTGCCTGGCCATCACCCATTCCCTTCCTGCCTGTGCAGCCTTTACCTGCGGTGTGACCAACTCATTAAAAGTGCTATCCACGATGTCCTCAGCATTGCGAATGCTCCAGTATCTATCCATTCACAGCTCCGGCGCCGCAATGCGATCTGCCAGTAGCAGCAGCTGGATACACTTCCCGCACACATGGTCGTCAGGGACACAGGAAGTGTCCCTGATTTCCCACATAGTGCAGGAGGAACATGCCACGGGGCCAAGCTGTGCTGTCTTGACTTAACCTTTAATTAATTTAAATTAAATTAAATCAAATCAATGCCACTAATTACACAATTAAATTATATACTCAAGGGCCCTTGTTTACTAGCACTCCCCGCTACACAACAGAGACCTTAAAAACTATAACCACAAAAATTAAGACCTTCCAAACTTTATAAACTATTAACCTTAACTGTCAAACTATAGAGTAGTATAAATACTCACCTGGCCATACTCACCCAATTAGCTGATTCCTCTTGCCCGCGTCACTTTTTGAATCGTAACGTGGCTCTAGAACGATGCCGCTGGTCTGTGAGATTGGTAAGCCTCTGAAAAAAGCCCGCGAAAGTGAGTTTACATACTCACTGGCTTCTCCCGACACTGGGCCCCTGAAAAAAATGCCCGTGAAACTGAGTATAAGTACTCACCGGCTTCTCCCGACACTGGGTCTCTGAAGAAAAGCCCGCGAAACTGAGTATAAGTACTCACTGGTTTCTCCCGACACTGGGTCTCTGAAAAAAAGCCCGCGAAACTGAGTATAAGTACTCACCAACTTCTCCGACACTGGGCCTCCGAAAAAAAATCCGCAAAAGTGAGTTTAAATACTCACTGGCTTCTCCCGACACTGGGCCTCAGTGAAAAATCAGCCAGGCTTCCTGTTCATGAATGCTATCCAATGATCCCTGCTGGGAAATGCATCTGTGACAAGAGAATCAGGCTCAATTTGTGATTCCAACCATGATTGAATAGCTTGGTGACACCTAGGGGTTGGATTTGCCTCGGGGTGCACAGGAGCTGAAATTGTGGCAACGTACTAATAGCACTGGGACTCCACCCTGAATATTTTAATCTGCCTGATATAGTAGTGTGGTGGTTATGTTACTGGACTAGTATTCAGGGAACATGAGTTCAAGTCCCACCATGGTAGTTTGAGAATTTAAATTCAGATTTTAAAATTCTGTAAGTAAAAAGCTGGTATCAGTAAAAGTGACCATGAAGCTGTTGGATTATTGTAAAAACGGGTTCACTAATGCCCTTTAGGGAAGGAAAGCTGCCATCCATAGACAGTCTGGCTATGGGTAGATAAAGGGGAACCAGTCTATGTAGTATATTTGAATTTCCAAAAGGCATTCGATAAGGTGCCACATAAAAGGTTATTACACAAGATTAGGGCTCATGGGGTTGGGGGTAATATAGTAGCATGGATAGAGGATTGGTTAACGGACAGAAAACAGAGTAGGGATAAACAGATCTTTTTCAGGTTGGCAGGCTGTAACTAGTGGGGTGCTGCAAGGATCAGTGTTGAGGCCTCAGCTATTTACAATCTATATTAATGACCTGGATGAAGGGACCGAGTACAATGTATCCAAGTTTGCTGATGATACAAAGCTAGGTGGGACAGTAAGCTGTGAGGAGAACACAAAGAGTCTGCAAAGGGATATAGATAGACTAAGTGAGTGGGCAGTAAGGTGGCAGATGGAGTATAATGTAGGGAAATGTGAGGTTATTCACTTTGGTAGGAAGAATAGAAAAACACGTTTTTTTTTAAATGGTGAGAAACTTTCAAATGTTGGTGTTCACAGAGAATTGGGTGTCCTCGTGCAAAAAACACAGAAAGCTAGCATGCGAGTACAGCAAGCAATAAGGAAGGCAAATGGCATGTTGGCCTTTATTGCAAGAGGGTTGGAGTATAATAGTAAGGAAGTCTTGCTACAATTGTACAGGGCCTTGGTGAGACCACACCTGGAGTACTGTGCATAGTTTTGGTCTTCTTATCTAAGGAAGGATATACTGACCTTGGATGCAGTGCAACGAAGGTTCACTAGATTGATTCCTGGGATGAGAGGGCTGTCCTATGATGAGAGAATGTGTAGAATGGGCCTATACTCTCAAGTTTAGAAGAATGAGAGGTGATCTCATTGAAACATACAAGATTCTGAAGGGGATTGACAGGGTAGATGCTGAGATTGTTTCTCCTGACTGAAGTGTCTAAAACTAGGGGGCATAGTCTCAGGATAAGGGGTAGGCCATTTAAGACTGAGATAAGGAGGAATTTCTTCACTCAGAGGGTTGTGAATCTTTGGAATTCTCTGCCCCAGAGGGCTGTGAATGCTGAGTCTTTGAGTATATTCAAGGCTGAGATAGATAGATCTTTGGACTCTAGGGGAATCAAGGGATATGGAGATCGGGCGGGAAAGTGGAGTTGAGGTCGATGATCAGCCATGATCTTATTGAATGGCGGAGCAAGCTCGAGGGGCCGTATGGCCTACTCCTGCTCTTATTTCTTATGGCCTATATGTGACTCCAGTCCCACTCCAAAGTGGTTGACTGTTAACTGCCTTTTGAAGTGGCCTGGCAAGCCACTCAGTTGTATCAAACTGCTACCGGTGGGCAGCTCCTTCCCCGCCCCCAATCCCGAGCTGCCCCCATAATTAATTGCCCTCATTGAGCCCATATTCTCTGTAATGATGTAGGCCTCATGAACATAGAAGGGTCTAATGTTAATGATATATTCTGGAAAATGGCCCTATGTTGTGTAATTGCGCCCTCAACAGAATAAGAGGGACTAAATGGTAACTTGGCATACAGAAGTAAGTGACCCTTTCGCAAAACTTGTTCAGCAGTTTAATTTCTTTCTTTGTACTTTTGGATCATTTCCTTTCCTATTTAGTTCTCTCTCCCTGTCAGCCACTACATAGTTACAATATCTCCCCCCAACCAGGGAAACAGAATAGTTGGGTCTTTGAATGAAGAAAGAATATTCTTCCTTTCCAAGTAGTCATCCAGTTGCATTCCAAATGATGTTCTAAAGGTCCAAGTTAGTTGGAGCACACACAAAGTGCACTCTGCCTGATCTGACCTGACCTGAACCTGCTCGTACTTATGGGCTCAGGCTTACCCTAGGCCTGACATTTCTCACACAGGCTGTCCCCTTGGAACGGGCCTCCTCCCAGAAGCATACAGCAGTGGTGATGGCCACTGGCTTTGGGATCTTCAGGCTGCTGTTCAAAAACAGTAACCAGGAGGCCTCCAGCCCCAAAGATCCTTTGGTGAACGTGGGAAAAAAGTGCACTTAACGTGTTTTGGTTTCTGTAGCCTTGCTGCCCACCGGTGCCAGACCCTCCAATTTGAGCGGGCTGGGTGCAAGTACTAAGACCGACTAACTGTTGGAGCTACTCCATCTATCTTTAATGTGGAGATGCCGGTGTTGGACTGGGGTGGACAAATGTGAGAAGTCGCACAACAACAGGTTATAGTCCAACAGTTTTATATGAAATCACAAGCTTTTGGAGCGCTGCTCCTTCGTCAGGTGAAGTGAAGAGAAGCATATAGGCACAGCATATATAGTCAGAGAGCACTGCCAGATGATTACAGGTAATCTTTCAAACTGCCCTTTATCACACCTCGGCAGAGAGATAATCACAGCAATCAAAGGTGTGGATGGTGTCCAAACAGGTCAGTCAGGAAAACATTACATCAAAGAACAATGAGGTGGGGTCACAAGGGGTCAAATGTTGCAGATGCTGGGGTCTGTATGAAAAACAAAAAACAAACAAAACATTTTTTTTGCTGGAAATCACAGCAGGTCCGGCCGCATCTGTGTAGAGAGAACAAGCCAACGACGACTCGAGTCTGGATGACTCTACGTCAGGTGGGGTTACATGTAGCGTGACATGAACCCAAGATCCCAGTTGAGTCCGTCCTCATGGGTGCGGAACTTGGCTATCAGTTTCTGCTCGACGATTTTGCATTGTCGTGTGTCTCGAAGGCCGCCTTGGAGAATGCTTACCCGAAGATCGGAGGCTGAATGTCCTTGACTGCTGAAGTGTTCCCCGACTGGGAGGGAACACTCCTGCCTGGCGATTGTTGTGCGGTGTCCGTTCATCCGTTGTCGCTGTGTCTGCGTGGTCTTGCCAATGTACCATGCTCCAGGGCATCCTTTCCTGCAATGTATGAGGTAGACAACATTGGCCGAGTCACATGAGTATGTACCATGTACCTGGTGGATGGTGTCCTCATGTGTGATGATGGTATCTGTGTTGATGATCTGGCATGTCTTGCAGAGGTTGCCGTGGCAGGGTTGTGTGGTGTCGAGGTCGCTGTTCTCCTGAAAGCTGGGTAATTTGCTGCGAACGATGGTCTGTTTGACGTTAGGCGGCTGTTTGAAGGCGAGTAGTGGAGGCGTGGGGATGGCCTTAGCGAGGTATTCGTCATCATCGATGACATGTTGAAGGCTGTGAAGAACATGGTGTAGTTTCTCTGCTCCGGGGAAATACTGGACGACGAAGGGTAGTCTGTTGGTTGTGTCCCGTGTTTGTCTTCTGAGGAGGTCTATGCGATTTTTCGCTGTGGCCCGTCGGAACTGTCAATTGACGAGTCGAGCGTCATATCCCGTTCTTACGAGGGCGTCTTTCAGCGTCTGTAGGTGTCGATTGCGTTCCTCCTCGTCTGAGCAGATCCTGTGTATTCGCAGGGCTTGTCCATAGGGGATGGCTTCTTTAACGTGGTTAGGGTGGAAGCTGGAGAAGTGGAGCATCGTGACGTTGTCCGTGGGCTTGCGGTAGAGTGAAGTGCTGAGGTGTCCGTCTTTGATGGAGATTCGTGTGTCCAAGAATGAAACCGATACTAAGGAGTAGTCCATGGTGAGTTTGATGGTGGGATGGAACTTGTTGATGTTATCGTGTAGTCTTTTCAGTGATTCTTCGCCGTGGGTCCATAGGAAGAAAATGTCGTCGATGTATCTGGTGTATAGCGTTGGTTGGAGGTCCTGTGCAGCGAAGAAGTCTTGCTCGAACTTGTGCATGAAGATGTTGGCGTATTGGGGTGCGAATTTGGTCCCCATCCACACCTTTGATTGTTGTGATTATCTCTCTGCCGAGGTGTGATAAAGGGCAGTTTGAAAGATTACCTGTAATCATCTGGCAGTGCTCTCTGACTATATATGCTGTGCCTATATGCTTCTCTTCACTTCACCTGACGAAGGAGCAGCGCTCCGAAAGCTTGTGATTTCAAATAAAACTGTTGGACTATAACCTGGTGTTGTGCGACTTCTCACACTTATCTTTAAACTCACAAACATGATGCAATCATTCCGGAAAATAAGAGTTCTGTGAGCACAAGTGGAGGAATATCAGTCTTGTCGTTTCTGCTCAGTAGTCACTTGCAGTAAAGCATTCCAGCATAACCTGTGTGAAAGCATCTCTCTTGTAACTTCTGCCTTTGTCCAGTGATAATCCTCAGATTATTCCACTTTCCATTTCATCTTTAAACAGTGAAAGACCCGTGGATAGAAATCTATGAAGTCTGCTTTTTTGAGACTTCTCTTATCTCAGTGTTGGATTTATATAGGATATTGTCAAATATCCCTATTGCCCTTAAGTTGAGGTATTATGGGATATTGTCATACATCTCTTACCTCTCATACAGCTTTGAGGACTGGGAAACACAGAGAATGTCTGGTTAATACTTTTTATTGAATCAAGTCAATGCGACAATAAAACCCAACCCCTTACATCCAATGTGTTACGTTCTGGGTTCTAATTAACTCATGAGACATCAGTTTGACATATTACTTTATTAATCAAAGTCCTTGAACTCAGTGAGACACAACATTAACAGACAATGAACAAGAGTCTATCAGACCTACTTTATTACAGCAGTGATTAAGTAGTTGACTACAAACTTACACACTTGGAACACTCGGCTGGATTAAGATGCTGCCTCCCGTTCTCCCGAAGTGACAAGTAGCAAGAGTTTTGTTCCCCTCTTTTATGTGTTTTAGCAACAAACATACATTGTCTAATTCTTGCTTAGTTTTAATGTTCTCTTCCTGTTCCAATGTTATCTTCCTGTTTCTAATGCTATCTCCCTGTTCCAACATTGTCTCAGCAACCTGTGCTTCTTATCTTTATTCTTTCTGAACTATGACTTTACTCAGGACTGTTATTGTGATCAAAGATAGGATTGGCTAGCATACAGTTTAAACCAATTCTGCCTACATTAGCTGTTGTCTTCATTCTGTATTAAAAACAATGTAAAAACATATCTATATTTTTACACTCAACTCACAATTGTGTGATAGAAATCTGTGCTGTTTATGTTAGTCTTATTATTATTTTCTTTCTTTCTTTCTCACCCCCTCCCCCGCCTCGCCCAGCCTGCCCCAATACCTCCTCCCTCCCCTGTCCATCGCCGGTCACCTATTCCAGTAGAAAAGGAGGAGGAGGATGATGATGACGAGATCGTTTCAGAATCGTCGGATTGCTCCTTCCTGATCAGGATGAGTCCATCTCACCACAGGGAGGAGGAACAAATCCTGTCCGTGGAGGTTCCAGTCGAAGAAGAAAAGGAATCGGAGAAGTGATACTGCTTTGGATTTGCATTTTGTGCTGTTAACAGTAGCAGTTAAAAAGTGGGCTTGAGATGTCATGTTAAAATGTATTCACTCAGAGTTAGGCTCACAGTGCCGTTGCATCCTAAAGAAAGAAAGACTTGCATTTATATAGCATCTTTCACAACCTCAGGATGTCCCAAAGTGCTTTACATCCAATGAAGTACTTTTGTAGACACTGTTGTAATGTAGGAAACACAGCAGCCAATTTGTGCACAGCAAGCTCCCACAAACAGCAATGACATAAACAGCTAATCTGTTTTAGTTGTTGGTTAGTGCTATATGTGTTAGGAAAATCCAGAACAAGTCTGGTGTAGTTGCTAAAATGCTCACATGTTTTAACAAGGAAACTCAAACTGTGTTGCTGCAGGACAAGATCCAGGAAAGTACTTACAGAAATTACTGAGGAATACAGTGTTTCAGACAGTGCAGGTATCAAGAGATCAGCACACATATACATACACAACCACTCATAAATACAGCTCACATATACATACACAACCACTCATAAATACAGCTCACATATACACATATACACAACCACTCATAAATACAGCTCACATATATACATACACAACCACTCATAAATACAGCTCATATATACACATACACAACCACTCATAAATACAGCTCACATATACATACACAACCACTCATAAATACAGCTCATATATACACATACACAACCACTCATAAATACAGCTCACATATACATACACAACCACTCATAAATACAGCTCACATATACATACACAACCACTCATAAATACAGCTCACATATACACATACACAACCACTCATAAATACAGCTCACATATACATACACAACCACTCATAAATACAGCTCACATATACATACACAACCACTCATAAATACAGCTCACATATACATACACAACCACTCATAAATACAGCTCACATATTCATACACAACCACTCATAAATACAGCTCACATATACACATACACAACCACTCATAAATACAGCTCACATATACACATACACAACCACTCATAAATACAGCTCACATATACACATACACAACCACTCATAAATACAGCTCACATATACATACACAACCACTCATAAATGCAGCTCATATATACACATACACAACCACTCATAAATACAGCTCACATATACACATATACACAACCACTCATAAATACAGCTCACATATACATACACAACCACTCATAAATGCAGCTCATATATACACATACACAACCACTCATAAATACAGCTCATATATACATACACAACCACTCATAAATACAGCTCACATATACATACACAACCACTCATAAATACAGCTCACATATACATACACAACCACTCATAAATACAGCTCACATATACATACATGGCTACTCATAAATACAGCTCACATACATGGACACGGCACTTACAAACACCGTGTACCCACACACAAACATATATAAATATTGCACACTGCACATAATAGACATGCCAGACATTCGCACTTAAAACATACAGGAACAAATCCTGTCCATGGCAGTAGCAGTTAAAAAGTACACAGTACTTAGTTACATACCAACACACCTATACATATACTGCACTGCACACTGGTATAAATGTAGAACAGGTTACACTAACATACACACTTAATGCACAGGCGTTAATGTTGATAATGCATACATTATACCAAGTGTGTGCACTAATTATACACATTCTCTCACTCACTATGACTCCTTGGCTGTTTGTAGTTGTATAAAAATAGTATTGCAAGTCTGGACGTCCTTCATTTTTCCTGCGGTCCTATGATCAGCCTCTCTTTATTCAGAAACAAGTTGCTATCCCGATGAGCCCTTTGAAATTGGCAGCCTAACTACAAAATGGAACTTTATGATATATCCCCTTGCATGTTCCCAATAACTAGCTGGGGGAACCCCAGTGAGGAAGGAAAGGGAATCCTGCCCCCAAAGTATATTACTGATATATATCCCGTGATCTCATTGTTCTCAGTGGACAACAGAGACCCCTCCACCATAAGGTCAGCTGAAGGGAAATTAAACAAATGAACCAAACAAGTCCCATTGTGAAACTAACCTCCCCACAACCGCCCCCCCCCCAACCACCCACTACCACCATCCAAAATAGCACAGGATCGGTGGAACCATCATTGATGAAGTTTCAATATCTTGGGTGGATAATGGCAAGTCCAAGTGGTCCTTGCATCAATGACCCACCCACAAAGCAACTCAGTAAACAGTTTATCAGGTCCACAGCAAGGAGGGGACTTGTACAATACTGTGATAGATCAACAGGGAACATTACTCAAATCTAAACTAGACAGGATAATGAGCCTTTACACACATCTTCATACACGTATGTACAATTTCACGGACTCACTGCCACACACGTACACACACACAACTGATCCAAAATATGTCATCAACAATCTGTATGAAAGAAGCCTGGGAAATAGGCCCAGTGTGTGTGGAATGCTGCATTAGTCATATGGGATTATTGGATCTCATCATGTTCTTACTGCAGTTACTGATTGTAGCTGAAACTGTGAAAGAGCTTTTTAGTGAGCTGTTGCTGTACTTTAATAAGTATATTCCTGTATTGTAACATGTTTACAATTAAACTGATTATACAAAGCACATGATTCTTTGTATGTTCTAGAAACTAATTTAACACTAATGAAAGGAACGGTAAATAGAGTTTGATATGAATAGTTAAAAAAGCACTATCTTCATGAAAAAGTGTTTGCCAAACCTTTTTATTATTTGGGCCAGCGAAGAACTGTGTCTGTTTTATCTTTGTCCATGGTGCCATGTGCAATCAATGCCATTTACAGCATGGTCTTATGTGCTTGTAAAATCAAGATAACATTTGCTGAAGACCTTTCGTACCAAATATGGCTCGTTTATAGAAGAGTTGCTCTTTCCTATGGTCTACTGTTGTGAAGCTGGGCAGTTGCTGCTCACAAAAATGGTGTTAGACCGCAACTCATGCGTTCTAACAACAGGTGCAGTATCACACATTCCAAGAAAGAGAAGCATCAGATGTAGAAGAAGAACAAAGACAAAAATAACCTTCCCAGTTTTGATCCCAACAAGTGGATGGTTTCCATTTTGGGGAGCCCTTTTCCAGAAGATGGAGAGTCTCCAGTGTTGAGGACCTTCTCTCAGACGATGCAGGGTCTCTAGCGTGGCAGGTCCATTTCCAGCAGAGTATGCTGAGCTATCTCTCAATAACCACTGTGGGGTGGGACAAAGGGAAGATATTTGGCAGTAGTTGGCCCCCCCTCCTGCCCAGATGACCCTAACCTAAGAATATTTAAAACAACTTGAATCTCCAAGAGACAATGAATCTGTTGCAAATATTGGATGGAACAGAAAGAACTCTTCAAACCAGGTCCGATTCATGTCAAATCCTTGCTTCGTATCACGTAACCAACAGATCGTCTCCCTGACAAATCTGACAGTAGCATTTTAGCAGAGTGGGATAATGCTAGAAACTACTTGGGGGCTGCATAGAAGCCAGCACTTGGCAGGTTTAAGGAATGGGTTGGTCATTGGCTTGGCTGTGAGAGTCCCTTTGAGAACAGATGGCAGTAAGATTAGGTCAGCAAAGTCTAGGTTTTCTGAATGATGTTATTTTAACGCCAGTGGTAGTTCTTTTAAAGTCAGTTACTCCTGATGTTAAAATAACACTGATCAGAAAATCTAGTCCCAAGAGTCAGCTCAACTCAACTCATACCCAAACTAGTCCGGGGCTGGAGGTGGAGAATTAAGTCACATTGCTAATGGCAAACATTCATTGCTTCAGTTTTAAAAACTGTAGATTGTAGGAGGACTGAGGTAGAGAAGGAGTATCACTGTGTTGAGATCCTGGGAAAGGATGAGCTAGAGAAGGAGACTGTGCGATGAGTCTTGATTTCAGTGAAAATGCTGGGAGCAGGGAGACAGTGTGTAGGATGGTATATATGGAGCTTATGAGGAATGGCAGAGGAAAATGCCCTTTTAATTACCCTCTTGATGGGTTCTTGCCTATGCCCCATGCTCTCAGTCCTGTTCCATTGACTCTGTGTCCCTTCTCTCAACTTTAGGCTATGCCTTGCTCTACATCAATTCTGCAACTGAGCCCTGCTTTGTAAATCCCATCCCCTTGTCTTTGCCCTCATGCTAGCTGTATCATACGCCCTTGTCTGCGCTCTTGCATATGCTCTGTGCCTGGATCAGTGCCCAGTGCCTTTCTACTTGCCATGCACCCCTGTGTTTGCCATATTTTCACATTTAACCCTTGCATTTGCTCTGTGCCCATGTTTAACCCATATATTTGCTCTGTGCCCATGTTTTACCCTTACATTTGCTCTGTGCCCATGTTTAACCATTGTATTTGCCCTGTGCCCATGTTTACACTTGTATTTGCCCTGTGCCCATGTTCTACCTTTGTATTTGCCCTGTGCCCATATTTTACCCTTGTATTTGCCCTGTGCCCGTGTTTTACCCTTGTATTTGCCTTGTGCCCATGTTTTACCCTTGTATTTGCCCTGTGCCCATGTTTTACCCTTGTATTTGCCCTGTGCCCATGTTTTACCCTTGTATATGCCTTCTGCCCATATTTTACCCTTGTATTTGCCCTGTGCCCGTGTTTTACCCTTGTATTTGCCCTGTGCCCATGTTTTACCCTTGTATTTGCACTGTGCCCATGTTTTACCCTTGTATTTGCCCTATGCCCATGTTTTACCCTTGTATTTACATTGTGCCCATGTTTTACTATTGTATTTGCCCTGTGCCCTTGTTTTACTCTTGTATTTGCCCTGTGCCCATGTTTACCCTTGTATTTGCTCTGTTCCCGTGTTTTACACTTGTATTTGCCCTGTGCCCATGTTTTACCCTTATATTTGCTCTGTGCCCATGTTGTACCCTTGCATTTGCCCTGTGCCCATGTTTACCCTTGTATTTGCCCTGTGCCCATGTTATACCCTTGCATTTGCCCTGTGCCCATGTTTACCCTTGCATTTGCTCTGTGCCCATGTTTACCGGTAAGCCTGACATCGGTAGTGGGGAAAATGCTAGAGTCCATTATAAAAGATGTAATAGCAGAGCACTTGGAAAACAGCGACAGGATCGGACAAAGTCAACATGGATTTACAAAAGGTAAATCGTGCTTGACTAATCTACTGGAATTTTTTGAGGATGTAACTGGTAAAATAGATAAGGGAGAACCAGTGGATGTGGTGTATTTGGACTTTCAGAAGGCTTTCGATAAGGTCCCGCATAAGAGATTAGCATGTAAAGTTAAGGCACATGGGATTGGGGGCAAGGTATTGACTTGGATAGAGAACTGGTTGGCAGACAGAAAGCAAAGAGTTGGAATAAATGGGTCTTTTTCAGAGTGGCAGGCAGTGACTAGTGGGGTACTGCAGGGATCAGTCCTTGGACCCCAGCTATTCACAATATATATTAATGATCTAGACAAGGGAACTAGATGTAATATCTCCAAATTTGCAGACGACACAAAACTGGGTGGGCGTGTGTGCTGTGAGTAGGATGCCGAGAAACTCCAGGATGATTTGGACAGGTTGGGTGATTGGGCAGAAGCATGGTAGATGCAATATAACATGGATAAATGTGAGGTTATCCACTTTGGTGGCAAAAACAGGAAGGCAGATTATTATCTGAATGGCAATAGATTGGGAGAAGGGGAAGTGCAACGAGACCTGGGTGTCCTTGTGCACCAGTCGCTGAAGATAAGTATGCAGGTGCAGCAGGTGGTTAAGAAGGCAAATGGTATGTTGGCCTTCGTAGCGAGAGGGTTTGAGTACAGGAACAAGGATGTCTTGCTACAGTTGTACAGGGCCTTGGTGAGACCACATCTTGAGTATTGTGTGCAGTTTTGGTCGCCTTATCTGAGGAAGGATGTTCTAGCCATGGAAGGAGTTCAGCGAAGATTCGCCAGGCTGATACCTGGGATGGCAGGAATGACGTATGAGGAGAGATTGGGTCGATTGGGCTTGTACTCGCTGGAGTTTAGAAGAATGAGAGGGGATCTCATTGAAACTTATAAAATTCTGACAGGACTGGACAGACTAGATGCAGGAAGGATGTTCCCGATGGTCAGGGAGTCCAGAACCAGGGGTCACAGTCTAAAGATAAGGGGTAGGCCTTTTAGGACAGAAATGAGGAGGAATTTCTTCACCCAGAGAGTGGTGAACCTGTGGAATTCTCTACCACAGAAGGCAGTAGAGGCCAATTCATTAAATATATTCAAGAAGGAGTTGGATATATTTCTTAAGGCTAAAGGGATCAAGGGGTATGGGGAGAAAGCAGGGACCGGGTACTGAATTTGGATGATCAGCCATGATCGCATTGAATGGCAGAGCAGGCTCGAGGGGCCGAATGGCCTGCTCCTATCTTCTATGTTTCTATGTTATACCCTTGTATTTGCATTGTGCCCATATTTTACCCTTGTATCGCCCTGTGCCTATGCTTTACCCTTGTATTTGTCCTTGCATTCTCTTTCTTATTATCTTGCTTTAAATTCCAATCCACGAAACTTTTCCCGTTTTACCATCGCCCCGCCCTCTCACTAAATACCGATTGGTCGCTACACCGCGGGATGCCGAGGTTGATTGGCGGAGGTTCGCCGTCAGTCACGGGAATTCATTGCAGGGTGGCCCGGGGCTGCGCGCGGCGGCTGCAGAATCGTTTCCAGCCCGGGACTGGGAGCAGCGAGTGCCGCAGCACTGGGAGCTTAATGCCGGTGAGTATGATCCTGTCCCCGAATAGGAGGCAGTGCGGGGGGGGTAAAAGGCGCCTATGTGGCGGGGATTGTTGCTGCATCTCAGGATACCAGCACTCGGGTATCCCTCCCCTCCCCTCTGCACCGCAGGCGATCCTCCGGCCCCTCTGCACCCTGCTCCTCCTTCTGAATGTGGGCTGTCTCAATGGATTGAGCTTTCGCTGTAGCCAGGGTGCGCTGTACATTATCTCCCTGATCTCCCGGTTGGGGACTGGGTCAGTTAGCACTGCAAATGTGAGACAGCTCCTGTGTGTCCTTTTTCAATTGCAGGGTGTCTCCAAGTGAGAGCCCGAGAGAAGGTGCTGTTATTTTGTATTCAAAAGCCCTGCAATGGCCTCAAGGTGCCAAACATGACAACAAGGCACCAGAGAAGGCAGCTGCATAAGTTTAAAAAAAATGAATTGTCAGCACAGGAGCAGCTGACGAGAGAGCCAAGTCCATTTTCACCAGAAGGCTATTGAAATGGCTTGTTTCAACACGCCCTGTTCACACAAGTTGCCAAATTCTACCTGTGTTTTGGCCTAAGGAGGGTGTGTGAGGATGGCTGGGGGATGTGTCATGCTCTGATTTCCCTCTTCCATCCTGCCAGTGTGAGAGGATTTCTGCCATCTGCTTCGTGACTTCACCCAGCAGGATGGCTGAGCCCTGTCACTCAGCAGAGAAGTGGGGAACGAACTTGCGTCTCACCCAACCGCAAGCCAAGCCTGCATTGGAGCTCCGTGGAATTGCACTGCCTTGCAGGATTGTATTTTAAACGACGTTGTTGTAATTGGTCGGAAGCCTGTTTGTAAATTCATTTATTTTGCACCTGGTTTGATGTGCATTTGTCCTGTTTCTCAAGTTTTGGGGGGTTGTCGTGGCTGCTGCCAGCGTTGCCTTCCTTTAGATTGTGTGCATGGCCTTTTTTTTTGTATTTCAGTGTCTTGCATTTGCAGGCTACTGTGCAGCCTGTTTCCCTGGCAACAGCATCTCCCCAGTGTCATTCTGCATACCTGTCTAATTTCAGTGTAGGGCACAATGTGACCCTTTCAGCACAGCAGGTGGCTTTGGATGAATTTGAGCCTGGAATGCTGGGTTTAAGGGCCTGTTCTGTTCGCCAGTGCTTGGAAATTCTACGTTTCTTTGTCTGCTGCAGAAAGTGACAGCAGATTGCTCCTGCTCTGTTTTATCAGAGGCGGGTACATGGAATTAAGGTACAGATCAGCTGTGATCTGATTAAATGGCAGAACAGGCTCGAGGGGCCGAATGGCCTGCCCCTGTTCTTTTATTGATGTCCGCATAACTTTTATTGTACACATTGTTTGGGTGAAGAGTATGTTGCTGGATTAAAAGGTTTCGTGCCATGGTTGGACTTTTACTAGGGGCAATGCGAGTTTAAAGGTTTAAGCAGTTTATTTTTGGTCTTGGGTTTGGGTGGATTAGGAAAGGATGTGGCCCCTGCCCACTAGTGGCCTGGTTGGTCGGGGTGGTTGTGCTTGCCTGTGTGTTGGAGGGGAACGCTACACCTCCGGGGTGGTGGTGTCGATGTTTTTGGGGGGCGAGGGGTGCATTGTCAGTCGGGTGAGAGTGTTTGCCAAGGTTGCTGTCCAGGAGCGGCAGGTATCAAGGTCTTCCCAGGGCAGTGGAACAAACGGGCCAGCAGCCGTAGTACAAGCCTCCCAGCCCCACCTCCTGTCTGCGGTTTGTTATGTTCCCTTGTGCCAAGGAAAATGTGGATTGTGCAGCCAGGAAAATTGGAGCGATGCTGGTCACCTCCCGTCCAGTTTGCCCTTTGCCCTGACACAACCGTGTGTAATCCATAGCCAGCTTGAGGGAGAACTACGCTTGGCCAAAGTCGTCATACCCCTTACAGTGGACATGTTCAACCAGTGTTCACTGCTCCTCTGAATTGCCCTCTCATTCCTCCAAAGCTTCAAATGGTGCCATCTTTCACACTATTCTTCCTCTCTGCATCTTCACTTGTGTTCAAGCTAAAACCCATCATACAGTCTCTTAGTCCCACCTCCTTTTTCCAGGATCTCAAAACTGTGGCATCCCTTTCTTTATCCT
The DNA here is from genome assembly GCF_052327205.1 of Somniosus microcephalus. NCBI lineage: Eukaryota > Metazoa > Chordata > Chondrichthyes > Squaliformes > Somniosidae > Somniosus > Somniosus microcephalus. The sequence goes on along the minus strand of NC_140992.1, from coordinate 191,203,716 downwards.
GCATGTATTTTGTCCTGAGGTCCACTCGTCGCCAAGTATATGGAGGCATCTCATCTACCCTCTGATTGTAGCACAGGCTCGAGTTATTGTGGGGCTTGTCCTGGTGAAAGCCCAGGTTCTGAAGAAGGGTCTCCGACCTGAAACAATAACTCTGTTTCTCTCTCCACGGATGCTGCCTGACCGGCTGAGTGTTTCCAGCATTTTCTGTTCTATCTGGGAATTTTCCGATGGTTTGCGGTCTCGCTGGAGAAATTTAACCCCCCCGGGCCCAGTTTCTTTATAAAACACCACTGACCCAACGTGATGTAATGGTGTTCTATGGTTTGACAAAGGGGAGAGGGGAAGAATCTCTCCGCTCTCTCCATTCCCTTGTTGTAACCGAGAGGGATTAAACTTAGATTATAGCGGTTGTTTTATGGCCCTGAGTTACTGGAGTATGTATGGTAATCCTGCTACAAGTGAGTCTTCCAGTGTGCTCCAAGCAGGGTCCTGTCCTAGTTCACACCTCCTACACACTCTTGTACCACCTAATTAAAAATCTCCATTCTTTGTCCTCTCCCCACCCCCATTTAAATCAGTCATCTCTTTAGTCCTTCCTTGTTAATCGTGTTTCATTAGAGTAATGTTGCAGGCACTGAGGCACATAGTGATTGATTATACAGCAGGGTTGATGCGAGTGTCCCTCATGGCGCAGTGTGGGTGGGACTAGGTGCTTTGAAACACTCTACTGATAAAGGCTAACCCGCCTTTGCTGTTTGAGGGGAGTGCTGCGAAAACTGCAGTGTTACTGATGCTGCTGCTAGGCTTGTGCTCTGACCTGCTCCAATAGGGCTGCCAGTCTGGGATCAATCTGGTTGAGCAGAGCCTTGCTGGTGTGTATAAACTGACTGAAGAGGCGGGAGTGGACATTACTGCTGTGTGTGAACCGACTGTTTCGCTGCTGTGTGAGAATTGACTGAAGAGACGGGGAGCAGACATTTCTGCTGCGTACCCAAGGTCTCGCTCTGCCTGTTGGTTATTAAATCCGCGCTGGTTCACTGTGTGTGCTGCACATTACAGACTGTACAATGAAGCCAGGTGGCTATTATAAATCACTAGGAATGGTATAGTCTGGAATTCCAGCCCTGAGGAAGTGAGAATGACTAATATCAGTCCAGTCTCTGCATGTTTACCTGCCTTCCAGTATTCCTGGTTTTCCCTTTACCCTACTGGATCCTTTGAACATGAAATGGCTGAGGTAACGTCTGTTACAGCTGCTGAATTGCAACAGAATAAAGGTGCCCTACAAGCCACTCTATGGTAATCCTGTGCAAGATTATCTTGGTAAAAAGGCTAATGATTAAAACTGGTGCTGTCGGTGCAAACAGTGGGGGAGGGCAGCACAAGATAAATGGGTATAAATTCTCTTATGCTTGGTTACCTGACCTTGGACTCTGGTGAGTTTTAGGTCAGACTGTTGGAAGGTGAGGGGCTAATTGCTGCCTGGTGTACTGTGCAGGTGAGGGGACATTTCCCACAGGTCTGAAACAATCAGATTCAGCCACCTAGGTTGCAGCCAGTGCTGCACCAGTTGTAAATTTTGACACTTCCTTTATTTGGGGAGGGGGTGGGTACGAAAGTGTAAGATTCTGTGTAAAGAACTTTTAATTGAGAGGAGGTTCCTCTGCCCTTGAATCCTGTTTTTTTTAGGATTGCGTTCCGGAGTTACTGCTGCATTCCTGCAGCTTGTCATTGAAACCGGAGAGTTGAGTTTGAGTTCTGTTTGTACTACTTGGCACCAAACTCTAATCAAACGCTGTGGTGAAATCGCTCCTTTACTGCTGGTGTATTTGGTGCTGAGAGTGGATAGGTGGGATTGTACATGGTGGTGATGGAGGTTATGTCTGCGATGAGGGTAGGGGCTAGATCGTCAGGGGGTGGGGTTAGGGGCTGAATTGTTTGTGGCCAGGATGGCGATTAGGGAGCAGACTTTCCAGGCTGGGATGGGGATATGGGGCCAGTTTGTCTGTGGTCAGGATGGGGATATGGGCCGGTTTGTCTGTGGCCAGGATGGGGGTTGGAGGGCGGGGGAACGGGACTGTCCGCGGCTGGTTGTCCAGTTACTGTGATGCAGGACTGCCCCCAGAGCCGTCTGTTTTTGGGGTTGGCAGGTGGAGACTGCAATTGTTGGAGGGGCACCAAATTGAAGAGCATGCATAGGGGGCATTCCGGGAAAGCTTTGTCTGTCCGTGACTACTCACTTTTATTAAGCCAGATGTCCGTTGGTTCACTGAAGTAATTCCAGTCTGAAAACGAGTGAAATGCAGAGTGTTGGAGTACATTACACTGGGGCTTGTGCTGTTGGACATTTTCAATAAGACTGGTCTGGGAAGGGCTCCTATCACAGCACTCCAGTAATTCAATAGTTTGTTTCAAAACTGTGGATAACTGTTCAATTGGAGCGTGCTGGTTTAATAACTGTCTCTGCCCCGCAGCAGTCTGAGGGAAATGTCTGTTTCCTTTATAACCTTTGATGTGTGGCATGGAGGGAGTGCGTGGATGGTTAGAGTGAGTGTGACTGGACACGGGATGCACTGCACCTCACGGTTTACATCTATGCCCGACAGGGATTTGCTTCGTGACTTTTTATTTTTCTTGGTTAAATGAAAACTTATCTGGAATTGTTTGTTCTCGGGCTGAGGGTTTTTGTCCAGCTCCCTGTCTAATCTGACGCACCACTGCTATCACCTCTACCTACCTCAGTGGAGCCTCTGCTGTTGCTTTCACGTTGACTGTCCTTGTGACCTCTGAGTGAGGTTCACAATTTAGTGTTGATCTGCATTTACAGGGAACTTGGTTGAATCTCCCTCACTTGGGGGTTTCCAGTCAGTAGAAAGGGGAGACTCTGATGTTGCAGATTCCTAAATCTCTCCGCCTCCCCACCTCACTCTCCTCCTTTAAGACGTTCCTTAAAACCTACCTCTTTGACCTATCTCTTTATGCGGCTCGGAGTCAAATTTTGTTTGATAACACTCCTGTGTGCCTTGGGATGTTTTGCTATGTTAAAGGTACTGTACAAATGAAAGTTGTTGTTCACCCCCCCCCCCCTCTTTCCCTTCCTGTTGGTGCCTCACTACCGGATCCTGGTTCTCCGGTGAGTTAAGTGGGCACCAGTGACACAAGTAGACAAAGCTCACATTGCAGAAATAAAGGAGCTCTACAACAACAGAGTTAAAGACTGGCTTGTGAGGAGCGAGTGCGTTTGTGTTCTCCCCCAAGTCAGGGGGCCTGGTTGCTTTAAGACGTTTTGAGTGTTGATTTACTGGCTGCCTTCCTGTAGTAGCTAATGCAGTCAGAAGGCAGGCTGCAGCCTTGAGACCCATGGTAACCATATAAACAAGCCGCAAGGTAACAGTGGCAGGACTGCTGCTTCAATGAGAGCGCCTCCTAAATTTCCTTCATCTCTTTTCATCGGAGGAAATGAATCACTTTGAACTTTGCTTCATTGTAATTCACCCAAGATACATGGGGCAATCTCCTCTGGCTTTAAGTTCTGGGAGTGAGGCTGAAGGGCCTGTTGAATTATTAGGCCCTCTCTATTTGCTGCATCCAAAGCTTTTTCCTCCTTTTAACTGGGATTAAAATCTGCCAAAACATTTCATTTTTGAATCTTTCTATACCTCCCGCTCCCATCCAGAAAAATCTTCAATGACTAAACTAACAACCTTTTTAATCTACATAAAATTCCTTTAAAAGCAGTATTTAAATATACATTCTTAACAAATTGCACTTTACAAATTCCTGGTGGCTAATTAGGCTCTTTTCTTGCCTTGTTCTGTTTTCTGCCCTCCCTATAATTATTTCCTCCTTGCAGGAGGAACTGTTGACCTCGAGATTTAAACACATGATATAATTTGCAGCTGGGAATCTCTGTGCTTGCGGTTTGATTTTATTTTTTAAAACGTTTTGCTCCTCTTGTTTCTGATCCACAGACTACCTCTGACCTTCTGCGGTTTGAAATGAAGTTAGTTACAATTTGTGGTTGACACTTAAAACATAAATGAGCGGGAGTGGTTTGTACCTGAAGAGGAGCTTGTTTCTGGAGTGTTGTAGATTTGGCAGACATGTCCTCCAGGTGCCAGGCCAGGCCAGGCTAGTTGGTGGGGATCAGTCGGCTGGGTATGGTTGGATTAGTTGTGGCACCGAATGGCTATGTTTGGGTGGGAGGTAGGTCAGATGGTGTGGATGCCAGGCTTGTAGTGCATTAGTTGGTGGGTATATCTGTGTTGGAGTGTCCTTTGCTCTCATTTCTCTGGTCATTAGTGTTGTGTCGGTACCTTTCTACCTAGACACAATTTAGGACTCAGAACTTCAAACATGAAGTGCTTTATTGGAAGGAAAGGAAGTTCTGGAAAGTTCTGAACAAAGAGAGCTAAACTTAACAGAGAACGCCCAACCATTTATCTCCTGTGACAGTGCCACCACAGGTGGGAGGAGAACACACAATACATAACATATTCCTCCCCTCTTAAATGGAAGGTCCACATTATTCCTCAACAGGTAAGTTACTTTCAATGCACTCAACGAACCTAGGGTAGAGGTAGACTGCCTCAAACCCTGACTTTACCCTGGGGTTTATTCTGCCCCAGTCTTGTGGGTAAGTCACTAAGCCTACAGATCCAAGCGTCTTGGAGGCCGCCGCTCTCTGACCGCCGGTATCCTGTCATCGCTGGCTTCCACAGCAGTAGGCATTGACACAGGCCTGGATGGAGAAGGTGCCTGTGTCAGTCGAAAGTCAGGAGTTTGCACAGGTGGAACAGTCTCTTTGACTTCCTGTGTTGGAGAAGAGCACTGTGGCAAAGGATGCTGGTTTGCGGTATCATCCGGAAACAGTTCAGGCCAACCAGCCGTTGGAGCCTCTGTGGCTGTCTCTGCTCCTAGCAACAGTTGATCTGTGTGTCTTCTCCAGACGACGTCCTCAGCAGTCTCAACTGTGTAAGACACAGGGCCCGTCTGCGCGATCACCGTAGCAGGAACCCATTTCGGTCCAGTGTTGCAGTTTCGAGCTAGGACGTGCTCTCCCGGATGAAACCGTCTCTCCATGGCTCTTTTCTCTCTCTTTTCAACTTGAGCTTGTTGTTGACAATGGACAACCTGTTCTGTCCTTGGAGGTTTGAGTAAGTCAAAACTTGTCCGCAACTGCCTCTTCATCATGAGTGAAGCGGGGGAAGTTTTGGTTGTGGCATGCGGCTCGTTCCTGTAGGACAACAGGAAGCTGTTCAGACGTTGGTGGATTGAGCCCTGACCTTGCGATGCCTTCAAGGCGTGCTTCAAAGTTTGCACAAACCTTTCTGCCTGGCCGTTAGTAGAGGGATGATAGGGCGCAGACCTGATGTGTTGGACACCATTCACATGCAGGAAGGTTGCAAACTCCTGTGATACAAATTGTGGACCGTTGTCACTTACGAGTTGTTCCGGTGAGCCATAACGGCTGAACATCTCACCAAGTTTCTCAATTGTTTTCTCTGCCGTGGTAGACCTCATCACAGCGACCTCCGGCCACTTGCTACGAGCGTCCACAACCACCATAAACATCTTCTCTTCGAAAGGACCGGCGAAGTCCACATGTACTCACTGCCACACTTCTGCAGGCCAATCCCAGGGGTGTAGGGTTGCCAGCTGTGGAACATTCCAGACCCTTTGACATGGGGAACATGTTTTGGCTTTCTCCTCAATATTCCCATCGAGACCTGGCCACCAGAAGTAGCTTCTTGCCATTTCCTTCATCCGAACCATCCCACTGTGGCCTGTATGAAGTTGTTGCAGTATAGGTTCCCTCAGAGGTGGCGGAATGATGACACGGCGTCCCCAAAGAAGACAACCTGCCTGGACGGAGAGCTCATTTCTTTTTGAAACGTAAGGTTTCAAACTAGGAGAATCTCCTATAGCTCTCCCTCGAATGACATCGTCCATTACCTCAGACAGGACTGGATCGTTGCGGGTGTACCTTCGCACCTGAACTGCAGTGACCGGTACTCCCTCCACTTGTCTAAAGTAGAAGATGTCTATCTGACGAGGCTCTGGGGGAGTAACAGGCAAGGGTAGCCTCGAGAGACCGTCTACGTTGCCGTGCAAGTCTGATTTGCGATATTTGATGTCGTATGTGTGTCTTGACAACAGTAAAGCCCACCTTTGCATCCTGCTTGCAGCGAGAGATGGAATTCCGGTGTGGGGCCCGAAGATTGAAGTCAATGGACGGTGGTCCGTCAGGGGTGTGAACCTTCTCCCAAACAGGTACTGATGAAATTTTCGAATTCCAAAAACGATTCCCAAGGCCTCGCGCTCGATCTGCGCATAGTTACTCTCGGCCTTGTTCAAGGTGCGTGATGCGAAGGCGATAGGTTTCTCTTCACCCGATGTGGGATATGACTGCTTCCACACCATATGGTGATGCATCACATGCTAGCTGCACGGGTAGCTTTGGGTCGAAGTGTGTCAGGACCTCCGATTTCAGCAATGCTTTCTTTGCTTGGGCGAAAGCTTCGTTGCACAGTTCAGTCCATTTCCATGTTTTGCCTTGACGTAGCAACTGATGTAACGGCTTCAGCAATGTTGCTAAGTCTGGAATAAACTTCCCATAGTAGTTAAGTTGCCCCAGAAATGAACGTAACTGGCTCACATTCTGGGGTGCTGGGGCCTCCACGATCGCCTTGACCTTTGACGGCGCCTTATGCAGGCCAGTAGCGTCAATCACATGCCCCAGGTACTCAACTGAAGACTGAGAGAATTCACATTTGTCTTTACGAACTCTGAGTCTGTACTCTTTCAGTCGTTGTAGTGTCGCATCCAAGTTCAGAAGATGATCCTCATTTGTCCCAGTGACAAGGATGTCGTCCAGGTAGCACTGGACTCCTGGCAGTCCACTCAAAATCTGATCCATTGCCCTTTGGAATAGAGCAGGGGCCGACGTAATTCCAAACGGAAGGCGGCAGTACCTGTATAACCCCTTGTGTGTCACAATTGTCAGCAGCTCCTTTGATTTGTCATCGACATGCATTTGTAGATAAGCCTGGCATAAGTCTATTTTGCTGAACTTTTGCCCTCCGGCCAGGCCCGTAAAAAGATCATCAATGAGGGGAAGAGGGTACTGTTCCGCAGACAGCACCAGGTTAATAGTCACTTTAAAATCCCCGCAGATTCGAACAGATCCATCCTTTTTCAGGACAGGAACAATGGGTGTGGCCCATTTGCTCACGCTCCAGGACTCCATTCTCGACTAAGGCCTCCAAGTTAGCCTCAACTTTTGGCCTAATTGCATAGGGTACAGCTCGGGCTTTGTGAAACTTCGGCTTGCTGTCAGGTTTAATGTCCAGTCTCACGCTGATCTTTTTCATGCTCCCAAGTTCCCCATTGAAGAGTTCTGCATGTTTGTTTAACACTGCAGTCAGACCTGACTCCCCTTTTGACATCATGCGGACTGCAGGCCAGTCCAGCGTGATTTTCTCTAGCTACGCACGTCCCAGTAGCGATGGGTAATTTCCCTTTACCACATATAGTGGCAGTTTTGCAGTCTGTCCGTTCAATTTAACTGTCACCTCAATGACGCCTCTCATGGCCACAGGTTCGCCGGTATACATCTTTAGCACAATGTTTGTTGGCCGAAGGGTAAGATGCTTTAGCATTTTGTTGTAGACCGTGTCTGAAACAAGTGACACAGCTGCACCTGTGTCCACCTCCATCCGCACTGATTGTCCCTCCACCAGTGGTGACACCCAGTAGCCATTTGAATCACCTGCAACCGTCAGTATGTGCACCTCTTCCTCCTCAGAGGTGTCGCTCCCCTCTGTTTTGCTTGTTCCATCATACTGCACTGAATGAACACTCTTTTTTCCTCTCTCGTCCAAATACAGACATTTTGCTTCCATGCTTCCCAGCTCTGTCTGTTCTTTTTTTTACCTCTACAGGCGCATTCAATGTGACCCTTTTTGCCACAATTTCGGCATTCCAGCTCCGTACACCAGCAGTCATTAGCGTGATGGCCCGTTTTCCCACAACGGTAACATGTGCCGTTCCACGCACCTTTTAGGCTCAGACGACACCTTGTGAACTCTCCCTGTTGAACTCAACTGGTGAGCCTCCTTTTCCGCCATCTCCATGGAGACACTAACTTCAATGGCCTTTTCAAGAGTAAGGTTGTCCTCAGTAAGAAGGCGCGTCTGTGTGGCTGCATTTTGCAGACCACACACAAGTCTGTCTCTAATGGTGTCATTCAGCACCTCCTTGAACTGGCAGTGTTCCGACAACCTTTTTTAAAGCAGCAATAAACATCGTCACTGATTCCCCCTCCTCTTGATTCCGTTTGGTTATTGCTGAGAGATTTAGATTTCAGAGGTTTTGGTGAAAAATGTGCTCCAAGAATTTCCACTAGTTGCTTATATGTTTTAGTTCCTGGCTTATCTGGCTGCATGAGGCTGCGAAGTAAATTGAATGTCTTCGGCCCGATTACACTCAAAAAGGTAGGCACGACCTTTTCATTTGCCAGCGCATTCGCCAATACAAAATAGTCAAAATGTTCTGTATAAGCGCTCCATTGCTCCACATTTTCATCAAAATCACCGATGTTTCCTAATATAGTAGCCATCTCAGGTTTCAAATTAAATTTTCTGTTTACTCACTGCACCCGTAATGTACGCAGATTCATCCGCTCCTCGTTGCCACTTGTTGTGTCGGTACCTTTCTACCTAGACACAATTTAGGACTCAGAACTCAGAGATTCAAACATGAAGTGCTTTATTGGAAGGAAAGGAAGTTCTGGAAAGTTCCGAACAAAGAGAGCTAAACTTAACAGAGAACACCAACCATTTATCTCCTGTGACAGCGCCACCACAGGTGGGAGGAGAACACACAATAGAACACACAATACATAACAATTAGCAAGCCCAAAGTAACCCAGTACCTCCCCTTTGAAGAAAGGAGGCAACAACTTGATTGACGGTTGTTAAGTTTTCTGCCTGAAAAGTTATTGTAGATTCAAAATTGTGGTGATGGCTCTGGCTGTTGGAAAGAGATCAATGTACTGGTTGAGCTCACACCAGCTTGATGTGCAGTGTGATGAATGGCCCAAAAATGCAGTTTCAGCCCTGCCCCTATATATCGGCATTAATAGATTTCCCTGGATTGCCTAGGGATAGTACCACTGCCCGGTACCGAACAGACTCTGCTAGGCCCACCGTCCCATGGGGGTTGCCAAACCTTGCTGTTTTCTTTAACCCTTTCTGTCCCTACTCCTCTTGTCTAACTCTTATCCTCAGTCTGTTCTTCCTTCTGCAATCTTAAGGCTTTAAGGGGGACCTCTGTGATTGCAGAGGGAAATGAAGATGTGGGCTACGGGGAGGAGGCGGGGCTGAGGAGGTAGCACTTGAAACTATTCGGTGGGGGTGGCATTGTAAAGCTGGAAGCCCAGCGTGCGAGCAGCAGGGTCTGGGCCCAGTGACATGTGGTGCAGTGTGTGTCTAGATTTGGGCCTGGGTGTGAAGTGGTGTTACTGTGTTGGGGAAGGGGTAGCTCTGTGCTGGCACATGGCGTGTTGAATGTGGCTGAGTTTTGTGTTGAAGGTGTATTGCTGTCTGTTCTAAGTGACTGGGTTGGCTCTGTGTTGTGACTGGGTTGGGGGTTTCCCTGTGTTGTGACTGGGTTGGGGGTTTGGCTGTGTTGGGAACATCATCTGAAAACATGTCCGGTTCCACATATACGCTGACGACATCCAGCTCTAACTCACCACCACCTCTCTCGACCCCTCCACTGCCCCTCCAAAACTCTGCTGCTTGTCCGATGAGGAGAAACTTCCTCCAACTAAATATTGGGAAGACCAAATCCGTTGTCTTCGGTCCCCGCCACAAACTCCATTCCCTAGCCACTGACTCCATCCCTTTTCCTGGCCACTGTGAAGCTGAACCAGGCCGCTCACAGCCTTGGTGTCCTATTTGACCCTGAGCTGAGCTGCCGACTCCCTATCCTCTCCATCACCAAGACCACCTACTTCCACCTCCGTAACATCGTCCGTTTCTGCCCTGCTCTGCTCATCTGCTGCTGAAACCCTCATCTTTGCCTTTGTTGCCTCCAGACTTGACTATTCCAACGCACTCCTGGCCGGCCTCCCACGTTCCACCCTACGTAAACTTGAGCTCATCCAAAACTCTGCTGCCCGTGTCCTAACTCGCACCAAGTCCCGTTCACCCATCACCCTGTGCTCGCTGACCTACATTGGCTCCCAGTCCACTAATGCCTTGATAGTAAAATTCTCATCTTTGTTTTCAAATCCCTCCATGGCCTCTCGCCTCCCTATCTCTGTAACCTCCTTCAGCCCTACAACCCTTGAGATCTCTGCACTTCTCCAATTCTGGTCACTTGCGCATCCCTGATTTTGATTGCTTCCATTAGCGGCTGTGTTTTCAGCTGCCAAGGCCCTTAAGCTCTGGAATTCCCTCCCTAAACCTCTGCCTCTAGCTCTAAAGTTGTTTGCCTGTGTGTTGAAAGTGACTGAGTTGAGGCGGGGTTTGACTGCCTGTTGTAAGTGGCTGGGCTCAGTGGGATGTGGTGCAGTTTTGGGCATTGACTGAGGGGTGCGGTAACTGTGTACGACCACGAACATGCCTCTTTCCTTTCAGAGTTTGGGGGAAGGGCTGAAGTCCTGGGTGGTGATCAGTTCTTGCCAGAACGGATCAAATCTCCATCTCATCCCTTCAGGCACTGTGGAAGCAGGAACACTCATTGGACAGTAAGTGACAGGTGGGAGTGGAAGAAACTGGTGGAGTTGCATTGTTGAGATAGCTGACAGTATTGGGTGCGCCAAGTAAACTCGATTTCGTGTGAGAGTGTGTTCATGTTCTGTTAGTCGATCGGAGCCTGGCACGGAAAACCTGCCTTTTATGATGTTAGCTGCTATATTTGGGTTTCTTTAACAATGTCAGAAAGGAACGGAGAGGCTGAGAGGTACGATCTCTGTGGGCTGCCCTGGATCGAGGGGTAAGGTCTCTGTGGGCTGCCCTGGATCGAGGGGTAAGGTCTCTGTGGGCTGCCCTGGATTGAGGGGGTAAAGCCCTGAGGGGCTGCCCTGGATTGAGGGGTAAGGCCCTGAGGGGCTGCCCTGGATTGAGGGGTAAGGCCCTGAGGGGCTGCCCTGGATTGAGGGGTAAGGTCTCTGTGGGCTGCCCTGGATCGAGGGGTAAGGTCTCTGTGGGCTGCCCTGGATTGAGGGGTAAGGTCTCTGTGGGCTGCCCTAGATCGAGGGGTAAGGTCTCTGTGGGCTGCCCTGGATTGAGGGGTAAGGCCCTGAGGGGCTGCCCTGGATCGAGGGGTAAGGTTTCTGTGGGCTGCCCTGGATTGAGGGGGTAAGGTCTCTGTGGGCTGCCCTGGATCGAGGGGTAAGGTTTCTGTGGGCTGCCCTGGATTGAGGGGTAAGGCCCTGAGGGGCTGCTGTGGACTGAGGGGTGAGGTTCCCCCCCATCCCCTGGGGCTGCCCTGGGCTTAGGAGTTTGTAATGAATTGGGACATGGATTAGAGAGTGAGTTAAAGATACTCCTGGGTGGAAAACGTGCTTAGTGGTTAAACTCTCAGCCTTGGGGCAGACGTTCTTTATGTTGCCACAGAATTCAGAGCTTGTGGCTCTTTTTCTCCAGGCATGTTACAAAAAACAACTGTTAATTGCTTGCTGGGCACTCTGTGAATTTACCAACACTTTTTTTATTTGCTTCCAATTTTCACCCCGTGCCCCCAGCCCAATCGGAGGCCAGTTGGAGCCACCATTGTCAGGCCAGGACAGTGATTGATACGGAGGTCATGAGATGGGTGAATTATTCTTTTAAAATCAGCCTGGATTTGGTTTTGGAAAATTTCCATCTTTCTCGCTCTCTTTGAACAGGAAGAGGAGTGGGAGAACTGCTCGTCACCTGATGTCTCACACCAGTAACACACTGACTCATTTTGAAGTGAATTACGCCACTCATTGAGTGATCGGCAAGCGGATTGCTGAGCATTTCAAATCTCCTACCCTTGTAGGACGGGGCAGATAGTTACTTGAAGGTCAGATATTATACTTAATGGGCACAGAGCTGTTAACCTTATAGGTGGTGCTGCATGTTGACGGGATGTTTGATGGGACAGGCCGCAGGGTGTGAGATCAATTTTGTATCGATTCTGGGGTAGGTTATTGGCCATAGTAAGATTGTGACTGGGGTATGGCCTGTCATTACCATTTTGTCCATCCAATGTGTCAGACTCCCTCCCCCAGAGTGGTGGTCAGAGCGATTGTATCAGATGGAGAGACGGTAAAAGGCCATCAGATTACCTGTGCGATTGGATCAGATGGAGAGACGGTAAGGGGCCATCAGATTACCTGCGCGATTGGATCAGGCGGAGAGACGGTAAGGGGCCATCAGATTACCTGCGCGATTGGATCAGACGGAGAGACGGTAAGGGGCCATCAGATTACCTGTGCGATTGGATCAGATGGAGAGACGGTAAGGGGCCATCAGATTACCTGCGCGATTGGATCAGACGGAGAGACGGTAAGGGGCCATCAGATTACCTGTGCGATTGGATCAGATGGAGAGACGGTAAGGGGCCATCAGATTACCTGCGCGATTGGACAGGTAATTAATGACAGCCAGCATGGATTTGTTAAAGGTAAATCGTCTTTGACTAACTTGATTGAGTTCTTTGAAGTAATGGAGAGGGTTGATGAGGGTAGTGCGGTTGATGTGTATATGGACTTTTCAAAAGGCATTTGATAAAGTACCACATAATAGAGACATGTTACTAAAATTAAAGCCCATGGGATTAAAGGGACAGTGACTGCGTGGATACAAAATTGGCCAAGGGACAGAAAGTAGTGGTGAACGGTTGTTTTTCAGACTGGAGGGAAGTTTGCAGTGGTGTTCCCCAGGGGTTGGTGTTGGGATCGCTGCTCTTTTTGAACTATATGGACTTGGGTGTACAGGGCACAATTTCAAAGTTTGCAGATGACACCAAATTTGAAAATGTAGTTAACAGACCTCAGGAGGACATAGACAGACTGGTGAAACGGGCAGACACGTGGCAGGTCAAATTTAACGCAGAGAAGTGTGAAGTGATGCATTTTGGTAGGAAGAATGAGGAGAGGCAATTCAAACTAAATGGTACAATTTTAAAGGGGGTGCTGGAAGAGAGAGACCTGGGGCTGTAGGTACACAAATCTTTGAAGGTGGCAGGACAAGTTGAGAAAACTGTTAAAAAAGCAGACGGGACCCGTGGCTTTATTCATAAAGTACAAAAGCAAAGAAGTTACACTAAACCTTTACAAAACACTGGTTAGGCCTCAACTGGAGTATTGTGTTCAATTCTGGGCACCACACTTTAGGAAGGATGTTAAGGCCTAGGGTAGGGTTCAGAAGAGATTTATTAGAATGATTCCAGGGATGAGGGACTTCAGTTACGTGGATAGACTGGAGAAGCTGGGGTTGTTCTCCTTGGAGCAGAGAAGGTCAAGAGGAGATTTGATAGAGGTGTTCAAAAATCATGAAGGGCTTGGGTAATGCAGTTGGGGAGAAACTGTTTCCAGTGGCAGAAGGGTCAGTGACCAGAGGACACAGATTTAAGGTAATTGGCCAAAAAAACAGAGGCAACATGAGAAAATATATATTTTTTAAAAGCAGTCAGTTGTTATCTGGAATGCACTGCCTGATAGGGTGGTGGAGGTGGATTCAATAGTAACATTCAAAACAGAATTGGATAAATACTTGAAGGGAAAACATTTACAGGTCTATGGGGAAAGAGCAGGTGAGTGGGACTAATTGGATAGCTCTTTTAAAGCGCTGGCGTGATGAGCTGAATGGCCTCCTTCTGTGTTGTATCATTCTATGTGGAGAGACAGTAAGGGACCATCTGGTTACCTGGCACTACTCCAGTTGCAGGCAGAGGCTGTTCATTACCTGATCAGTTTGGGTTTGGGGTGGAACATAACCTGCCTCATTTGTGATGGTGAGAATGATCCCAGCCTGTGTGTTATGAAGGCCAATCGCCCAGGTAACTGAGACAGGGAACATGGGATTGGGGTAGGGTGGGGAGCAGGGGTTAGGATACTCTGTCTTTTATGGTTCATGAACAGTTTTATCAGCCCTATAATATGACCCCTTATTTGTTTTCCCTTTCTTCCTGGGTGTTCCCCCTCCCCCCCCCCCCCCCCCCCCCCCCCCCCCCCAATACTCTCGGGTCATTATCTCAAATGTTCCCAACTGGTGTCCCCCCTCCCCCATGTTGAGTTTATGTTCTGAAGTTGCGATATTGAACTCGGTGACTGAGCAGAGTCTGGAAAGGCCTGTGTTTTCTCATCTGTTGGTGATTCCCAAAGGACGGAAGGCTGTAGAACAGAATTTCGGCTAAAACAGTTGATCTGAGATGGTGGTTGAGCCCGTTTGACAGGAGCTGGATAAATATCCAGTTGGAATTGGGAGTTGGAGGTTAAAGGGATGGATGTAGACTAGAAGATCACATTTTCATGGACATGCACTGCTTCCTGCCTGGGGAGGGGGAGGGGGGAGGGAAGGTGCCCGCAGGCCTAGATTGAATTGATAACCTTCAGGGGTTAGTGAATATTTATGCAAGACTTTCCCCTGTGAGGAGGTGAGTCGAGCCCATGATGGGGTCAATTGTTTAAAGTTGGTGGAAGGAGTGTCCCCCTATTTTTAACCACAGTTCAGGTGATGTCAAGCAGCTAGCCTCTTTATGCTGGAGTGACACGCCCTGGTCTTGGAATCGAAGAAGGAGGTTCACTGTATGATCCTGTTGGATTTGATTGGGGGTCAGGTGAGACGGGATTCAGTTGTGATCTGTTTACAGAAGTCCCTTTTCTTCTTGCACTTTAGGTGAGCTAAGCATCAGGCCCAGTTGGAGGTAACTCGCCGAGGACGGACATCTTTCAAATTTGACACTCCTGGTCGTTGAACACAAGGCAGACGTTGGAGATATTGTACGTGCTTCAGTTGAACCGTGAATCTTGGAGGTTTCCTCCTGGGCCCAGGGGAGTTCCGAAGACCTGCGAATGAGCGACGCCGATGAACACAGGGCCCTCCCCTCCACGCCTTCTGAACTGGGCCACGCCAGGGCGAGTAAACTGGATGGGAAGGACCCCCGTCGCCAGGGAGACCCGCTCCGCACTGTGAAGGTGAGCAGAGTCCGGCAGACGAGCCCATGAACTGTGTCTCCTCGCACATGTAATGGGACTAAGTGGGGGGGGCGGGTTGGTGTCTGGATCCGCATTGCATGTTGTGAACAGGTGGTGCTGGCAGAGGAGATGCGGAGTGCCACGTGCTGGCTGCTGATGGGGGGAGGTGCAGAATGGCAGCCCCAAGGTGGTTGGTGTCGGGGACAGAGACACGGGAACTTTCAGTCGCGTGAAGGTGAACTGAGTGTATGCCCCTCACCCCACCCCCCACCCTGCCAACTAGCTTTAAGCCTGCTGCCTATTCTTGTGCCCAGCCCATAATCACTGTAACCGAGGGTAACTTCTATCAGCAGGTCGCCAAGGCACTGTTTAGTACAGTGTAAAACGATTCGAGGGATTGGTTGGTTGTGAGTTGACTTTGCTTAAGCTGAAGCTCTGGAGGTAGAGAGTGAGAAGTTCCCTTTGGTGTCTTTGCTGGGCGTCATTAGATGTGTTGCAACACACATGTCAAGTGGCAACATGAGCTGCAGCCAGCACACTCCCACATACATTGTCTGGGTGGCTCTGGCATAGGGCTGGTGTGATTGTCAAATTGGCCCCTGCGAATGTTGAAATTAGCCCTCATTTCACAATGTTACCTGAGCAATGGAACCCGGTGAAGGCCAGGTAACCTGGCACTAATTCCTGCCTTCAGTTTGGGGCCTGTGTGCACAGTATGTTCTGAGACCACCTAGTGTTGACCTTGGACCAATGGTGTGCAAGTCTCGATATAATCCTGCAATGTCTCAGTGTGACGTCCCTGATCCTCCCTGTCTCTGACTCAACAGATTGCTCTAGAACCAGTGCAGACTTGATCACAGAGAATCTTTGCAACCAGTCTAACGCTGTCAATGAATGCCCGATGGCTGTCATTGCTCTACAGCAGGGTCTGAATGCTTCAATGGCACCAGGTGCCCTAGGAGCTGCTGGCCCAGGCTGCATGTGATTTCACAGTAACCAGACGAATGGCCCCAGAATTTAACCTGAGCTGATTTGTGCTGGGTTCCTGCAGAAAACATTTGTTGTGAC
Organism: Somniosus microcephalus; assembly: GCF_052327205.1. NCBI lineage: Eukaryota > Metazoa > Chordata > Chondrichthyes > Squaliformes > Somniosidae > Somniosus > Somniosus microcephalus. The sequence continues at coordinate 191,187,470 of NC_140992.1, read as the reverse complement.
AAAAAACACACAGCCCATCGCCTGCCTCCCCACATTCAAATCCCCCCCCGCCCCCCCCAGCCCCCAATGTCGTTACCCCGGTTCCTGCCCCCCCCGTGTCGGTGCCCACGGCCGCGCCCCCCCCCCGTGTCGGTGCCCACGGCCGCGCCCCCCGTGTCGGTGCCCACGGCCGCGCCCCCCCGTGTCGGTGCCCACGGCCGCGCCCCCCCGTGTCGGTGCCCACGGCCGCGCCCCCCCGTGTCGGTGCCCACGGCCGCGCCCCCCGTGTCGGTGCCCACGGCCGCGCCCCCCCCGTGTCGGTGCCCACGGCCGCGCCCCCCCCGTGTCGGTGCCCACGGCCGCGCCCCCCCGTGTCGGTGCCCACGGCCGCGCCCCCCGTGTCGGTGCCCACGCCGCGCCCCCCCGTGTCGGTGCCCACGGCCGCGCCCCCCCGTGTCGGTGCCCACGGCCGCGCCCCCCGTGTCGGTGCCCACGGCCGCGCCCCCCGTGTCGGGCCCACGGCCGCGCCCCCCGTGTCGGTGCCCACGGCCGCGCCCCCCCCGTGTCGGTGCCCACGGCCGCGCCCCCCCGTGTCGGTGCCCACGGCCGCGCCCCCCGTGTCGGTGCCCACGGCCGCGCCCCCCCCGTGTCGGTGCCCACGGCCGCGCCCCCCCGTGTCGGTGCCCACGGCCGCGCCCCCCCGTGTCGGTGCCCACGGCCGCGCCCCCCCGTGTCGGTGCCCACGGCCGCGCCCCCCGTGTCGGTGCCCACGGCCGCGCCCCCCCGTGTCGGTGCCCACGGCCGCGCCCCCCCGTGTCGGTGCCCACGGCCGCGCCCCCCCGTGTCGGTGCCCACGGCCGCGCCCCCCCGTGTCGGTGCCCACGGCCGCGCCCCCCCCCGTGTCGGTGCCCACGGCCGCGCCCCCCCGTGTCGGTGCCCACGGCCGCGCCCCCCGTGTCGGTGCCCACGGCCGCGCCCCCCCGTGTCGGTGCCCACGGCCGCGCCCCCCCGTGTCGGTGCCCACGGCCGCGCCCCCCCCGTGTCGGTGCCCACGGCCGCGCCCCCCCGTGTCGGTGCCCACGCCGCCCCCCGCGCCCCCCCGTGTCGGTGCCCACGGCCGCGCCCCCCCCGTGTCGGTGCCCACGGCCGCGCCCCCCGTGTCGGTGCCCACGGCCGCGCCCCCCCGTGTCGGTGCCCACGGCCGCGCCCCCCCGTGTCGGTGCCCACGGCCGCGCCCCCCCGTGTCGGTGCCCACGGCCGCGCCCCCCCCGTGTCGGTGCCCACGGCCGCGCCCCCCCGTGTCGGTGCCCACGGCCGCGCCCCCCCGTGTCGGTGCCCACGGCCGCGCCCCCCCGTGTCGGTGCCCACGGCCGCGCCCCCCCGTGTCGGTGCCACGGCCGCGCCCCCCCCGTGTCGGTGCCCACGGCCGCGCCCCCCGTGTCGGTGCCCACGGCCGCGCCCCCCCCGTGTCGGTGCCCACGGCCGCGCCCCCCCGTGTCGGTGCCCACGGCCGCGCCCCCCCGTGTCGGTGCCCACGGCCGCGCCCCCCCGTGTCGGTGCCCACGGCCGCGCCCCCCCGTGTCGGTGCCCACGCCGCGCCCCCCCGTGTCGGTGCCCACGGCCGCGCCCCCCCCCGTGTCGGTGCCCACGGCCGCGCCCCCCCGTGTCGGTGCCCACGGCCGCGCCCCCCCGGTCCGGTGCCCACGGCCGCGCCCCCCCGTGTCGGTGCCCACGGCCGCGCCCCCCCGTGTCGGTGCCCACGGCCGCGCCCCCCCGTGTCGGTGCCCACGGCCGCGCCCCCCCGTGTCGGTGCCCACGGCCGCGGCCCCCCCGTGTCGGTGCCCACGGCCGCGCCCCCCCACGTGTCGGTGCCCACGGCCGCGCCACCCCGTGTCGGTGCCCACGGCCGCAGCCCCCCCCCGTGTCGGTGCCCACGGCCGCGCCCCCCCGTGTCGGTGCCACGGCCGCGCCCCCCCGTGTCGGTGCCCACGGGCCGCGCCCCCCCGTGTCGGTGCCCACGGCCGCGCCCCCCCGTGTCGGTGCCACGGCCGCGCCCCCCCGTGTCGGTGCCCACGGCCGCGCCCCCCCGTGTCGGTGCCACGGCCGCGCCCCCCCGTGTCGGTGCCCACGGCCGCGCCCCCCCGTGTCGGTGCCCACGGCCGCGCCCCCCCGTGTCGGTGCCCACGGCCGCGCCCCCCCGTGTCGGTGCCCACGGCCGCGCCCCCCCGTGTCGGTGCCCACGGCCGCGCCCCCCGTGTCGGTGCCCACGGCCGCGCCCCCCCGTGTCGTTGCCCACGGCCGCGCCCCCCGTGTCGGTGCCCACGGCCGCGCCCCCCCGTGTCGGTGCCCACGGCCGCGCCCCCCCGTGTCGGTGCCCACGGCCGCGCCCCCCCGTGTCGGTGCCCACGGCCGCGCCCCCCCGTGTCGGTGCCCACGGCCGCGCCCCCCCGTGTCGGTGCCCACGGCCGCGCCCCCCCGTGTCGGTGCCCACGGCCGCGCCCCCCCCGTGTCGGTGCCCACGGCCGCGCCCCCCCCGTGTCGGTGCCCACGGCCGCGCCCCCCCCGTGTCGGTGCCCTACGGCCGCGCCCCCCCGTGTCGGTGCCACGGCCGCGCCCCCCCGTGTCGGTGCCCACGGCCGCGCCCCCCCGTGTCGGTGCCCACGGCCGCGCCCCCCCCGTGTCGGTGCCCACGGCCGCGCCCCCCCCCGTGTCGGTGCCCACGGCCGCGCCCCCCCGTGTCGGTGCCCACGGCCGCGCCCCCCCCGTGTCGGTGCCCACGGCCGCGCCCCCCCGTGTCGGTGCCCACGGCCGCGCCCCCCCCCGTGTCGGTGCCCACGGCCGCGCCCCCCCCGTGTCGGTGCCCACGGCCGCGCCCCCCCGTGTCGGTGCCCACGGCCGCGCCCCCCCGTGTCGGTGCCCACGGCCGCGCCCCCCCCGTGTCGGTGCCCACGGCCGCGCCCCCCCCGTGTCGGTGCCCACGGCCGCGCCCCCCCCGTGTCGGTGCCCACGGCCGCGCCCCCCCGTGTCGGTGCCCACGGCCGCGCCCCCCCGTGTCGGTGCCCACGGCCGCGCCCCCCCGTGTCGGTGCCCACGGCCGCGCCCCCCCCCGTGTCGGTGCCCACGGCCGCGCCCCCCCGTGTCGGTGCCCACGGCCGCGCCCCCCCGTCGGTGCCCACGGCGCGCCCCCCGTGTCGGTGCCCACGGCCGCGCCCCCCCGTGTCGGTGCCCACGGCCGCGCCCCCCCGTGTCGGTGCCCACGCCGCGCCCCCCCCCCGTGTCGGTGCCCACGGCCGCGCCCCCCCGTGTCGGTGCCCACGGCCGCGCCCCCCCCGTGTCGGTGCCCACGGCCGCGCCCCCCCGTGTCGGTGCCCACGGCCGCGCCCCCCCCGTGTCGGTGCCCACGGCCGCGCCCCCCCCGTGTCGGTGCCCACGGCCGCGCCCCCCCGTGTCGGTGCCCACGGCCGCGCCCCCCCGTGTCGGTGCCCACGGCCGCGCCCCCCCGTGTCGGTGCCCACGGCCGCGCCCCCCCCGTGTCGGTGCCCACGGCCGCGCCCCCCCCGTTGTCGGTGCCCACGGCCGCGCCCCCCCCGTGTCGGTGCCCACGGCCGCGCCCCCCCCGTGTCGGTGCCCACGGCCGCGCCCCCCCCCGTGTCGGTGCCCACGGCCGCGCCCCACCCCGTGTCGGTGCCCACTGCCGCGCCCCCCCGTGTCGGTGCCCACGGCCGCGCCCCCCCGTGTCGGTGCCCACGGCCGCGCCCCCCCCGTGTCGGTGCCACGGCCGCGCCCCCCCCGTGTCGGTGCCCACGGCCGCGCCCCCCCCGTGTCGGTGCCCACGGCCGCGCCCCCCCGTGTCGTGCCCACGGCCGCGCCCCCCCTGTCGGTGCCCACGGCCGCGCCCCCCCGTGTCGGTGCCCACGGCCCGCGCCCCCCCGTGTCGGTGCCCACGGCCGCGCCCCCCCGTGTCGGTGCCCACGGCCGCGCCCCCCGACCGTGTCGGTGCCCACGGCCGCGCCCCCCCCCGTGTCGGTGCCCACGGCCGCGCCCCCCCCGTGTCGGTGCCCACGGCCGCGCCCCCCCCCGTGTCGGTGCCCACGGCCGCGCCCCCCCCCGTGTCGGTGCCCACGGCCGCGCCCCCCCCCGTGTCGGTGCCCACGGCCGCGCCCCCCCCGTGTCGGTGCCCACGGCCGCGCCCCCCCGTGTCGGTGCCCACGGCCGCGCCCCCCCCGTGTCGGTGCCCACGGCCGCGCCCCCCCCGTGTCGGTGCCCACAGGCCGCGCCCCCCCCGTGTCGGTGCCCACGGCCGCGCGCCCCCCCGTGTCGGTGCCCACGGCCGCGCGCCCCCCCGTGTCGGTGCCCACGGCCGCCGCGCCCCCCCCCGTGTCGGTGCCCACGGCCGCGCCCCCCCCCCCGTGTCGGTGCCCACGGCCGCGCCCCCCCCCCCCGTGTCGGTGCCCACGGCCGCGCCCCCCCGTGTCGGTGCCCACGGCCGCGCCCCCCCCGTGTCGGTGCCCACGGCCGCGCCCCCCCCGCGTCGGTGCCCACGGCCGCGCCCCCCCCCCCCCCCCCCCGCGTCGGTGCCCACGGCCGCGCCCCCGCACCCCCCTCACTCCGCAGAGTACCAATGGCATAGAGGATCTCAGCCACCACTTCTCGGCCTGTTTGGATGGAGCACGGCTCCACAAACCAACGTCTAGACCTCTGACCTGATTGTCTATCTTCATTTGTTTGTCTGCTGCTCTCTCTCCCTCCTTCCTTCACTTGTTTATCTGTTGCTCTCTCTCCCTCCTTCCTTCACTTGTTTATCTGTTGCTCTCTCTCCCTACTTCCTTCACTTGTTTATCTGTTGCTGTCTCCCTCCTTCCTTCACTTGTTTATCTGTTGCTCAAGTGAAGGAAGGAGGGAGAGAGCAACAGATAAACAAGTGAAGGAAGGAGGAGAGAGAGCAACAGATAAACAAGTGAAGGAAGGAGAGAGCAACAGATAAACAAGTGAAGGAGGGAGAGAGAGCAACAGATAAACAAGTGAAGGAAGGAGGGAGAGAGAGCAACAGATAAACAAGTGAAGGAGGGAGAGAGATAGCAACAGATAAACAAGTGAAGGAAGGAGAGAGAGAGAGCAACAGATAAACAATTGAAGGAAAGAGAGAGAGAGAGAGAGAGAGAGAGAGCAACAGATAAACAAGTGAAGGAGGGAGGGAGAGAGAGCAACAGATAAACAAGTGAAGGAAGGAGAGAGAGCAACAGATAAACAAGTGAATGAAGGAGGGAGAGAGAGCAACAGATAACAAGTGAAGGAGGGAGAGAGCAACAGATAAACAAGTGAAAGGAAGGAGAGAGAGAGAGCAACAGATAAACAAGTGAAGGAAGGAGAGAGCAACAGATAAACAAGTGAAGGAAGGAGGGAGAGAGAGCAACAGATAAACAAGTGAAGGAGGGAGAGAGAGCAACAGATAAACAAGTGAAGGAGGAGAGAGAGCAACAGATAAACAAGTGAAGGAAGGAGAGCGAGAGCAACAGATAAACAAGTGAAGGAAGGAGGGAGAGAGAGCAACAGATAAACAAGTGAAGGAAGGAGGAGAGAGAGCAACAGATAAACAAGTGAAGGAGGGAGAGAGATAGCAACAGATAAACAAGTGAAGGAAGGAGAGAGAGAGAGCAACAGATAAACAAGTGAAGGAAGGAGAGAGAGAGCAACAGATAAACAAGTGAAGGAAGGAGGGAGAGAGAGCAACAGATAAACAAGTGAAGGAGGGAGAGAGAGCAACAGATAAACAAGTGAAGGAAGGAGGGAGAGAGAGCAACAGTGTGGTAAACCACTATTCCACTGTGTACATGCCTGGACATGCCTCGGCTGACTCCTCCCACAAGTCCTAGTATAAAGGTGACTGCTCCCCAGCCCCTTTGTATTCTGGACCGGTCGACCACTCGAGGCAGACCTTCATTCTTTTGTTAATAAAAGCCTTTAGTTACTCTCTTAACTCTCAGTCTTTTATGAGTAATTGATAGCGCATCAAACAGATAAACAAGTGAAGGAGGGAGAGAGAGAGAGCAACAGATAAACAAGTGAAGGAAGGAGGGAGAGAGAGCAACAGATAAACAAGTGAAGGTAATGAAGGAGGGAGAAAAGCCGAAACAAAAGTGAAAGGAATGAAGATAGACAATCAAGAGCCAAGGATGGGATAGAGACAAATGAATGTGAGCCCAAGGGTAGAAAGAGGCAGAAACAAAAGTGGAGACGCAAGTAAAGGAGGGAAATAGTAGTTGGTGCAGAGCTAAAAGAGGAGCATATAGAGGAAACCGAAGTGGAGGGGGAAGAGAAAATGATAAACAAAAGTGAAGGAAGGGATATATAGAGAGAAATGAGAGTGTGGGGTGAGAGAGAGATCAAAACAAAAGTGGAGAGGGGGATAGGGGGACATAGAAGTGCCAAAAGAAAATTAAAAGGAGTCGGCAAATGTTGAGGAGGAGAGTGGGTCAGACTTTTCTCCCCCTGCTGACCCTGATTCCAGTCCCCTTCGGGAGCTGGGCGCAGCAGTCCTGGTTAGTTTCTTTTAGTGGGGCCTTCCCAAGAACTGTGTGCCTGGTGGGGTCCTCTATCTTTTACGATCATCTGCTGATCACTCCGGCTGCACATGTCTCTGCCCGTACAACCGGCTCCGTTTTCAAGTTACAGAGCCTCGTACACCAGTCTCCTGCACTTGCTCAGAGGGGCTCTTCAGATTACAACCAGAGTTTCAGGAAACTGGTATTTTATTGCAATTTACGTTTTTTCAAATGTATCCTCCGAAACCAGCTCTGTATTCTCTTTTGCTTTTAATGCATTTATGTGGCATTAGTATAAGTCACATTAAAAATTGAAAAGCTTCCCTGATTGCAGGTTCTTAAATACCTTGTGCCTGATGTGTATGACTGATGGTTGAATGAGATGAAACTTTCATTTTTATATTTAATGAAGGAATATATGGTCTTGAGTTCAGAGCTTTCCCTGGGCCCCGATTGTTCACGTTGATTTGCTCCCATTTTACGTTGGGGCGTATTCTAATGAGACTGGCAGGAAATTTGAGCGTAACTTGACATGGACGGGATGAGCACATTTTTGGATCTAACCTCTGGGCTGCGCCCACGGAGGACACACCAGTCCACTGAGCTAGCTGACCTTGGCTGGAGCAGTTACAGAGCAGTGACAGGCTGCTGTCTTTTTATAGATATCTGATGAATCTTGGCACACAATGATTACTGCAGCAGAGACACAAGTCTGGAATTTTCTAATAGATTTTTAAAATATTTTCGATTTTTCTTTTTAAATCTGACCAATTTCAAGTGTTTCTCAGTTTTCCCATTTCACCTGCAGTGTTGAACTGAGGCGAGATTAAGCTTGCAGCAAGTGTGTGATTGTGGTCTGTGGAAAGAAGCCTTTTTTAAAAACTAAAATGGCCCTTCTCATTCCATGCTTCATGTTCTTGTAAAAATTTCCTGTCTGCTCTTTTGGGTGTGTGTGATCTTGTGGTCAAGCGGTTAAGAAGGCAAATGGTATATTGGTTTTCGTAGCGTGAGTGTTTGAGTACAGGAACAAGGATATCTCGGTGCAGTGAGCACTATCTCTCTACCCGCCACACTCTGTGCTCACACATGAAGGGTAGTCACTTGGCTGGGTTGCAGGAGGGATTCACCATAGATCCAAGGGCCTCCTACTCTGCTGTAATGTTCTTTGGTTCTTGTAGTGACTTGGATAGAGAACTGGTTGGCAGACAGGAAGCAAAGAGTTGGAATAAACGATCTTTTTCCGAGTGGCAGGCAGTTACTAGTGGGGTACTGCAGGGATCGGTCCTAGGACCCCAGCTAGTCACAATATATATTAATGATCTGGACGAGGGAACTAGATGTAATATCTCTGTTTGCAGATGACACAAAGCTGGGTGGGCGTGTGTGCTGTGAGGAGGATGCCGAGAAACTCCAGTATGATTTGGACAGGTTGGGTGATTGGGCAGAAGCATGGCAGATACAGTATAATGTGGATAAATGCGAGGTTATCCACTTTGGTGGCAAAAATAGGAAGGCAGATTATTATCTGAACGGCAATAGAGTGGGAGAAGGGGAAGTGCAACGAGACCTGGGTGTCCTTGTGCACCAGTCGCTGAAGGTAAGCATGCAGGTGCAGCAGGCCGTTAAAAAGGCAAATGGTCTATTGGCCTTCGTAGCAAAGATTCACCAGGCTGATGCCTGGGATGGCAGGAATGAAGTATGAGGAGAGATTGGGTCGATTGGGCTTATACTCGCTGGAGTTTAGAAGAATGAGAGGGGATCTCATTGAAACTTATAAAATTCTGACAGGACTGGACAGACTAGATGTAGGAAGGATGTTCCCGATGGCGGGGGATTTCCAGAACCAGGGATCACAGTCTAAGGATAAGGGGTAAGCCATTTAGGACAGAGATGAGGAGGAATTTCTTCACCCAGAGAGTGGTGAACCTGTGGAATTCTCTACCACAGAAGGCAGTTGAGGCCAATTCATTAAATATATTCAAGAAGGAGTTAGATATATTTCTTAAGGCTAAAGGGATCAAGGGATATGAGGAAAAAGCAGGGACAGGATACTGAATTTGGATGATCAGCCATGATCTCATTGAATGGCGGAGCAGGCGCGAGGGGCCGCATGGCCTACTCCTGCTCCTATCTCCGGTGTTTCGGTGTCGCCCAATGTGATTCACCGTCTTTGATTCTATGATCAGGAGAAGAGGAAAACTTAGACAAACTTGAAAGGTTTAAATGCAAAGTGTCTTCTGCCAAGGCAGCTCCTGTCAAACAAAACAGAAGTGTTGAGGGAGGGTGAGTGGGATTGGAGTTGTCCCATTCCAGGGTCATTGAACCAGTCATATCCATTGGTGTCAGTTTTTGTTGGGGTGCGGTTAATGCCTCTTGTGTTGCTTTCTACATTGGTTGTCCTCAGTACAGCGACAGCAGCAAGTTGTATTTACGTACATTCTGTGCAATTACATAGCGCCTTTAATGTAGTAAAACTTCCCAAGGCACTTCACAGGAGCGTTTTCAGACAAATTTGACACTGCGCCACATAAGGAGCTATTAGGAAAGGTGACCAAAAACTTTGTCAGAGTTGTAGGTTTTAAGAAGTGTCTTGAAGGAGGAGAGAGGTAGAGATGAGTAGGTTTAGGGAATTCCAGAGCTTAGAGCCGAGACAGCTGAAGGCACGGCCGCCAATAGTGGGGTGAAGTGAGTGTGGGATGAACAAAAGGGGTTATAGAGATGGGGAGGGATGAGGCCATGGAGGGATATGAACATGAGGATGATAAAATTGAGACGTTTGGAGACCGTGAGCCAATGTAGATCAGTGAGCATAGGGGTGATGGGTGAACTCCTTGGTGTGAGTTAGGATACGGGCAGCAGTCAAAGCAGGATGGTTACCCAGTTACCAGGTCTCTGCCAGTGTCACTCTGAAACCAGCTGCAAGTAATTACTCTACAATGACCTCCCTGGCTTTCCTGCCCCTTCCTTGGGAAGTCCTGTCCTCCGTGGCGTGGCCGAGATGAGGAACTACATTCCACCGTTCTGTGTGCTCGTTTCTGCTACATTTTTTGTATCGGAACAGGGACTGAGCTTCAAGTTTCTGCTCGGCTCTGGTCTTATCGAGGAAGTGCCCCCATCTCAATGCAAACTAAAGGTACATAAAATAATTTCGAAGACTATTGGAATGTTAGCCTTTATAACTAGAGAGCTAGAATATAAAGGGTAGGAAGTTTTGCCACAGCTATACAAAGCCCTGGTTAGACCACATCTGGAATATTGTGTATAGTTCTGGGCACTGCACCTTAGAAAGGATATATTGGAAGGATATACCAGAGTGCTACCAGTGCTCCAAGGGTTACATTATGAGGAGTGATTACATAAACTAGGCTTGTGTTTCCTGTAATTTAGAAGGTTAAATGGTGATTTGAGATTTTTAGGATTTTGAAAGGAATTGATAGGGGAGATAGAGAGAAACTTCATCTGCTGGTGGGGGAGTCTAGGACACTGGGATATGACCTCAAAATCAGAGCCAGGCCATTCAGGAGAGAATGGGAAACAGTTCATGCAAAGGGTGGTAGAAGTGTGGAACTCTCCCTCACAAAAAGCAGTAGATGCAAGCCCGATTACTAATTTTCATCTGAGATCGATATATTTTTGCTAGACAAGGCTGTAAAAGGATATGGAGCCAAGGCATGTAGATGGAGTTAAGATACAGATCAGCCATGATCTTATTGAATGGCAGAACAGGCGCGAGGGTCTGAATAGCCTACTCATGTTCCTAAAGCTAACCCCAGTATCCAGTAATGGTCCAGCTTAGATTAGTAGCAAGTTAGGATACCACCAGTCCCAAAAAAAAATTAAACCCTCTGAACATTTTGATAAAATGCGGAGGGAGCTAGGTACAGACTTCTTGGGAGGGAAGGGGAGAACCTCCAGTATGGATCAGCCAGGAGCGAGAAAGGCATTTCAGAGGATCTGGATTTAGGTTGGCTGGCATGGAGGGGATACACGACAGGACCCGAGTATGTGGCTGGGTCTCACCCAGTTTGAGAGAGTTCGGATTCACTCGGCTTCTATTTGGGTCTCTGAAGTTGCAGGAGCAGGTCAGTCGTATAAACGCCAGCTGCAACATGAGGAAGCTGCAGATACAGTTTCTGCGACAGGTTAACAAAGACAGCATCGAGGGGAAATCTTTCCCTGTTCAAGACCCTGCGGGGTGTGGTGCGTGAGCAGGAAGCACTGCTCGAGGTAGAAGAGCCAAGTAAGAGCTGGGCCAGTTCCAGCCGCATGTGATTCTATCGGCATCCCTGCATCGTCTGGTCTTTGAGAAATGATGGGATTTAGGAAGAAAAATGGTACAATTCTCAATTGCATTTCAGGCTGCAAAACAGCTGAGATGAGGGAGAGGTGGGCAGGGCAGGGGGGCTGCAGTGAGATTTACAGATGGGTCAGAGAAAGATGTTGGAACAACAGGGTGATAACATTGGGTGATTTTAACAATACCAAAATAGAAACATAGAAGATAGGAGCAGGAGCAGGCCCTTCGAGCCTGCTCCGCCATTCAATGTGATCATGGCTGATCATCCAAATTCAGTACCCTGTCCCTGCCTTTTCCCCATATCCCTTGATCCCTTTAGCCTCAAGAAATATATCCAACTCTTTCTTGAATATATTTAATGAACTAGCCTCCACCGCCCTCTGTGGCAGAGAATTCCACAGGTTCACCACTGTCTGGGTGAAGAAATTCCTCCTCATTTCAGTCCTAAATGGCTTACCCCTTATCCTTAGACTATGACCCCTGGTTCTGGACTCCCCGGCCATCAGAAACATCCTTCCTGCATCTAGTCTGTCCAGGCCTGACAGAATTTTATAGGTTTCGATGAGATCCCCTCTCAATCTTCTAAACTCCAGTGAGTATAAGCCCAATCGACACAATCTCTCCTCATACGTCATTCCTGCCATCCCAGGTATCAGCCTGGTGAATCTTCGCTGCACTCCCTCCATGGTAAGAACGTCCTTCCTCAGGTAAGGTGACCAAAACTGCACACAATACTCAAGGTGCGGTCTCACCAAGGCCCTGTACAACTGTAGCAAGACATCCTTGTTCCTGTACTCGAACCCTCTTGCTACGAAGGCCAACATACCATTTGCCTTCTTAACCGCCTGCTGCACCTGCATGCTTACCTTCAACGACTGGTGCACAAGGACACCCAGGTCTCTTTGCACTTCCCCTTCTCCCAATCTATTGCCATTCAAATAATAATAGATTGGAATAAAGGTCCAGTGTGGTCAAAGTAGGAAACCTTTTCTGGAATGTATCCAGAACTGCTGCCTAGATCACGGTTTCTAGTCTAACAAATAGTTCTGGGAAATGAAGTGGGGCAAATAACTGAAAGGAGTAGAAGAACAATGGGACATAGCGATTACAATATAGTTAACTTCAGTGTCAGAATAAAAAAGGTTCATGAAGAGTCAACTGGAAAAAAAAGCAACGTTGAGTGAGCTAAGGGACCTGACACAAATTAACTGGTTAGAAAACAGATAGTGGGATCAGCAGTGGGAAATGTTGAAATATGAGTGGGATAGAGTACAGGATAAATATATTCATACAAGGCAAAAAGAGGGTGCAGCAAAGAATAGAGTTCCATGGATAAATAGAGATTAAAACGAATCTGAAACTTAAAAGGGAAGTATATGGTCAAATTAGGGCTAACAACATCAAGAAAATCATGAGGAATATAGTGGGGACATGAAAAGAAAGATTAAAAGGGATTATGAACAAAAAGTTAATAAATTGGCTAATATAAAAGGAAATAGGGTGTTTAATCAGCATATAAAAAGTAAAAGAATAATGTCGGACCAATCGGGGATGAAAGAGGGAGTCTAATTGTGGAGGATGAAGGGATGGCGGAGATATTAAATATCTTGCATTGATTTTTATAAATAATGGTGGAAGTGTGAGTGTAGGTGCACTGGAGGAGGATGTGGAATAATTGTTAGAGCGAATTGTAGAAATGGACTTTGTGCTTATATTAAAAGAAGTGAAACTTGAGGTGGATAAGTCACTGGGCCTTGATGACTGCACACTAGGCTGTTGAAAGAAGTCAGAGGACACAGCAGAGGCTCTGACCACAATTTTTAAATTCTCCTTAAATATGGCAATTCTGCTGGGACTGGACACCCTTGTTCAAGAAGGGAAGATACAGATCAACCGGGTAACTACAGACCAGTTAGTCAAATGTCAACTGTGGGCAAACTCTTGGAATCCATAATTTGAGCCAAACTTAATGGGCATTGAGAAATGTTGGGGTTAATCACGGACTGCCAGCATGGATTTGTTAAAGACAAGACGTGTTTGACAAGTTCAGTATTTTTTGAAGAGGTGACTGACTTTAAACAGATAAAAGGAATGCAGCAGTTGTCGGGTATGTGGATTTTTAGAGGGCGGTCACTAAGGTGTTTCACCAGGCTTGTTCAAAAAAAAAAAAAAAAAACTGGCAATCTAGCAGCACGATTAGAAAGTTGGTGAACAGACAGGAAATAGAGTTCGGGTAAATAGGTGGTGGTTTGCTTGGAGAAGGCTGGAATTGAGGTACTCCAGGGGTCAGCGCTGGGTTACCTTTGTTCACCCCACTCCTTCCTTGTGATTTGGGAATAGGGAATACCACCTCAATTTGCTGACAACACAAAAGTAGATGGTTCAGCAAACCGTGAGAAGGGCTGTAAAAGATGTCAACAAGATGGGTGGAAGATGCAATTTAATGAGGATTAAATGTGAGGTAATGCCTTTTGGCAAGAAAGCCAAGGAATGGGAGTATATACTTCAAGTGAACGGGTGCGGATGAACAGAGAGCCTTAGGGGTTTGAATACATAATGGCCTGCAAGTGAAGCTATATAAAGATATGCTGTTTCACAGGTTTGCAATTTTCTTTTGACTATTGATTCAGGTTTCTGATGTTGAATCAATTTGAGAGCAGCCCGCCTACCTGTACTGCTTTGGTTTTGAGATTCTGTGTTGACTGCGACAGGCCCTGCTTTAGGTTGCCATCACCTCACTTGGCAAGGAGGCTGCGGTTTTGTTGGAAGATATCTGAAGGGTAGTCACATGGAGATCCTTGTGTACCCCCTGCAGCCATAAAGGGATATTCTCAACTCCGCAAGCAGTTTGCAGGCAAGTTGAGTGAAGTCTGTGCCAAATGTTTTGACAGGATTAAAACTAGGAACAGACCTGATTGGTGATGGGAGTCCTTCGGTGATCCGGTAGTGGTAAACTTCTATTTATGAACTAGTTACTCTGCGCAGTCTTATCTGCTGCAGAGTCGCCGGACTCTCACTACAGTTTTGTTTGGTACTTCAGGGCTCTACCCCAACTGTGTGGGAGATTCCATCTGGAGGATATGGGAAGGTTACCATAGTAACTCCAGTTTCTTCATATGGCAGTTTGGGTGGCTTCTAAAGATCCAAGACCATGAGCAGTTCAACTTTAGTATCTTCCAGTTCTGAGGAAGGGTTTATACCCAAAACAGCGACATCTGTTCTGTCTGCAGATGCTGCCTGACCTGTGTTTCCAAGATTTGCAGCATTTTTGCTGTTTGTTTTTTGTTGGAACGAGCGTGGACGTGTGTGTGCGGGAAGGTGTGTATGTGACATTATAAAGCTGTGAAAAGGTGAAGCTGTGCACTGGTGTCTAGAAGACACTTTCTTCACAAAGTTCTCAAACATGAGGGGATGTTTGGAAATCCACGTAAGTATCTATTTAGTTGGAGCACTTAAAGCAGAACAGGCTCTGCCCAAACTATTGCGCGTAATCTGACACTCCTCTCATCTCGTCCTCTCCTATCTCCAGGTGGGAAAGTTCCCCAGTTTTCCAGTCCAGCGGGGAGATCGCTCGGAATCATTCAAAAACTTATCGAGATGATCAACTGCATGCAGGAGGACAAAGCGAGGCTGCAGGAGGACAAAGCGAGGCTACAGGAGGAGCTGAACACCACCGAGACCAAACGGCAGGCACTGGGCAGCACTCGGCAGTCTCAGGTATTGCGGCTCTGTGTGCAGGTGGTGAGAGGGCTGAGATAGAGCAATGGGGGCTGCAGAGGTTGGGCTGGGCTGAGCAAGAGGAACTTTAATCTGCTCCGTTGTCTTTACCGTGCCGGCTACTGAGGTAATGGCGCACGGAGTTTCAGCCAATGCCCACGCTTCTGATGGGATGACTTTCTGCTTCGGCGAGTGTTCAAGTTGCACCTCACTCGTGCATGGAGTGTGTCCAAGCCGGGCAGTGCTGCCTGGATGTCTGGTGCCTCTGTTCAGGGCCACCGCACTGAGCTGCCTGCAGTTCTCACTGACTCCATCCAGCTTTTTGCCTCTTGTAAGTAAGTAACCGGTGTTGTGCCCACAGCTCGAGGGGGTGGATGTAAAGCTGTCTGACCAGGCTCAGAAACTGAACAGACTCTGCTCCCAGCTGGTGAGACTCCTGCATTGTTACCGCCAGCAGACACTTGTTCAAATCTTGTGGTGTTCCTGAGCTCGCAGGCCCGCGGGTAACTGGAACTAATTCTTTCTGCCTGTCTGTCTCTTCAACAGGGCACGACCGACCTGGAGAAACATTTAGAAATACTGGTGTTGGAGAATGATCGACTGAAGCAGGAATTAAACAGCAGCCAGCTCCAGCTGCAGCAGCTCCGGGTTTCCCTGTCTGGGTGCACCAACTGTGAGCACAGCAAGGTAAGAGAGAGCTGGAATTTCTACAGCTCCTTTCACAGCCTCAGGACCTCCCAAAGTGCTTTACAGTCAATCAAGTTATTTTGAAGTGTATTCATTGTTGTAATGTAGGAAACGAGGTGGCAAATTTGCGCACAGCAAGCTCCCACAAACAGCAATGTGATAATGACCAGATAATCTGTTTTAGTGATGTCGAGTGAGGGATAAATTTTGGCCAGGACACCGGGGAGACTTTGAAATAGGGTCATGGTGTTTTACGTTCACCTGAGAGAGCAGACTGGGCCTCGGTTTAGCATCTCGTCCGGAAGATGGCAGCTCTGACAGTGCTGCACTCCCTCAGCACTGCACTGGAGTGTCAGCCTTGATTATGTACTCAAGTGCCTGGAGTGGGACTTGAACCCACGACCTTCTGACTCCGAGGCGCGAGTTCTATCACTGAGCCACGGCTGACCCCCTGGGTATGGGGTGAGCACCAGGCTGGCTGCCGGCGATCTCTTTGCTGAAAGTGTTGGGTACACTTTACAGAGCCTGTTGGACACCGGGCACAGAGCCCGTAGGGTGCAGGGCACAAGCCCATTAACTGGAGCTTTTGAGACTTGCTGAATGCTATAGGGCCAAGGTTTTTAACTTGATTCTTGGAATGTGGGCGTCGCTGGCAGAGCCGGCATTTATTGCCCATCCCTAATTGCCCTTGAGGAGGAGGTGGTGGTCGTGGTGAGCCACCTTCAACTGTTGCAGCCCTTGTGAAGGTACTCCCACAATGCTGTTAGGGAAGTGATGAAGGGAAAGATGAGGAAATACTCCCACCCTGCCCTCGTACCCAGTACATCGCATATGTCTACTGGAGAAATATTCTGGGTTCCTTAATTTATTCTCGAGTTGTAGAGGGTGCCTCTGTTGCCCTGAAGATGGTAGTGGGGCTTCTTGACTCGCTGCAGTCCATGTGGTGATATTAAGGTGGCAATTCCAGGATACTGACCCAGCAACGATGACAGAACAACACGATATGTTCAAATCAGGGTGGTGTAATCTTAGTGGCGAACTTGGTGATTGTGTTCCCGTGAGATTTGTATAACGTACTGATGAGTTGGGGGGAATCTGGGTTCTTTGACTTCATTTTCCCGTTTTTGAATGAAATAAATATTCCACCAAACTATTTGGAACCAGCACGAGAACAGAAGGAGAGGCAGTGGACAGCTACGGCATTGGTCTTTATGTCGGGGCAATGAGTACGTTTGCGAATTGGAACAGGTTAAAGGATTTTAGGAGATTGAAAGCACACTGGTGCAGCTTGAGGAGATAGGGAAAGCGAACCATGCAGATTATCAGAATAAATCAAGTCGTCAAATCCCATGGGTACCCTAGAAACATAGAAAAATAGAATAAGGAGCATGAGTAGGCCATTCGGCCCCTCGAGCCCGCTCTGCCATTTAATGAGATCATGGCTGATCATCCAAATTCAGTATCCTGTCCTTGCTTTTTCTCCATATCCCTTGATCCCTTTAGCCTTAAGAAATATATCCAACTCCTTCTTGAATATATTTAATGAATTGGCCTCAACTGCCCTGTGTGGCAGCGAATTCCACAGGTTCACCACTCTCTGGGTGAAGAGATTCCTCCTCATCTCAGTCCTAAATGGCTTACCCCTTATCCTTAGACTGTGACCCCTGGTTCTGGACTCCCCTGCCATCAGGAACATCCTTCCTGCATCTGGTCTGTCTAGTCCTGTTAGAATGTTATAAGTTTCAATGAGATCCCCTCTCATTCTTCTAAACTCTAGCGAATATAAGCCTATTCGACCCAATCTCTCCTCATGCATCATTCCCGCCATCCCAGGTATCAGTCTGGTGAATCTTCGCTGCACTCTCTCCATGGCAAGAACATCCTTCCTCAGATAAGGCGACCAAAACTGCACACAATACTCAAGATGTGGTCTCAACAAGGCCCTGTACAACTGCAGCAAGACTTCCTTGCTCCTGTACTCAAATGCTCTCGCTATGAAGGCCAACATACCATTTGCCTTCTTAACTGCCTGCCGCACCTGCATGCTTACCTTCAGTGACTGGTGCACAAGGACACCCAGGTCTCGTTGCACTTCCCCTTTTCCTAATCTATTGCCATTCAGATAATAATCTGTCTTCCTGTTTTTGCCACTGAAGTGGATAACCTCGCATTTATCCACATTGGGCAGATGCATGGCAAATGCAGTATAATCACCCAACCTGTCCAAATCGTACTGGAGTTTCTCTGCATCCTCCTCACAGCGCACACGCCCACCCAGCTTCGTGTCATCTGCAAACTTGGAGATATTACATCTAGTTCCCTCGTCTAGATCATTTTTATATATAATATATATTGTGAATAGCTGGGGTCCTAGCGCCGATCCCTGCGGTACCCCACTAGTCACTGCCTGTCACTCGGGAAAAAGACCCGTTCATTCCAACTCTTTGCTTCCTGTCTGCCAACCAGTTCTCTATCCAAGACAGTACCTTACCCCCAATCCCATGTGCTTTAACTTTACTCGCTAATCTCTTATGCGGGACCTTATCGAAAGCCTTCTGAAAGCCCAAATACACCACATCCACTGGTTCTCCCTTATCTATTCTACCAGTTACATCCTCAAAAAATTCCAGTAGATTAGTCAAGCATGATTTACCTTTTGTAAATCCATGTTGACTTTGTCCGATATTGTCACTGTTTTCCAAGTGCGCTGCTATTACATCTTTTATAATGGACTCTAGCATTTTCCCCACTAATGATGTTAAGCTTCCTGGTCTATAATTCCCCGTTCTCTCTCTACCACCCTTCTTAAATAGTAGGGTTACATTAGCTATCCTCCAATCCATGGGAACTGTTCCAGAGCCTATAGAATGACACTGCAGATCTCGAAGTCCGCGACTCTGACTAGCTGAGTCTAATCCCACTCTTGTATCTCATGTTCGTAGCTGTCGGTTTAATCCCCAGGAATGTTGAACACCGACCAAGTCCTGACCCATAGCCTCTCGCGATTCAACACTGGCCAAGCACCTGATTGCTGAATGCAGGGCGAGTCCTGCAGGGGAAGGTCTGTTTACCAAGATGGTGAAGGGATAATTACTAGTCTTCGCCCTTTTCGGGCTACCCCAGATCAGGCGTATTCCCCAGATGTTCACCTTCAACTAAAGTTAGAGATAGCCAAATTCTATAAGACGCTTAATTGGGTCTAAAGGTCCAGGCTATCTCTCTCTAAAGGAAAGGAACAACGTAAAGATGTTGCCGTCCTCCAGATAGCACTTTTAGTAAGTTTAACTAGACTGTAACCATCCGGATATTATGAGGGTCTGGAAACCACCCCCCCCACCCCCCCAGAATTCTGCAACTCCTTACAAAAGAGTGTACAGAAATTGAGTTTGTGCGTTTGATACAGAAATACTATTTGAGACAATTCTAAAAATATATAGATTTATTTAAGAGTCGACATACAGTTAACAGCTGTTGAGTCAGTCGCAACTTTAACAGTTCAAAATACAAATAGCTTACCTGTCTTATTCTCAAATCTTAACTTCATACATTTTTACATTTCTATTATTCTTAATCCAGACTATCCACCAAAATCAAATTAAAAGTACCTTTTTGATCCCCGAGTCTCAAAGAATTAAAAACTTAGAGCGTGCCTCTGAAGTTGAGAATTGCTTGCTCTTTCCATCTGAAAAGCTCTATTTTTATACCTTTTTTTAGTGGTTTATTCTTTGAAGTTTTCTGCTGATGTAAGCTAATTCTCTCTAGTCATCTTCTGTTGAATTCTTTCTATTCTTGCTGTCAATTTAGCTGCTGCATGCATAATTATTTCTCTACCTTTAGGTGTTCCAAAACTTATCATAAAAAACAATGACAGTAGTATTTATTTGATATCATTCTTATCGAAGGTCTTCCATTCAATTTCTAAATCACCTCTGCTGTTTGAAAGCAGACGTCGTGTCTATTAACTATTCCATTTTCAATACAAAAACCATGTGATTGCTTGGTGTCGTCTATTGAAGTCATATTTCCAAAGTGTTCTGTTTGTACCTTTTACTACATGTAAAGGAAAAACACTTCAACTAGGGTGTTTGTTTTCCTAGCCATCTTAGTTGGTTATATTACTGACTTATGTTTTCTGTCTTTCATTTGATGTTACTTTTACAAAGGCACATGCTTTTTTAATATTCTGTGTTCCTGTTCGAAGTGTTCATTTTTAACACTTTACTTGGGCATTGCTATTGTGTTGGTTCCAAACTGCAGACATTCTGGAAGCTGCAACTTGATGTTTCAATAGGGCCATTGTCTCTATTAACAATCAATTCCCATTTCAAAAGCTTGTATGGTGTTTACAGCTTGTGTTAACACTTCATCTTATCTCAAAAGCCTGTGTTCTGTTTACAGCCTCTGTTATTGAGGCTTTTCAGACTTTTAAACCCAGTATGTCATGTATTAATAATATCAGAAATCTGTTCATAGGATGGTGTATCTCTTGGAATATGGCTATTTCCTTTACAACAGGACAGGGGGGAAATTGGAAGGGAAGGATTTTTACCCCCACTTCTCATGCTGATGCTGATTCTTGCTGGGCTACAGTTCAATAGGTGCCTGTATCCCCCTCGTGGGTCTGAAGGTGGGGGGGAATGTAACCTGATCCTGTCATCACCCACTGGCTGCACACTTGAACTCGCTGGTAGGGGGTCGCTGACGAGCAGAAACCCTGGCTGGCAATTTTTATTCTTTCCTAACCATAGCCCAGGGCGTAGAGGCCAGTGGTAACATCCCTTCCATTGTCCAAACTGAGATCGGCTAACTCACTGCAGACCAGGGATCAAACCCGGGGACCTCCACAACCTGTGCTAACGGAGCAGCAGGTCGCTTGGTGCAAATGATCAATCGGTGGCTCTCATAGCTCATCAGAGAGCCTGGAGGAGCAGGTTTGGCTGTTCTCGGAGGAGCAGGTTTGGCTGTTCTCGGAGGAGCAGGTTTGGCTGTTCTCGGAGGAGCAGGTTTGGCTGTTCTCGGAGGAGCAGGTTTGGCTGTTCTCGGAGGAGCAGGTTTGGCTGTTCTCGGAGGAGCAGGTTTGGCTGTTCTCGGGGGAGCAGGTTTGGCTGTTCTCGGGGGAGCAGGTTTGGCTGTTCTCGGGGGAGCAGGTTTGGCTGTTCTCGGGGGAGCAGGTTTGGCTGTTCTCGGGGGAGCAGGTTTGGCTGTTCTCGGGGGAGCAGGTTTGGCTGTTCTCGGGGGAGCAGGTTTGGCTGTTCTCCCGGGGGAGCAGGTTTGGCTGTTCTCCCGGGGGAGCAGGTTTGGCTGTTCTCCCGGGGGAGCAGGTTTGGCTGTTCTCCCGGGGGAGCAGGTTTGGCTGTTCTCCCGGGGGAGCAGGTTTGGCTGTTCTCCCGGGGGAGCAGGTTTGGCTGTTCTCCCGGGGGAGCAGGTTTGGCTGTTCTCCCGGGGGAGCAGGTTTGGCTGTTCTCCCGGGGGAGCAGGTTTGGCTGTTCTCCCGGGGGAGCAGGTTTGGCTGTTCTCCCGGGGGAGCAGGTTTGGCTGTTCTCCCGGGGGAGCAGGTTTGGCTGTTCTCCCGGGGGAGCAGGTTTGGCTGTTCTCCCGGGGGAGCAGGTTTGGCTGTTCTCCCGGGGGAGCAGGTTTGGCTGTTCTCCCGGGGGAGCAGGTTTGGCTGTTCTCCCGGGGGAGCAGGTTTGGCTGTTCTCCCGGGGGAGCAGGTTTGGCTGTTCTCCCGGGGGAGCAGGTTTGGCTGTTCTCCCGGGGGAGCAGGTTTGGCTGTTCTCCCGGGGGAGCAGGTTTGGCTGTTCTCCCGGGGGAGCAGGTTTGGCTGTTCTCCCGGGGGAGCAGGTTTGGCTGTTCTCCCGGGGGAGCAGGTTTGGCTGTTCTCCCGGGGGAGCAGGTTTGGCTGTTCTCCCGGGGGAGCAGGTTTGGCTGTTCTCCCGGGGGAGCAGGTTTGGCTGTTCTCCCGGGGGAGCAGGTTTGGCTGTTCTCCCGGGGGAGCAGGTTTGGCTGTTCTCCCGGGGGAGCAGGTTTGGCTGTTCTCCCGGGGGAGCAGGTTTGGCTGTTCTCCCGGGGGAGCAGGTTTGGCTGTTCTCCCGGGGGAGCAGGTTTGGCTGTTCTCCCGGGGGAGCAGGTTTGGCTGTTCTCCCGGGGGAGCAGGTTTGGCTGTTCTCCCGGGGGAGCAGGTTTGGCTGTTCTCCCGGGGGAGCAGGTTTGGCTGTTCTCCCGGGGGAGCAGGTTTGGCTGTTCTCCCGGGGGAGCAGGTTTGGCTGTTCTCCCGGGGGAGCAGGTTTGGCTGTTCTCCCGGGGGAGCAGGTTTGGCTGTTCTCCCGGGGGAGCAGGTTTGGCTGTTCTCCCGGGGGAGCAGGTTTGGCTGTTCTCCCGGGGGAGCAGGTTTGGCTGTTCTCCCGGGGGAGCAGGTTTGGCTGTTCTCCCGGGGGAGCAGGTTTGGCTGTTCTCCCGGGGGAGCAGGTTTGGCTGTTCTCCCGGGGGAGCAGGTTTGGCTGTTCTCCCGGGGGAGCAGGTTTGGCTGTTCTCCCGGGGGAGCAGGTTTGGCTGTTCTCCCGGGGGAGCAGGTTTGGCTGTTCTCCCGGGGGAGCAGGTTTGGCTGTTCTCCCGGGGGAGCAGGTTTGGCTGTTCTCCCGGGGGAGCAGGTTTGGCTGTTCTCCCGGGGGAGCAGGTTTGGCTGTTCTCCCGGGGGAGCAGGTTTGGCTGTTCTCCCGGGGGAGCAGGTTTGGCTGTTCTCCCGGGGGAGCAGGTTTGGCTGTTCTCCCGGGGGAGCAGGTTTGGCTGTTCTCCCGGGGGAGCAGGTTTGGCTGTTCTCCCGGGGGAGCAGGTTTGGCTGTTCTCCCGGGGGAGCAGGTTTGGCTGTTCTCCCGGGGGAGCAGGTTTGGCTGTTCTCCCGGGGGAGCAGGTTTGGCTGTTCTCCCGGGGGAGCAGGTTTGGCTGTTCTCCCGGGGGAGAAGGCTTGGCTGTTCTCCCGGGGGAGAAGGCGGTTTGGCTGTTCTCCCGGGGGAGAAGGCGGTTTGGCTGTTCTCCCGGGGGAGCAGGTTTGGCTGTTCTCCTGGGAGAAGGCGGTTTGGCTGTTCTCCTGGGAGAAGGCGGTTTGGCTGTTCTCCTGGGAGAAGGCAGCAGGATTGGCTGTTCTCCTGGGAGAAGGCAGCAGGAGAGCTGGTGCTAGTTCCTGGTTGCGTTGGCTTATGGGAAGCTGGTGAAGTGTGGAGTCTCGGCACATGCACGTAAGATAAGAAGCCATACGGCCCCTCGAGCCTGTTCTGCCATTCAATAAGATCATGGCTGATCTGCGACCTCACCTCCACTTTCCCGTCCTAACCCCATATCCCTTGATTCCCCATGAGTCCAAAAATCTATCGATCTCTGTCTTGAATATACTCAACGACTGAGCTTCCACAGCCCTCTGGGGTCGAGAATTCCAAAGATTCGTAACCCTCTAAGTGAAGAAATTCCTCCTCATCTCAGTCCTAAATGGCCGACCTCTTATTCTGAGACTGTGACCCCTGGTTCTAGACTCTCCATGCAGGGGAAACAGCCTCTCAGCATCTACCCAGTCAAGCCCTCTAAGAATTTTAAACGTTTCAATGAGATCCCCTCTCATTTATCTGAACTCCAGAGAGTACAGGCCCAACCGTGCCCAAGCAGCACCTGGGATGGGAAGAGACTACGTGATTTTTGAAGTGGGGCAGCTGACTTAAGAAGCTTGAGATGTAACTAGCTGTGTGACAATTAGTTAAACATTACGTTGAGAAAGCAGAAGTGAGGATCAGATGCAGTTGAGGCAGCAACTGGTAAAACATTGATCCCAGTCTTGGCAGTCGCAGCCAGGTAAAATATGACAAGCATTTTCCCACACTTTGCACCAACTAACAAGAATGACTGTGCTTCAAACTATTGCTGTTGGCACATCCTGGCCTCTCTGTCTGGTTATTGGCAACTGCTGGCACAGTTGGTGGTAGTGCATTTATTTTAAACATGTATAAAATCAAAAGAGAGAGAAATGCGCCACAGTTCCACCCGCACCTGAAGAGGGAAGAAAGTCAACCTAACGTTGGCAGGTTTGTGGTTTTTCTTTTGCTCTCGGGCATTAAACGGATCTCGTGTTCTAATCCCCATTGTAGGAAAGCTCGCGGTTGCGAGAGCGGACAACTGGCCTGCAGCTGGAGCTGGAAGAGAAGACGCAGCTCCTGACCGAGCTGGAACAGCACCTCAAAGATGTCCTTCACGAGAAGGCTGAAAGGGAGGAGAGGCTGAATAAGCGGATCAGAGACTGCCATCTAGCTCTGACCAAGCAGACCACGCCATCGGTTAAGGTAAAAGAAATTGCACTTCCAAAACCATCTGCACATCCAGCGCAGCACAGCAAGGATGTGGAGCCATTGGGTTCAGGGGTTAAACTTTATATTATCAACATGGAATAGGCTGGGTTGGATATTGTTAGTCTCCAATAGTGGAAAAAAAGAGGTGCACCAAAATCTTTAGCTTAAGCCACATTAAATGAAAGGGACTGACTCCCACAGCTACCTGGACTACACTTCCTCCCACCCCGCCTCCTGTAAGGACTCTATTCCATTCTCCCAGTTTCTCCGTCTCCGCCGCATCTGCTCTGACGATGCCACCTTCTATCCTAGTGCTTCCAACATGTCTTCCTTTTTCCTCAACCGAGGATTCCCCTCTACCGTGGTTGACACAGCCCTTGACCGTGTCCGTTCTATCTCCCGCACTTCTGCCCTCACCCCTGCCCCTCCCTCCCGGAACCACGATAGAGTTCCCCTTGTCCTCACCTTTCACCCCACCAGCCTCCACATTCAACGGATCATCCTCCGCCATTTCCGCCACCTCCAGCGTGATCCCACCACCAAACGGATCTTCCCCTCGCCTCCCCTTTCAGCATTCTGTAGGGACCGCTCCCTCCGCGACACCCTAGTCCACTCCTCTATCACCCCCAACACCCCTTCCCCTTCGCCCAGCACCTTCCTGTGCAAGCGCATGAGATGCAAAACATGCCCTTATACCCCCCCCTTCCCACTGTCCAAGGCCCCAAACACCCCTTCCAGGTGAAACAGCGATTTACTTGCAATTTAGTATACTGTATTCGCTGCTCACGATGTGGTCTCCTCTACATTGGCGAGACCAAACGCAGATTGGGTGACCGCTTTGCAGAACACCTCTGTTCAGTCCGTAAGGGGGACCCCGAGCTTCCGGTTGCCTGTCACTAATTCACCGCTCCACTCCCACTCGGACCTCACCGTCCTCGGCCTCTTGTATTGTTTCACGGAAGCTCAGCGTAAGCTCGAGGAACAGCACCTCATCTCTCGATTAGGCACTTTACAGCCTTCTGGACTTAACATAGAGTTCAACAATTTCAGATCATAACCTGGCCCCTATCATACATATATTTTTTTATCCACACTTTTTGTTTGAGCCTGCTGTTCTTCTCTCCCACGTGGCAGCTGTCTTTCATTCTGCCAGTGCAATTTACACTTCATCTAGAGCCATCCTTTGTTTCTTAACCTGTTCCATTACCATCTCCTTTTGCCTTGAATATCTCAATGGGGGAGAAATTCAGTTGTTGGCACCAGCCGTTAATGCCTTAAGAGGGCGATAAGTGGCCAATGTCTCCCAGTTCGCGGTGCATTGCTGCATCCGCCAAGTCACGAATGCCCTCTTCAAAAGGCGACGTCAGTACATTTCCTTCCCCATGACCCTGGACAAGCAGCAAGAGCGCGCAATGGGATTTGCAACAATAGCGGGCTTCCCCATGGTCCAGGGCGCCATTGACTGCACGCATGTGGCTTTGCGGGCGCCTCAAGAGAATGCTGAGGATTACCGCAACTGGAAGGGGTTCCATTCGTTGAACGTGCAGTTGGTGTGTGACCACAGACAGCTGATACTAGCTGCCAATGCCCGCTTTCCAGGCAGCAGCCACGACGCCTTCATCCTGCGCCAGACCTTTTCGAAGCCCCAGCTCACCCAGGAGGCTGGCTTCTCGGGGACAAGGGCTATCCTTTGTGCACCTGGCTGATGATTCCGCTCCGTGTGCCCAGCACCCCTGCTGAAGAATGATACAATGAGAGCCATCAAGCAACCAGGAACATCATTGAGCACACAATCGGTGTGCTAAAGCAACGGTTCCGCTGTCTGGACTGTTCGCATTTGGGGCGGTTAGCTCGGAGCCCATATTCCTGCAATCTAGTGAGCACCTGCTCCAGGTTGGCAAGGTGATCACTGTCATTTTCGCCCGTGACCAGGATGTCGTCCAAATAACACTGGGTCCCTGGGATCCCTTGCAGGACTTGTTCCATTGCCCTCTGCCAAATAGCCGAAGCTGATGCTACCCCGAATACCAGCCGGTTGTATTGGTAGAGACCTTTATGGGTGTTGATTGTGAGGTATTTTTTTGATGCTTCTTCTACCTCCATTTGCAGATACGCCTGGGCCAGATCAATCTTAGTGAAGCGTTTCCCTCCAGATAGCGAGGCGAAAATATCTTCAATCCGCAGAAGTGGATATTGTACGGTGTGAAGGACCGGGTTCACTGTTACCTTATAGTCCCCACAGATGCGAACCTTCCTTGGTTCCCCAGGCGTGCTGCTCAACGACTTTTTCATCACCGGGACGATGGGTGTAGCCCACTCGCTCCAGTCTACCTTGGACAGTACACCTGAGCATTCCAGACTCTCCAGCTCTGCTTCGACGGCTGGGCGGATCGCATAAGGTACCGGTCTGGCCTTAAAAAAATAAAAAAAAATTTTGGGCTCTGCGTTTTCTTCAATTTTAATCGTCGTTGTCATGCCTTTTAGTGTTCCGAGGCCTTGCTGGAACACTTCTTTCGCGTCAGTTAGGATCTTTGACAGTCGCCCAGGTGTGACGTCGTCATCCTTTTTGTCAGCCACAGTCAGTGCCTGTATGGAATGCCAATCCAGTTGTATTTTCCGGATCCATTCACCTCCCAGTAATGGTGGTCCTCCATCTTGCAATACATACAGGTCTAGTTTTGGTGTTTCCTTACCGTTATATATAACGGTCACCCTTATTTTTCCTTTGGGTAGACTTTTTGCCCCGTGTACGTCTTCAAAATAATTTTTGTGTCTCTCAAGGGTATGTGAGAGAATAGCCGCTCGTAGTCCCATCGGTTTATGACTGTTAGGGCTGATCCTGTGTCCAATTCCATCTTTACCTGGACTCCTGCTATCTTGAGAGTGACCCAAATGATTCGGTGAACCTCCGTTGTGATCACATTATGTAGTTTCAGACAACTCAGTTCCCTGCTTTCGGAGTCGTTATCACTCTTTTGTTCGTCTGAACTATTCTCCGTCATCTTATGTACCTTGTACTTTTCTTTGGTAGGTTTCTTATTGCTGGTTTTCTTTCCCGACCTGCAGACTCGTGCTATGTGTCCTACTTTTCCACACTGTCTGCACACTTTGTCTTTGAACCAGCAATCATTCTGGTCGTGTGTTCTGCCGCAGCGATAGCACTTCTCTGTTCCATATGACATTTTGTTTGTGCCATATTCTTGCGGTCTCTGTTGTATCTCTGCAGCGCCCCGTGCTGCTGCTTCATATGATACCACAATGCTGAAAGCCTTTTCCAGCGTAAGGTCCTTTTCAGATAAAAGCCGTTTCTGGGTTCCTTCACTTTGAAGCCCACACACAAACTTGTCCCTTAAGGTATCTGCCAGTCCCGCTCCAAACTGGCAGTGTTTCAATAGTTTACGCAGTTCTGTTAAATAAACAGCATTGCTTTCATCCTTATGCTGGTTCCGTTTGTGAAACTTGAATCTTTCTGCTATCGGCAGCGGTGTGGGGTTTAAATGTTCCTGTAGTATCGTTACTATGTCTTCAAAACTCTTTTCCATTGGCTTCGTTGGGGTTACTAGATTTCGTAATAAACCATACGTCTTTGCACCCATTAAATTTAACAATACCGACGCTTTCTTGTCATCTGACACCTCATTTGCCTTGCAGTATACCTCTATTCGTTCGACATATGTAGTCCAATCTTCGACTTCATTGTCAAATGCGGTGATACTGCCACTCTTCGGCATTTTGGGTGTGGTTTAAAATGGCGTCTCCCGCGCTTTCCTTTCTCCCCCGCAATTCTCGAGTCTCTGCTGGATGACTGGGCGGTTGCCCGTGGTCGACGCCCGAGTCTCTGGCCTTGACCTCCAATCCACTGATCTCCAGGAACGAATCCCCGGGAGGTGATGCAGAGTTGCAGGTAGGTTCGAACTTGCCTTGTCACCAATGTTGTGTCTGTGTATAATAAGACACAGACTGCAGGAGAACGGTACAACAGGTGTTTACTCAACGTGGCTCACACGGGAACTGATCTGTACAGATTACTACTCAGTACTATATACAGGTGTGGTCACTGCCGGTACGGCAGTATACATGAGCTGTAAAAGATAGTTCCCCCCTTAAAGGTATATACATTACACTGACAACCATGTGTGCAGGAAGTGTGTCCAGCTGCAGCTACTGGCAGACCACATTACGGTGCTGGAGCAGCGATTGGATACATAGTGGACCATTCGCGATGCTGAGGACATCGTGAATAGCACGTTTGATCAGTTGGTCACACCGCAGGTAAAGTTGGCACAGGCAGAGAGGGAGCGGGTGACCAAAAGGCAGAGTAGTAGGCGCAGGCAGGTAGTGCAGGGGTCCCCTGTGGCCATCCCGCCTCTCAAACAGATATACCGCTTTGGATATTGTTGGGGAGGATGGCTTACCAGGGGAAGGCAGCAGCAGCCAACTTCCTGGCACCAGGGGTGGTTCTGCTGCACAGGCTGGGAGGAAAAGGACTGGTAGAACTATAGTGATAGGGGATTCTATTGTAAGGGGAATAGATGGGTGTTTCTGCGGCAGCAAATGAGACTCCAGGATGGTGTGTTGCCTCCCTGGTGCAAGGGTCAAGGATGTCTCGGAGCGGCTGCAGAAAATTTTGGAAAGGGAGGGCGAACAGCCAGTTGTCGTGGTGCATTATAGGCACCAACGATATAGGTAAAGAACGGGATGAGGTCCTAAAAGCTGAATATAGGGAGTTAGGAGGTAAATTTAAAAATACGACCTCAAAGGTAGTAATCCTGAGATTGCTACCAGTGCCACGTGCTAGTCAGAGTAGAAATAGAAGGATACTTCAAATGAATACGTGGCTAGAGGAATGGTGCAAGGGGGAGGGATTCAAATTCCTGGGACATTGGAACCGGTTCTGGGGGAGGTGGGACCAGTACAAACCGGACAGTCTGTACCTGGACAGGACCGGGACCGATGTCCTTGGGGGAGTGTTTGCTAGTGCTGTGGGGGAGGGTTTAAACTAAAATGGCAGGGGGTTGGGAACCTGAGCAGGGAGACAAAGGAAAGGGAAACAAGGATAGAAGCAAAAGACAGGAAGGAGAATAACAAAGGTGGCAATCGGAAAAATCAAGGGTTTAAAACAAACGTGGCCACAGTAAATAATAATTCTAAAAGGTCTAAGAGGGTTAAAAAAACAAGCCTGAAGGCTTTGTGTCTTAATGCAAGGAGCATTCGTAATAAGGTGGATGAATTAGCAACGCAAATAGAGGTAAATGAATATGATATGATTGGAATTACGGAAACATGGCTCCAGGGGGACCAAGGCTGGGAACTCAACATTCAGGGGTATTCAATATTCAGGAAAGATAGGCGAAAAGGAGGTGGGGTAGCATTGCTGGTTAAAGAGGGGATTAACACAATTGTAATGAAAGATATTAGCTCTGATGATGTGGAATCTGTATGGTTGGAACTGAAAAATACCAAAGGGCAGAAAACATTAGTGGGAGTGGCGTATAGACCTCCAAACAGTAATGCAGAGGTTGGGGATGACATTAAAAGGGAAATTAGAGAAGCGTGCAATAAGGGCAAAGCAGTCATCATGGGTGACTTTAATCTACATCTAGATTGGGCTAACCAAATTCGTAACAATACTGTGGAGGAGGAATTCCTGGAGTGTTTATGGGATGGTTTCCTGGACCAATATGTCGAGGAACCAACTAGGGATCAGGCCATCTTAGACTGGGTATTATGCAATGAGAAAGGATTAATTAGCAATCTTGTTGTGCAAGGCCCCTTGGGTCAGAGCGATTATAATATGATCGAATTCTTCATTTAAGATGGAGAGGGAAGTAGTTGACTCAGAGACTAAGGTCCTGAATTTAAATAAAGGGAACTATGGTATGAGACGCGAGTTGGGTAGGATTGATTGGGGAACGTCACTCAAAGGGTTGACGGTGGATAGGCAATGGCAAACATTCAAAGATCACATGGATGAACTACAGAATTTGTTTATCCCAGTTTGGCATAAAAATAAATCAAAAAAGGTGACTCCACCATGGCTAACAAGGGAAATTAGGGATAACATACGATCCAAAGAGAGGGCATATAAATTGGCCAAAAAAAGCAGCAAACCTGAGGATTGGGAGCAGTTTAGGATTCAGCAAAGGAGGACAAAGGGATTAATTAAGAGGGGGGAAATAGATTATGAAAGTAAGCTTGCAGGGAACATAAAAACTGACTGTAAAAGCTTTTATAGATCTGTGAAGAGAAAAAGATTGGTGAAGTCAAGCGTAGGTCCCTTGCAGTCCGAATCAGGGGAATTTATAATGGGGAACAAAGAAATGGAGACCAATTAAATACATATTTTGGTTCTGTCTTCACAAAGGACACAAATAACCTCCCAGAGATGTCGGGGAACATAGGGACTAATGAGGGGGAGGAACTGAATGAAATCAGTATTTGTAGGGAAATGGTGTTGGGGAAGTTGACGGGATTGAACGCCGATAAATCCCCAGGGCCTGATAATCTACATCCTAGGGTACTTAAGGAAGTGGCCCTGGAGATAGTAGATGCATTGCTGGTCATCTTCCAGAACTCGATAGACTCTGGAACAGTACCCATGGATTGGAGGGTAGCTAATGTTACCCCACTATTCAAAAAAGGTGGTAGAGAAAAAGCGGGGAATTATAGACTGGTAAGCCTGACATCGGTAGTGGGGAAAATGCTAGAGTCCATTATAAAAGATGTAATAGCAGAGCACTTGGAAAGCAGTGACAGGATCGGACAAAGTCAACATGGATTTACAAAAGGTAAATCGTGCTTGACTAATCTACAGGAATTTTTTGAGGATGTAACTGGTAAAATAGATAAGGGAGAACCAGTGGATGTGGTGTATTTGGACTTTCAATAGGCTTTCGATAAGGTCCTGCATAAGAGATTAGCATGCAAAATTAAGGCACATGGGATTGGGGGCAAGGTATTGACTTGGATAGAGAACTGGTTGGCAGATAGAAAGCAAAGAGTTGGAATACACGGGTCGTTTTCCGAGTGGCAGGCAGTGACTAGTGGGGTACCGCAAGGATCGGTCCTAGGACCCCAGCTGTTCACAATATATATTCATGATCTGGACGAGGGAATTGGATGTAGTATCTCCAAATTTGCAGACGACACAAAGCTGGGTGGGAGGGTATGCTGTGAGGAGGATGTTGTGAAACTCCAGTACGATCTGGACAGGTTGGATGATTGGGCAGAAACATGGCAAATGCACTATAATGTGGATAAATGTGAGGTTATCCACTTTGGTGGCAAAAACAGGAAGGCAGATTATTATTTGAATGGCAATAGATTGGGAGAAGGGGAAGTGCAAAGAGACCTGGGTGGTGTTGTGCACCAGTCACTGAAGGTAAGCATGCAGGTGCAGCAGGCGGTTAAGAAGGCAAATGGTATGTTGGCCTTCGTAGCAAGCGGGTTCGAGTACAGGAACAAGGATGTCTTGCTGCAGTTGTACAGGGCCTTGGTGAGACCACAGCTTGAGTATTGTGTGCAGTTTTGGTCGCCTTATCTGAGGAAGGATGTTCTTGCCATGGAAGGAGTGCAGCAAAGATTCACCAGGCTAATACCTGGGATGGCAGGAATGACGTACGAGGAGAGATTGGGTCGATTGGGCTTGTACTCACTGGAGTTTAGAAGATTGAGAGGGGATCTCATCGAAACCTATAAAATTCTGTCAGGCCTGGACAGACTAGATGCAGGAAGGATGTTCCCGATGGCCGGGGGTCCAGAACTAGGGGTCATAGTCTAAGGATAAGGGGTAAGCCATTTAGGACAGAGATGAGGCGGAATTTCTTCACCCAGAGAGTGGTGAACCTGTGGAATTCTCTACCACAGAAGGCAGTGGAGGCCAATTCATTAAATATATTCAAGAAGGAGTTAGATATATTTCTTAAGGCTAAAGGGATCAAGGGATATGGGGAGAAGGCAGGAATGGGGTACTGAATTTGGATGATCAGCCATGATCTCATTGAATGGCAGAGCAGGCTCGAGGGGCCGAATGGCCTACTCCTGCTCCTATCTTCTATCTATGTTTATATGTGAAGACAGGGCGGCAGCGAGGGAGGCATGAGTGCTGCAATGCACTGTATTGCTTCGACAGTGGCAAAGGATGCTGGTGTGAGGCACAAGTGGAAGGAGAGAGGTCAAAAAGGTGATGACTTACCATTGCTGTCCAGAATGGGGTCGGCATCTCCAGTGGCGACGGGGCCAATCATCTGGCCTGCCTTAATCCGTTCCACTCGCTGCTCCAGATCGCTGAGCTCTAAGGTCAGGACGGCCTCCCCAGGTCCGTTGTTGCTGCCTCCTATTGTGCGCCAGCTTGCCCTGCAAGAGAAAGGACGGGCTCGGAGTACAGTGTGAAGCCCTGATCTTGGCTGCACTGCCTCCCATGGTCGAATAGCCCTTAGTGTGAAGCCCTGATCTTGGCTGCACTGCCTCCCATGGTGGAATAGCCCTTAATGTGTAAAGTGGTGTGGAGATGCCGGTGTTGGACTGGGGTGGACACATGTAAGAAGTCACACAACACCAGGTTATAGTCCAACAGTTTTATTTGAAATCACAAGCTTTCAGAGCGCTGCTCCTTCGTCCGGTGAAGTGGAGAGATGCATAAAGACACAGCTTATATAGTCAGTGAATAATGCCAGATAATTACAGGTAATTTTTTTAACTGCTATTTATCACACCTCGACAGAGAGATAATCACAGCAACCAAAGGTGTGAATGGTGTCCAAATAAGTTAGTCAGGAAAACATTACATCAAAGAACAATGAGGTGGGGTCACAAGGGGTCAAATGTTGCAGGTGCTGGGGTCTGTATGAAAAACAAAAAACAGACAAAAAAACACTTTTTCTGAAATGAACCTGGGATCTTGGGTTCATGTCACACCACATGTAACCCCACCTGACGTAGGGTCATCCAGACTCGAGTCGTCGTTGGCTTGTTCTCTCTACATAGATGCGGCCGGACCTGCTGTGATTTCCAGCAAAACAAATGTTTTTTTGTCTTTTTTGTTTTTCATACAGACCCCAGCATCTGCAACATTTTGACCCCTTGTGACCCCACCTCATTGTTCTTTGATGCAATGTTTTCCTGACTAACCTGTTTGGACACCATTCACACCTTTCATTGCTGTGATTATCTCTCTGCCGAGGTGTGATAAATGGCAGTTAGAAAGATTACCTGTAATCATCTGGCATTATTCTCTGACTATATAAGCTGTGTCTTTATGCATCTCTCCACTTCACCTGATGAAGGAGCAGCGCTCCGAAAGCTTGTGATTTCAAATAAAACTGTTGGACTATAACCTGGTGTTGTGTGACTTCTTACAAGTGTGTGAAGTGGTGAATGTGCATGTGAGTTTCATGAAAGGCCCATAGGTGTTGGATGAGGGATGCGCATTGGGGCTTTCAGGACCCTTTGGCCATAAAGTGAGGTGCACATGCAGGGATGAAGAAGATACTGGAAAGGGTACTCACCCTGACAACCCGAGTGAGGTTGTTGAATTTCTTCCTGCATTGCACAGGGGTCCTAGGCACCATGCTGCTGGAGGTCATTCTGTGTGCCACCTCCCTCCAAGCTTTTCGATATTCGTTGGGCAGCGGCCTCCTGCCCCTATCCAGAAACAGGATAGATCGCCTGCGCTCCACTGCGCCAACCAGAACCTTCAGGGCCCCCTCACTGAACCGCTGCGCTCGCTCCCTGGCCCTCTCCATGGTTCTAGGCGTTAGAATGTCGCAGCAGGTCTGTCCAGGCCGAAAATTAGGGCTCCAATGTGCAGGGCGTGGCTGCAAGCCCAATCGACCCTCCCCCTTTAAGAGGTGACCGGCGCCAGCATGTCTGCCTGCAATAGCTAACTGGCCGCACCTGCACTGCGCCTGCCCTCGGTGGTAGCACCTCACCTCTCCGGCTTAGCGCCTTGGGACAGTCGTGCAGCGCCTGCTTTAGCGCACCAAGCACCTCTTGGGGCGATGCAAGTCCATTTCGCTGAAGGTGGCGATAATTTGCGCCGGGCGCTAAATTTAGCGCACTATTGACTATATAATGCCCCAAACGTGGCGATACTGAATTTCTAGGCCAATGTCTCTTAACTTCTCCTGCCTTCTATCCTATCACAGACCTTCCCTTTTGTTCTTTCATCCCCTCCCCCATTTCCCAGCCCCTTGCTTAAAAATCTGTTCCATTTCCTGCTTGTTTGCAGTTGTGACGAAAGGTCATCGACCTGAAACGTTAACTGTGTTTCTCTCTTCACAGATGCTGCCTGATCGGCTGAGTATCTCCAGCATTTTCTGGTTTTACTTCAGATTTCCAGCATCTGCAGTATTTTCTTCTTGTATTAAATGAAGGAGAGACTTGCATTTATATAACGACCACCGGATGTCTCAAAGTGTTTTACAGCCAATGAAGTACTTTTGAAGTGTAGTCACTGTTGTAATTTGGGAAACGCTGCAGCCAATTTACGCATAACAAGTTCCCACAAACAGCAATGTGACAACGACCAGATAAATTGTTTTTTGTTATAATGGTTGAGGGACAAATATTGGCCAGGACACCGGGGATAACTCCCCTGCTCCTCTTCGAAATAGTGCCATGGGATCTTTTACGCCCACCTGAGAGAGCAGACGGGGCCTCGGTTTAACACCTCATCCAAAAGACGACACCTCCGACAGTGCAGCACTCCCTCAGCACTGCACTGGAGTATCCGCCTAGATTTTTGTGCTCAGTCCGAACCCACAATCTTCTGACTCGGAGCCGAGAGTGCTATACATTGAGTCATGGCTGACACAAAATGTGTGTGTGTCAGGGTGTGTGTGTGTGTGTGTAGGAAGGCGGGGTGTGTAAGTGTAAACCCCCCTCCCCTCTCCACATTAGCTACATGCTCTCCTTGGGTCAGGAACTTCACATCTCTCTGGACCTTGATATCCACAAATTCTCTGATTTCTGCTTCACACTTGGCTCTGTATTTCTTGTTAATTTTTAAAAGAGAAATTCTGCCTAGGTTTTGCAGGGAGAGATCAGAAAAAAAGAACTTGTAATTGTATAGGGCCTTTCCCGACCTCTGGACATCCCAAAGTGCTTTACTGCGTTTTGTTCTATTGAAGTGTAGTCACTGTTGTAATGTGGGAAACGCGGCAGCCAATTTGCGCAAAGCAAGCTCCCACAAACAGCAATGAGAGAATGACCAGATAATCTGTTTTAGTGATGTTGGTTGAGGGCTAAGTATTATTCCAGACACCAGAGAAAACTCCCCTGTCCTTTTGAAATAGTTCCATGGGATATTTTACATCCACCTGGGGGCCAAATGAGGCCTTGATTTAACGTCTCATCCGAAAGACAGCACCTCTGACAGTGCAGCACTCCCTCAGTACTATATTGAAGTGTCAGCCAAGATTGTGCTCGCCACTGGAGTGCGACTTGAATCCACGACCTTCTGACTCAAAGGAGAGAGTGCTACCCACTGAGCCATGGCTGACACCTCTTCAAGGTGTCCCTACCCCTGAGCTTTCCACCCTTTATGGACACTGAGTCCTCACTCATTCAAGGTTTTGCACCACCTTCAGTGGGTAATGGACTTTGTGTCAAAAGGCTTTTCAATAAGGATAAATGGGACGAGCTAGAGAAAGATGACCGGCTTTGTCTAAACTTGAATAATACTGTATCTCAGAACAAATCCCTGTGGTTATGGGGTGTTAATTCTTTTTGTTTAATTGTTGTCACTCCTGGAGGCATTGCCGCACCCAATGCTACACTCTTGCCTCCCCCACCCCCCCCCCCCCCCCCCTCCATTAAGTTTAACCCTTTGGAGGAGTTGCTGGGTTACTTGAACAGCCTAACCCCTGCTGTTATAAGCTAATATGATCACAGTGTGATCCGGCCAAGCTCTGACCAGTAGCTTATGGACGTGAGCCAATAGGGTATCCAATCAATTGTTTCCATCAGAAAATACTTTCTTTCCATCTTCTTCGTCTTCTCTGCCCTCTCCCGTTAATCTCGGCTACCATTATTCTCATTCTGTCCAGCAAGGAGGGCTTTGTGTTATTTTAGATCTTCATAATTTCAACGATATATATAAGATCTATTTGTGGCTGAAAGATCTCAGAACCCATCTAGAGCTTGTCAATGCTCTGTACTCTGCTCTAGGCATCCATGTCTGTGCTGGCTGGCTGGGTGGGGAGACGTAACTGTTTTGGACCTTGCATTGATTCTGGGTTTGGTGAACATATTAAATTAACCTTATTTTTAAATCATGTGCAGTATATTACCAAAAAAGTGGAAGTTGAGTCCTCCAGGACAAAGCAGGATTTAGAAGAAGCCCAGGCCAGGAATCTTTACCTTCAGGAGCAGATTGGAATCCAGAGGCAACTGCTGACGGAGCAGGAACAGCAGCTTCAGGACTCCTGGCAAGCATCAGCCCAGCTCCAAGCTCAGGCTAGTCCATTGTATCTTCTGTTCCCTTCCACTAATAATGAAACTCCAGTAACTGGCTAACTATAGATACTTCAGGCACTGATGCGGCTAATCTCTAACTATAGCCACGAATATGCAAAGTTATTTAGTTACTTTGTTAACCTCGAGTAGAGTGTACGCCAACTCCATTATACTGCGTGTATTAACTTGGAATCCACTAGCTGGTTCGATGGCCCCTCTGCTTTTTGCATTGTGTAGAAGGTTCTAGGCCTACTACCTGGCATTGACACTTGGCTGTAAACTGCAGGTCATGATGTACGAAGCAGAACTTGAGCGGACGCGCGGGGAGATGATTGAGGAACTTCAGTCAATGGAAGATGAGAAGAACCAGGCCATTGAAGAGGTCTTCCTGCATGCCCGATCTGAAATGAAGACCGTGCACGAGAATCTGAATGGTAAGTGATGCAGAAGAGGCAATGCATGGGGTCTGTGAGCAATGTGTGGAAGGCAGAATGCTGTTGTCTGTATACAGTGAAGAGCCTTGTAGCACTTTGAGACAAACTGGATGGAACCTGCGTGACCACAAGCAGGAACAGATTGGAATTGCAGCACGTTAGGAAGATACTGAGTGAAGGCCCAATGGAAGGTCAGCCTAACGTGCATCAATGCTAGACTATGGGGGAAGCTGAGGGACTTTCTACTGTGCTGATCTTCACACCTTTCCCTGCAGGCGTTCGAATGAATCTCCTCTCCATCCAACCAGCCCTAAAGACGCTGACCAGTGACTACAACTGCCTGAAGAATCATGTCCGGGATTTTCCATGTCTCCTGCAGGATGCTGTCAGCCAGACAAAGAGGGAGGTGAGGTGAAAATGCTTTGTCACAAAGTATTGTGAAGGGAGGGGAGGGGGGGCGGAAAATGTATACAAGGTTGAGGTCACCACAGTGCGAGGAAACTGGAGGCTCGTGGCTGACGGTCAGCGCGCTATGAGCATGATTTGGGGACTGACCATCTTTATGCTCTGCCTGCTGCAGTGGTAACTTCTTGGTGGATTAGCCGTTCATCTACTAGGTCACACTACCTGACAAAGGAGTGGGCTTTAACACATCTCCCGCCTTCATGTAGGAAACACGGCAGCCAAGCAGTACGTTACAAGAGTGACTCCTTCATTGACTGTGAAGTGCTTTGGGATGTCCTGAGGTTGTGAATGGCGCTATATCAATGCAAGTTCTTTCGTTCTTTTCTCTCTAGATCTACCAGGCAGTGGAGGAAGCAAAGGCAACAAACCAGGACCTACTGCGCAAGTACAAGCGAGAGATGCAGCTGCGCAAGAAGTGCCACAATGAGCTGGTACGGCTCCGAGGTGAGTCTATCCTTGTGCTGGGAGACCTTCACTCAGCAGCTCTTGCGTACAATTACCGCGGGCAGGAGACAACAGTCTGCAACGCCTGCTACGAGGGCAAAGGGAAGTGAGATGGTCGTCAAGAGCTGACTTTATGGAGGCAGCAAAAACAAAAAGGAAGATTGCATCATTTCAGCTCAAAATTCCACTTTGTTGACACCTTTTCTGCCATTTCTTCAGGGAATATCCGTGTGTTGTGCAGAGTTCGGCCGGTTACCAGGGAGGACGGCGCTGGGCCCGACACCAGAAATATTGTTTCCTTCGACCACGATGATGATGCGGTTCTGTACGTGTCGCACCGCGGGAAAGTCTCCATGTTTGAGCTGGATAAAGTCTTCCGACCACATGCACTGCAGGAAGATGTAAGTGATCGTAATGTGAGGGCTGACCTGTGATCCAGTTGATCACTGAGATCTTGTGCAAGTCTGTAAGCACTGTGGTTGTTTAAAGACCTAAGAAGTAAAAAGGGGACAGTTTATAGGAATTGCTAGATGAGAAACAACCACTGTCCACCTAGATCGCCTTCTACCATCCTGGTCGTCACATGATACAATGATAATGGGGTTGTTGACGAATCATAGCAATCAATCTTTATCAATTATTCTACAACAAACCCAGAAATGATGAGGAAAATTTCAGTTAATAAACACACACACACACACACTTTTTTTTTGACTAAGCTCTTCAGCTAAGATCCACCATCAAGTATGAATTCACATCTGTTTATCTCCTGCGAATCAAGGGCACGTATAGTGATATCCTGCACGCTGTGACATTGTTTCCAATCTGTGCTCCTTTGGGCCACTCCCTATTTCTTGTTGCCTCTTTGTGGAGAAAATAGTTCAAGTTTCTCAAATGTTTAGTATATAGGATCTGTTTATTTAATCAGTTGTGTGTGTGTTTTTTGTGCGTTCAATCTTAACTGCCTAAAAGTAAGCTTTGTCACTTCAGTACTTCCTCCACTGAAGTATGTATGTTCTGAAGGGTGTCCCGATCGACATTCCTCCAACACCACCAAAAGTAGATCGATTGGTTGTTCACCTCATGGCCGTTTGTGGGATCGTGCTGTGTGGGGAAAAATGGCTATCCCATTTGCTTAAATTACAAAGAAAGACAGACTTGCATTTATATAGCACCTTTCACGACCACCGGACGTCTCAAATCGCTTTATAACCAATGAAGTACTTTTGAAGTGTAGTCACTGTTGTAATGTGGAAAATGTGGCGGTCAATTTGTGCACAGCAAGGTCCCACAAACAGCAGTGTGATAATGACCAGATAATCTGTTTTTGTTATGTTGGTTGAGGGATAAATATAGGCCAGGACACTGGGGAAACTCCCCTGCTCTTCAAAATAGTGCCCTGGGATCTTTTACATCCACCTGAGAGCGCAGACGGGGCCTCGGTTTAATGTCTCATCCAAAAGATGGCACCTCAGACAGTGCAGCACTCCCTCGGCACCACTGGAGTGTCAGCCTAGCTTTATATGCTCAAATCCCTGGAGTGGGACTTGAACCCACAACCTTCTGACTCAGAGGTGAGTGTGCTACCCACTGAGCCACAGCTGACCCTGCAAAGTAATTCGTCGTCGAAGCCCTTTTAAGATTTCCGACAGCTGCGATGAGGTGCTTTGTAAATGCAAGTCTTTGATTCATGGACATAATTTTGAGAAGTGGGAAGACTGTAAACGGTTGTGTTCCGGTTACACTGAGTAAAATGAACGCACCTGTATCAAAGATCCCATCTGTTCCCAGCACGGCTCGGGCCTTTGCTGGGTGGGTGGTTCAATTTGCGTCGGTTCAGTTTGGTTCTCGGATCAGCTGACCCTTTGCTTCGGATCAGTTCACCTCCGGCCAAGCCATCTAGACCATCCTACAAATTTGCATTCTTCTGGATCGTCCTGTTCCTTTGTGAGTTGGTATCCAACTCCACAAAACAGTGAGGTTCCTCTCGTAACCCCCCAAATGTAGTGTCCCAGGTAGGGGAGTGGGAAAAGCAGACTGGCAGCTGAGCTTTGCTGTGGAGGATGGTTAGTTTAACATCCAAACTTCTGTGTCTTGTCAAAATTTGATGCCATTGTCAGAATTCTAAATGCTCCTTTGTCCTGTGTTTTTTCCCTCAGATATTCCAGGAGGTCCAGGCCCTCATCACATCCTGTATTGATGGGTACAACGTCTGTATATTCGCCTATGGACAAACTGGTTCTGGCAAGACGTATACTATGGAGGTAGGGTTTTTAATGGCTGCCTTGTGGTTTCTTTTGAAATGGATAAACCCCTTTCTAGTGTCAGCAAACTCGAGAGTTTATAGATATTTTGCAGGGAAAGCCATTTGAAGGATATGTGGAACAAATGGTACTTTTTTAATCTGGCCAAGTGCACCACATTGGCCCCTTCAGTCCCGGTCACGTAAACTCTTTCTTTCCAAACTCTGAAATGTTCTGTTAGCTGACGCGATGGTGAAGGACAAGAAAAGGATATCTCGCTCCACTAACTTGGCTGTAACAAAATTGGCTCCCCAGTAAAGTGCAAGAACCCCTGGGTATCATCGACACAGGAACTAAAATTGCAGGTGCTCGCTGATGGGCTCCTGCGTCTTGGTTATACTTCTGGCAGAACACTGCTATTTTCTGCAAGAGCGTTCACCTACCTCTGTTCTTCAAGTAGTAGGAGCACTGAACTAATCTGAGAGAGCCCCGAATAGCAGTCTTGTTTGCTGCAGGATGTCTAATGTTATCCTGCTCAACACTGTCCATGTTTCATAACATGTAAGGTACTGTATAAAATCTAGGTTTACTATTTGATCATGCGGTTGGATTCTTTCTGTACTTGCTCCTTCTCTCCTGTAAATTCCACACAATCTGCGGGGAGTAGAAAGCTGCTATTTTTTTTTCTTGGCCAAGTCCGCACAGGCGTGTAAACATTGCTGAGAAATCTTCATTCCTCTAGGGTTCGCCCGAAGACCCTGGGATTAACCAACGGGCTCTCCGGCTCCTGTTTGGTGAAGTGGCGGAACGGTCAGCAGACTGGGACCTGACCATCACCGTCAGCATGGCCGAGATCTACAATGAAACGCTCAGGTACGTGCACGTTGACACCAGTTGGACCGTGGCTGTTTCAGCGACTACCGAGCAATGGGGACTGCTTTCCACGTGATGCCGCGTTAAAGTACAGGGATAATCTATGGATGTGGCTGCTAATAGTATTTTCTCTTTTTATAGAGACCTGCTGGGGTCTGACTCCCAGAAGATTGAGGATCTAACTATGAGGTTACTAATACTTGCACTCTGATGGAAGGTGCATGGGTGGTGATTGGTACAATGCTTTGGCATGGCTATAGAGCTAACTGTAAAAACTGTGGGCCTATTTAATTCAGATTTTCCAAGTGGTTCGGGTGCATCCTCCATGTACTTGCTGTCTTTGGGAGGTCTACTTTAGCCCCCATTTCCTTCACTCATTATTTAGAGGAGCTTGCTCTCCGCAGTGACTGGAAACTTGGGTCACGGAACCCCTTGGTTGTCCTCGTTACATCTTTCCCCATTGTTTGAAAGTTCACAACGCAGGTGATGCAGAGGAGATCTCGAGTGATGTAACTCCATCACACTAAAAATGGGGGTACACGCCTAGTGATGCTGGCATGGCATTTTTTTTTTGGAACCGCAGCAAGATCTGTGGGACTGAAGATAAATTCGTCCCCCTTCCCCCTTTTCTCCCAACAGGCGATTGATGGCCTTTCTTCATGTGGAATCCTGAGTTAGTTGGTGCGAGAGATTCATTCATCCTGAAGTCCAGTCCAGTGTTGTGTATACAAACATCCACTTTCCAATAAAGGTTAGTTGGATAGCCATAAGGAGCAGGAACCTTGGCTTCTATGTCTCCTCCACCAAGCCCCAGATACACCAGCACAGCTGTAGCACCCCCCATTACTGCCTTGACTAAGATCAGCTGACACCACACAGAGAAGGCCTCGAGCCTGGTGGGACCTTCCTGGTCTCTCTGGCTTCTGAGCATTACTGATTGTGCTTTTGCCCCACTGCTCTGAGGGAATCCCAATCCGAACAGTTTAACTTTCCCTGGAGCTGGTTCCACCTCTTCAACCAGCCCCAGCTGAAAGTTTCTCAACGTCTACTCTTCATCTCCCCTCATTCTTTCTGCTTCCACCCTCTGGGTGTCCCTCTCCTGCAGCTGTGTTGACCTTGATCTTCGTATTTCAGCTAACTTCTTCACTGTCGATAGCTGAAGGTGATAAATACGGGAACGGATCATTCTGGGGCTTTCACTGTTGCTAGCATGGGCTGATCGTGAGACTGACGAGGATCGATTGTGACCGATTCCCTTGCTGCTTCTCTAATTCTGTTGCTCGTTGGCAAATTTGTTGTACATAACCAACTGTTTCCCCTGGTAACGCAATCCGCTTCAGTGCGGATCTGGTTGGCTGGCCACTCGGGTCAGTGTCATTGGAGATGTGGTCATTACCTTCTGAAATCGACAGAGCAAGCTAATGACCAAATGTCCACAATTCTCGAAAGCAATGGTTGGGGAGCCAACAACATTACCCATTTTTTTTTTTTTTTTTTTAAATGAGCCCAGGTACCATCTAGGTTAGATGTAGAGTAAAGCTCCCTCTCCACTGCCTCATCAAAC
The DNA here is from genome assembly GCF_052327205.1 of Somniosus microcephalus. NCBI lineage: Eukaryota > Metazoa > Chordata > Chondrichthyes > Squaliformes > Somniosidae > Somniosus > Somniosus microcephalus. The sequence goes on along the minus strand of NC_140992.1, from coordinate 191,145,442 downwards.
ACTCTCCTGCAGGTACAGCATGAGATGCAAAGCTTCCTATGGTGCTAAAGTTGGCAGAGAGATGTTGTTATGGGCAAAAATTTCAGTGTTCTGTTTGATCACCTTTGACAATACAGGCATATGTGCTGGAATAAGAAAATCTATTATATTCACCAAAGACAGTGATTCTCACAGCTTCACCCGACTGATCTAGTGCAACAATTGGAAGGAAATAGTATTTTTTCACAATTTCTCAATGGAAAGAACAGAAAACTAGAAGTGGGTTTGGTTTTCTTGTTATGAAAATAATCACAGTTGAATTTCAGCACAAAGGAGTGGAGCAGATAAAATCAATATGATCAATTAAATATAGTTTTGTGAAAAGAAAATGAAATGGATGCCTTCCAGAATATAACCTGAACCAAATTACTTCTTGAGCAGTGTGTCTAACTTGCTGAAGCCTTTGCGATGGAACCTCCTGGATCTCGGTGTAAGTTGTAGATGCCCGAGCCAGAGCGGGCTGATTGGGTATTTGATGGTAGGCTTTTCATGGGACTCTTCACCCTCCCTTACTTGGCAGCGCAGGTTACAGTCACAGAGCTTTGATTAATGCCTCCACCCATAGAAACATAGAAAAATAGGAGCAGGAGTCGGCCATTCGGCCCTTCGAGCCTGCTCCACCATTCAATATGATCATGGCTGATCCTCTATCTCAATACCATATTTCCACTCTCTCCCCATACCCCTTGATGCCTTTTGTGTCTAGAAATCTATCTATTTCCTTCTTAAATATATTCAGTGACTTGGCCTCCACAGCCTTCGGTGGTAGAGAATTCCACAGGTTCAACACCTTCTGAGTGAAGAAATTTCTCCTCCTCTCAGTTCTAAATGTCCTACCCCGTATCCTGAGACTGTGACCCCCCTCAGCCAGGGGTAACATCCTCCCTGCATCTAGTCTGTCTAGCCCTGTCAGAATTTTATACGTTTCAATGAGATCCCCTCTCATTCTTCTAAACTCTAGTGAATACAGGCCTAATCGACCCAATCTCTCCTCGTACGACAGTCCTGCCATCCCAGGAATCAGTCTGGTGAACCTTCGCTGCACTCCCTCTATGGCAAGTATATCCTTTCTTGGGTAAGGAGACCAAAACTGCACACAGTACTCCAGGTGTGGTCTCACCAAGGCCCCTCCCCTTCCTAAAATGCCCCCTTCTTCCCCAGTCTCTTTATTCCCAAATAAAGTGTTAGATTCTTACAAAAACATTTCTAAAAAATTCTATTGTAAAAATCCACTTTTCTGAGCACAGAATTCCACGTACCCACAGTCCGCCTGCTGTCTGGCGCTTGCTGCTGCTCTGTGGCTGTTGTTGTTGTCTTATCCTTCTTGTGGTTGTACGTCTGGTGGTGAGGGAGTCGGTGGATGGGCACAGATGACATTGACATTGAACCTGTTGTTGAGGCAACAAGAACCAACTTCTTGTTTACTTTGCAGGAACCTATTGGCCAAGGACCCCAGTGAGAAACTGGAGATAAAGCTGAGCCCTGATGGCAGTGGCCAGCTGTATGTTCCGGGCCTGATTCAGATCAGGGTACAGAGCGTGGACGACATCAATAAGGTAAGAGGGTTGTTTTTCCTCTTATTTGTTCTCGTGATCTGTAGGAAGAGGGGCTGAGCGGGCTCGCAGTGAGAGATTAGAATGGGGGCATGAGGGTGGGACATTTATCTTGACATGGTCAGTCTTTGTGGGTTGTATTTCTGCTACTGCCAAAGAATGCTGGCCTCTGCAACCTGTGCCATTTCCCAGGAAAAGCACCTTCCACACAAGGCCCTGAAAGAAAGCAAAGAAAGACTTGCATTTATATAGCGCCTTTCACAAACTCCAGGATGTTCCAAAAGTGCTTTACAGCCAATGAAGTACTTTGAATTGTAGCCACTGTTGTAATGTAGGAAACATGGCAGCCAATTTGCCCACAGCAAGCTCTCTCAAACAGCAATGTGATAATGACCAGATAATGTTTTTAGTGATGTTGTTTGATGGATAACTGTATTGGCCAGGACACTGGGGAGAACTCCTCTGTTCTTCAAAATAATGCTATGGTGTGGCGGAGACCACATAGGGACAGTAACACAATTCACTATGTATAGCCAATGTTGTTGTCGCTCCACGTTAGGTACAGAACTTGGTTGGGTTATCGGGCCGGGTCCCTTTAAGAGTCGTCGATTGTGTGATGATGTTATAGCCCTGCGACGAGGCCGAGTCCCTCAGTCCAGGCGGAGAGTTAATAAAGCTAACACGCGTTTTTCTTTGCTGCTATGAAAGTCTCGCAGTCTGTTTATTTCCAGCGACTCCTACATTGGTGACCCTGTTTCTCTTTTGGACATTTCCAAAGACTTTATCCAAGATGGCAATGAACGCCGGTTCTCTCAAATTCCCGGAGTTTTGGGAACGGCAGGCTGCCGCTTGGTTCGCCCAGGCTGAGGCTCAGTTTGCACTCCGGGACATCACCGCGGATGACACGAAGTATTATTACTGTCGTCTCTGCTCTCGGCAGCTCCACTGCGGCCAGAGTCGTGAGCCTGCTCAAGGACCCCCCGGAACACCACAAATTTGCGACGCTGAGAACGCCCCTAGAGACTTTTGGAGTAACTGAACCCGAGCGCGCACACCAGCTTCTCTCTCTACCCGGGCTTGGCGACTCCAAGCCCTCATAACTGATGGACCACATGTTAACCCTCCTGGGCAAGCACAAGCCGTGCTTCCTCTTCAGAGAACTGTTCCTACAGCAGCTGCCAGGGCAGGTACGGTCACCTTTAGCCAACTCTCATATTAGTGATTTCCGCGCCCTGGCCAAGGAGGCTGACAAATTTTTCTCCGCCGGGCAACAGTACTGCGCGGCCATGCGGGGCCCTGCCCCCACCGCCTCAGCCCAACGGCGGCAGCCCCCAAGCATGTGCTTCTACCACGCACAGTTCGGCCCCAACGCTAAGAAGTGCCGGCCCCCGTGCAGCTTTACCGCGTCGGGAAACGCGAAGGCCCACTCATTAGCTGCCATGGCTGTCGGCCGTTCAGGTAGTCTGTTATTCATTACGGACACTGACTCTGGACGTTGTTTCCTCTGCGACACGGGTGCCCAGGTGAGCGTCCTGCCCGAGTCAACCGTAGACATACAGGGGGGGAACCACGGCCCCGCCCTCTAAGCCGCCAACAGCAGTTCCATCTGTACTTTCGGGAAACTGAGCGTGGCGCTGTGTTTTGGCGGGCAGCGTTTCGCTTGGGACTTTGTTACAGCGAAAGTGTCCACCCCCCTTCTCGGCGCTGACTTCCTCTGTGCCAATGGCCTTTTGGTGGACGTCAAGAACCGACGTCTCGTCAACGCTGAGACTTTCAGTTTGCTCCCGTGTTCGCTCAGTGGTTCCGGCACGACGAAGTTGTCCAGCGCACTCTCGGCTTCCGATGAGTTTTCCCACCTCCTCGCCGGGTTCCCGGACCTCACAAAGCCTACTTTCTCGTCCGCCGCCACCAAGCTCTTGGTAGAACACCACATCCCGACCACCGGTCCGCTTGTCTACGCCCACGCTCAGCGCCTCGACCCAGGGAAACTCACCATCGTTCAAGCCGAGTTCGACACGATGGAGTGCCTCGGCATCATTCGCCGGTCGAACAGTCCATGGGCCTCGCCCCTCCACATTGCACCGAGACCAGGCGGCGGTTGGTGCCCGTGCAGTGATTACCGGCGCCTCAATGACGCTACGACCCCCGACAGCTAACCGATTCCACACATCCAGGACTTTTCCGCCCGCCTGGCCGGGAAAGTTGTTTTCTCTAAAGTGGACCTCGTTCGGGGTTACCACCAGGTCCCCGTTCGGCCACAGGACGTCCCGAAAACCGCGGTGATCACCCCGTTCGGGCTGTTCGAATTCCTCCGCATGCCATTCGGTCTCAAAAACGCCGCTCAGGCTTTCCAACGCCTAATGGACACCGTGTTACAGGACCTGCCATTCCTGTTCGTCTACCTGGACGACATTCTCATTGCCAGCGCCTCCAGGATGGAGCATGTGTCCCACCTGCGGACTTTCTTCGAACGTCTCAGCCAGCACGGCCTAATCGTCAATCCGGCCAAGTGCCAGTTCGGGCTGTCCTCAATCGACTTTCTCGGGCACCGCATCATGAAGGACGGGGCGGTGCCACTGCCGTCTAAAGTGGAGGCCGTGAAGGATTTTCCGCGACCCCTCGCCATGAGGGCCCTGTAGGAGTTTTTGGGCATGGTGAACTTTTATCATCGCTTCGTTCCCCGGGCAGCCCAGCTTATGCGGCCCCTTTACGAGGCCCTCAAAGGCAAGCCCGCCAAGCTCGCCGTCGACTGGTCCGAGGAGATGGCCAATTCTTTCACGGACACGAAAAGGGCCCTGGCTAACGAGACCATGCTGGCGCATCCGTTGCCCGATGCGCCGATCGCTCTCACCACTGACGCTTCGGATTATGCTGTCGGCGCCGTCCACGAATAGTGGGTCAACAGCACCTGGCAGCCGCTCGCCTTCTTCAGCCGGCAGCTCCGCCCCAACGAGCGGAAGTACAGCACCTTCGATCGCGAGCTTCTCGGCCTCTACCTCACCGTCTGACACTTCCGTTTCCTGCTGGAGGCCCGCCCGTTCACGGCGTTCGTGGACCACAAGCCGTTGACCTTCGCCATGGCCAAAGTTTCCGAGCGGTGGTCGGCCCGTCGGCAGCGCCAGCTTCCCTTCGTCTCCGAGTTCACGACGGACATTCAGCATGTGGCTGGGAAAAACAACCCTGTCGCCGACTGTCTCTCCCGGGCCGTCGCCAGCGCCATACACCTCGGCATCGACTACACCCGCATGGCGGCCGACCAGGCCTCCGACCCGGACGTCCAGGCCTACAGGAGGACGGCTGTTACGGGCCTTCAGTTAGCGGACGTCGCGTTTGACGATGCCGGCACCACGTTCCTGTGCGACGTCTCCGCTGGGCAGCCACGCCCCGTCGTGCCCGACTGGTGGAGACGGCAGGTTTTCGACGCCGTCCATAGCCTTTCCCACCCGGGCAGGAAGCCATCACAGAAGCTGGTGGCGGCTAAGTTCGTCTGGCATGGGCTCGAGAAGGACGTTCGCAACTGGGCCAATACCTGCGTGGTATGCCAGCGCTCGAAAGTGCATTGCCATACTAAGGCCCCATTGGCACCTTTCGCGGTGCCAGAGAGGCGGTTCGACCATGTTAACGTGGACCTGGTGGGGCCCCTGCCGCCCTCCTGCAGGTTCACCCACCTCCTCACGATGGTCGCCAGAACTACCCGATGGCCGGAAGCTGTCCCGCTGTCGTCAACGTCTGCCGATGTGGCTCGGGCGTTCATCAACACTTGGGTCGCCTGGTTCGGCGCCCCATCTGACGTCTCCTCCGACCGGGGGCCCCGGTTCACGTCGGAGCTCTGGAACGCTGTCGCCCGTGGCCTCGGGTTGAGACTCCACCGCATATCATCCTCAGGCTAACTGGCTGTGCGAACGGTTTCATCGCTCCATGAAGGCTGCGCTCCGGGCTGACGGTTGGATCGACAGACTCCCGTGGGTCATGCTAGGACTCTGGACCGCCCCCAAGGAGGACCTCCAGTCCTCGTCCGCCGAGCTCGTCTACGGGCAGCCGCTGCGGGTTCCCGGGGATTTCGTCCCCAACGCCACGGACCTTTGGTCAGCAGCCCGTCAGCGGTCCGCCCTCCTGGACAATGCCAAGGTTTTCACGCCGGTGCCTACGTTGCAGCACGGTCTCCCTCAGTCCCACGTTCCGCCCGACCTTCATGCGGCGGAGTACGTTTTCGTCCGCCACGACGCCCACTGGGGACCTCTTCACCCACCCTACGACTGACCATTCCGCGTCCTGGAAGCCGGGGACAAGGCCTTTGTGGTGGATGTTGGCGTTAAGCCGGACTATATTTCCGTGAACCGTCTTAAGCCGGCCCACCTGGATCTGGACCAACCCGTTGGGTTGGCTCAGCCCCCGCGGCGGGGCCGACCTCCGGCTTCTGCACCCTCAGTCCACCACCGAGCGCCCGGGGACCCTCCTGCGACCACCCCCCCCCCCCCCCCCCCCCCCGGACTTGAGGAGCCATGTGATCCGGGCCCCTCAACGACTGACATTGCCAGTTCTAGTGAATTCTGGGGGGACGTATGTGGCGGAGACCACATAGGGACAGTAACACAATTCACTATGTATAACCAATGTTGTTATCACTCCAGGTTATGTACGGAACTTGGTTGGGTTATCCGGGCCGGGTCCCTTTAAGAGTCGTCGATTGTGTGATGACGTTATAGCCCTGCGACGAGGCCGAGTCCCTCAGTCCATGCGGAGAGTTAATAAAGCTAACGCGCGTTTTTCTTTGCTGCTGTGAAAGTCTCGCAGTCTGTTTATTTCCAGCGACTCCCACAATGGGATCTTTTAAGTCCACTTGAGAGGGCAGATGGGGCCTCAGTTTAATGTTTCATTTGAAAGACTGTACCCACAACAGTGCAGCACTCCCTTAGTACTGCGCTGGAGTGTCAGCCTAGATTACAGTAAACTCTTACGTATCCGGCACCGATGGGACCGGGATGGTGCCGGTTGATTAAGAATTCCGGATAATGGAGAGGTATATCTACCGAGGCTATTTTTAACAAACCAAAATAAAAAATCAAGAAATGTACAGTATAATTTGGGTACTCACCTACAGAATGTTCCATTTAAATGGATGGTAGAAGATGCTTGATTAGGTACAGTACTGCCAGTTGAGGGTAATCCATAACTCTTTAATTACTTAACACTAAAACTAAACTTATAAATGACTGTATACTGTTTGGAGAACTACCCCCACTGACTAACTTGGCCACTGCGGGAGACTCGGACTCGGCAACATTTCCGGTTATTGAGGTGTTTTCTGAGTATCAATTTTGCCGGTTATTAGAGAATTCCGGATAATTAGGTGCTGCTTAAACGAGAGTTTACTGTATATGGTCAAGTCACTGAATAGCGACCTTGGCTGTGTCTTAGGTCTGTGTTAAATCTGCTATTGTTGTGCTCGTGTTGTTGTCTGTTTCAGCCTGGAGCTATCTATTACATCATGTGAGGAGCTTAATTGTGTTATGGTTTGGATGTTAAAAACTGGATTCCTTTCTTTGAAATTAGACAGTAAAGCAACGAACATGCTCATAATAATTGTACCTCCTGAAGTCCGACTTCTAGAGAAATCAAGATCTTTGCGAGATGGACATGATTTGAGCTCTGCCGTTTCTGTTCCAGGTGTTCGAACTTGGCCGTGTGAATCGGGCGACAGATTTCACAAATGTGAACGAGCGCAGCTCCCGGTCTCACGCTCTGCTTATAGTCTCCGTTACTGGGATAAACCTCACCTCGGGAGTCCGGACAACAGGTAGGATCTGGGCGTTGCAAAGAGAGGTGACTACGCCAAGGCTGCAGGTGTCGGTGTGCGCGAGTACTTTGTACATTAGTAGCTTTGATCTGCCTACTTCATTAAAAGAAAGGTTTAACGTTGTCCATAGATTTTAAACGGTCAGAGCTCCAGACCGTGTTTCTCAGATTTCTGTCCATCAAGTTTTGTTGGGTAGGATTGATTGGGGAATGTCACTCAAAGGGTTGACGGTGGATAGGCAATGGCAAACATTCAAAGATCGCATGGATGAACTACAGAATTTGTTCATCCCAGTTTGGCAGAAAAATAAAACAAAAAAGGTGACTCAACCGTGGTTAACAAGGGAAATTGGGGATAGCATAAGATCCAAGGAGAGGACGTATAAATTGGCCAGAAAAAGCAGTAAACCTGAGGATTGGGAGCAGTTTAGGATTCAACAAAGGAGGACAAAGGGATTAATTAAGAAAGGGAAAATAGAATATGAGAGTAAGCTTTCAGGGAACATAAAAACTGACTGTAAAAGCTTTTATAGATATGTGAAGAGAAAAAGATTGGTGAAGTCAAGCGTAGGTCCCTTGCAGTCAGAATCAGGGGAATTTATAATGGGGAACAAAAAAATGGCAGACCAATTAAATACATATTTTGGTTCTGTCTTCACAAAGGAGGACACAAATAACCTCCCAGAGATGTCAGGGAACATAGGGTCTGATGAAAGGGAGGAACTGAAAGAAATCAGTATTTGTAGGGAAATGGTGTTAGGGAAATTGATGGGATTGAAGGCCGATAAATCCCCAGGGCCTGATAATCTACATCCTAAGGTACTTAAGGAAGTGGCCCTAGAAATAGTTGATGCTTTGCTGATCATCTTCCAGCATTCGATGGACTCTGGAACAGTACCCATGGATTGGAGGGTAGCTAATGTTACCCCACTATTCAAAAAAGGTGGTAGAGAGAAAATGGGGAATTACAGATCGGTAAGCCTGACATCGGTAGTGGGGAAAATGCTAGAGTCCATTATAAAAGATGTAATAGCAGAGCACTTGGAAAACAGTGACAGGATTGGACAAAGCCAACATGGATTTACAAAAGGTAAATCGTGCTTGACTAATCTACTGGAATTTTTTGAGGATGTAACTGGTAAAATAGATAAGGGAGAACCAGTAGATGTGGTGTATTTGGACTTTCAGAAGGCTTTTGATAAGGTCCCGCATAAGAGATTAGCGTGTAAAGTTAAGGCACATGGGATTGGGGGCAAGGTATTGACTTTGATAGAGAACTGGTTGGCAGACAGAAAGCAAAGAGCTGGAATAAACGTTTTTTTTTTCCAAGTGGCAAGCAGTGACTAGTGGGGTACCGCAGGGATCGGTCCTTGGGCCCCAGCTATTCACAATATATATTAATGATCTAGACAAGGGAACTAGATGTAATATCTCCAAATTTGCAGACGACACAAAGCTGGGTGGGCGTGTGTGCTGTGAGGAGGATGCTGAGAAACTCCAGGATGATTTGGACAGGTTGGGTGATTGGGCAAAAGCATGGCAGATGCAATATAACGTGGATAAATGTGAGGTTATCCACTTTTGGTGGCAAACACCGGAAGGCAGATTATTATCTGAATGGCAATAGATTGGGAGAAGGGGAAGTGCAACGAGACCTGGGTGTCCTTGTGCACCAGTCGCTGAAGGTAAGCATGCAGGCGCAGCAGGCGGTTAAGAAGGCAAATGGCATGTTGGCTTTCGTAGCGAGAGGGTTTGAGTACAGGTACAAGGATGTCTTGCTGCAGTTGTACAGGGCCTTGGTGAGACCACACCTTGAGTATTGTGTGCAGTTTTGGTCGCCTTATCTGAGGAAGGATGTTCTTGCCATGGAAGGAGTTCAGCGAAGATTCGCCAGGCTGATACCTGGGATGGCAGGAATGACGTATGAGGAGAGATTGGGTCGATTGGGCTTGTACTCGCTGGAGTTTAGAAGAATGAGAGGGGATCTCATTGAAACTTAAAATTCTGACAGGACTGGACAGACTAGATGCAGGAAGGATGTTCCCGATGATCGGGGAATCCAGAACCAGGAGTCACGGTCTAAGGATAAGGGGTAGGCCATTTAGGACAGAAATGAGGAGGAATTTCTTCACCCAGAGAGTGGTGAACATGTGGAATTCTCTACCACAGAAGGCAGTAGAGGCCAATACGTTAAATATATTCAAGAAGGAGTTGGATATATTTCTTAAGGCTAAAGGGATCAAGGGGTATGGGGAGAAAGCAGGGACCGGGTACTGAGTTTGGATGATCAGCCATGATCGCATTGAATGGCGGAGCAGGCTCAAGGGGCCGAATGGCCTGCTCCTGCTCCTATCTTCTATGTTTTAACACAAAAGCAAAATACTGCGGATGCTGGAAATCTGAAATAAAAACAGAAAATGCTGGAAACACTCAGTAGGTCAGGCAGCATCTGTAGAGAGAGAAACCGAGCCAATGTTTTAGGTCGATGACCCTTTGCCAGTTCTGATGCAGGGTCATCGACCTGAAACATTATCTCTGTTTCTCTCTCTCTCTACAGATGCTGCCTGACCTGCTGAGTATTTCCAGCATTTTCTGTTTTGATTTGTTCATTTTTAAAGTAACTTTAATTTATAAAATGGGAGCAATTAAAAACAGGAATTGCTAGACGATAAAAAGACCAAGCTCCATCTGGTTTCCCTTCTACCATCCTGGTAGTCATATGATACAATGATATTGGCTCCTGGTTAAGCAACATCTTGATTTCAAAATTCTCATCCTTGTTTTCAAATCCCTCCATGGTTTTGTCCCTCCCTATCTCTGTAATCTCTTTCAGCCCCACAACCCCCCCCCCCCCCCCAACCCCCGAGATATCTGCGCTCCTTTAATTCTGCCCTCTTGAGGATCCCTGATTATAATCGCTCAACCATTGGTGGCGCTGCCTTCTGTTGCCTAGGCCCTAAGCTCTGGAATTCCCTGCCTAAACCTCTCTGCCTCGCTACCTCTCTTTCCTCCTTTAAGACGCTCCTTAAAACCTACCTCTTTGACCAAGCTTTTGGTCACCTGCCCTAATTTCTCCTTATGTGGCTCGGTGTCAAATTTTTTGTCTTCTAATACTCCTGTGAAGCGCCTTGGGACGTTTTACTACGTTAAAGGCGCTATATAAATACTCGTTGTCATCGATGACTAATCACAACAATCTATCTCTATCAATTAGTGTAAAACAGACCAAGACATGAGGTGAGGAAAAACCGCAGTGGTGGAGAGCTTTGGGAACTATTGGCCCAAAGCACCTGTTCCTCCCAAGCTTGCTGCACTTAACCACATCATGTCTCAAATTACTCATGTATTGTGTCCCAAAATAGTATTTTATGATGGACATCTATCTAATTTTTGAATGAATTGGGTATGGAGTTGAGAGAAATGCTATGGTAGGGTTGGGGCTGCTCCATTTGCAACGTGTCTGGGACAGATTTTCCTGCAGTGCCTGGTGTTCCTCGTCCACCAAGAGTGCCCATCACAAATTCAGGCACAAGTTGCCCATGATTTTCCACCCATTAAAATGGACAGAGAATTGTGGGAAGGGTTACAAACAATGACGAGCCTGGCCCACCTAATTGTGATACTCAAGATATACACCCCGCCCCACTTGAAACCATGTGATCCCCTGGGAGAGGCTAAAAAACATTTTTAAAAAACCCAGTCCAATTTTGGGGGGTGGGGGGTGGGGAGTGGCGGAAATCGGGGAAATTCCTCTCTGAAACATCTTGCCAGTTTTTTTTTTTTAATTCATTGATGGGATGTGGGCGTCGCTGGCTGGCTAGGCCTGCATTTAGTGCCCATCCCTAATTGCCCTTGAGAAGATGGTGGTGAGCTGCCACCTTGAACCGCTGCAGTCCATATGGTGTAGGTACACCCACAATGCTGTTAGGAAGGGAGTTCCAGGATTTTGGCCCAGCGACAGTGAAGGAACGGCAATACAGGTCCAAGTCAGGATGGTGTGTGGCTTGGAGGGGAACTTGTAGGTGGTGATGTTCCCATACGTCTGCTGCCCTTGTCCTTCTAAGTGGTTATGGTCGCGGGTTTGGAAGGTGCTGTTGAAGGAGCTTTGGCGAGTTGCTGCAGTGCATCTTGTAGATGGTACACACTGCAGCCACAGTGCGCTGGTGGTTGAAACTAGTCCAGGAGATCACGCTGGCCCTGATGATTCCCTGCAGTACCTACCTTCTGTGTGAGGTTATCTCTGCCCCAGCCATAAACAGTTCCAGCTCTCTTGAAGAAATTCAGCGAATTTGTGTCCACCACATGAGCTGGCAGTCTGTTCCAAAGGTCGACTGTTCTCTGGGAAAAGAATCACCTCCTGACATCTAACCTAGATCTGGCCTTATAAAATTTAAAATTGTGACCACTGGTCCACTCTAACCTATTTAATTGGATCAAACTGTCAATTGGAACAGAATCTATTCTTTTCATTATCTTATAAACCTCAATCAGATCATCTCTAAGAGGAATATCTCGGTTAGTGTATGAGGTGGAGGAAATGGACAGGCAACTGTGGTCCTTCTGGTCTCTGCCTTAATATGGTATTAGGAAGAAAGGCAGAGTTTTATAGTTGGGGTGGGATGTAATGGGAATAGCAGAACTGGGAGTCTGAGAATGAGGGTAGAGTCTAACGGAGTTAGAACTGAGTATCTGAGAATGAGGGTATTGTCTAACAGTTAGAATTGAGCACCTAATCACTGGGCCACTAATTGATTCCCTCTTCCTGTTTGGAGATGTGACTCTTGAGGTTTTTCATTGTCTTAAAACTCACTGCTTTGCTTCCTTTCAGGTAAATTAAACCTGGTGGACTTGGCTGGGTCTGAGCGTGTTGGTAAGTCTGGTGCAGAGGGGCCCCGGCTGAGAGAAGCCCAGAATATTAACAAGTCCCTGTTGGCCCTTGGTGATGTCATCTGTGCACTGCGCTCCAAGCAGCCATATATTCCTTTCCGCAATTCCAAACTGACCTACCTACTGCAAGACTCCCTCAGTGGGGACAGCAAAACCCTCATGATGGTCCAGGTGAGATTCCTTGCTCCTCACTATCAACATGTTTCCAGGGCACGAACTGACTGAAGTTCCAACTGGGGAGAGGTGTCCCTGGGCATCTGATACCAGCGGAAACGGGGGGAGAAGATGCTGGCACTTGCGGCTTTGATGCATTTTGGTGGTTGTGGGGGGTGAAGGGGAGATGGGAGCCGTGCAAATAGAAAGAAGAGTACGAGACAGCTCTCTCTGGTGTGCTAATTGTTGTCAGAATTAGATAAACATGGAAGGAATACGAGCTGAACTCGTGCAATTTAATTTTAAGGCAACCAGCAGTTCTGCTGGTAGACGATTGGCTACTATTGCAGTTGATGGTTGTTTTTGTATCTTTACACCGTTCTGCAAGGGGAAGAGTGCGAAGTAGTGGAAGGATTCATAGCATTACATAAATGGCATAGATTCGCAGGCTGACAGGGCATGATGTGAACACTCCTTCCGTGGCCGTAACCATCTTTAGATCAGCCAATAGGGTGGTCAGTCCTATACGGGGGTAGGGTTTTATGGGCTCCCACAACCCACACAATGAGGGGAGGCTACCCACACCCACCGCTGGATGTCAACCCAGAATTCGGAGCCGGAGCTCTCCACTCGGGGTTGATGGTGTCACAGCAGGAGAGCAAGAACTTATCTGTCCGAAATATATCTCGAGGTCTTTCATGTGGAATTATATTGTGCAGCGACCGTTGTGTAGGCAATGTCCTGGAATCAGCAGGTAGACAGTGACCAGTAATTCTGATTTTACTGGTGTTGTTGAGAGAGGAATGTTGTCTAAGACACCAGGTGAATTTCCTGTACTTCTTCAAGCCCAATAATGGATAATCAAGGGGCCACAGGGAAGGGGGTAACTAAAGACAATCACTATCACTAAGGAAATAGTACTTGGTAAAATAATGGGACTAAAAGATGACAAGTCCCCTGAACCAAATGGCCTGCATCCCAGGGTCTTAAAAGAAGTGGCTGCAGAGATAGTGGATGCATTGGTTGCAATATACCAAAATTCCCTGGACTCTGGAGAGATCCCAGTGGATTGGAAAACCGCAAATGTAACACTGTAGGAACGGAGGTTCCTATCGAAAAGACTGAGTTCGACTCAGACAATTAAAACAATGAACTTCAATGGAACAAAACGGTTTTAACTAGAAACTGCTGGAATACATCAACTACAGGTCTGCTCTCCTTGAAGGCTCCACGAGGACTGATCCCCTGGTCTGAAGGCTGACGTCATGACGTCATCACGTTCTTCCCGCCATTGGGGAATCGTGACTAACGGCATGACATCATCACGTTGAAACCGCGCTGTAAAGGTAACTAGACATTGTACAGGTACAGGCACAGACAGTAACTACATTGCTATTAAAGGAATTATGTACAACCGCTCTGAGTCCTTTGGTGGCTCCGCCACAACACCCCTATTTAAGAAAGGAAGGAGACAGAAAGCAGGAAACTATAGACCAGTTAGCCTAACATCTGTCGTTGGGAAAATGCTGGAGTCCTTCATTAAGGAAGCAGTAGCAGGGCATTTGGAAAATCATAATGCAGTCAAGCAGAGTCAGCATGGTTTTATGAAAGGGAAATCATGTTTAACAAATTTGCTGGAATTCTTTGAGGATGTAATGCAGGTTGGATACAGGTGAACCAGTGGATGTGGTGTATTTGGATTTCCAGAAGGCATTCGATAAGGTGCCACATAAAAGGTTACTGCATAAGATAAGAGCTCACGGAGTTGGGGGTAATATATTAGCATGGATAGAGGATTGGCTAACTAACAGAAAGCAGAGAGTCTGGATAAATGGGTCATTTTCCAGTTGGCAAACGGTAACTAGTGGGGTGCCACAGGGATCGGTGCTGGGGCCTCAACTATTTACAATCTACATTAATGACTTGGATGAAGGGATCGAGTGTAATGTAGCCAAGTTTGCGGATGATACAAAGATGGGTGGGAAACCAAGTTGTGCAGAGGATGCAAAGAATCTGCAAAGGGATATAGACAGGCTAGGTGAGTGGGCAAACATTTGGCAGATGTAGTATAATGTGGGAAAGTGCGAGGTTATCCACTTTGGCAGGAAAAATAAAAAGCAAATTATTTTTTAAATGGAGAGAGATTACAAAATGCTACAGTTCAGAGGGACCTGGGGGTCCTTGTGCATGAAACACAAAAAGTTAGCATGCAGGTACAGCAAGTAATCAAAAAGGCAAATGGAATGTTGGCCTTTATTGCAAGGGGATGAGAATATAAAAGCAGGGAAGTCCTGCTACAACTGTACAAGGTATTGGTGAGCCCACACTTGGAGTACTGTGTACAGTTTTGGTCTCCTTATTTAAGGAAGGATATACTTGCATTGGAGGCAGTTCAGAGACAATTCACTAGGTTAATTCCAGAGATGAGGGGTTTGACTTAGGAGGAAAGGTTGAGCAAGCTGGGCCTATACTCATTGGAATTTAGAAGAATGAGATGATTTTATTGAAACATATAAGATACCGAGGGGGGCTCGACAAGGTAGATGCAGAGAGGATGTTTCCCCTCGTGGGGAAATCTAGAACTCTGGGGCATAGTTTCAGAATAAAGGGTCGCCTTTTTAAAACTGAGATGAGGGGGAATTTCTTCTCTGAGGGTCGTAAATCTGTGGAATTCCCTGCCCCAGAGAGCCGTGGAGGCTGGGTCATTAAATACATTTAAGGTGGAGATAGACAGATTTTTGCAAGATAAGGGAGTGAAAGGTTATGGGGAGCGGGCAGGGAAGTGGCTTTGAGCCCAAGATCAGCCATGATCTTATTGAATGGCGGAGCAGGTTCGAGGGGCCAAGTGGCCTATTCCTGCTCCTATTTCTTATGTTCTTATAAAAAGTGTTGTGGGATTTTTTTTTTTAATGTTCGCCTGAACCACCAGGGAAGGCATAACAGGGCCTCTGTTTAATGTCTCACCCAAAGGATGACTCTTCCTATAGCACAGCACTCCATGCTGCACGAAAGTGTCGGCCTATATTGCATTGAAGTTCTACAGCGGGGCTTGAACCCACAATCTTCTGACTCGGGTGAGAGTCCCAGCAACTTAGCCAAGCTCTAATTGACTGGCCGGAGCCAGAAGGAAGAATGGGCTCATTGTGGGAGTCAATAAATGTGTGCGTGGGTTTTCTGCTGGAACAAGCTCTTATCCAGCCTTTCTCTGATCTCCGCAGGTGTCTCCGATGGAGAAGAACGTCAATGAGACGATTTGCTCGCTCAAGTTTGCCCAGAGAGTGCGCTCGGTGGAACTGGGGGCTGTGGTACGAAGGGCCGAAAGCCAGCACTGTTCCAGCCGCCAAGACTATGAGGTAACGAATACTTCATCGCCTAATGATCTCCGGGAACGGGATGTGTAAACGGGTGTGGCTAGAACAGTTTGCTGCAGGGAGAGACATCGAAAGATTGGAGTCTTAAATGGAAAGGGAAAATTATACTGAAAATAACTTGGATTTAGTGAATTTAAAATTTGTATGGGAAATATTTGCTGAGGTGCCACTTCCCTCCATTACTCCTCTCTGGAAATCCATTCTGTGTACTGATTACCCTGTGCAAGAGAGAATTTCCTGATATCAGTCCTATATTCTTTTTACTAGTTTGAACCCGTGATCTTGTCCTCCTGCCACGGATTTATCTTTTCCCATTCCCTTAACTATCTTTCATGCAGCTGCAAGATGATCACTCGGATGCCTCTTTTTCTAGATGGAGGAGCCCAAGATTCTCTAGACTTTCCTCATAACTCAGACCTCCGACACCAGCAATGAGCCTCCAGCGACTGAACGTCTCCCTTGTGTCTCATTGACCAGACTGGACAGATGTGGTGTGACTGGAGCACACTGTAGTTTGATCATGACCTCCTCTGACTTGTATCCCACTGTTTTTGGCTGTGTAGTTCAGCATTCTGATGACTTTATTGATCACTGCTCTGCATTGGCTGGTCACCTTGAGCACCGAGTCTACGAAGATGGGTCAAAATCCTTGAACTCCCTCCCTAACAGCACTGTGGGAGTACCTTCACCACACGGACTGCAGCGGTTCAAGAAGGCGGCTCACCACCACCTTCTCGAGGGCAATTGGGGATGGGTAATAAATGCTGGTCAAGCCAGCGATGCCCACATCTCAGGAATTTTTTTAAAATTATTTGTTCATAAGTTTCTCTTGACTTCATCCATGGTTATTTCAGCACCATTTGTGAAGTATACACGTCCTTCCTATGTGCAGCACTTGAAATTTAGTGTACTCACATTTAATCTCCCATCAAAATTTGACTGATTTGCATTGACGTTCTGAATCTGTCATTGGTGTAAATTAGAAACAGTAGTGATCCCAATACTGAGCCCTGGTGCATTCATCTTTTATGGTTCTTGCCTCTTCTCTGACTGCCTTCTTACTATTTTAGTACTGAAATTTTTTTTGTAACTATTTTACTTCTGCCACATGCGTTTTTGTTTTCCCACTCGTTCTTGCCCTTCTGATCACCTTCTAGAAAGTTTCTGCATGTTCTTATCCCAATGAATCCCTTCTACCTGCAGAATTTGTACGGTCATTTATCCTCTATTTCCCCTGTTAATCCATTTTAGGGTCACATTTGTTTTAGTCTGAGCTTGCTAATTTCTATGTATGTATTCATCCTGTGCTCAGCATTATTCCTTTAAAGGTGTTACACTTATCCTCTGCTGAAATGTTGAACCTCCTTCAATCTATTTCCATTAGTTCTCTCAATCCATTTCCATAAGTGTTCTCAATTCTTTTGAATTTTAGCTCTTTTTGAAAAGTTTTTTTTTACACCTAGTGCTTCGTAGGTGGAATATCTGAATTACAGATCATATTAAATGTGATCATTCTGCAGTTGCTCTCCTCCAAGCTACAGCTTCAATGTCCTGCATACTGTCTGAATTATTAACAAATGGCAGGTCAAGATGAGCACAGCAAATTGTGGCTTCCTTGACACACTGAGTCACGAAGCAGTCGTGCACTACGTTTACCAGCTGTTTCCATTCAGTGTCATGTGAAATATTTCAGAGTATACCCTGCAGTACGCTAACATGTTAGCAGTGACGCTGTCTCTGTCTCAGTGTACTGGCGGGGGGGCGGTGGAGGAGCTTCTTCATCGCCAATGCAAGTGAAACATAGGAGCAGGAGTAGGCCATTCGGCCCCTCGAGCCTGCTCTGCCATTCAATGCGATCATGGCTGATCATCCAAGTTCAGTACCCGGTACCTGCTTTCTCCCCATACCCCTTGATCCCTTTAGCCTTAAGAAATATATCCAACTCCTTGAATATATTTAATGAATTTGCCTCCACTGCCTTCTGTGGTAGAGAATTCCACAGGTTCACCACTCTCTGGGTGAAGAAATTCCTCCTCATTTCTGTCCTAAATGGCCTACCCCTTATCCTTGGACTGTGACCCCTGGTTCTGGATTCCCCGACCATCGGGAACATCCTCCCTGCATCTAGTCTGTCCAGTCCTGCCAGAGTTTTGTAAGTTTCAATGAGATCCCCTCTCATTCTTCTAAACTCCAGCGAGTATAAGCCCAATCGACCCAATCTCTCCTCATACGTCATTCCTGCCATCCCAGGTATCAGCCTGGTGAATCTTCGCTGAACTCCTTCCATGGCAAGAATATCCTTCCTCAGATAAGGTGACCAAAACTGCACACAATACTCAAGATGTGGTCTCACCAAGGCCCTGTACAACTGTAGCAAAACATCCTTGTTCCTGTACTCAAACCCTCTTGCTATGAAGGCCAACATACCATTTGCCTTCTTAACCACCTGCTGCGCGTGCATGCTTACCTTCAGCAACTGGTGCACAAGGACACCCAGGTCTCGTTGCACTTCCCCTTCTCTCAATCTATTGCCATTCAGATAATAATCTGCCTTCCTGTTTTTGACACCAAAGTGGATAACCTCACATTTATCCACGTTATATTGCATCTGCCATGCTTCTGCCCAATCACCCAACCTGTCCAAATCATCCTGGAGTTTCTTGGTATCCTCCTCACAGCACACATGTCCACCCAGCTTTGTGTGATCTGCAAATTTGGAGATATTACATCTAGTTCCCTTGTCTAGATCATTTATATATATTGTGAATAGCTGGGGTCCAAGGACCGATCCCTGCGGTACCCCACTAGTCACTGCCTGCCACTCGGAAAAAGACCCGTTTATTCCAACTCTTTGCTTTCTATCTGCCAACCAGTTCTCTATCCGCCAACCAGTTCTCTATCCAAGTCAATACCTTGCCCCCAATCCCATGTGCCTTAACTTTACACACTAATCTCTTATGTGGGACCTTATCGAAAGCCTTCTGAAAGTCCAAATACACCACATCCACTGGTTACATCCTCAAAAAATTCCAGTAGATTAGTCGAGCATGATTTACCTTTTGTAAATCCATGTTGACTTTGTCCGATCCGGTCACTGTTTTCCAAGTGATCTGCTATTACATCTTTTATAATGGACTCTAGCATTTTCCCCACTACCGATGTCAGGCTTACCAGTCTGTAATTCCCCGTTTTCTCTCTACCACCTTTTTTGAATAGTGGGGTAACATTAGCTACCCTCCAATCCATGGGTACTGTTCCAGATTCCATCAAATGTTGGAAGATGACCAGCAATGCATCTACTATTTCTAGGGCCACTTCCTTAAGTACCCTAGGATGTAGATTATCAGGCCCTGGGGATTTATCGGCCTTCAATCCCATCAATTTCCCTACCACCATTTCCCTACAAATACTGATTTCTTTCAGTTCCTCCCTTTCATCAGACCCTATATTCCCCGACATTTCTGGCAGGTTATTTGTGTCCTCCTTTGTGAAGACAGAACCAAAATATGTATTTAATTGGTCTGCCATTACTTTGTTTTCCATTCTAAATTCCCCTGATTCTGACTGCAAGGGACCTACGCTTGACTTCACCAATCTTTTTCTCTTCACATATCTATAAAAGCTTTTACAGTCAGTTTTTATGTTCCCTGCAAGCTTACTCTCATATTCTATTTTCCCTTTCTTAATTAATCCCTTTGTTGAATCCTAAACTGCTCCCAATCCTCTGGATTACTGCTTTTTCTGGCCAATTTATATGTCCTCTCCTTGGATCTTATGCTATCCTTAATTTCCCTCGTTAGCCATGTGAAGCTCTATTAGGGGTCTGGCTCAAGTATGTCGTCACATGGAGATAGGGGGCCTCCGCCTCGGACTGATGTGTGTATTTTCTTTTACAGTCAGAGTCCTCCCCTGCAGCTGCCCAACACGGACGGCTCAACATCAACCACCCAGGAGGAAGCGCTGTGGGGAAAAACACAGCAGGAAAAAGAAGACTGATGGCATCGGGTATGGCAACCCTGCACTTATCTTTTTGGGGGGGTTAGTGGGGTATGGTTGGATTAGCCCCATTGCACCGACTCAACCAATTTCAACCAGCCATTAGCATCATAGTTGACACTGGGCTCTTCTGTTGGGTGTGATGTTGATCAGTTTCAAATCATGTGGAGGACACGTGGAACAACATGGCTTTACTCGGGGGAGGTGTCAGTACAAGAAGCCATGCTGCTGACCAGATCTGCTCCCTCCACAACTGGTTCCAAGTCCCTGGTGCAACTCTCAGCCATGACTCCCACACTCTGGCTAATCTCAGCCAGCCAGTCGCCTCAAGAAATCCCAGAAACCCACCAGGACTTCTGACCCACTGCTGTCCCCCTCGTGTCGTCTCTGCTTCGACATGGGATCGGAATAGACTATTTAAATCATTCTGTTTCATATAGGGCCTATGTTGCGGAAGTGTACAAACTATATATTTTTCTCTTTAATGCCTTACTGTCCGAGCTATAGCTCCTCCGAGGGACATGAACAGATTCACTTTAATATAGAATCAGCTATATCTGCTGTCTGCTCCATAAGTTCAGTTCTCTGGAAAAACCTGAATGCAAATAACATCACATTTGAATTTCTTTTTAAATGAAGTGATATACCTTTATAAATGATTTTGAAATTTGATGCAGTTTATCTCCAGCTATAAAGTGTCCCTTTCACTACCCTGCCCTCTCCCCCGCCCCCCAACCCTTGCAATCTAGACCTCGCTTGCCACAGAGCTGCTCAGTTTTTTGTATTCATTCCTGGGATGTGTGTGTCACTGGCAAGGTCAGCATTTATTGCCCGTCCCTAATGGTCCTCGAGAAGGTGGTGATGAGCCGCCGCCTTGAACCACTGCAGTCCGTGTGGTGATGGCACTCCCACAGTGCTGTTAGTGAGGGAGTTCCAGGATTTTGACCCACGACGATGAAGGAATGGCAATATACTTCTAAGTCAGGATGGTGTGTGACTTGGAGGGTGTAATGTCCGTGTGTAATTGAGACACGGACTGCAGAAGTTGGTTATAACAGGTGTTTACTGAATGGAGACAAAACTGGAACTACTATACAAAGTTACTTCACAGGCTTATATACAGGGGTGGTCACTACTGGTACTGCAGTATACAGGGGCTGCAGAATATAGTTCCTTCTTCAAGGTACATACACTATTCCTCCCCTTTTAGCTAAACAGTACATAACATTCGATTAATAATTAAATAACATATTTACAATTACAGTTGCTATATACATTAGCTGAAGTTAATCAATTGTAAATTCAGTCTTTGAGGAGGCTTCCTGATTCTGTCCGGATAACGCCTCTTTGGGGTATCAGGTTCTTCTGGCAAAGTTGATTCGGGATCAACGTCGTTGTTTGGTTCGTCTGCTTCCAATATCACCGATTCTGAGGTAGATGCAATTGGTACTTCGGTTTCATCACCAGGTGTATAGGATCGTGGTGTAGATTTGACGTTTTCCAGTGACTCTAGAATCTGGTCAGCATGGCGTCTTACAATGCTCTCTCCAACGTCCACGGTATACATTAGAGGTCCTTGCTGTGTGCAGATCGTTCCTGGCTGCCATTTCTCTGTGCGGTAGTCCCAGGCCAAAACTGGTTGACCTATCTTGAAACTCCTGGTTGGCCTTTCATTCATATTCTGAAACTGCCTGTTCTCCACATCTCCTCTGATGTTTGGCTTAACCAAATCCAAGCGGCATCTTAGTCTTCGATTGAAGAACATCATGGCTGGAGTTTGGTTGGTAACCGCATGTGTCACATTCCGGTAGGCAAACAAGAAGTTATCCACCTTGTGTTGTAGGGGTATGTCTTCATTATACATTGCCTTGATAGCCTTCTTGAATGTTTGAACGAACCTCTTAGCCAATCCATTGGTGGCTGGATAATATGGGGCGGATGTGTAATGCTTAACACCATTGTTCTTTAAGAACCTCCGGAACTCTTCAGACACAAACTGTGGTCCATTGTCGGAGCAAATCTGTTCAGGCAGCCCATTTCTGGCGAATATGGTTCGTAAGACTGTGATAGTTTTTTCTGTGGTGGTTGAGGACATTTTTATTACCTCTGGCCACTTTGAATGTGCATCCACCACAATTAAAAACATCAAGTCCATAAATGGACCAGCAAAATCAATGTGTACCCTTTGCCATGGGGATGAGGGCCACTCCCATGGATGTAGAGGGGCTTGTGGTGGGGCGTTTTGGACCTTCTGGCATCCTGTACAGCTCTTGGTCATCTCTTCGATTTCTCTATCGATTCCCGGCCACCACACAAACGCTCTGGCTAAGTTCTTCATTTTTACCCTGATGGGCCTTCAATAACCACAAAACTAGAAGTTATAGACTTAAACAAGTTGGCTTTTAATCACTAAGATCAGAGCTAACATCGCAACACGCCGACTGGTTCACAGGAATGAGTCATACAGATCCTGGGATCTTTATGTAAGAGAAGTCAGGGGCGGAGCCAAGAGCCAAGACCTGGAACCTCCCAGGTTAGTCGGGAAAGAGGAAGTGAAACTATACACAGTGGGGGAGGGTAATATACATGAGTGCAAAACGAATACAGGATCAAGACAAACAGATTTAATTACATTCACCCCTTCTATAGATTTAGTTCATCGGGATGATGTTTCTTAAAAGTTGGTATAAGTGAGTCTGTCAGGAGGTTTTGCAGTTCTCCGTGATCGGCGCAAAGCCGGTTGGGGTGCCTCTAGGGGAGTGGATTCTGGTTCCTCCGCTGTCCGGGCCTCCGCAGTGTCTTCCAGGTTATCTGCAGTGTCCTCCAGGTTAAAGTTGGGTATTGACACCTCTGGGCGTCCTGTCTCTTTGTAGTGTCGGTCTTCATCGGGTAGTCTCCCATCGTTCTCTCCGCTCTCCGAGGGAGCGAGGTCTTTTATGGAAACAGTGTCCTCTCGCCCATCAGAGTATTCGATATAGGCGTACTGAGGGTTTGCATGGAGGAGCTGTACCTTTTCCACAAGGGGGTCCGTTTTATGGCCTCTCACGTGCTTCCACAATAGTACTGTCCCCGGAGACGTCAGCCACGCGGGTAGAGATATGCCCAAGGTGGATTTCCGGGGGAAAACGAACATCTTTTCGTGAGGGGTAGCGTTAGTGGCAGTACATAAGAGACCTTATGGAGTGGAGCACGTCTGGGAGGACTTCCTGCCAGCGGGAGGTCGGAAGGCCTTTTGACTTTAAGGCTAACGTGACAGCCTTCCAAACAGTTGCATTCTCCCTTTCCACTTGCCCATTACCCCGGGGGTTATAGCTAGTGGTTCTGCTAGTGGCTATCCCCTTCGAGAGCAAGAACTGGCGCAGCTCGTCACTCATGAATGACGTCCCCCTATCGCTGTGTATGTAGTTCGGCATGCCAAACATGCAGAATAGATTACAGAGACACTTGATGACCGTGGCACTGGTCATGTCTGGGCAGGGGATGGCGAAGGGGAAGCGGGAATATTCATCAATGATATTGAGGAAGTATATGTTACGGTCGGCAGAGGGAAGGGGTCCCTTGAAGTCCAGACTTAGGCGCTCGAATGGCCGTGTGGCTTTGATAAGGTGTGCACGGTCAGGCCTGTAGAAACGAGGCTTGCATTCCGCACAGATGCGGCAGGCTCTGGTCATTGCCCTGACCTCCTCGATGGAGTGCGGCAGATTGCGGGACTTTATAAAATGGTATAGTCGGGTGACCCTGGTGACACAGGTTGTTGTGGAGACCCTGTAATTTGTCCGTATGAATGCTGGCACACATTCCCCGCGATAGGGCGTCTGGGGGTTCATTAAGGGCTCCCGGCCTGTACATAATATCATAGTCGAACGTGGATAGTTCGATCCTCCACCTGAGTATTTTGTCATTCTTGATTTTCCCCCTTTGTTATTAAACATGAAAGCCACTGACCGCTGGTCAGTGAGCAGGGTGAAACGTTTGCCGGCTAGGTAGTGTCTCCAGTGCCGCACTGCCTCCACTATAGCCTGTGCCTCCTTCTCGACAGAAGAGTGCCTGATTTCAGGTCCCTGAAGGGTTCGGGAGAAGAAGGCCACAGGTCTCCCAGCCTGATTGAGGGCCGCAGCTAAGGCAAAGTCTGACGCATCGCTTTCGACTTGAAAAGGAATGCATTCGTCCACTGCACACACTGCAGCCCTTTCAATGTCCTGTTTAATACTGGTGAAAGCCTCCCGAGCTTCAGCTGATAGTGGGAAGGACGTCGATTTAATGAGGGGTCGGGCCTTATCAGAGTAATTGGGCACCCATTGGGCATAATACGAAAAAAATCCCAGGCACCTTTTTAAAGCTTTGGGATTGTGTGGCAGGGGCAGTTCCTTTAGGGGGCGTAATCGGTCAGGGTCCGGTCCAATTACCCCATCTTCCACCACACAGCCGAGGATACAGAGACGGGTTATGTTGAAGACACATTTGTCTTCGTTGTAGGTTAGATTCAGCTTTAGGGCAGTTTTTAAAAATCTCGCAAGATTTAGATCGTGGTCTTGCTGGTTGTGCCCGCAGATAGTGACATTGTCCAGATAGGGGTAGGTAGCTTGTAGTTTATTCTCGTCAACCATGCGGTCCATCTCACGTTGCAAGACTGAGACCCCATTTGTTACCCCGAAGGGCACTCTGAGAAAATGGTAGAGGCGCCCGTTCGCCTCGAAGGCGGTGTATGGGCGGTCCTCCGTTCTAATGGGGAGCTGGTGATACGCGGATTTGAGGTCGATAGTCGAGAAGACTCGGTATTGCGCAATCTGGTTGACCATTTCTGATATGCGGGGTAAAGGGTAGGCGTCCAGCTGGGTATAAATATTAACAGTCTGGCTGTAGTCAATTACCATCCGTTTCTTTTCGCTATTTTTAACTATGACTACTTGGGCATGCCACGGGCTGGTACTGCATTCAATAATGCCTTCCCGCAGGAGTCTGTCCACTTCCGCCTTGATAAAGTGTCTGTCTTCCAGACTGTACCGTCTACTTTTGGTCGCTATGGGCCTACAGTTCGGCGCGAGATTAGCGAATAAAGAGGGCGCGCTGATTTTTAAGGTTGATAGGCCACAGACTGTGAGTGGCGGCTGGGACCCGCCATATGCTAGCGTGACACTTTCGTGGTGGCACTGGAAGTCCAGGCCCAAGATTACATTAACAGAGAGTTCTGGCATCACGAGGAGTTTAAAATCCTTGTAGTCCGTGCCTTTTACAGTCAGTGTTACCACACAGCAGCCCAAGATGTCCGAAGTGTGGGGCTTAGCAGCCATAGCAATTCTGCTCCGTGTAGGGGTTACCGTTAATGAGTGCCGCCGTACCAGGCTAGGGTGGATAAAACTCTCGGTACTCCCACAGTCAATTAAACATTTCGTTAAATTCCCGTTTACCTGTATGTCCATCATGGATTTTGTCAACGGGTGTGGCCTGGACTGATCCACCGTGATCGAAGCCACTGTTGGGCCCTGGGCGGCCGTTGAGTCGGGAAAAGATGGCGGATCCCAAGATGGCGGCCCGCACAGCACGCACGAGGCGGTGACGGAGTTGGAAATCGGATTCCCCCTGCAGACTTTGCTAAAATGCCCCTTTTTCTTACATTTGAAGCATGTAGCGTCCTTCGCTGGGCATCGTTGTCTGGGGTGCTTGGCCTGGCCGCAGAAGTAGCATTTCGGGCCTCGAGACATTGCCGCTGTAGTAGGACTCCTGGGTGAACTTCTGTGTGGGGACTCCGGCGGCGTAGAGCTGGTCTGAGACCTGGATGGGGAAGATGGCTGATTCCAAGATGGCGGCCCCCTCGGCGCACACGAGGCGGTGAGGGCCGCATGGCCGGAAGAATAAGAGTCAGAGTTTCTCTGGGCCACGTCCAGCGATTGCACAGTGGCCACTGCCTTTTTTAAGTCCAGGACCACCACCTCCAGCAGTCTTGCCGGATATAATTCGATTTGAGGCCCGTGATGAAGAAATCGCGGACCAATTCGTCAGAGTACGCGTTGGCCGTCACTGCCTTGCAGTTACAGTCCCGGACCAGGTCCTTTAGGCCCTGTAAGAAATCGTCCATTGATTCCTCTGGTCGCTGCCTGCGTGTAGCCAGCAGATGTCTGGCGTACACTTCGTTTACCGGCCTCTGGTATTGGGCCTTCAGGATAGTGATGGCCTCCGTGTAAGAGGTGGCGTCCCGGATGAACGAATAAATCCGATGACTTACGCGAGTAGTCAGTACACTCAGTTTATCTACCTCGCTAGCGGATGAGGCCCCCGCGAAGAGTTCGAAGCATTTGAGCCAGTGTCCAAATTGATTTGATGCTTCAGCAGAATGTGGATCCAAGTCCAGACGCTCTGGTTTTAGGAGTCGATCCATCCTAGTATTCTTTAGTGATTAAAATTGATGGGCCTTCAATAACCACAAAACTAGAAGTTATAGACTTAAACAAGTTGGCTTTTAATCACTAAGATCAGAGCTAACATCTCAACACGCCGACTGGTTCACAGGAATGAGTCATACAGATCCTGGGATCTTTATGTAAGAGAAGTCAGGGGCGGAGCCAAGAGCCAAGACCTGGAACCTCCCAGGTTAGTCGGGAAAGAGGAAGTGAAACTATACACAGTGCGGGAGGGTAATATACATGAGTGCAAAACGAATACAGGATCAAGACAAACAGATTTCATTACATACCCCTCCCAGATGACCCTCATGAAGCTCATTGAGCACTATCCTTCAATTTGGGTGGAATTACTACTTTGGATCCACACAAGGTTCCTCGGCACACTGACAGCTGTTCTCTTCTCGGCGAGAATGCTGGCAACAGTGGTTCGCCATGTGCTGGCCATCCCTTCACCGTTAAATCATAGACCCTGGAGAGTGTCGGGTCATTTCGTGTTTCCTTTTCTATGTTTGCATTCGTCACAGGGAGACATTCGACTATGGTCGAGTGGAATATCTCCACAGGATCCACTGCAGGAGGTGCTTCCACCGTCGGCAACGGTAGGCACGACAATCCATCAGCATTCCCATGCTGTTTAGTTCCTTTGTACTCGGTCATATTGGTGTGCCCCTAGGAAAAGGGACCAGCTCTGTAGCCGTTGTGCTGTCATTATCGGGATGCCCTTCTTAGGGTTGAAAATGGAGACAAGAGGTTGATGATCAGTTAGTAGAGTAAATTTCTGTCCGTGCAGGTAGTGATTGAACTTCTTCACCCCCACCAGGCTGAGGGCCTCTCTGTCAATCTGGGCGTAGTTACGCAGTTAACGAGCGTGACGCAAAAGCTATCGGCCTCTCTGAACCATCAAGGGATTTATGTGACAGTACCGCTCCAACGCCGTAGGGAGACGCATCACACGCCAGTCTTATCGGTAGTGATGGGTTGTAGTGAGCCAATACTTCTCTTGAAGTGATCAAGCCTTTACACTTCTGAAAGGCCTGCTTACATTCATCGCTCCATTTCCATGCTACTCCAGTTTGTAGCAGGGCGTTCAGTGGGTGCAGAATTGTGGACAAATTTGGCAAAAACTTATGGTAGTAATTCACCAATCCGAGGAATGACCTCAGTTGCGACACATTTTCAGGCGCTGGAGCCTTAACTACCGCTTCAATTTTGTCAGGGGACTTATGTAACCCCTCTTCATCAATCACGTGGCCACAATACGATATTTGTTTCTTAAAAAACTCGCACTTGGGGCGATTGGCTCATAGATACATAGATACATAGAAGATAGGAGCAGGAGTAGGCCATTCGGCCCTTCGTGCCTGCTCCGCCATTCGATGAGATCATGGCTGATCCTTTAATTCAGTATCCCGTCCCCGCCTTCTCTCCGTAACCCTTAACCCCTTTTGCCCGTAGAAATATATCTAATCCCCTCTTAAATATATTTAATGAGCTGGCGTACACTGCCCTCTGTGGCAATGAGTTCCACAGGTTCACCACTCTCTGAGTGAAGAAATTCCCCCTCATCTCTGTCCTAAATGGTTTAGCCCTTATCCTTAAATTATGTCCTCTAGTTCTGTTCTCACCCGCCAAGGGAAACATTCCTTCTGCATCCAGTCTGTCTAGACCTGTCAGAATTTTATACACTTCTATGAGGTCCCCTCTCAATCTTCTAAACTCCAGTGTGTACATCCCTAAACTACATAGTCTCTCCTCATAGGTCATTCCCGCCATTCCTGGTATCAGCCTGGTGAATCGCCGCTGCACCCCCTCCATGGCAAGAACATCCTTCCTCAGATGAGGCGACCAAAACTGTACACAGTACTCGAGGTGTGGTCTCACCAGTGCCCTGTACAGCTGCAGCAAGGTATCCCTGTTCCTGTATTCTAACCCTTTTGCTATGAAGGCCAGCATACCGTTTGCCTTCTTGACCGCCTGTTGCACCTGCATGCTCGCCTTCAGTGACTGGTGTACAAGAACACCCAGGTCTCTCTGTACTTCCCCCTCTCCCAATCTATTGCCATTTAAATAATAATTTGCCCTCCCGTTCCTGCACCCAAGGTGGATAACTTCGCACTTGTCCACATTATAGTGCATCTGCCATTTATCCGCCCAATCGCCCAGTCTGTCCAAATCGCTCTGGAGCTTCCTGGTCTCTTCCTCTGAGCCCACCCCCCCTCCTAGTTTAGTGTCGTCTGCAAATTTGGAAATGCTGCATCCGACTCCCTGATCCAGGTCATTAATGTAAATTGTGAACAGCTGGGGGCCCAGGACAGATCCCTGTGGTACCCCACTTGTTACTGCCTGCCATTCAGAAAATGAGCCGTTTATTCCAACTCTCTGTTTTCTATCTGACAGCCAGTTCCCTATCCACGCCAAAACTTTCCCCTTTATCCCATGAGCCTCAATTTTCCATGCTAATCTTTTATGTGGGACCTTATCGAAGGCCTTTTGGAAGTCCAGGTACACCACATCTACTGGCTCTCCCCCATCTATTCTACCAGTTACTCCCTCAAAAAATTCCAATAGATTAGTCAAGCACGATTTACCCTTTGTAAATCCATGTTGACTCTGTCCTATCCTGTCCCCATTTGCTAAGTGCTCCGCTATTTCATCCTTAATGATGGACTCCAGCATTTTGCCCACAACTGATGTAAGGCTTACAGGTCTGTAATTACCTGCTTTTTCCCTACCCCCCTTTTTGAATAGTGGGGTAACGTTAGCTACCCTCCAATCCATCGGCACTGTTCCCGAGTCTAATGAATTCTGAAAAATCATCCTTAGTGCATCCGCTATCTCTAGGGCCACCTCCTTCAGTACCCTAGGATGCATGTTATCAGGCCCTGGGGATTTGTCCACCTTCAATCCCTTTAGCTTCCTTAACACCATATCCTTAGAGATATTGATTTGCGTCAGTTCCTCCTTTGCCAATGTCCCTATTTTTCCCGATATCCCAGGGAGGTTTTTTGTGTCTTCCTTCGTAAAGACTGACCCAAAGTATGCATTTAGTTGATCTGCCATTTCCTTATTTCCCATTATATATTCCCCCGTATCTGACTGCAATGGACCAACTTTGGTTTTCACCAGTCTTTTCCTTTTGATATACTTATAAAAGCTTTTGGAGTTAGTTTTTATATTTTCCGCCAGCTTGTTTTCGTAAGCTATTTTGCCCCTCTTGATTATGCCCTTTGCCCTCCTTTGCTCTATCTTAAACTGTTCCCAATCTTCCGCTCTGGCGCTTTTTTTGGCTATTTTATACGCCCTATCTTTGGATTTTATGCTGTCTCTAATTTCCCCTGTTATCCACGGTTGAGTCACCTTTTTAGATTTCCTTTTATGCCAGATTGGTATAAACAATTTTTGCAATTTTGTCATTCTATCTTTAAATGTTTGCCATTGTTTATCTACCTCCAGTCCTCTCAGGAACGTTGTCCAATCAGACCTACTCAGTTCCCGTCTCATGGCATCATAATTCCCCTTGTTTAAATTCAGGACCTTAGTCTCTGAGTCAATTTCTTCGCTCTCCATTTCGAGTGAGAAATCGATCATGTTATGATCGCTCTGACCCAAGGGTCCCCGTACAACAAGATTACTGATTAGTCCCTTCTCATTGCACAGTACCCAGTCCAATATAGCCTGTTCCCGAGTTGGTTCCTCGACATATTGATCCAGATAACCATCCCTCAAACACTCAAGGAATTCCTCCTCCTCATTATTTTTACTGATTAGGCTAGTCCAATCTATATGTAAGTTAAAGTCACCTATGATGACAGCTGTGCTCTTATTGCACGCTTCTCTAATTTCCCTCGTGATGCCCTCCCTAACCTCTATTTTACTATTTGGAGGCCTATATACCACTCCTATTAATGTTTTTCGCCCCTCGCTATTTCTTAGCTCCACCCATATAGATTCTGTATTAACTGAGTTAATATCCTTCCTTTCAATTGCATTTATCCCCTCTTTTACTAGCAATGCTACCCCTCCTCCCTTTCTTTTTTGTCGATCCTTCCTAAATACTGAATACCCCTGTATGTTAAGCTCCCAGCCCTGCTCACCCTGCAACCATGTTTCCGTAATCCCAATTAGGTCATAATTATTAACCTCTATTTCCACAGCTAATTCATCTACCTTGTTCCTGATGCTTCTCGCATTAAGGTATAAAACCCTCAGGCTTTTTTTATGCTCACATTTTTTATGAATTAGTTTGGCCCTTTGTTTTTTGTTCCTCACCCTTTTATCATTTATTTCTGTCTGCCTTTCACTTTCCTCTATTTCACTACATAGGTTTCTAGCCCCCTGCCATACTAGTTTAAATGCTCCCGAACTGCTTTATCAAAAATTACCCCGAGAACATCAGTTCCATCTCTGCACAGGTGTAGACCGTCCCTTTTGTATAGGTCACACCTACCACAAAACTGGTTCCAATGCCTCAAAAATTTAAAACCCTCCCTCTTACACCACTGCTCAAGCCACGTATTTAGCCTAACTATCCTGTTCTCTGTACTCTTACTAGCACGTGGCACTGGTAGTAATCCAGAGATTACTACCTTCGAGGTCCTACTTTTTAGCTTGGCTCCTAACTCCCGAAATTCTACTTGTAGGACCTCTTCCCTTTTTTTAGCTACGTCGTTGGTACCAACATGTATCACGACAACTGGCTGTTCCCCCTCCCCCTCCAGAATGTTCTGCACCCGCGCCGAGACATCCTTGACCCTTGCACCAGGGAGGCAACATACCATCCTGGAGTCTCGGTCGCGACCACAGAAACCCCTATCTATTCCCCTTACAATCGAATCCCCTATTACTATAGCCCTGCCACTCTTTTTCCCTCCCTTCTTTGCAACAGAGCCAGTCATGGTGCCATGAGCCTGGCTGCTGGTGCCTTCCCCCGATGTGTCACCCCCCCCGACAACAGTACCTAAGGCGGTGAACCTGTTGCTAAGGGAGACAACCCCAGGGGATTTCTGCACTACCTTCCTGCCCTTGCTCTGCCTTTTGGTCACCCATGTACTGTCTACGCTGGCCTTAACCTGCGGTGTGACCAACTCACTAAATGTGCTATCCACACCCCTCTCAGAATCGTGGATGCTCCAAAGTGAGTCCATCTGCAGCTCAAGGGCCGTCATGCGGTCCCACATGAGCTGCAGCTGGACACACTTCCTGCACACATAGTCGTCAGGGACACAGGAAGCGTCCCTGATTTCCCACATGTTACAGGAGGAGCATGACACAGGTCCGAGCTCTACTGCCATGACTTAACCCTTATATTACTTTTAATTTTCTAGTTTTAGTTTATTTATCGGCTCGTAGCCCATGTTCTCTTAGTCTAGTGAGCACCTGCTCTAGGTTGGCAAGGTGTTCACTGTCATCTTCACCTGTCACTAGGATGTCGTCCAAGTAACACTGAGTCCCCGGAATCCCTTGCAGGACTTGTTCCATCGCTCTTTGCCATATCGCCGGAGCTGATGCTACTCCGAATACCAGTCGATTATACTGGTAAAGACCTTTGTGAGTGTTTATCGTGAGATATTTCCTAGAGGATTCTTCAACCTCCATCTGCAAATATGCTTGTGCTAGGTCAATTTTTGTAAAACGTTTCCCTCCAGATAGTGAGGCGAAAATATCTTCTATCCTCGGAAGAGGACACTACTGTGTGAAGAACTGGGTTCACAGTCACCTTGAAGTCCCCACAGATGCGAACCTTCCTTGGCTCCTCAGACTTACTGTTTAACGTTTTCTTCATGACAGGAATGATGGGTGTCGCCCACTCGCTCCAGTCTACCTTAGATAACACATCTGGATTCTCCAGCTCTGCCTCGACGGCTGGGCAAATTGCATACGGTACCGATCTTGCTTTGAAAAACTTGGGAATTGCATTCTCTTCTATTTTTATCGAGGCGGTTACACCTTTAAGAGTTCCCAGTCCTTGTTGAAATACCTCTTTTAGCGTTAGCTAAGATTTTTGACAATCGTCCAGGTGTGACGTCGTCATCCTTTTTACCAGCCACAGTCAGTGCCTGAATGGAGTGCCAGTCTAAACTTATCTTTCTGATCCATTCACGTCCCAATAACAGTGGTCCACCATCTTGCAGTATGTACAGATACAATTTCTGTATTTCCTTGCCGTTGTATTTGACAGGCACCCTTATTTTCCCTCTGGGGTATACTTTCTGCCCCGTATATGTCTTCAAGACAATGGATGTGTCTTTCAAGGGTATGTGTGAGAATAGCCGCTCGTAGTCTCGTCGATTCCTGGCGGTCAGGGCTGATCCTGTATCCAATTCCATTTTGACTTGGGACCCTGCTATCGTGAGGGTGACCCAAATGGTTCGGTGATCCTCTTTTGCGATTACGTTGTGTAGTTTGAGACAGCTTAGTCTCTTGTTCCCGGATTCACTATCGCTCTTCTGGTCTTCGGAACTACTGTCTGTCATCTTTTGTACTTTCCTGTACTGTTCCTTAGTAGTCTTTTTGTTGTCGTTAGTCTTCTTCCCGGACCTGCAAACTCGTGCAATGTGTCCCATCTTTCCACATTGCCTGCATGTTTTGTCCTTGGACCAGCAGTCCTTCTGGTCATGGGTTGTTTTGCCGCAGCGATAACATTTTTCAAATCCCCGTGTCATTTCATGGGTGCCGTATTCCTGTGGCTTTTGCTGTATTTCCGCAGCTCCCCTTGCTGCTGCTTCGTACGATACTGCCACGCTGAAAGCCTTATCTAGCGTCAGCTCTTTCTCTGAGAGTAACCTCTTCTGGGTTCCTTCACTCAGGAGTCCACAGACAAATTTGTCCCATAGGGTATCTGCCAGTCCTGCTCCGAACTTGCAGTGCTTTGATAGCTTGCGTAGTTCCGTAAGGTAATCAGCATTGCTCTCTTTATGCTGATTTCTCTTTTGGAATTTAAATCTTTCTGCTATCAGCAGCGGTGTAGGATTTAGGTGTTCCTGTAGGATATCAACAATTTCGTTAAAACTCTTCGCCATCGGTTTGACTGGAGTGATCAGGTTCCGCAATAGGCCGTACGTTCTTGCGCCCATTAAGTTTAGTCGTACCGATGCCTTTTTCTCATCGGCTACTTCATTTGCCTTGCAATATACTTCGACTCTTTCCACATACGTGGTCCAGTCTTCTATTGCATTATCGGAAGGCAGTGATATTGCCAGTCTTCGGCATCTTGGAAATCTAAGATGGCGCCTCCCGCGCTTTGCCTTCTTCCCCGATTGAACAAAATGGCGCCTCCCGCGCTTTGCCTTCTTCCCCGCTGGATTAAGATGGTGCCTCCCGCGCTTTCTGCCTTCAGCGCTGTTGCTAGCGTTTTTATGCCTTGATGGCGACGCCCTATGGTCTTAGCGCGCTTTCCCCCCGCGCTGCTGCCAACGCCGCTCTCCGCGGTCCCCGTGGCAAACTGCGGCTTTCTGCGCTTCTAATTTCTTTTTCTTTTATTTTAATTACTATTCCCGTCGTCAGAGCAGACCCTATGGGACACTTCCCTCCCTCTTCTCGGGTCTGTACGCTGTCCGGCTTCGTAGCACCGGCCGCGCCCTGTGTGCTCCACCCTCTCTCTCTCTCTCTCTCTCTTCCTGACAACGCTGCTCGGCCCCGTTGAAAAGCCACCCGATCGAGCTGTAGCCCGCCGCAGCCCAGGAAGGATCAGTGTACTACCTGCCACCAGCCCGATTAGCTGGAACACCATAGACTGGATAACCAAACCCAGCTCTCGACAGCCTCTCCTGCAAATCTTCGAATTCGATGAATCAGAGGGCGGTTGCCCACGGTCGACGCCCGTTTCTTCTGTTTGTTTTTTTGGATTTCTTCCTTCTGGCTTCAACCTCTAATAACTTTGCTTCAGGGATGGATCCCCGTGAGGTGGTGCAGAACTGTAGGTAAGTTTGGATCTGTTCGTCGCCAATGTAATGTCCGTGTGTAATTGAGACACGGACTGCAGAAGTTGGTTATAACAGGTGTTTACTGAATGGAGACAAAAGTGGAACTACTATACAAAGTTACTACACAGGCTTATATACAGGGGTGGTCACTACTGGTACTGCAGTATACAGGGGCTGCAGAATATAGTTCCTTCAAGGTACATACACTACAGAGGGGAACTTGGAGGTGGTGGTATTCCCATGCGCCTGCTGCCCTTGTCTTTCTTGGTGGAAGAGGTCGCGGGTTTGGGAGGTGCTGCCGAAGAAGCCTTGGCGAGTTGCTGTAGTGCATCTTGTAGATAGTACACACTGCAGCTACAGTATGCCGATGGTGGAGGGGAGTGAATGTTTAAGGTGGCGGATGGGGTGCCAGTCAAGCGGGCTGCTTTGTCCTGGATGGTGTCGAGCTTCTTGAGTGTTGTTGCAGCTGCACTCATCCAGGCAAGTGGAGAGCATTCCATCACATTCCTTACTTGTGCCTTGTAGGTAGTGGAAAGGCTTTGGGGAGTCAGGAGGTCGCAGAATACCCAGCCTTTGACCTGCTCTTGTTGCCACAGTATTTATGTGGCTGGTCCAGTTAAGTTTCTGGTCAATGGTGAGCCCCAGGATGTTGATGGTGGGGGGATTCGGTGATGGTAATGCCGCTGAATGTCATTGGGAGGTGGTTAGACTCTTGCTTGTTGGAGATAGTCATTGCCCGGCACTTCTGTGGCGTGAATGTTACCTGCCATTTATCAGCCCAAGCCTGAATGTCGTCTAGGTCTTGTTGCATGCGGGCATGGACTGCTTCATTATCTGAGGAGTTGCGAATGGCACTGAACATTGTGCAGTCATCAGCGAACATCCCCATTTCTGACCTTATGTTGAAGAGAAGGTCATTGATGAAGCAGCTGAAGATGGTTGGGCCTCGGACACTGCCCTGAGGAACTCCTGCAGCGATGTCCTGGAGCTGTGATGATTGACCTTCAATCACCACAACCATCTTCCTTTGTGCTAGGTATGACTTCAGCCAGTGGAGCGTTTTCCCCCTGATTCCCATTGACTTCAGTTTTACTGGGGCTCCTTGATGCCACACTCGGTCAAATGCTGCCTTGATGTCGAGGGCAGTCATTCTCACCTCACCTCTGGAATTCAGCCCTTTTGTCCGTGTTTGGACCAAGGCTGTAATGAGGTCAGGAGCCAAGTGGTCTTGGCGGAACCCAAACTGGGCATCGGTGAGCAGGTTATTGGTGAGTAAGTGCCGCTTGATAGCACTCTCGATGACACCTTCCATCACTTTGTTGATAATTGAGAGTAGACTGATGGGGCAGTAGTTGGCTGGATTGGATTTGTCCTGCTTTTTGTGGACAGGACATACCTGGGCAGTTTTCCGCATTGTCGGATAGATGCCAGTGTTGTAGCTGTACTGGAACAGCTTGGCTAGTTGACCTCAGAATGGGTCCACATCATGAAGTAGTTCCATGGGATCCAACACAGATGGAGATTCTGATCTATTGTCCTGATTGAGAAGAATGAGTCCTAAACATAAATAGTGCCTGACTAGTACTACAGGGTCAGATCAGAGGAAGGAGAAAAAGCTGCCTTGGAGCAAGCTGCAGATTGGTGCTAAACCTTGATTTGGCAAACCAAATATTGGGATGTATCGGCTCCCCACAGCTATCAATAGGCTCGATACCATCCTAACCTCCCTGACCTTTCCAGAGATTCTAGGCTCAAATGCCATGTTGAGCTTGTTAACTGTCTACTGCCCCAATAAAGAACAATTGGCTGTAGAAAAAAAATAGACTTGCATTTATATAGCATCTTTCACGACCTCATGATGTCCCAAAGTGCTTTACAGCCAATTAAGTACTTTTGTATTGTAATCACTGTTTTAACGTGGGAAATGCGGCAGCCAATTTACGCACAGCTAGGTCCCACAAACAGCAATGTGATAATGAGCAGATTGTAGGAATGGAGGTTCCTAGCTGAAGAATTGAGATTGACGCAGAGAATCAAAAACAATAACATTTAATGAACAAACCAAGTTAAACAGTAAACTGCTGGATACAATGCAAATAGGTCTGGTCTGGTTGAAAGCTTCTCTAGAACTGCTAGAAGGTTCCGAGCACTGACATCATGACGGCATCACGTTCTTCCTGCCGTTGGGGGATCACGTGACGGGCGGCATGACGTCATCACGCGGAGTAAAGGAAAGAAGCCATAGTACAGTTAACAGATACATTAAAGGTGCAGCCCCCGGTTGCACTACATTGCTGTTAAAGAAATTATGAACAATTGTCCTGAATCCCCTGGTGGCTCCGCCCCAAGATAATCTTTTTTAGTGATGTTGGTTGAGGGATAAATATTGGCCAGGACACCGGGGAGAACACCGTGGAATAGTGCCGTGGAAGGCAGACGTGGGCCTCGGTTTAATGTCTTACCCGAAAGACGCACCTCAGACAGTGCTGCACTCCCTCAGTACTGCACTGGAGTGTCAGCCTAGATGTTTGTGCTCAAGTCCCTGGAGTGGAACTTGAACCCACAACTTTCTGATTCAGAGCTGAGGGTGCTACCCACTGAGCCACGGCTGACTCTCAAGGTACCTGGTGTCTTTCTACCCAGCCATAGCTTCCCCATTATTGTTCGAAAGGGGTAAAAGGATTTCGGTGCAGGGGATGGGGAGGGGGAGGACCTCCTCTTCCCTTTCTAGCAATTCTCAAGAAAAGAATCTGTGTCTGGACCTTCCTGGAGAGAGAAGGTGCCTGCCTGCCTGTGGGAGCCTCCAACTGGAACCTATGAGGTTAGATTTAGCCCAAGTATGTATCGCACGAACTGCAGATGCTTTTGCTACAGACCCATCCAAACCTTTTATGGGTAACATTTACAAACCACACAGCTGCCACAGCAATGAGAAGTGGTTGGATCTGATGTTTGCAGGCTCCACTGCCAATGATGTCTTGCTTTGCTTGTTATCCTGGCATGGGATGTCCAGTCTCCCTGCAGGCTAAATTCCCTTCACTGGGAAATGTTTCTTTGAATTTGTGAAGACACAGGTGTACAACTTGTAAGATAGCAAACACTCAAATTCAGCCCATGTATGACTGTGCCACTGCCTCCCCCTACCAGCAAAGACTCACTGTGATACTGGGTCAAAATCCTGGAACTCCCTACCTAACAAACCACGTGGGACCACCTGCACCCCATGGACTTCAGCAGTTCAAGAAGGCCCACCTCCACATTCTCAAGGGCAGCTTGGGATGGACAATAAATGCTGGCCTTGCCAGCGACGCCCACATCCTGAGAGTGATTTTTTTTTTTAAAAAGCCTCCAAGACTATTTCACATGACTGAACAGGCTTCACGCCAAGCTTAGGTTAGGTGACATTTTGCTTCTAGCATGGATTTAACAGTTATATTCGATAACTTGTTTTTCAGAGGCTTCTGTGCTGTTACTGTTCCTCAAACAAAGAGCTCCCCCTGTGTACCGGCTTAAAAACCCTTCGTTCGTGTAGCACAGCACCCTAATTGCACCTCATCCTATAGTATCCAAATTCTGTCCATCAATGCCACCCAGACTGAGGGAACACTGGAACTGTCCTGCCAAATCCATCGTTCCTCGCTGCCACCCCACTTGCTTCAGGGACTTTAAAAATCTGCGCTAGAAGCAAATTGTCACTTAACCTGAAAGCTGCTGTAAGAGTATTTGTCGCCATGTAAAGCCAAGCTAGAAACCCCTTAGTTTGGGATGTTTTCTCTTTTTCCTCTTGTATTAATGGTTTGCTAACACTTGCTTTATTACTAAGGCTAAGTTTTGTTTAATTTTAAAATTCTTTTAAACGTCAAGTTTTGATAAATTGCTTATTGTGTCTATTCGATGTGACTCGGCTGATCTGTGCACATTTTCCCTGCAGGTGAAGTAAACCATCGACAAGGTCCAGCTGCGATGGCTGCTCTCTGAGGCTGCCTGGAGTAGTGGGAGATGGGGGAGTGGTGCCCTGTTCCAGTGTACAAAGTTCAGCACTTCTCCAAAGCCCAGTCACAGACCGTAGGCCAGTGCCTGTACATTTATATACTTAAGCCTGTACATGTATACAGCCCGTTTTAAAAAGTTGATGCACAGAGTAGAGCTCATTACTTATTTTTTATATATATATATATATAAACAGATTTTTTATATTGTCTACATTTTTAAATGTCATTTGATATCCAAAGGTTGGTGTTCAGTGCGCTCCAGTACAAAAACCGTGTCCTTTTTATTTAATGTTCTGATCCATACACTGACTTTACTCTTCGCACTGCAAACCTTGGGCAGTTAGCTGTCAGTATGGGTTCGACCAATGTACTACGTATTGAATTTGGTGAGGTCGCACTGTGAGGAGTTCAGCGCAGTATGGTCTTACGGAATAATCGGGGAGACTGACTTACTGTTGGGAACGCCATCAAGACCCCACTCACCGAGGCACTGACTGTTGCCACTAAGTTGCCACTTTAAGACTTTGGCACCTTTCTCTTTTAACTTCCTCCTTCCCCCATCCCAGTACCTCATGGGCAAGGCCATTCTGGTTCATGACTAAATGCACAGTGTTGTGGTACTAAACCGTGCAGACCTGAGATCCCGTGTATGAACTCCAGACTGTGCGGAGTTGGTCTTTGTCCAGGTGCGTCAGTGTCTCCAGGTTAGAGGGAGAAAGTTGTCCAGAATTTCTGCTCCGTTTTGAGCATTTCCTTATTTTCCCCAAATGTTTGTGGAGAAGATTAAACTCGCTTGTGATACCTCGAGGTCAAAGGGCCAATACTTGCTGCCGAGATAGTGGCAGGTGGAGGGTGACAAGTTGGGGAAATTGACCCCAGCAAGGGTCACCATACTCAGAGGTGTAAGGAGGAAACATGGGCCGGGGGTGTCGGTGTGGGGGGAGGCGAAGTAAAGGGCGAGTCTTGCCATCAAAGTACTAATTTAAACCTTTGGAACATGGTCACAACTTTTTTTTCCATTTCCCTGTGGTTTTTGAGGGTGGCTGATTAAAATAAGCCTGGGTGGGATCAGGCAAGGTTCACATTTAAGCCAGTTAGTTTGGCCCTTTAAAGCAGCTGCCTCTCACTTGCTGAGTCAAAGAATGCAACAAGCTGCACTATTTATTATTTTATAAAATGAACAGACAAAAGTATGTTGATAAACCAAAGGAAGGTGATATTTTTTGTAACTTGTTTTTTTGAGGCTTCTGTGCTGTTACTGTTCCTCAAACAAAGAGCTCCCCCTGTGCACCTAGCTAGAAACTGGGTTCCCCTTTATTCGTGTAGCACAGCACCCTAATAACCTCTCATCCTATAGTATCCAAATTCTGTATATCAGTGCCACACAGACCGAAGGGACACTGGAACTAACCCTCTGTCTTGCCAAATCCATCGTTCCTCACTGCCACCCCACTTGCTTCAGGGACTTTTAAAATCTGCGCTAGAAGCAAAATGTCACCTAACCTAAAAGCTGCTGTAAGAGTATTTATCTGTGTAAAGCCAATCTGTTAATAGCCAACTTGTTGTCTGTCTCTGGTAAGAGTGCTTTTAAATTTAATGTATATAATTTTTCCAACCATCTTTTTATTTCCAGTTGGGAGGCGAGAGTTTTGCTGTCCAAGGCAGCTTCTTCCTCCGTTATGCTTAGCATGCAATGTCTTGCTTTCAAAGAGTTGAACTCTTTCAATGTTCCTCTCCTGGATGTTAGCATTCTGGGTTGGAAAACGAGCAAGGTTACTCCCCCACTGCCCCTGTGGTTGGAGGTAAGGAATCTAGAACCAAAGTGACAGCACCTGTTGGAGAGAGAGCTTCTAAGCAATGGAGTACTCAGGAGAATCGGTCTGTTTCAGTAATGAATGTTCATGTTGCTCAGGGTGACTGACTGCTCAGAAATGTTCAGTGTTGATTCTAATGTTTTTTGGGGAGCATTCTGGTTTGTCTATAAAAATTCCATTTTGGTTCTTTGCAGTATTGAGAATCTTGATCACTGCTCAATGCAAATGTAATGTTTGGTAAAAGTTTCAAAGTATGTTGCTGCCTATTCAATTTCAAATAAAGTCCAGTATTCTTTATTCAACAGTAATGCTTTTAAACCAATTTTACCAGGGTCTTTTAATTTAATTTTTTTTTTTAATCCAGATGTGATTGTATAACTGTGTATCCAGCATAAAGGTGATCACCAGCCACTGGCCAGACAAGCCAAGTCCTTCCTACTGTGTGCTTAGTGTTCTGAGGGTTGGGGGATAGAGCACAAGGCAGCAGCACTGATGCAGTTTGCTTAAAACTCTTCAGATATTTTCAAATAAGTTTATTATTGTGAAGACTATAAAATTCATATATACATATAGAAAATAACATTTTCCAGAATCACAGTCTCTATACATCAAGGACATTGAAGCACAACCTGAAGTTTAAATGTCAACAGAAAATGATACAGCCTCCTGTTGAGATACCTGGAGTGTGGAGCATGCTCCTTGTTCGGGTGGGGGGGGCGCTGCTACGATTCAAAGTTACTCACCACAATTACTGGTGAGTAATCAAATTCAGCTAGGTGATATGTTGGTTAAACATTCATACTAATATGGCTAAATTAGTGATTTATGCCTGCTTCCCCAAGCCATGGATGAGTCATCACGTCAAGACTCAGACAATCAGCCCCAAAACAAAGTTTGACAGGATCATTCAACCAGGTCACAATGTAATGGTGGGCTCCTGATTGGAAACCAGCCAATGTGGGGGGGCTAAACTTTACTTGCGATTGCTGTTCCAGAATGGGCAGCAGAAACAGGCATGACTTGTTTTTGAGGTGGGGATTGTTTGTCAAATAAGCAAGAAATTAGGTCAAGTAAAAGTTAAAATAGGGAAGAAGCAAAAAAAAGGATTTTAATGAGACAAAGATGTTAATACAATAAAAAAAAGTATCCATCAGCTGCTGTATAATGATTTCAGCCTTGGAGTAAAGAAGTTAAATCTTGGAAGGAAGATGTAAAATGAGCAGCCATGGCATTCACACAGCAGGAACAACTTCCACAGCAATTTCTAAACATGGGCAGGGCTTGCCCTGTATATGTGCTGCAACATTCAAGCAGTGTAGACATTTGATTGTTACAGAGCAGTTCTGCCATGCTACAGTTAATCTGTCACTGCAGCCAACAGGAAACCAAATTGGACAGTTCATGAGCAGCTTTCACAAAGCAACTTCAATACCTAGTAACAGCTGCTGAACTGTTACACTGCAATCCACTGAACAGATGCTTCACACAAAGGACCAAAGTCTTTTAAAGTAATGATAGTTTCCTACCATATTGAGTGTGAAGCAGGATCTGAGAGAAAAGTTCTTTGAGGCTAAAAGGAGAATATCCCTTAAATAAACCCAACTTGTTCTGATTATATATTTAAACCAAAGGCACATGCCAGTTATTCAGGTAACAAGCTACAGCCCATAACACTGGATGTCACCATTTACCTGCAGACTAGGTTAGAATGACAGTCCCCAAGATCAGCAGGGCTGGGCCCTATATGTACTGAATGGCTTCACAATAGCCAGATTTGTGCTATGAAATGTTAACTGATGTAGTAGGATCAGAGATTTGAGCTTATTTCAACCTCAATGTATAAATAGAAAACAAAGGGACTTAAAACAAGTCAACATGTTAACAATTCAAAACGTGTCTCGAGAATCTCTATCCCTCGCAGCCATCACATTGCTGATTAACAGCAGTTTCCCCTGCTCTCCTCTCAGTGTAAATACCAAAAGGGAGAAACTTTGTTCCCCGCAGTTTACAAAAAAAACTCTCAAGGCGTATGCATCTTGGCCAATGCATGTTTGAAATTCTAAATTTTGGTAAACTTTAAAAACAAATTCATTTGCGAACAATTTGGGCTTTGGATCCTTCATCGGCAGTGTCTGCAACTGAATATCAATGAACCAGAGGCCCCAGAGGGAGTGTTCAATGACAAATCTATGGAGAATGTGGTCATTCAAAAGCTGCCATTAGAAGCTGCAGTTCACGAAAAGCACTGCCTTGACGACCAGGCAGTCCTGCTTTACTCTGAAGAATCGGGAGCAGGTTTTTTAACTGCTTGTAACAGAGTTTACATTTCTGGTGCCTGAGACAGGAAAGGGAGGAAAAAATAAGTCACAGAAGCACCAAGACATTTAAAGATAAACAAGAACTTGCATCCATATTGTAGTTTTATCCAACTTTCCCCATTGCCTGATAAATTAGTCTCTTCTCTCCCCATTCTTGTAAATTACAACTGAATAGTCAGCAAACTCCCCCAGTATCAATGAGAAGTGCATCATTGTAAATGTATCATTTTTGACCCCTTATCTAAGGAAGCTGGACCTATGGGAGAGATTTTCCAAATTTCCTTTGAACCTGGCAAATCACTGAAAAATCTGCCATGAACAGCATATGACTTGCATTTGGAATACAGTAGTTGGAGTATGTGCATTGATGAGCCAGGGCAGTTACAATGAATGGCCCTCATGGGCAGACAAAGCCCAAAGACACTTTTAGTATAGTCTTGAACCTGTCCAATGATTTGGGGGGAGGGTGGGGAACTAATATTGAAGGTAATCAATAACCAGTTCAGAAGACTCTGTCTGGACATACTTGTGCAAAGCCAACCTTAACACAATCTTCTTGTGGAACTCTCTAGCTGTGACTGGGAATTTCATCAACAGAATATTGGCCTGATGTGATAAAGATAGGACTTGTTTTTATTTGGTACCTTACTACAAGGAACGTGGCACCAGAGGACATGGCAACTGTGCACCTCTCTTCAAAAAG
Source organism: Somniosus microcephalus (assembly GCF_052327205.1). Lineage (NCBI taxonomy): Eukaryota > Metazoa > Chordata > Chondrichthyes > Squaliformes > Somniosidae > Somniosus > Somniosus microcephalus. The sequence goes on along the minus strand of NC_140992.1, from coordinate 191,102,497 downwards.
ACAAGCTATGTCTGTTATCTTATATTAGTTAGTAAATTAGTTTATAAAATCAAATGAAATTACTAAGCACTGGAGAAAGAAATATCAGGTCCAGGCAGCACAGATTTCTAAAGATAGGTCGTGTTTCACGTACCTTACGGAATTCTTTCAAGAAATAACGAGAAGATAAAGGAAATGCATCAGATGTGGTTTATATAGCTTTCCAAAAAAGATTTTGATAAGGTACCACATACAAGACTTATGGGGAATGTGGCCACATGAAGAAAGATGGTTGGAGAGCAGAAAGAAAAGAGTAACGGTAAAAAATTTCTTTGCTTGGAAAGATGGGATGACAGGCCCTTGTGGAAGACCAGTTATTTATTATATAAATGACCTGGATTTAGGAATTGAGGATTTATTATCGAAATGTGCTGACACCACCAAATTAGGAAGAATGGGAAATTGGAAGAAGGATTGCAATATTGTAGGAGGATATTGATGGGCTACTCTGATCGGCAGTAGATGTAGTTCACTGTAGAAGAATGAGGTAATGGCCCAGAATTTACTGAAGAAATAACATGTCATTACTAATGCGCAAATCAGTCAGCAACTTGTAGCGAGGAAATTGTGAATCATTACAAGTTGCTGGACGATTTGTGTCGTTCCGCTGTTAGCTTCGCAAAAACGGCATCTCGCCCTTAACCTCCCCGTGGGTTTCATGAAGTTGCTGCATTTGCATATTACCCATTAACCTCACCACAGAAAATCAAGTAATTAACAGCGCAAGTACCCTTTTAACAACATGATAATTGTTAACTACTGCCCATCAACCTCCAGTCCAGAAAATGAAAATTAAAAGTGTGGATTCGCATTCCTTCAAGTTGTGAATTTTTGTTGAGAGATTTTAAAAATGTCAAATTTAAAATTAAAAACAAACATTTCTCACTTTTCCTTTCTGTCCCTATTTTCTCTCTTTCTTAATCCAATCTTTCTTTCCTTTATCTCTCTGTACCTGTTTGGACATTGAATTCACCCACTCCAATTCACCTTCCTTTTAAGCTCATTGGTTAAGGAGATAAACGGTTTGGCCCGTTGTTCACCAAGGTCCCAGATGCCCTGGCTGCGCCGTTATCAGCTCGCACTTCCAGCAACTCTGGGCAAAATTTTTTTAAAACCTAAACATGCACGAAAAAGTCTAACGGGGAATGCCATGAGATGTCCCGCTTCAATAAAACCTGGGCCAATATATTTTGGAGGTACTAGGCAAAGAAATTGCATCTTAAATGGGAAGATTTTAGATTGAGAAGAGCTTGTGCAGAAACAGGTCGTTGAAGACGGCAGAACAAATGGGTAAGACTGCAAAAAACAACAAACAGAATCCTTGGTTTTGTATCTAGGGGCTGGGGTACAAAGGCAATGGGGTAATGTTAAACTTGCACCAGGGCTGCAGTTGGAATAGTGTGTGCGGCTCTGGGCACCCTAATAAAGCATGGATATGAAAGCAATGGAAAAGATGCAGTGCAGATTCACTGGGATGTGACCAGGGATGAGGGGTTACAGTTGCAGAGAGGCTTGAGAAATTAGGTTTTTTTTCCCCAATTAGAGTTATGAAGGCTAAGGTGGGTCACTGATTGTGCTCTTCGGGATTATAAAGGATAAGATAATAAACAGTTTGTAATGGCTGGCAACATGTGGACAAATGGGCACAAATTTAAGATAATCAAAAATTGAGGAGATGTTAGATGACATTTCTTTACACAGAGGGTGGTTAGAATGAGAGTATGTGAATTCTCTACCAAAAACAGTCCATAAATTCTTTTAAAAGGGAATTAAACAGTTGCTTGAAAAAGAGGAGTATTAATGGGTATAGGGAGCGAGGAGAGTGGGATCAGGCTAGGTAGCTCATGGAGAAAAACAGATCAAGTCTGTGGCCTGTTTCTATACTACAATATTCTATGATTATATGAATAGCAAATTCAGGAATATTTGCAAAGGGTTGTGAGAATGTGGAACTCACTGCTCTAGAGGAAGGTGAAGTGAGGAAACCAAATAGTCCAAGTCCAGTAGAGAAGGCCATTGATGCAAAATCAATCGAGATGTTTGAAAGGAAGATAGAATACTCATGAAGTAAAACTATTAAGGGGGTTGGAAAAAAGGCAGTGAATTGGGACTGACCAATGCTGCCATGGCTAACAAAATGGTGGCGCAAGCTTGATGGACTGGTTAATAAAGGGAAAGGAGTTGGCCAATGTGTGTTTAGCACCAAGCCTGGACTGATTGATGGAGTGTAAAAGGAGGGTAGGTCCACTTCTCCCAAATGAATTAAGCAAATGAAAAAGTAAAAAAATCATTACTCAGTGTACCACACAAATGGTATGAATTAAGATACTCCAACAATATCATTCTTCATTAAAGTTGTACAGCGATAAGAACTTGCTAAAGACTACAGGAGTCATGCATTAACCATACTGTGTAGCAGCAGTTACTGACCTTTCTTCCCGTGTTATGTCCACCCCAATCGAGGGTGGTGTAACCAGGTTGTCTGCTATTAAGGGTCCAAATCTCTGCAGGATCAGCTTCAGGGAAGTACAGCCTGTCTGCACATAGCTACAGGGAGAGAAAAGTGATCAGAGCTTGTATACATATCAAGTAATGGGAAGACAACTCATTTCTCTGCTCTTGGGGCTGCCAAGCTATTTCATCAAAAAGGAGAAAAGAAACCCCCCATGTGAATTTTTATGCTTCTCAAGGGAAGGGATACCCGTGCTCAGACATGGAACACTTTTATGCACCTAGTGTCAGCATTAAACACTCCAGGTCAGCTATAGACATTCTGCAGCTTCCCAGAGCGAGAATTGCCAATTTAGCGCCAAGTTATGGTAGTTGTGTGTGGTGGAACATGTGGGGTTGAGACGGTCCAAATTCACTTCACAAGAGGAATTTAAAAGGGAAGATTCTCAATTCAAAAATCACCAGATTATAACAGTTGGAAATCCCTGAGACACGATCAGTGCAGTTTGAATTAGCCCCAAAACAAGGTGTAGAATTCATTTACTGAAGCAGGGAGCTAGAAGCCAACAATCTGACTTAAAATACTCAACCCAACAATGGGATTGAATTTGCAAATCTGAACTTTCGAAATCGGATGATCTGGTGAAGTTGGTAGGAGGTATAACTGACACGCACCTTTTTGCTCCCCATTTATCTCCAGCTAGGAAGAAAATGCTAAAATTTGGTTACTAATTGACAGTGAAATGCTGCCCAGTTGCTTGGCCATGTTGACAGGTGATCTGCTGGCAGGCTGTGGAGAAACTGTCTGGTTTCTGCACTCTCATTTACACTCTTACCACAACTGTAGTTAAAAACAAGAAGCATCAGGACTCAGTGAGAGGAGCTACAGCATCAGTCAGGGACCGCAGAGTGTCCAATATCAACACACACTTTGGCATCAAGTCTCCCCGTATATTTGCGCAACACCCAAATCCTTTCCCGTGCTGAATGGAGTGAGATCAGTGGATAACTTCAACACCATTTATAATCCACAAGTGTAACAGGCTGCACTACTTCAGTTATTGATGGTGTGTTTACCATTAAATGAAAGAATGGTAAACAAGAGTTACAATATGCCAGTAAACTGCTTCATCAGACTAGCAAATGCGTAACCCCATTTTATGCTTTTTTTTAAATTTGAGCAGAGTGCAGGATGTCCATTAACACAAAAATGAACTACCATTCTGTAGTGGTGTAATACTGATTTCCCCAATCACAACACTCAAGCCCCCATTTAATACAGGAACAATGCAGGAAACAACTGCTGACCTCTCATACTTGCTCTGCAACAATTTGTCAATTTGAGGAATGATCGAAGGACACAGGTCCAGTTTCCACAAGGCCCTGAAATAAAGATGTACGATCAGTAACATTCGTGTCACACAAGTGCCAAGCAATGACTATCTCCAACAAGCGAGAGTCTAACCACTGCCCCTTGACATTCAATGGCATTACCATCGTCGAATCCCCCCACCCACCCCATCAATGTCCTGGGGGTTACCATTAACCAGAGGCTGGGTATTCTGCGGCAAGTGTCTCACCTCCTGATTCCCCAAAGCCTTTCCACCATCTACAAGGCACAAGTAAGGAGTGTGATGGAATGCTCTCCACTTGCCTGGATGAGTGCAGCGCCAACACTGAAGAAGCTCGACACCATCCAGGACAAAGCAGCCCGCTTGATTGGCACCCAATCCACCACCTTAAACATCTACTCCCTCCACCACCGGCATACCGTGGCTGCAGTGTGTACCATCTACAAGATTCACTGCAGGAACTTGCCAAGGCTTCTTTGACAGCACCTCCTAAACCCGTGACCTCTACCACCTAGAAGGACAAGGGCAGCAGGTGCAAGGGAACACCATCACCTCCAAGTTCCCCTCCATCCTGACTTGGAAATATATCGCCGTTCCTTCATCATCGCTGTGTCAAGATCCTGGAACTCCCTCCCTAACAGCACTGTGGGAATACCTTCACCACATGGACTGCAGCAGTTCAAGAAGGTGGCACATCACCACCTCCGAGGGCACCTAGGGATGGGCAATAAATGTTGGCCTTGCCAGCCACGCCCATATCCCATGAACAAATTTTTTTTAAAGTAGCTGCTGTTGGAAGATTTAACAGATGGAACATTGGTACCAATTCATCCTTTACACACTGAGAACAAAGTGTCAGCTAGCAATCTTGAACCTTAGGAGGAACAGCATCTCCTCCCAAATTCCACCATTTGTATCAATGTTACAAGATCACCCCATCCTAGCTGCTCTGATCCCCTCGGAACATTTCTCAAAGATTCTGCCCAGTCCTGAAACAGGGGCCAGGGCATAATGCAGGACAAGGTACGGGAAGAGAAAGTGTGGCCGATCTTTGGGGGTGAGGTCGGGTCTTGGGCGGTTGTACGAATTGGGAGATAGCGAATGGGCAGCCCGTTTTGCTATCGTCCAAGACCAATTTCACTCCCTTCTCTTTCTCTACAGGGCTTGATACATTGGGTTTCCTTACTTAAACCTTCCTCACTAATCTGGCAGAACTTGTACAAGGCGAGATCATGGCTCCACGACTGCCTTGCCGTATGCAGGCTCTGTGACCCGCCGATGATGAATGGCTTTCTGAACTTTTCACACAAAGTGGAGTTTGATGCCAGTAGGTTCTGAAATTTACTGAAAGAGGAGAAAGGCACAGAATCTAGGCTATAAGTGCCAGAAACACATATGTGGAGTGGCATCAGCCGAGAATTAAACTTTTCAGCCAATAGAACAACTGATTCTGACGAGGAGAGAAAGAATTAGAGAGCGCCAGTCAGGAAGGCCCTTGTATAAGGCACAAGGATTATGTTACTCCAGCCTGAATGTCTCCATCTTACTTCACTTGTGCTCCATATGCAGCAAATATTAGTCAGACGAGAGAAAATACTAATCGACAGGGTTGGACGCTGGTGGGTGAATCATGTGAAGTTAGAGGGTGGTTGGACACAATCGTAATCAATGAATAATCAATCAATAAGTAAAATGAAGTGGCATTCCATTATTTATGGAATAGGAACAGGAGGTCATTTAGCCCCTCAAGCCTGCTCCACCATTCAATTAGATCATGGCTGATCTGTACTTCAACTCCATTTCCCTGCCTTTGCTCCGTATCCCTCGATACCCTTACCTAACAAAGGTCTATCGTTCTCAGCCTTGAACGCTCCAATTGTCCCAGCATGCACAGTCTTTTGGGGGATAAAATTCCAGATTTGTACTAAACTTTGCGTTAAGAAGTACTTGCCGATTTCATTCCTGAATGGCCCAACTCTAATTTTATTATCTCCCCTCATTCTCAATTCCCTCACCAGAGGAAATAGTTTCCTATTGAATAATTTTAACATTTTAAACATAGTGGTACCACTCAAGATTTGTGGACAGCATTTTTTTCCCCCCAAACAACATGGAAGGAGTGGATAGCCTTCTAAGCAGATACGTACGGTTTGAGATTAATAATGTTCAGGATGTCCACAATGACCGCCAAGTCATTCATGGTCACTGCCGAGTCTATGGAGGTCTGCAATGAAGAGATTGTGTTAGAACGTGCATTTGAATCCAGGTCAGAAGATGTAGTTTTTCAGAATACATCACTCCAGAGATCATATTGCTGTGAGCACAAGGAGGTTAGGACAAAAGTGGCCTTGTCTCGGCTGAAGTAGAAAGCAATAAGCCTGCGGCAGTGCAATGGGCATTACGAGCTATTCTGTCAATTAGAAGTCAGTTTTAACCAGCCAAATTTCAGTATTCAAATGGGGCGGAGCTGAATTATGAGATAACCTTTTAAATGACAGGAAACTAAACTGTGCCGCTTTTCAGAGTTTCACATCTTGCTGTGAACAATGGAGACCAAGGAGCTACGAAAGTACTAGGAATATGATATTAATTGTGCTGGGACAGTGTCTTCCAGAATTTCTGGCTTGAAAATCCAGGAAGCAAACAAACCTAGCCTTTCAAGGTATCCACAGGAGTGATACAAATAATGAAGATTCACAGAAAGCCATGATTTTTTCACATGCGGCTCCCTGTGAGGACTGCAAGTAGCAGATTCACATTGTGCCATCATTCTCATTTGCTACATGTGCCAACTCTCACACTAGGGTATGAATTCAAATCCGTTCTAGAAATCATCGAGAGGGAATCTCACACTGCACCTGGTATTAGTTAATTCCACCCCCATGGACCAACATACCCATCTCTTGCACTTCATCAAAAATACTGCCCAAAGCCCTTTGCGAGTGTCAGTGACTGGAACTTACTATATTTGCGTAACTCACTACAGGAAACTCTTTTTCATCCGGCACCGACGGGACCGGCGTGGTGCCGGTTGATCAAAAAGTCCGGATTACAGAGAGGTATGCTTACCAAGCCCCGTACACGGCCACAGGTGCAGGAGCCCTGGTTACACGACACTTGTGCAGGAGTCCCGGTTACACGGCCACAGATCCAGGAGTCCCTGTTGCACGGCCACAGGTGCAGGAACCCCGGTTACACGGCCACTAATATACAGTAAAACTTACCTGAACCTACTGCCGAATTTTGCCGGTTAAGAGAGATTTCCGGATATTTAGGTGCCAGTTAAGAGAGAGTTTCCTGTATAACACTGTGTGTGTAAATATTTCTCATTTATTCTGCCTTATAAATAACAGTAGCAATTCCCGTGAAAAAGCAACTGCACGAGTCTATCACATGCTTTAATCACAAAAATAAGTTTACTATTTTACTGCTTGAGTATCCCCCCCCCCCCCCCCCCAAGGTAAGCCCTTTTGTGCTAACATCAAGGGTTTGTACACTTTGGGGATTAGATTTGTAATTGCAACTTCTAGGACAGTTTTCTTTTTAAAAATCCAGTCTCTGCTGAGAGGAATGATATAGGTTTTATCCAAATCAAAAACTGCAACTCACTGAGGTCAGAAGTCAACGTTTATAGCACATTAACAGGTAGAGTTGCAAATATCCAAAAGGAACAGAGTCCAATGAAACAAAAGAAAAACAGATCAAATCGGGTGAAACATGAAGTAAAGAAAGGTTATGAACACATGCCCAATATACAGATGGCATTTGGGCCACAGCTGCACAATAGCAGCCCCAGATAGGGATCAGTTGACCAATTAGATAACTCAGAAAATCAAGCGTTGATCGTTAACCACTGCACCAATAACCAACTCCCACCAAACGGGGGAAGGGAAGGGAAGCGGGGGGGGGGGGGGGGGTTTGGCAGGGAGAAAAAAGAGATAACGGACTTTTTATTCCTCCAGTTTGTACGCTCATTATTACTCCATTATATGTTAACAAGTAGTTGTGTCACTACCTGTTCAGAGTCACTGCACTGACCTTGACGTCTCCAGTGGTCCATACAGCTCTCACAGTGTCTAGATTCTTGAAGCGACTTGTTAATACCACGCACATGGTGTCATGTCCTTTCCGGATTTGGCTCACAGCATCTTCATCACTCAAATCTGCCAATTTATTATTCTGAGGCTGGAGAAATACACAATACAAATCAAAACAAGTTAATGCAACAACAAAAAAAGCCACTTGGTTTGCCAAACCAACAGAAACCTCTGCTGCAGGCTTCCTCATTCATAATTTTCTTATCTGCCAGTTGCTATAAATTATCAAGCGTTGAATGGGAAAGAGAAAAACAACTGGGGAAATAGCTCTTAAAATTTTGCACTGCTTAGTCTTGTGATCCTGCTCCCCGAGCTACTACTCAGAGGTTGGTAGCCTCCTTCCCTACACAGTAGTCACTGCATTTCAAAAGTAATTCTAGGTGAGCTGCTGCGAGATGTTTCAATGCGATAAGACACTAAACAAATATGCAGTTTTATATCATTTAAAAGGTGATAAACTTTAATACATATCTATCAACACTAAAATACTCAGGCGGATTGGAGCTTCCTGTATGCATAGGATAAAGACTTGGAGAACAAAGACCTACTAGAGGGCCTCTGTCATCATTTGTTATTCTTTATCTACCAAAGGTTTTAACCCAAACGCCCCTGATGTGATCTTACTACTAATCCCACATCTATATCCAGAACCAAATTAGCCAACATGCACACGCTACCTTTAGTGTAGAGATCCAAACAGGAAGGGAGCACGCTACCTTTAGTGTAGAGATCCAAACAGGAAGGGAGCACGCTACCTTTAGTGTAGAGATCCAAACAGGAAGGGAGCACGCTACCTTTAGTGTAGAGATCCAAACAGGTAGGGAGCACACTACCTTTAGTGTAGAGATCCAAACAGGAAGGGAGCACGCTACCTTTAGTGTAGAGATCCAAACAGGAAGGGAGCACGCTACCTTTAGTGTAGAGATCCAAACAGGAAGGGAGCACGCTGCCTTTAGTGTAGAGATCCAAACAGGAAGGGAGCACGCTGCCTTTAGTGTAGAGATCCAAACAGGTAGGGAGCACGCTACCTTTAGTGTAGAGATCCAAACAGGTAGGGAGCACACTACCTTTAGTGTAGAGATCCAAACAGGAAGGGAGCACGCTACCTTTAGTGTAGAGATCCAAACAGGAAGGGAGCACGCTACCTTTAGTGTAGAGATCCAAACAGGTAGGGAGCACACTACCTTTAGTGTAGAGATCCAAACAGGAAGGGAGCACGCTACCTTTAGTGTAGAGATCCAAACAGGAAGGGAGCACGCTACCTTTAGTGTAGAGATCCAAACAGGAAGGGAGCACGCTACCTTTAGTGTAGAGATCCAAACAGGTAGGGAGCACACTACCTTTAGTGTAGAGATCCAAACAGGAAGGGAGCACGCTACCTTTAGTGTAGAGATCCAAACAGGAAGGGAGCACGCTGCCTTTAGTGTAGAGATCCAAACAGGTAGGGAGCACGCTGCCTTTAGTGTAGAGATCCAAACAGGAAGGGAGCACGCTGCCTTTAGTGTAGAGATCCAAACAGGAAGGGAGCACGCTGCCTTTAGTGTAGAGATCCAAACAGGAAGGGAGCACGCTGCCTTTAGTGTAGAGATCCAAACAGGTAGGGAGCACGCTGCCTTTAGTGTAGAGATCCAAACAGGAAGGGAGCAAGCTGCCTTTAGTGTAGAGATCCAAACAGGAAGGGAGCACGCTGCCTTTAGTGTAGAGATCCAAACAGGAAGGGAGCAAGCTGCCTTTAGTGTAGAGATCCAAACAGGTAGGGAGCAAGCTGCCTTTAGTGTAGAGATCCAAACAGGAAGGGAGCATGCTGCCTTTAGTGTAGAGATCCAAACAGGAAGGGAGCACGCTGCCTTTAGTGTAGAGATCCAAACAGGAAGGGAGCAAGCTGCCTTTAGTGTACAGATATAAACAGGTAGGGAGCACGCTGCCTTTAGTGTACAGATATAAACAGGTAGGGAGCACGCTGCCTTTAGTGTACAGATATAAACAGGTAGGGAGCACGCTGCCTTTAGTGTACAGATATAAACAGGTAGGGAGCACGCTGCCTTTAGTGTACAGATATAAACAGGAAGGGAGCACGCTGCCTTTAGTGTACAGATATAAACAGGTAGGGAGCACGCTGCCTTTAGTGTACAGATCCAAACAGGAAGGGAGCACGCTGCCTTTAGTGTACAGGTATAAACAGGAAGGGTGGGCAGTGCCAGCTGAGCTGAATTCTGTCCTCACTTGACCTCCACAAAAGGTGCCCTTGCCAGCAAGCGTTATTGGTACTGATTGGCAGCAGAAACTCTGGTTCATTTTCCACCCCTGCTGCCAAACAGAAACCGAAAGCTTGTGCAGAACAAAAGTAGAAACAATGAGAATTCAAATGCCCCATCCCTTCAATCCACTGCTGTGGAGAAAATACAACTGCAAAAAAAAAATTACATTAAATTACCCAAAGGGCAAATAAAACACTAAACACCACTTACTGGGAGAAAGTCTGCTACCTTCAACCCAATGGGCTCATTTTTAGCGATCGGGATTATCGGTGCTTCATGCCGGTTGATGGGAGTGGAAGCTGCTGCTGGAGGAAAGTTCAGCTGATCTGGCTGAAAGAGAATCAGACATGGGAATCAAAGCAACATTTTATGGGCTTTGCTTCTCACTATTTCCTTGATATATGTTTTGTCATCAGTTGTACATGAACATAAATATGATCAGCCAAAATGGATGTGTGTTGATTGGTACCATGTACTTGTACTATGCTGAACAGTGGAAAAAATATAGATGTGCATCCATCATTAAAACTGATATCAGAAATCGGATGAAGGACAGCAGTCTGGATGTTTCGAGAATTCTCACAAAGTACTGTCCTGAAAATTCAAGTATTCCTTCTTTTAGAATTGGTTTCAATCATCTTAATGCAGTTCAATCATTTCCAACTAAGATGTTACTGCATCTGTAACTGAAGGGACCTTTATGCAGTCAGTGGTTTGCTTAGAAATGTAATGCAAGCCTTTTCAGCTCCAAATCTTTAAACTGTTGAACTTGAAGACCCAGATGAAGAGTTGTGTAATGTTAGTAGCTCTGTGGGCCTTTTGCGGCATCACCATTTTCACAGACCTCAATCATGAATGGGAAATGTGTCAGTTCACCTCTCTGCCACCAAGTCTGAAATAGCTTCACTTTCTTTATAACAAACACACGTTGCCAAGTCAGATAACAACTTTATCTTTCCTTACAATGCCACATTTAATTTGTCCAGCTACAGCAAAGCGTCTGATAGAAAGGCCAAATCCAAAACCCACTGCGCTTCCGTCAATTCAGGCTATAGTTTGCCCTCTTCTTTCATGAATACTTTCAGAGGAACGAGCAATTAGAAAAATAACAAGCAATCACTTTTCCTTCAGAAGCCAGTGGATTGCACAGTGAAGGAGCAGGTCTGAAGGGAGATTTTTATTGAATTCCTCAATCTGATTTTTGAATTGCCTGTGATTGGGTGCATGGGTTTCAATGTAGCTCAGTTTCCAAAACAATCTTCGCAATGTGCTTCAAATCGAGGTGCTTTGACACTAGCTGTTCCCAATGAATGATGCAATGAAATGCCCAAAATTTGGGAAAGCTGTCATCAGTTTTACAAAGTCCCACTAACCCATTTACTGATCCTGATGTTGCTGGCACCTCACCTGCAGCAATGGCAGCAAGTTTCCGTGATAATATCTCAGCTTTTCGAATAGTAGACATCAGGAACTCCGTGATATCCACAACCTACGTACAATCTTTGGCGACACAATGTCAAGCAGTTCTCCCTTCACAGTACAGTTAGACATAATATGAATAAACACTGCTAGCAGAGGCTTGCCCTGAACATTACAAGATTCATCCTAAGTGGGCTTTAAATATGCTACTTCTGGATGCCTGATGTGTCATTCAATCGCACTACTTAGATCCAATTCACCATCTGTGAGACAAAAAATTCACAAGAAAGCAATATATCGGCAGCTGTTGGCACCCGTGCAACTACACTCCAGTAAGACGCGGAGCCCTTGGGAAACAAAAGAAAAAAAGCAAGATGATATATTGCTGGGATCATACATTTTGCACACTTACCAGCCTCTGGAACCATTAAATGACTAGTCTGGTAGAACTGGTTTTCAGGATATGATTAATGATAAAAGGTCTTTCACAGATTGCATTACTAACCTGTAATCTTTTCACTGCAGGAGAATGCATCTCTGTTGGAGGAGTCACTTTCTCAGCTTCCTTCGCCGAAATGGTATCTGCGCAAAATCCATTGTGTAACATTAACACAACATACACAAAGTCCAGCACTAAACAGATGAGCATTAAACACACGGGGAGAAATTCAGTTGGTTGCGCCTTAAGAGGGCGATAAGTGGGGCGCGAGCCGGCTAGTGCCCGGGCGCAGCGAGACCTGCGCCTCTCGTGAAATTGAGCGGACATTTAGCAGTGGCGCTAAACCGCAACGCCCGCTATGCTGCGAGCGCAGATCCTGACGTCATTTCATGGTACAACGCCCTTGGGGCGCCCCGAACCGGAAATTCAGTGGCGCCCCCTTCTTTCCGCCTGTCGCTCCCAGCGACTGGTTGACTGGAATGGTTCCCAGTCGCTGTGGGGGTGCTATTTAAAGGGGGCTCTTCCTGGCTTCTTTGTGGTAGCCATTTTTGGACCACTCCTTCTGTGAGAGAGAGAGAGAGAGATTTGCAGAGAGGCAAAGGGAGAGAGCTTTCTGCATTGAGTCAGCGCTCGCAGAGGTACTTTTGGCTTCTGACCAGAACTTTGTAGTTGGTTTGCTTTTTCACTGGCATAACCTTGAGTGGCCACATACTATGGGGGCTGCAATGGGTGGGAACGTTGGGCTTCTCCATTACATTGAGCGGGCACAGAGACGCCGAGAGAGAGTGCCAATCATGGCCAGACGGAGGAGGGCCAACAGGGGTCAGCACACGAGACCTTACCGTCCCAGGGTTTTCCGCCAACAGTTCTCATACCTCAACATGTCTGAGGAGCAGTGTTTTCGGAGGCTGCGATTCAGCAGGGAGGTGGTCACTGAGCTCTACCACCTGCTTCAGCCAGATCTGCAGCCTCAACTGAGGAGCAGGACGTCTCTGTCGGTGGCAGTGAAGGTCACAGTGGCTCTCAACTTCTATGCCACCAGCTCCTTTCAATCCGCTACTGGGGACATTGCCAATATCTCCCAGTTTGCGGTGCATTGCTGCATCCGTCAAGTCACGAATGCCCTCTTTAAAAGGCGACGTCAGTATATTTCCTTCCCCATGACCCCGGACAAGCAGCAAGAGCGCGCAATGGGATTTGCAAGAATAGCGGGCTTCCCCATGGTCCAGGACGTCATTGACTGCACGCATGTGGCTTTGCGGGCACCGCAAGAGAATGCCGAGGATTACTGCAACCGGAAGGGGTTCCATTCGTTGAACGTCCAGTTGGTGTGTGATAACAGACAGCTGATACTCGCTGTCAATGCCCGCTTTCCAGGCAGCAGCCACGACGCCTTCATCCTGCGCCAGACTTCTGTGGCAGACCTTTGAGGCCCCGGCTCACCCAGGAGGCTGGCTTCTCGGGGACAAAGGCTATCCTCTGTGCACCTGGCTGATGACCCCGCTCCGTTCGCCCAGCACCCCTGCTGAAGAACGATATAATGAGAGCCATCAAGCGACCAGGAACATCATTGAGCACACCATCGGCATGCTCAAGCAACGGTTCCGCTGTCTGGACCATTCCGGAGGAGCCCTTCAGTACTCACCTGAGCGAGTCTCCAATTTCGTTGTTGTGTGCTGCATGCTGCATAACCTGGCAATCCTCAGGACTCAGCCACTGCCACCAAACATTGGAGCACCAGCAGAGGAGGAGGAGGAGGAGCACCAAGACGGGAGGGAGGCACAAAGTGCAAGGGCCGTCCGTCAGCGGCTTATAGCAAGTCGGTTCTAGGCCCCCTCTGAGGGAATGGCTTCTGCCATTGAAAGAACATGAATGGAACCGTTCCGCAACCCCTAAGCCGGTCAAGGCAACAAATACTTCAAAGAGCAAACATGCACATTCTGAATAAAAACACTTCTTTACTTAACAAACTGTGTGTCCTTCCCGCATGACAAAGTAATAGAGAGAAACCCCAAAAAAAGCAGTCAGTCACATAACTGGCTCTCACAACCTGGAGACAATGAACAAAACAGTAACCAAAAAATGACCACGATCCTCGGCCTTCAATAAAACATTTAACAGCATTTTGCCACACTTCCTACTTTTTGCCCTTCGAGGGTGATCTTCGCTTGCGAGATTCGCCCCTTCCCACCCTGCAGCTCCTCTGCAGTGGGACCCCATTGGCTGCAGCAAGGCTGGGGGAAGGCTGCTGAGTGTCAGAAAGTGAGACTGCAGATGCCCTTGAGGGACGGCCTGGACCAGCTCTGGGCCTGGAGAGCCCAGCTGCTGACTGCTCCAACTCTGCATGGGCGGCAGCAGTCTGTCCTACAGGTGGTGGCAGCTGCAGTGGAGAAGTGACAGTGTTGGCAGCAGGAATGCTGTCATCCTGACAGAGGACAGCAACTCTCTGGTCGGACGACACACTGGCACTCCCACGGGGCAGCACTGCAGCATGCGGAGCAATCTGCTGAAGCACAGACTGCTGGCCTGCTGCGGCGCGGCGAGGGCCCCGGCGATTTGTGCCCGATCCAGCGAGGGTGGCAGCAGTCAGTGCTCGTGTGGCCTCAATCTGCGTCTGCATCAGACCAGCCACTGACTGCATTGCACCACTAAGCACTTGCGTGGCAGCCGCCTGTGCTGCGCCGACGTCCTGGACACTCCTTGCCTGTGCTGCGCCGAAGTCCTGGACACTCCTTGCCAGTGACGCAATGGATTCGGGCATCCTTACCACTGCAGCCATGAGCTGTGTGCCTGTGCTCCGCCTGGGCGCTCATTTCAGCGAGGAGCCGCACCTCTTCTGCGCTCACTGTAGCAGGACTCGAGGCCAGACTCTCCCTCTGGGGAGAAGGCTGCCGAGCTTCCCTATTCCCCCCCGCGTTACTGCAGCCCACTGGGCCCCGGAGCTTCATCCTCCTCAGACCATTCCCCCCTGCTCCCCTCCAGGGAAGACATGTCCCCATTATGGCCATGGGCTGCCTCGGCTGAGGGTGGCACTGATGGTCCGGCTTCCTCCTCGTCGTCGCCTTCAGAGTCACTCACAGTGGCAGCTTGAGGGCCCGCCTCCTCACCTGGCGAATCAGCATCTGAAAGCAGGGAGGTACAAGAGTGGCTTTAGCGTGAGGACAGGGTGGCAGCGAGGGAGGCATGAGTGCTGCAATGTACTGTATTGGTTCGATAGTGGCAAAGGATGCTGGTGTGAGGCACAAGTGGAAGGAGAGAGGTCAAAAAGGTGATGACCTTACCATTGCTGTCCAGAACGGGGTCGGCATCTCCAGTGGCGATGGGGCCAATCATCCGGCCTGCCATAATCCGCTGGACTCGTTGCTCCAGATCGGTGAGGGTTTGAAGGTGAGGCCGGCCTCCCCCGGCCCGTTGCTGCTGCCTCCTGTTATCGGCCAGCTTGCCCTGCAAGAGAAAGGACGGGCTCTGAGTACAGTGTGAAGCCCTGATCTTGGCTGCACTGCCTCCCATGATGGAATAGTCCTTACAGTGTGATGCCCTGATCTTGGCTGCACTGCCTCCCATGGTGGATGATGTGCCTTCAATAACTCAAAGACAAGGAGTTTAAAGGATTCAACTAAGGCTTTTAATCACTAAGAACATTGCAGCATTACAGGTCTTCCCACATCGGGTTCATCTGGTAGGAATGACTCATACAGCTCTCGAGACCTTTATATGGCAAAAGACAGGGGCGTAGCCAATACACACAATAGGAACAAAAGGGGGCGGTTCGCACAATACAAGCAGGTAAAACACACAGGTAAAACACATGGGCTGATGAAGGCATATATTTCATCACATTCACCCCTTCTACAGATTTAGTCTGTCCGGGGGTGTGATAGTCCTTCCTGAACGTCGCAACAGTACCTCGGGTTCCGACCGGGGGTCCGTGGTGCCCTCCTGGGCATACCCATGTGCTGGGGGTGTTGCAGGTACTGCTGGGGGTGGTGAGGATACCTCTGGGGATGGTGGAGGTTCTTCTGGGGGTGGTGGTGATGGGTCGTCGTCGTCGCTTCCTGCCGAGGCGAGGTCCTTTATGGACACGGTGTCTTCACGCCCGTCGGCGTGCTTGACGTACGCGTACTGTGGGTTTGCGTGGAGTAGGTGTACTGCCTCCACGAGGGGATCCGTTTTGTGGCCCCTCACATGCTTCCGTAACAGGACTGTCCCTGGGGTGGAGAGCCACGAGGGTAGGGATACTCCGGAGGTTGATTTGCAGGGAAAAACAAACATCTTCTCGTGAGGAGTGGCGTTAGTAGCAGTACACAGTAGCGACCTTATCGAGTGGAGTACTTCTGGGAGGACCTCCTGCCAGCGGGAGGTGGGGAGGCCTTTAGACCTTAGTGCTAAGGTGACCGCCTTCCACACTGTCGCGTTCTCCCTCTCCACTTGCCCATTACCCCGGGGGTTATAACTAGTGGTCCGACTCGTGGCTATCCCCTTTGACAGCAGGTATTGACGCAGTTCATCGCTCATGAACGACGCCCCCCTGTCAGTGTGGATGTAGTTGGGCATGCCGAACGTGCAGAACAGGTTGCCGAGGCACTTGATGACCGTGGCACTGGTCATATCTGGGCAGGGGTAGGCGAATGGGAAGCGGGAGTATTCGTCCACAATGTTGAGAAAGTACACATTGCGGTCGGTGGAGGGGAGTGGTCCCTTGAAATCTAAGCTCAGGCGCTCGAATGGCCGTGTAGCTTTGATCAGGTGGGCTCGGTCGGGCCTGAAAAAACGGGGCTTGCATTCCGCACAAGTGCGGCAGTCCCTGGTCATAGACCGGACCTCCTCGATGGAATAGGGCAGGTTACGGGATTTTATAAAGTGGAATAGCCGGGTGACCCCCGGGTGGCAGAGGCCATTGTGGAGGCCCTGTAGCCTGTCTCCCTGGATGCTGGCACACATCCCTCGTGATAGGGCGTCGGGGGATTCGTTGAGGGCCCCCGGCCTATATATTATGTCGTACTCAAACGTGGAGAGTTCGATCCGCCACCTGAGAATTTTGTCGTTCTTGATCTTCCCCCTCTGTTTGTTGTTAAACATGAAGGCTACCGACCGCTGGTCGGTAAGCAGGGTGAAGCGTTTGCCGGCTAGGTAGTGCCTCCAGTGCCGCACTGCCTCCACTATGGCCTGGGCCTCCTTCTCTACCGAGGAGTGCCTGATCTCGGGCCCTTGGAGGGTTCTTGAGAAAAAGGCTACGGGCCGCCCATCCTGGTTGAGGGTGGCTGCTAAAGCGAAGTCGGACGCATCGCTTTCGACCTGGAAAGGGATGTTTTCGTCCACTGCCCGCAGCGCGGCCTTCTCAATGTCGTGTTTAATGCTGTTGAAGGCGGCGTGGGCCTCGGCCGTGAGCGGGAAGGACGTTGATTTCAGGAGGGGACGGGCCTTGTCGGAATAATTGGGGACCCATTGGGCGTAATAGGAGAAGAACCCCAGGCACCTTTTCAGGGCCTTGGGGGTGTTTGGTAGGGGTAGCTCCCGTAGGGGGCGCAATTGGTCGGGGTCCGGACCGATTTCCCCGTTTTCCACCACGCAGCCCAGGATACAGAGGCGCGTGGTGCTAAAGACACACTTATCCTCGTTGTAGGTGAGATTGAGTCTGAGGGCGGTTTTCAGAAATCTCGCGAGGTTCGAGTCGTGGTCTTGCTGGTCGTGGCCGCAGATGGTGACGTTGTCTAGGTATGGGTAGGTGGCTGTTAACTGGTTCTCATCGACCATGCGGTCCATCTCCCGCTGGAAGACCGAGACCCCATTCGTTACCCCAAAGGGGACTCTGAGGAAGTGGTAGAGATGTCCGTTCACCTCGAAGGCGGTGTATGGACGGTCCTCCGGCCTAATAGGGAGCTGGTGGTATGCCGATTTTAGGTCGATGGTGGAAAACACCCGGTATTGCACGATTTGGTTAACCATATCCGCTATGCGGGGCAGAGGTTAGGCGTCTAGCTGGGTGTATAGATTAACCGTCCGGCTATAATCTATCACCATCCGCTTCTTTTCGCTACCCTTAACTCCTACTACCTGGGCGCGCCACGGGCTGGTACTGCATTCGATGATACCCTCCCGCTTGAGTCTTTCTACTTCCGACGCAATGAACCGTCTGTCCTCCCAGCTGTACCGCCTACTCTTGGTCGCTATGGGTCGACAGTTGGGTGCGAGGTTGGCGAACAGAGAGGGCGGCTTGACCTTCAGGGTAGCCAGACCGCACACTGTGAGGGGCGGCTGGGACCCACCGTAGGTAAGCGTGATACTTTGGTGGTGGCACTGGAAGTCCAGACCCAAGATCACGCTCACACAGAGATCTGGCATTATCAATAGTTTAAAATCTCTGTAATCATTGCCTTTTACCGACAACATAACCGCGCAGAAACCTGTAATTTTTGAGGTATGAGTCTTATCGGCCATGGCGATTTTGCCCTGTGTGGGGACTATCGTTAGTGAAAGTCGTTTTACCAGGCTAGGATGAATAAAGCTTTCGGTGCTCCCACAGTCAATCAAGTATTTAACCTTGTTCCCGTTTACCTCTATGTCCATCATCGATTTAGACAACGGATGCGGCCTGGATTGATCCACTGTGATCGAGGCCACCAGTGGGTCCTGGAGGTCCGTGTAGTCGGGGCAAGATGGTGGACTCCATGAGGGTGGACAAGATGGCTTCCAAGATGGCCGCTCCCACGGCGGTGGAGGAGTTGGAGGCGGGGTTCCCTCTGCAGACTTTGCTGAAATGTCCTTTCTTCCCGCATTTAAAACAGGTGGTGCCCTTCGCTGGGCACAGATGCCTGGAGTGTTTGTCCTGGCCGCAGAAGTAGCATTTCGGGCCCCGATGCATCGCGGCAGTAGTGGGGCTCCTGGGTGGAGGCTGGGGCTCCGATGGTGCTGGGCTGGCCTGAGACCTGGGAGGTGAAGATGGTTTCCAAGATGGCGGCCCCCACGGCGCGCACGAGGCGGAGTGGGCCGCTTGGCCTGGGGAACAGGATTCAGAGTTCTTCTGGGCCATATCCAGCGATCGCGCTATGTCTATAGCCTGTTTTAAGTCCAGTCCCTCCTTTTCAAACAGTTTCTGCCGAATGTAATTTGAACTGAGGCCCGCAATAAGGGAGTCTCGAATCAGCTCCTCCGTGTACACGATGGCAGACACGGCCTTACAGTTACAGTCTCTGCCCAGTACTTTTAGGCTTAGTATAAAGTCCTCTAGTGATTCACCATGCCGCTGCGTGCGAGTAGTCAGAAGATGCCTGGCGTACACCTCGTTTATTGGCCGCAGGTAGTGGGCCTTCAGAATGGTGCAGGCATCCCCGTAGCTGGTGGCATCTTGGATGAGAGGGGAGACCCGATGGCTCACCCAGTTTTGCAGGATTCCCAGTCTCATGTCTCCGGTAGCGGTTGCGGCTGCTATGGTGGTGGATGAGTTTGCAATGAAAAATTCAAAGCATTGGAACCAGTGTCCGAACTGTGTGGCTGCGTCTGAGGCATGGGGGTCCAGATCCAAGCGCTCTGGTTTCAGGAGTCGATCCATCCTGGTGTTTTAGTGATTACAATTGATGTGCCTTCAATAACTCAAAGACAAGGGCCTAGAAATTGAGTTGACGCCGCGCCAGGGCTTTAGCGCCGGAAATTTAGCGCCGGCGCTAATTCCCTTGCGCGCGCCAAAAATTCAGTAGCGCCGCGCCCAGACGGCTGCCGGCGCTACTGGCGGGCGTGAGCGCCTCCCAATGGGCGCTGAGTGCCGAATTGCGGCGCTAATCCGGCGCTGCGGCACCCGATGCGGTGCGGCAGGCTGGGGAAGTGCAGGCCTCCTCCTTCAGTTAAGGAGGAGCTGCCTGCACCCGCCCGCTGTCCGTTCAAATATTGAAAAAATGAGCCCGGCACCTCGGACAAGTGCCGGGCTTGCAGGCCAGACGCATCTGTTCCGCGGGGGGGGGGGGGTGGAGGAGTCCGGGGAGGGAGGTGCGGCCAGGCAGCCGACGGGAAAGCGGCCGGCCGCCGCGCGACCTTAATGCGCCGGCGCAAACTCGGGGAAGACTCGGTTGCCAGAGTCTTAGTTGCGGCTGCCACGGGCGAGGCGGCCGCAACTGAATTTCGGCGCTGGGGCCCGTCGTCATGGCAACCGGGACGCTGCGCACACCGATGACGTCATCGGTGCCGGCGCAGCGCTACCGGTCTACCGCGGCGTAAGGGCCCCAGGCAATTTCGGCGCCGGCGCCAAATGCAGCGCTAGGCCCTCTAGCGCCGCAAAATCGGCGCTAAGGGCACTCAATTTCTAGGCCAAGGAGTTTAAAGGATTCAACTAAGGCTTTTAATCACTAAGAACATTGCAGCATTACAGGTCTTCCCACATCGGGTTCGTCTGGTAGGAATGACTCATACAGCTCTCGAGACCTTTATATGGCAAAAGACAGGGGCGTAGCCAATACACACAATCGGAACAAAAGGGGGCGGTTCGCACAATACAAGCAGGTAAAACACACAGGTAAAACACATGGGCTGATGAAGGCATATATTTCATCACATTGGAATAGCCCTTACAGTGTGTAAAGTGCTGAATGTGCGTGTGAGTTTCATGAAAGGCCCATAGGTGTTGGATGAGGGCTGGGCATTGGGGCTTTCAGGGCCCTTTGGCCATAAAGTCAGGTGGACATGCAGGGATGAAGAGGATTCTGAAAAGGGCACTCACCCTGACGACCCAAGTGAGGTAGTTGAACTTCTTCCTGCATTGCATAAGAACGTAAGAAATAGGAGCAGGAATAGGCCACTTGGCCCCTCGAGCCTGCTCCGCCATTCAATAAGATCATGGCTGATCTTGGGCTCAAAGCCACTTCCCTGCCTGCTCCCCATAACCCTTCACTCCCTTATCTTGCAAAAATCTGTCTATCTCCACCTTAAATGTATTTAATGACCCAGCCTCCACGGCTCTCTGGGGCAGAGAATTCCACAGATTTACGACCCTCAGAGAAGAAATTGCTCCTCATCTCCCTTTATTCTGAAACTATGCCTCCGGGTTCTAGATTTCCCTACGAGGGGAAACATCCTTTCTGCATCTACCTTGTCGAGCCCCCTCAGTATCTTATATCTTTGCATAGGGGTCCTAGGCACCATGCTGCTGGAGGTCACTCTGTGAGCCACCTCCCTCTAAGCTTTGCGATAGTCGTTGGGCAGCAGCCTCCTGCCACTGTCCGGGAACAGGATAGATCGCCTGCGCTCCACCGCGCCAACCAGAACCTGCAAGGCCCCCTCGCTGAACCGCTGCGCTCGCTCCCTGGCCCTCTCCATGGTCCTAGGCGTAAGAATGTGGCAGCAGGTCTGTCCAGGCCGAGAAGCAGGGCTCCGATGCGCAGGGTGTGGCTGCAATCCAAGATCGAACGTCCCCTTTAAGAGCTGACCGGCGCCAGCGTGTCTGCGTGCAATCGCTAACTGGCTGCACCTGCGCTGCGCCCGCCCTTGGTGGTAGCGCCTCGCTTCTCCGGCTTAGCGCCTTAAGACAGTTGTGCAGTGCCTGTTTTAGCGCTCCAAGCACCTCCTGGGGCGAAGCAAGTCAATTTACCAGTAGGTGGCGATAATTTGCGCTGGGCGCAAAATTTCGGGCCCGGTCGATACTTACGCCCCAAACGGGGCGATACTGATTTCTCCCCCACAGTCCACTGTGCACAAATAAAATTACTCCATGCATCTGTATGCAGCATATTCAGAGAAGCACAGCTTAACATTTGCTGTTCTTTGGTTATTTAGCATCTGCCCAGAGTGAGAAGGTGGGGAAGTAAAGAGTTCAAAGAACTATATGGAAGAAAGGAAGTTCATTCTTTTCACTGGAACAGACAAGTAGGGATGGGAGAAATATGACTTTAAAAAAAAAAAAATTGGAATCAATCAGGTTCACATGGAAAAACATTTCTGCTAAACTATGACAAAAGGCCAGGATTGTAAACAAAGGAAACTTTGAATTGAAACAGAACTTGAGTAGCAACTTTACTTAAATTAATTTATGTAGTAAACTGCCATCTAGTGTGGTGAATGGAAATGTACTCAGTGCATTTCATAAAGAAATCAATGGACTTCCTAATTTAACTGTGAGTAAAAAAGGATGTGGCTTTGCCCAAAGGCAGCAAAGAGATGAAAATGGGCTGATCAAATTGACCTGAAACAGAACAAGTTATGACGTACTAACCGCCTGCAGCCAAAAGCTAGATCAATACAGCTGGGAACAGGAACAGCCACATCTCCTTAGGAAGGAGGTTGGATGCAGTGGCCTGGACATCTGCACTAAAGTTCAACACAGATGTAAATCATACACACACACAGAAAGAAAAAAAAAAGTGTTCCAAAAGAGGCTTACCATCTTCTGGGGGAGCAGGGAAGGGATCGGTCCTCCGAGGTGGAGTCCGAGCTGTCACAAAAACACACCAATAAGAGAAGGCAACAACATTTCACGTTATATTTTCAAATACGTTACCCTCAATTTAATAAGAGAACTGCTTATATATTAAAAAGACACTCCATTTTTTTAAAAACTTACACTTAACATTGAAGAGCTCCTAACATTCATTTTAATACAACTGTGTGCCCCTAAAACAACTGTTCCTGCTACCAGGACTACACAGCATTTTTAGGTCTATTTGCATCCCATCACTCTGGGCTATTCAGGCAGCAGTATGCTGGTGTGTGTCTGGACAGAATGCATAGCCAGATTCTGTAATGCAAATGCAGTTCAAAGGGTTTCAGATGAAGTTAAGCTGGTTTGGCACAAACACTTCACTGCAAT
The DNA here is from genome assembly GCF_052327205.1 of Somniosus microcephalus. Lineage (NCBI taxonomy): Eukaryota > Metazoa > Chordata > Chondrichthyes > Squaliformes > Somniosidae > Somniosus > Somniosus microcephalus. The sequence continues at coordinate 191,079,653 of NC_140992.1, read as the reverse complement.
GATCAGTGGAAAGGAACATGACAACCATAATGGCAGATGCAGAGATAGGATTGTGGGATTTCCCTGCTCTCTGCCCGTCAATTTCAACTGCAGTGCACTTACAAAATTACAAAAAAAACCTTCCCAAATATGGTTCAAGTGAGATACTCTGTAGGTTAAAAAAAACCTGAACTTCAGAAATAAGGGTGCATGATATTTTCATGGGATGTGAACTTGCAAGAGTTTATCACCAACGTGCTCATTTTAAACGCCCCTATGAATCAAAGAAAGATCTGAGACCTTAGAAATTGTAAGTATATTTAGTTATAAAATACCACTTGATTTTTACTCCGATCATAAAACCAATAAACTAACTGATGACCTTGGAAGGAGATGTTTCAGTAATTATCATCTCCCAGGAATGCCAGCATTTCCAAAATGGACAGATTCCACAAATTCTCACATCCTGAGCATGGTTATTCACTGGAGTGATTTTACTGACTCCATAAAATTCTTTGCATCCCAAGTGTGATCAGTACAGGCAGAAATACAGAGAAAGGAGTCTTACTGACCAATGGCATTTTGTGGCTGAAAGATCTCCTTGTATTCCTCTGGGTTTCGAATTTCTGCGGTTGACTCCTTGTCGTCCTTCTCCTCCTCCCCGCTCAGGATGCGCCCTTCACTCTCTGGCTCCTCTTTCACTTTACTACTGAAACAACAGTTCGCATTTGTTTATCTGGGGGTGGGGAAATAGCTACACTAGATCAACTAGAGAAAAAGTGCCTAAAACAGCTGGAGATGGTCCCACTCCAAAGCACTAGGGCCCATTGCCCACGTGTACCTGATACCGAGGGGCCTGAAATATCAAATGGGTCTGTTGCCCTAGCGATTTGATGAGATAATCAAAATCTCCCAGTGTTTAAAGTAGGATTTTAGTGAAGTACAAAACGTGGGCACGTTAACATTTTTATGCACTTGCTCTGTAGACTTGTTTTTGGCCACTAGCATATCAGTAAAACACAATGGCAACTAAATGAAACTTTTGTATTGTGCCCACTTGAATTGTGAAAAACACCCAGCAGCTTGGAGAGAGCATCTCGAGGTACTTAATACCAAGTTGGTTACAGGACTGTCACTGGTGATAGTGGAAGAAAGCAAATTGAGGTGCTTAATGGGGGAGTATCTCCAAAGCAGCCTACTGGCACAGTGAATACTTTCCCCTATAGTGTATTGGTATCAATATGTTCAAATCAGATGACCTGTTTTCACATTCTATGTTGGGCTAATGGATTCCCCCAGAATAATGGAGGAGATAGAGACTCACGTAGACCACTTTTTTGAGGGGGTGGGGGGGGGGGGGGGGAAAGAGAAGAGTAAGATAGAGGGGGGGGGGTAGCAAAGGCTAGCCTTAGACATACATTGTCATTTCATGCAGCACAATATGCATATAATAGTCTATCACACAGTAAAACTTAAGTCAATAAAGCATGTTTTGTTAGAATCCAATACAATAAGACATAGATAACAAGATTAAATGCAAGATTTAGGACAAAGAGTAAAAACATTTGTAAAAACAGAGGGTTATGAGAAATGTTCCCGGTGAGCTGTGCTTTGTCCTGAGCAGCCTGTTTCTTTTAAAGCACGGTCCCTTTAAATTTCTGCGCACGCGCGGTATTTAAGTTGTAAAAGCTGGTGAGCGGCCTACATGGGACCTTTCCCATTACTGCACGGCTGCGCAGCTTAGACGGAGTATTGGTTGTGAGGCTGTGAATTGCACTACTAGAGTTAGTGATTGAAGCAGAGACCATGTCAACTTGTAAGAATAAGTTGGATAAGTGGTTGAAGGAAAAAAAATAAAGGGATGAGAACAGGATAGGCACAAGGGATCAAGACAACACTGATTGGTTGGGCCAAATGACCTTTTTCTGTGTTGTAATTTCCATGTAATAAGCAAGTGCTTACCATGGCAAATTACTTTCATATGCAGAAATTTCAGGGCAATTGTGAACAAGCTGATTAAGAGGGGATACCCTTGAGAAACAGCGAGAGGATTAACGAAAGAAATAAAAGTGCTATGGAGTGCTAGAGAAGTGCTAAACTCAATTCCAAATGAACCGGCTTGTAATCTGCTTCAGATGCTGCTCTTGGTCCCAAGGTTGTGACGATGGAAATCTCATCAGACACGAGACTATTTCTGAAATGGTCAATGTTCCCTGCATGGGAGGGGGGCATGCGAAGAGGGCAGAAATAAATATTCAAAGTAGCTCTCCTTTTGCCCAATATGATGAAAGTGCTTTTGGTCCTCGAGGAGCTTGGACAAAGCCAAACCAATGCCTGGTAAATCACAATTGTACAGAAACTGCAAATAAAGCAATGAAAAGAAAGGAAATGTTTACAGTCGATCAACGCAGAGTTGAAAGGATCAGGAGCTCCTCTTTGCTCTAACTAAATATAAACTGCTGTACCTTTGTGGCCTGCTGCAGGTGGTTAGTGGCCGCTCGTAGTTGCGCCTGAGTGCAGCTCCTTTCGTCACTGGCAGATTGAACAGCTTTTCGTCCTCAACTACGCCCTGGACAATAGAACCAGTCTTCTTCACACGATTCAGATCCACCACAAATGTCGAGACAGTCACCTGACTGAACGAAGCTCCGATCTATTATATAAACAAAGCACCAACGAGGGATTTGAAATAGCACTTTGAGGTGAACAGTAAAGGATGTCTGCCCCTCTTGTGCTGAACAGGCAACGCATTTGTTCAAACAGAGCAAAGTTGTGTAAGATACCAAGTCTGTCACATGCAATCCAGTAGAAAAATCAGATTCCATTCATTTTAGAAAATTAAATATTATCTACCAGTCATTTATTTCATCCTATGGCACACAAGCAGCTTGGTTTATCAGGAACATGATAATTTTTTTAAATGAGTTTCTAGGATGTTGGATGATAATTTAGGGTATTGAGTACACAGAGGTCAGTCCAATCGACAAGGCACAATTCAGAGCTTTAAACCAGGACAAATCACCCACACAGAATACTACACCATCGAGCAACTTCACCAATGGGAACATGCAGGACAGTAGGCAGCGGCAAGATGTTGAAGACAGTAATTTAATTGAACAGTTACGATGTTTCAACAGTCCGAATGTCAGCAGACACCTGGTAAATTACTGCTTTAATCTCAGGTCCAGTACATGATTTGCATTTCCACACAGCCACCTCCTGAATTATCACGTGCCCCCTCCCCCCCAAATCATTAAGACTCAAGTAGATTCCACTTCTGCAAATCACACGTCCCCACTTTTAATGGATTTACTATAAAGCTACAATCGCAAGGAGGCCAATACACGTAATGGAACATCACTCTCACTTTGCAGTCTATTGTTAAATCCCTATTGACAAGTTCACTCAAATCAGCAAGGGTAAAGCTTTCTTGTTAATCACAAACACATGAAACAGATGTTGGTGTCAATAACTCATCACAAAATATATTGGGACATTTTGTTGCAATTATGAGCTGCCTCAGGTAGGAAATGGCCCCGTACAGCACGTGAGGTGGAAGCTTAGCTTTCCCCAACAACACTAACTATGGCCCTCAGAGGTGCAACAGACATGCTGATAATATGCAAATATCTCAGAGGGGCAAAAAGGAGAAACAATGCTTCAAAAAGCAATGGGAAAACAGTTGCAACAATATGAGCAAATTCTGCCAGAGATGACCAATTACTCATTATGTTGCACATGCCTTGTTTTTCTCCTCACAATGACATCCCTGGTTCTGCAAAAAAAACTCTACATCCATTCAACCAATTTGCTTCAGAATTTTAAAAATTCAGATCATGTTCCAAAATTAAATTACTCCAATAACATTAGATTTTGTTTCCTTAGCTTCTACTCACAGCTCATTTGATTGAAATCTAAATCTTCTTTGAACCCTTTCCATTGTCCCACCTCATTTTCTAAGCATAGTGACCACAAAGAGCAAGTCGCATTTCTCAAGCACCGTAATCATGTGCCTCAGAAATGTCTCAGTGCTTTGCATACAATTAATTACTTTGAAACTCAGTGACTTTTGTTAGGTAGGTGGGTGAATGCAGCAGCCATTTTTCACACAAAATCTCAAGGGGAGTGTTAAGTATGTGTATTGTATTGAACAATTAACACAAAGACTTAAACGTATAACTCAACAGGTCTTTACTGGTTGGAGGTAGGGACTATACCTAGGTCTTTACTTCATGCCCACAGGCGGGAACTGAGGGGGATCAGTACCCACAGTACTATTTATACCCCTATGGCCAGGAGTGGTACTGCGTATCACTACGCCCAACAAGTAGTGCAGTCCTGTCCATAGGTTCAAAGTAGCACACATATTACATACACAACATTCCTCCCTTCCTAGCTTTAGTCATCTCCCCATTTAACATAACGTAATAACATATATACATATATAACTTCAGGTTTACATAACAGAATAACATAGATACATAGATAACTTCATGTCAAAACAGATCACAGATTCAGTCTCTGCGGAAAACAGTTCACAGATTCAATCTCTGTGGTGTAGTCGGTTCACGTTGCTGGAGTGACTCATTCAATAGTCCTTCCATGGATTTAACAGTTTGAACTTCCGAACTGAATTGGCTCCGTTCGGAGGGACCACGTGTGTGATCTGGTAGAGGTGATAATGGTTCAGATGGGTCATCTTCTGTTTTTACTTTTCCTTTTCTGCTTCTTGGAGACTCTCTGGGCTCCATTGTCAGCTGCCACAGCTGCCAGCTGCATGCGCAGTTCCTCCTTCTCTTCCTCCTGTTTCCGTCGTAGAGCCAGCTTCTCCTGATGTTCTGTAGACTTTCGGTGCTCCTCCATGATTTCTGTATGGTGGGAGTCGAAGTTACAAGTTGGGCAGGACAGGACATAGTAATATTCGGTGTCGTCCTGATCTAGGCCAGCGAGAGGGTCTTCTATTTCCTCCATACCCAGCTGGGCGTTAGCCAGCTTTTGTTCCAAGTCCAGACATCTTTCCTGAAGAGACTTCTTCATGCGTACCTCTTCATCCAGCTTTTTCTGGGCTTTCAGCAAGTCGTTTACTAGTGACCTCATTTGTGATTTTAATACTTCAACTTCCTTTGGAGATTGATTGATCGGACTATTCAATCCCTCTACCGGAGCAGCTGTTTCAGCGGTCTGTTGTTCTACATTGACGTGAGTCAGCGTACTTTTGGCATCCAAGGGCTGCTCTGTTGCAGTCATCTCAGTCTGTGTTGCCACCTCAGCTCTTCCAATAACCTTTGAGAGCTCCGAACCCCTTTCGTTTGAATATTGAAGTTCGTGTTCAAGTTTTTCCCATTTCAGAGTCCTGTCCTTCAGCATATGCAGGAGTTGGCTGACCGTTAACTCCTCTGACATCAGACGTTTTGTGTGCTCCTGCTCCATTTTCTCCATCAGCTGCTTCTGTTGTCTTTCCAGATTCTCCAACTCTATATCAAAGAACTCTTTCGTTGCATTCAACTCTTGCTCAAAACGGCGAAGCATTTGTTCTAATTGCTGTTGTAGTTTGAAATGGAGTTGAGTTCGAGCCCGGTGTCCCTCAGAAATGGGCACATCAGTAGACTTGCCAGACTCAGAATCCACAGTTAAACTATGTTGTTGTTGCTCAGTGGAATTCTGTGCTGAAACTTTGTCTTTTGCACCTGAGTTGGGCTTACCATCATCCGTTCCAGAGTCTGGGCCGACTATCTTCACCGAGTTCTCACTCGTTATTGTTTGTAGGAAATGCCAGTCCATATTCATTTTCCTAATCCACTCCCGTCCTAGTAGTGGAGGACCTCCTTCAGATATCACATATAAGTCCATTATTTGACTGTCTTCGCCCTTGTGGACCACTGCAACCTCTATTTTCCCGATGGGGTACACTCTTTGCCCCGTGTATGTTTTCAATATAATCCCCGTATCCTGTAGGGGAACATGTTGGAATAACTTTCCGTAATCTTTCTTATTTATGACCGTCAATGCCGATCCAGTGTCCAATTCCAGTTTTACTTGGACTCCTTCTATCTGAAGAGTGACCCAAATTGTCTGGAGGTCTGCACCCTTACCAGCGTTGAGTACTCTTAAGCTAGCCAGTTCATTACTGCTAGCGTCTGAATCGGACTCCTGTTCGGTCACCTTGTGTACCTTTGCGTATTTTCCTTGCGGTGACTTCTTGTTGCTGGTCTTCTTCCCTGACCTGCATACTCTAGCTATATGTCCAAGCCTACCACAAGTTCTACATTCTTGGTTTTTAAACCAACACTGGTTCTGATCATGCGTTGTCTTTCCACAACGATAACATTTGCCAGAACTCACACCCAATTTGTGTGCACTGAGCTCCGGTGACCGTAGCTGCATTACTGCCGTGCCTCTCGCTGCGGCTTCGTGTGCTGCTGCCATAGTGACCGCCTTCTCAAGCGTCAGCTCATTCTCCTCGAGCAGTCGCTTTTGTGTATCCTGTTTAAATAAACCACACACAAATTTGTCTCGAAGTGCCTCTGTCAGTCCCGTTCCAAACTGGCAATATTTCGCTAATTTACGCAATTCCAGCAAATAATCAGCATTGCTTTCATGCTGTAGCTGCCTTCTGTCGTAAAATTTAAATCGTTCCGCTAGCATCAGCGGCGTGGGGTTTAGATGATCTTTCAGGACAGTAACAATCTCATCGAACGTCTTATCCGCCGGTTCATCTGGTGATAACAGTTGTTTCAATTGCCCGTATGTCTTCGCACCCATTAAATTTAATAATGTTAGAGCTTTATCTTGGTCATGAATTTTATTGGCCTTACAATAATTTTTTACTCTTTCAACATATATGGCCCAATCTTCGAGGTCACTATCAAAGGTGCTAATATTCCCGTGTTTAGGCATTGTAGATTTGCAATTTCTCAGATTTTATTTTGTTTACTTGTTATCAAAGATGGCGGCTTCCCGCTCTTGCCGTCGTCCTCCGCCCACAAAATGGCGGTTTTCCCGCTTCTGCCTTCTTCCCCAGCGGTTTTCCCGCGAAAAATGGCGGCTTTCCCGCGCTTCTCGCTCTCCCCGCCCACTTCAATGGCGGTTTTCCCGCGCTTCTCGTCGCTGACTTTCAGCCCGACTGCGGCTCTTATCTCCTGTGCGATCGCTGGTGCGCCGCCCGCCCGAAACGGTTCTCAGCCCTTATCACCGGTGCGATCGCTGGCCCGCTAAGCGCCTCCCGCTTGAAGCGGCTCCCGGCCTCTGGCTCACCCGCTCGGCGGCTCTTGCTCGCTCCCTCCCGGGCTCTGGCTTACCCGCTCGCGCCCTCCCGGGCTCTGGCTTACCCACGAGGTTATGGAGGCTTCAGGGTCCTAATGCCTGTCGCTTCCAGTCGCTGGAAGCTGTCAGGATTTCTGCTGCCCTTCAGTTTTCAGTGGGGTGTTGAGGATTGGAACCTCTCTTCAACGTCCTGTCTTTGGACGAAGCCGCTGTGGAATAACTGCCGCAGGGTTCGAACCGACTCGTCGCCAGTGTTAAGTATGTGTATTGTATTGAACAATTAACACAAAGACTTAAACGTATAACTCAACAGGTCTTTACTGGTTGGAGGTAGGGACTATACCTAGGTCTTTACTTCATGCCCACAGGCGGAAACTGAGGGGGATCAGTACCCACAGTACTATTTATACCCCTATGGCCAGGAGTGGTACTGCGTATCACTACGCCCAACAAGTAGTGCAGTCCTGTCCATAGGTTCAAAGTAGCACACATATTACATACACAACAGGGAGTAAGATGAATGAGCAGTGAATCTGTTTTTGATGGTATTGGTCGAGGGAGGAATTTTGACCAGGACACCAGGAAAATTTCCCAAGAGATCACAAATGGACACACACACCATGGTCTGACTAATTTGTAATCTACCAATATGCTTATACATCTCAATGTTAATGCTTTCATCATTCATCTATTACATTCATATCTATTTGCTTAGCTATGCAATTTCCTCTTAGCATCATAATTCTTATTAACACCAAGGTGCGTTTCTTTTTATTTCCCGTAAGAATTCCACTACTTAAGGACTAGGGCTTCTCTGGGCAGTTCCTGCAGCTCTATACCCATGCGTGTGCAATACATACCAATTGATTGGAACAGATGGCGAGATCCGCTGCTCTACCCCAGTTAACTGGCAGTACATCAAAACAGCGGGGAGGTTCCCAGCCATAGACATGCAACGAATCCTGAGAACCACTGTAGAGACAACAGCCATCTGGGTTGAATAAAATACACCTAAAAACCAAAAGGAGAATGAGAAAAGGAAGGTATTAGTTGAACAGTTTCCTCAATCGAGGGGGCGGGGGGAATCAACAAGGATTCCCAGTCATGAGCACGAAGCCCTGCTGGAAAGTCTGTGTGTATGGATGCCAGGTGAGGACAAGATCAGTCTTGACCGTGATGCCACCCCCTGCAGAATAGCTAGCCAATACTAAGCAGGCTAGGCTCAGAGTAGTCACTTGAACAAGATATTGCCAGGCTGTTAGGATCCAGAGAGCATACAACTGTATTAATCATTGCCTTTAGAAAACGGGAAAAAATGGGGAGCAAAAAAAGATGGTGCCCACCCAATAACAATTATTCAGGACATCCTGTACCAGAGGAAAACAACAGGCGAAAACTGCTATTGCTGGTATATTTGTCATATGAGTGCATCATGAACAATGTACCAAACATAATTTCCAAAGCTCATCAGCACTACCACTTCAAAAAAACATGCAGGGGTGAGTAGTGCTCGCACCCACTACCCGGCCCCGCCAGCGTACACACATTTGCGGGTCCCGAAAAACCACTGAGCTGCAATGCTGTTTATAACACACCAACCCTCTCAACATAGCCCCTCGTACCTGACAGGAGTGCTCTCTACTTCCGTGCAGCTCACCATCTTAAACTTTTCTAGATCCCAAAACTTTATTGTTCTGAAAGTGGGGGGGGGGGGGGGGGGAAAAAAAAATAGGGAAATAAGTTCTTGTGGAACATCAATGCAAAGTAGTGTCCGTCTTTCCAATCAATACTGTATCCACACTTGATGGTTCAGAAAAATTATTTTTACATGATGAATTTTCAGGTTAAAGCACATCAGAGAACAAATATATTATATTTAACAATAAGTGCTGATCGTTTCACAATATATTAATAAATTCTATTGTATGATGAGTGAATCAATAGTCAAAACTTACTGCCTAACATTAACTCAGGGCCCTACAGGGAATCCACCTAAAATGCAGTCAACAGCACTGTTGAAGCAGACTTTACACCCAAGTCCATTCCTGCTGCTACTGTGGTGTCTGAATAGGGCCTTGACCCGCTTTAAGCTGATTGTGCCACCCAGACCAATCTGGGCAATTCTATTGTTAACAAGTCATTTACAACCCGAGGGTGAAATTTCTCCTTTCTGAGCTGCTGATATTAAGGGGATAGCAAGAGGGTTTCTCGGTGGTCAAATTTAACGTAATGTAAAAGAAACACTTGTATATTTATATATAGAGTCTTTCACGACCTCAGGATGTCCCAAATTGCTTTACAGCCGCTTGCATTTATATAGCGCTTTTAACGTAGGTGTTAAAGTACTTTTGAAGTGTAGGCACTGTTGTAATGTAGGAAATGTGGCAGACAATTTGCACACAGCAAGCTCCCACAAACAGCATTAAGTTTATGACCAGATCATTTATTTTGGTGACGTTGAGGGATAAATGTTAGCCAGGACACTGGGGAGAATTGCCCAGCTCTTCTTCGAAATAGTGCCATGGGATCTTTTTTGTCCACCTGAGAGGGTAGACGACGGGGCCTCGGTTTAATGTCTCATCCAAAAGACGGCACCTCCGACAGTGCAGCACTCCCTCAGTACTGCACTAGATTTTGTGCTGATGTGGAACTTGAACCTACAACCTTCTGACTCAGACGAGTGTGCTGCCAACTGAGCCACAGCTGACACCATATGTAGAATGCATCCCAGAGAGAAAAAAATAGAAGTCAAGCAGTGAATGGGAGAAAATAGAAGTGGGGAAGGTCTTGTAGAGGTTTGAATTCAGTCATTTGCACAATTACAACTTTGTATCTTTTATATCTTCTACCTTTAAAGCACATCAAGTCTAGATAAGATGCATTTTAAACTCAGCACGTGTGTAGCTATATTGGAGCTAAAGTTTATTTTGATTTTTGGCTGCTATTGTGCCATTTATTATGTATATAAAAGGCTAGTTTCAAAATAAATTGAACACCATCACCACGGAGAAGCATGTTTTGAAAACTCCGAAGCTGAAGGACTGAAAATTAAGTTCCATTGATGTTGATCCAAATTGTGGGCACCAGTGACTAATCTCAAAGCAGCATCCATGCTGACCTGTCTGAGCTGCCTGAAGCCAGCAGATACTCGTTGGGGTGGAACTCCACAATGTTTACAGGTCCAGTGTGGTCCGTGAATTCCGTTAGAATTTTTGCCGCCGACAAATCCCACAGCTGATTAAAAAAAAGGGGAAAATAAATCACATGCACTGAAGACAGCAACTTCTTCCATCTTCATGGATATATGTACAGGACAGGTAATTTTCACTAGCATCACTTTTCAATGACAGGAAACAAATCTAGTTGGGAAATAAAGCCTATAAGACGCATCACTAGCTTTAATTTCAATGGACTCACTTACTATAAAAACCAGACATCTTCATATGTGTATTTATTATTTTCTAAATATACAGAGTGTGACTTTAGTGTTTGGTATTTTTTTTTTTTTTTACATTCATTAGATAAGGGACACCCTTTTCCACTTTGGTATCCAGTCTCAGCAGCAAGCACCTCCAAGTCACATACATTGGCCGAACACAGAATAAAGTCTCCCTCTACACTGCCAGGCAATATACCTTAAAAAGCGGGGAAGGAAAGTTCAAGGGAATACTTTTTCCTTAAAAGATCTCCTGCCTACTGAAAAAAATACTGGAATGGCTTGACATTTTAAAAAATAAATCGAACTTCGTCTCAACAGACATCCAGAATACAGATCAATTAATCAGCTGATAAGTTACAACATTGCCTTACAGTATCTGAAGAAGTAACCAGAATATTTTTAATGGATTTCAATGTCTTTGGAGGGTGTATTTGATAATCCAGAGCTGCCCAGCTTGAAAAAATTGGCTACTGACAATACAAGTACTGGATTTAAAAAAAAATCAATCTTGGGACGTGGGGATCACTGGCGAAGCCGCCTCTATTGCCCATCCCTAGTTGTCCTTGAGAAGATGGCAGTGCTCCTTCTTCTTGAACCGCTGCAGTCAGTGTGGTGAAGGTACTTCCACAATGCAGTTAGGGAGGGTGTTCCAGGATTTTGACCCAGCTGACATTGCAATCAACAGAGCCGTTCTAGCATGCAAGTGGCTCGTTTTAGTCAGTAACGGGACTAATCTGGCGGGTATTTGTTGAGGTTAAAAAAAAAAATTTTGAAACAAAGCAATGTTTTATCAGTATCCCACTATATCAGAAAACGGAGCCATCTCAGACATCAGACTAACAGAATACATGGTAAAATGCTCCCATCCTTATAAAACTGTATTACCTTAACTTACTACAAGCAGTGTCATGGGAAATCTGTTTCTTTTTAAAATGGACAGTAGGTGAGCTCTATGAATAAAAGTACTGTTTCCTTCATCTTTTAATCCTTTAAAGAGCCCCTCTTACCGTACCAGTGAAATATCTTCCTCCATACCAACAAAGAGTACAGCCTCTCTGGTGCAACAGCTAATGTATTTCAAATTATAGGCAATTTTGTGCATTTACTATTTCATGCTACACTCATCAATTGTAAATAATAAAACTTCCAATTACCATCTTTAACTTTCCCCTTTAATTGAAAGAATGGAACATGAAAAGAAGATTGCTCCTATTTTTTTTTTTTTTTTTTTTATAAACACAAAGGCCAATTACCAAGATTCTCCACATTACTGCTCGGAATTCTTGTCCCAATATATCCATCACTCAACAGAAACCATTTTGGTTTACAATTTGCTATAGAAAACAGCTGACACGGAGAAACCCATCAAGCTGCAGTGACTCCATTTTAAACAAAGCAAATCTGTTTCATTGAGCAACAGGAAGACAATTTAACAGAAAAGTCTCAACAAATTTTGCGCATGGAGCAGGTTCGAAGTCGATACATAAATTATTCAGCTAAAAGCAGTAAGTCAATTGCTTACTGATGTTGCAGTCACATCAAGAGTTCTGTGTAAAGCTCTGTGTAAATACCTTCACCGTGCCGTCATCCCCACCAGCAGCAATCCACCGCCCATCAGGACTGAATCTTAAACACCGCACAGCATTTGTGTGACCCTGCAAAGAGAGCAGGGACAATTTTAAGTGGAGTATAAACAACACCATCCTGCAGTCTGTCCCGATTGAAGTACCTACTATACAATAAACAGAGCAGTCCAAAGTTATTGCACTTTTATTACTACCCACATTACACAATGTAGATAAGCGTGCAGTTATGCATAAAGGTGCGCAGAATTCAGGTATAGAGTATAGCAAAGGTTAAAGGTGGCAGGAAGGGAAAGGGGGTGGTCATGGACCACGCCAATAAAGGTTCAAGCCTAGTATCAGGCAACTGCAGCCGAAGCAAACAGGGTCCTGGGCTGGACTGTTCTGTACAAAAACCAAAGCCATGATAATAGGGTTATACAAGGCTTTGGTGAGACCTCATCAGGACCCCTCAGCTCGAGAACAATATTGTGGCTATAGAGAGGGTTCAGTGAAGGGCAACAAGGAAGATTCCCAGCCTAAATCCATTGAGTTATGGAGATGGGGCATAGACTTAATTAGGGATCTGATACAGGTATAAAAATTATTCAGGGCATTGATAACGTACAAGTGGATAGATTGTTTGAGGTGATGGGACTGGGTAGAACTAGGGGCCACCCATTTAAATTCAGAGCACTGGGAATGGTAGGATATGTAGAAGTTTTATTTTTCTTAGAGGGCGTTCGATCCGTAGAACAGGATTCTGGAAGTGACAGTGAAAGCTGACTCCTAGTCAGGCACATTTTTGGAAAACTACGAGATTTTGACAGAAAGGCGGCAAGATTTTGGTTAATAACTGTTGAGGTGCCAGAGACATTTTTGGTAGGTTTCCTGAATTGAGTCACTTTTTTTTGCCTCTCAGGTGAAGAGGGGAAGAGTGGGGACATGGGCAAAAAAATGGAGCAAGAGCATATGGTCCTCTTCTTATCCTAAGTACACAACTAACCATATGGGGGCTCGAGTGCTGTTCAAGGTAAGCAGCAATAAGTCTTTTAACGTGATAAACCCAATTACAGCACCCAGCAGCAGAAAATGTTACATTATGGTCCTTTTCATTCTTTGAATGCATCTCCGTACAAACACCTAGAACATTTTACAAAGGCAGGTCATAGGACACTATCCCTTTAAGGCTTTTTCCCTCATGTTGACTACATGTGACTTCACTGACCCAAATTATATACAGTGCCTCACTCTAGGTTTCCTCTTTAGTTGGAAATTGCTATAAGGTTGAGTTCCAGATAACCTATCTGCCATCACCGGAAAGAAAACTGCTTTGCTGTTGATTTAATGAGACGGGTTATTCCTCTCACCTTGTACGTCATTACACAACCTTTTCTTCGAATGTCCCACAACTGGAAATGGAAACACATCAGAATTTCAGTGCAGATATTTCATATTTTGTTTTTTTTAATTTAAATATAGCAAGAAATACTAAAATCATCTGAACACCTTTATGTGCTAGAGGCTGATTGCTGCACCGAGACTGGCTTTTAAAGGCAGCTGCCAAAGGAACAGGAGTGACTGGGAATTTGCTGCATCATCCATCTGAAGTCTTTAAGATTAGGAAGGATTGACGAATCTCATTTGTGTTTTTACAGAACGGTGAGTAGCATGTAAAATATATTACCGGGAAAAGCTATCAAAACCAACAATATAAATAAATTCAAGAGACAATTAGATGGGTTTTTAAGAGAGAGATGATGCATTTGTTGAGAAGGCAGATGGGTGCTGTCAAGATACATCAGAAAAAGAGACAGATTTGCTGGATCAAATGGTCTTTTCCTGTTCCTAAATGTATATTCTAGCGCGCTTATATGCAATAAGTGGTTAATGTTCCGCTGGACTGTACTGTACCTTTACATTGGTGTCCAGAGAGCCAGAGGCCACAAACTCCCCAAAAGGATGGAAGTCTAAACTGCAGATGTTGGCTTTGTGTCCTGACAGTGTCCGAAGAACTTCAAGAAAACAAAATTAACATTGTGTTAATACATTCCTACCTTACACTGATTTACGAATTGCCCATGTCGGAGACCTAATAACTTCAACATGATGTTCCAGTTACAATTGCGGCCTCTTTCCATCCTTCTTACTGTGGACTTTTCTGCTTCTAATTGTTAGATCACAACTTCATATGCCTTTGAGAGCATCTTTACTAGCTAAGCTTTTGGTAATGCACCCAGGAGATCAAACAGAACAACCTTTCTGTTAATAGTTTTTAAGCTGCTGCAATTATCCCATGCCTCCACTGGAACTCTCTCCATTCTTCAGTAAGTATCATAACTTCAGACCTTATTTTAAGATTAAATTATTATGCACAATTGTTTTACAAAAGATGAACAAGCAAATAACTATGTGATATAATACACATCTACAACAGAAATCCTTCTTTCTAGCGCCTCGAAAAGTCACAATTTAATGTTAAGATATTACACAGCATTTATTTTCTCCTTGTACTGCTTACTACTGTGGAAGTTGATGCTGACGTAAACTATTCTCTTGAGAATTCCAAACCATACTTGAATAGCTACAGCTCTTTAAAATATTCCCAGAAAGAGTTACTGGGACCTCCTGGATTTGAATAACTGACTGGTTTACACATAATTGAACAAGTATCACTATCTGTTTTGCTCAAAAGTAAAGTAGCTCTTTTCTAATCTTTTGAGGCAACTGGAGAAGGCTTGAAACATGTATTGAATTTAGTTTGGCATAAGAATCTGCCGGCACTGGCTTTTATACTGTGACTGGATGTAAACAGGGTAGCCACTAAATTAAAACTAAGCCAAAAATAAACCCTTCATTTTTGTCACAGTACGATCTAAGGTAGTTGTAGAGTTAAATAAAGAAAACATCTTTATGGGAAGAAATGGACGTGAATGTCAAATAAGTATGAGGCAAAACAGTTGAACAGCTTCATAAATATTCACTGCTCAGATCCATGCATGAAGAATAGCGACTTGAACAAGGTTGAAGGCTGCATGTACGCATAGAATCATACCCCAGGAGGAAAGGTGGGGAGGAATTAGCCTTAAAGGTAAATTCATTATCTGCTGCAGAGTTATCTCCACACATAAATAAAACATGAGAATCAATGAATAAAAGCCACTTCCTCACTTCTGCGCTGGGGAGAGCAAGCGAGTATGGTCTGTGATGCTTAGCTGGCCAGGTTTAATAAAGATGCATAGACATTTAATTTGGAGTTTTATTTGATTACCTTTGGAGACTAGGGAATACATAAGCAGAACTTTCAAAAGATTGCAAGGTAGGAGGTTAAAACCGTCATTCAATTATTCAAGAATAATGGGTACTTACTCTTGGCTGCTTCCAAATCCCATATTCTTAATGATCCAGACTGCGAGCCTGCAACAACCAATTCCTCAGAGTCTTTGAACTGAATACACTCGACGGGTGTGTTGTGTCCTGTAAGACTCTACACAATGAAACATTTTTTTTTTAAATTGATGCTTTATTGAATTTGTTATGCTGTAGAAAATACAAGGCTAAATGTATGCATGCAAAATACAAACAGGAATAAAAAGATATAAAATTTGAAGCATATAGTTAAAAGAACTGGATTCCAAGTCAGAGGGACATAGTTTAAATTGGGCATTTAAACTCAGGTTGTGAGTTTAACCAGTTTCAACAGGGTCACCAAGCTGATCACTACTGCTCTTGGCACCAGTTTGATAACTGTCAGTGTGAGTGGCATCTAAAAATCATATTCCATTAAACTGCCCAACATTTCCACTCCCATTTTGTGATGGTGTAAATATTTGCTAGTAGGCCCGGTTAATGATACATTGGTACACAAGCGGACTTGTTTTATCAGTTGTGCATTCAAATCCGTAGAGCTCTGTGGCCACATTCCACAAAGAAGTCCCCTGTTTCGTGAGTGGTTGGAGCACAAACACCCCAGTAAAGATTCATAACTTTATCTAGTCACCCAATCTTCGCTGTTAAATCTAGTGATTAAGCACACCCTCTTCCATAAAATTAGGATGACATTTATCCCAGAATTCAATGATTCAAGTTAAGGGTTTTGTTAAACAGATTGTCTTTTGCTAGCAGAATCTTAAAAACACACACAAATAAACAAGGCTGCTGGAAGCGGAGAAGCTGTTTATGCAAAATTCATATTCAACAAAAATTGAGACAAAAACAAGTTATACTAAAGAGATCTGGATTAACTTGTCCAATGTGGGCACCCGGAAACTATCAAAACAACCTACTCCTGTTCCTATGTTGTTCCCAAGAGCTCATAGGTCATGAGTAACACAGGTTAGATGCAGAGTACCTTAACCATGATTTCAGGGGCTTTCTCTATTGTACAGCAGAAATATTTAAAAATCCTAGCCAGGTACCTACCTGGCCTGTGATGGAGTGCAATTTTTATTCTAATTTGAGGGAAAGTTCGTGCTCATGGACCCTCATTCTCTAGGAAGCAAAACTACCTCAAGCTCATCACATAGACCCTCACAGTTAGAGAAAGGATAACACTGTTTCAGTGCCCTCCGACTCACCATAATACAGTTAGGTTTGCTGACTGACCACAAGTTGACCCGACAGTCCTCTCCACCAGTGGCCAATAGTCTTCCTGAGTTCTTCCCCAGCACCAGACAGGTTACATTACCGGCGTGAGCAACAAACTCCTCTGTAAGGGAAATGCAAAAGGAAGAGAATCTAGGTAGCACATTCAACAACAACTTACATTCATATAGCCCCTTTAACATGGAAAATAACAAACCTAAGGTGCTTCACAGAGGCAGCAAGAAAAACAGACGCCAAGCCAAAGGAGGAACGTTTATGACCAAAATACAAAAGGTATATTTTTCTCAAGCTTGACATTCATATAGTTATCATTTTGTAATTTAAAAAAAACTGCTCAACCCACAGATGCTCTCTATTCTAAACATGTCAAATTTCATTACAGCAAACCCTTATAACATCCATCACTAGTCTGCTCCGCATAATACAAAGGAACTCAAACAACAACAACTTGTATTTATATAGCGCCTTTAATGTAGTAAAACGTCCCAAGGCATTGCACAGGTGTATTATAAGACAAAAAATTTGACACCGATCCACAGAAGGATAAATTAGGGCAGGTGACCAAAAACTTGGTTTTAAAGAGCATCTTAAAGGAGAAAAGAGAGGTAACGAGGCAGAGAGGTTTAAGCAGGTAATTCCAGAGCTTAGGGCCTAGGCAACAGTAGGCTCAGCCACCAAAGGTTGAGCGATTATAATCAGGAATGCTCAACAGGGCAGAATTAGAGAAACGCCGATATCTCGGGGGGGGGGGCTGAAGGAGATTTGAAAACAAGGTTGAGATTTTTGAAATCGAGGCGCTGCTTGACCAGGAGCCAATGCAGGTCAGCGAGCACAGGGGTGATGGGTGAACGGGACTTGGTGCGAGTTAGGACAGGGGCAGCCGAGGTTTGGATGACCTTACGTTTACGTAGGGTGGAATGTGGGAGGCCAGCCAGGAGTGCGTTGGAATAGTCAAGTCTAGAGGTAACAAAGGCATGGATGAGGGTTTCAGCAGTGGATGAGCTGAGGCAAGGGCGGAGACAGGCGATGTTACGGAGGTGGAAGTAGGCAGTCTTTGTTATGCTGCGGATGTGTGGTCGGAAACTCATTAAACCTCAGTAAGATCCTCCCTTATTGTGGGCATATGTACATATATCTTCCTCTAGCCCCCCTCAGTCTCTCCACTTTTTGCCCCTCCATCCCTTTGCCTTCCCTCTATTTCCTTCCCATTCCTCTCAGCCATTTCATTTGTTCTTTTCTTGCTCTGTTTTCTTCTTTTCCACTGTTTATCTTTCTTCCCATGTTTATCTCTCTCCCATGTTTTGTTCTCCATCCTGTATTTTCATGATACATTTCCTCACCCTATACTCTTCTTTCCTCTCTCCATGTTTTCTGTCTCTCACTCTGTGCTTATTCTCTCTTCCCCTTTCCTGTTTTCTGCAATGTTTTCCGTTTTCTTCTCTCCCCATTTTCTTCTTCATACCTTGTTCCTTTCTCTCTCCTCTTCATGTTTCCTCCCTCTCTCTCTGCTTCCCGAGTTCCCCATATCCATTTTCCTCATTTGCCCTCATTCCATTTTTCCCTCCCTCTCCATTCTCCTCTCCCCATTTTCCTCTCTCTCCTCCCCTTCCATTCCCCCCCCCCATCATTTTCCTCTCTCTCACCCCATTTGTTTCTCTCCCCACCCCCCATCTCAGTGTTCCAAACTCCTCAGTGATCATCCCTGGGTATGCCCTGTTCCACCGGCAGCAAAGACCGACCAGAGATGGGGGCACAGTGATGTACAGTCAGGTGAGTGTGGTCCTGGGAGTCCTCAACGTTGACTCTGAACCCCGTGAAGTCTCAGATCAAACATGGGCATGGAAATCTCCTGCTGATTACCACTTACTGCCTTTCCTCGGCTGATGAATCAGTACCCCTCAATGTTGACCACCACCTAGAGGAAGCACTGCAGGTAGCAAGGGTACAGAATATATTCTGGGTGGGAGACTTCAATGTCCATCAAGAGTGGCTTAGTACAACCACTGACTTGAGCTGGCCAAGTCAAGAACATTGCTGGTGGGCTTGCAGCAGGTAGCAAGAGAACCAACAGGAGGGAATAACCTACCTAACCTGGTCCTCACTAATCTACCTGTCACAGATGCGTCTGTCCATAACCTCAGCACAGTCATAGAATGGTTACAGCACAGGAGGCCATTAGGCCCATTGAGCCCGTGTTAGCTCTCTAAGAGCACTTCAGCTGGTCCCACTCTCCTGCCCTTTCTCCGTAGCCCAGCACTTTTTTTCCCCTTCCGGTACTTATCCAATTCCCTTTTGAAAGCCACGATCGCGTCTGCCTCCACCACCCTTTCAAGCAGTGCATTCCAGATCCTAACCACTCGCTGCGTAAAAAAGA
The DNA here is from genome assembly GCF_052327205.1 of Somniosus microcephalus. Lineage (NCBI taxonomy): Eukaryota > Metazoa > Chordata > Chondrichthyes > Squaliformes > Somniosidae > Somniosus > Somniosus microcephalus. Next base: position 191,060,431 of record NC_140992.1, on the reverse strand, counting down.
TTTTCCTCATGTTCTTCTGACAATCACCTTAAATCGGTGTCCTCTGGTTCTCAACCCTTCCGCCAATGGGAACAGTTTCTCTCTATCTACTCTGTCTAGACACCCCTTGATTTTGAACACCGCTATCAAATCTCCTCTCAACCATCTGTGCCCCAAGGAGAACAACAACCCCAGCTTCTCCAGTCTATCCACGTAACTGAAGTCCCTCATCACTGGAATCATTCTTGTAAATCTTTTCTGCACCCTTTCCAAGGCCTCCACATCATTCCTAAAATGCAGTGCCCAGAATTGGACACAATACTCCAGTTGAGGCCGAACCAGTGTTTTATAAAGGTTTGTCATAACTTCCTTGCTTTTGTAGTCTATGCCTCTATTTATGAAGCCCAGGATCCCATATGCTTTTTTAACCGTTTTCTCAACCTGCCCTGCCACCTTCAATGATTTGTGCACATATACCCCCAGGTCTCTGTTCCTGCAGCCCCTTTAGAATTGTACCCTTTAGTTTATATTGCCTCTCCTCGTTCTTCCTACCAAAATGTATCACTTCGCACTTTTCTGCATTAAATTTAATCTGCCACATGTCCGTCCATTCCACCAGCCTGTCTGTCTATCCTCTTGAAGTCTATCACTATCCTCCACGCTGTTCACTATAATCCCAAGTTTGTGTCATCTGCAAATAGTAAAATTATGCCCTGTACACCCCAAGTCATTAATATATAATCAAGAAAAGCAGTGGTCCTAGTACCAACCCCTGGGGAACCCCACTGTGTACCTTCCTCCAGTCCGATAAATAACCATTCACCACTACTCTGTTTCCTGTCACTTAGCCAATTTTGTATCCATACTGCCACTGTCCCTTTTATTCCAAGGGCTTCAATTTTGCTGGCAAGCCTATTATGTGGTACTTTATCAAACGCCTTTTGGAAGTCCATATACACATCAAACGCATTGCCCTCATCAACCCTCTCTGTTACCTCATCAAAAAACTCAATCAAGTTAGTTAAACACGATTTGCCTTTAACAAATCCATACTGTCTTTCCTTAATTAATCCACACTTGTCCAAGTGACTGTTAATTTTGTCCCGGATTATCGTTTCTAAAAGCTTCCTCACTACCGAGGTTAAACTGACTGGCCTGTAGTTACTGGGTTTATCTTTGCACCATTTTTTGAACAAGGGTGTAACATTTGCAATTCTCCAGTCCTCTGGCACCACCCTCGTTTCCAAGGAGGCCTGGAAGATTATGGCCAGTACCTCCGCAATTTCCACTTTTACTTCCCTCAGCATCCTAGGATGCATCCCATCAGGTCCTGGTGACTTATCTACTTTAAGTACAGCCAGCCTTTCTAGTACCTTTCGCGGGCTTTTTCTTAGAGGCTGGTGTGGGAGCGGTGAGACCAGAGACCAGAGACCGGAAGCCCGCTGAGTATTTAAACTCACTTTCGCGGGCTTTTTCTTAGAGGCTGGTGTGGGAGCAGTGAGACCAGAGACCTGAGGCCCGGTGAGTATTTAAACTCACTTTCGCAGGCTTTTTCCTTAGAGGCTTACCAATTTCAGACCGGCGGCGGCGTTCCAGAGCCACGTCAAGATTCAAAACATGACGCGGGCAGGAGGGAGCAGCTGATTGGGTGAGTACGGCCAGGTATTTATACTACTCTATAGTTTGACAGTTAAGGTTCATAGTTTATAAAGTTTAGATGGTCTTAATTTTTTGTGGTTAGTTTCTAGCACTAGTAACCAAGGGCCCTTGAGTATATCATTGAATTGGTGGTATTGATTTGATTTAAGTTAATTTGAATTAATTAAAGGGTAAGTCATGGCAGGAGAGCTCTGTGCCGTGGTATGCTCCTCCTGCACTATGTGGGAAATCAGGGACACTTCCTGTGTCCCTGACGACCATGTGTGCGGGAAGTGTATCCAGCTGCAGCTACTGACAGACTGCATTGCGGCGCTGGAGCTGCGAGTGGATACATACTGGAGCATTTGCGATGCTGAGGACGTCGTGGACAGCACATTTAGGGAGTTGGTCACACTGCAGGTAAAGGCTGCACAGGCAGGAAGAGAATGGGTGACCACCAGGCAGAGTAGTAGGCGCAGGCAGGTAGTGCAGGGGTCCCCCGTGACCATCCCCCTCTCAAACAAATATACCGCTTTGGATATTGTTGGGGAGGATGGCTTATCAGGGGAAGGCAGCAGCAGCCAACTTCCTGGCACCATGGGTGGTTCTGCTGCACAGGACGGGAGGAAAAAGTGTGGGAGAGCTATAGTAATAGGGGATTCTATTGTAAGGGGAATAGATAGGCGTTTCTGTGGCCGCAAACGAGACTCTAGGATGGTATGTTGCCTCCCTGGTGCAAGGGTCAAGGATGTCTCAGAGCGGCTGCAGAACATTTTGGAAGGGGAGGGTGAACAGCCAGT